>NC_049171.1:78620705-79870705 GCF_009769625.2 Cygnus olor | reverse complement strand
TTTCAGACTGTATCTAATATGCCTTAATTTAAGACCAGGCCTAGTTACCTCAGTGAGTGTCAAATGGAAAAGAAAAAGTGAATAAAATCAAAAACAGACTTCTAGGAAAGTTCCCAATGTCACAGATTTCCGTGAAGGTAGCAGAAAAGGCAATTCAGAATTGGGTCACAGTGGAAAAAAATTTTGTCATTAACTGGTATCAAAAGACAGGTTTGAGAGATTTAATATAGTATGAAAATCCCAGAGCAAATGTCATTAGTAGAACCACTAGGAGAGAAAGTAATGCTTTTTACCTGTGAAACAGCTGCACTTCATAGGCAAGTCTCTACTATTAATTTGGATAGTGACATGTCCCTCAGGAGTCCTCAGGAAGTACAGAATAGTCATATCCAGATAAAGATAAAAGTGGCACCCTTGTGAGAGAACATTATTTTGTTTCAGGTCCATCAAATATATTACCCCCCATGCGTTGTGGCTAGGACCATGTGCTTAAAAGGAGAATGCAGGACCCTGCAGTGGGCAAATAGCTCATAATATCAACCCTACTAGTCTGTACCTGCAATTAAAATCTCTGGCCAGGCATAGGCAGTAATAATTAAAGATACCACGTAACCTGGTGGCCTGAGAAAGCAGCAGCTATTAACAAATCTGAATAACTTCCCTCTTGTGCAAGTGCTGTTACTGAATCCATTTGCCGTCAGGAAGGAAAACAGAAGTCAAAAGCATCTAACACTCTCAAGGGAAAGGAAAAACACAAACTAAACACATTACTTAGCAACTCGTGATATTTCATCACGACAGAAAATTTTCAACTCAGAAGCACTCACTTGAAGATGTATGCCCACACTCAAGTAACAAGAATAAAAGAAAAATCCTATAATCTTAATGAGAAATACTAAATATGCATTCCAGCCCACAAAGCCTACGTAAGTGTAGGGAGATTTCTACTCAGCATAATGCAGTTTAGAGGAGACATAAGAACTAATTCTTAATTGGATAAACTGGGACCTGGACATGGTATTGGCACTTTAATATGGCATCTAAGCCAAACAGCCTGCATGACAGACAGGGCAAATTATCCTGTAAGCATAGCTGTAGGGCTTCCAGAACCTACAAGGACTTGGGCACCTACACACGATTTGTGTAACACTGAATAGATGTAATCTGGCTCATGGGCACCAGGAAACCCAGTGTGTGTGCCAGTGAGCCAAAAGCAGTGATCTGGGAACCTGGAAACAAATATATCACCTGATGATGGGCTAAGACTTATTTCAAGTAATCTCTCTGATTGAAACTAAGAGGCGAAGAAAGCGAAGCTAGAAGTTGTAATTGCTGTAGTTCACTGAGTGTTCCCTGGGGGACTGTATTCTGAAGCACAGAATAAAAGCTATCAGCATCCTGAATGGAGCTGTCAAGCCACCCTTGTTAGCAAAATTGGTTGAGAAGATGAAAAATCCCTTTTCACTTGCAATTGATAGAGTCTGTAATTCAGACTTGACAGAAGAAGCCTCCAACAGTGATGACATCTGAGGCAATTTGAAGCCATCTAGAACCGTGATAGATTTCTGTGAGTTTGGTTCCCAAGGGAGGCTCAGAGATAAGCAGAGCTTTGTATAAAAATCTTTCCATGGACAAATGTTCATATAGCACAGTACACAGTATTTCCTCGATGACAGTTATTCTCTAGAAATGCAAAGAAGTTTGATATGAAAGACCTTAATGGTCAAAAATCATCAATTTGCTCAAAGTCCCCAGTTTATACAGTGTTTTTTCAGTGTGTGCTGTTGGGACAGCTCTCAAAAAATGCTTGAAAGTGTCCCCTGACATCTTGGACAAACTTGGGGAATTCAGGATGTACACTACTACAAAAAGCTTCTTGCCACCCAATGCAAAGCAGCAAAGATTAAAACACCTATAAGCTTAGCTCTGTTAAGGAGAGGTTTTCCTGACACTGTTTCTGACTAGTTGTGGAATGGTTCCAGCAGAGGCCTTTAAATCTGCTGGATGTACAGGAGTGTTAAATGCATTTCTGTAGAGAAAGAAATGCATTTTTTTTTTACCTGTTCATATCATGAATGTAAATGTTGCTAAAAAAATCTCATATGGCAGCTTAGGGAACCTATAGTGGTTATTCAGTAAACCACAGATTTGACACCACCTGACCTCTAAACCGTGGAGAATTGCTCTTCTTGATGACAGGCTACTTGCAGTATGTATCACCAGCAGAGGATGCAGGTGTCACTTGCAACGATTTACACATTTTCTGATGTTATTGCTGTTTTTCTTGTGGGAGCTGACAATTCTGCTTGTGCGCTGTCACTGCTACACAACCCAGTTCTACACCAGTCTAAAGAGAAAAACTTGAAGACCAGGAAATATTCAAAACCCATAAATATTGTCCTTAATGGAATAGTTTATAGCTTTTCTCAAAGGACGGAGAATTAAGATATTCTTAAGAGAAGCCGAACTAACTGAAATGCTCAAGGGCAGAATAATTTCTGGACATTTCATGTTCCGCATTTATTTTTGTCAAACATTGTTGATCCACACGTTGGATACAAGCTATTTATCTGATAGCTGATAGTGGCTGCAAGGCTTATTCAAACATATTGCTACTGCAACACAAGCACAGAGAATTTTTCTTAGAAGTTTTTAACGAAACACAGAAAAATCGTGACTCATACTAAGAAAGTGAATGCACCCTCTACTCGTCATGAGAGCAACCACAAAAAATGTTGTTGGAAATCTCTCCTGAAGTCAGCACAAAGAGGAATTTGCAGAAACTGAAAGCCTACCTGAATCTCCACTTATCAGTAATTCATCTAATCAACTGTCAACTCAAGTTGCTGGGAATAAGAAAAGCTTTACTGGGTTCAGCCCAGATTAAAATCTAGATCTAAGACAAGAGGTTACAGAAGGCTATAGACAAAGCCGGGAGTTCACACATTGGGACTTACCACTGGTCAGCAAGATGGCAAGTAGCTACCGCATGCCACAAACTAGCCACTGATGACTGTTTTGCAGCCATGACAAAAAAAAAAGAATAACAACAAAAAAGAACATAAAGGATGATGAGAATGAAAATAATGAGGCAGTTTGCACCTCAAGCATGTGAAAAAGAACAATGTGCTTGTCTGAAAGATGTAAGTGGTGGGTGGATGGCTGGCATCAGCAGCTGACTGGAGGCAGAAACAGCCACTCAATACTGAGAAGCACTTGGGAGTCTGCTTCCCTACTACCACTGTCCTTTAATATATAATCTAACATAAATGCCCCATTGTCAAGAGAATCCTGCCAGTGTTTTGGCTACGGATATTACATTAAATGTATTTGTATTTTTACTTGCATTTATTAACAGTATGTCTTTTATCATTTCACAATAAAAAAAACTATGCTGACCTAATAAATAGCTCATATCTCTGTTCAAGTGCTAAGCAAATCTCCCACAAGCCTGGGGCTGAAACTGGGCTGTTTGGCAGTAAACAGTTTTACAGGAGTTCTGGGGAGAGGCATTAGCTAAACACAGCCAATCTAGATATCAGCTTTTTTTTTTTTTTTCCCCCCCTAAGGAAAACTGGCATCTTGTAGAGTCATATTTTAAGGTGACCTAAGGCAATTCATTTTTTTTACAAGAAGCCCAATCCAACACACAAAGCAGCTGGGTTTCACCGCAAAATGAGATCTCAAACATCTCAACAGAGCCCTTCAGGAGTAAGAAGAGATGTACTGAAGGTGGAAAACTCCTCTGTATAGAGAAGCTCTTGACATCACCGAGATCTCTGAAGTCTGCTGAGCTGAGAGGTGTAAAACTTTCTAAGCCTTCTCCTCTTAAGCAAACCTCAACATCATAGGAGTCATCATGAATGAGGTTTCTGAGCCCTGATGCAGGTTCTTCTTTACTGAATGACATAATCTGAGACATGGTTTCTAGAAAAATATCCATGACTTCATCTCCAGAGAAGCTGTTCTCAACTCTGGGTGATAGACCTGCAGCTATTACGACCAAACTGAATTTGAATTAAAGACACAAATTTATTTTCCCAGTTAACCTTTTTATCACTAGATTCAGCATACATTCTCCTTTCTGATGATGAGAAACTATCTGTATCTTTCAGCAAGATCAACAGTTTAGTTGGACATAAAGAATTTACACAAACCTGGTCATTTTCTCCAGCACCTACTCCACCTGGGAGTTGAGTGCAATATGTGAAAAGTGCAAATTAATAAATAAATTCTGAAGGCAAAACCAGTCCATTCAGTGGCTTGAAGCACTGAACGTAACTCAATGGTTTTTGCCTTAGTGAGACTCCTCAAGTCCCAGAAGCATCTCTACATAATTTGAAAAGCCAGATTCTAGCAAGTCAAACCAGTCTAATTTTCAGTCTACAGCAGCACATTTTCTCAGTGGAATCCTGCTAAAATCAAGAGCATGAACAATTAGTTTCCTCTTTCCAATTTAGGTTACCATATTAAAAAGTAGGAATGTGTGTATAGTGCATCCTTGAAGTTTATACCTCCTGCACTGAAAACCTGCAGCTATTTCACTTCTATTCTGTTGGTCTACTGAAATGGCATTTTGCCAGCCTTCACTACCCCATCAATCCATTGCCTGATGTGAAATCTAACATATGATTTCTGTTCTGTACTCCAGAAGTGAACACAAGTTAACAAGACACCTCAGTTTAGCAGGTATTTGGTCCGTCTAATAGGTGTTGGCAACATATACCTGAACAAGTATTCTTACTTCCCTCCTAAAGAAATTCTCAGCATTTCTTCTTGGATATTTCCTCTTCAGCAGATTGATAACCTGATTCTACTAAGTTATTCAGCTATCTCACATCCATTAATACTCAGTGGTTTCACAAAAATGAAGAATGTGAGGAAGATTTTCAAATTTAGTTGGCCAAGTCCTTTCTCTACTTTTTAGTCCCTCTACTCTGGAGATTTTGCTACGCACAATGGATTATGCATAAGGTATGAGTGCAACTGAGCAAAAGAACCACTAAATTTCTTTAGCTAAGTATGCATTAACTACATGCATCAGGATGTTCATCAAATGCAGATCATACTAGTGTACTGCCAAATTTTACGTAATAGTTTTTTCACTGCTTGAGCACTCAGAGGTCCAAATAACGAAATATCTTGTTTTTTTAGTAACCTACATTGGAGTTTTCCAATGAAGACTGATAGTTCTGCACACTGTCTTTATAACAATACAATTTTCCAAGAAGGGACTGCAAGTGATGAGACCCACTGTTTGCACTACTGCCACGGTACACTCAAGTTCCCAGAGGGGGGCCAAGACCTTGTAAAGGACTGTGACTTAGAGATGCAGGGTCTTTTGAACACAGCAGATGATGAGATACACAGAAGGAGCTGATACATGAAAAAAGCAAAGATAAATGCAGGGCAATTTACAGAAGGACTTGGCTTCAAAGAGAGTTGGTGCTTTCTTTGCTTAAATGTTTTCAAATCCCAGTTGTGCCTCTCTGGCCCTAAATTGATTTGACTACTTTTCACAAACAGAGCCCAGCTTACAGAAATGGAAGGTGTATAGCCCTCATGGTTAGCTGAAAAATGCTGTTGGCGTTATCTCGCAGAATTGCCCAGGATCTTTTTATCTAACAAACAGTATTAGCAAACTGCACGATGCTAAAGCCCAGTGCGTATCATACAAAACCCTGTCACAGACCATGTCTTTGGGTTTATAGCCATGGTTCTGTTGTCTGGCTCCCTGCTCGTATGCAACCTGCAATTTAGCTGTGGAGCTGCCCAGAGCAGGGTATTTCATACTGCCAAAGAGTTTGTTTCTTGCCAACAATCCTGGATTATATATGTGTGATGACAAAGTATTGTGCATTATGGAATATTTATCCTCATTATTTTGGACCATTGTACACAGATGAAAATAAATACATAAATACAATATAGCTATAAAAAATAGAAAAAATAAACCCACAAATCAGAGTAATGCCAGAAAGGACACAAGCTGTCATTATGCCTTTTTTAAGCAAACAAACTAACTAACAACAGTTAGTTTTAAGCAAACTAAGTAAACTACAGCACATATGAACTCCCCAAACTAGCATTTTTTAATGTATGACTTTGGACCCTGTTCTTTAAAATTCACTTACCATTTCCGTTTCACATCTTATTCTTCCCTGATTCAAGCTTGTATGAAAAATCCTGTAGCTCTGAGAATAATTACTGCTTGTGCTAGCTCTCCCATCAATTGATTTTTTTGTTTCCTCATGTGAGCAATGACTGCTTTCCTGTTCCGTTCCCTCCTATTTCTCCTTTCTGTTCTTCCTCCTGAATGCCCTTTATCATGAAACTGAAGCCATTTTTTTCTTTTAAAACTGCTGCCAAAAGAACCCTGTAGGAAACACTATCTTAAAGGTTTTCTGTCAATGTATTAGGCTTCTATGCCTCAGATACTGCAGAGAAAAACACCAAAAGTATTAGGGGGAAAAAAGTCAAAAATAATGTAATTTATAGGCATCATGAGTATGATATGGTTGAGCAATAAGTTACAGCATTTAAGACCTTTTAATCAAACGCAAGTGGGAAGAATGGTCTCTGAAATGGTGACAACCAATGCTTTGCCAGACCCTGATTAACAAGAAATGAATGCACAGTATCATGGTTAGGATTCAAGGAATCCCTTAAGATAAAGCCATGTCACACACAGTTAAGTGAATGTATCACGGTCACATCTCAAAAATACTTTCTATTTTTAAAGATATTGTTGGCTCTCATGTTACTCCCAGTAGGGAGTCTCTTTCAACATGTAGTCACCTTTATCTAAGTGGATACTTTACAATTGTTTCCACTCCACTCTTCAGATTTCCAAGATCTGATTCTTGATGGCTTTGTGCTTATACCACTGGAAGTAGTTTACACCCACCTTGAAAAGTGAATGTAACATTCACTCCATATTCTCTGTTCCCTCAGACACTTTTTGCATGGATGTGTAAGCACATAAGGTGCAGTTTCTTTCTCTGCATACACAGTGTAGAGAGATGGTAGTACCCTTTACGTTTGAGAGAGAAAGTAGGAAGAGAAGAAAACCAGGGTAAGATCATTTTGTCCACATTCCACACTAGTCTCAAAATATGTTTTCCCACCAATTCAGGGAGGATGAAAAGGATCTGAGACATTCAGTGGAAAAGGGGAAAACAATATCAGTATCTCTCAAGTATCTCACATTATCAATAATATATTGTTGTCATTGTTTACACTGCTAAGACTGAAGCAAATCCTCTCCCTCTCACATCCTTCTTGCTAGGCAAGGAGAAAGCTAGCTACAGTACCTCTCTATCCAGGTTGGTCTTCTTCACAGTGAAGATGCAGTAGTTAATGGGAATTAGACAATGAGCATCTGCCATTTCCAGCCAGCCAGCTGGCTCTCACCCTAGCATGACTCAGCTTTCACAGGGCCTCTATCATTAAATTTGCAGCAGATTATGGAGGTGAGTGTCCCGCGGTGCTCTGTCCCACTGCAGTCTTACATTGCGAACTAAAGAGGGCAAGCCATCTGGAGACACTTGAAGTTCAAGTGTCCAGAATCTAATAAAGTATTCAAGGTCCAGGATTCAAATCCTGAAAACAAGGGTATGGCAGTTATGCCTTTTTTTTTTTTTTTTTAACCTGAAAATCTTGGAAAAGTACACTATTGGCTTGAATCTTCAGTGTCAACAAACACAGCAGTGTCTGGGCACGTGGAGTGTGCCTCTCTGACTGACTGGTGTCAGTGACCAGCTGTGTCCTAATACACATGCAAGCTTTCCTGTAGGGCAGATGCCCAGCCAGGACTTTGTGACACCGAAGGTAGATGAACACCAGGATACATACACACTATGTCTCAGCAAGTCCCTGAGCCACCAACTACGGGAGCTACAGCTGCATGCCAGCCCCTAACAGCCTGCTGCCGGCACTGTTTGAGATGAGGCCTGGGGCTGGACAGGCCTGTGGTCTGAAATGGCACAGCCATTCTCGTGTCCTGATCCATTGTTGATGGCTTCGTATGTTCCATGCTCACTAATGCATTTTGACGAGGACTTGTTCTGACACTTCTAACCAGACAGTTTTTAAAAGATATTTTAAGGCAGGCAAATACTCCTCTTCCCAGTTCCGGCTGTTTTTAGCACTGCAACTGTTGGAAAAGAGACCACACTTTTAAATTTTATTTCCGCTCTCTGACAAGTGACCCAGTTTGATGCAGTGGACAGGAAGTTAAAAACCAAAAGAGTTAGCCCCAGGCAGAAACAGGGTTTTGGAAGTTGAGTCCTCAACAAGGAACATTTCTGGAAGCTCCACAGCAGAGTCTGTAACAGCACTGCCTGGGTAAGCCAAACCATAGGTGCCAGTAACGTTGTACCCACAGCAGGGCAGATCAGCATGAATCCAGCTCCCCTGGTACCTGTCCTAGCTTCAAAACCACACGCACAGACAAACAAACACCACCCAAAGTACACAAGTGTAGTGCTGGAGCAACAGTCATAGCTTCATACACCACAAACAACTAATGGGCCACTGTGAAGGCCAGGTGCCACTGTCCCCACGTGGCAACTACTGGAACAGTAGTTCTGAGCTCAAAGATATTAAGAAACCTACTAAATAATTAGCCTGAGGGGAAAAAAAAAAAAAAAAAGACAAAAAAAAAGACTTCAGGCTTTCATTCAGAAGGTGCAATTTCTACTACTTTTGCTTCTTATTAGCCACAGTCCAGAGGTATCATCCCAGTACTTTCAGGTTAGGATGCAGCCAGACCAACTTCACCTAAACTCTGTCCGAAAAACTAACCAAACAGCAAGGTTAAGCAAGATGTAGTTCCATGTATTAGAAAGACGTCTTCCTTATTTTCATAACTAACAACTGAATAAAGGTTGGGACACGCACAAGAAAATATATAGGTTGATCATACTCCCAGTCCCTCTAATACTGCAAAACATATGTTCATTACAAAATACATTACTCATATGTTCATTACAAAATACATACTCTGGCAAAGTTATGTATTAAAAACTGGTACAATATACAAGATAGAATACTGTTGTGGAAAAACAAAGAAAAATGTTTAAGTATATATTAAAAGAAGGGGAAATTTTATATCTTACTGGTGTTTTTAGGAAAAAAAAACAACAACATAATTTCAGCTACAAAATGAGACCTAAATGTAATTCTTCCAGCCAGTATCTATAGTTATATTGTTTATTTTCTCCCTCTTCTCCGTTTTGTAAAAGTCTCCCTTAAATCAGAAGGGTACACTATTGAATGCATGCGGTAACCTAGTTATGAGTCATATATGCAAAGTGAGCACGTACTGACTAAGAGAGAAGTTTATTTTTCCCTTCACTTCCTTTGATTACAAGTGACCTTCTTTGTTAGTCAAACTCATAACACCAGCAGAAAATAAACCATGACAAACTGTGACTGCTAATTTGAATACATACCTTTAGGTCTCATTTTGTTTTAAACAAGTTTAAGGAATCACTACATATAGTAAGAAATTTGAGCCAGAAACATAGTTTTTTAAGCTGAGAGCATTTCTTCAAAATAGGGCCAGATTAAATAAAAATTAAGCAAATGAGTTTTGTTCCTTTTTTTTTTTTTTTTTTAATTTAATCTAGAACAGTTCAATTTTAATTGAAAAACTTTCAAAGCAGAGTCATTGAATAGAATCATAGAATCATTTAGATTGGAAAAGACCCTCATGATCATCAAATCCAACTATTAACCTTACACCACAAAGTCCACCAATAAAGTAACATAGAATTCTCTTAAAAAAAAAAAAACTTACTTTTTAAATTTACTATCACTTGAAATAAATTAATTCATATTCTGTAGTTCAGTAGAAAACCTTGCTTTGTGTTCTCCAAGCACCTGAATGAGTTATTTCCTAAACATCAGGAAGTAAAGACTAAGATAAAGCATAATCAAGAGTTCTGATTCTCTCACCAATACCAAGTTGTCTTGTGCTATAAATTGGAGTAAGGAGATTAACCCACAAATAAAATTATAAATTAACATACTATGAGTTATTATTAACAATTCAATAATTTCCAGCAAAACATTTCAGTATTTTCAAACTAGTTTCCAAATATTTTGTGCTAACAGGAAATGTGTGTGCACATAAAGCATTATTGAAAAACAATTTTATAATACAGTGAAGTAACTCAGCATTCTCTTACAGCTTTGAGCAACTGAATATTCTGATTCTACATTTTCTTGCAGAAAAACTTTCCTGATGTCCCAAGAACAATTCAAATGATTAAAATGAGGACCATTTCCTGCAACTGTTTTATTTTCTAATAAAAATTAAAAGCTCAGTTGCACGACTGCCTATTCTGAGACACAATTTATGCACAATTTCAGCAGGCTCAAAGCTGCTAACTGTATGTGTTTATGTTTGGATGCTGACAGCTAACTATTATTCATATGGCTCAGAAAAATTATTCAGTTTGATATTAAGCCAACTCACTTGCAGGTTGTATCTCCTGAACTCACATTTTGAAAGACTTATTTCCCTAATAAATTCATTTTAATGTAACCTTGACATGAATGTCTGTTGAATAACTTTATAAATCAAGAGATGGCTATATACTACTTCAAATATACTATGAAATAAGGGTTTTGGAGGCTGTTTGACACAGAAGTTAAAGAAACAGACCCTCAGCTACTACACATTGACACAGATGCATCAAGGAAAAGACTGCAGGAGAGAGGGTCATAATTTCTGCACGGCTCCACTTTGAACCTTATTTTTGCACTATGATCTTCAGCTATTAACCCTTTCGAGGTACTCAGGCACAGCTCACATGGAATCCCCTAATGCTGATGGCCTGCTAGAACAAGAGATGCTACTTACAGTTAAGCCAGTATATTAACTAAGCTTATGCATACAGTCAAAGACATGAACCATCATTAATTTAAGTTTCAAATTAGTGATAAAATATACAGTAGATAAACTTAAGGGATTTGAAATCTGATGTAAATCAAGCAAAAAACAGTTACAGATCCACTTATGTTAAGAAGAGGGATTCATTTTCTTTAAGAAGACTGTGAAAAGCTATCATTGTGCAGAGCGGGTACAGAATAAGAGTGTTACTGCATGGATGTCATTTCACACATGGATGGAATAATTTTGGGTGTCTGGCTGAATATGAAATTCTCAGACCAAGCTGACTTTGGTAACAACCTTCCCCCTGACGTGTAAAATGGAGACAGGATAATCTCACAGTCCCACCAGATCCATTAATGAAGACCTCCCTTTGTAATCTCAAAGCTGAAATTTAGTGAGAAATAGCTGAAGCAAACCTCTCCTGACCTCAAAAATCTGCTCCTGAATGGGAGATTTACTCTTGTGCTGAGGGCACTTGGCCACTTCTGCTGCATACATAAAAGCTACTGATTCCTTCCAAGGGAAGAAAATGGGTATGCAGATGTTGTTGTTGAAAGTCATGCTGTGAAGTGTCAGTTCACCAAATGCCAGCTATACCCCCTTCAGTTTGCTTAGATCAATATTTAAACTGTCAAAATATAGAACAAAGGCCAAAAATCTTCCCCTAATGTGTTTCCAATAAGAAAAGGATAAAAAATAAAACCAAGATCACAGCAGACAATTACAAACTTCCAACTTCTTGTTGTGGTAAGAAACAGGTTATTATCAGTATCAGTGTATCTTCAGAGAGATATACTGTTGACAGAGAGAAAGGTGGTAGAATGGGCAAGGAGATTACCCAGAACCATACAAATGAAATGAGGAGAAAAATGAGAATTAGGATATATATTTTTTAATGATTTCCAGTCACGTTTCACTCTGAACTACTAGACTGAGAATAAAGAAGGTTGATGGATGATCCATTTCACTGGCAGCTGAAACAGCTGATGAAACACGAAGACACTTTCCTGATCCTTAACAGGGAACTATGACAACATGGGGAAAACGAGGATGTCACTGAGAAGTGGACTCCAGCAAGTTCTAGCCTGGGGTTTGCAGTTTTTTTTAATCTCCATTCTGTTCTTCAAATTTACTAAAAGTTCCAGGAATAGCACAAAGGTTGATACTGAGAGGATACAGGGCCTAAATCAACCTTTGCACAGCTGCTGCCTTAACTGCTGCAATTTAAAGTAAGATCACACTCGAGAGGAAACCCATCTGACATTTCCTATGCTTCTCTGCAGCACTGCAGGGAAAAAACATGGATGTTAATCCAGTGAGAAAGTGTCTCTACTAAAACAGTCCTGAAACTATCAACTCTTAGAAGCATACTGATGAACAGCTTCATAAACAGAACAGAGGTAGGGGCTTCTGGCTTATAATTCCCTAAGAAAGGAAATGAGGCCAGTGAAGTAGGATGTGCACTGAGATTTAATTTACGTGGTTAAGAAGAGATAAATACTGCTTTCCTATGAATTGTAAATATCAAGGCAACTCTAATGAAATGTATATATATATTAAATTATTTTTAGTGATTAAAATCCAGCTGAAGACTTGTAAAAGGCTTTTGAAACTTGCAGTAATATATGATAATATAATTTTGAATGTAGCTAAAATTATAGGATTTGGGATGAAATCTTGTGTTCTGTTTTTACAGTGCTTATGGCATTCAAAATCAAAAGGATTATGCAGGTATCTGACTGCAGGCAACACCATCTCAGCTGCTCTTTCATAAAATATCTAAAACAAATTGACCTATGTAGCATTTGGAAGCAAATTTTAGAGATTCCTGAGCTGTGAATATAATAAAAACACAAAGTAAATCAAATAGCCTCTGTGCGTGTAGAACAATTGTTTCAGCTTTATGGCACTGTCAGAAGTGAATCATGTTGCACTGTCTTTCACTGAGGATGACTGCCCAGGGAGGTATAAGACAGCCTGTTCTGTAGACGTAAACCAAGGAAGCAATGAACCCAGTCTTACTAAGTACTTTATCTGGTAGAAAGGGAAACTGGCGAGGAGTAGTTATATGTTAGATACAGTTAGATGTGGAAGAGGTTCTTCCACTTTTTAGTCTGATATAACTGTAAATTTTTTGAAATGACAGTAAGAAAATTTTGTTTGGGAATTGAAGTAGCATCTGCCAGGGCCTTTATTTCCTTGGGAGGGAATTCTATGGCTGGGGTAGGCACTAATAGGGTCAGTAATTGCACATAATATGATTTCTCCTGTTTGGGCTAAACTTTCCAACCACCTGTCTAAATACAAGTTGTCAAGAAATTTTTAAAAACGATGCTGCCTAAGATGTGTCAAGCTATTTAGTTATAATTATATTATTAATTTTTCATCATTTTCACCTGTACTAAGATACGCTTAAGAACTATGCTGAGCACATCTCATACAAAATAGCCATCTAAGGGTAACCTTTGGTTCCATGCTTCCAAAGACACAGGAAAGCATACAACTCAGAAATAGGGGACTAAGTGGCTTAAGGACCTTTTGGGGACTTTCTGAGATGACAAAGGACCACTGAAAAAAAAAAAAAAATAATAGGGGTGGAAACCTAAAATCTGAGCCAGGGATGTGATTACCATTATCTCTGTAATACAGCTAAGAAATCATAATAGTGCTCCATGCTGTCCTCTGCTCGAGGGAAGATATCCTCCAAAGCCTCTGTTTCATTCTGCCTACCAGATACACGAATGCCAGAGTCAGATGAGAACCACATCAGTACACAGTACTGTAATTCAGCCATTATTTTGTTATCTTCAAAGATCACACTGTATGCTCACCTCAACTGGAATCACCTTGGGGCACACAAGTATTTGTCCACTTCACGGCCTGGGCAGCTGGCACAGTGCTTATAATTTGGAGGTCCATGTTACATACTGTTTCAAATGCTAAACACATCCACTCCCTTCCTAGAGTAAGGGCACCCGCTTGTGAAAAGCAGAACGACAGAAGAGACAGACAAGTGGGTGAGAAATGGATGCTTCCTAAGCTTCCTTCACGTATAATGAAAGCTTCACCTTTTTGATTCCTGGAAACCTGAATTTATGCATCGTCTGAAGCTTTTTTAGCTCTTTTATTGTCTAGAAGGATAAGAGACATCCTGTACCAGCAGTGTTCACATCTCACTCTTAAGAATTACAAAAAAATTAATCTGCAATCAGTCAAAGAATATAGATTGTCATAATTAGCTATTCAGATGATTCATGAGATACCATAAGCTGGCACAAATACTCTTGCTCAACCACAACACCTATGTCCATGTTTGACTTTACAAGGAGGCCTTAAAATGTCATTACCTTGCATTTATCTGCTTTCAGAGTATAAACTGGAGTTAGGGTTTGATTCACAAAAGGATGCTCCAAATAATAATGGTGGGCTTTCAGAGTGGAATCCAGTGCAAGACCATAGATAAGGGGAAGAGTGACAGAAGGGGTCACGCAGATTAGCACTGCCTTCTGAAATTAGGTAGTTAAGCAACTGAAAGGGAGGAGAGGCCACAGCAGGAGCTGGGGTTGGCTCCCTGAGGTTGTAGTTACTGCACTTAGCACAGCCAGAGGGTGATGGCTTCCCAGATCACAACCCAGAAGAGCATCTGGTCCTTGGCTTACAGTTAGTTCTGGGACTGGGTGAGGATTTTCCATTCCTACTTGCAAAAATTTTTTCCTCACACATTTTGAGGAAAACAGAGACATGTACCCTTGAAACAGAAAAAGAAGCACAGGCTAGAGAAGCCAACAGACTCATGTGACATATGCTTGGATTCCAGAGACTATTCACATTCACTTGTTCATTTGTCTTTTCAAATACATAAAAAATGCCAACCAAAGTTGGACTATTTCCTATCAAAAAATATAAGCAGTCCTGGATGCAGAAGTGAGTATCTTTACTTTGATTTTTAGTCCTAAGGAAGCAAGTATGTTGCAAGAGCATGCTTACATGCCTAGGTGCTTGGGCAAGGGGAGTAAATGCTCTATAGTCTCATTTTGTTTCTTTTCAGCAGCAAGGAAAAATTAATACATTCTCTTCATCCTCTTTCTGTTTTAAGGCAAGTTTTATTCTAAAAGACAACCCAGCTGTACATCAAATAACTCCATCATCTACTTTTTGTTTGAATGAGTATCATGCAAAATATAATGAAAATAAAATCAGTATGGCAAATCTGAATGCAACTAATAAAAGAAAAGACCTGAGATAGTTCAAGTGCTTGAAAATTACTTGCAGATGTGGGCAGGTACTTCACAATAATGGACACTCGTATGTGTAGATGCAATCAAAATAAAGAGTGGGAAAGTGAAACAGTCTGTGAAAAAATATATTCAAAGGGAAAGAAGATTTTAATGCTTATTTCATGTAATTTCTAATGAGACATCTAACAAAAGACTATACACTAGACAAATGAATAGCAGTACTTCTTTTCTTTCATGGTAATGCAAACTTCATTTAGAAGTGGCCTCAGATTATGCTTAAGAATACAATTACACTTTGTGCTTTTTGTTTTACAGACATGGGTAAAATAATTATTTTTATGTTCAGAATGAGGACTCTGATTATCACTTATACCAAAAGCATTTTAAACAGTAATGGTACCAAATGGCTTTAAATTACATTTATGCTTATTTTAAGCCTTCATTACACTGGCTGAGTGGTACAACGTAGATTTTGAACAAATAAAAATTAAGGTCAAAGTGTGTTTAACAAAAAAAAAAAAAGGAAAGAAAAAAACAACCCAAGAGGTAGTTCTTTTTCTGAACTGAATCTGCAAGTATTGCTATGAAATGCTTGATCCATGGTACTCTACAGCAACCAATGGAGACTTATAAAAGATACTCAGACGATAAATCTGTTGAGATACAGGTACGTGGCTAAGAACTGGTCAGTGTTAGCTAACATTTTCTCTACTAGTGATGACTTAAGCTTGATCATCATCATCTTCACGCCAATACAGGCCTTTCTCCTTGACATCTGGGGCAAATATTTTGGAAAATCTCCAGTCGATCCTGACAACTTAGTTAAAAGCAGTTATTTCTCAATATCCTAATGTGATGAGTAATAAATAAATAAATAAATAAAATGTACTAACCAACTTCAAACTCATCTCAATTTATTTCACTAGTCTAGACAGATCTACAAGATATTTACAGAGGACTCCAATTCCAACAGCTCGTGTAAGTGATGCATATGGCAAGAAACAATCCCAGCTTCACACAGAATGAAAGTCTCTGTGTTGGTAAGCCAGAGGTGGGATCCCGATGTCAAGATTGCTCATGAAAACAGCTCAATGCTCAGCTACAGGCAGAAAAGGCCATCAGATGTTTGGAATTATTAGCAAGAGAATAGATGAAGACATCGCTATGCCACTAAGCAAATCTGTGGTTGCTACACCTTGAATACTCCGTGTGGTTTTGGTCCCTTCATCAGAGAAAGTAAAGGGAAAGAAAAGCTGGGAAAGGTTCAGAGAAAGGCAAAAGGGATACTGAAGCTATGGAATAGTTTCCATACAAGGAATGAGCATCTAAGCTAGACCTCTTCAGCCAGGAATAGCAATTTGTTTGAGGAACATGAAAAAGGTCTACCAAAATCGTAAATGTCATGAAAAGACTGGACAGGGATTGGTGTCCACTGTCTCTTCCTGTGCAAGAATTAGCATGAATCAAAGCCAGTAGGAACCACATTCACAACAAAAAATGGAAGTAGTTTGTCACACAGTACACAGTAGATTAGTGGAAATCTTTGCCAAAGGATACTGTGGGATGTACAAAGCTTATGCAAATTCAAGGGAAAACTGGGCAAACTCATAGAAAAGTTTCCATTAAGATTTATTAGTTACAATAAGCATCATCTCATCAGGAAGTCACTGAGATGCAGATGTTGGATGCTGGCAGAGTATATATTAGAAGGAGGTGTCAATTCAGGCT
Organism: Cygnus olor; assembly: GCF_009769625.2. Lineage (NCBI taxonomy): Eukaryota > Metazoa > Chordata > Aves > Anseriformes > Anatidae > Cygnus > Cygnus olor. Next base: position 79,853,836 of record NC_049171.1, on the reverse strand, counting down.
TGTCCTGATCTTACTCTTCGCAGGAACCTGTTTACAGTCATTGATGGAGTGAGGACACTGAAGTACATGGACCTCTGAAATGACCTAGTATGCATATTCAAGGAGGTTTATGTTACACATTGCAAGCACACCCTTTTATTCCCTCAGAGAAAGTAAAAGGCAACAGAACTGAGCATTTTCTCAAGTATTGTGCACTCGGACATATCCTATACAATGAAATACAGAATGCTTTTACGCTTGTGCCTGCAGCTAAGTTTTGTTTTACTTTGGTTTACCCCTCTGTATGCATTTAATATCCAGCAGCATTTGAGAGACTATTTCTTGATGAGATATAACTAATCCTGTGCAGCTAGACTATAGAGAGCAGCCATTATTTACTTTCAAGCGATCAGTAAGGCATTTGCCTTTGGCTAAAGATGTAGAACCTTTAGCACATAAGAAGTACTCCAAATGGGAAGTTATGAAAGAAAAAAAATAACTTAAGAATAAAATGTTCTAAAAAAAAAATAATGCACGAGCATTTCTTTGCCCTAAATTTGACCTATCTGATGATCACTGCCTGGTTGGAAATGTATTCCCAAGAACTAGGTACCTACAAAAGAGATATAAAGACAAGAAATATTGACCACTCTGTTGCCAGGAAACAGAAAAATAAAATCTGAAGCAAACAGAAGCCCTTTAAGTTATAGCTACAATATGCAGACTACCATTTCTGAAGATCTTTGCAGTCAGAGAAAGAAGCATAAGTAAAATCATACCCTCAGAGCTATGTGGACATTGCTGACTGCATCAGTTATTATGTTCAGGTTTTTGGAATGGAAGAGCTACAAAACCAGCTGAAGTTTTGGCTCTACTGGAAATATGGAAACTAATCAATAGCAAGCAAGAGAAATGTGACAGCGTAGAGAATGCCACTTGGAAGTTTCTAAGCAGTTGTTTCAAGCAATGGAAATAAAATTAATAAATAAATTAAAAACAGTTACAGATCAAGAAAATACTGTCTGTTATCACGTAGGTAGGGCACTGTCTGTTATTACAGAAGAGTATTTGTGCTTTACGTGTGGATAGGTCTATAAAGCACACAAAACTGTGACTGTAAAACATGTTAGTACACTTGGGGTATCTCGCATGGGCAACAACAGGGTCCCCATTAGTATGTACTAAAGTTGTCTTTGTCCTGTCATTACCTGTGCTAGCACGGCTGGTCAGCCTCACCTGCGAACCACCTCAAGTACACAGGGTCTCCGAGCAGGGAAGAGCCACAGCACCCAACAGTCTGTGGACCCGACTTATACTCACAGGGGTTCTGCTATCACAATGTTTTACCCAGCAGGTGCTGTCTACAGCCTTTTCTCTCCCTTCCCACACAATGAGGCTGCTTTGCCTCCTCCCATTTACGTGACATGAGGAACTGCTGTGCTCTTCTTTCATTTTCATTACAAAACCCTGGGACCATAACCAAACAACTTTCAAGAGCAGGAAAGTCATTCCCTGCCAGGAAATTCCTATTTTATTGATAACCGGTTCTTAACTCTCTCTTGGAGTATCTGATAACGGCCACTTCAAGAAACAACACACTTTGTTAGATAGACCTAGCATTTCCTACAATGTTCATACACTGGGACAGAAAAAAAAAAAAAAAAAAAAAAAAAAAAAAACAGATTTGCACAAACTACAATCTTCCCTCTGTCTGTCCCTACAGACAATTTCAAAATTACAGCAAACAGCTGAATATTGCCAAAGCACCCTGGCAGGTCAGTTTTCAAAATAAAGCACTCAAAAGACATAATATACAAGATAATTACAAAGCCTGAAGAGGATTAAAAAGTTTATATAGGTATCGGAAAAACACTGTAAGAAGCAAGTCAGATCTTCACTGAAAAATGCTTGTTCTTGACAAATTTATTAGTTGATGTGAGTTATTAGTTAATGTGACAAATTTATTAGTTAATGTGAGTCTATGCTCACATTTACACATACCTATCACTGTCAAGTCTTGCAGGAAAATCATTTACTTAGGCTTATCAGAAAACCAAACAAAACTAATGATTTCAGAATTATTTACTTGTTTTGAAAAGGACTGAATCTTGGTCAGTAGATGGTTTTTGCTTTCTCTCTGGAGAGACTAGTGGGATATATTTCCCTTTTGTTCCTGAACATTACTCCAAGTGTAAACTAGAGAAGGTCTAATCAAATGTCATATGTCACATTGCCTTGTTCAAAAGCCGCGAGTAGATCCATTCTTCCCTCCTGTCCCTGACACAGTTATGCTCGCCTACGTACTTCCAATGTTAGGAGTCTCTCCAATCTGTAGTAAGCAGAAGTCAAAATTGTCTCCATTTCATAGCCGGAGAGGTTGCCTATAGCTTCCATTGCAGACTTCCAGCTAGAGGAACTCCTTTCTGGCTATCAACAGATCCATACAAAACTTACTTCTGGCTGTCTCTCTCCCACTACTGTAAAGGCACTGGGTCAGACTGTCAAAGACTGGCTCCTGCAGCAAACAGCAGGATGTGCTACTGGCTGAATAGTTGAGCAAATTAATAGTACAAATGAATAGTTTTTCATCCCAACACCTTCAGATTTCCAGGAAATGTTAACATTAACTACCATACTAAAAATGAAAATACACATAAAGGAGCTATAAACACTTTTTTTTTTTTTCTGTTAAGCAAAACAGAGAAGTTGAATTTATCTGCATAGTGAAGGATGTTTTCCCTTGCAGAAGAATTCACTATAAACACATTAAAACAAATTCAGAGATTTCTGGCCATTTTAAACTTGCTTTAAGTCACCCTTCAGTACATTAGACCTCTCTGAGACACCAGTGAATTAATGCTCATCACATTATAGTAGCTACCATGAGTCAGTCTAATTGTAATCATAAATTTAATATAAAAAAACCCTTTTTTCTCCCCCCACAATTTTATTGGGATATCTCAAAATGTTTTTTTTTGGAATGTATTCAACCACCAGCCATAAACGCACCCAAAAATGCCTGAAGTGAGAGATGTCTTCTTTCATTTAATTTTGACATAGAGTTTGTTTTTATTAATCCCTACCCTTTACAGAGATTTACTTTTAAGATCTGAGGCAAATAGGGAGAACAGACATCTCGTTGAGCTCAGTGGAAAATACCAGTTAAGAATCTTAGTAACATATTATTCCTGACAGAAACATATTATTTGGACCTCAGCTTTACAGACACATTACTCACTGAGAAATGCCTACGGCACTTAATGGAGATGGAGGAGAAATGAGTGCATAGAGAAGTATCAAGATTAAAGATCCTACAAACAACAACTCAAGAGATAAAACATTGTTTGCCCTGATTAATAAATCACATCAAAAGAATCCTATCAAAGGTCTACGTTGAATTATTCTCTGAGACATTTTACCCCATTTATCAGAGATTTCAGGGCGTATTAAGGCTCTCATTGCCATTCACGCACCTGAAAGGCTCAGACTTTGCCTCCCTGCCAGCTCTCTGCCTTTCATCACTAGGTGATCACGTGTACTTGACCACTACAGGGTGATGCTCCTTAGCTGGAGCAGTTTGGCCCCTCAGTGGGTTGCTGCTGTTACTGAGCTGAACTGCAATGACAGCAACACCTTGCTCCTATGCACAGGCTGCCTTAATGCTATTCAGTTCACCTTTGAGGCCTGCAGGCCTTGTGCTGCTGGTAGGCTCCTGGGCACAGGTACAAACTCTCAGGCATATTTGTCCTGTGGTCAAGTTACCCTGGAGCATACCACTTGCTGCACAACTGCTTGTGCAACTCCCACTGCTGACAAGTCTACGACAACTCCTAAGCAATCCACATCTCGCTCTTCATCCATGCATCTCCATACAGAGAAGCTAGTAAACCTATTCTACACTGGTATTCATTAGCAGAGCACCCAGTAAGTACAAAGCCAATTTTCTATCTGCCAAAGACAGCAGATTTAACTGTGAATTTTCCTGTTATATTCAGCTCTCAGTATCTAAGTTTACCAACTGTAGGTTAACAATTCACAAAGCGCTTCTGGTGCTAAGACAAACTCATACTTCAAAGACCAGACCCTCTTCTTGTCTCTTCTCTCAGGGATTTCGAACTATCACCCAAAATCGAAGTGTGGCTAGATTAAGGCCATGACCTGCATTAAAATCATTTCTCATTTATTTCCTCGTAATTTCTCAACTGAAGTGAACAATTTAATTTTTCTTATTCTCAAAGCTCTCCAGAATGCTGCTTTTTCAGTATGCTTTCTGGGCTCAGCTTTTGCCATATTTTCGTCAAGGATACAGGTTCTGTTGGAATCACAGAGACTGAGAGCAAAGAACAATAATAGTGGGGTAGCAAGAATACTTGAGGAAAAAAGAATCTCTATTCCCAGCCTCCTCTGCTACCCAACTGAAATTTAAGGAAATAAGACATCTACTGTGTTTCCAGCTGGGAACAGCTCTTCTGTTGCACTGCCATGCACCCATGTTCTTATCCCCTCATTTTCCCTGAGTGTTCACTTCTAACCAGAAGTTTCCATTCAAGTATACTTTCACCTATTGTACCTTTCACTAAAATATCCTGATTATGCTTTCATTCAATTCCTTTTATCACTCACAAGTTCATCCCGTAACAAGGACAGTAAACACAAATGGAAAATTCACAATACAGGAGCATGTGTATTTTTCAGTATTTTGATATCCAGATTTCATGCGGCCAGTAGTGTAGTGTGCTGATTTGAAGAGACAGAAAGATTTAGAACTAAAGCAGTAAAAGAACAAAGCATTTCAGGTAAGGGCACTGTTTCGAAAAATATTGTCTGGGTATCTTTAAGGTCACTTCCTCTCAAGCTCCTTTAAAAACCACCTTTTTTTCAAAGTGAGTTTAGAAGAAATAATTATCTATCTACAACATTTCAATAACGAAAACAATCTTTTGCTGCCATATTCTCCCTCCTCTTACCAATGTTTGCTTTCTCCAGCCTTTCTAGGAGAGGTCACAATGATGTCCACAACAATTTAAATGATGCTTTCCTTATATGATCTGGTTTGTAAAAATCAGGTCAGAGATACCTCATACAAATCAGAGACAAATGCTCAACACCCAGACTGGACAAAGCTTTTTATAGAAGTTTTTGTTGTTGCTGTTTGTTTTTTAAGTAGTACTTAAAGTAGTACTTCCAAGTTATGGATAACAATTTGAGAAAAAAAAAAAGAAAAACAAAACCATCATCCACCCACCTGTCTTTCAGACTGCAAGTCAAGAGCTACAACACTGAAGCCAAGCAAGGTTAAATGGGAAGTTCTTCATTTAGTTTAAAGCTGCTGTTCTGGGCAGACAGAATGAAGGCTACGGGTTTTGCTAATGAAAAGCAACTTCAAGCTGCTAGATTCCAAAGCTCAACCTGGACTGAATGGATCAGGACTAATTTTATAAGGCATGTTTAGTGCCCTATTTTTTGAACTCCTACCAGAAAACTGAAATCTCTGCTTCTCCTTTGAAATCTAGCTTAGATGCATGGAATGGTTTGTTCTGAGCCACAGATGCCTACACAGAGCTGCACAGTGTGAAAAATAAAAGCTCCACGGTGTGTGTGCGACCTCTTCTCATTGTAGCTAGCTCAGAAAGACACACTCTTGCAGCCTAGAAAGGAAGAGCACGGTCACAGAGAGCATCCCCATGTTTATGCCTCCATTTCAAGTTCTGTTAACAAAGTCTGAGCCCCACTGACTGAAATTGTACAGTCTCTTTGTCATCATGTCCTGTGGTTTAAAGGAGTTTGTGAGCAGTCAACTGGAGTTTAGGGGGAAGTTTTATAAAAGAAGAGGAAAAAGGACACGATGTCAAAGAAGGACAGAACGCATACTTGTTCTGTTGTGTGTTGACTCTGCAAGGCAAGAAGTACTAACAAAAATAAAGAACATGCTCTAACCTCTAAAATGAACACCTAATGTACCTATCTGTTGAACTACAAAGCACTCACATACTATTTTTTCAATGTACAACCACACCAAAAGCCTTGTTTTTTTTTCCAAGCATGAATATGGCAGTAATCCAAGTTCCTGAGCTGAAAAAAAAAGATGGATTGAAGGAGCTGACAAAGTTAGCTGATGAACAAAAGCAAAGTATAAACACTTGGATTTCCAGACTTTATTCTGTCCTTAGCTTGTTAGAGATGAGATAGTTTTAACACCAAGGGCCAAATCCTAGTTCCGCTCAAGTCAGTTGGAGCTTTGCCATTGACCGTAGCCGAGCTGTGTTTCCCCCTGAAGTCAGAATTCATCACCCTCTTCACAGGAAGAAGGCTGTCGTACTTGCCTGATGTTTACAGTAAATGGAAGTTTCACTGGAGGGTGAGACGAGATGCACAATGCGTGTTAAAAATATTTTGTTGGAGAATCGTGTAAGTAGGGATGTTTATGAAAGCAAGTACTAGAGAAGAGTTTGACCCAGTGTGGGCGGGTGCTGCATAAACAGAGCTTTCACATGGGAACCATAACCACCGGCTCCTTTCTGTGCTGTCTGTGCCAGTCAAACGGTGCATCTCAAGTCTGGTTTTGTTCTTGGAGCTTTCCAGTGGAAGGCTGCAAACAGAGAATGAATGTATTGCAACCTACTTTGCCTTTGCAACACACAGAGGGGTTTAGGGAATGCTAATATGAGAGTATCAAGTTATTTTCAGTTGTGATTTACTCCTGACCAAATCCCAGGCAAGAGAGAGAGTCTGGAGCAGAAACTCTGCTATTTTAAGCAAACCAGTGTGTCTGCACTCATATTATCACTCACACATATTAAAACAAAACAAAAAGGAGGGGGGGGGTGTAAAAAATTTCATCATTAAACTAGGAACTAGCTGTAGTCTAAAAAAATATTCTAACTACTTCCCTCATCTAAACAGGTCATAAAAAGCTTCAGGCATGTTCTAATTAATACAATGTATTTGCAGATGTGCGCGTGAGAACTTACTGTTTATCTCTGATAAACTAGAGCTTCCACACAATTCACTTTCAAGTTCCTTGTATTAGTTTGCATTTTTCAAAGAGGATTTTGTTTTTAAACTCCTATCCACTTGTCTTCTCTACTAATAATTCATAGTTCTATCACCTATAAGCTCCACAGACACAGTATTTACTCTCTTCTTATTCAGCAAGATGTTGAAATTTTGCATCTTAAAACGTCCTTAATTTCTACATTGTCTTTGTTTTCATATATAAGTATACATGAATAAAAAAATTTAAAAATGCAAATAAAAGAAAAAAGCCATTATGAATTCACTTTTTCAGAGACAGTCTGAGACAGTGGGAATGAAAAACTGTTCAGAATATTACTCAGTTGTACACTTCTAGAATAATTACTACCTTGACAATCATAAAACAGAAAGAAACCTGTTTGAAAAGTTTTCAAAAGAACTACACCTTCACGTCTGCAAATATGACTGTTCTCCACTTTTCTTGAATTCTACACAATAGCTTATTACTTTTCTAAACCTGGCAGGGTCATATGGAGCATCAGAAGGGTTTTTGAATTTGAACTGTGGTCTTAAACCAACAAGCTGCATTTAAAATCATCTCTAAACACAAAATCATTTCCTATGGACTTGTATCAAACCTAATCAGATTTAGAAAGCTTCCAGTATGTACAAAAGGTAACAAAGCAACACCGAAAGCTCTAAAATTGCCTGCCTACAGAGAATTAAAATCAGGATGACTAGCATTTGATTCATATGCAAGAAACCAATACTATTATGAACATATAAGATTACTTCAATCTGCAAACTGTCTTTATACACAAAGCTATGTAAATAATACAGCATATCCTTCTGTATAAGCACAAGTATTTATAAAGAAAGCATATAACCACAGATAAAAGAAAAAACAACACAGCATCCTGTAGAGGGATGCAAGTGAGCTGCAAGGCATGCCATGTAAGGAATGCTCAGATTTGGCTTTTTCCTTTTTCACTGTTTTCATGTCCCTGCAGTGAAGCCCACACTTCTCTAGCAGCACCAGCTTAGCCTTCCACAGATTCTGGTGGTCAGGATCAATTAATATCTAGCCCAACATATGCCTATTAATATTAGAACAGAATAGAATAGAACAGAACAGAATAGAACAATTTAGTTCGAAGGGACCTTCAAAGATCATCTAGTCTAACTGCCTGACCACTTGAAGTCTAACCAAGAGTTAAAGCATATTAATGAGGGCACTATCCAAATACTTCTTGAACACTTAAACAAATTCTCCGTTTAGTACACCTGCATAGATATAAACTCAAAATGCCATTTTGCCACCATGATTCTGCGTCTGTACTACATAAACAAACAAACAAAAAAAAGTATATAAAGCTGAAAAGCGCTGCTGCAAGCCTGCAGTATCAGCTCCTCCAAGACCTTGCCATCCTAACAGCACCTTGGGACAGAGGTATGCATCTGCATCCATTGCTATAAAAACGCCCTGAGACCTCATCTTCTGAATATTGGCATGCAGGTGCTAAAGAGCTACTCTGTTCTCCATCCTGCAAGTAGCTGAGTGACATCTAAATCCTACATGTGCCTCACCAACGTGCTTTCTTCCATGTCACACCCATGGCCCCAAAAATCAGACTGCTTTCTCTCTCCTCTGTGCTTCAGACTAAGGGAAATTTAACTGACATTTTCAGCAACCACAAGACCTGAAACATCAGCAGTGTCCTCCACCCCTTGTGCTGTGTTATCCTAGCACATTATATTTGTGTTTCTTGGTGCTTTTCAGTAGGTTTATTGGTGGGTAACTACAAGATCCAAAGTATCTTATGGCCAGTGATGAGTAAAAGCATGTGGGGAAGAAGTAAGGTGTACTTTTTTCACCTGTCTACTGAATGGCTAACCGAGACTGCAGAGGCCGGGATTCAGGGGACCCTGATTGATCATCTATACATAATGGGTCATGTCCAGGTTGTACGGGTAACTTGAATTCTGCTTTTTGCAAATTAGTCTACTTTTCTGTCTTAGTGATCCCCATTTAAATGAGCATTTCTTTCTAACTTGCTAATTCTAAAGTGAAAGCACAGTGAGAAAAAATGAATCACATGGTATCCTACTGAAACCTCACTCATTAAGCCAGGTGAAATCTTTCTCAATGCACTAGTGAGGTTCCTGTTACTTGAATTAGCGGAAGAACTGACACCAGCTATGTGACTAGCACAGACAGGACATGAGGCACACAGAGGTTTTCATAGTTATTTGCTAACTTTGAGGAATGCTGAGATTCATAAGCCCTGGAGCATTACAGATCCAAAAGGAAGAATATTTTTACCAGAACCAGACTCTTCTACTGTTTTTTTCCAAGGATTGCCCTCATGTCTGACTTTCCTTAGTCTGGGCCATGCACAATTGTCTCCAGATCATTCTTGACTATGCTGTCTCACTCACAAATCTGCTAGTTTTCTGATTGCTAGTCCTTCCTCTTACTCCTAAAAGCAATAAATGAAATGATTAGAGTAAATTCCTAAGTCTATATCCCAACCAAATCAAGCTATTTTTCCTTGCCAGATTGTTTAAAAGAGAAGTTCAGCTGGTAGACAGAAGCAAAAGTTCAACAGCACATCTAAATTTAAACAGTTACTGAGAATATGAAAGAACTTTTAACATTTAAAAGATAAAGGTGAATGGCATAATCTGAGAAAATGGAGTAATACAGTACTGATGTAGTCATTCTGGGCTGATAATCTGAGTTTCTGTCATAATGGCTGATAAGAAGTGTTAAGAATGTATGTATTACATTTCAGATAAGCATTCCCCAAACTGACACCAGTTACTCAGAGGCTGAACACAGGCTGTATCGTTGATCCACCCTAACGAATCCAGCAGCAGTCACAAGACAGACCAGGAGATAATTTGACTGTTAAATACAGATCTGTTGTTTGTCAGAATGCCTATGAAAAGCTGTCCTTGGGCTGTTCCAAATACATAACTATATCTTTTCTTTAGAAAAGTTTAAAATGCATCACAGAGATACAATGCTCCTGAGACACTTCTGTCAATAGATTGGGTTATAAAATGCTTATATGAGCCAGATGTTTACTGTTACTAATATTACCACGTTTGTACTATGTCTAATGAGGAATAAAACATTTTATCAGACTGGCTGTACAAACTGAATAGAAGTAGAAACTTCTGAACAAACTGAATAGACAATAGGTATTGCCTCCAATACCTCTTAAAAACACCTTCAGTTGTTTGCATTAGCAACTGGTCCTATCACCTACTGATTAGAATTATGATCATCCAGTGACAAACTGATCCTACTGAAGCATCTGTCTGTACCTCTTCTCCAATTCTGTATGTTCAGAAGCAGCTCAATGATGCATCCTACAGAGGTACAGCCTACATATCAATGCATTGCTCCTCTAAAAGCTACGAAATATCTTGTGGTTCCCAATGTTTTCTCATTGATATAGAGGGAAAAAATAAATAAATCTCCAAAGTGCAGAGATTATGAATTCTCAGTTCACAAATCCATCCCTCACCCTGAAATGGCATCATAAACTGTTTCTAAAGCAGCACATTTCATCAAGATCTAGACTGATACCCCTTTGTGAGCAGAGCAGGCAAATTAAAATTAATGCAAGACTTTTTTTTTTTAAGCAAAATTATTCAGTATCATCCTTAAACTTGACTTTATGCCATCAACTGAAAATAAGGATTATTTATTTTGTTGTTTGGTCAATTAGAGTTTCCTATGTATGTCCCTATTATCTACCCCACCTCAGCTTTTCCTTTCTAACAAGTGTACTTGCAGTAGCTGATTCAGATTACAAACTGACAACTTAAGATGCCAGAGTTCACTGTGGATAAAAGAATTAGCTATTGCAAACTGTTGCTAATTTTCTGCTCTGGCGTATGTTCTGTGAGCTTTCATGGAGGCTTTAAGCTTAAATCTCTTCTATAAGCTCTGTAAAGCTTTAATTGACTTTTTGACCATAAAATCCCTACCATCTTTTTTTTTCTTCTGGCTTGCTGGATTTGCTGGCATTTAAGTCTAATTCAACCTGCATTCTGCATTTTATATGATTACTGCTTTTAGGCACGAGGGACTAGTCCACAATTACCTTTGTATTCAAATATCTAGATCAGTACAGCTTTTCCGTATCAAGTAAAGAACTGCTAATACTGCAGTGGCTACCTTGGCAAAGCACCCCTGACACTCTGGACAAATGGCAGGTATTTGCTCAGTATTTCTCATGGCAAAGGTCAGGTCTTCAGGAAGCACAAGCCACATGGGTTAGAGACGAACCGGATGGCAGTCCCGCTGCAGTTACCTCGCCAATAGCACTGCCTGACCAACTGCATTGAATGAAAATGTTTTAGCCACCAAGACTATGCGCATCCCCCAGTGTAGACAGCTTCAATATTAATCACATAATTAATACTAAATCTGAAAGCAAAGGCACTGCAAGAGGGAGCTAACCTGAAAAAATATTTGTCTTCAGCAAACCAGGAAAAATGTTTTCACTTCATCTCCCAGTCCCTGATGGTGGTTCATCTCCCAACCACCACGCCAAGACGCAGGAGACGAGCACCTCGCACTGCTCCTCTTGCCCTTGCAGCTTCCCTCCCCAGCTGCGTTGCTTTGCCAGGACCTTCCTCCTCTCACAAGCGCCCGGAGCCATCCTGGCCTGGCGGGGAGCCAGGCAGCTCCTAGGCTACATCTGGTCTCTGACAGGTGATGCATTACCCTCACCCGTGTCATCTGCCTTCTCCCTGAGCCAAGCAAGCAGGCTGCACCGGGAGACCGTGCGGCTCCTGCTCTTTGCAGGTCTGCTTATTCACCTTGAATTCCCTGTGAGCTTTCCAGCAACATTATTAAGATTACCAGGGAAACTGCTCTGACCGAAAATTAGCAGCAGCACCCCAGGAATGTCTGCACCAGTGTGAATGTGAACTGATCATCTTTGCTGCTGGAATACTTCCACTGTGGGGAAAAGCACATTTAATTACATCTGCTATTCAACACAAGATGACCTATTAAAAGACGCCTACGAATAATCTCATCAAACAACACAGTTTTTCCTTATCCCTGAATCACCTTCCTGAGAGCAGATGTCAGACACTTTATAAAAAAGTTTATGAGCCTGCAGATTGAAGTATAAAGGGAAAATCCTGCTGACCAGTCATAAGAGAGAACACGTTGCAGCTGCTGAGCAGCATTTCCTTAAATTATTTGTCAGCCCTCGATGCTGAAGGACAGCGGGGTCTCAGACAGGATCCATGCCTTCAAATCAAAGCTGCAGTAGACAGGTGCTGCTTTTGCAGTGCGGTTAGTTTAGGCAGATCAAAGGAGCTGCAGTACCACATCAGCCAGGAGCAGAACAACAAAGCACAGATAAGGATACGGGTGGCCAAGGAAAAAGATGGCTAGCAGGGAACCAGCTAACAAACCAAGCCAAGGCGGTGGAGGAGGGAAATTGCCAAAAAAAATCAAAGAGCAGGGATTGTTGTCCCCAGTCACCTCCAGGAATTGTTTTGAATTTGCTTCACTTTTAAGAAATAATGTATCTTGTTTTTTTCAAAGCTTTAAATTATCTGAATAATTTTACTGCTCCAATCCTAGATTCCTAGATAAACTTTTATAACAAAGTGCATTGAAAAGGCTGCGTTTTTTTCACGTCGATGTTGCTGGATAATATTACTTCAATTTACCAAAAAAAAAAAAAAAAAAAAAGACAAGCCTGTGGACAAAACAGACACTACTGAAATGTCACTCATATAGTCCTAAAGTCTCCTACAAACTACTTTTGTACTTAAAATTAAGCATGTCTATAATTACTGCAGCATCAGGAGCTAAGGTTGTGGCTTATTTTCACAAAATTTAGTTCCAGCACAACAAAACAGCACAACCCAAAGAAAGTAATCTCGATTTTAAACTTTTTAGCAAAGTTATGGCAAACTTCTTAAATACAGAGCAGAGTTGTTTAAGAGCTTACAAGAGGCTTCTGAAATCACACTCAGACATGTCAATTTAAGATTTCCAAAAGCACTTAAGTGACATGGAAGCACAAGCCCCAAAGCTCCCACCTGCAGATTGTGCTGGAGAGCTGTGAATCATCAGCTTCCATGGCATGCAGAAGTGCAGGACACTGCCCAGACTATTTATTTCTCAGCTTTGTCAGTATTCTTTCTGTGATAAGGATACTAACGAAGCCCTGGAACTTTATTTTGAAGCTTAGAAAAGCGTTTTAAATGAAAAGTTAGTACAAAAAAACTTTCTACGCAATCTGAACATTTAGAAAGGTCTACATAATCTGAGGCTTTCACAATTAAGTAAGTTAATATACAAATGCAGCCATCACACATTTCAGTTGATAAAACACAGAAAGCAATCAGCCTGCAGATACTCTTTTTGAATCAGTTTCATCCAGGCTGTGAAAGCGTGTGAGAGGAATTCACCAGAAAAAAAAATATAAAGGCCAATAATGAAGCACAGACTTATAAGCATGACTGTGTCTTGGGGCACGGACAAGTACACTTGAGGAGTTGGCTCTATGTGTAAACCAGAAAATTATGAAAGCCATACTGCCTCTCTATGTTTATTTTCCTTACCATGAAAAGAACTCTCTCAAGGAAGAAAACAATGGTATGCTTTCTGCCTTACTCTACCATGAAAATGATAAAATAGATATTTAAAAGTGAAAAAACAAGGGTTGATGGCAGCATCAAATACCAATTACATTAGCTGTCCAAAGCCTTTCTACAAAGATTACAGACCAACAGCCCGCCAATGCAACTGCAGCAGGATGCACTGAGCATCAAGCAGGCAAATAACATTTTCAATACCATATTTCCTTACATACTGCAAATATCATTTTCCTTTTCCTTTCCTTAATATGAGAATTTTTATATCCCGATTATTTTTCACCATCGCAGCGATCAAATTGCCCCTTGGAATGAAAGCCAGAGCAGACGAATCTAGCATCTCTCCTCTCGAATCACTAGGCACCTGTTACGGTTCACTTTCTCCCATGCAGTGGCATAATTTCCCTGAGTGATTACACACTCCTCTTCCCTGAGTGATTACACACTTCTCTTCCCTGGTTCACTTGATACCCAAGATACAATTTCTATGCTAGGGAAGGCAGAGACACCTGCCCAAACACGAGCTTCATTTGTGCTGTCTCACCAAGCCCTCGCTGAGAAGGTTGGATGCTGTTCAACAAGCCTAAGTGCAAGGTCTGGAGTGCTGGTGGGAAAAATCACTATCACTGATATGGAAGAGATAGTATTTCTGCAGCAAAGGGTGCTGCTGTGCTTAATAAGGTGAACAGAAGTCATCAAGGCCATGTAGTTGTCTGGGAAGTACAAAGAGAGGGACAATACTGAAACAGAGACCAGGAGATACACTGGGTGCATCTATACTAGCACCAGTGTGCTCAGGGTGCTTTCCCCCATGGTGGGGCTACAGCCAGGAGGGTGCACCCAGGCAGGCAGAGGGACCCACCTGCAGCTAGTGCTCTACACAGGTACACAGTCCTGCAACCCAAGCAGACTGCAGCAGGTCCTACCTTCTATGTGCTGCATCAGTTGGGAACATAGATGCACACAGCGCAGGGAAGGCCATAGCTGGAGTAGCTGTCAAGAACAAGGCAGAATACTAGGACAGAGCCCAGAAGAAAACACTGGGAATGATCAGAATGATCAGAAGCCTAGCAACTGTCGGCTACAAAGAGAAGCTACAGGGATGAAAAAAAAAAAAAAAAAAAAAAAGAGAATACAGAGGTGAACGCAGACTTTATGATCTTGAAGGTCATTTCCAACCTAAATAATTCTATATTATCACTCTGACAAAGCATAAAAAACTGCTGAAAGGGGGAAGAGAATAATGTTCTCTGATGCACAGGGAAAGGGATATAAGGAAGTGAGCTTCAGTCACAGCCAGATTGATTCCAGCCAGGTTTGACATTTGTGATGAACTGTTCATCACCCTGACAGGTGACCATGTGACAACAGCGAGCATAGGTGGAGCTCAGTTAAAAGCTTAGAGGCACCAACAGCACTTAAGGTCCGATGGACTTTCGACAAAGATTCCTCCTCTTCCATGCATTCTCCTTAGAAAGGATGAGTACACAACTAGCAATTTGTGCAAGGGCTTCTACGGCCGACTGATCTTTTAGCAAATGATGCCTGCCTTCTGCAAAGGTCAACAAGTCCAGCAGGAGGTGGATGTGTTCATCTGGGCAGAAACCTAGATTAGTAGACATGGTCTTCCCTTCTCAAGTACTGCTGTGACAATGGAGCTGTGGCACTCCCCCGTTACTGAAAAGCAGCATTCTGTTTGCATTTGCCTCTGTGGTTGCTGAGCAACCAACAAATCTTTTACATCTGTAAATGCAGCAAATATTTTATTTTGAGCCGTTTTAATATTCAGCCTGGTGAAGAGCTGATTCATCGGCACTTTTCTTCAGATGGGTATAATTAAGCCTCATGCTGTAGTATAAGCTTCTGGCGTTGGTAGTAGGTTGAAATTACAGTAGATGAGGCAACCATAAGAAAAAAACAAAGGTTGAGCATAATTTGAAAGGGGAGTGGCATTGCTCATTTTTCATCTTCATGGGACCCAGGTCTATATCACAATGGCACTTCACAAAATGGGATTGCTGAGATATACACACAATTGTTTGCATGTTTAAATTATTCTATTTCTATCTGGAAAACACATACAAGAGATGAAAAACATAAAAGGCACATGACTGACATAACAGTCAGGACTAAATTTTATTTGCAATGCACAGTATGCAGGATTTTGATCTTGTTTAGGATCTCTTAACATCTCTTGGAAAAAAAATAACAACAGCCAAGCCCAACTAATAGCCATGTAGACATATACTTCTACCAGTACACAGCAACTGCTATATGATCAATTGCAGTGTTATGTACTGTTAATGATCTCACCTGCAGTACAGCAAATAATCTAGCTCCTCCATAACTTGTCCTTAAAGCAGTAGCAGATGTTCAGTGGCAACTGTGCTGCCGTGTTTTAAGATTTCACTGTTTCCAACTCTTTTTTCCGTTGTGCTGCCTGCCTCACTGCACAGCAGAAGAAAATGCAGACTTGTGGCTCACTCACTGCCATGCAGATCTTTGGTTTTAAGCATCTGAGCTGAAACTGCCAGTGACACCAGGTTTGAGAAAAGAAACTGAATTGCAAATGTGACTATGCTGAGGGGGTACATACTAACTGTTCTGCCAAATCTGCCATAGGGGTAGGCAGCTACAGGTGACATGATCCAAAACTTCTGCACAAAATATGGCTAAGATCTGCCCTAAACCTCACACAATGGCTCAAAAAAGTTTCAATAGTCATTGGTTTGAAATGATGAATGAAAGATATGGAAGTACCGTTTTTGTTTTCTGTTTAAAAACCTTTAAGCTATCACCACTTCCCTCAAGGGTATTGGATATTTACCTGACCCAGGTTTGTTTTTTCAGTGCTTTTGAAAACCCTTTTCTGCACATTCAAAGTTCTCAGTGTTGGCTACTGTGCAAACCATGAGAACTCTACCAGTAACATTTATTGGAACAAAGTATGTTCAAGGCAAGAAGCTTTAAGAAACATCCCTTTTATTTTTAAGTCTGCCAAGATGATGGTGGAAACCAAAGCTTCTTGACAATTTTCCTTTGATGTCATTTATTATACGTCAGGTTTTCTTCATACAAGTGCTTTCATTAAACGAAGCCCACTTTTGTGCATCATTAAGTCATATGCAGACAATCCACAGAAAAAGCAAGAAAAAATAATTGTTTCAAACACCCTATATGAAGGGAAAAAAGGTTATTTAAGATCTCAGGTTGTGACCTTATTAACCTACGTGACACATTAGCACACCAAAACCTTACCAAAGGAAGATTTATGCTGCTGATCTTAAAATAAAGAGGAACAAATGGAGTAAGATTAAAATAAAATATTCCTTAAAATGATTTCCAAATATATAATATATAATCTAACTTCAACAACAAATATTAAACTAAAAAACAGCATATAATGACAGTACTAAAAGGGTGAGCTTTTTATAAGTGATCTCAGTTGACCTAAGAACTTGCTACCACTGTATTTCATTCTAATGACAACCATCCAGTACACATTCTCATTTAAAATAAAGGTGACATTTTAAAACAGAACCACAAGATCAGCTTTGAAATTGCATTAAAAACTAAAGCCAGTGACTAGAAATACATTTCAGCTAAAAACTGAATACTGAATCGCTCCTAGAAAGAGGGATCACTGGAAACAAAAACAGATGAGCCAGCTATGCCATCTCTAGGTCTACCACACTTTCCTTTACGTGTCTTCCATAGTATGGAAACGGTGTCTTCACTCAGCAGAGGATCTGGCATATCATACTGCAATACTGACAGGCCTCATTTACTGCAAAAATAACTTGACTGTTAGGAAGTGAACTAAAGTAATGGATAACCTCTGCAAGGTTGCAGTAAGAATAACACCTTCTTGTCTCAACCTCAGGACAAAGAGGTATGCCATCAATCTTGATTATGGGTAAAAAGTCATTATTCATTAAATTAAATGGCCTGGAAAACAAAGCAAGCTTGGCTATTTGTAGCAAATGTCGAGGGACTCACTCTTTCCCTGAGTTGCTCAGGCTTTCAATGCCCTTGGATCCATTTGCTTTGTGTCAGCCAATACCACCTGGATATAAATCTCTTATCTTCTACTCCTTACACAGTCTTTTAATAACTTTTAAGACCCTTTAGAAAGGCACAACTTATTTATACGTCTGCAATCAGCAGAGGATCTATTTTTTTAAATATGCAATTAGTAGTACACATGAAGTCCTCCTCATGTACTGAAAAGTACATCCAATATGCTCTTGAATGCGTTTCTCTCAGGCAACACCAATTCTGATAATCTATGTGGAAAACAGTAGAATCACTGTCTCTTTACTACTTCCAGAGACATGAATGCCAAACTAGGAGAGCATCAGTGTTGTATCTCTGTCCTTTCTTTTATATTTTATTCAAACTAAACAATGTTTAAATAAACATTGAGTTCTGCTATCCTTCACTGATACGCTGGTCCTCTCCAGCCACCTAAAGCAAATATGTTCTTTTCTCTTGGGCTCACTCAGGTTTAATAATAGACCAAAGAAACAGTGTCCAGAACAAAAACAAGTATATATTCAGTTCAATTCCCTCATGGCATCAATTGCCTTTGCTCTAGGATGGGCTGATGATGTGTGTACAGCCACATTTTTTCCCGTTAGTGAATCGCTTGTGAAATCATAGACAGTATTTTTCCTGCTCTCAGACCACCCTCATTACCACTGTGCCTCAGCCACTCCCTCTTTCCACCAAATACTTGTGTTGAAAAACACTTTTCTGAAGCTGTATTAAGTAAAACTCTCACAGATTTGGGTGTAACCTAGCATAACCAGGGATGCCCTAACCCTGGAGGTGTTCAGGGCCAGGTTGGATGGGGCAAACTGATCAGCAAACCGATGACAGCAAACTGATCCAGTGGAAGATGTCCCTGCCCATGGCAGGTGGGTTGGAGCTAGATGATCTCATGTTCAGATGGAACTTCCCGTGTTTCTGTTTGTGCCCATTGCTTCTCACCCTCTCGCTGGGCACCACTGAGAAGAGTGGTGCCCCATCCTCTTGACATCCTCCCTTCAGATACTTATATGCCTTGATCAGATCCCCAAGGACTTCTCTTCTCCAGGCTGAACAGGCCCAGCTACCTCAGCTTTTCCTCATGTATGAGATGCTCCAGTACGTTAATCATTTTAGAAACCCTTCGCTGGACTCGCTCCAGGAGCTCCATGTCTCTCTTGTTGCCCAGAACTGGACACACCACTCCAGGTGAGGCCTCACCAGGGCTGAGTAGAGGGAGAGGATCACCTCCCTCAAGCTGCTAGCAATGGTCTTCCTAATGCAGCCCAGGATAACATTGGCCCCCTTGGCCACCAGGACACAGTGCTGGCTCATGATGAGCTTGTTTTCCACTAGGACCTTCAGCAGCCTTGCTGAAGCCCAGGTAAACAACATCCACTGCTTTCCCTTTACCTATCCAGCCAGTTGTCCCATCACAGATGGCAATCAGGTTGGTTAAGCATGATTTCCCTTCGGTGAATCCATGCTGACTACTCCTGATCACCTTCTTGTCTTCCACAGGCTTAGAGACGGCCTCCAGGATGAGCTGTTCCACCACCTTTCCAGGGACTGAGGTGAAATTACTCCAACAATTCTTCTCCCCATTTATTCAGAGATGCTGTGCTAAGTTCAGTTTGATGAAAATATACCATTAAGTCAGAATTTCATATCTTTTCATTACAAGTCACCCAGAGAATAACTATAGCACTTTTCTAGACAGTGCACTTTTAAAATTTTGGCCATTACAGCATTAATTGTTTTCCGTTACACAATTAGGTGGTCACCTTGACAGGTACGGATGATTGTGTAGTAAGATTTAAAATACATAAATAAAAAAAGTAAATTCCAGCAAAGCCCAGTTTGATAACAATGTAATCTGACTGCACCACAGAAATGCATCCTCCACATCCCCTTGACATGTTTATAGCAAAAATATGTTAAATTATGCAAAATAAATAATTCCTTTACACATTTGCAAGTAGATGATTTCATCAGTTCCAAAACTTAATTACAGAAGCTCTACACAATATTTTGGGTTGGCATCTGATAAATATTCAATTAAGCGATGATATTAAAGCCTGAAAGTACTTGTAAAGAATAGCACTGCTGGGAAAGCATAATGGTACCAACACTCCTAAGCGGCAAAGAAGTAATTTAGACTCCAGCATTTGACATGCAGGTCAGACCTTCTGGTTGCATTAATAGCACAGAAGTATTAAGACCAAAGACTAACAACATCCTCATGTCAGCTGTACTTTCTGAAGAAAAACTTGTAAGACAAAAGCTGGAAGGCTGCAACAGAACAGTGGCCATAATGTATGTTTAAGATGCATTAGGATCAAGAGGACAAATACATAAGAGCTTTTCTGAAAATGGACAAATTTAGCCACCTAAGTAACTGCTGACACACACACACATGCACACAAAGCCTCTCGCTATATATCACAGGTTTGGCTGCAGAACAAAAGACAGAAAAAAGATCTAGTATGCCCTAAGTTTTAAGAAATTAAAGGAAACAGTGAAGGAAGAACCAGGGTTAGTCTAAGAGAAAAAGAAGGAAAGCAATAGATAGGAATTTCCAAGTAAAGTATAAATGAAAATTTATTTTATTCTTGCTTCAGTAATTCAATAGATCATCTAAAAGGTCCATTAGAATTAGAGATGCTCCTGTCCTTCCCTGTTAACTTAGAAGAGACCTTACATCCCACGTCCCCGACGTACCTAATGAAAAATGAAATTATCCGTGCTTTTTGTTAGAAGGAAATGTGCAGAGGCACACAAACAGAAGGTGGTAGGAAAAATCTAAAATATAGTATCAGAGCAGAAATATTAAAATAAGGAACAAAACCAATGTCAGATAAATGTGTAGTAACAGTCAATTCATTGTAGTAAGCAAGGGAACAAAACAAGCAAGTATAGCATTAAATTAGATACAATGTTTTATCACATTTTTTCTTTTCTTACTGAATCAAACAATGTTACAGTTTATATTAGAGCAGTATAGAAAAACTGAATATAAGCCATATGGTTAAATGTATTTAAACAATCACCAGGAATTTTGATAATTTTATCCAAACTGTAACACTTCCTTTTAGCAGAAACCAAACTTTTCTCACTGTTCACAAAGCATTGCCATGAGGTGCACAAATAATGGTCATACCTGAGTTTGTTGCTTTAGCCAACAAACAAAATGGGTACGGTCTCAAAATCCAGACAAAGTTAGGATGAAATAAGGTATTTGACCTGTAAATCAGCATTGAAATCTATCTGTACTTACCCATCGAAGTCCTCTTACTAAGAAAAAAAAAATCACCTGCACAATTGAGCCTGGAAGGGAAGCATTTTCAGGTACTGACAAAAAGAGACTGCTAGAGAGGTGACTAACACAGCAGAAAGCAAACAAAAAAAGGAAATGCTGGTGTCCTTTAAACCTTCTTTACAAAGAAGGAAGGATGCTTAGAAGGAGGTGTTAAATAACTGACCATGAAGGGTGTTTCTCTTCACTTCTTACATTAAATATAGCTCTAAATTCCTCATGTTTTGCTGGATAACTGAAAAATAATAAGAGCACGAAATCATGATAGAATAAAGTGCAGCTGCTTCTGACTTCTGCAGCTTCTCATTAAAGAGAAAGAGGATGTTAAGGCAGGTTATTTAAAATTCTTTGCTTACTTTTCATTTCTGCTTAAACCTGTTTAATATAAACTCGCAACAACAGATGGGATAATCTCTTGCTGTGAACAAATCTTTGCAGTACTTCTGAGGGTCCTTCAACCAAAACAATCAGCCTGGTCTTCCTGACCATTCTCAGACAGAAAACAAGACAAAAACAATCAATCAAACAAACAAAACAGAAAATAAAAAGAAACCCTGAATCAATTTCTTTTTGAGATGGAGAGGTTATGAAGCTTGGAAGGTAAACAAGGACAATCTGTTTCTTCTTGGACTTTACTGTTAACTTTCCAATCCAGTCATCCATGGAAAACAAAAGGCACGACCACATGTAAGGATAAGTAATCAAGAGAAAGGAAATGGATTTAGGTGATTGAAGAACCCCAGTTTAAAAACAGGCAGCAGCCAACTATGGTTTAAATGATGACAGCTTATGAACTGCCACCAGCAGGTGAGGCCGGAGGTTGACAGGCAGCCCAGCTGCAGCATTGCCCACAGCTGGCTCCAGGAGATGAGGGCTGGCCTGAATCTGGCAACACTCTTCTACCTCAAGATCTCCTCAGGTGAGCAAAGCCTCCTGAGCCATTGTTACATCCAGCCCTAGTGTAGTCCCAACTTCTACCTCTGGCCTGCAAATCTTCCTAGATATCATTTACGCTCCTCTTCAGTGGCCTGCATGAACTCCAGGAGGCTCCCTCTGAGCTGCTCTTTGGAAACACCTCCACCTGGTTGTGCTCTGCCCACGCCACTTCTTTCTTCTCTCCCACCCAGACACGAACTGGTGTCTCAGTGCCAGGAGGCGGCCCACGTGCCACTGAGTGGGCCAGCACCTCCCCTGAGCCAGCTGCACTGGCAGGGAAGACAGAGGTGTGATCGGTATGATCAGGGCCCAACAGCAGATGGCTAATGAAAAGTATGGGAAACAGGGTGAGCAAGCAGAGCGTGCCCACTCTCCTCACTTACATTTCAGCAAACATGTCTATGGACCCAAAATAGAGGCGGCATCTAGACTAACACCAGCAACATCTGGTTCCTTTTTCAGTATGCCCTCTTCCTGTCTGGCTTCCATATACCCAGGGTCAGTGAGGTCCATATGACAAGGGAGAGGAAAAGAAACAAACTAAAAAATCCAATCTTTTCATGGTTGTTTGAAAAGGGCTACCTTGACCCTTTCATTGATCATGTAATGAATAATTCTTTCCTTATAAGAAAGATCAGATAACTTATCTTCCTTGTATGCTTCTAAAACTGCTCCATTTTTCTCGCCTTATGTTATCATATTCTGATTAGTGTCTCCTCAGATGAAAGATGCAGTATATTTCTGATTATAAGTATGATTTTTAAAAAAAATACTTCTTTAAAAAAGAACTATGATGGCCTTTACAAGACATGTGCCGTATCTTTAACAAGTTATAAAATATAAATATATATGTGGTCATTTAAATAATGATGTAAATTATTCAGATTTTTAATTAGTAATAGACTTGCTGTTTGACATTTACAATGATTAACCTTACATATTATGGTTTTATCATGGTGTTTTTGGATGAAAACAGCAAATAAATACAGAATTTGCAAAAACAGCAAAAAAATATTGTTGTAAACTTTAATTAAAATACCCTTAGTGAAGTGGATTCTTTGGGGCAAAAAGTTGATTTATCATAACATACCTTGAATTTTAAAAACAGTTCACACTACACAAAAATTAATTCCTTGTAATAAACCAAACTGGTAATAGTCTATGTCCAGTCACTGTATCATTCAAGAATCTAAAGCTAGTATAACTTCGGAATACAAACAATCAAAACAGAAGACAAACTGCATCTTCATCCATAGACTGGAAAGAAACTTAAAAAAAAAAAAAAAAAAACCAACAACCCCCTCCCCCCAATATTCTGCTTCCAAACTTATTCATTTATTTATTTAATCACAAGAAATTCTTTCTATTCCATCAGAAAAGACTACAAATAGCAAAAGTAGGCTCAGGTATTAAAAAAAATGCACTCCCAGGTAGGCAGCTAAGGACTTCCATTTCTTTCCTGATTGACACTTCTTAAAACTTCAGCAGCAAACAAAGCTATTAAACTAATCTGCTTTAGAAAATCACTTGCAATTATCTGAATAGATTATAATGTATTTACTTATGAAGATGTTTACCTTTTTCATAATACTTTAAATAATGAAAGTCATGTATTTATTTACTTAAATAAAGAAAAGCAAATTTATTGCAATTCACCATGCCCATCACTGACAATCCCTAAGATTTAGGCAAGAACCCACTGTACTGAAGCCAGCGTCAAGGAACGGTTCGATTTAGTCTAAGAAAATGATGTGATTCAATAAACTTTCAAGGGCACAAGCAAGACGTGTAACTAAAAAAAATCTGTCCACTTGAAAAAAAAATCAAAACAAATAAAAAAAAAACAACGGGAAAAGTCAGGACCACTTTAGGCTTTTGAAAATCTCATCCCTGTAAAAGGAGAAAAATGCAAAGCAGTGTTGCTAACCAAACAAGCCTGTTATTTCACCTAGACTAGTGGAATCTCCCACCCTCAGATACTGTATCAGAACACTTCTAAGCTGAAGCACCATTTTGTCACTGCAAAGCTCTTATTAACTGGCCTTAGCAGGCATGTCCCTAAAAAGACCAAAGTCCTGAACCATGCAATGAGAAATATCTATTTTAACCATATCATGCAGTAGATAGTTAAGCCCGACGCAGAACAAGAGACATCTATCTTCCTTGCAAATACCATCATCTTGCAGAGGCATGAACATCAAAGAAAGAAATCCTTCTATAAGTCAGTTCCTGGTCCAGTGAGCTCCCTCCCCTTGCAATGCATGGAGGAATTAAACCATGGGAAAAAATAGCACAGGATAGCCAGAGATGGAAGAGGCCATAACTCAAGCTGTTTACTTCCCTGGTTGAGCTGCCTCTGTTCCCTACACACACCTGTTCACTGGCCAGCTGACCAGGTGTTATGGAAAAAACACTGCCAAGAACAGTGAGGAGCCAAGGAAAAGTCATTGTACTGAACTGAGTCCCCTTCCTCTTGAACTTACATTCATGGTGAATACAGAAATGGCTTTAGTTTGCTCTTAAAACATGAGATTCTCACCTATCCCGTCGCAAGCCACTTCACATCTCAGAGCCTGATTGCACAATGCTTGAAGCTATTGATTTATTTTCTTGCACTTCGCACTTCTACTCTGGGAAAGAACACATAGTCAAATACTTCTTGTTAGTTAATACATGAACGCATTAGCCACCCTGGAATTATAGAAACAAAATCAAAAACTCTGTAAAAGAGGGAGGCTGCAGAGTAGGGTGCAGGTGACAGACTCAGGCTTCGCACCAGTTTGAGATTGCTCCCAAGACAATGTGATTATCAGATCTCTCCCAACCCACCCCACAGGACACAGACAAAAAGAGAACAGTATTGTACTGTTAGTCACTACATAACAACCTTCGACAGCAAATCCAAACACTCATCTCTTATTTATAAATGTTATAAACAGGAAAGTTCTCTCGAGTACCTTTCTCCATAAAGAAACAAGAAACATTTATGCAACTACTACAGATGTCTTTTTTCCAGCAAAACCAGGAGAATCCACAATGTGCCCATTAAATATGACACAACAGATAGTCCCCCCTGCCAAACCACATTGTAAGAGGTGTCACTGGACTGGTCTGCAGGCACGCAGCCTCCCCGTGTCAGACCAGAACCATGCTGATCCTCGGGCACACAATCTGTGGGTACAGGTTATCAGTATTTATGGTGCGGTAATGTTCAGAATCTAGCTGAACTGGGATCATTGGTATTACATATGTAAAATCAATGTTATTTAAGGCACTTTCCCCTGACAGCATACAAGCTAAACAATATAACAGGAGGGCATAACAAGACATTAGGTAGAACAGGGGTGGAGTTGAAACAATGTCAAAAATAAGATAATACAACCTATTCTTGACCAGGGTGGTAAGAGGATGGAGCTGGTCTCTTTTCAGTTGTGTCCAGTGACAGGACGAGAGGCAATGGGCACAAACTGAAGCACAGGAAGTTCCAGCTCAATATGAGGGGGCATTTCTTTACTGTGAGGGTGAAAGAGCACTGGCACAGATCGCCCAGAGAGGTTGTGGAGTCTCCTCCTCTGGTGATATTCAAAACCCACCTGGATGCCATCCTGCACAACATGCTCTAGGTGATCCTGCTTGGCAGGGGGGTTGGATTAGATGATCTTCAGAAGTCCCTTCCAACCTTGGTCATTCTGTGATTCTGTGAAACTAGCAGCAATTTTCAAAACCCATTCCTGTTAACAGGTGATGGTATTTTGCTAAACAGCACTGAATAGGAATTTTGAAGAGGTCCTTGTAAGGGGGAGGGGGAAAGTATTTAGCTATAATATTATGCTGCAAACATGTTTGGCAATAGTAAATTTTTTAAAACCGGAAAATTTTCAAAAAAATCAGCAGTGCATAGATACATTTAAAAGCAATGCAATTCAAGGTTGCATTAATAAAGCCCTTACTAGTTGCATTAATAAAGCCCTTACTAGGAGAAATGCTACATAACTCAGGGGATGCTAAACAATTAGGCCCTCTTTTTCCTTTCAGAGAGGCAACTCTTCACTTCTTCCTTTATGAATTTATGAGGTAAAGGCTTTTACTTAGACTCCCTCACTTAACCTCCTTTAAGAAGTCTTCACCTGACAATGTATTCCTGACATATTCCTTGTAGTTTGTGGTTAACTTACCTCTGTCTTCAATGGGCACCAAATCCCAATATATTAGAATCGGTGATGTTAAAACTTTTTTCCATTTTGTTTTCATTTTACTATGACACATTCAATGGTTATTACTTACTTTTGATGGATTATTTTATATCAATAAGGACATGAAAAACAAACAATAAGCACTTGCGTGTTCACACTAGAACAATTACAGTCTCAAGTACTCACGCACACCGGAGTATTACATACACATATTTTCTAGTTTTTCTTCCTCATGCAGCAAAAAGGGTCTGGGTCAATATCATACTTTAAATTTCCTTATACTATCCCAAAGCAATTTTTTCTCAAGACATAGAAAATCCCTGGCCAACACACAGTGTTAAATCTTGGAGTAGTAAGACATGGCTGGGAGCATGCAAGTCAGGAGAAGCTACCAGCCATCACTTGGCTCCCTGTAGGGTGGTTAATGTTGTGCTAGAGATCCCTCACAGAAGCAGGTGATCAGCACAGACTGGGTCATTTGAAACACTCCATCATCAAATGGGCCTTGTGGGTACTCTAATTTTGGGAAAATAAGTGTTTCCCTACATAGAATAATATTGCCTTTTTTGATCTTGACTTTTAAATAAAGCATTTCAATTTTATGGGAATGAAATACTCCAGTGAAGAATTTTGAACTACCCACATGCCACAGGCATTAGAAATACAAGTGTCCTTGCTTGAGGAGCCAGGCTTGCTGTTTGCATTTCATTTTGATACCTTAATTCCACTGAGTAGCAACACTTATATAGGGTGTCATGTCAGTCTCATTTACAATAGTCTGTCAGAAATTAGTTCTTATTTATTTCCTTCTTCAGTTGTCACAATCTTGAAGCATGTCATAAGTCTATTAACTTTGTTAAATCTTTCTAAACTGTTTATACAGTTCCTACATTGAAAATATCAGTAAGACTAAAGTGAGACAATTCCCTTTTGACCTCATCATCAGACATGGAAACTTCACTTTTAAGCAGTTGCCACATTTCACTTTTTCAAAACCCTACAACACTGTTGCTGGTTAGGATCAATCCTGTAAGACAATGGAGTTCAAGCACACTTAAAGATAACTGAGAATCTGACGTCCATTCAAGTCAAAATTGTAAGAGGATGATATTGTGAAATGGAGTCAGTGAATTTTCATTTTTATTTTACATCCAAAAATCTAGTCATACTTCCCAACAGATTAAGTATGTGACCAGTTCAGTTTTAACTTAATGAAGATAAATACCCCAATACGTCTTCATGCAGTCAGCCTACATACTTGTGTACAGACCTCCTAGTTAAAAAAACAACAACAACAACAAAAAAAACACAAAACATACACATTATAATATGAGACATAGATCAAGACTAACATAAGTCTATTTTCTGTTGATACTTTTGAAAAACAAACATTACCTTCTTCATCTTCCTGTCCTTCAATAAAACTACACAAGATGCCTAGGTATAGTCACTTTTTTCATTTTCAAGATATAGCTTAGCAATCAGGAAAAGGAAAAAGAAAAAAAAAAAAACACAACAAGAAACCACCACTACCAGCAACAAAACTTTCTGGAGAAGTTATCTTGCAACACCTTAGAGTACCCTTTCCTTGCTTTCCCTCATAACATTGCTTGTTTAATAATAATTAGATGGACCACAATTCGTATCAATCAAGGTAATTCCAAAATCATGGAAAAGCCATGTTTCTATCCACACGTAATTCAGTAAGTAGCATACTTTTTTAAAATTTTCTAATACTTACTGCAGATACATTGCACTAAGTGGCAATGATATATGTCTTAGATTTAGAAAGCCTAGATTTGCAGGAGTAGCAGCCCAGAATAAGCCTGTCTGATCTGGGGTTTGGCAAAAGTACCAGTTGAAATGGTATCTTTTAGTTTAGTTTAGCTATCTGTGGATCCTGGATCTCATGGAATAAGTAGTCATTTATAATCCTCAAGCTCCCTCATTATGAGCGTATGCAAAGCCTACTAAGGTGCTTTGGAGAGGCACATATGTAACCAGGGCAAGACATTTTTCCCATCCAGAAGAAAACTGAAATTACGTTCCAGTGTTTCAAACTTAATGGCACATTGCAGCTCAGTGTTATCACTACATTACTGCAAATTATACTGAGTTTATCCATCTCCTGCCAAACATTATGCATTGTGTCCATCACAAAACGTCCACAATATTTTAAAATCATTTTTCAATGTACATTCCAATTCTTGCATTAAAAATTTGTCCTCAGTATCCAAGCAAGCCATCTTTCTGCCATTTTAAATATATTGTGGGTGCCTACACACTTTTTAGCACAGCAGCTAAAAGGTTTAGTCATAGGAAAATAGCACAAATTTTCTGATGCCCTCCTTCTTTTTTCTTCCCCTATACAGGTTTACCTGGACAGAGTAAGTAAGGCAAAAAACAGAGTACACAGACTTTTCTATCAAGCTTCCTTCCTTCCTTCTCAAGGAGTGCTGTATGCAGTTTGAAATAACTGTCTGTCAACTTGCAATACTCATTGCTGTGACTGCAGAAAAGGCTAAATTAAGACTTCTGTAAAATGCCTCAGAAGAACACATCTATAGCTATGATACAGACAATAAATCCAGTGCAAAACTAATGGGCTTTATACAAGCAAATGAATTAAATGATTAGAAAGGGAGGGGGGGAAACAAGCTGTAAGAATAATCAGCCAGTGCAAAGAAACCATCCAAACATGTCAGTGTGGATCATTACGTAATGTTCTTTCAGGGTACTTGTTATGAGAAGACTTAACTGCTTCTATTCAGGGACAATTTTCATCAAGGTAATTCTGTAAATTCCAACAGCACAGGCTAACACTGCATGCACATGCAGTTTTTTTTCATCTCTGAATCAACGCATTTATACTTAAAACAACGAAAAAGTCCAGAGCTCTGTAATATGAGGACTACAATTTTCACTTGGATATGCATGTTTTTGCATGTGCAGTCAAAGTCACTAAGCAAAGGAAGGGAGAGAGTACCGTGGATTCCTGTTGCTTTGATAAGAACAGTTTAAATACGGGAGGAAGTACCTGAGCCCAGGTTAAATTTGATCACAAAAATTTGGTAACTACAGCTTCTTGTCACATTGTGCATTTGAGATACAGAATACCTGAATACTTTTCTTCTGCTAGATATTTAAAAACTTAATGTTGTCCCTAACATTACAACTGATAATTATCCATCTTTTTCAGACTGCTTATTTTAAGCTGGGTTCTACAAGCTTGTGCTGCTTAAGTACTACTTTATTCCACTGAAATCAACAAAGAATCAATTTAAATAAAATGAGTGATGTATTTGGTTTGAAGAGCGTTTTATGCTTAAGGAAACAGAACTTCTTGCAAACAGGCTATCAAAGGCCTAATTTCTCAACATGGTCCTATAATATCTAATTGCTCACTCAGAAATATTACAAGAAGAAACACATTTTTCTCAAATAAATCAATCATCCGTCAAAAGACTAATTTATACAGTTAATTTGCATTAAATAAATTGCAAAGAACCCCTGTCAAAAGCATTTTACCTTACAGACTGTTGTATCAAACAATTTCTCAGCACATGTGAATTACTTTGCATTACATTACATTCTAGAAAACTGACAATATCAGACTGACAAAAAAAAAAACAGAACAACCCCCCCTCCAAAAAAAAAAAACAACACAACCAAAAACAACCCCTGAAAACCAGATCAATAATTATGTTGGGATGCACAAAATTAATTGAGAGCTGAAGTATTTTGAACCAGAATGGAATCATTCCTGTTTGCACAGAAAAATTATGTGGTTTATTCACACACAAATTGACTTTCAACGTATACATAATAGCGATGATGAAATCTTCTAGATCACTGTAATTACCATAGACAAACAAAAAGGATATTTTGTGTTATCGAGAATAATAAATTAATATTTTCAACAAAGTGATTCATTAACATTCAGTAGAAACCAGTTATTTGGAGTACAAATAATTAACACACTAAAAGTTAACATACAAAAATTAATAATTTTAGTCTCATCTGCTCTGCCACTTAAGTTAGTCACATATATAAGTAGTTTGTGTTTTTTTTTTTTTTTGTAGGCTTGAAACTTGTGCATCAAATGGTTGCAGAGACATTTCTTCAGAACTCAGTAGCTCAAAAGAAATATAGCTCACTAGGTTATTTAACTGAAGAAAAAAAACACATTGAAGACCTACCCTTTGAATATAAACCAGACGCATGACCCTGTACTTACATCCATGTGTATTTTTAGTTATTATTTTGTTTACTGGATAAGGTCCTTAATATTTTAATGGTGTAACATTAATACAATAAAGACAATGAGAGATAGAAAGAGCAACTACTGTAAGGTTTAAACTTTACTCAGTAGTTAGTCCCAAGAGCTTATAAATGCAAAGCTAAGAAATATTATTTGAAGTAGGTAATGGTTGAGAATTGCTCTAATTTTAACTCTAAAAAGGTATATAATGAAAATATTCTTATGAGATAACAGAGTAATTCAACCTATCAGAAATAAATCAACAGTGAGAAAAGAGTGGGAAAGATCAGGATTTTCAAGTTTGGTTACTGTCGGAGGAAGACTCCAGCTTCAACACCGAGCTCAGCCATATGTAACCTATTTGCTTTTAGTAAAATTAGCTGCTATTGCAGAAAACAGATTACAGTGCAACTAGTTTAACCTTGTACTAGCTGAGAAAAACACATCTGAAGTGAAAGAAGCCTTTCTGGAACGTGTTGATGTTTTTCTACCTTTCAATTATTCTTCAACTCACAGTGATTCAGCTACAGCAGTTAATATCCAAGGTATGAACTAGTAATAACTCTCTTGATCTAGATCTCTTATTCTTCTTGTGCAGTTCCTACTGCTGGGCATGGAACTTTGGCTAAGTTTCTACAATCCTCCCTTCAAAAGAAGTAAATGTTTCAAGATCAAATTCGTCTCAATATCTGAGATAAGACCAGTTCAAAACAAGAAGAGGTAAGACAGATAGAAAGGTAGTTTTGTTGCTCTCACACTGTTCTCACCTACCATAAATAAGGATCGTTTATTTTATTTTTTTTTTCTACAGAAGTAATTGGGGAGATCACGAACACCTACTGTCTAATTGCCTCCTGCATGGAAAAAAAGTGAAGAAAGCAAAGGAATTTATTAGACTGACAGGTTAGCTACAATGAAAATGCTGTTAACTGGAAGTGAATTTACTATACATGTTTACAACAACAGATCGCTGTAATAGGAATGCTCTCAGCTGGAAGCTGGGACCAGATCCAGCCACTTTGCACTCCCATTTGAAAAGTGCAAAAGGCATTAGAATAGTAGAGATGCTGGCCTTGGGTCAGCATGTTGTGTTTGTAAAAATACTTCAGCTAGTTTACCCCTGGGACTCTGGAGGTTTATGAGTGTCCAAGCCTGCCAAACTGCACAGCTTTCACAGACCTATTAGAACCGCACTGAGACCAGAACCCTCGGTTCCACTCAGGGCTGCAGTATCCAGCAGGCCATTACTTGCTGGTTTTAGTCAGGTAGAATTTGTCTTGGCTTCTGTCAGACTTTTATCAACATGAAGACTTAATGATTTCGGTCTTTGAAAATAAAGACATAAGAGGTTGATCCAATCAACCAGCCTCATTAGATAAATTTTACAGAGTAGTTTCCTCAAGCTGCATCCTGTTACTTTACTTGTATGTTTTGGCAGTGGGATAGTTTAACAATAACCAAAAAATTAAGTTGAACATACAACATAGTTACTTCAGTGCCATTTCAAATTTCACTGGGAACACTAATTTTGTCCCACTACTCATTGTTCTCTGTCTACATTTGCAAAAGGTCTGTTTCTATATGCTCTTTCACCTTGACTGTTTGATACACGGCTATCAAAGCCTAATTAGCTTCCACCTCACAGATGACCAACTAAAAGGCTTTCCTGTTATTGTTTCATGAGGGTCCTTCCCCAAACCCATCCACTGTCCCCCACACTAGCATAGGTCCTCATCTGAAGTGGAAAGATACTGAGAATGATGTAGCGTTTAGCATAAACAAAGGAGCGGCACTTAGAGAACTGGCTACTTGCTGTTGGTAACAGCCCTGTTTGAGGACATGCTCCGTTACAGGTCTCAATCCTCAGCTCCTAACCTAACACTACAAATGACTGTATATGCGTTCTTCCTCCTTTCAACACCTGGGCTCCAAGCAGTCAGCTTTCTAGACAATGAGAAGAAAGAGTGGTCCCTTCTTAATTGCTGTAGATACTTTCTACCTCTGTTGGGACAGGCTATTAAGTACTAATTAAACACCAAGTTCAAGATGAAAGAAAATTAAAATTGCACGTCTATTAAAAGAAATCATTATTCTATAATTTAAACAGAGCTCCTCAATAGTGCTCAGGAACGTATAATAAAGACCATGTATGGGTAGGTGTAATTGGATGCAGTTGCCTTAGGAACAGAAGCTCAGCATATAAAGCAGGAAGCCTGCTTAAAAGGCAAACTCAAAGACTTCAGCCTGGTGGGTGAAACCAGGCTTGACTGAAGGTAATGACAGAAATGCCATGGATTTGGTTGGAGTCAGAGATTCATCCCATATAGTTTTTCTAATTCTCTCATATCTGCAATATTAGTATGAGTGTAGAGCTGAATAATATATTACTTTGAGCCAGAACTGCTCTACTGGAGGCACATTTCCCAGTTTCCTTTGTGCAGTAATTTCATTAGGAAGAGAAAAGTACCTAGGGAGTCATAAGAAAGTCTAGGTTTACACTCTGGAGATTCTGATATCATTCCCACTTCAAATGTACTTTTACTACGTAGACAAGAGATATTGTGCTTCTAAAGAAGTGTAGGATGGGAAAGAATTTGACATGCAGAAAGAAAATATCGTCTGGTATATAACTGTCATTTTAAAGTAATATTAATAGTGAAGATTCCTACAAAGATGCCTTGCAAAAATCTTTTCATCTTCTGAACTTTCCAGGAATAAATACAGAATGCCTAATATTGCTTGCCAGAAGCACTTCCAGTGAGATTCAATCTGTACTACGTACATACCAGAAACAGAAGGTACAAAGTCTCTGTACAAGATTCAAGACCTATTTCATTTCCCTACTGAGAACATACTTGTTCACGCTTCTATGATTAACATACCATTTTTGTTTCTATTTGGAGAAATATTATTAAACACAAGACTACTTCTCACTGTATGATGTCCAAACACATTTAGAGCCCTCTACCTGCTGACTTCACTATTTGTAAAAAGTAGAGAATTTCCTACACATATTGAACTACACATAACTAAGGTGTAAAGTTTGAAATAGGAAAATATACTATATTTTCTTTCTGTCTGATGCAAGAAAAGCAAATAAAAAAGTTGTTTGTTTTTAATAAAAAATGCAAATAGCAAAGTACTTTAAAGCGATTGTTTTTGCAAAAAGCATGAGTCTTAAATTTCATATTTCCTTCTCTGATTGAAGTTTATGGATTTTCACTCCATTTTTAACCTTCTGGGACAACTTTTATTAAGGGCTTCCAAAGACCAGGAAATAATTTTATGAGCAGGAACCAGAGGTCAAATTCTATGCTGCGACTCTAAGAGGATTATCATAAACCTTACAGACAAACTGTGGGAACAGGGATTTGAGACATATTGGTGCCCTCCTCATACATTCTCCCAGGATAATCTGGCAAGCTGAATAAAATGCCTGGGAGTCAGATAGCCTCCTAAAATCCCTGATGTTGTATGCAATGGTAAATCTACTCCTCCATGTTAATCTGTGTACACCAACTCATGCTTGTGTTGCTGAATGCAGGACTCCCATGTTATCTACAATACTAATTAAATGTGGGCTTATATTCATTTTCAAGTCGAGACCCACCTGTCATGACTATCAAGTTTTGAACTTCTGAACACATCATACTTCAGCTCATCGGGGCATAATCTCTAGCTTGCATGAAACCTGAGTTCCCAAATTCAGGCCTACAGAACACATCACTTAGGCAAGAAATAGCTGAAATTCAAGGTATTTACTGTTCCATGGAACATGCCACCTGAAACCATAAGCAGTCTAAAGTTTATCTAGCATAAAATGTCTAGATACACTGGAAAATTAAAAACGATTACCATAAAGGCTGTAACCATGTTAGTTTGCTCTAACAAATACTAGTATGAATGGCTGTGCACTTCAACAAATCTCAAAGCTTTCAAAAGATTTGCATGAAGTGAGCAGGACAGCCAATGGAGTTAAAGCCATGACGACTTATTTCCTGTTTCACTGCGCAAAGACTGGATGATTGATCTGAATTCTGGCACTATTTCAGCTAGGGCAAAAATGTGTAAGTAGCTTATTCTACTGAAAACCATGTAAGCCATATTGTCTGC
The DNA here is from genome assembly GCF_009769625.2 of Cygnus olor. Lineage (NCBI taxonomy): Eukaryota > Metazoa > Chordata > Aves > Anseriformes > Anatidae > Cygnus > Cygnus olor. Next base: position 79,819,392 of record NC_049171.1, on the reverse strand, counting down.
ATACAAGTTACTGTTTGAAAAAGGAGAGCCAACCCCAGAGTTGCAGGATATGACTATGAAGACAGTATCATCATCATACAAGCATAAGATCTCTGAAGGGACAGGTTCACTTTCCACCTAAGCACAAACCCACAGTCCATTCACATAGCTGCATGGATCTGGCAAAGCCACATCAAAATATCAAAGTATCTGAAACCACTTAAATGAACATTTTTTTTGGTAAGGGGAGCTAACCAAATTCAGCATGCCAAAGCTTAAAGAAAATGAAATCAGGGAATGCCATCCCTGCATCCCTCCAATCTATGGCATGTTTCATTGAGCCATTCATGAAACAAATAGTTCTCCATGGTCTCAGGTGCAATCATAGCATCTTTTTTTGAGGAACAAAATAGCACGTGCCCTCTGAAGATAATCAGAGAATCAAAAATGCTCAGGGAACCAGGTTCTATAACAAGATATATCACATGAAGGCTAGCCATTCCCTACGTAGAAATTTATCGTCAGGTCATGGTTCCTTTCTCCAAAGGAAAGGGCTCATATTTCTGTTCTCAGAGTAGTCATCATTCACTGGCCATAGTGGAAAGTCTATGGCTTCTGCTTCTGAAACAAAGAGAAGGTCAGAACTACACCCTCAGTTGCTCCAGGAGAGAGCCCATTGCCAAAGGGGTAAAGTTGCCTTTATGTAACTTTTCCATCACTCTTTTCATCCCAAGGCCTACTTGACATCAACTAAATGTCAGCAGTTATCAGTAGCTTCTGATTTACACCAGGAACATCAAACACAAACACCTCACTACATTAAAGACAGATTAGGGCACAACAACTCCCCTCTAAGACAGCCCTGACATGAGCCAGGTGAAATGACCAGTGAGGCTAATGAGCTTCGCTGGCAATGCAGTAAGCAATTTCAAGAGGGACAAACATCTTGGACCAAGAGTCTTTGTCCTTTTGTGGCTTTTTGCTTCAGTAATTACACAATAATATCCGTTATTACAGTAGGTCAGCACAGACTTTGCAGCCAGACTGCAATGAAGTTATCTATGTGATTAATTGCTTTTATTAAACAAATTATCAAAGTTGCAAATACATACCACACAGTACTCTCCAAAATCTATTACAGAAATTTCCCGTGATGAAGGAAGAACCCCTCAATAAAGACAGATACAACTTCATAAACCTGATGCAAAATTGTTTCAAAATGAAACAATTCCTCCTAATTCTTAATAGTTGCCAAACACAGTTCAAGCAAATTAGTTTTCTCCCTTATTATTCTATATCAATACAGAGTAGTTTGTGTTTTTAGTAACAATCCATTATTATGGATTCAACACGTTGATTACTGAACACAAACACATTTCTATTAAAAAATATATATACATATGTATATATACACACAGTTCACCAGTAAAAGGAGTTTGATGCCGGTTAACACTTCTTCAAACCTGCTAACATGGGCCCCAACTTTACAAACACATACAACTAGCATTTCCAGTAGGTTTGCATGGTAGAAACTTCAGTGGTATGTTCCACTGGAGAAACAACATTCAGTGATAACATTTAGTTAAGGGGTATATAATCAATGCTGGAAGCCAACAGCCGTTCTACGAACTGTTTTGCATAAGTGGCATACTGCATATGACATGTAATTAGAGCTGCACGGGAAAACAAAGTTGAAAGCAACCAATTAATTTGTTCAAATAATGAACAAACAAAAAAGTATCCATTTTGTAGGTTGCAATTCTTCGTTTCTTCACTGTGAAAACTCAATACAAAGATACAAACCAAAAAATGTTTACACAGCTGTCTACCTAAAAGTGGTAGTAACTTAACACTACACAATTAAAATTGTTTAGTAAACATGTTCACTAACATTTACAATTTACCAAATATTTACTAAGCAATTCAAAATGTTTAGTAAATCAGTTTAAATTACGATTTGCTTGGCTTGCCAGCAAGCAACTTAAAACTAGGAATCTGTGATTAACGAAGCCCAAATTATAACAGGAAGCAGTTTTCTGCTTAGTATTGGCCCCAAAATATTTTACTTACTACCTGAAAAAAAAAAAAAAGGCCAGGGAACTCTCATGTCTTACCTCTTTTGGAATAATCTTGAAAAAGAACCTTCTGAAAGGCTGTCTGATCTCGCCCTAACTATTCACGTGGTATCTTTGCAGCTGCTCACCATTCATCCCCTGTACTCCTTTGCTCTGTCTCACATGACCAGATTGTGCTATTCCTCTTTCATTCTCAACTGCAAGGCCACCCAAAGAGTAAAGCCCACTGGGGTCAAAGAGATCTCTTCCCAATAAAGAAAAATGTCTCCTGTAATATTCTGGGACATCCACCGCAGACTTATGACTAGGTCTCTGAAGTATTTTGAGAGGCTGTGTCTGGGGATAGTTATTCTCAGTTACAAAGAGTACCACACATATGACAAAATGGCTTCAGGAGTTTTTGGGTGAGATGTCATTTGGATATGAACCACTAATATCCTTGGTTTGTGTATAATCACACGTAGGTTTAGCTTCTAACAGACAACTACACTGACAGTTGAATTAACAACACCACAACACTTTTAAAGCTACAATGCAATTGATTACCATCACTTTTTTTCACCTGCAGGAGTGACCAGGTTTTGCTTAGCTTTTCCTGCTAGCATAACAATTAGTTATGTTAGTACTGTCAAAGAGCATTAGGAAAAAAAAAAGGAATTAAGCCACCAAACACCATAAATCTGACTTAAAACAATGAGGTAAAGCACATATTTTTACTTTTCTTCTGAGCTTCTGGGGGGTTTTGACCTATACAGTGACCCTGGGGCAGCTATCCAAGCTTTTCTCCCAGACCCAAACACGTAGAGGTTAGTCCGTGTTTTCACCTGAAAAGTAAGATTCTCACATAATCACTTGAGCTCACGAACAGCAACGTGAAGGATATCATTAAAGTACTGCATTAGTTATAAGAGCATGACCTTCAATATTTATGTATTGGAAAGCGAGTAACAGTTTTAAATGAACCACTTACAGCTGGCCTGAAAATTGGTTTTCCCAGAGAAAACAATGCTCCTCTACTTCTGTCTTTGAACTTCTGGAGATTCCTGTATGTCACCTCAAAAACAAGTTAAGTTCTCACTCAGATGTCAAGATTAAAAACAGTATTTGCACAATTCTCACGTATTAATATTTTTATCCTGATTCACAACCCCACTGGATTTGCTTTTAATGACTGTGAAGATAACAGCATTCAATGTGAATTGCATGTGAAAAGCAGATCATAAGGTGAATCAGCTGGAAACACTGGTCTTCAACTGTATAACTTCTATTCCACTATTTATATGGGTAAAATGCTTATACTTTTAATTAGCTAAAACCAACATTAAACTACTACATTAAAAGGATCACAGAATTATAGAATGGCTTGGGTTGGAAGCGACCTCAAAGATCATCCAGTTCCAGCCCCCCTGCCATGAGCAGGGATGCCACCCACTAGATTACGTTGCCCAGGGCCTCATCCAACCTGGTCTTGAGTACCTCCAGGGATGGGGCATCCACAACGTCTCTGGGCAACCTGTTCCAGTGCCTCACCACCCTCAAAGTTCAAAGTAGTATCAAAGTTCAGTAACTGTGACACTTTTGTTCTCAGACACTCATGCTTTCTGAGAAACATTTAGAAGATCTGTAAGCCAGTGTTTTCTATTAAGTTATTTACATTGGTAATAGCAGTTAAATTCCATGCCCAGGTCAAGACCTACTGAGTTATATGCTGTATGAATAGTACATCGCTGTATGAATAGTGTACATCGATATTCTGGGCATAAAAACCATATGGCTTGTTGTGTTGTTGTTGAAATAACGATGGAGAAACGTTAAAAATAGGGAACTACTGTTGAAGCTAGCAGGCAGAAGAAGAGACCGAGGTCTTCAAAGCTGCTGGATGCAAATCTTTCCCTTCCACCTGAACGACAACACATCAGTTAAAAGAAGTCACCAGAACAACCTGGAATTATGTGCAAGATCAGAGTCTTACAGAAACGTTCACAAGCCATGGAACTGCGGTCCATTCCTACTAAACAGCACTGAGTTAAATACACATAATATTCTCCTAACATTATTTCTTCAAGTATAGTAATACCTGTAGCCACACAAAGAAGGTAACTGAATTATGAGTGCGATGCTAGGTGGTCTTACAGGCACCTAAAAGGAGAGAGGGTAACATATAATCCTGATTTGTCCATAATGAACCTGTATTTAAGAACACGTTCTAAGGATACTTGAAAGTCCTTTTTTTAGGAAGACAGACCCTGATCTTATTTATACAAGGAACAGAGGTGTACAGATGATCAGTAGGAAAAGAAAGACTGCAAAAGAGGGATAGCTCGCTGAAGCCCAGATGCATGTATTTAGAATATTAATCACATGGTGACAGACTATGATATTGAATCACTACAGAATAGACCAAGTCCATGTAGAAAGCAATGAACATCTGACAAAGGTATTTGATGTGCACTCTTCAGGTGGAAATAAGCACTCTGTCAATTGCTACAGTAATTAAGATGAACAGTCTTCCATACGGATCAGCAAGACAGTTCAGCAGTTTAGTCACAGCTGTCTTTCACAAGTACAGAAAAGTTCTTGGGTCTATACCTCTAAAAAAGTTTGAAGCCTAAATCCCAGTTACAATGGTGCTAAATAGAAATATGTCTGCTCACTTCCAAACTTGTCTTTCCTCTTGAACTTAAGTCACAGGCTTTTAGAGGCAGAAACCATGGTAATTTACTTAACCTTCATGAAAGAGAACAGCACTGATAATACAGCTCTAACAACAGTTTGATCTCCAAACAACAAAAAGGCCGTCACTGGGATGTACAATTTTTTTTAAACTAAATTATTTGATCCCTACGTGTTAATTAAAATTTTTTAAAAGTCAATTAACATACTGCCTGTTGATATCAAAGATTTCATAAATACTGAGCTCTACCACTGACATAGCTGTATTAGAGTATGATTCTACTGAATCTTGCTTGTTTCTTCCCCCCGCCTTTGCATTCCAGAAATCAAATCAGATGCTGCAAAACTGTCCCCCCATGGGACAAATATTAATGTTTGATTTAGACTCAAGAGCAGTTATTTCCACAAATAGCCTGAAACTCAGTAGCAAGAATTTCAGAAAAATAAGTACTGCCAGATTGGATCAGGGCACACTCCTATCCTCTTTCTGGATATTGCCTTTGGTGGGCAGAGGCAATGGAGGAAAGTGCAAGAAAGCCTCAGGAAGAGATGGTCTGCCTCCCACACTAATTTGTGCTCTGAATAATGAAGTTTAATATTCTCTCCAATATTTTTCCCAAGTTACTGTAATTGTAATTTAGAGCAGCAACAAGATCTACAATCCTTTGAACTCTTGGTCTCAAAAACAAATGTTTCTTCAAAAATTATTTTTCCTATCAGTTTTTAATTGACAGCTTGTCATCTTCATTGACTGTCCATCTGTTTTTTTTCTAAAAACATAGTAAGAAGAAAAACTCTTTCTGCCAGAGCAGCATACACCAATACCTTACAAGCTTTTGTTCTTACCTCTTTAAGATAAGCAGACAAAACTCTTAAGACTCTTAATAGACTGTCTGTATTCTTTTCCTTACTCATCTTAAATACTTCTTTGATCATTTTCGAGAGGAAATAACCAATATTGCACAATACTATACTAGACTATACCACTAAATCCTCTGAAGGCATCATATTAACACACAAAAACACATTGCATTATTCCAGTTCCTAAAATCTGGTTTGAAGGTGCAGTCAAACAGCAGAGGTCTTCACTGAGCTGTGTACAGTCCCATCCTATTCCCTCTCACAAGCTGATGCAGTGATGTGAAACTTTGCAGGCTGGACTGGTAATTTTAGCATTTTCAGGGAACACAAGGCTTCTATTTGTGACAGGGAATGTCATTTGTTAACATCTGGGCTATTCACCTGCCTCGAGCAGGTCTCCCTAGAGCAATGCAGAGTCCTTTCTTTTTCTGTCCAGTCCATAACATTTTGTGATTTTGGCAGATCTTTCCTTCTTCCTCCCCTCTTTCCATCTTATTTATAAGTATATTAAATATAGGATTTGGTCAGTAATTCACAGTATTTTGTTAACAACCAGCAAAGGCTTCTTGAATGTCTCAATTTTAAATACCTATAAACAGTCTAAATAATGCATATGAGGAACACTGTCATGTGGAAAAAAAAAAGAGATCTGGCCCTTCAGGTGATTTAGTTATAATAAAATAATGTCACAAAGATATATAGAAAAAATGTGATCAGATCAAACCATGTTACTGACTTACTTTCCAGAAAACAGATCCATTATTAATGCACTCCATTAATTATACTCATTATTTACATAGTGCCAACAGCACGAATGTCTACAAGCACACACAATAAGATGACAAAAAACACAAGGGAGCAATCTGAACTTAATAAAAATTGTTTGTTCACAGTTCTTGGGCCAATTAAACCCCATAAATGAAAAGTCACATGGAAAATCCATATCCCAAAACTAATTGCACAAGCTCAAGTTGAAGGACTATTTAAAGAGTCCTGTTTCAAAGTAGCCGTTACAAAGTTAGCTTCCCACTTCAGACGATTTACCCCATTTACATCCATTTGGTCAGCTATTCAGCTGATGTTCATCAACACAGCTCTTCTTCAGCCATGCCATACAGTACCAGCTAGAGAGATGGGTCTTTTCTTTTGTGGTGTTTTTTTTTTTTTTTTCCTCCACACTTCTAGCAACCCAGGTTTTCAATTGGCAACGATTTCATATGACCTATTATTTTTAGGCACAAAAGTAAGAAACTCAGACAACTTTTGTATTTATATTCCACCATTACAACTCAAGTATGTAATTTTGTTATTCAGAATGAGCTACCAGAGAAGATATAACTAGGCTAGCAAGCTGAGGCTTGCAATTAACTTTTTCAGACACAGTTATGAATTTCAACAAACAAGTTATAATTGAGGAGTTAGCATGACCATTATTATTTCAGAAGGATCTGCCACAGCAGCTCAGCGCGACTTCAGCTGGACTATTAGTCACTGTGTCAGATGCAAGCACTAATACCCAACTCAGCCTGGCATCAGCACACGATCTGATCCTGAAAACTGACCTGAATAAGCTTTACTCTCAGGAATGATCCCAATCCAGGCAATGGATTTGCTCTTAGAGAAATCCCATACTCCCTCATGAGTAAAGTAGCAAATATCAGACATTTCTGTCAAAATAAAAATAAATAATAAAAAAGCTCTCTCAGAAGAAGTCTTTGAATATTTATCAGTAAAGCCCTATCATCAGGTAATCAGAAGTGGCTCACAAAAACTGAACAAGTACCACATACCACGCTTTCTTGCATCTTCCTCTTTCATTATTAAGCACATGAGCAAAGGGATAATCCGTGAGTAAACATTTCAGAATGTTTACGCTTAATACTTAGGAAAGCGCACCACGAAAACAGCCACTTTGTCAGAGCCAGTGTTCCCAGCAAGACTGACTTTTGTTACAGCATGATCATTTTAACAACAACAACAAAAAAAAAAGTGATGATATGAACAGCATTTGAACAACCAAAATATTTTTATGACTTGAGTTAATGGGTAACTTATTTTTAGAACTTGTTAAGTCATGCAATTACCACCGTGGAGATGAAAGATGGGCAAGAAACTGGGAGTGTTAGTGCAAGAATACTAGCTGATATATTACAACCCCTCAAGGTCTCATTTCCTTCATAAATCACGTCTATGGAGGGACACGGCTAGGCTTCTCTTCGTGGTGGTATCGCAGGAAGTTTCTTTCTCAAGTGCAGGAATATGGAAGAGACAGCTCCATTTGACCCAGGAAAGGCATAAAAACGAGATTAAGCACTGCGAAGATCTGACAGACCTCTAACACAACAGAAAGACGTACCGAGAAGGCGTCACTTTTGAGAACAGGGCGTGCGTGAATGCAGCGGGGCTTTTTCAGAGCTGTCACAAATCCGGCAATCAACACATCACCGAGCGCGTCGGCAGTACTAAGGCACCTAAACGGGCTCTCCTGGTTGCAGGATCCCAAATTTACCCCATGGCTAGCGGCAAGCCAGACCCCCCAACACCACCACCGCCCCCGGGGACTCACGTTTGTAGCTGGCGGCCCAGGGCTGGTAGCCGTAGTAGCCGGTGATGCGCAGGATCCTCTCCTCGATGGAGGTGAGCCCCACGGAGGCGCTGGTGAGGTCCTCCACGGAGCGGGACCACTTGAGGTCCTCCTTGATAGCCTCGTCCACCACCAGGTACTTGAGCTGCCGCAGCTGCGGGCTGATGTCGGACAGCCGCCGGGGGCTCACGTCGGGGGAGCGCCGCATGCCGCTGGGGGCCGGGAGAGGGGCGTCAGGGGGCGGCCGCCCCCCGGCACCTCCCGCCCGACAACTTTCCCCTCCGCCCGGGTGCGGTGGGTGTCCCCGTCCCCGACCCCGACCCCGACCCCGTCCCCGCCCGGTACTCACAGCGTGGCGGCTTTGCCCCGCGCCGAGCCGTTGGGGAACTCGCGGATCCCCATGGGGAGCAGCAGCAGCGAGGGCTGGGGGGCGCCCAGACTTCTCGGCGGGGCGAGCCGGCGGCGCCCACCGGCCGGGTGCGAGGCGGGAGGGAAGGAAGGAAGGAAGGAAGGAGGGGAGACGAGAAGGAGCGGGCGGAGAGGCGGCGGCCGCGGAGGGTCCCCGGGCTGGCGCTCGCCCCGCAGGGAGAGGCGAGGGGCGGGCCGCCGCTGCTGCCGCCGCCGCCGCCGCCAGCCGAGCGCCGGCGGGCGGGGGCCGGGCAGGGCGAGCTCCGCGCTCCGCGCCCCCCGCCCCAGCGCGCTGCCAGCGGCCGCCGGCAGGGGGAGCCCCGCGGCCCCGCCGCCCACAGCCGCCCGGCCAACGGCCGCGCCGCGCGACCCCTGCCGGCAGCCCGCAGCCCCGGCCCGGCCCCACGCGAGGCACCGCCCGCAGCCCCTGCCCGCCCCACGCCGCCCTCAGGAACCTTTGTGTGGGTGTTTCTACAGAATCCCCTCAGAATCCTTCTGTGGGGGTTTCCGCACGCCTCGGGCAGCGGGCCGAACAAGGGAGGCGCGTGGTAAACACGCAGGTGAGGCTGGGTGAAAGTTGGGGTGTGGACCCAGTACAGACACATATGTACGGTCCGTTAAAAAAAAATAAAAATAATAGATGTTTGGTCGTCTATAGATACAGTTGGAGTTATTTAAATAACTTTGTGGGTATGTGTGTCTTATAGGAAACTGAGAAGTCCCAGCAGAAGAAATCATTCAGTGCACGCGTTCGCTTTACCAGGGATAGCAAACCACGAACATGGACACAAACCAGTGCTGGTTAATGCAGGCCTTCCTGATGACTAAAGGTAACGTTAACTAAAGGTAACATTCAACAATCGCTGTGTCACTTTCAAAAACAGAAGGTAAAGCAGCCACAGCTGGCAGGAGACAAACTTAATAGCAAACACCCGTATCAAATCACGCACTGAATTTGTGTTATTACTTATGCAACAATTATTTTGTCTGTGAAAGTGAAAACATTTGTAGCTGGGCAAGTACTTCTGAAACCCAGTCAAGGGATCAGCAGTGCTCCAACAGCACAAGCACTGAGCAACTGCACAGACGTTTGGCAGTATGATAGAGCATCCTGCCAGGCACGTGCACCAATGCAGGAAGGTGACTTGGGCTAAGGTGAGGGGATGGAAACAACATTCACGAAACCCACGGGTACTGATGACTTAAATCTCCTCAGATGTTCAGAGCAGCAGTAGTGATAACAAGCAAGAATAGGATTAGACATTTCAGTCAGGCCTAAGTCCAGTATCACTCTATATGCAGAGTCTATACTCTTCCCAGCTTTAAGTGAAAGACAAGGATAGGATGTCATCTGAGAATTACCTGTGCTACTGCATGTGTCTGGTGCCAAATCTCTCCATTATTATTCATACAAGACTCTCAAACTGTACAAAAAATAACGTCCAGAAATGCAAGTCTGGGCTAGCTGTGCTCAGTACAGGGCTAATTCACATTGGCATGGGAAAACAGCATAAAGTTCTTTCAGAGCTGGAGCAAACAAAGGCTCAATCAACCAAGCCCAGCCAAGCAGAGATACCTGCTGAGCACTTACCCACCCCTCATCATGTGCTGGGCAGGTAGGCTGGTGCAGAGTAGCAAAGGCTTGGTCAGCACTGCTGGACTGCCAGTAAAGTATGTCACTGTCCATTTTCTGTATTCCCAGAAAGGTGCCATGGAATTCAGAGACTCTACTGCACACTTCTCCACTTTATATTCCAGAACCATCTCATTCCTTACACATGCCCCAAAAAAGATTGTTTTTCTGCTGTTTTTTTTCTTTCCCAGCTACTGTCATTTCAAGGTGTAAATGGAATGATGGATGACCGTTAATACTTTCTCCTGTCATGCAAGTAAGTGACTTTGGACAGCTTGGGTGGCAGTGCTGACAAACTTGAAGTGAGTATGCATCTTGTGAGAGAGTAGAAAATGCATGGAAAATGGTAAAGTTTTGAAAATTGAATTGTTCAGTGAAACATTTGAAAATTACAGTAAGAGGCAACATCAACATAGTTAGCTCTTAGGATCTTGTCAAACCTTGCTATAAATGTTTCTTCTTAAACATAGAGCTGCTGTGGACATGCAAGTAAAAATTCTCATGTTCACTATTTTAATTATGCTTAAACATTGTACTTGAAATTGAAACTGACAATATGGCATTGGATGCTAAAAGATAAATATTCAGTCCCACATGATTTTGAATTTGTGGATTCATGGAGCTGACTTGAGATTTCTTGTATGAGGAGAGAAAAAGTAGTGTATAAACTAGCAATGCTCCCCAAGAGTAAGGAACAAGTTACAGAGAAAACATTTGCTAAATGTTTTGTATACCTGTCTAAGGAATATACCTACACACTATTAAGGAATAGTGGGCAAAACAGAGCAGGATTTGTCTCAGGTTAGGTAGGAGCCACCCAGTACTGTATGCACCGCCAAACTGGAACCACTGTGAATGGCTTTTCTGAACCTTTTACTAGTGCGTTAACTTTAATAAAATACCTACAATCTTTCAAGCACAGAAGAGTTGGGAAATATTGTACTTGGAATAGCGGCAGAGCTCTGTAGGAGGGAACAGGATTTGTTAGAGAGTGTAGTGACTTATTCTGGCCTGTTAGATGCGCATTTTCTTTCCCTAGACAAGAAATGATATGCTTGACTGATAGTCAGCTCTTAAATACAACCATTAAGATATATCAGCGATATATCAGCACTATATAAACATTATGATGCCATGTCAGAGGAAAATACCATTTAAACAGTATTTATTTTCATTTCCTATCTGTACCAGTTTGGCATAAGTTTATCCAAAGTGGAAATTTACACTTACCAAAATATTATTCGTTTCATGTGAAGGGCTAGTGATTTCTACCCACCTCCCAAGACGAGTTTTACATTTAGAGGATACAGCGACAGGAGTAGGGTAACATAGCAGAGATTTCAATGGGCAAGACAACAGTCACAACTGCAGAAACTACCATCTTCTCCAGTTCATTAAAAAAATCACCTCTAGGAACTCAGAGTCTTTAGAAGAGGACCCACCTTCCTCCTTAAGCAAGTATTCTTCTGACGGAATCTCTCTGCAGTTGATGTATGTTCCTGCTCCTCAGTATTTGTATCCTTATTACTGAAGATGCGTACCTGAGCCATTAATCAGATGTTCCTGCCCCAGGGATTTTTGGGTTTTAGACAGAAATACAATGTACATGATAGAAGCCCCATATAACACAGGGAAATGCTTATATGGCAAAACTATTAATTTTGTCTAGCTGGAGTCAGATTTGACATCCACATGAATATAATGCTACGCTATAGCCAAAGTGGCTCCAGCTAAATCAGTGGGACCAATTTAATATTAGTATGCTATTCTGACTGGATAAGAGTGCAACTTCGAACATAATCTATTTCACCTGCAAATTTTTGAGTCAGCAACAAAAAATATGTAGCTAAAGACTTTCTATTCTATCATGGGTAACCTTGTTTGCATTCACATTTTAAAATATCTACTACTGCCTTTAAATGGTATAAATAAACCCAGAGAACCAAGGAAGGCTGATAGAGTGGACAGATGCTGGCCAAATGCAAAACTGGATAATAAGCAAAATCAGCTCAACTACCTTCAACAGACTCACACTTGCTTTCTCAAGTAGAGGGAGAGTGTGCTGGAGCAAACACAGATAAATTTAAGACAAGTTGCAGCACATTTTTCATGTAAGCTCCCACATTGTTCTCAGACACCTGCAACGCACAGGCAAAACCAAACAAGCATCAGGATTTCAGGCATGACTCCTTGCCAAAAGCAACTAGAAAGCTCTGAAAATTATGATGTAGCTGCCTGTTGTAGTCAGGAAGGGACACACAGAGTCAGTGTCTCAGTTCCAGGGAGGTATGTTGCTTTATATAAAGCTGATTTTAATCTGCTACTTCAATGCTGCTGAATATAAACTGTTCAGCTTCTTCTTTGCCAGTGGAAAATAGAAGCCTCTTACATTTGGAATTGAAAATAGGTCTATTGATTGTTTTGCTATCCATTGTTAGTTGAGAAGTGCAGGGAAAGAAAAAACTTTTTTTTAGGACATCTCATCATTTCTTTGCAGTGTATGAGCATTGCCCTTGTGTCTCTTCTCAATTCAAGTGGAAAACTGAGAAGCGAAAAGCAGAAAGATAGTCTTTGTTTCTAAAGTCTCCTTCCTCATTTTCCTTCTTCCAGCAACAGACCCCAAAAGGACTGTAGGAGGTGTCAAAGACAGAAAATACAGAACAGCAGATCTCTTCAGTGTCCCGTATTTTGAGAAATGCCAGAGGCATAAATCCCAAAGTCAATCTGTGCTCTACATGTACTTGGTATCTGCCATCATGTTGTGCCATTTCAAGAAATTTATACCAGAAATAAAGGACTACAAAACAAGGATTAAGGAAAGACTAGTTACTGGTCTTGCAAGTTTTCTGCATTTGTCTATCATTCCTATTTTTTCACTTCACTGACTGTAGTATGAGTTTTTCTGAAAGGAGAGTCAAACAATATGGGAATAAGGAGAAGGGGGAAATCACGGCAACAGCTATCTACCCTGACAAGCCCAGGAAGACCACCAAAAGAAATAATAGAAAAGCAGCCATGAAGATTTAGGGGAGAGAACGAAAGGCTCCGGACAGAACAAGAAAGAAAACTTTTAATGGATTTGTACTCAGGGAAGGCTTTAGTGAATCAGAACACAACATTCATACTGCATTTAAAGTTGCTTATTTGGAAAATGTGCTAGCCCCAAGAAAAATCTGATAATTCTCACCCTTCAGATAAGCTTTTGTTTTTCTAGTTTTGAAGGTGGTTTTTAAAGTTGTCATTTTTTGATGCAGAAAATGTGTTGCTAGCCTTGGACTGCGCAGCTTTCTTGGCAAGGTAATTTCTGAAGGGAATAGAACACCTGGAGACTGATTTGACAGGCAATTTCTATTGTATAAAATTAATGGCAGCTGTTTGAAGCTGCTCATGTGTCTGAAACATTAAAAATCCCACAGCTGAACTTTTGATCTAGCACAGAAGGTCAAGGAGCACTACATGTTTGTCACATCGTTCTGTACTGTGAGGCGTAGCCACTTCCATATACGCATTTTGAATCTAGTTCGTAAGTTAACCACACATTTTTTTCCAGTTCTTCAGGAAATAATTTTGGAAGATACTACACATTCTGCTACACCAACCCAGACCCCAGTTCAACCACATCTCCCTACAATATACAAAAAGGTGTTTTCTCTTACCCTTTTACACCTACAGTGGATATATTTCATCATATCATAGCTAAGGACAGTGTCCCACTGCACTTTTTTTTTTCCAGCTGCTTTTTGAAATTAAAAGACTTTGTAAAAAAAATAATCTGTTAACATTACAAGTTTGTAGTGAGAGGAGGAACAGCAAGAACTACAGGCAGACAATTCACAGAGGTACTATGCAGGTCCTTCTTACCATTCATTTGTATACAGGGTCATCTCTATTTACTGCATACCCACGTAGGGGCAGATGTTAGCACTGCTTTGAGTCTCAAGCAATACTGCTTCTTCATATAAAACTATTTAGCAATAGAAAATGGATTCTTTCATCCTTTGCTTAGTAGATTCTTTTATTGTGGTGATAAATTTGGAACAATGAGATTATTTGATTAAACTTTCTCAGTCACTGCTGAATGGACTACCCTGCTTGTAGAATTAATAAAAAGGCCAAGACACCTAATTAATATGCTTGGTATTGAGCTAGATTGGCAGCAGTGCAGTTTAATCCTGCCAAAAGGTATTTGCTGAGGAAAGTCAAAAAGGTTTTAAATCACTCTTAAAGGTTGAGTCAGGAGAAGATGACCTTGCAAAAGCTGTAAGCCTGAACTGTCCAGAAGAATTTCCCCTTCTCCTAGAGCTGCTTACTGCACAGAACAATGTTAAATAACACAGCTTTTCCTTGCATTATTCAATGCATCAAGCTTGATTTTGCTGTGCATTCTGATTGGTAAGCTAGATACAAAAGCTTAAGCTGGAGAAAGCAACATGTGTTTGCATTCCTCTAGCGTTTTTTAGTAGCTCAAGGTATAGTAGTATTACCTAGTCTAAAGTCAACTCATCTGGTCTAAAGGCAAATTGTCACGTACAGTAACTGATGGAGACCCACCACATCGCTTTCACCAGTGCCTCACATTTCATATAAACATGCACAAATCAGAAAGACATGGAGAAAGCAAATGAAAAGCACCAGTTGTGCATAATCATGCCTACCAAAAATATCACAAGATCAAGATGAATGTCATCACTGCTGTTTAAAATCATGCATCTATGGTAAACATAACTACAGAAAGTTGTTATCTAGTAAATTGCCTCATAATTGTCATACAGAAGAGCCTATAAAACCAATCTCAAACTTGATTTCAACCTGTTTTGGAAACACTGTTTAGATTTACTCATTCTGGTATTTATTTACTCTGTGGCAGACATCCCAGATAATGAAAATATGCTTTACAACTGGTTTTCTACATGGAAATAGTCTTTTGCATGTAGCCCATTTCTCAAAAGAAGTCCCTAACCAAGTTTCAAGTCAGTAAAATTGAAAGCAATGTTATCCCCCAACTTGAATTGATCTGATTTATTTCATGCTGGTGAAACTCCGCTGGCTTGATGGAGTTGTCTCCAATGTACAACTTCTGAATACACATTAGCCACTTATTTTGAAGAGTGGCATGATTTTAGTAATCAGTCACTTCATCGTATTTCCAAAAGAAACATGACTGCAAGAAAAGTTTTTATTGCAGGTATCAACTTCTAATTTTGCTTAACACAGGAGCACATAGAGCTTCTCAAAAATCTGTGGATTTTTGTGTTTCTTTCCTGGTAATGTTTCTTCTAAATAAGATTTTTACATTCCTTTTTCTAGGCTACATTGGTTGGTTTTGAGCTAAAGGTTTTCCTTATGTATAAGTTTTCCTTTGTTGACCCATGCAAAATTCCTATTCAAGCACAAAAAGGAAATCCTGAGGAATTCCCCCAAAGACAAATTAAGCCCCATCAGCAACATAATAATCAAAAATTAAAAACAGTAGTGACATTATAGAGGAGATCACATCGTATTTGGATATCTTCAATAGAAAAGAGACACGTGCCTTGACTAATTTGAAATACAAATATTGTCTTTGGAATAGTAATCCACAGACAAAATTGCAAAAAAAGATTCCCTATGCTATAGGAATCCATGGCACTTGAGGAAACAACAGCACTGTCGGAGATCAAGGACCTATCAGAAAGACTGGAGAAGAAAACCATGGCTCGGGATGCTGTGCTTTTTTATTATTGTTATTTTATTTTTGTTTGTTTTTAATCAAATACTTGGATATAAAGATAAATCTACAGTAAATAGAAAAAGCAAGGAGGTTGCAAACTTCCCTAACAGGATTTTTGTCTGCTAGAAATATCTATATTAATTGTATCAAATAATCTGAAGAAAGAAAAATTTGGATAATGTGGGTTTTATTTTTTCCTCCTGCTATACAACATAAAGATGAATCAATTGTGATTTCACACATTAAAACGTTGGAAAAGGCAATATTTTATGCTTTACTATGCATTGAAGAGGTGATTTGAGCCCCCTGTATCTCACATGGGATTTTTGTATTATCTTCAGTGTATTCTTTGTAAATAGTGAAAGGGAATTAAAGTAGCCCCTATAAAGCACAGTCAGTATTACTGCCTGAACACTGAGCTGCAAATAGCATTTTGTCATCCTCCAGTACTCACATGGGTTTATACCAATCATGTTTTAGCTCTCAGCCACAACTAAAATTAATGTCTTGTAAACTTAATACAGTGTTTCTCTACTAAAACAAAATAAATCCTCATCGTAACAAATTTTAGCCTGACTTTTGGCACCAATTATAGACTAAAATTTTATTTATTCCTTTTGTTGTCACAAGTAATAAGGGCCTTTTTTGTGCTTTCTCCTCCCACATGCTCTATTGTCAATTACTCTGATACCATTTATGAGACAAAAGCCCACTCATGCCAGGCATCTCGTGACTGAGATGGGCATATCATTCCCTACTCCTCAAGTTCTCTTTGTGCCACATTCAACCATAAAGCACTTCTTTGTCCTAGATCAGAGCAAGAGATCACTTTTCCCTGTCCTCCTGTAGTTATGGAAGTTCCCTGCTTTATCAGATATGATATTGCATACAAATAAAGCTACTGTAACACCCACTTATTTTTTAATCCAATCTTAACAGTAAAATTAATCAACCTCAAGAGAAATACTAAGATCTAGTCACAAAGATACACAGTAAACATGCAAGTTTGCAGCAATTTTTATGATATTGTAATAATCCATGGACTAGCAGATCAATTCTAGGCTCTGGTATATCTGCCACTACAGATCAAGCAGTCATCTTCTGTGACCAGTAATTTTTGTAGCATGTGCATACGTTATTTCAGTATCAAGCTATTTTGTGTTAGTAGGACAGATTAAAAAAAAGCAAAACAAAAAAACTACCGTATAATTGATGAAAAGTTCCCATTGACTCAAAGAGGATCTTTAAATTAAATTGATGAACTATATTTCTGTTTATTTAGAAATTTTGCCATTTAATAAACCTACACGGTGACTTTATCAGACCATTGTACAAGTAGTGACTAGACCTTGTAAAACAGAAAAGGTGAACATCAGCAGCAGAAAATATGCAAAACTCCTATCTGCCTCCCAGTTCTTCCAAAGTGCTTCTATACTCCAAGTAGAAAATCTTCATGACATTAAGTGAACTTGCATCTATCACCACCAGATCGTACGTAAAGATTTGTAAAAATAAAAATACCCACCCACACACCCTCTCCGCTCACACCATGTGAGGTAGCCTAGGGATGAAAGCTATTTTTCAGGCTTGTGCATCAGCAGCATGAGTAAAGGTTCACTATTTAGGGGATACTTAACACTTTAAGAAAATAGGAAAAAAAGGAATTGTTTTCAATTCCTCACCTATTCTATTTGCACTGGGGCAATAGGACTGCACAGGGTTATATCTCTTAAGTTCGCAGATCAGATTGTAAATGAATAGATGTGGCAAGAAGATGCCATCTTTGTACAGTCTCCCTATGCAGTGATTTTAAGACTGGGAGAAAAAGATTCACACACGTTAATCTTTGTTTGCTTGGGATAGGAGAAGAAATAAGGGGCTTACATCTCAGCAAAAAGACCTTGCCATTTAGATACTGAGCAAAACTTTGTTTTGGTAGGGATAGTTGAAGATAAAACTGCTTTGTTTAGGAATTTTGCTGAGCCCCCACCACTAGCATTTAAGAAGTTAGACACTCATCTGTCAGGGGGTGAATCCCTATCTGTCCAGCCCTGTTCTCCACAGTGGAGGCTTCAATCTCCACTGCTTACTGGCAGTAGTTGATTCATGTGCCAGGCCAAAATCATGCCAAAAAATACAGACTTAATATTAGATTTCTAGAGGTGTTGCTGCAGTTGCTCGTATTATTCCATGTAATGGTTTCTGTTGTATTAGTCACTAGCTGCCTCATTGTTAGCAGCCTCCTTAGTTTTTCCACTCTATTACCTTTCAGTTGTCAAACAAGACCGAAAAGAAAGAAATCCTGGAGATTGGGTAATGACTTTTCTCCTTTCTGAATGCTTATTCTCTGGTTAGGAACCAACTTTTCCCCTCCACACCATGCCCCTCCATACTTGAGCTATCATTTCACTGATAAGTTACTCCTGATTCTTATCCCTTCCCATTGGTGCCCATCAGCTCTGTCTCACGTGACCCAGCTCAGAACTCCAGAGAACATCATCTGTCGTGCCTTTCAGAAACGCATTTATAGCACTGTAACTCTTAAAGAGATCCTATGGCGACATTTTGTAAAGATAAAAATGAAGCAGGAAAGAAATTTGCCCGTGACTGTAGTGCTGGGGGGAGTGTGAGGGGGAGTGCTGCTTGTCTGCTTCCTGGCTCCAGTTTGGCCACATACAAGAGATAGTCATCAAAACGATCTGCAGAAGCAGTCAAATTGCAAAGAAACAGGACCCAGATGAAGGGGAGCCGTTATTGCATCAGTCCCCAGTGCAAGTAGAAAGTACCAAGAAAAACACAGAACCTCCTGACACTACTCAGAGCTGGGAAAAGAAGCCCTGTAAGAAAAACAATCAAAAACCATAAACATCCTTAAGAATTTGATCTGAAAACCATGGAATCTGAGTTGCTGAGTATCAGACAAGAAGCGTTGTCATCTGCCGGCAGTAAGTTACCAGCATGCCATTTCCTTCAAAAGTTCATCCTGCCCTCTGTTACCTTGTTCTGGAATAGGCAGGGTGACTGGAGAGCACATGCTCTTCACCGTGAGGTCACAGCAAGCGTACCCAGTGGTTACCACCTCGTGCCACCTGTGTTGTGACATTGCATGACAAAGGCCAACAAGACAAGTGCATGTGCAGCAGAGAAATCAATGAGAGACCAACTCAACTGATTTACAGAAAGTGTATCTGATGTAAAGGTCCAGAATGAAGGAAGATCAGACTGAATGAAGATAGGTCAAGGCCATGACCATTTTTTAATTATTTTTTTTTTACTAGGGGAAAAAAAAAGAACTCCTGTGCAATTAAGTTGTTCACCTACATTAAATATGCCAACAATGTTTCTGAGTTCCAAAAAACGTTACCCCTCCTGCTTCATTTCTACACCTAAGCACCAGTCGATTTTATTTATTTACATTTGTTTTTTAGGGTATTTATCTAAACAGACAGAACTGCTGCCAATGTTAAGCAAAGGGCAGTAAGACCTGAAGGGAAGGACAGGAAAATTTCCCTGAGAGTGAACTGCGCAGTTCTAGGATATGAAACTGTCTAGTGCCAGCATACATGTATTCCTACCCTCTGCTGGTGCCAAGATGTATGTGTGCACACATGTGGACGCTCCAGCCCATGGCATTGATCAGCTCCTCCTTCAAGCTGCTGTACCAGCCCTGAACCCCACTGAAGGCTGTTCACACAGGGCCAGGGCATTTTGTCATCTTCTGCAGCAACAAGACCAAGCCCTAAATAAGCGAAGAATCTAGCTGTTGAGGTGTATAAAGAGACGTATCTTCCCTCCTTTCCTCTACCTGAGATCAAGCTCCAGCATTAAATTTTCAATAGAAGCACAGTTTTCTAATCTCTCTCTCTTTGATCATTGAGAAGGTTTTAAAAAACAACCCATAGGTTCCCTTCCTTTTGAAGTTGTACACAGCAGGATCATTACTGGTAGGTAAGCAGATAGATGTAGTGCTCAGTGTTAAGATTTCCACTGTCACCATACCAACGTTTACTAGGGATGCTGAGCTACAGGCATTTGAAATGAGATCAAGTTCTGCAGAGTTGCGGGCAGGTGACACAGCTTTCATTTGGAGGTTGCTCTCACCAGTAGTGAGCCAAGGCCTTCAAGAAAGACTTGTTCTTTTTAGAAAAGAGACCAGGGAATTTCCATGCTCAACAGAACAATATGAAACTTTCAGGTCTGCTCATCTCATGAGACCAGATGAAGGTTTGCAAGCATTGGTAATTCATTATTCAGCTTCTAGTTACCTTGCAGCTCTTGCCTGGATTGTCAAGCTAAAAAGAAGCTTCTGTAATGGATGCCATCTTTCTCCCATCCCCTACCTCTATGGATCATCTAACACAAATGGAATGAGCTAATTTCAAAGTCATTTATGGATAAACACTGATATAAGCACAGTATCGGTGAAAGGTATTGGCTGAAAATTTAAGAAAAGTTTCCTTTTACTCCAGAAATCAGCAGTTTAAACTGTGTTTAAATCATTTCTAGGCGATTATAAGCATCATCCACATTTATTAATGAATTAACAGTACTAGCAGCAATATAACACTTCTCGTGGGGCTCATTAAAGTCATAATTGTATCCCAGGGCAGCTTGTTCACTATATTCAGAGTAATAATTTCCTTTCGGTTTGGTAGCTTAGTTCTAGACTGACAGGCCATATATATATATATGGGTAATTAAGGACCTAGTTAAAGCTGCAGAAGGAAGTTCTTCAGTATATGCTTAAGGTGGGCTAACACAATTCCTAAATTCCTACCCCGTTTGAAGAAAAACAAAAGTAGGAATTTCCAGAGTTGTGTGACACTGGATACTTCATGTCAGAAGGTGTTGGAAATTGGCAGCAAACTATACATCATTGGTACTTCTATGACACTTTGTCCAAAAATCACTTCTCTGAAAACAGCATTTCTCTCCGCTGCAGGTAGTTTCAGCTCTGCCTTTTAGATGGTGACAATGTGGAATAATAGAGTTTTAATTAATATCATCAAAACTTTGTGGTGAACAAAAAGGAAAACCCAATTCTTAACTCTGGCACATAAGCAGTGTGACATCCAGTGAAGGACATTGAAGCTCCAAACACAGTTTTTACTGGAGCCAACACTAATCCTGTCTACTTTGCTATAGGATCATCTTGTATAGCTTGCCAAAAAAATAAGTGCATAAGTAGAGTTCTCCTAAGATAAGCTTACCTTATGTCAGAGACTTCAGAGAATAGTTAGATATTTAAACAGTAGTACAAGAATTGCTGCAAGGAAGAACGAGGAGAAATAGAGGACCATCATTCAGAACATGCTTAGCATAGTCCTGTTGGCAACATTATGCTGTGCTTCTGTAAATCATCATTTCTTGTGACGTGGGGCTCAGGCAGCAAAGAAGAATCCCAGCAGAATGAGTTTTGGTGCTAAATAGTGCCAAATCGCTGGGCTGTCTCAACAGACATAGGTGAAAAATCACTTGCTTTGTAGAGGTTCAATTCAAAGAAGCTTGCAGCCTCCAGGTGGTGCAAAAGCAAGGCTTTGAACAGGTGAAATTAGCATGAAGCTCTGTACAGAACATTCTTCTGTTGCCACGCTTTGCCACATTAAATTACTACTACTTTTAGCTTTTTCCCCTGGTGGTCCTACTACTCGTCCTCTTTTTCCTTCCTCCTAGCCTTTTTGTACTGTTTACACACAAACTGCTTAGAGCTAAAAGAAACTGAGCCTTCGTTTTGGAGTAAGTTAGAGGCACAACAGAGGCTATTAGACCAAATACAAAGACTTCAATCAAGTAACTCCAACTGTGAAAGCCCGCAGCCCATACTTACACCAATGCAAGCACTGAAGTCACTAGTTTTGTCTGCAATTTCTACCTCTAGCATTATGAAAACTTGTAGGAAGTATGAGTCTCAGAGCAAAAACATTGCAACAGAATAAGAAAACAATGTAGTTGTGCATCCCAGCACCCAGTCTTTGATCAGAATAATCTCCTGAACCAGTGAAATCTTCTGGCCCAACAGCCAGCACGGTGTAGTAGCCTAACTGCCAGCACCCACAAGTATAACAGCTGTTGGTAGCTTCAATCACATGGACATCAGTTGTTTTCACGAGAGAGGGTTTGTTTAGGTTGCATCCTTCCACACAACTGGAACATTTGAGAGGAGAAAAAGCTACTTGCTCTCCTTTGATTTGGTTAATATGAGAGTGAAATGCAGTGTCATTGCAAAAAAAGTAGTGCAGAAGGAAGACAATACAACTAAAGGGACAGACAATTTGCCAGATTAACCAAATGACTTAACTCATAGAGGGTAACATCTGTACTGCTCTTAATCTATCGCATAGCCAAATGAAGGAGAAAGACAAACCCAGAAATTTAGAATACTCTTATTCATGCAAATGTTGAAGTAGAGTTTATTGGCCTGGCTCCACACACTTGTGCTTCACAGATGAACTTCGTACTGAACTCTGTACTCCAGAGTTTTTGAGCACTCACTGTAGAGAATTTGTTACAAGTATTATCATTTAAGTGCAAAACAGCTCAAAAAGGAAAGAGAAAGGTAAATTCTAAACATTAAAAAAACAACAACAACAACAACAACGGACAAGGATGAGAGAAGAACCCTAGGAAAGAAACAAAGGCAGAGGACAAGAGAGACAAAATCCTGGAATTCCCAGGGGGCTGGGACTGTCATGTGCTGTTCATCATGCTGACTGTGGTGTTCATCTACTACCTCCAGCACTGGTAGGAAAAAGTCTACCACAGCTTCCTTGTGAACACAGCAATGCGAACTCATACAGATCTTGTATTTCTTGAGTGCCTGTGGAAGAGGTGGTTTTGTGGTAGCACTCTAAACCCAAAGCAATGAAAAAACCATAAGTGAGCAGAACACTTTTCTGACCAAAGCAATATGCACTGGTTCAATAAAGGCAGCTTCTGGAATATTGCAGTGCAATGACTTTCTTGCATAGAAGACTTTAATCATCATCTTTGTCCATCACAGAAATTCAATAAGAGCATCAGAACTGATCCTTGATCATATTATAGGGCTAAAGTCAATGTGAGCTGTAATCCATTTTCTGGGGCCAGGGAGCTTGCACTCATTTATCTTGGGGCCAACAATGGGCAGACATGAAAACACTGTAGTACTCTTATTCCCAGCACTTGCAATCCAGCTTTAAGCACTTGAATCAACAACTGATCTGGAGTTTCCAACACTAGGAAACAATATTTAAGGATCACCCAATTGGAAAATATTATATTAAAAATAAACTTCTGATGTCTTTAAATATATTAAAAGTCAAAGTCCATGAACTTGTAACAAACAGGTCCCAAAGAATTTTACATGAAAACAAACCTGAAACAGCTCTTACCTTTGCATGCTTGACAGTATGCTTATGATACCACAAATGCACAAACTCAGATTTAGGACATTTTAGAATTGGTCTAAGAAATGAAAGTAGTACAGTGCTTAGTAGTGAGGAAATAAACATGATGTGAAAGTCTTGTTCCTTGACTGATTTCTCTCTGAAGTTGGTGTACCCCCACTCAGAGGACAAGCCAGTCTTGGGAGAAGTGCTTGCACAAAGCCTTCCAAGCCTTCAGCGATTTCTGAAGACCCAGGTTTTATCTCTCAGCTCTTAGTTCTGTTTCTGCCGGTCGAGTGGCCAAGTGAAGTCAGAATCAAGTCTTAAGAATGAGTTTCCAGCAGAGCGCATAGTAGGAAAAACATATTACCTATGTGAACTGCTTTGTCTCAGAATACAGAAGTTGTGAGCAGAGATGTTCCTCCCAGCTCCCAATTCATTTGCATAGTGCACTTTGAGTCATCTCTGTCAGTACTTGTGTGCTCTGTACTTAGAGCTACACATACATGGTTTCTACTCAAAAAATATAAATTCAGGCAATTCCTCTGATCTTGCATGTCCTGTTAGAAGTCAAGCTGAAGAGGTCAGACATCTTTATTCAAAGCTACTTACAATTTTCTCAGACTTTACCTTTGAGATAAATATGTGTGCTTGTCTACTCAACCATCAACACAAAGAATTTCAGTATTGAAAGGTATTGAGCTACCCGAGCACTAAGGATTGTTTTGCTTGATATAATGTCAAGGCTGACATTCATGCTTGAGAAAATGCAAGAAAGAAGAAAATGCATTCAAACAGCAGGGAAAGCAGATCTGACTTTGCAATACTTTCCAAAATATCATACACTTGCCTAAGCTAAATGAGGTTTTATCAGGGTCTTGAAATTCAGCAGAATGTCCCTTTTCTTGAATGCTTTGATCAGCTGTGAGGAAATTAAAAAAGGCTGTTGCTGTTGGGCTAGCACTGAAATCCTATTGAGATGAATGGTGCAATTAACACCTCTGAAATGATTTGCTTGAGCATTAATGCAGTGCTGAATATCACCTGAGTACATTTTTATAGTTGGCATTTATAAATACCAATAAATGTCAGAGACATTAAGTGGAAAAATTGTTCTAATGTACAAAATGCAACCTATAGAGAATTATTTTTTCCTGACACGAACACACAACTTTTCTGGCCTGAACTGGCAGCTCAAATATCACTACGAAGCTAGAAAGATTGGATCCAAGTTTTGATTGTCAAAGCACTCTATCTCAGAAATGAAAAAAAAAAAAAAAAAAAAAACACAGAAACTTTGTTTTACTAATTCCTAACCGTTTAAGTGTTAGAATAGAATAGAACTACATTCTTTCGTCAATATCATGATTAGACCAACAGTTTAAATAGAAGATGTACAAATGTGGAGGATAATTTAGGCAGGTACTGCAATTATGTAAGAGTTCATATTTGAGCTTGTTTAGATCTTAAGTAGTTTATGGAAATTTTCAGTTATAAGTGGTGTTTGCATTAATCTTTTGGAAATGAATATTGTATTTACAGATATCTAATACATTTCCAAGATAGAAAGTTCAGAAATTGTAATATCAGGTGTTCTTTTTTGTGTGTACATCTACTGCTGTGTGCTTAAGACTATTTTGGAAGATGATCTACTACGTTCACAGGAGCAATCACCTACTACAGTTTATCATGCAAAAAGGCACATAGGGAAGAGCTTGCTACTCTATCATCATCTTCAGATGCTCCTGGAGTCCCAAGCTTCTTAAGAGTGCTCCAGCCCCTTGCAAGCATACCTGGTGACAGGAAGGTAGAATTGATGGGATTTGAACTCAAGCACATCCTCCAAGATTATTGAGAAGATACTTCAGCTCTGGCTCATTCAACAGATTTCACAGGGCTTTCAGAAATCTTTCCTTACTTCTAAAGACACACTTTATAGAAAAAATAAATGAAAGCAACATCAAGGAGGTCTGGCAATTCTGCCTCCTGCTTTTCCTGAAACACAGGAAAGAGGGCAATCTAAGAAACCAGTATGCAAAGGAAAACAAAAGCAGACTGTTTAGAAAGATTCCCTTTATTGATCCTATTAGAAAGTTCCTGATCAGTGTTCACTAGTGCAGAGATCTCAGTGATTTTGTACTGCAGCTTGCAAGACAGCACAGTTTCCAACCAAACTAAAATTCAGGCATGGTTTACCCACACAGACAGTTTGAAATAGAATGGGTTATGGTTCAAATGGTTCCTCAGCAGTGGGAGCAGTAACCTGGGGGGAGCAGTGCGAGCATCTGCAGTCGATGTGGAGCACACAGATCACACAAAGCAAGCCTTATTAACAGCCTTGTGTTACTCCTCCTCACTCTGGATAGGAGGAAAAGCTCCAACAATAACATGCCAGTGTTAGAAATACATCATTGTCAGTCCCACTTTCCCTCCTTGAATACCAAGTCCTCTTATACAAAGAGGAAACAAGCAGGACTTGAGTACACAAGAGCTTTCCTCCATCTGAATAGGAGACCTGCAGTCTGTTCTCATTTGCAATAGTTTGAGACATCTGGAAGGTTCCTTGTTACTAACAGAGTATGCAATTTCTATTTTCTATATTGAACATCTATGCTTCAGTATTTAGTAATCTGTGTTACAAAAAGACATATCCTACTTTTTGTTAACACAATGAGTATTTGTATTCCAGTAGTCACTAGTTATAGGTTCAATGCACATAAAGAGAAAAATATAGGATATTTATATTTTTTGCTTAGCCAGTTAAAAAAAAATCATTAATACTTCCTCTTATTAAACCAGGCAGACCTAATGCTAAGAGCAGTGTAACACAGTGTACCTGTTAGAGTACACTGACTCAAAAGCTTTCATACCTCAGTTATGCATTATGTATGTGATAAGTGACTTCCCTTACCAGCTTGATCAAGATTGAGTGTTTGAACCACAATTACCCCTCTACTCTTATATTACTGGAAACAATTATACAAGTACAATGAAATTTCATATAAAATTATGTAATTGAAAGTGAAAATCAGCATTGATCCTCTTAATGAGTAAGTACCGCAGTTCTCTAGTAGAAAACAGCTAATTTGCAGTGGTCATGTAAAACATCTTCCAGAGAGCTAGAAGTGTGCCTGGAGAGCTTCAGCTACAAGGTAGCTTAGTAAAGTGTGCCAACTTCTGATCCAGCAAGTGATGACTGAGGGGAGAGGTCAGTAAGAGCATCTCTTCATAAGGGCTGCTTTAAAATGAAGACTTGGGAGTTGTGTTTTGCTAGCAATTAGCTGCGTTCCTGGTCTTTCCATGAGCTAGTCCTGTCCTAGATTCATTATCAGTATCTCTCAGTGTATTCCCTGAGCTTTAGCGTAAGAACCCGTCATAGCCCAGATGCAGACACTGTCAGGGAGGAGTCCCCCTGCCAGCCCATCCTTTCAGCAGTCCCTTTCCAGCCCCACACATGCCCACACATGGCTCCAGCCTCTTTCAACCTTAGCCATCAAAGACATTTTTCTATTTGTTTCCTCTATTTTCAAATCTCTGCTCAGAGTTAGAAGATCACAAAGATAACCATGGATTACTTCATTTGAAGTAGAAATCCTACTGAGAATATTCAGACTCTGCTCCTCTTATTCTGAGGGTCAGACTCTTTGATAGTAAGTGTTCGCACAGATGCGATAAATCTAGAGTATGTTTCATGAAAATATAAAGGTAACTGTTATTCTTTAAAGGAAGCTATACTTTAGAGACTGCCACAAAAAGCACATTATATTGTAGGTTCAATTCTCATTAATTTTTATTTTGGAAAAAAAAATTAATGGCTTACTCATTAACTATGAATTTGGTTTTCTTCTTGCCCTTTTCCTTCTAGAAAAGATTCTGTTTGAAGTGGTTAGATTAAACTGGTACTACCACGTCCTCTCGATAGCAATACTGTATTCTGTAAATCACGTTTTTGTAGTTAAGCACCATAAAGTGTTCAACACCTTCAGCCTCTGTGGCTTACAATATGAAGTCTTGAGATGATGGCTGGCCTGGGACACAAAGGATTGTTGTGTTTATAGCTGTCAGAAGGAAGAGGACATCTTACAGCATGACCCCATCTCAGAGGAGGCCAGATTCCAAACCGTCTCAAAACGGTTTGTGTTGAACAGTGCTTTACTGCAATTAGAATATATGCTTACGTCTTGAAGGATCATATGTTAGAGCAAGGGAGCTGAGGTACCATGAGGCATTGCCCTACTGTTTGCCAGCATTGGAGCCAGATGTCCCCGCACACTTCAGACTACAATGAACTCTTCAGAAGCCTCTAAACAACCACTGGATTCTCACCAGAACTCCCTAGTTCTCTGGGGAAAATGAGAATGAGCCAAGTTCATGTTCACAGACAGTAGACCTAGAAAAGAAATTACTAAATTCCAATTTCAATGCTCTGATTTTTTTGTTATACCATAATTGGAGAGCTTCATTTCCTGCCTATAAATTGAAAAGCTTATTGCAATACATTTTTGCAAGCATAATAGCATGCCCATATAATTCAGTCCTTACTGTATCTTCTACTGTGCATTAAATGAGTTGTATTAGAAAACAAGCTTGGTGGTTTGTTAGTTGTTAACACATTTAGGGAATTAAGTCAAGCTTAGAATCATTGCTGAAGCGTTTGACAATCTCAAAGGCAAATCTCAAAGCAAGTCTTTATCATGTACCCCATCCTGTAACTCCTTATTGTCTCTTTTGGCAGGAGAGGGAGTGCATGCCAATTTACCCATACCAAAACCAGCTTCTAGCAGAATTGTACACCCCTCAAAAATACTGTTTTGCACACACTTCAGTGTGTGCACTGAAGGCGGGGGGGGGGGGGGGGGCAGCTAAAAGCTTCTTCTCCAGCAGATCAGCAGATGAGTTGGGTGCATTTCCAAGAATGAATTTTTCTTCAATTCATCCCGGAGCAGCAAAGACTGACTGAGGTATTCTGCACATCCAGAACCCTTGCCCACAGGTGTTTTGGGTATACAGATTATAACACAAGGCCATGAAATTCTAGCTTCTATTCTTAAACTCCGTGAAAAAATAAGTCTTAAGATATTTATGTAACTGTCTTATCAGTTGGGGAAGAGAGAATATAAAACTTCTGAACCTCTAGTCTAAATTTTTAAAAAACATTC
Organism: Cygnus olor; assembly: GCF_009769625.2. Classification (NCBI taxonomy): domain Eukaryota; kingdom Metazoa; phylum Chordata; class Aves; order Anseriformes; family Anatidae; genus Cygnus; species Cygnus olor. Next base: position 79,790,946 of record NC_049171.1, on the reverse strand, counting down.
CCTGTGGTCTGTGGCAGACTCTTAAAAATGCCCCACTAGCAGAACACATTAACAGAGGTGAAGGAATTCAGATATCTTATGTACAGAATGAAAGTAAAGACTTAAATACGTACTCAGCTTCAGCATATAAAGAATCATGCATCCTACTGATATTCCTCCCCCAACAGCACCCATCTCAAACATGATGTTTCCCCCAAGGCATACACTCAGGCAAAAAAAAAAAAAAATTATTGCCTTTCTGCACCATTATACGGAGTTGTCTCCCTCAAACCTTATCAGACCAATTCTCTTATTTGCACTATTTCAAAGTTTCACTCCATTGTTTTCTGTTAGGCAAGGGAGGTATAACCATTAGAAAAGGAGCCTCAACTTCTGTGTCTTACAGCATGGTTGGGTAAAGTTTAGTTCTTCCCTTTCCAAGTCCCTTGAATTTTTTGGCTGATCATCTTCTCTTGGACAATTTAAGTGAGTTTATAGACAGAATTTTCAATGGCAGAGGCATTCCTTGCCCACAGTATGACAGACATGAAATGACAGAGTACTGAAAAACTTATCAAGAGTGGCTGGTGTTCTCCAAGCTAGCCAATGTCAGGATACTCTGCTTAAATCAACGTGTAGAGTACTTAGAAAGTGTTATGTGGAGGGAGTAGGGAAGTGAGGAAATCAGTCATCTTGATACATATTTGCTTCTCTATCATGAGAGAATCAGTTCTTTGTTCCTAGATCAGTGGAGTTCTTTGTAACATAGACCACTATCAGAGTGTTATGAAAAACAAAAGAAAAAGCAAACAAAAACACTGTGTGAAGTAAGCCATAACCTAACAGATGAGTTTAGATCTCTCCGGGATCCATGCAAACAATTTGTACACAATTTCAGGCTAACACTGCCAACGTACAACTGTCTTCCTGACAAAAAAAAATCTCCTGGATGAAGGTGAGACTCAGTATTTTTTTTTATTCTCCATATGTCAAAAAGGAAATCTATGACAAGTAATATAACATTGCCCAAAAAGGCAGTTTAAGAAATTGTTTCTTCTGATTATTTTAAATTTAATATCTTTAAGTTGCTACTACCACTATTATTGCGATAATAAGACTGTAGGAAACCAGGATTCTTAACAAAGCGTTAGTTTCAACTGTTAATGCCGCGAGTCATTTCTTTTCACACCTAGCCTTTTACCATTGTCCCTAACATTCAAAACAAACAAACAAAAACCAAGAAGCAAAAATTATTTTTTACATTTTAAATAGACAAGCTAGGGCAAGGAAACTGCAGTCTCCCACACGCTAAAACATAATATTCCAGCTACTGAGCCTCAGAATGAGAGAGTGGTCAGAGGCTGTTCTGGACTATTAGACAGGTCAAAGTGAGAGACCGTTATGTGAAGGTACACACGGACTGAAGGACCCACACAAGTAATTAATTATACCTGCCAGAAGTTCTGTTCCACACTCCCCTGTGTGTGTGTGTGTGTCCCATGTGGACTGTGGCTCCTTTTCTGCCATATTTTATCTTTGGCTTCTCCAACTGGAATGACAAGTAGTCAGTCACTGGGTTAGCAACTGGCAGCTTGCTGAAATACAACTCTGCTAATGACACTGCTTCTGAAGAGGAACTCAAAGCTGAAAAAACCTCCCTGCTGTGGTCACCCTATATCTCCTCCAGGGGCCTCCACCTTGGACTTGATGCTTAGGGACATGGTTTAGTGGGTGACATTGGTCGTACGGTGATTGTCGGACCAGATGATCTTGGAGGTCTTTTCCAACCTTAATGATTATATGATTCTACATTACCTACAAGTGTCTCACTTTCCCCACAGCCGCTTGCAAAACCCCCCAAAGAGGGCTGCTTGGAGATCATTCTCACCTTGGTTGCCCAGGGCACAGACACCCATCATCCCAAACCTAAAAAAGAGGCAAGTTACCACCACAACACGCTGACAAGTAACAGAGGAAGAGTGCACGGGAATTTCAGGTCAGTGGATGGACCTGCAGAAACTGTAGCCCTTAGCACCGGTGCTTTTGGCAGCTCAGGAGAGCCATACAGCTCCTGTGAGCCCCATAACTCCATCCCAAAATGCCCATGTGAAACAGGCGTTTCCTCACTAGGAGCCTAATGGCAAGTTTAAGCAGACAAACTGCTGCCAGAAAACAGCGCTCTCCAGAGCTGTGGTCAGCACACACTACTGTCTCCATGCCACCTAGCTGAAGCTCTGGACCTCCTTGTTGTCAATGGGGAGTAGATTTTGTAACTCCCAGCCTTGAGATCCAAGCTCAGGATACCAGATGTGCACATCAGCATCCTTATGCTACTGAGAGCTAAAAAAAAAAACAAACCAAAACAAAAACAAAACCTTTTACTGCACAACTGACTTCCCAAGCACAGGACATGAAAGCATAATCAATGCATATATATGAGAGAACATGGGTGAATTAGACTGACTGTAGTTTAAAATACACTTTCCCCTTCCACAAAGCCTTGCAATGGGTTCTGTTACATTAACTTCCTACATGCAAACCTCACATTAAGCAGCCCAGGATTAATCCTTCCCTTAGACTGCTTTCCTACCTTCCACACCTGATCACTTTTCCTCAGTGTTCTCCAAGCAGCTTCTCTTCACCCTCCCACTTCAGGATAACCTACAGCATCTCCACCCACATCTCACATATCCCTTGAGATCTCCCTTTTAAAGCAGTTGTTCCCAATTGGCAATTTGGGCAAGTGGAAGAAGCAAATGGGCTCTTTTGAACCTTTTCTACTCTGCTAAAGGAGAAAGAAAAGGGGCTTGTGTATCTGCATGGATCACCACATGACAAACAAGCTATTAGTGTAACTGCATTGCAAAGTTGGCTGGTCTGACTGTCGGGGTAAAGCAAGCAGAAGGCAGGAGAATTTCTCAATGGGCTGGTGGGGCTGATATGACAAAACAGTATTCAGCTCCATTACTCTCATTTTTTTCAAGGATGTTGCAAAATCATACAAGTGCAAAGAAAGTGATTCAAGGTCTGGAGGAAATTCTCCACAATGAAATAATTTAAGAGGTAGTTTATTTGTTATACTAACAAAGAGCGTGAGAGGAATATTGACTACAGTGCATAGCTATCTGCATGGAAGAAAAGAAATCAGTATTCATTAATATTGTAATCCAGAAGTATAAGAAAATGCAAATGAGAAGGCTCATGTTTTAACTTTGTGTGAAATGTAATTTTCAAGAAACCACCCACCAAGAAAATTAAAGGATTCCTTTTTTTGGTTTTCATCTTCATTATTTCAGATGCTTTAACTTGGTAGCACTTTTTTATTATTATAATTCATATAAAAATCATTATACCTCTCTGCCTTCAATAAAAAATATTATTTTAAAATTATAAATATTAGACTATTTATACAGTGAAATTTTGTTAAACACAGGAAAATAAGGCTAGTATGTGACTCCTGGTTACTCTATTAATTATGATTTTGGCAGAAGTCTAATTTTGGATATCCTTTCTAGAAAGGACCATAGGTTTCTAAACAGCTTTTAGGACTAAGAGGTAGAAGATGGCTGGAAATAATCTTCTTTTCAGAAAAAGTATAAGCAAAGTCATGTAGTTCCAGTGTTGGATGTTAATCAATTTATGGAAGATTCCTAGAGAGTCTGATAAAACAGTTTGCCTTTTTTTCCTCACTTCTCAGATCTCCTTAGAATGTCTACTGAATATCCATGCCAAACTTAAATCTTCCTTCCAACTGTATTTTTAAGTTGGTGTTCTTGCAATAACCCAATAGAGAAAGTATTCCTTATCAACTTCTGTAGTTATTGCAATAGTTTCTCAAGCAATCTACTGGTTTAATCTTTATTAAACCCTATAAAGATTTTCCCAAGGAAGCTTAACTATGATTGAAATCGCATTAGCTTTTGCATAATTTTACATACTTTTACTTTCTTCAGGATGTGCCGAGAGGAGTCAGCAGCTCAGTTTGCTTCCCTCTGGAACAGCACGTTGTCCTGATACCAGGGCATTTTGTAGGTGACATTGTGTAGGTGACACACGAGGGACTGGGGGCAGAGATTTGTCTGGACTGAGCAGATCTGTGGTGAGCCCTGGCCTCCTGCACAGACAGCCTGAGGACCTCGTAGAATCACAGAATGGTTTGGGTGGGAAAGGACCTTAAGGATCACCCAGTTCCAACCCCCTGCCATGGGCAGGGACACCTCCCACCAGACCAGGTTGCCCAGGCCCCATTGTGCCTGGCCTTGAGCACCTCCAGGGATGGGGCACCCACAGCTTCTCTGGGCAGCCTGTTCCAGGCCCTCACCACCCTCTAAGGGAAGGATTTCTTCCTAATATCTAATCTAAACCTACCCTCTTTTAGCTTAAAGACATAACTCCCCATCCTATCACTAGAACCCCTGACAAAGATCCCTCCCCAGCTTTCCTGCAGGCCCCCTTTAGGTGCTGGAAGGCCGCTATAAGGACTCCCTGGAGCCTTCTCTTCTCCAGGCTGAACAGCCCCAATTCCCTCAACCTGTCTTCATAGGAGAGGTGCTCCAGCCCCTTGATCATTCTTGTGGCTGGAGTGGAGCACAATGCAGCCATCTTCCAGGCCACATGCCTGTGTGTTAGTATCTTTGAAATGAAGGCATCAGTGTGAGGAGAGAGGATGTGGCTGGGTGATAGGCCTAGGTGCTTGGAAAAGCTGCGATGTCCCCAAACTGGAAGTGGCCATTGCAAGTGCCCTCTCCTTTCTAACTCAGCCCCAAAGAGCTGTACATAAAGGTCCTTTTCTGCCTTCATGCAAGATTTTCTGTGTTACTTTGCAGGAAGCATGTAATGAGTTTAACAGGGAGTTCAAAGGGCACATTTTTGGGCGCTCCCAGCTCCTCTCTGACTTCCAAATCCAGCAGCCCCTGGCCAAGTGAATGCCCATGCCAGAGAGCATGGTTGTCACCTCAGTGAGCAAGCCTTTGCTCCCAGCAAGGAATGCCATGGGTGCCAATGCTGCTGATGTTTGTCTTGGCATGACCGTGCTTCTGGAAGCTGCCATGGAGAGACAGAAGCAAAACCTCTGCAGGTCTCCATGCCACCCTCAGAGCATCCTTGGTCTGTCTTTTTGCGCTCTATTTGGTCAGAAACATGACTCATACCCTATTGTTTTCTACCCAAATCACTGTAATGTTACTTAAGAGTGATAATGGACCAGCTCTGTCTCTTGGAGGTGTTTTGCCTTTGTACTGGACTGCCTTTGATGGTCTTGGGGGAATGCCAGCAGGCAAGATCGAAGCATATGTGCAGTGCTGCAAAAACAAGAGAGAACAGCGGTGGAGCAGCAGAGGGAAGCAGCAGTACTCTAAAGCACAGCATGTGCTCACATTAGACATAACTCAGTAATAAAGTTGTTTGTACACTTTTTAAATTCACTCTGCAGTACTTGCCCCAGTGACCTCCTGCAGCAGCGCAATCCACCAGGTGATGAAAAACTGCATAAAGAAGCATCAAATACCCAAATTGCCCCCTTTGGACTGAGGATGCAAGAAAACAGGACTGTGACGTTGCAAGTTCACAAGAAGTTCAGGCTGACATTTCTAATCTTGAACTAATAACAACGAAATTGTAGCTGTCTTTTGATAGAAGGCAAGCAGGATCTTTTTTTGGCATTCACTTTCTGTGACTGATGACTTGGTGGCTGGAGGGAAGACCCCCTCTCCCCCAGCTCTGAAGAACAACTTGCCTCTCTCTTTTTTTTTTTCTTTTTTTTTTCCTTTTTTTTTTTTCTCCTTGGAGAGGGCAGGAGACATTTTTACACTTCTATGATTCTCTCCACTATGGTTTCCAGGGCCCCAATCCAGCAAGTAATGATAGGAGAGCAAAAATGATTAATGAGGCAAATTCTTCCTTTTTACATCACAATGAAGTTCTGGATTTAGGCAGGTTTCTATAGTAACAATAAAGTCTTCAGAGGAATTTGTTGGTTTATCTCCTGGATTAATTCTATTGAGTCTCAGAATATTTGGAATTTAAAGCATCTTTATGTTCCATGGAAAATAGAGCGTTGTTTCCTCATAAAGGAAACCAAGATTAAAGAACATTTTGAATGACATTTAATACTGCTAAAACAGGACATTTTTACAGTTCTGTAATGCCAACAGCACCCCAAACCAATCAACTGTCTCAAAATAGCCAATCATGAGAGCAATAGCTCTGAAATATGCCTATAAGAACGGGGGGAGGGATCAGTCTTTTTCGTTTGGTAACGTTTCATGACAAGAAAAAAAAAATGTGCTTTTTCTAAAAAGCAGCCACATTAGTTCGTAACTAAACCAATCTATGCCTTCCATAATAGCATATAGTATCTTTTTCATAGGATGCAGGTTTTGACAATTACTTTTCTTGTTTGCAGATGCATTCATACAGGCATTTAGGAACATGTATTTTTATGTCAACGTGATATACAAACTGCCTGAATTTCCAGGAACACTTTGACATTCTTTTGCATTGTCCTGACAACAGAAAATCACACAATATAGTTCCTTCATGCTGGCTGCTTTCAAGGGGTCCTCCACACTTTCAGAAAGGATCAACGTATTTCAGAATCAGTCTCTGCATTGTGCTGATTTATCTGTCTGTCTGTCTATCTATCTATCTATTTATATTTTCTGTGGAGCAGAGGGGCAATTATTTCTATTTATTACACTTAAAATATATATACACTTATTTTTCTGATAATGAGCTCCATGCCTTTTCTACCTGTCTTAAGATATCTTCAGGGAAAAGGGCATTAAACCACCTTACTTCCAGGCAAGCTGCATGCTAAGACTCCCTCCACTACTTTGACTATAAACATCAAGGCTCAGTGCAGTTTACCTACATAAATGTATGAGTTTGACCTATGGGACATGCTGGACACCTTGCCGGGCTGTGCTGTGGACAAGGTCTGGTATACACCCTACCCTTTGGACTGGCCCTGAGAATAATAGGAAAACAGTCTCCCAAAAGCCTGCAGCATTTTGAAGTGCTTTAGCCTTGAAAATAATTAATAATAATAATAATAATGCAGACTATCCTGACCTCTATTTTAGAAGATTTACAACATCTGGACATGGTTCTGGGCAACCTGCTGTAGCTGATCCTGGTTGAGCAGGCAGGCTGGACTAGAAGGTCTCCAGAGGTGCCCTCCAACCTCAACTATTTTGTGACCCGAGGGTTTTGTTTTCTACCTTGACTGCTGCTTTCTGTAGCAATGTTTCCATGCACCTCAAAGCTGCAAGACCAGGCCAAGGCTTCATGCTACACGTGCGCATTTTGTGCAAACAGACTGCACTGGCCACAGGGGAGAGCTTGTCAGCTGACAGGAGGCAAGGAGAGGCACGTAAAGACATTACAGAGGATGTACAGAATTCACCTGGGATAAGAGAGTTCTCCTTATTACCTGTGACCCAGCATGCTGCCAGGTGAGCAGCAGAGCTCTGGTGGATGTGCTGTGTGCTGCTGTGGGACCTTGTGCCCACTCTCCAGGTAGCTCTGGGGCTGTTGTGCCATCTTCTGCTCCCGCAGAGATCTGAAACAGATAGAGCAAAGGTCTATTTTTTATTTTATTTTTCAATTTGAAAAGAAATGTGGTCAAAACTGTTGCATAAAATCTAGAAATAAGCATTACTAAAAGACCAAATGGAATATTAACGCCTCTCCCATCCTTTTTGTTATTACTAATCAAGAATGTTATACTTGCAGAGAAACACAAAGCAGCCAGAAAGGTGTGGTTTCTGAATACAGATAGCAAGCAGCAATGCCTGAACACAAACAGACCCTGAACCATGTGCAAGGAGCCTCTGCAAGGGCAATATACTCTATGATTCTCTGCATTTTTGTATGTTCACTTAGGATCTGACAACAGCATCGATTTGGGTGAGTGAAAACTGTCACAATGAGCATTAAGAAACCAGTAACCTGTGGAAATTAAAAAAAAAAAAGTAGTTATGTACACCTGTGGATATGACAGATGTCAATGTCATGGCTCATGCACATGGAGCCAATATATCTGCAGGGGTGATTTTGTAGCCATACAAAGATGGAAATAACCTTGCACGAGAGAACGTGGAGCTATCTGTGTGCACTATATTTGTCCTGGTTTGAAGTATTTTCACCATAAAGTTAAATATTTTCTCTGAATATAACCTTCAGAGACTGCCAATCACTGATAAGTCACTTCACAGAAAACAGAATTTCTACCACAATTTCTATTACTACTTCCAAATATGCCAGATTATTTTATTGTTCAAATTATATCAAATTGTTTCTAAGCTGGGAATGTGCAAGATTTCAATCTATTATACTGTTTTCTTCCTTTTTATATACATACTTCTGATATTTGAGCCCAGATCCATAACGATTATAAACTGGTATGAAGACTGGAGACCAGCTGAAAACTGCTATGAATACTGAAGCCTACTGTGTCCACCTGTTTATTCATTGAGTTTGAACACTATATCAGAAGACTTCAGATTTTCCAGCTTCAGCATCTTTTATGTCAGAATCTATAAAATAGGCTAAATTACATTTATCCTCAGCATTTTTACTGAACTGGAACACATGAAATTTCCTAGACGAGAGGCACTGTAGAACTTGTGTGCTAGTTTTACATATGTGGGAAATGTCACTATAGCTATACTTTACTTTGGAGAATAAAAGCAAATTGGAGAAGTTGAGGGACAACTTCACAGTGACTGTGCATAGTAAGGCATTCCTATTGGTATGGATGGAAAGCTGAAGTATCTGGGAAATAGGTAGAGATCAAATTTCTTCTTAAGAAAACAGTCTGTTTTTATTAAGACTGTTATTTGCTTTTATTTGTGTTCCTAAGAGCATTTAAGCATTCCCTGTTCAATACACGTTCTCTATCTTATCTAATTCTCCTCATTGCCTAAAACAGAACCTATGCTCTCCAAAATGTATTGCTTGTAACTGGGTGCTCATTATACCTGTTAAAATATCTATACACATTCCCATGACATGAATCAGAATCACTGTGAGCAGTAAAAATGTTTTTTATGCAGTGGTCTTACTTCTGTTTAGACCAAATGCTGGCTCCTTCAGAAAAAGAGACTCCTGCTTTTCAGTGCTTTTCTTCTACGGGTCCATTTGCAACTTGCTTTGTGAAAAGTTTATTTATTTATTTATTTTTCCCCTCAAGACCATTCTATCTGACTGTTGGATCAAGCAAATGCTTTGGAAAGGTATCCCAGCTGCTTTCTGAAGAGGGAACATCCCAACCCACCTTATTCTGAAATCTGTTGGGAACTGGGGTTGAGTCTGGTTCTGTCTGGCTGAATTCTCACCTGTCTCTGAGGGAGCAGCAAACTAAGCTGTCCTGTCTATTTTAAGGCATAAGAAAGTAAAATGCTGAGTTTTTTTAAGCCATGAAGCAATCCAATTCCAAAGTATATGAACAGCTCAGGGGGTTCTCACTGCCAACATCACATGCAAAGTAAAGGAATATGCTGCCTTTCAGTTAGCTGTGTCATTTTAATATAACTCTTCCTTGTCACAAGACTTTTTATGAAAACAACCCTTTATTCAAATAGCATTATCTGAGGGAGGATGAAGTTAAAGAGCTGTGACAGACTGAAGTCAGAAAAAAAAGAATGTCATATTATCAAAAGGAGCCTTGTGTGAATCATTCAATTATTGTGCCTGTATAAGCCCATACTTGCATCATGTTTTCATTGATTTTCATCATATAAAAATAATACTTAATTTTGAGTGTAATGTATAATGACAGAAAGATATTTAAAAGTATAATTGTAACCATCTGCCTATAGTACAGGATATTATACCCAAATGCATTTTATTGCAGTGACAGGAGTTTGGAGTCACAGTAAATTCTCCAAATAAGAAACAGAATAGATGAAGCAGTTGACTTGCATATCCCAAACAGTGCAGATTTTATTTTTTGATTAAGCACAATTTACCTCATTTTTCAGACTACTTATGTGACAGTGACTGTTCAGTATAAGAAGGTGAGAAATTGCACCTAAAATGATTATATACCAGAGAGTGTAGAAGAATAGAGGGTTGCAAAGGGAAAGAGCTAAGAAATCAAGAAGTAGGAGAATTAATATTGCCCATGCAGCCTTACTGCAATTTGCTTACACACATGGTTTATTGTGGGCTGTGGCATGTGTTCACAGCTAGGGCTCTGCATGGGACCTTCCTCGTTCCAATCAGATGGAGCTGCTCAAGGAGTCGACTGAGGCTGTGTGAGCAAAAGGACTAGAAACACCTCCTGTACTTGCCGTGGGATCTGGAAAGCACACAGAGGATGAGTCAAACAGGATGAGCTCATGATTAGGGCAGATTAATGCTGCCCGGGATACAATTTCCCTGTCACTGCCTCTGCCACAGACAGCTCTGTGACATGCCACGAGACACCTCATGTAACTGTGTGCACTGACAGGCTGTGTTTGATACAGTCCAGGGGCTGGCTGGCCCCGGTGCTGAGCTGCAGGTGCTGCCAGCAAGGCACCCGTGGCGCTGAGCACTCACAATCAGGCAGGCTCATTGTGCCAACCCCATGCTCCTTGGATCTGGACACCGTTTTGGGGTTGTGTGCAATAATGCTGAGGTCCCTCTGTACTCATTATTCCCCTTAACCATGTTTTGTCAGGCTAATATTACAAACCCAAAGACCACAGAGCCTATAGGTTAGTGCTCTCCAATACCACAAAACCATGAATTTCAAGTTTGGTGGCACTGATGTGTGCAGTATGGAGGAGCTGCTATAGCTGCCAGCTATTTTTTTTTCCCAAACAACACAGTGTCTTTTTAATCTAGCCTGGGACCTGCAGCAGAATGAAAGCTACCCTTAGGGGTAGCCCTTACTTCATTTGCTTCAGCTGTTTTCCAGCACCAGCAGCCTCTGTGCTATTAAGAAAACACATCCAGATAGCATTACTGTTGCACGTCAAACACAGAAATACAGGAAAAATTTGCATTGTGACAGGCTGTGACACTGTAATATGGACGTGTCACCTACAGATGCCTTAATGAAGTCTTTATATGAACGATACTTTGGGGGAAGATATGGGGGCTGTGCAATAACAAATTGCTCCCAGGTTTTCAAGCTACAAGATCTGTAGCGCTCACCTGGCAAACTCAAGCCAGGCACTATTTTTTCTTGTAAGATCATCTGATGCCTACAAACTCTGCTCCAAGCTCCACTGGCTGCAGTGGGCTTCAAGACACATTAACAGTACAGAGGGGGTGAAAGGTGGGTTTGCATAAACTGTGAGTCAAACAGCTGTCTAGATAATGACCAATTACACTCAAAGCTTTTTGGTTAGCATTCACCTGAATCAGAGAGAAAAGATTATGACTGCATATATAGCTTTTTCTAGTGTTGCTTTCTCATAAGCCTTTTTGAGATTGAGCTTTGTCTAGCTTTCCTGAATGCAATCCTTCCTATTTCCAAGACCAGTGCATATTTTTAACCAGTGGGAGGTAATGTCCTTATTTTCAGGACAAAACAACGGAGGGAGACGTGAAAGCTGACTAAGAACCTGGTTAAACAGACAGATTGGAGCTCACAGTTCCTTACTTATATTTGTTTCTTTGGACCCAAGTACTTAATGTGAACACTGTCGTTATTTAATTCATAAACAAAAAATTAAATGCTAAATGCAAGCAAAAAAATATCGAAGAGTCCAAGATGACATTACTGGTCATTTCTTGCAGAGTGTTAAATATGTATGATACTAATAGAAATCTTTACATTTGGCCAACTTTCAGTAAACTTTTGTTTTGGAAAGTACAAATTCACCAAGCAACCACTTCCAGGAATCATGTTGCAAACCACTCATGCTCCTAGTAATTCACGTGCAACAAAAGTTGTTACCTCTTCAAGCTTATTCAGTGCCATGGCTGTTCGTCCAGTGAGAGTCTGATAATCCTGAGAGAAAAGAGCTGCAATATAACCAGATGAAGAGCAACAGCAAAACTCAGACCCCCTAGAATATATACAAGAGTACTCTAATGTGACTTCTATTCCAAAATATTTTCCTCTCTCATGTAGATAAACCACAGAATTTGTGTGTGTGTGTGTGTTTTCCTTGAACCTCCCAACCACTCAAGACTACGCCCAGTGCAGTCTCTTCAGCGTTTTTCACACAGCAGTTGGGACTGAAAACACTGGTCCAGCACCCATTGCTGAGCCAGAGCCTCGTGTGCTCCGAGCACTAAATCTGCCAGCCAAAGGTAGGACGGGCTGGGGGACAAGAAGCTGTTTGCAGCCAGGAATCAGAGGAGTCCTCTCATCCTGAACTCAGCCATTTCCCCTCGTCAAGGTTCTGAAAAGTAAGCAGAGATTAAGGCAGGTTTCCCTGACCAAGTGCTGTCACTAGGTCCCATATGCCCACCAGTGCAGAAGTTCTCACTGCAACAAGAATTTCATTTCTCTGGGTGTCCTGTCACTGCCTACCTATCTGGAGCACCCCACCTTTTTCTGGGGTGATCTTCCCTGTTACCTACATCGTGGGCTGGGAGGGAGGAGATACCTCTTATCATATGGGACCTTCAACATATGGGACCCTACTGCTGCAAATTTATGCACAAGACTGTACAGTGCACCACTAGTTTTGACTCAAGGGGACAGCTCTTTCTGGATGCACCCACTACATTACCCACACTCCTGCAATTTGATCTACCAAACACAAAGTGCCCATTGCTGACAATCTGTAGTTCATCTGGGGCAGCAAGCAAAAGATCGCAGTCACCACACAGAGAGCCTTTGCATAGATGGCTGCTGCAACAGTGCAAGGGCAAGCTCTGCAGGGAGTATGAGAAAAGCAATTTTGACCTTTATGGAAGTGCTGGCAAAAAAAAATTAAAAAAAATCCCAGAAGACGCACAGTAATCGGCATAACACTGCGTGTTCCAACGCTACATCAAAATATTGCTTCAGCTCATCAACAGAGAAATACCTCGGCTGTTCTACAAGAGCACTGTATTGGCAGCTCCGGCAACAACCACAGCATCACACTTAACAGAGATGCGCTAAGCCTGAGGCAACGCTGAGGTACAGGCATGTCGCTTTGCCATGCATCGATGGGGAAAAATACAGCAGCACTGGGTTTGCCAGGAAGCTTTGATCAGATGTGCCAGTGGACATGTTCACTAAGAGTCCAGCCGCTAGGCTTTTAGCTACTTGCTGGCCCCCAGTTTGGGCGTAACATCTAGTGGGACAAGATTTCACAGGGCTTACCAGCAGGTGGACTTCACTCAGTTGTTAAGGTTTTTCTGCAAGACATCACAGAGACATCTGGAGTTACTTTACACATGGCCTGAGCTCTTCTGCAAAATAGTTCAAGACTAATATATCCAGGTATATCTGAGATAACATTTTACTCCCTCTCAGTTTTTAGTTAAGCTAGAGGGGAGAGCAGCACAAAGGAGGCTGAGGAGGTGAAACAAGGTAGGCCACCACTACTGCCTTTGGATGAAAGGAAAAGGAGGTTTGAGCCAATTTGAACAGAATTGCTTTATCTGAATTGTATTTATTTGTGCTTTGTAAATGTTAATACAATGTAGAAGACATCCTCAAAAGCTCATAGAAATCTTTGCACACAGATACTTTTATGAAGCCATTACCCTCTCAAAGCAACTCCTATTAGTATTACTGAGTGATCCAAGCTGATATCATGAGATGTTACAGACACATTAAAATTTGCAAATGAAAACCATCGCTTCTAGTAAAAGAAGTACTTTTACAGAGCTGCCCAGCAAATTTAGACAAAGTTTAGTGTTTTCAGGCCTGCCCTGAGATCACAAGAAATAAGAATAGTCACCATTTTTAAAGCAATTGCAGCTTTCATGAGCTAGGTGCAATTTTCAGAGCAATCATGTCAGTTCTGCAGATAATCATTGTGCAAGTTAAGAATATAAATTGTGTGACATAAAGAGAAAAAGCTGATTCCTATTGAGTTCCCATAATTGCAAATGAAAGACAGCGAGAAACATCAGGGAGTCACTTTTCACAGAAGCAGAAATAGCAGGGGCTTAATTAGCATTGGATCATATGTATCAGCCTGAAAATGTGTAATGAATAGCTGGCACCTTCAAGTGAGACAAGGCTGATAATCTGCTCCATTCTTTCAGAAAACATTTATGTACAGAGAGAAATGATCCCTGCCACAAGTAGTCATGCTGACTGCTGTAAACCTGCTAAAAGGATAAACTTGAGACTAAAACACCTCAAAATGATCCTAAAAATGTATATGTAACAAGACCATAGTTTGTATGTGAAAGAAAACAGAACTTTCTGCCAGACCCATCAGATACGAACAGTCTACATTCAATGAAAAGAACCTATAGCAATCTTTTGAGTTGCTTGGATTTATTCTCCTTGCATATGAGTAGGATGAAGTAAGTGTCATGTGTAGGATCTGTACTGGTACATTTTTGGAACAACTTTAAAGAGCTGTGTAAAGTTACTTACATTTTTGCACCAAGATCACAGAAAAGAGCATGAAATTTGAACACTGTATAGGGAAGCTGGTGGTGTCAGGGAGACTAAAAATATATATGTAATTCTGTTTTCAGACAAAAGAGACAGCAGATAGGGAACGTGTTTGCATTAATTCTTCAATCCAGATGTTATAGAACTTACCAGCACATCTCTGTAGGGGACTTTTCAGCCCTCACTCTGCAGACCTGGCTGCACAGACCGAACTGTAATAACTGTTCCCTCTTCAATTAAAGACTTCTTTTTTTGTCTTGCTCTGCCACAGTTCCAGGATCTGACAGAGGAGTATTTCCTACAATTTCCCCCTCTCCTTGCTTTCCCTGTGTAGTTGCAGCTCCTGCTGCACAAACAGGCCAGCCAGGTACAGCTGCATCTACTGTTTGTCATCCAGTTTGCTCACAAACCAATCTGCTTGTTTTTCCTTACCATCAAGGGAAATAATCCTTCATCTTCCAGCCTATCATGGGAAATTATCCTGCATTTACCAGTCTGCTTGCTCCCGCAGCACAGCAGAATGTAGCACTGAGCTCTGCTTCTTCCTTCCTTGTTCCTACAAGAGCTTATTTAGAGAATTAGGCAGAAAATACTACCAGAGTGTTTAAAGTGAATGTTTCTTTTTATTATACTTTTCTTACTTTACTCTCATTTTTATGTTTGTTCCTCTTTGTTCCACACTGCAAACATTAATTCTACAGGGACCAAGGCTCAATAGTTCATCACAGAAGACAACAAAAAATGCAGATTTTCATCTTTATGTTGCTCTGTTTCCTACAGAACTCCAAAGCAGACTTTAAACAAGAGCTCTTAGTGACCCAAGAGGTTTCTGTGAAAAATCTTTACAGTTCATGGAGCTTACGAGTTCACTCGCCACTTTTCTATGCCAGCATTTTCCCCTGCCTCAGATATGTCTTATAAATCCCTGAAACAGAGCTCTCCCCCAGGCTCTGCTTTCAAGAGGACAGGGAAACACCCCAGCCAGGGGGATTACAGCTCAGCTTTGTCCAGAACTGAATCTGACTTGTGATGTTTGAACAAGCCTGTAAATTAAATCGCAGTCTTTAGGAGACCCTGCTCTGAACTGGAGGATTAAATCATTTTTACAGTGGATGCTTCTGTTTACCTAATTCATAATGTCTCTAATTTAACAAGTTAATATTTCCTTGAACAATCACGAGATAAGAAAGAGGGTTTCAAAATTGCTTTTCATCTGTATGATTGCACTTCAGACTAAGTACAGAGGTTCTCTGAATTCAGACTGACCAGGGAATGCAGAGATGTGATAGGTTATCAGTAAAGCGCTGAAGATTTCTTTCTAATGTCTTTCCCTCCAAACACTCAACCCCCTCTCTTATCCACATGCATGGGAACCATGATCAAGCAACCTCCTAACCTTCAAATGCAGTAAGCAAGTAGATTAAATTTGATATCCTTTCCCTCCAGTTTTGAAATATTTCTTGCATCCTTTTGCATAAAGCACACAGAGAGAAAGTATTAGCCCTAGAGCAGGTCATTAGAGTCCTGCAGGGGTGGTATCATTGTCCTGTACAGAAACAACACGCTGTTTCTGCTCGTGTGATATTCCCCTGCTTATAGGTCCTTTGACACAATGCCAGGAAGATTCCTTATTGTCACAAAGAGTTGCTTGAATAGTGCCCCGGCGGGCACCAGAGCAACATACAGGGTGATTGCCTTTCACTCACAAAACACAAACCTCTTAATTAACCAGATCTCAGTCCCTCTTTTCGTCCTTAATATTGACAATAGACTATTGTTTTAAAATTAAATACTGTTTACAGAAGAAGAGACAGGACCTTATCTGTACCTGTCAGTTTAATATCTGGCCTAAATACTCCCTCTGTCCGTATTTCCATGATGCAATTATCTTTATAAGCAATGACATATTTTATATACATATATGTGTGTGTGTGTTAATAGATGTGTTTATATATGCTAGATATGTACTTGTATGCATATTAATCTGAAATAAATCCTCTCTTTTCAGGTAGAAAAAGAATTATTTAAAAATCTTTATCAACAGAGCTGTTTTTGTCATGTTTCTCCCCCACTCGGTTTCCCTTAAGCATGTTTGCCTTTTGAGCACTAGCACTGAGCTTCTCTAATTTATACCAGAACCACATTCTGTTCCTCCACAGAGGTGTGCTGCGATCATGCCGTGCTCATAGGTAGCTTCAGGAACTAATAATTAAACTAGAAACATTTTCGCAGATAATTCTATCTTGCAGACACAGACAAATCCTGAGCCAGTGGCAATACCTTGTTTGGAAAATTGTGGGATTTGGAGACTTGACAGATATTTTGCCCTACGGCAGGTGTCTTCAGACTTGAATTTGCCCATAGTACTGCAGGTTCCTTTCTGCACAAGAAGAGCTCTCGTTGAGGTCCCTCTCATGGTCTGGGCACGGTGGCAGGCTCCCTGGCAGCAGGTCACACCACTGAGCCCCAGATGCCCTATGTCTCCCCTTCCAATCTGTCAGTAATTACAGCAGGTAACAGCACACCCTGTGCCAAGTGCCTGCCCCTTCTGCCTTCTGCCGGTCAGTGATGCACTGGAGGCACCTTCCTTCCCTTTTTAGCTTGGTGAGTGTATATTAGAAAAAAGAAATCCCAACTCCTCAACAGATTCAGATTTAGGTCCAACTGCAGATGACAGAAAGCGCAGCATGCTAAGACTTGATGACAATTATTTGCATGCAATTTTTCTGGATTTCTTTTTTCTGTATCAGTGGGAAGGAGACTTATGCAAGAATTTCCACATATTATTATACAGAACAACTTGTTTATTGGAATTTGTTATTCAAAATCTTCATTAGAGACTCAACAGCTCATTCAGGCTTCTGAAAACCACAAGTGGTCTGAAGCTTTTGAACCTCGGGCTACTTTCTCACTTGAGGCACTTGCAACCTTATTTATGTGACATACATAATGAAGTTTGCAATGGAAACTCTGCAGTCCTGGAAGATCTTCCTTTCGAAAGCTAATGGGATTTATAAATTCTATTTCCGTGTGCCACTTTTATACGCTATATACACAAGCGCAGTTTCTTCCTATTTATTTCCAGCTTTTTACATCAGCTGCATGTTTTCACCTCCATTTTGTTCTGGTAGGGGAACTCTATGTCTCTCAAGTAGATGAAACTGACCTGTGAGTATTAAAATAAGGCACTGGGATACATGACCTGAACAGCAGAAGGGCAGGGAGCCTGTGATGGTGAAACCAGGACAGGACCAGCCTGGAGATAACTGTCCAGTGATTTTTAGGGCAATCAGCAAGCATACAGCCATCACTATGACAAGAATCATCCCCTTGAAGTTTAAACCTAAAGGGGTCAGACTTGACTGGTGAAAAGCAACAGGTAAGAGCATCTGAAAGCCTCAGCCTGTCAATCACATGAAGACAAAAACACATCTATGTAAGAAAATGGACTAAGTGAAGGTGGGCACACACCTTCCCTCCAGTGTGGTGAGGACAGCATAACTATTTTGTTTATAAATAAGTAAAAACATCACACTATTTTTATTGAGTCAGAATATGGTAGGAATGGCGGCTGCAACTGCTGTCTGCTATCTGCCATATCGCCCCTGCATTATTCAGAGAAGCACCAGGAGAACTTCATTTTTGAATTTGCATTAAACAAAGTGGCTGGTTTTGAACAAATGACAAAAACATAAATGGGATTAAAAACACAATATTGTTTCAGAAGTGGTTACTTTTTAAAAATACATTTAAAATACAAAACAAAACCCTGTGATTATTTCTTTAAGAGATGTGGTTAATTTCAAAACTGTCCTAATATATGATAACAATGTATGTGGAAACAAATGATTATAAACTCGCACTCGTGGTGGTGTTACATTTGATACCAAACAGTCCTGTGAGGAGCCCAGAAACCTCACCTCTTCATTTCAGCTCCAAGTGCTGTTTGGTGGTTGTTGTTGATCAGTCATCAGTCCAGAAGGATGAACCCCAATTCATGGTTACTCCAGCCCAGGTGGCAGGCAGAAGATGACGACCCATTATATGACAGTCTACTTTTTGTGAAGCTGACCATACAGAGGAGGCAAGTGGTAAATAGGAGGCAGTATAAACAGACCAGACCCATATCCAGCTCTTCTTTGCCCCTTCTCTAACACCTTCCGTCGACCGTGTCCTGTCGTTCAAATGCTATGCTTTCCCACACTGAAAGCAGTTTCCAAAATCCTGTTAGGCTGTTGTTTCAGCTGTATCACTATTATAAACAGCCTTCCTTTTAACCATCATGCCAAATAAATAGCCTATTTCACAGCATTTGCAGTGCAGATGCAGTTTGGTCTCACGATCCTAGGGTAAATGCCATAAATTTCAGACGGGCCATCTCCTGGCATGTCAGCCATGTACCTTTGCACAGAATTTCTGCCAAACACGCTCGTGACAAATCTGTTTTCTCCTTCCCTTTTCTTGGATTATGAGCATAATAAAACACACCCTATGACGTTAATGGTCTTGTAATGTTGATTGAACAATTCGGATGCTAGGAGACACCACAACTGAGGTCATTTGTTCAAACAATGTATTGAATTACAGGATCCTTTTTGCTTTTTGTTTTGCTTTTCTCTACAGGACCCATTCGTACACTGAATGAAGCAGGAGCTCGCTTAGTACAGCTCTCCAATGTTTCACCTCACCTTCATTGCCTTGTCTAACCACACAGCATTTCTCTTCTTTCATGATGAAGGAATTGTTGCTTCTACTGAATTTTTCTGTGCACATGCACTATAAGGTCTGAATACATAACAGGTGTATGTTTTCTGTCCCTGCAATCTGGTGTTGGTGGAATTTTTACTTTCTCTCCCTTTTTACAGATGGAGGATCAAGAGAAAGGAATTGAAATATCAGACCATCCATTTACTGCATGACTAGCTTCAGGCAGGCAGGTAATCTCCTTTGATAGCACTTACATTACACGAACTTGTAATCTTTGATAATTCTATAATTCTACAACAATAGATATTCTGGGCACATGGTGACACTTGAACTAACTCAGGCATTTGAGGCTAACTAGTAGTGCTGGGAGAGCCACAAAGGATTTTACCTTATTTACATTATTTGTGCTATAATTTGCAGTATTTACATTGTACAAGTGAGCTCATAGCCCAGCAGTACACCATCTAGGCATGGTCTTCAGGTTTGAGGCCCAATTCCTAGCTATTTAGGTTGTATGTTTGAGTGTTGAGTACTTTTGAAAGTCTTACAACAGGAATCCAGGGGTATAAATTAAAGGATTTGTCTGCACAGTAAGATGAGGGGTGTCAACTTTTGCATGGACAAAGACTAATACCATTAGTCTACCATTGGTAGACTAATACCATTGGTGAAAGAGGCCCAGGGGAGGCCTTGCAATGTGCCACCCTGGGGAATGACCCAGGTGAACATGGACACATGTATGTATGCTCACTAGTTGTGACACATGCATGTAGGCAAATCTTTTTATTTATAGTTCTGTTGATGGCTCGCAAGAGCAAACATGCCACATTTACTAAGTGGATGTGCATGCTAATTCTAACATAAGGCCACTCTGACAGCTCCTGAGAGCAGACGCAGCCTCAAAGCAGTGATACAGGTAGGAGCACAGTATGGGGAGGAAAAGCTCTCAGGCAGCTGTTTGCCTGATGCCAGAGTTTCACTGCCAGAGCTCCCTCTCACAGACTCAGAACATGTGTTTTGCAAGATCTCCCCCTCAAAACTGCATCCTCCTACTAGGGGGAGCAACATTATTTATGGATTTTATTCCAGAATTCGCCACCAGCAGCGTAAATTCTACAGAATGACAGTCTTTCTTCGTATCGGTTACAAATGGTCAAACCAATGCCCCTTCTCTATGTGTCTGACTTATCCTTTGTGGCCCCCATGGGCACTGCCTCCAGTCCTTTTCCCCTTGGTGCCCTATCCTGCCCAATCCTTTTTCCCTCCTGCTCCCACAGCCACGTGCTCAGCTTCTGCATCATCTAGAGGCTCTGCCCTGCTGGATGCTCCCGCAGGACCTCACCCTGGCTCTGCCAGCATTTCGTGCAGCACTTGAGCCTAAACACACTATGAAGTAAATCAGCATTTTGAGTTGCCACAGACTTGGGCAGAAAGTCAAGAGAGAGTGGTTTTTCTCATAGCCAGGACTGAAAATCAAAACAATTGATTCTGCTGTGAACAGTCGGCAAGCACCCAGGTAGTCTCACTGATGGTGCAAGGCGCAATTGGTCTCGCAGCAAACGTAGGCCGTGGAGACCAAGTAATGCCACACAGGACACAAAATCAAATAACGCGAACACTGATATGTTGAAAACTTAGAGCTGATAGCGCATGAAAATGAAATTTTCTTCTTCTGATGAAAACCAAATGTTAATTACAAAGTCTGATCTAGGTTTGAAGGCAAGTATTGTATAGCCAAAAAAATTTACAAATGTGTGAAACCTTGGAGCCACTTGAAGTGCACTGTTCATGCCAGCTGAACAGCTTGAGAGACACTGGCCTTATGCACATGAAATTCAGAACATTCTGATTAGTATTTCTTTGCCTGTTTTCCCTTCACTCAGCCTTATTTTTTGGTAGAACACAAATCAAAAGAAACAAACAGCAGTTTTCAACATTTCAGTGTTTTTGAAAGCAACAAACCTGAACATAGCCAGAAGGGGTTTATGCTCTACAGACTGTAGGAGGAAGCATCAGCTGCTAAGGTATATATACAGATGGCCAGCCCCAAACCAAGGCTGAATTCACAGGAAGACAGTGTGGAAACTAGCCAAATATTTGACACTAGAAGGAGATAGCAGCCAGACAACCACACCTAGGAGTGCAATAATAAAGCAGAAACTGGAAAGGCTATCAGCTATTTCAAATAGTGAAAGAGAAGTATTGGGAACTCCCTTTAGGTGAAATTTCAAAAGATAGGGAGATTCTGTTTTACCAACTGCATCTAAGGTCAAATCAGCAAGTCTGAGGCCAATGGGGAAAGATTAAAGGAAGCAGGTTATTTATTTGGTAAAGAAAAAGACATGAAAAGGAATTAGTACATAAAGCAACTCATGCAACTGGGGCTCTGTGGATTGCCCATCAAATACCCACGTACCTGATCAAGACAGCCTGGAGTGGGACAGCAAACCTGTTTTTCTAACCATCCCATATACATCCAGCTTGCTTCCCTACACAGAAGAGTCCTGAGGGAGTCCTTGAGTGCTGGGCTGGAAGGGAATGGAAGATGCGCTCAGCACCACTTTAACATCAGTGATCCTACCCAATCTTCCTAACATACACGCGACTTCATTAAAATGAGAAAAAGAAAAAAGACTTTTTGCAAGAAGTGTTTAGAAGTAGTTTGTGTTATTGCAGACCATTGGCCTAATCCTCTTTACACTCTTCCATCACGCTGTACTTTGCAGCAGCCTTTTTCTGAGCGTAGCTGAGGGCAATGCCAGTGCTCCAGCAACACTGTGGCATTCTGGCAGTGCTCCGTCCCATTTGTTTTTCTTCACTGACCTACTACATGGGGAAGGTTGCCATAACTGGGCACCTCCCAGAGAGCAGTCTTCCTCAGCAAAGCGGTACGTATGTCAGCCTGTGCTGTGCCTGTGTTCCTTCTGCAGTCCCTCAATGAACCTGGTGTTGCACTCCACCTCATCCCCTGTCCCCAGTTTCCCTGGACGGCTGACCACAAATCCGGCCTTGGCCATGAAGAGAGACCCTGGGGGTGCAGGCAACAACCGGCCTTTAGCCCAGGAGGGTGTGACAACTTGCCTATGCAGAAAGTTAGAGAGGGAGAGAGAGCATCAGCTGGGTGGCATAAAGAGCATGGCTGCATTATTAGCTGGCAGCCAATGAGGGTCAACTACAAGGCAAAAGCTCCAGCAGGCTGCAGGCCCTCAGTGCTATCACCTCCCAGTCCAGCCATGGGAAGGATACTTTGACAAATCATACACACAGAAGCTGCAATTCCACGTGTCTTGGGCAATTTCCTCAGTTAAATTGCACTTGACAGTGGAAAAAAAGAAGAAAACCAGCCCCTGGATGTGCACTTGCAGAGAGCGCTGCGGCTCCTTGGCTGGGTTTGCCTGGTGTGAGGCGCCCCCAGGGCCTCCTGGCCTGGTGGGCAGAGAGGAGAGCCATAGCTTCGCCAGGTGCCTGCTGCAGGCCGCTGGGGGCCTGAAACAGTGGCCACAGGTCCCCAAACCCCTACTCCCACCCAGGCACCTCCAAAAAGGCTCAACCCCTGTTCCGGGCAGAGTTTTCTGTCACAGCCTGCGCTGTGCTCCAGAAGCAGCACCGGAGGCTGGGCTTGGTGCTTTTTAGATGGCACCCTCAGCCAGAGTGCTGTGACAGGGCTGGGAAATAACACTTTCTTCATGAGACATGAGAAGGGGCCTGCCCACAGCTCACGCTTACCTGGTGCTCAGGTCCCACATCCCCCCCATGGTTTCCAGTGTCCCACTTCTGCTGGCTGGCAGCAAGCAGGAAATGCATTCAAACTGCTGCATGTAGGAAATCTATTTGCTATGTGACATTTCACTTGACCTGCACCGGCCTTACAGGGAAATCAATCGGAGGTCATTTTATTACAGATACATTTAGTGCCTCACTTCCCCATGGGCTTGAGGACATGTTCCCATGCAATTTCATATAATTTCCAAATTCATATAATAGCACCTACCAGACTCACAGTCTCTGACAGCCCCCATTTTAGAAAAGGTTACTTCAGTTTTTGGAAGTTGATCAGCATTCATCCCTGACCTCTGATTCCCTGCAGCAGGCAGCTGTTTGGCATTCAGTTGGCATTGCAATGGGGTGATTCCTTCCCTCCAAAGTTTCTAAAGGTGTCAGAGACTGACCACACAGACAGCTCTGCGTGCCAGCGGGTTTAAAAGCTGCTTGGTGAGCCAAGCAGGGGGAGAGGAAATGGGAGCCCAGGGGTCCTGAGGTGGGACTGGTGCAGCAGGAGGTGGCCAGGGACAGCTGGGAAAGGAGTGGGCAACCAAGTGTAAGGTAAAGAGACTTAGGGCAGTGAGATTTATGACAGTGATATGGGTGACTGCTGGGATTTTATGAAGCATGTGAAACAGGAGCATGCTTTTTAGGCATTTTAAGTCTTTTCTATTGCTGTGTGCTAAGGGAAATGCAGCTGCAGGAAGACATATGGCTCAGATAAGATAAGGCTAATAAACATATGGATGAGGTTTAAACTCAGATAGATTGAAGGGATATATTCAGCCTATTCTCCTAACAAGGGTTTTATCCTTGCCTTGCTATTTCCCCTCAGAAAGGAAACTCAGCCTTTAGTCCCAGCATAATTTGGCCTTTTTCTCTAGGTCTCCAAGCAGCATTTGTGAGAGTCCAAAAAGAAAACTGGCATCCTGGCTCACACATGCCCCCAAAACAACCCATTGGTTTCTCTCTAGCCTCAGCGTCTCACTCCCAACATCTCCCTCAGCCCTCAGAGCCACCCCCACCTCAGGGAGCAGGCACCCCAAATAGGGGAGATGGGATGTTCCTCAGCCCCTGTCCTGGGCTGGGGAAAGGCACAGAGAACAGGGGACTCACGCTTAGGTCTTACCTTCCATTGGGAGCAAGGCCAGAGCCATCACACACACACAGATGCACTAACCTAGATAGGCTGCCTGCGAGGCTGCTGCCACCTCCTGCACCCACCAGCACCAGTAACAGCCACCATCACTCTCTTCTGCAAGCCCTCACTCCATAGCAAAGACTGCCAGGGCTGGCTGTGCCAGATATTTTGCCAGGACACTTTGCATATGTTTTTGTGGTATCCCTTTCAAGCAAGCCTGACCCTCCTGAGGGGGAGCTCCAACCTGCAAACCACAGAGCTCTTCTGGCCTGGCCACTAATTGCCTCACCTGTCCCAGCCACCTGGCCCCAGTTAGAGGGAGAGCTGCTTGAACCCCAGAGGAGATGCATTTTCCTGCTTTAAGGAGCCCGGCAGATTGTTCTGAGCCTGTTCACTCACATTTAATCCAGTGAAGTTAGCAAACATGTTGAGCTTAAAGAAAATGACAACATCTTAGAGATAGCATTGAGTATGATTTGGGTGGG
Organism: Cygnus olor; assembly: GCF_009769625.2. Classification (NCBI taxonomy): domain Eukaryota; kingdom Metazoa; phylum Chordata; class Aves; order Anseriformes; family Anatidae; genus Cygnus; species Cygnus olor. The sequence continues at coordinate 79,766,360 of NC_049171.1, read as the reverse complement.
GGCAGGGCTTGGACCATTGAGGAATAACAAATCCTGCTTTAAGACAATATCTACTTTATCTGTTGCAAAAAATAGGGCTACATTTATCCTCCATCGGTATTTGCCCAACAGACAATGTTGTCTACTTTTGAAAACACATCAGGCCGCACAAAAGAGCTGCCAGATTCTTCCTGAGCTCATGATGCCATTTGCATCCTCATTTTCCTTATCTTGGGATCCAGGCTGTCTTCTTTAATTATCTTTAAATGAACTGCTGCATCTTATCTCTTTTAGAATATTTTATTCTTTGGTAACTCTTCTATCTCATCCTTAGTCACAGCACTAAAAGGAAAGAACTGTGATTACTCTTCTTTGATTTTTAGTGTTTTAACACATTGCCTCTTAAATTTGGGAAACTTTAAAAAAAAAACAGTCTATATTCAACTTTACTGTTCTTCTTCTCTGCCCCAAGTGCTACTCCTGGCTGCCCAGCTCCTTCCTGTAGACTTTTCTTGTAAGATGGATGATGAAACCCCTCATCCTACAGTTTACCTGGACCATGCACACTGCATGGCATTGGAGCAAAACGACTCTTTGAGTCTGGAACATGCAATGTACGACCCATCTGCATTACTCTGCTTGTTCTGACACATTAGCTATAGGTTTACTGTCATGACACCACCATGCCCCTTCCTGCCTGATGTCCCTGTATGACACCTGCATTTTTGTTAACACTTGTTTTCTATCCAGGCACAATCAATTGGTGCATGGAGTTTGCGGTCTCCATGCTGTATTTTATCCCAAAGAAATGCTGTATTTGCTCATTTAGCATCCTGCTCTGCAAGGAGTGAGTATGCCTATCAGAGTACACCACCATCACAGGGTTTGGACATGGTCTGTGGAATGGGGAAAAACACAAAAGTGAGAGGAATTTGGGATAAAATTTTAAGAACTTGTGCTGAGTAGCACGAAAGGACTGAAGATACAGATTTAGATGTTTAATAAATGTTTGGGAGAGATTCATACAAGTTCTCCTGGTCCCTTGGCATCTGAATATCCTTAAGACTCCAGGGCTTTCACCTACTTTCCTTGTAAGTGACCAGGGGGCAACATGTGGTCACTGCCTTATGGCTGCCAGCATCAGCAGCCACTCACGTGTAGCAATTGCAGCCTTGGAAAGGAGAAAGCTTCTGCCCCTTGTGCATCTTTTTGTGGGACTTGAGGGCCATTTTCAAAGGAGCCTTCCACGTGTGGATATTTCTTAAGGAAATGTGTAGCTGGCCTAAAAATGTGACTGGGAGAGTTTTCAGTGGGAGAGAAGGAAAGAAGGAATCGTGACACTTAGAAACCAGCTTTTCCTAAAGTTTATTTTAATTGTGGTCTCCTGTCCACAAAAATCAAAGTTGATCTAGTCCCACAGTCCGTGTAGTCTAGACACAATCTAACCCCACCATGGGAAAGACTAGCACAGACATTATGTAGATCAACACCTCAGTAGCTACATTTCTATTTGTTCAGCACAATGCATGCTTCTAGTGATCAATAACATACAAATTTGGAAAGTGGGAATTGAGTGAAATAGGTTTTTAGGATTTTGATTATCAAAAGCAGAATGTAGTAAAATAGCTCTGTGCTAAAGCAGCCAAACCAGCACCTTGTAACGTAAGAGTGTGCCTGTCAGGAGCCATTTGTTTAATACTTAATCGTATTAGGCTTAAAGCTAAGAACTATAATCACATGAACCTGTGGGTAGAAGAGAGTAGGTAATGCAGATATCTGGTAGGAGTGGTCAAAGCAGACAGATGAGCGGGAAGCGAGGACAAGCCACTGGGCAACAAGCTGCACGGGTGCAAGCGTGGGGGTAACGAGAAGCAGACCACGCCGCGGTGTACAGCACGCAGCAAAGCAAGCCGAGCTGCATACCGGAGAGCAGGACAGCTACTGGCGTCAGAGCAGAAACTGAAATGAAAGCTGACAGTGGAACAACTGCCGGTCGGTAAAGCGCGGGCTTATTATATACCAGTTAACATCGATTCGGGTGCCAAGAATAACAGCAGGCACAGGGCTAGAGCTTGGCACAACAGCGCAGGAGATGATTAAACAAACAAACAAACAACAAATCCCCACCCCAAAGAGAAAATAATTAAAGGAGCACGAGCACGGAGATGCAGCCGTCTTTTGTGGGAAGTGAAGGCTGTGGAGAGCTGGCAGACCTGAAAAGCCAGCAAATAACAACATTGAATTACTGGGCGAAAATTAATCAGTGTTAGCTGTTTGCCAGCATATGTTTGACCTTTCTGAGAAAACTGGCATAAACGATTTTATTAACAAGGATTGCAGGGAGATGGGCCGGCGCGGAAGGAGGTTTGATTTCCAGACCATCTGTGATCCTCCTTGATGAGCGAGAAGCTTGTCTGCAGCTATGGTCTGGGACACTGTCCCCTTGTGTGGACGAGGCGGGGTGAGATGTGGTCCAGAGGCAGAGGGGTGGCATCTGAAGGCATCTCCAGGGCACTGCATGTGCTGCCAAGTGCAGGTTGACCAGCGCTCGGTGTCACCTCCCCAGCTGGTGCTCGCCCATAGCATTGGGTGTGCAGGGCTGAGCACTGACCCTTCGTGGCCAGGACGCAGCAGTCCAAGCCCAACATGCAGGTTTTGCTTTGAGCTCTTGGCCATTCCAGGCTTTTCCACTCCTAAATGATGCTGTATTTTTTCCCTCTGCCTGCATCTGCACTTTTGCAGGGGTATCGTTCAGTGTTTGTGCTGGGTGGCAGGGAAGGGCCTGGTGCTGTCTGAGGCACAGCCACAGCCTCACCCAGATGTCACCGTGAGCTTCTCACCACCTGCCTTTCCAAAGGATTATTTTAAACAGACAAGTGGGGAAAAGGGCGACAAGGATCATACAGAGACAAGAGATGACTCTCTCTATTTCAAAGATTAAATAGCCTGTCTTTTGTAGCTGTGTTAAAAGAAGCCCGAGATAGGGCTGGATTGCATTTGAACAATAAATAGAGGAAGGGAGAGGAACTATTTCCACTCAGATAAAAACTGGTACAAGATCAATGAGTTGTATACTGACCCTGAAAGAATTTGGGTTGGAAAGAAGAAGATATTTAACTGTAAGGATCAGAGTGCCGGAGCAGCCTTTGAACAAGGATGCTGGGAGCAGGTGTCCAACTGTCACAAGACGACATCTGGTTAGGTTACAGAGGAGATTGTGTGAACACAGGAATGGTTGTCAGTTTTGGAAATGATGGTGTAAGAGATGGGGCTTTGGAGTTTCCGTTCTTTTGGTGCTATTCAGTGTTCCTGTTGAAGTGAGATGTAGCCACATACATCTCTAACCCTACGTTTAGCCACTGAACCCCACGCTAGGAGAGTTTCACAGCTTTCCCCAGGGTCCAGGAAAGATTTTCCTTTTTTTGCTTGATGGCGTTCACTTTGGTTTTGGTTTTCACTCTTGTATAGGCCACCAGAGCAGTCGCAGGCAGCAGCAGACTGCTGGTCCAGGTGTGTGATGCCTCAGTGGCACCGAGGACACTTTCAGGCACTCGAGCTGTTGGTGTCCCCTGGTCCAGGCTGACCCAGGCCAGCTGAGATGACGGGGCATTGAGCTTGCTCCTCCTGGGGGGAAACTCTCACATTTGGCAGCTGACAGAGCATGACACTAAAGGAAAGAATATGGGGAAGAAAGGCATTGCCAATTAAGAGCTCCTTGCAACTGATGGTCTGTTTCCTCTGACTTGAACTGAGACCAGCCCTGGATATGTTTACACATGCCAATACACCTGGCTAGGAGAACCCCCTGATTTATGAGGAAATTTACCTACAGAAACCAATTCATAGACCAGTATTTGCAAAGGGAAGCTTTCAGCCCATACCACTCCCAAGCTGAATGCTCAGCCGGGCTTTCTTGTTTTACTAGAAGAGGAGAACTAAATACTGGTAAGTGACAACAAATGGAAACGATGCATAAAAACACTCCAAGAGGTAACAACCCATGTAAACACAACCAAAGGAGCTGTTATTTAAAGTGCCTATTTTTTACCCAAGAATAATTGTCAGCCACTAATCTGCTGTGTAAATACGTAGAAAGTCTTTTCTGCTCAGCAGGAGCACTGTTTACCCAAAACCTCCTTCAGAGTCAGTATTGCCCAGCCATTAAACAGTGGGTGTCTTTAGACTAAACCGTTTGACAGCAGCGTCTCTCAGAGGACTGATAACCAAGTAAAGACTTAAGCCTGTTAAAAGCATATACGACTGTTGCAGCTTTAATACACACGTACAACCAATATGAAGCCTGCCTCTGCTTGTTTTGAATTTGTCCCTCTACATGCTAAATATTCATCGAGCACCTCCCAGCCTTTCCCAAGGATTTCCATGTAATCCATTTAGCCGGGGTTCAGGTTAAGCAGTACCTTATAGAAGAAGTGTTAATGCTCCAGCTTGTGTACAGCATTAAAGTTTGAATGTGAAATAGTCTGAATTTATGTTAAAATTGATTTGCTCCCAGGGGATTGTGTGCTATGGATGCAGTGTGGGGGCTAGAAGAGGAACTGAATCAAAGCAAGAGAGGTTCAGAAATTCACATCCCAGCTCAACGCCTGTTCTTACTTCCTCACAGCCCTGCCACCTCCAGAGACGAGGAAGACCACTTTGGCACTAAGATGCTGAATTTGGGCTCTTGGGATCTAGGAAAAGTCCCAGTTCTCATATATGCCTTTATTCTGGGGTAACCTGCCTGTGTCAATAATTTCCACATCTGGGAAGCAGCAGCACAAATATGAAGAGGACAGAATCTGCATGAGATACGAAGGGTTATTAAAATACCGAATGACCCACATGGCCTCAGGGAATGCCTCACGGAGCTGCCAACGTGATGGTGTTAGGACACTGTCATGTTGCTGATGCAATGCCTCTAAAAATCATTTAAAAATTAGTTTGGATTGCATTCAAGAAGGGTGGTAGCCCCTGGATCACAAATGATCGTAAAGTGTAACTGTGATAAAAAGGTAGGAAAAGAACAGAAGCAAATGGTTGCAGCTAATAGCGTTAGCTATCCCTCATGTCAGGATGCAGGCAAATTATCTTCCTGGGGTCTTGCCGAGCAGAGGTTTCTGTGCTTTCCATTTATTCCTACTTCTCTGCTGCTGTGATCATTTCTGGGAGTTTCCTGCAGGCTTGGATTTTGCAGCAGGGGAAGAAAGTCCTGGGTAACTATTTGCCAGAGGACGTATTTTTGTTCAAGCATTCGGTCCCAGCCTCCTGTTTGCATGCAGATCAATAAATTATACTGTTTAGTCACCAAATTCACATTTAAGGACATTCAGGACTAAAACCATTGGAAAAAGTATTGATGTTTTGAGATGAGTTTTTGTTTCAATGCATAACATGCAAAGAAACCAACACCTTATTTGCTCCCCTTGTGAACAGATGAGCTAGCAATACTTGCACCATCAAAACAATCAGCATCTTGGCAGCTACTTACAGGTTTCTGGAGGTTAGCTGAGCATCAGGGGCTCCTGTCTGTCACGGCCACCTCAGAGCCGCTGCTGATCTGAAGGGGCCAAGGCCCCTGCTGCCCACGTCGCTTCTACCCCTTGGTGGTGCTGAGGCAGCCCCAGGGCACCTGGGGGTGGGGAAATTGGGTCTGGGGGCTTCTCCTGACGACCCATCCTGTGAGGGTCCTGCTGGCTGTGCCATGTGCCTTGATGCAAGTAGCAGCGAGACACGGGGGTCCCCAAGGTGATGGAAAGCACTGGTAGGGGGTACGGCAGCTAATGCTGCCATAGTCGTCTTCTTGCTTTCATTTTTGTTTTCTCTGAACGTACAGAAGGAATTTGCATTAAATGGCATGTGGATTTGAATTTTTGCAAAATGAATTTCAAACAATGGTTGATTACCTCTTGCAGATTACTGCCATTTGCATAAGCAGCTACCTAAACATTTGGGGACTTAAGCCCACAGGTGATACTGTGCTTTACTACTGGGTATCGGTATTTTTCACTTCTGTTAAGAAAGAATACCTCAAATCACACCTGCCAATCGCAAAACAAATTTAACAGGTCTTTGCCTGTAGTCAGGACACCAGCCCTGGACAGCAGAACCAGGATTTGCTAATTCCCATTTAAACCAATATTGCAGTTCGCTGCCTTCTGCTTATGCCGGCACCTTAATTAATCTTTGCCAACGCGTGGCTGAGCCAGCCACTTCACAGTTGTAGGATAACATGGCATTGCAGGCTAGGATAAAATTAGTCTAAACAGCCAGAAGCACAATAATGAGGAACTTTGAGAGAAAAAGGAAAGGATTTAATCCTCCTAGATGAGCTATTAGTTTTTATAGTCATTATGTTACAAGCAGCATGAACTTTGGCTGGCGTACAGAGAGAGCAGCCGGGTGAATCGCACGGTCCTTGCATGGCAGACGTTGGGACCAGCTTTAGGAACAAGCTGGCAGGACCAGCGGTGGCTGCAGCCAAACTGGATGCTCACGTGCTCAGGGATGGGGAAGTCTCAGCAGTGATGTTGACCTACGCTCCTGCTTATAGGGCTGACCACTTAGTGGACATAATACGGGAAGATCTGTTATTAGAACAAGTGCAAAATGATTCGGGGAGCACAGGAAAGATACGTACTGTGGAAACTGCTCTCCTGATTTGTGGTACATGCAGTGCAACCGAAGTAACAGCTGTGGGTTATAAACAAATTGCAAAAAGGTAAAATTCCATTGAGTTTAGCTTCAGATGAATTTTGGGCATATCCTTCTTCCTTCCTTCCTCTAGATGTATTTTCCTCTTACTCCCAGCAACAGGTAACGAAGCTTGGTGAAAACTATGCGGTCACTTAACAGCCTGTCGGGATGATTTCGTCCTGACATTCGCAACTGCTCTGATTTCTGCTTTCCCTCGTGACAGGCGCTGTGCTCTGCTGTCAGCCCGCGCACCTGCCCCCAGCCACACTTTCCCTCCTCATTCCCTAAATCCGTCATTTGGCACAGACTCCACACGCGTGGCAGTCTCTTTGTCAGCTAGGGCAATGGCTCTGACAAATCCGCATCATGACCGGTGAAATAACTCTGCATCACAGCACACATCATCAGTGGCAACATGATGGCCTCTGAAAGTAATTGGGATAAGAAATGCACAGTAAAAAGCAAATAGAATGATATCTCAGGAGGTGATGAGATTTACAACATTGACATTAACAATGCTGCACATTGAATACTCAATATGCATTAGTGAGCACGTGAATTTATCGAGCTGGTCACAGTGATTTCAAAAATTACTGTTTGAAGCAAGCAACGTGAAGATGCACACTTTTTGGCTAAGAGCCTCTTGATACACACTACAATGATGACCATTACTAGTGAAATACTCTGAAGAGAAGAGAAGCCCTGTTCTTTTGCACATCTGGAATGACACTGCTTCCAGGAATAGTAATTTAGTTTTGCCTCCACAGAAAGCAGATCTGGAAGAATGAATAATAATGGCATAGCATCAGGGCAGTGATATTTTTAGCAAGTTATGGTTCATCTCAGTTCACTTCTGACTACAAAGCAAATGGTAATGTGGAGTTGCAAGGTTCTGTTCCTATCTACCCAGAGGACAGCAATGTCCAAGTAACAGCAGGTAAAAGGCATTCCCCTGCCTTTTTTGAAAGACCAGCTGCTTTGTGGGAAAGAAATGGGAAACTTTCATTTGATCCTGTGCGGGACAATCTCTTGCTGAAACAGAGCGCACACATCAGTGTAGCAAGTCTTACACAGCATGCCTGCGTTGACTCTCCGTACCTCCCAGATACTGTCATAGGCACAGAGCTGCACATTGCTGGGAGCCAGGAGAATATCCTGGGGAACTGTTACTACATGCTTGCCCTCTCCTTACGTGAGCCCATACGTATCAGCTCTTGGCCAAAACAATACTGGCCTAGACAAGCATTTAGTGTAATGCAGGACTGCTGCTCTTCTGTAACTACTCTGACATAACCCCCCAACTAGTTAACTTCTGTAGTACTAGCATTAAAACCACGTACCACCCAAGTCTCTGAAGTTACCTACAATAAAAATTACTCATTCCACTACTTATTTCAACTTTCAGCAAGTCTTGTGTTCACCTGCAGTAGATGCCATTGGTAATCCTTAGGAAGAAATTCTTAGGGAACAGGACATGTTCTCAGAGGGACAAACATGGCCGTCACTCTGCTCTGACATCAAAACTCAGCTGGTTCTTCCATTTTCTTTCCCTCATGAAACTAAATGCCCTGCCAGTTCTTTCCCTTGAAATAGTAATAAAACAAATTTATATTTAATCACTGAAAGACAGAGAAGATGGAAAGTGTCAGTTGTAGCATGGGAATAAAGCTAATAATGGGATATGTGACTGGATCAATTGGAAACAGGAGGGTGGTTACATGATGACAGGACCCAAACAATTTTCTTTTCTGTAGGAGTTATTTACTCATTTTTCTGACTCCCTCTTGCAACTTTTATTTCAGCACTGATGACCCACGCTCTCCAATTGGGTTTACATGCACCTGCTTCATAGTTTGCTCCCAGGAAAGATACGCATTTCTTACCAAGGTACTTGTGCAAGTCTGTCATCTTCTCATCTGGATGCCTGCTTTAAGTGCTCTGATATTCTGTGTTGGCTTCACAAGAAGATGTAAAACCGGTAGGAACTGAAGCTCATTATTTTGATCAGTGCTACTGATAACCAACAATGAGTTTTTTATTGATTCCCTCAAATATTGGAGTAGCTAGGTTATAAAGACAAGATAAATGTTATGCCACTATTTTTTATTTGCTATAATCAGCATCTGAAACAAAAACAAACACACTTTGGAATGCTTCTTTTTTTTTCTCTATAGGAATAATCAATACAATGCTAAGCTACAATCAATATCAAGGTTAGATAACACACTCTGGCATTAACCATCCCTCCTTATGGTGAGGAAGACTAACTAAAGGATGCACAATCTCGACAAATGCAGACAGGCTTTTTGCACAGTATGTGCACGCGCACACACACTCCTCAAAAAAATACTCCCCACTTCATAGTGCAGGAAGCCAAAAGCCATACTCTTTGAGTTTAAAATAACAAATACTCACCTATATCACAGTACACAGCTTAGTTCATCGCTTCCACTGTGAATTCTGTGCTTTCATTCATGTGTCTACATTTTGCAATTGTGTACACACTGCAAAATTATCTTTGTATATCACTTAGCATCTGTGCACACCCTCTAGAGCTTAATGTTATACTGACGTTAAAAGAAATCTTGAATTTTAAGGTACTGAAAACAATAAAATTTCACTGAAAAAAAATCAGTATACATGTTTCTTGTAAGACAGTATGCTTAATTTTATGTCGGTGTTATTTTAATGCCACAATTTTCAATTATTCATTGTATAAAGAGAAACCTAGGAAAGCAAATCTAAAACACTGTGCCTAAGTTGGTTAAACTCTGGTGATTTATGATATATGTACAGTATATAAATATATTTATGTATATATGTACATATATATTGGTTAACATTCATTATAAATAGAACTGTGTTAACTTAGGCAGTATAAAAATAGCCACTTTCCTGGGAACATGCAAACACAGTATGCTCTCACCTAATCTACAAAACCCAAAACAACCAAAATCTTTTAGCTCTGGTTTTCTACAAATATAAATTGAAGACTTTTAGCGATTTAACCATAAAGTAAGTTTTTTCAGTAAAGATACAAAATCTGTTTGATGCTAGCTATAATTAAGCTCAAACACAGAATATTTCGGGTTATTTACTTTCAAGTATTTTCCCTTGTGAGCTAATTCTAGACACGCTGCAATTTTTTTTCTTTTGCAGTAAAATATTGTTCGGCTCTAAACACTAAAAGCCAAATTACAGGCAATCTGGCATGCTTGCACTGCAGGGAGAAGGCTCTCCTCTACACTATTCCTATGTGGGAGGCTGTCCTAATATGGCTATTTGTGCTCCAGATCTTTTGTTCATTGCAAAGCATTACCAAGATTCCATTTCATAGATACTTAAGGCCAGAAGAGAGAGTACCGTGTCCACTTAGTCTCATCTCCTGCTCCCTGAAATTCACTCCGAGGTCCCTGCATTCAGCACAGTGAGTGGTAGCTGGACTAAAATGCCTCTCCTGTAATAGCCAAAGAGGTTCCAGCTTCACAAGTTGAGTGGGATCTTGACTTTTTAGTGACTTTTCCCAAGGGGAAAAAAATTCGGTTCCATCCGAACCAAATGTGACATTTTTCCTTTTTTCTTGCCATATGAAAAACTGAAAAATTTTTTGTTTTGCCCTGAAACTTTCCATTCTCCTTCAAAGTGCTCTGAGTACTAGTTAGAAAACCAAAAGAAGAAAAAGGGGCTGCGTTAAAAGTTGACGCTACTTCTGTTCTTCCAAATGCCTAACAGGTCAGTACCGCTAGCTTGGACTGTGGAAGAAGCAGAGCTGAGTCCTTCCTTGCAGAAAAGATTTCAGCTCTCTGCTACACGGATGCCTTAAGCGCATGACTATGCCAAATATGGTATATGCTGAATTTCATTTTTTTCGTTTTGTTCCACTTAGCTAAAAAAAACATTCCTAGCCATTTCAGAGGAGAAAGGACTGAAATGCAGCTGGTTTCCCATCCCTAAAACTCTATCTCATCCAGCATTTTTTAATTGCTCTTGCTACCTCTCAGAATTTATGAAAGTATTTTTTCAAAGCAAAACAGCATGGAAGACTCAAGGCACACTCTCTTCAGGACAACATTTTTCTTGTTATTATGGGATATTTTACAGAAGTAGGAGCTTTGAATGTAAATGGCCTGGGCAGAGGAGGGAACGGAGCCTTGCTTTTTCATTCCTAGAGTGATTGTTTGCACATGCAAGTTACTGGGCAATAGGGGGATGATCTAGATATTCGCCTCCAGCAGGTCTACAGGTATTGCTCTGGAAATTGTTTCCAGATTAAGATATTTGGTGCATTTGGATTAAATCTATGACTACCTTTCTGTGAGAATCAAAAGTGCACATCCTAAAATTTGCTATTTCACCCACTTGCAAGATAGGGCGTGCAACTAAATGAGTTGGAAGTCAGTGAAGACCTACTCTCCTAAAGATATATGAAGTTGCTTGTGCAAGCTTTTCTCTCTGGCACCTTTGAAAGTGGTACTCCTCACTCCTCATCTCTTAAGCAAAATGGTCTAATGTTCCCAGCCACATCCTACATTTCTTTCCCTATTCCCAGGGTGGCTCCCACATTTTTCCCAGAAGTCTTTTCTACGTCAGAAGTGATGAATCCTTGTTAAAATAGCACAGTCTTCCAGCTTTAATATTTTCAGGAAAAAAAATGCGAGGCATTCTATTTCTTATGGTAAGTAGCATAAGTGCACCAAAACAATGTTATGGACGCCCCTGTATTAATTATTTAGAGAGCTGTCATTGGAAGTTGGAGACTGGGAAGTCACAAAAGGCTCATTTGCCTTCTGATCGTCCTTCATGGAGGCTGCTTGGTCTGAGATGGAAGAGAAGGAGAGCTGGTCATGTTCCATTATGTGCACTTGGTCCTCTTCCTTGTCCTTCTTCACATAAAACAGCTTCCTAAACTTTTTGAGCTCATGGAGTTCACAGAAAGTCTCAAGAACTACCAACATTGCGATAAGGCCAAGCAACAGGTAACCTGGGTACAAAAAAAAAAAAGGAAAAAAAAGTTTTAATTATTATCAGATTAAGTGGGGCTGGAACAGTTTTAACTCTGTACCTTTTTACCTTTTCCCATCCCTGCCATCTCCAAAGATTATGTCAGTCTTCTAAAAAACAAAGCAACTAGAAACGCGTGCAAAACCAATAAAAACAAAAATAAAATTTACTGTAAAAGTGCTGCTGATATGTTAAAAACCTGACAAAGTTGCTGTATCTGATGAAACCTTGAAGATTATTTACAGCGTTTTACTAACACATAGAAACTATCCAAACTTAATAGTGTTATTTAAATGATATTACCCATGACTTTGGTGGTATAATGACTCTGATTTTTAAAGGTATTAGTTAGCTTCCATGAAGTGAGACTTTTGGAAATGAGGTTTTGTATGGTTAGCAGATCTTTTGTTTTGCACTCGAAACATATGTATCCAGAATTTGAGGGAAGGTGTTAAAATGAGCATTTCTTAATCCCAGTTTTTCATTAGATCCTTGTTACTGATCATTACAATCTAACAAGGAACGTGACTACTTAATTATTTTATCATTTCAATGACTAAATCAAGCAGAAGCTAAGTGTGTAATTATTAATAAATCAGGTTCATCCAAAGGCTAAAAATTAAATGTGCTGAAAGATGAACAGAGATTGATAATTAGAATTTACACATGGACAGTGCTTTGTTACCAAAAAGCAGAAATATTTTACATGCAGTTGCAGATTATTCACTGAAAATAACACTCCTCCCTCTCTCTCTCCCAGGAGCACTGTTAAATCAATACTGCAATGCCAGGTACTGATCTAAATCAACACTACAGCTAAAATTTATGCATTGCTTTTAAGCTTTACCTCATGAAATTAAAAGGGAGCTATGCATTAATGCAGGGAGAAAATAGCAAAGCTATGTCAATTAAAAAGCATCTATAAATTTGCACCGAGAAATTTTAATTAGCTCTGAAACACAGTCCAGCTAATCAACGCTTGATTTAGGGAGACCTGTGTTTTCCTTGAAAAGCCTGTAGCAATCATTCAGCATTTTCAGATCTGAACTCCAGAACTGTTATTGAAGAAAATTTAGGTTCAGAAAGAGAAAACATTTTATACATCCTGTTTGGTTTCATGAATTGTTCACATGAAAGAAGAAAGAATAATTCAAAAGTTATGAGTGTATTGTAGAAAAAAATGTAGATTATTTAACTTCTACAGTTTTAAAATACATCACTTTGCCTACTTTTTCCTTTTAGAATTTCCTTCAATCTATTTCCTAAATTTTCAATTTCAAGCTATAGAATGTTTATCTCTGGCCAGAAAAGGAAACTTTGGCTTTTCAGTTGGGGGGTGGGGAGAGGGAAAGGATTTGATCCAACATATTCTTTTATGGTTTTGAGCTTTCAGAATTTTGACAAGGCCTTTATTATGCATGACTTCCACTCTTCACTTCATCATTTAGCATCCCCAAATCAACTCTGCAAATCAGCAGGGTAATCATTAAAATCTGCTGGTAAGATAAACAGGATGGGGAGAGGAAGAAACCTGCAATGACCATGAGCCTGGAGGAGACTGAGGAGAACAAAATAAAGTGCTCTTTTGGCTAGTTCAAGGCCTTGCTTCAAGGAATGCAAATTCAAGGCACAATTTATATTTTACCTAAAGAAAAAAGTCAATGGACACTTTGTCTATACTATTGCTGGGTCACATACAGAGCACAGACAGAGACATACCTGACATGAATGGTTTGTTTTGTCTGTTTAGATCTTTTAATGAGTGCTTCTGCTGATCCAGGACTGTGCAGACTGATGCCATATTAGAAAATATATTCATTCAGAATGTTAACACACAGATAATGTTCTCAGCTGTACTCTTTGATCAAACCACTGATCTCTGTGCCTCTCTTCTGTGTCAAACATAATTAAACTACTTAAATTTAACATTCACGGTCTTGCTTTGTTATCACCTCAGTCTATTTGTCTCTGTTTGACAGCTGGTATGTCCCAATGCCAGCTTCAGCTACCTTCTGTTACAATCAGAGTAAGAAACTTAGCTCTTCTGCCCATTTCTCACTGCTCCTTGATTCACCTCTGTCTGTCATCTCACCTTACAAGTTGACCTTAGGTTACATGAACCAACTCCTGACTCTGTGATGTGCTGTGAAACCTTAGCCTGATATGCTCCTGACCATCTCTGTAACAGTAATGTGAGCAGTTTTTGCTATTATTATGAGAGAAGTAGCTATGGTTTAGCACAATGGAATTCTGTTTTCAGCTTTTCCTTTCTTAACTGAGAAACTGACCTTATTTAAAACATTCCTCTTTACGCAGTTCACAGATGCATAATTTCACAGAATCACAGAATTGTCTAGGTTGGAAGAGACCTCCAAGATCATCTAGTCCAACCTCTGTCCTAACACTAACAAAACCTCCGCTAAACCATATCACTAAGGACTACATCTAAACGTCTTTTAAAGACCTCCAGGGATGGTGACTCCACCACTTCCCTGGGCAGCCCATTCCAATGCCTAACAACACTTTCAGTAAAGAAGTTCTTCCTAATATCCAACCTAAACCTCCCCTGGTGCAACTTGAGCCCATTCCCCCTCGTCCTGTCACCAGGCACGTGGGAGAACAGACCAACCCCCACCTCGCTACAGCCTCCTTTAAGGTAACTGTAGAGAGCGATAAGGTCTCCCCTGAGCCTCCTCTTCTCCAGGCTAAACAACCCCAGCTCCCTCAGCCGCTCCTCGTAAGACTTGTTCTCCAGACCCCACACCAGCCTTGTCGCCCTTCTCTGGACTCTCTCGAGCACCTCCATGTCCTTCTTGTAGCGAGCGGCCCAAAACTGAACACAGTACTCGAGGTGCGGCCTCACCAGAGCCGAGTACAGGGGGACAATCAGTTCCCTAGACCTGCTGGCCCTGCTGCTTCTTATACAAGCCTGGATGCTGTTGGCCTTCTTGGCCACCTGAGCACACTGCTGGCTCATATTCAGCTGCCTATCAACCAGTATTCCCAGGTCCTTCTCAGCCAGGCAGCTTTCCAACCACTCATCTCCCAGCCTGTAGCGCTGCTTGGGGTTGTTGCGCCCCAGGTGCAGGACCCGGCACTTGGCCTTGTTGAACTTCATACAGTTGACCTCAGCCCATCGGTCCAGCCTATCCAGATCCTCCTGCAGAGCCTTCCTTCCCTCGGGCAGATCGACACACGCACCTAACTTGGTGTCGTCTGCAAACTTACTGAGGGTGCACTCGATCCCCTCGTCCAGGTCATTGATAAAGATATTAAAGAGGACCGGCCCCAGCACTGAGCCCTGGGGGACTCCACTAGTGACCGGCCTCCAACTGGATTTGACTCCATTCACCACAACTCTTTGGGCCCGGCCATCCAGCCAGTTTTTAACCCAACGAAGCGTACGCCAGTCCAAGTTACCAACAATGCTAGCAGTTACCCCAATTTGCTAGCTGATGGCTCAAAGCAATCACCACCCCTGGAATGGATAGGGGAAGCCTGTTTTTAAATTATTTTAAATAAAACCCTCTCATTTAACTGGTTAGTTTTACACTTACATGTAATTCCAATTTTATACAGCTCTCGGAATTTTTGATTGTAGCCTTCTCCCGGCACATAGTCTCCTAGGCCAATGGTGCTCAGGGAAATGAAACAAAAGTAAAAAGATTCCAAAAAATTCCAGTCATCTTCCAGAACAGAAAATATTGCTGCTGGGATAAAGAAAAAGCACGAGACAGTGATGAACCCAAGGACTACAGCATGGATGATTGCAACGATCTGCTTGGAGAAGCCCCAGCGAATGTGGAAATATAGCACAGGCCGCCTGGTGACATAAACAATGATGCGCTGCACCACTGCTGTCAGGAAAAGCAGCGTAAATGGGATCCCGATGACTGAGTAGATGATGCAGAAGGCCTTTCCTCCATCAGACAAAGGCACTGTGTGTCCATAACCTGAAACAAAGCAGAGGGAAGACATAGACTGAGCCAAATCTGGGACCCTCGTGTACCTATTTGATATTGACCATATTGCACAAGGTAAAGAACTGCTTTGCTAGTGCTAAGTCTGAATTCAGCTGTTCTTGATAAATGCTATTCAAAGAAGGTCTGCTTTAAGCAGGCAAATAGAGCCTAAGTACTGGCAATAAAGAATTAAAAATCCAAAAATATTTTTGTATTTCAGAATTGTGAACATAATTGTATTAATGCTTATTTTGGAGAAGAAAGTAATGACTATTTGGGAGCAGGGAGCCTGTAGCAGGAAATCTGAGTTTTAATCTGGGTTTTCCTCCTGACCTTTTTAAGTTTTACAAAGTGATGCAACTTTTTCTTTTACCCACCTTATCTACTGGGACGATCTATACTTCAGGAAAGTGTTCCTATATCTACTTTGTAGTAAAACACTCTGAGACCTTCTGTGAAAAGCATTTAAATTGCACTTAAAAACATTTAAATCAGCATTCCACAGTGAGCACTTCCATATTCCCAGGAGGTGTTTAGATGATAACCCATCAAACACCTAAAAGCAGAACAAATATTTTCACAGCCAAACTCCAGGATCCAACCATTGCGGTTGGATTTTTGCCTAGTCATTTGCGTACCAGAAACATCAACAGTGATCTGTTTCAACTGCAGGAATGCATCCACTGTTTTACAAGCTGATCACGGCCAGCAACCTCAATTCCACAAACATGTGCAATTACACTTGCATACAGCTCAAGCAGCTATGCTGCCAAAGCACACTCTGCCAGACAGCCTGGCTTTAAGTGTGAATCATGGGTGCAGAAAAGAGCAGTAAAGCCAGCATAAACCAGGAATGCTTTCTTCTGTTTGCCAGCCAAGAAAATTTGTTTTTATTGCAGCAAGGAAGGGGAAATCTCTTGAAATCTTGCTTGGAATATCAGGGTAAAGAGCTGCAACTACAAACAAGTGCAGACAGGCCCTAGTAATTCTGCACCCTCAAGTCCACTAGCTCATTCAGGTTACGTTAGTGCTGTACATGAGGCATTTTACAGAGCTCCTGCAACTAGGTGCCTTGAGGAAGCCTGGCAGAACTCAATGCAACTGGGCTATGCCGCTGTTGATTTCTGAACTCACCCAGTCTGCCCAGCACAGCACTGGAGCGGGCAGACGTTCCCTGAGGGCTCTTGGGGGCCTCCTGCCTTCTCCCCCGTGAAACCAACTGTTCATGGAATCATAGAATCGTTATGGTTGGAAGAGACCTTCAAGATCATCTGGTCCAACCACCGCCCTACCACCAATGTCACCCACTAAACCATGTCCCTAAGCACTACATCCAACCTTTCCTTGAACACCCCCAGGGACGGTGACTCCACCACCTCCCTGAGCAACCCGTTCCAATGCCTGACTGCTCTTTCTGAGAAGAAATGTCTCCTCATTTCCAACCTGAACCTCCCCTGGCACAATCTGAGGCCATTCCCTCTAGTCCTATCACTAGTTATCTGCAAGAAGAGGCCTACCACCACCTCCCCACACCTTCCTTTCAGGTAGTTGTAGAGAGCAATACCCCTCTTATATGAACACCAGATATTTCTCCTCTAGATTAGTGAATTTAATAGTAGAAGTATTGCTCTTTTAAGTTTTCCAGCAGAGTAAGAAAAAGAATATATTTTTTTTAAGACACAGAGACACTTCCAGACCATGAAAGATGGGCAAGATATTGTATCATTCCAACATACAAAATCATACCAGAAGAAATTTATGACATGTAGTTTCTCCACACTAGCTAACTTGATACGAGTCTTCAATTGTATTTGAATTTAAATGACTATCAAAAATTCATCTACGTTCAGTCTTCTGAACCCCTGAAAATCATAATGGCTTTTGTCTTGTTCACCTTCTTCTGTTTGCTTTGTGTGTTTTGAGATGAGAGAACGGAACCACACAGAGCATGTCAGATGCAGCTGAACCAGATTTAGAAAGTGGCAAAGAACACTTCCAACACTTCCCACTTTCTGATCTACTCCGCCCTAGTAGTACCGGACATCTGACTGGTGCTTCTGACTACGAGTGAGCACTGAGATGACATCTTCTTGGCCCCGTCTATCAGAACAGTAGGGCCTTGCCCCTCAGAGGTATCCAGGTATTCATCTGTGCAGATCCCATCACTTCATATGTGTAACTATGATGGTGTTTGCTGTGTGCATCACTTAACATTTTATCCCACTCATTTTCAAGTGATATTTTATGGCCCAGCTGCCCTGTGGTTCTTACAGCTTTGTTTTTCTGAAAATATTTTGTGACAGGAAACCATCTCCAAGTTTCAAGGAAAGGAAAGGTGTGTTTGAGTTGATCGTAGCATATCTGAAACTGACTCACGTGATACAAACATGAAAACAGCAACTGCAATGCTTTATCACATCAAGGGGTCTTCAGTAAAGCAGCACTAGAGATGTGTTACTTGATTAAGACATAGGGCAGACCTCATCTGGTCTAATCTACCTCATTCTCTACATCCACGCTTAAGAATGAATTCACACTGAAAGAAGAGCAGGGAAAGGTCACTGAAACAACCAGAGGAATACAAACTTTTCCACGAGTGAAAGATAAAAGCGGTTGGCTTCCCTGACACAGCTGAATGGAGGCTGAAAAGTGATATACTATCTCCCTATTAATGCATCAGCAGACAAGTGCTACCGAGGGAAAAGAAATGTTTCAGATGAAGAATAATATTGCCACACAAACAAATAGTTTTGATGTAGCCATAACTAAATTTAATCTAGGAATTAGAAAAAATGTGTCTAACCCTCAGAGAAGAGTTTTGCAACAGCCACGCACATACAATACTGGGGAAATAAAACAGCTATGTTTAGGATGGAGCCCTGGTTATTCATCATAATCAAATAATGATGAAGCTTGGTAACTTTACGGATGGTGTTACACCATGAAGCTATACATGACAAGCAGAAATTGAGCTTGCAGATCTACAAAATCCTTTATAAGCTCCAGGTTCCTATAATTAATGTATGCTTGAACTGTACAATTAATCCAAGTTTTTACTAATTTGAACCCGAAAATTTGTATCATGCATAGAAAAAATAAAAATTAAAAAATCCCTGATGCATTTGTCGGTTCTTTAGGCACAGGGCAGGTTGATGGTAATTTAACCCCAGCCTCTGTGCTGACCCAAGCAGTGATCAGCTCATTTCTCAGTGAGGAGTGGTTCTGGTGCTGTTATCTCTCTATCACTTCTCCTGAAGGACAAGCAAATCATCTCTCCAGGTGCTACACAGTATGCACCCAGATTCAGAGAAAAGTGTAAAATCAAAGACTTTGCTACAGGAAAGTTTGCAACAAGGTTTGGTTAAGTTGGGTGCTCAGACCAGCCTCTTGGCTAACCCTTACCAAAATTTTCTCAGTTCACAGAATTAGCTGAGATGCCTGAAGCAGATGCTACCTTCTAAGGTCTGCTCTGCCATTTCACATAAAGGTTAGAAAGGGGATTGTGTATCCCTCAGCTGTTAACCGTTACAGGAAGCGTAGTAATGCTGAATGTTGGTAGCTTCAGACCAAGGAGAGACTATACACTCCCCACAGCCAGCCACAGTAAGAATATCACATCTTCCAGCAGCAACAGAAGAGTGATCAACATGTGCTTGCTCCTCAGGATCCAGAGTCACTGGTTGGGAATAATTACACTGAAATCTTGGGCTAAAACAGCCACAATTTACGAAGCTGTGGCAGGCAGGGAGGAATATGGCCCGTATTTTTTCCCAGTATGAAACCGCTTACATGACTTATTCCTAGCAATCCCTGTATGCTTTAGCCATCACTGTACAAAAGTCATTAAAAAGCAAACCAACAAAGAGCCTACAGCCATATATTAAAACACAAGAAATTACAGATCCGAGGAAGGAGACAACACTCCATGTCTGCCTTCAGCCATTTGCACTTGATTGCCTCCCATCTCTTCTCCTGCAACTGTTTGTTGCTTCCTTGCACTGCAGCCTCTTCAGGGAAATGGCTTTCTGTGATCCCTCCATAAAGTGCCTAGTGTACGCTGGTTCTACGTTAACAATAGATAATACAATGTATGGCAGCGTGCCTTTTTCAGCAGAAACTACCACGCTCAGAAGCATTACAATTGCAATCCTGAGACATTATTTTTGTTATGAGAACAGGATGCTCACAAAAAGGGAACTATTTATATTCTGCTTATTAAAGTGAATACACCTCTTTAATCTATCAGAGAGGAGTTGGATAGACTTGCTATGGGTGACTAGAATTAAATTGCCCACGTAGCATCTCCACAGCATTTCATAATTACTGATTATAAAGACAGACAAGATTTACAGTGTGCTATATCTTCATGTGTATAATGTGAACATCAGACCACAATCACCTGTTTAAAAGCACTGACCTTTGAAAAACCAAACCTTCAGATAAACTGCCCAAGTGCGGAAGCAAAATGACACCAGAGATAAAAACATATTATTCATGCATAATCCTTTCTGTTGTCTATTCATAGATTAGAGGTATCATTCCTTCAAGAAGCTCACAAACTAGCTCATACAAGACCAGCAGGATTTACTACATTTAATAAGATCAACAGTTCATCTAGTTCAGCATCTTGACACAGACTAGTATTTGATTGTTCATACAAAGAGCAAAACCTTACAGGGCATGCATAGCTGGGCTTCAGTTCTGCTAACATAAAAGGATTGGTTTTCTCCCTAAAAGTCATTTACTCTCTTATGACTCGGAAGACTTAAACTGTTAGAAGTTTACATAAATATACAAAATATTTGTATCTCTTCTGATGTAATTTTGAATGTCCCCATAATCCACAAAGGTGCTTAGTTTTAAAAGTTATTCAAAATTCTTAAATCTCTTCATATTGATCTTGGTGCAGGGAATTATACAGGTCAATTATGCGTTCAATAAACTATTTACTTTGACATTTGCTGTCTTTCAAGTTAGTCTTTTGTTCTTGTATCTTTCTAAAAAGGCTTGGTCATGACTTTTCTACACTTTTCATTGGTTTATATCCCTCGTGCGAGCATCTCTTTTAGTTATTTTCCTCTTCTGTCTTCTCTATATCTAATTGTTTCTGTCACATCACTTTGCAAAGAGATACTCAGATCATTCTATTCCAGGTAAGAAATATTTTCTCCCTCCATCTTGATATACCACGACACTTTGCTTGTTTTGCAGAGCCCCTACGTAGCTCACAAGACCATCCAACTCCTAGCAGACTATGTCAAACCCAGCATCATGTACAACCATTCCATAATACTCTTCCACCCTGTGTTGGCCTGGTACTTGTTGGCACCGTGTGTTTCAACTTTCATCTTTCTCAGTTACTGCCTTTGACCAAGCTAAGTAGTTCTGTATCATCATCATTGCTTTGTCTCTTCGTAGTTCAGTCCCTCCTGGAGCTCATTATGTAATTGGACTTCCTTTTGTTAAGAAACAGCAGCCCTCAGAAAGCTTCGCCTGGTCAGCCTCTCCCAGGCTATGGTGATGAAGTTCAGGTGTGTGTGCAGGCTGCAGGACTGTCCCTTTCCCTTGCCCCTGTTAGATCCATGGGCACTGGCTGCCCATTATCGCTTTCATGAGAACGAGGCCAGCCCAGAGATCCCAGCCCACACTGCTAAAGCTCACGCCTCTCCCTTCATGACCTAATCAGTCAACGCCAGCTAATGGGTTTGTGTTGTCTGTCTGCTTCTGCCAGGTGGTGTTCTCCTTCCCACCATGTGTTTTGCCAAGCCACTGCTCCTTCAGGTCCCCCTACCCAAGGTGACCCATTGCAATGCCACCAGCCCCACGTGGCAGCACTGAGCTCATCAGGGCGGGGAGCGGGCTGTCCTCGGCATGTCCAGGTGGCAGAGTCATAACACCCAACCCAAACTTGGTGGCACAACGCTACACACACACTCATCCCTTTGCTGGTCTGAGTCAGTATCCCTGAAGAGAAGTCAGCCCTTTCAAGTCTGCTCACAATCTCCAAACGCCCCAACAGATGAAGGGAGTTATGTGCTACATATTAAAGTCATGTAAAAGCCTTTTTCATTCATCCCAAGCACAACGTGACTCACTGGAATATGACGATGATGGAGGCCAGTGATTACATTTACGTAATTTCTACACAGTTGTTTTTATAAGCCTTTGACATTTTCCGTGTGTTAAATAGTGAAATACATCCTTCTTTGTAACTGGGCTATAATCCTCCAAGATAAAAGGGAAATGTCAGCTAATGGGAGACCCATGTGGCAGAGAGACCACATAGAAGTTTCAAGTACTTTTTCTACTGCAAGGAGGAACATAGCAGTAACCAGTGATCAGAAACTTGTCCTACAGAATTCATATCAACAACACGATTAAAGTAGCTGATTAGGAATTTTATGTAAAGTCAAGCAGTTGACTGGGCCATAAATTAGCACGCAAAAGCCATCTACTACACAGAATGAAAGCAATTCCAAAGACACGCTGCATTATGCAGTATATCTCTACATGGCAAAGAATCTGCTGAGAATCAACCAAGTTGTCTTTCAGGGAAGGTATTTTGACTTCTCTATTTCTATCAGGTGTGCATTGGGAAGGACACAAGTAACTAACTTTAGAGATGGCAGATAGGCAGGTAGTTAACATTTTAGCACACCATTGCATGTAAGCCTCTCTTCCCTGTATCACAGGTGGGAAGAAGAATTCAAAAGACTTATAAAAGACATGAAAGTTGGTCCATAGCTAAAAATGTGCAAATCAGTAGTGCTGTGCTGCTACAAAGGACTTTTCAGAACTTTTAGTCAGAACTTTTAGTCAGGTTTGAGATACAGCAAAGCCATTAAAACAAGACATTTAAAACAGAGTTTTATGTGAAATAGCAGGAGTGAAAATTAAAGAGGTTGCCAACACCGTTTCACTAAACAAACCTGAGAACTCTGATTTCCAGCCAGGCTGAGACAAGCTACCCTACATGGCTGAAAGGAGAAGGGGAGAAAAAACCCTCTATGATGGGCATTTTTAAGCAGAGAAAATCCGTCTGGATGTCACATTTTGCTGCCTCCTCAGTTGAGCCATTACTGGAACTGGTTTTGTGTGCACTGGAAGAAGGAGGAGGAAGATGCGCAGTAAACTGTGTTAATTAAACCATCTGCATGGAAAAAATGAGGGAAAGTGAGAAGGAAATTTGTTTGAAACCTAGTTAATTTCACTAATTAAAGTGTACAATGCTGTCCTCAAACAGCTGCATCAGCGTAATTAGGGAGGTGATGAAGGGTGTGGCAGAAACCTCTTAAACCAGTTTTGCCATGAAGGAAAGCAGTCATTACGTCCATCCTCACACAGCATCAGGAGAGGCGATTTAAACCTCCAGCCAAAGTGATTTGATTCAGTGCTATTCCAGCTCCCTCCAATGATGTAGCCCTCAAACCTTGCTAGAATAAAAGTGGTAAAAGAGTATTTAAACACTTAAATTAACGTCGAGGATTACTTCTTCTTCACAATGATTTCTCACCTTCTCCTCAAAATAGCAAATCCTGTTTTGCCAATTTCTAGTTACAATTTCAGCGTGATATTATAGGGGTGTGTCAAGGGACTTCTTCCAAAACAAAAAGAGAATCCAACATACTGATCTGCATGTACCTACTGTGTGTACACAATTTCAATTCCTTCTGAGACTACTTTTTGCTGCCATCAGTCATCAGTGCCCCAAACTGCTAATTCCTCACAACCAGTGTCCTGCCAGCTGAGTTCGGAGTTAGCTCAGAAAGAACTGCTTCATATAATAACCTCACTAATGTCAGCTGCTGCACCAAGAAAGGTAGAATGGCTTTGAACACCATCAATTTTGTAACTAGATTGATTGTATGAGTAATTTGGATGGCTGTCAGGAACATCTGAACCCAAGATATCAACCCAATAGCACATATATACAGGCATCAATTTTCAAAGGTAGCTTCAAAACCAACTCCTACCAGAACAGCTGTACATCAAAACATTTATAGCTTGCAAATCATGTAGTCTATCACATCTGTTCCTACACAGGAAACAATATTTTTACCCATCTAAAGAAAGAAACGGAGCTAGAAACTCTATCCACAGATGCTGGGAAAAGGGGAGGCTGATGAATAAAGCTGTGGAAAATGTTTGAAGGAGAGCAAGAGATACTCCCCACACTACTTAGGGGAGCAGCTTGCTTTACAATCTTTTATATTTGGAATTGTTTAAACCAACTTGCACCAAACCTAGCAAACCACTCAGGTTTAATTCCCGTCCTGAGTGATGTGACATGCATCACCCTAAATACCCAGTGTGACAGAGGTTATGGCTACATATTCAGGCTTAAGGTATCCACTTTCAGAAAGCATGACAAAAAAAAAACAACAAAAAAACCAGTTTCTTATGCCAAGAGCAAAAGGAGTAATGATTCCAGGTTTTTTTTTTTACTGATTACATTCTTAGCCCCTTGAAAAGTTATCCCTTTTCCTGCAATAAGCCCCATGCCGGTCGCCATGCCTTCTCTGGGAATCCCACATGTAGAGTCTAGTCTGCATGAGCTCCTATTGACCTGGATCTATGGATAGGATAGCAATTCTGGTGGGAAATCACTTTACATAAAATAAATAAATATTTACCAGTATATATTCTTATCAATCATTTTATACTTATTGTACTACCAAAACAAAATAAAAAGATTTTTTTGCCCCAGAAGCTTACAACTTCAGTACAAAATACAAGCCAGCCAGTAAATATGAACTGAAGGGTGGAAGGAGAAAGAAAGAGTGAAATGCTGCTGGGCACCGAGAGACAACAGAATCACTACACTACCTGCATCATCACTATTAAACTGCCTCTTTGGTTTGTTTTTTTTCTCCCCTTTTTAAAATAGAAATCACCAAAGAGAAGATGTTTAAAGAGCAAATTGAAAGGAAAAAACAAATCATGGAGATTGCCATTAAAAGTGGCTGCACAGGAGAGAAAACCAACAGCGTGCACATGCTACAATTCCCTTTCAAAGAAATACTTTTACGTTCCCAGTCACAAATTCAGCCTCACATTTTTTCGTATGTTCTCACTGGATCACAGGAGGGTTGAGGCTGGCAGGGCCCTCTGGAGCCCACCTGGCCCAACCCCTGCCCCAGCAGGGCCACCCAGGGCAGGCTGCCCAGCCCCATGTCCCAGCGGCTTTTGGAGATTTCCCATGAGGAGACCCCACAGCCTCTCTGGGCAGCCTGTGCCAGGGCTCTGTTACCCCCACAGCACAGAAGTGCTGCCTGGTGGTCGGGTGGACCCCCCTGTGCTCCAGACACAGACACAGACACAGATTTCTAGGTTGGAAGAGACCTCAAGATCATCGAGTCCAACCTCCGACCTAACACTAAGCACTCCACTAAACCATATCGCTAATCTCTACATCTACACGTCTTTTAAAGACCTCCAGGGATGGTGACTCCACCACCTCCCTGGGCAGCCCGTTCCAATGCTTAATAACCCTTTTGGTAAAGAAGTACTTCCTAACATCCAACCTAAAACTCCCCTGTCGCAACTTTCGCCCATTCCCCCTCGTCCTGTCACCAGGCACGTGGGAGAACAGACCAATCCCCACCTCGCTACAGCCTCCTTTAAGGTAACTGTAGAGAGCGATAAGGTCGCCCCTGAGCCTTCTCTTCTCCAGGCTGAACAAGCCCAGCTCCCTCAGCCGCTCCTCGTAAGACTTGTTCTCCAGACCCCTCACCAGCTTGGTCGCCCTTCTCTGGACTCGCTCGAGCACGTCCATATCCTTCCTGTAGCGAGGGGCCCAAAACTGAACACAGTACTCGAGGTGCGGCCTCACCAGAGCCGAGTACAGGGGGACAATCAGTTCCCTAGACCTGCTGGCCACACTGCTTCTTATACAGGCCAGGATGCTGTTGGCCTTCTTGGCCACCTGAGCACACTGCTGGCTCATATTCAGCCGACTATCAACCAATACTCCCAGGTCCTTCTCGGCCAGGCAGCTTTCCATCCACTCATCTCCCAGCCTGTAACTCTGCTTGGGGTTGTTGCGCCCCAGGTGCAGGACCCGGCACTTGGCCCTGTTGAACTTCATACAGTTGACCTCAGCCCATCGCTGAGGACATCCAGTTTGTGCCCACTGCCTCTTGTCCTAGCACTGGGTGCCACTGAAAGGCGCCTGGCTCCATCCTCTTTGCAGCCTCCCTTCAGGTGTTCACACACATTGGGGCGACCCCTCCGAGCCTGCTCTTCTCCAGGCTGAGCAGTCCCAGCCCTCTCAGCCTTCCCTCATGGGAGAGGTTCTCCCATCCCTCCATCACCTTTGCAGCCCCATGTCCCTCTTGCACTGGGGAGCCCAGACCTGGAGCCAGCACTCCCCAGTGCTGAGCAGAGGGGAAGGATCACTTCCCTCGGCCCGCTGGCAACGCTCCTCCTAATGCAGCCCAAGGCACCAGCAGCTTTCTTTGCTCCGAGGGCACCCTGCTGGCTCGCCTGTGGCCATTAATTATGCAAGGAAAATTGAGAGTGCGTTAGGGCTTTTCACTTGAGTTTACCAATGGACATCAAATTGATACATACATTGTGCATCTGGTTATTTGTTTTTAACTATAGAAAAAATGCAGTACCATCTGCTTATAATGATAACTTGTGTCTTTTTGTGTGTGCACGTGCTGTTCTAAGTCCACTTACAAGTTTCTAGAGTGATACACTCTCAGCTTCTGCAGCCTTGCAGCCCTGGAAACTCCCAAATTCCAAAGATCATTTTGTAATTCCAAAATTCTGTCAGTGAAATCCTTGCATTATTCATGTTAATCAGTAATCCATTTCTCGTCCAAGGCACATATAAGGAATATTCTTCTTCTTTTGAGCTAGGAAACGTGTTAAGAGGGTTGCTGTCTTGGTTCCTCCCTAGCTGCCAAAGCAGGCTAATTCCATTCTAGGAGAGATTTCTGTACCCTGTATGATATCAAGGTTGCTGTACATCTCTATATATAGGAAGAAGATGAGAAAAGTGAAAGTTGTGTCCTGGGCATGTCTTTACAATTTTTTTTTTTTTTTTCCTCCTGTATCAATTACTTACAAGAGGAACTATTGCCACTTTAAACATTAACAACAACTGACAACGAAGCACAAACAACCTTTAATTTTTCTGTCTCCAAATCCTGACATTTTCATATGAATTATTATTAATCTTTTTTATTAATCTTTTTTATAGAGATGAAAATTTAGAAATATATTTTCAAACCAGAAAAAAATGTACATTCTTGAAGACTGATGAAGACAGCATCACCATGCATCACCTGTGAGTTAGCTACTCTCATAATCCACAAACACTGACATAAGAACACGTGTTAAAAACATTTTTCAATTAAATTCAAGTGACAAAACAAAGCAGTACAAGTACCCTGTTATCATTTCAGTGCCTGAGAGAAAAGCTGAAGCCAATGCAGGGAGGGAGATCAAAATTTTTTATTTACGGATAGTAATTTTCTATTAAAAATGGGATAATTTTGATACTCTTTACTCCCTACAGAGGCAGTAGGAGATACAAGGTGCGACGATGAAGGAAGTGTTTTTGTGTTTGATTTGTCAGCAAAACAAGTCCTTTAAAATAGAAAAATAGTTTGGTTGAAACAAGAGTTGAGGTCTTATTCTAAAAATTTCATCTCAATTTTAAGAAAAAAGCAACATTCGATCATATTACTTAAGGGATCAAGTATCTGCCAATTCCAGTCCAGAACCAATTATTTTCACTACTGGAATGTAAAGTATAGCAACGGAGGAAAGAAATAGGTTGGGGGGTGGGGGATGTTGGAATTGTATAGCCGCTTTGTTTACGTTATATGTCCACACTTATTGTGCTAGAGTGGAACAATTAGTTGCACGGCCCCAAGGTCATTATTGTAAGTGAGGGTTTAACTTCAGATTTGCTCTACTTTGTTCGCAAAGACTGGATGCCCATTAACAGCTGATGTGCACTTCCACTGCTCTCCAAGACCGCTTCCTTCAGCTTTGATCAATCAAAGAGGAGTTCACTTTGCATGCTGCAAGACTGGACCACAGTGTGAACCACAAGTGGGAATGATCTGGGGAGTTGCTGTGGCACTGCATGCCTGACCTGAACCAAGACACTACTGCAGATGCACTGGCTTGGGACCAAGAAATTGGGCAGACCTCAGCTTCTTTCAGAGTTTGAAACTGAATTTAACAGCACTTCTCTAGCATCACCTCCTGCATTCATGTTCTGCAGGGCCGTGCCAGAGCATCGTAAGAGTATAGCTCCCTATACAGAAAGGGTTTCCTCTTCTGATGGGCTCCAGGTTTTTGTATGAAGACCTTCACTTTTCTAAAGTAAAGTTTCTGAATTGCCATCATGACTCAAACAGCAATGCAAAATGAGTGATGACAGTATTAACACTGTGAGGCTACCTGAACCACAGCTCTCTCAAGAACATACAAGGACATTCCATAAACTGACAAGAAATTAGACAAAACTCAGGACCAACCCAAAGGAGTGCTTATACTTTTTTTAGTTCTAACACAATATCCTACCCTTCTTTCCACCACAAGGTTCACTCCATGTCTCGCTCATCACACCATGTAACCTGATGCAAAGATTACAGCTGGATGGGCAAACTGAAAGGCTTGCAAGGAGTAACATTTGATAATTTACAGTGACTGCTGTTTTAGTCAGTTATTACCTATAGTTTCTATTTAAAGTAGTGAAAAAACCTTACAACTGCACAGCAGTGATGGTAATGCTGAACCCATTCACACACCAGTGGTTCTAAGGAATTGGTTGGTACTGATGCTACTTGGTAAAAGGATGCACTGTACTAGAGCCACACAAACAGCAGATCCACTGCATGGGAACCAAATTCAGCCAAAAGATAGAGAACTCAGTCCCTCCCATATGTCAGATGATTATTAGTGAGGGGTCCTCACAGTAACATCTCTTCTCAACCAGAGTCAGAGAGAAATACAGCTCAAAAGGTAGTAACTAAGTGAAAAACAATAACATTCTTTCATGCCACAGCCAGACACTGGATCTCCCTAATCCCGCCTGGATACATTACATGTGAGCGGAGTATACATTAGCAGCCCAAGGGAACTGTTAGACGTTTCTGGCACAGCCTACATGAAAGCACACGTTGCTCACCACCAGAAAGGGACCTACTGTGTGTGAGACAAAGGTGGCAGGACTCCAGGTGAGGCACATACTCCATTTCCAGGGCTAAAAAGGATGAAAATGACGAAAGTCTGCTGAATAAAAGCCAACCCCAACAGGTCAAAAGCAAGGTTAGACTTCCTGAGGGCTCCTCTGAGCATTCAGCAAGGAAAATTCCAATTATTCTTTTATTGGATTACCTGCCTGCTAGGCAACAGATGGTCAAAAATCTGTATCAAAGTGAGGCCCCCCACCAGATTACTTTATTATGAATATTTCCTGATAGAACAAACTCTACCTGGGAAACTAAAATTTGATAAAAAAAAAAAAAAAAAAGAAATGTGAACGGGCTTTACTAGGGAAGGTCTACTGGTAGTTCTCTGAAACGTTAGAAAACAAGGCAAGGTTTTGTGCTTACCTTTTGTAAAGGGTTTTTGTATTCTGTTTAGCAACACGTGTGCAGCAACATTCCCACAATAATGGATTTTTAAAGCCACAGATCACTAAGATTAATATGCAAAGAAACGGATTCATTAAAAACCTTAAAAACTTCAACACCAATTTCAAGGTATTGAAAAGAGGTACAAACCCTTCTGCAGTTCTTCCTAGGATTCACATCCTTAAATATCCAATATTGGAAAGAAAAATCTTAAACACAAAGTGTTTTGGCAAAGAGACCAGGAAAGAAAGTGACATTATTGACTGGATTTAGTCATTAGCTTGCACATGATCTTTTCATTTCATGTGTTCTTTTGGTAAAAAGCATGTTGAGACTTTCACCTTGACTACAGCATAAAGGTTGACATGTTTTACACAACAGTAATACTTCTAGATTTTGTCTTTAGATATGGCAGTCTGCAGCAATGTCCCCTACAGAAAAATTCATTTTAGCAGCTTAGAAATGCATTTAGCATTTAATTGCAATGCGTCTGAGAAGGTAAACATGTTCTGAAGAGACTGGCAGAAGATAGAGCTTTTTGTTTCTTGGGAAAGGTCTGGAACCATGATTTCATTTCATGCTGTAATTTTCTCTTTCCCTACCTCCGCTAATCGTTCTGTAACAGGTTTTAAAGTTCTATCAATTACTTCAGCCTCCACCACTTGAAAGACCTTGTTTATGCACATACTACAGGGATGTGCCAGCTGCCACTGATGAGCCCAGCACCTGTGCAGTATGGTACTCAGCTTGAAGAGAACAAGTCTGGTACTGTGTAGTGGGAAGAGGTTTCTAAAATTGGTAACGGGCACCTGGTACCACTCCAAATCCATCTTGGGAGGTGTCACAAGCTTTAAATGTGTTGCAGTAGCACTTACTGCAGTGCTTTCATCACATCTAATTAGTGAAGAATACCTATCTGGTCTTGCTATGTCATCATTTCTTGCACTGAAACGAGCCACAGTTGTTCTTCCAACCATCTGGGAATAAAAAGAAACAACCAGCTGCAAATTAGTATGCTTCCCACCTTCACTTCTGAAAAATTGTTTTATTGCACCATCAGGAAGAACAGGACGTGAAAACAGTGAATGAAACTGGTATTGTGGGCAGTAAAGAATTATCGCACAACATTAAAAATTAAGCAGTTTCATGCAGGAAAGTTAAAATCAAATCTGTAAGCAGCATCTTTGCATTAAAATGCAACCTCACACAGAAGAAAGTATTATCTACTAAATACAGCAGGGGAATAGGAATTTATACTTCTACTCTTGTTGTAGATTTGACATGTGGAACTTGGGGAAATTACTAGCATCAGCTCCCTTGTTGACAGAGGAAGACATAGTCCTTTCATATCTTTGTAAGATATTTTGGTATTTCATACTTACATCAATCAGACACGATAATGCATTTGCATACAAATAAATCCTATCTCTACCTTTTGTTTTAATCGCTATTCCTGAGAAATATGGACGATTCAACAGTATGTAGAGCAAAATAGAAGCAAATCAACACAAATAGCAGAAATCAGTGAACCAACTAACCAAGCTACACAGAGCTAGAGCGCGTCAATCTCCAGTTTTACGGAAGGTATGTTCCACCTGGAATATTCATTCCTAACTTAAAAATAAGTCTTTTAATTTCAGAAGTGATAAGTATAAGTTTAATCAATAGCCAAAGTGAAATATCTTTCAGATGAGATAGTTTATTCCAAATCACAGTCCATAAGACAATGTTTGATGGTACTCTGCCATCCAAACATAGCCTAGCTGAACAGACTCACACATTCACGTTCAAAACAGAACATTAATTTGCAAGGCCCAATGGGGAAATACTTTAACTGTTGAGAGCTGGCTTATGGAACTGTAAACAAATTTTACAGATATTGAGTATTGAATCACTCACATGTTTAGGACAGCCCATATAGCAAACACCAACTGCAGGAACCATAAACTAAATTAATCACACTGGAATCAGGATAGCCAGCATAATCACAACTGTATGCCCTACCAACAAATACAGGGAAAACAGAAGAAAAGAACAGCACTGTAATTGCACATACTATTTCTGTTCATAAGAGGAACTGTAGACAGCTTTGTTTAACTAGAAATTCTTTAGAAATAAATCGCAATGTAGTGTTTAGAAAAGCAAACTACAGACACAAGACATTTAGCCAACAACGTAAAGATAAAGACAGAGCAGTTTGAATGCTGTGGGGTTTCAAACACTATTATTGTCTGTTTAGATTAATGGCAATTTGTTTTAAGATCGTGAATATTTTTTCAGTTTGCTAGCAAAATGCCTCCTGGTAGAGTATATGATATCTTCAGAAATTCTTGCAACTATAGTATGATTGACCTAGTGAAAATATATCATCCTAGCCTCTCAGGGACAGAATAAGATAGCCCTGCACACAGTGAAAGCAGGCAACATTAAATCCATAGGACAATTCATCAAAAATGCACTAACTGCTCCATCACAATTCTGGACCACTGCATCAGACCAAGACCATCAACACCAATCAATGATTCTGGGTCCCATCTCCTCAGGTCCCAGTACCATATGGTAGCATATGCATCAACCTGCTGAGCATCTGACCAGCCTGAAAGACTGAGTCGTGTGGGGGGCTTCATGTTCAGCACTTTCCTTTCAGTGTTTGCATTTGCAAACCGAGGCCATCAAGAAAAAGGCTTGACTGATGCAACCTGTGATTCTCTAAGGGATGTGGGATGCTGTAAATGGCACCTCTCAGATGCCAATGTACTGGTGGGGGAAGAAGGTGATAATCTGGCTGGTGATTCCAAAATAAAGACAGGCAGTGAAGAGCCAGGGTCAGCAATGTGTAAATTGATAGTTAGCACATCTTGTCAAGAGAGGTATTTCTTTGCAAGAGTCTGGCCCTCTGAAAACCCAGTTTCTTGTAATTTTCAAGGATCAAGATTCATAAACTAGTTACGGTAACTAAACACAAAGGTATTAGTTCTGTATTAGTTTCAAAAATGACAATTTATCAAATAATGCTAGTTACATAGCAGGGTAAAAATAAAGCTCCCCCTAAGATGTGTGTACCTGGGGTAGTGGATAGAGTCCTAGCAGGGTGTAGAAATATTTCAGAGGCAGCATCTCTATCAACAGGAGCTTCTTTCAGCTTTGCTAGATGTCACTTTAATCTTGCTTGAAATATTGCTCCTTCGCAAGGGGCAATGAGCAATTGTCAGATACATCATCATTACAGGAACACGTTCTTAGCTTGCCAGCTCCTTTTACACCTGTTGTCGATTTGGCCATGCATTTTTGATTCTTCCCATGCTTTCACCAAATTGTTACGTGAAATATCTGATCTAAGAGTTGCAGCTGAGAAAGAAGATCCTTTTCCCTTTGTGGCTCTATCCCTCTTGCATTGGTTGTAGCTTATCTGACTGCATTAACTCAGAGCAAACTAATCCTGCAGAAAGCACCTACGTTTCTTCCAGGCCGATAAGCTGAGCTGGCTTACTGCTGTGGTCCAGGAAGCAACACAGCTACCACAGGGAAGAAGGCTGGGCCACATGGTGGGAGTCAACAGTCCAGGATATCTTCTTTCCAATGGCAGGGTTGTTAGGTAGGCTCAGCACATTTTGTTTTACCTCACCCTGGGCAAACGTTTTCCTAGATATAAGGAGAAGTAACCAGCATGCTAAAGCAGAGCAAACTCTACCTTCTTCCCACAAAGGCTGTTCATGCATTTGATAAGTTATGTGGGCTGTATTAACTGATAACCATCTTGTCTTCTGCACAGAGTACACAACTGAACAATTTCCTATATGGGAGTGGCAATGCTTCTGGAGTCTCCACTGAAGACACAGAAATGCGTATTACAGACTTTGATATGGCTTCTCTAAGTCCTTATTCAAGAAGCTGCAATTTTCACTATTATTACTGAGCAAAGAAATTATTACTAAAACAATTCAAAAAAAAAGAAAAAAAACATACCAAAAACCAAACCAAACTGAAAAAAACAACCACCAAACCAACCATCCAATGCAAGAAAATGAAAGTGTGCTAAAGCACATCTGCGGGATGGAAAAAGTCAGCTTACTGTAGGAAAACATGGCCTAGCACCTAGCAGGAGGAGCAGAGCGCTGAAAGACAAAGTTCTCAGGCTACTATTCTCAGCCATACTAATGACTTACACAAACTTTCACAACTGCTTTTTTCTCTTTGCCTTAGTTCATTCTTTTGCAAAATACATGCAGAAATACCACTCTATCCCCAAAAGAACAGAAAAGTGCTTTATCCAGTAAAGTAGTACCTGTTACACACATGCTTCAGCATCTACTTTTAGAAGGCAGTTCAGAAATTTGGGAGATTATCACCATCTCCCTTGTGACATCTAAGTATCTGGAACTCAAACAGCTGTTTATGGAGTTGAAAGAATTCCTATCTTTCAGTTTAGGTTGAGATTTGTTATTACCAACAACTTCTAGTATAAGTGACATTTTCCTCTAAGCAGCATACAAAATTGTCAGATAGCAATTACCCCAGAAAGCATGACCTGAACATTCAATAGGCTTCAATTAGTACAAATGGCTGCACAGAAAGATCTGAGAGATAAAGATTTATTTTTGCACTATATATAGGCAGAACATAAATGTACAATAACTCCAGTAACGAAGTAAGGCAGGAGCTTGCCCTATCCCTAGATTTTCTCTTCTCTTATCAATGTGCGTTTCTGATTCACAGAATGCAACGTCAGGCAATGTTCAGAGTTGTTTGTCTGCCCAACTGGAGCTGCAGTAGAGGACCAGCAGACAGGTTGTGAACCTTGATTTCTCAGACGTGCTTACACACACAGGTGAATTAAACAGTCTCTAACATAGAAGAGCTTCATTGTCCAATACTAACCATTCAGATGATTAACAGCATTTTGAATTCATTTCTATGCATCACTCTTACAGTTTTCTACAGCTAGGACTTTCAAATGGTAACACAATGACACATCTCTGAGTTTTAGTCGTTTTAGCTATACTACTGCGTCAGTGTTCCAAGTTAAAATGTAACCATGAAAGTAAGTAACAAGACATGCTGTGAATGAAAATTTAATTACCCATTAGTAAGTCATATATACCCTAAAGCTTCCAAAGCTGTAGAAGAAATTAAGTTCTCCGGTTTGCTTTAGGGTCTTCTCATTTCCTGTAGGCTTATGTCTGTCTCATACAATACGCAGTTGGGTAAATAGCTACTTAAATAATACACAGAGTAGAGATGTCATGGCCTTCTCCTGTTAATCTTTAACACAAGAAGATATTTTTAGAACTTCTTTCTCCCTTTTATGAAGTTAGATGTAAAGGATTGTAAAATGAAGTTCCCCAAAATTAAACTTCCAAGCTACTACTATTTTTTTCAAACCAATCTCTGAACACATTGCTACTTTCAGAGCACACTTGCTGTTTTCCACTACAGCTTTCTTTAAAGCCATGAATCCTATGATCCCAGCCTACTAGTGGAGAGACAAAACCAGAATCTGTCTTGCCTTTGCATTTGGTGACTCTGAAGGAGCAAAACCCTTTTCAAACTATATGAAAAACAAAGGAGGGCACCCACTCTAGCTTGCCTCTGGACTTTGGCACTACTATTGCATGTTGCAGTGTCTGAGCCTGCCAATCCCATTTTAAAAGCTCAACCTAGCAAAATATGTGGTCAGTATGTTCCTTGTAGGCTTTAAACAACAAATAAAGTAAAAGCCCAACTATCACACAAGAGAGAAGTCAGTGCAGGCTTTAAGATAAAAGCAAGCATGAGCCCCATGCAAGCCAGTGCTGCCATAATTTGAGGTTGTCTATCACTTTTGCATCTTCTTGCCAAGAATTCTTCTTGCATTTTAAAATAACTAGTTATAGTGTGTATCTAACCTTTGCATATAACCCAAAGGGAGAAGAATCTGGGGAACAGCAGTAAATTTTACAATCATTGTCGAGCCAGCTGCCTCCCTTTCCTTGACGCAGGAGACCTTTGCCCCGCAATTCTGTATTCTGCTTAGCTTCGGGATACTCATGTGTCACCCTTAAGCACATCACAGCTGAAAGGAAGACTCAAAAGCAGACGTGCGCTTGTGACAGGATTCTCACAGGCTTAGTAGTTGTGTTGTTTTCTGTAGATCAAACTGTGTTTCTTTCCCCAACAGCATGAAAGACAAACCCTGGGCTCATCCTTTTAGTCTCACTGCATGTTTCTGTACAAAAAGTCTGGCATATAGCTTTTACCAACACTGCAGCAAGTATTTATGGTGAATCAAATGCGTACCCTACTTGTTATTTTAATGGCATACAGTCATATCAGTATCAGCTAACTGCAGTTCCTTTACTGTAAACACTGGATGGATAATATTTAGTGACTAAATAAAATATTTTCATATTGATTTGGGAAAAGTATTCCTCTTATACTCATTTCAGCATAATAGACCCACCAATGTCATACAGCCAGCACAACAAAGAAATGAAGTCCCACAATCTAAGTGCTGTCTGAAGTGAATTTTCATTTGTAAAGGTCAAAATTTAGAAGTTAGATTCACGTATTATTAGGATTAAATTTCTGTTTATTAAATTTTGCTTGAAAACATCCTGCATACAAGTTCTGGCTACTCCAGAAGTTTTTGTTTCGTAGTAGAAGACAAAAAAGAATGCAGAAAGTCTCTACTCCATGTCAGCTTAATATCAGGCTAGACTCCCGATTTTCAGGAGAAACATGGAAAGCTGCTATTTAAGTTTCTACTGGTAAGTAGTATGCAGCTTGGTCAGAGGGCACAGCTCCACTTTCTCACACCCAAGCAGACTGGTACCAAGACTGCTGGGTTGGCTTGTTCTGCTGGCAAAACCTGTCTCCCAAGCAAGCCCTGTCCCTCAGCTGCTGCTTAGGCAGTATTCCCTGGCCATCTCCCTGCTTCCGTGTCTGCATTGCCTCAACGCCTCAAAGACGCTGTGATGCCTTCTGAAGCTGCTTAGACTACTGGCACAAAAATCGTCTGAGAACACGGACTGTGGTAACACTCAGTGGTTTCATGCCTGTGGTCTGGTGACAGCTGGTACACTGCTTTGATTCATATGAGGTTTTCCTCCAAGTTTTCATCCACTGTTTTCAGAGATGAATGTGTATCTTTTTCTTTCCAGAGGAGAGAAAATCCATGTTCTTGTGAAAGCCACTCTGACATTTTTCTGAAGCACAGCCACTTGAAACGCTTTGTTTTATTCATTTCTTTCTGTCCTGTTTCTTAAACAGATCACTTCTTTGCATTTCTCATCAGGACAATCTTATAAAAGATTTTAGCTAGGTTCTTTAGAGAAAAATGCAGTGACACTTCTCATAGGGTCTTCTGGGTCATCATTAGTAACCACTCTAGGGCTACAGTTAAATTTTGTACAAATATCAACCTACAAGCAGCTGAGGTCAGATCCAGAGACACAGGAGGAATTTAAGTAGTTAACTCTCAAAAAGCATTTTATTGCTACCCTCTAATCATGAATTCATTGAAACTCAACCAGGTATCCCAATTTTTCCTCAGATTGCGAAAATTCCACTTCTGCACATGCCAAGGAACATTATGGTCTTCATATGGCTTAGCAGCTTGTGGCCTAGTTTATAATTAACTTGGAGCAGTGGCTAAACTAGAAATTTCTCCCTGGATCATCACGTTCTTCTATCAAAATAAAGCATAGATTAAAACAATGGTGCTATGGGTCAAAATGAAACAAAGAACAAAAAACAGATAAATGAAAACAAGAAAAACTAGGTATTTCAAAAAAGAGGTATTTTAAGTTGTATACACATACAAGTGAAAATCCTAGTAAACAATGGCTAGGAACTGCAGAATTTGATTGTTAAATGCATGCATTTTAGAAGTCCTGTTTCGAAGGCATATATAACTTTTAGCTTAGGAATCAATCTAGAGATGTCAGCAAAACAGTAGTAAAAATTCCAACTTTGCAAAAGGATTACAAACTTTTTAATAAAAGGCAAATTTTTGGAGATATTACTCTTCCTCTCAATAAGGACGTAAATATCACAGAACAAAACCAAGCCAAGCAGAGTAATAATTAGAAATAATAACAGAGTAACCAGAGGCCATGTAATCTATGACGTGTAGTTTTAACACAGCAGAATTAGGAAAAAAATAGAGAAATAGCAAAGTTAACATTTATGAAAAGAGTCGATTCATAAGCCCAGGGCAGAATACCATCAACTCAGTCCTGACGTCAGTTAT
Source organism: Cygnus olor (assembly GCF_009769625.2). Taxonomy (NCBI): domain Eukaryota; kingdom Metazoa; phylum Chordata; class Aves; order Anseriformes; family Anatidae; genus Cygnus; species Cygnus olor. The sequence goes on along the minus strand of NC_049171.1, from coordinate 79,728,894 downwards.
ACTCTATGTTCAATGGACTGTTTTATTATTATTATTATTATTTTTATTTTCTCCTTCAGCAGAGGAAAAGCAACCTCAGACCTGACATGGAAGGACAAGAAAGGCGGTGGTATTAGTCCTTCCAGTGTGGAAAGCTGCTGGGCTAGCTCCTCATCCCTGGGAACTTAGCAAGGCAGGCGGCACAGCACGATGCAGAAGCAAGGACAGAGCAGGTATGAGAGGCACTTCATCCACTACCAGCCAGCACTGCTCTGAGCAATAATACAGTAACGCTACTCCACGGCTTCTCTGGTTTCTGCCAGGAGATAGTCTTCACTACTCATTGGCCTGTAAAGCATAAACATTGGATTAGAGCTAGCGTTGCTGCCCTTTATTTCAGCACGCACGAGCAGAAGTTTGGCACAGCTGATGGCTGTGCTCACATGAGAAACCAGGAACTGCCAGCCAGCCCGGAACATGAGATGGGACACACACGGATTTCCTCTCTGCTACTGTCTGCTTCACTAGAGAAAACAAGAACTTTGTCCCAGGCACACAAGAGGTAATATGACCAGGCTACTGGCTGCAGCTGTCATCTCTGCTAGCTAAAGAACAGCTTGCATCCTAATATCCTTTCCAAATGTTTACTAACTTTGACTAATACCAGCAATTTGATAAAATTCATCAGTTTGATTTTTTTCCCCACCCAAACTCAGAAAGGTTGAGAGGTTTGTTGGTGGGGCTGTTTTTTTAAACCTAAGTTCCTTCTTGGGTAATTTTAAATTTGAGGTTGTTTTGCTTTTCTTGAATGTTCCCCATGTTTTTACATTGTGAGATGGGAGAAACCAGAAGCATCCAATCTACCTTTCCAGTCTTACTCTCTCTATATACTCATCTTGTCTTCTCCTACAGCTTCCTAAGACACGTAATGGTAATCTTTTCTTCTTCTTTATTTTTTTTCCCTTCAAGAAGGCTAGAAAACCTTAGTTCAAATCCTTCTTCTGAGAACAGCATTCAGCAGAACTCAAATTTCCAATGTCCCAGGAGACAGCACCTTAACCCGAGGCCCAAACCGGAATAGGGCAGCAGCAAGTCTGGAGCTGCTCTGTGGTCTTTAAAAATGGGGATTTTCCTCAAGAGGAAAGCAGACACACAGGCAGAGAGCAGGACTTTCCCTCTGTGTTTATATTAACAAAGAAAGAAGTGGGATGCCTGGTTCCTGATCTATCATCCTGATAGATCTATCAGGGACGACTGTCTCCTGATCTATCTGGAAGGGAACAGCCTCAGGGAGCAGCTATGACAGTCTGATGCCAGAGCACTCTAATATCAGACCATTCTCCTGGGGTATGGGTTCAGATCCCTCCAAGCAAAAGAGGGAAAAGAATGCGGTTTCTCACATCCTAAGTCAACATCCAAACAGTTGGTACGTTGAATGTAATCCTGCTCTGGCATCTTTCTCAACTTGCCTCTTCGTTTCCTTTGCTTTCCTTACCAGCACTCCTGCACAAACACCCTTCTATTGCAGGGCGCAGCACAGTTACTTTTGTCTCCTAGAAAATCTCCAGCAAGTTACATTTTCCTGTTGCTTTCTAAGTAACAACTCTTAAAAGAGAAACAAAGTTCCTTCCCGAAGTTTGGCATCCTAGACCTGGTCAGTAGCTGCAATTTATCAGAGGTATTTAAGTGATCCTTGAGTGCTACAGGCAGAGCAGCAGCACAATGAAGCTTCAGTTTTCTGCGGGAGTCAGAGGTAACCAAGTTTAAACTGTCACCAAATTTGTATATTTTCATACAAGAAGCTACAGGAAATCCCATGCCAGATTTCTAGACATGTATTTCATATTACTTGTGCAATGCACTTATTCAGTGTGTGTTAATGAGGTAATACAGTCATCCTCAGGGACACAGACCACGTATTCTGATGCCTACAATTTAAACAAAGTAAGTTTTACATTAAATTTAAGTACAGAACAAATAAAAGTCTGATTTGACTAAAGCCTCTGTGAAGTACCCTCTTTCTAATGAAGTTAAATTCACCATCTTCCATAGGTTATGAAATTCCCATGTGGCCTTTTCAACCTGAGGGTTCTATTGTAAGCATGTATGAATCTTAGAATGGCATATTACAAAGACATCATGATGCTTTCACGTCGTTCCCGAATCTTCCATGGATTTGTCAAGGTCCGTAATGCACGCTAAGTCTGCATTGGATACGGGGTCTGTTTCCCCAGGAGGCAGAAATATAAGAAAGACTGCTTCTTGACAGAAGAACATGGAGAAAATGATGCAGACTGACAGGGTTTTCCCTCCCTAATCACTTCATATCAAGCCTACCTTCTTTTGCAGCACAACCACTGACTCCAGCACCACCTCCCAGTCTGTTCTCTTTCATAAGAAAGGCATAGCTTAGTTTCCTTTGCAAGTTATCGGTAACGATGCTTACGAGAATCAGACCTAACAGAGAAAGCCCTTAGGAAGCAAATGATACATTCATTAATTCCTCATACTGCTTGCCAGTAAAACTCATATAAACTATGTAACTTGAACACAAAAACTTTCCCTGAAAAACATACTGTTTCTTTACTACTCCCTCAGCTGAGCACTTTCAAGGTACTAGCCACTGTCAGCATTTAGCTACAGCTATTACACAGGTGTTCTTTACTCTTTTCAGAATGCAGCAAGCAGAAAACTGAAGCCAGCACCTCACAGACTTTGGGCATCACTCCTCATGGCGTGGCATAACATAATCCAGTCCCCACTGACAACATTTCAAGTGGTACAGGCTAAATTCTGCAGATGTTGATACCCACTAACTACCTTGCAGAAAACCACGTTAGGGGCTTCAGAAGTGTCTGAGTACTAACAGCTCTCTCCTCCCTTTTCTTACTGATCTAAATTCTTGTGGTTTAGACGAGAGTGTAGTCTGATCTTAAACAAAAATGAAAAACGTGTGTTGCTGTTATGGAAGACAACTTCTCCTCACCTTTCCTGAGGTCAGGGCAAAGTGTATCTTGCCAACTCTGCCACAAAAGAAAAGGATCCGACGAAGCTCTTTCTCACCATCCCCTCTGGTAAACGGATGTTAAGTAAAACCCATAGCCATGTTTGTGATGGAGGAAAAATACTTAAAGCCAGACAGCCAGAATAAAACTTATCCTCCTTTCTCACGAAATGCTGCGGTACAATCCCTACACTAAAAAGACCCTTTCCAAAAAGGTGTGTCAAAATGCAGGCCTTAAGTTCCTAAATCGACATCTCCCTTCCTTTCCTATCTGTTTTCCTTCAAAAATAAAAGCCACATTACTCTTCATACCTTCCAACACAAGTGATATCATCTTCCTTTTTCACTCCATTCTGCCTACAGTATTCCCCACAGCGCAGCATTCCCATATTGCACTGATCTGCAGTAAAATCTTAGAGCTTAACAGTGTACTAAGAACAGTGAAAGCACACCACCTGGGAGAGCAAGCGCAAAACATTACTTCATTTTTACTATACAAATGTGTTTTGTCTCTAATAATGGCCCCACAACAAAGCCAACTAGAAACAACTGCTTCAGCAAGATTATTCATGACATCTAGCACTGACCATACATGTGTGTAAGGACATAATTGTAACGAGTTTGCAGGACAGATGCTATTTAGATGCACACAATTGTACATTCTTAGCGTTTATGTTGTCAGTGCTTAATGAACAAATTGCTTCCTCTCGCAGATTGCTCATATGTCATTCTGCATGACTGCTTAATCTGTATAGGGAGGAATAAATATGTTAGAAGTCGTTAAACCTGCTGCCAGTCACTGCTATAATCTGCTGAAGCCTCACCCCCCAGCCCATTTCACTGCCCTCTGTTCACCCACCCTTCAGGCAGCTTGTGACTGTCCTGTGACAGTCTGCATGTCCAATGTGAATTTCTTCCAAGTAACAATTTGCCTTATTGTATTTATTCTGCAAATGCCCTCCATTGAAGAATAATTCAGACTTCTTAAGTAGCTTTATCATTTCCTTCAAGGATTTTCTCTAGCTAGTAAGAAGCCAAAGAATATAATAAGGATGGGAGGAAAAAAAGAAGTGGAGCTGGGGATGCTAAGATTAAACGCTTTTCCCATATGCTTTATATAGAAAACTAGAAGGCTGTGAGATAAGCTTTGTCCTCTGAACAGGAGGTAGGTGTGCATTTATTTACATGATGAATGTCAAACTCAGTCAGCTGAACATATGGAACATCCAAGTGCTCCCTGCAATTTCGCATTGCTTCTCCTGGCCCAGAAGCAACCATCAGTTGGTATCACCAGCACCAGTTCCCTTTTCCATGTTTGTCCTTACTGCTGAAAAATAAGAGTTAAGCACTGAAGTACTATCACATTTCCATGCTTGTCTCACTACTATTGCTACTGTATATTGATTAAAGCTTAAAAATGTATTTACTGAAAACATTTAATTGCATATGTCACAAGCATATCACTTTCTCTTCATATAAACTCCATTTCTAATTAGTAGGACCAAAGGGATGGAGTAGAATCCATAACCCTATTTTAAAAAATAAAATATAAAAATAAAAAAAATCCAACTCTTTATAATGAGCTGACAACCTGATCTATAGATTCAATTACTTTTGTTTAAAAAAAAAAAAAAGTCAATGCTTGTCCTAATCATTCAGGAAGTGCCAAAACATGATCAAGTAAGTATACTGCAAAATATTAAATGTCATTATTGATATCAGCTCATTATATTTCCATTAACAGTAAGAGTGATCGCTTATGGGCAGAGAAAAAAAAATAGCATCATTTATAGTAGTACCAATGCACTGTCAAGACTCAAATCAGTTGGAGAGCAAGGCCCTTTGTTTGGGCTAGTTTTAGGGTGAATTTTTAAAGCTTCTCTTATTCAAGAAGCCTTAGCTGCTTATTTCAGTAAGTAATTCAGTCACTCATGAACTTTCATGCACAAACATCAAACCAAATCTGGAAGTTTATTTTTTTTTAAAACAGCTTAACAGCAAGGTGTTCCCCCCCCCCCCCCCCCAAATTCAGACAAAGAAATTCAAAGGAGACAGAGACCCTAAAAAGAGATTTCTAAAAACATTTCAAAGTTCACAGAAGGTGGGCACCTTGCTGTGTTTTCAAAGGCACCAAAACTTTAGGAGAGGGCAGGGGGATGAGACGGGGGGGGGGGGGCTTGGCAATCAGCACAGTGCCTGCCTCTTTAAAAATTAACCGAAGTCAATACTTTTGCTCCTAGTGCTAAGTAGGGCAGACTTAAAATACAGTTTCACTTTTAATAATTTAACATGTAGCAAGGACATCAATGTACGTGTTTGTGGGAGGTCGCACCACTGCCGTCCTGGGTTATGCACCTTACATAAAAGATAGCTTACACAAGCAAACTGTGACAGTCCTGGGAAGTCATCCAGTGGCTCAGATGCCTCCTGTTTCCACTCTGCCCAGTTCATTTCTGGGATGCCTCCCCTCTGTCACCACCACGAGATATCCCAACGCCCTCCTGAAGCCAAGGCCAGGTGGGATGACAGCTCAGTATTTGCAGACAAGGTTACTCAGAGCCTCTGCAACATGACACTGGCTATGCGAAGCCTTTCTTCTCCCCTCAACCGCGGGATGCCCCAAAACTAGGTGAACCCTCCTCAGAACCGGAGGCACGAACACAAAGGGCACCCCCTAAAAGAGGGCATTTCTGAACTCCGCCACGAGCAGGGCGGTTCAGTACTCGCTACCTCGGCAGCGGCCCGGCGGGGCTGCCAGGATTTCGCCGGGCGAGAGGCCGAAGGAGCCGATGAGCGAGCGGTTTCCCTGCCGCGAGGGAAACTTCCCAGCCGCTCACCGGCCGCCTCGGGCCGGGACCGGGGCCTCGCCTCAGCCCCGCTCCGCACCCGGGGCCCGGCCCCCGCCGCCAGGCCCCGGCCGTGCGCGGCCCGAAGTGGCCGGGGGAGCCCCGCGGGGCCGCCCCGCACCCCCGGGGGCCCACCCCGGGCCCCGCCGGCCTTACCCGTGGTGGAGAGCACGGTGCTGGCGAAGAAGAGGGAGGAGGTGAAGTCCCAGTTCCAGTTGCCCGAGGCGTTGCTGAGCACCGAGACGCCGTAGTTGCTGGCCTCCAGCACCCGCAGCAGGAACTGCTCCAGCTGCTGCTCCGAGAGGCAGGCGTGCTCCTCCAGGAAGCGCTGCTTCAGCTTGCCCAGCTCCTGCCGCAGCAGGTCCTCGTAGGGCAGCTCCACCGAGGAGAAGACCACGGCGCCGAACACCAGGTAGAGCAGGTAGCCCAGCACCAGCAGGGCGAAGCACCAGGCGGAGCGGTGCTGCTCCACCAGCCGCACGCAGGAGCTGCCCGCCAGCGACTGCAGCATCTTCCCGGGACGGGGAGCGCGGCCGGGGCCGGGGCCGCCGCCGCCGCCTGCCGTGGCTGCGGCTGCCGCTGCCGGCTTCGGGAGCGGCGCTGATGTGGCGCTCACGTGGCGGCGCGGCGCAGGTAGCGCGGCCGGGGGCCGGCCCGCCGCCGCCAACCGCCGCCAACGGCCGCCGGCCGCCGCCCGTAACGGCGGTGGAACCGACCGACAGCGCCCGCTCGGGTGCCCGCTCCGGCCCCTTTGTGCGGGGAGGTGCCCGGAGGTTCCCGCCCCTCCGCCCCCCTCACGCGTGTGGGGAGCCCGGGCACCGCGCAAGGCTTCGCCCTCGCACCGTGTCTGAGCGCCTCGGGGGGCGCCCCGCGGGCAGCAGGGGGTGGTAACGCCGGGTGGAGGCAGGAGGTTGGGTTTGTGCCCGCCTGTGCGGTGGGCGCTGTGATCCTGTCAGCGGGAGCTTCCTCAGAGCCGCGGCTTCACAACGGGGCCTGTTTGGGGCTGAGGTTTGAAGCTGGTGGCCTCCTGAAGCACCATCCAAGCTCAATTACTCATATTCAGTGCTGCACTCCTGAAAATACTTACTATTAATCATAAGAAACACCCGGCTGGTTCTCAGAGCAGTGCCCACAGTGATACACTACATATAAATACACCATCCAGTCAGACCTCTGTAATGGTCCAAAACAGCAATCTTCTCAAGCCTAACTTGAAATATTCCTCCTGTGCCCATCTTGAGGTCTGGCCAGCAACCACACAGTTAACCCACAAAGAAGGTTCCCTGCCACGTGAAATGAAGTGGAGAAAAGTGTGGCTTCTCCAGGTGTCCCTTAAGAGGACTGAGCACAGCTTCTGGTAAACAAGATGGGATCTCAGCACCGCACCCAGAAGGAGCCTACTGCTTTTGCCCCACATCTCAGCTGATGCCACGGAAAGAAAGCAGCAGTTTGTAAATTTGGAATTTAATGAGGTTAATCTGGTGAGTTTGGACAGAGTAAATCAAATGCAGCAACATATCTTTAGCTGTGAGGTACATCTCTAAGCTGTAAGGACTCAAATGGGAGGAGAATACAAAAATGAAAGTCACAAAACAATTTTGTCATGCCAGAAACTGAAAATGATTCACTAGCATTTCCTTTCATACGACTGCTGAACTAGGCTACGGGCAGAATCTGGCCTGGCAGAACAGTTCATCCAGTTTCTGGCCCATTCCCCACTGCCACCTACAGCCGAGTTGTTCCAGGGGCTCGTTCTTGTTGCATAGCCAGGATGTAATTCTGAAACCAAAGAGCCCGAATGCCTGGCCAGGTAGTGCCTTTGGGTGCCGTGGGAGGTACGTACATGGCAGGCCAAACAAGCAGACTCTAGATCATGTGCCAGGAGTCCAGGCATGCTCCAGCCTACAAATGTACATGTGATGTGCCTGCACTTGCACCTTCTGAATTCAGTTGTACAACTGGGGAGGGGGCATTGCGGACACTTGGGTGTTTTGGTAGAAAGATGCACTTTTCCCCCACGGCTGAACTCCTGAACTGTTAAAAGGTTCCAACTGTTGAAACAGTTCCAAGCTGCCTCCTTCATAGATATAAATTGTAACACGAAACAGATGTGGTGCAACTAAATTAGGGTGAGGGGTCTGAAGTGAACAACTGATGAAAATCTGTGCTGCACATCCAGAAATTATTTGACAGAAGCACAGATAAAGGCAGAGAAGTCATGTCCTTGCATCGTCACTTCAGCACCTTTCACTGTCATCAGTATATCTTTAAAATACTTTTTTTTTTTTTCCCTGTAAAATGGTGGTATATAGGGGAAAGGCTATCTAAATCAATATAAATGACAATTAAAAATGGATACTGTCTGAAATAATGTAATGCAGACAACCTTTTGGAGGGAGTATTCCAAACAAATGCTTTATTGCATTGCACTAAGACAGCATGCATTTAAGCACCACTACAGAACAAGAGGTCAAGGAACCCACTGACCAATTTGGTATGCTTGGCCAACTCTACCCAATTACTTAATCACTTGTCCCCTCAATGTCCAAATGATTGAGTATCTCAATCCATAATAGAAAAGCCATTTAGAACAATACGTCTGACATACTGGGCTACATTTGGACCAAGTGCACTCAGTTCACCAGATACTATAGGCTTCACAATATGATCAAATTTATGGCAACATATGGTAGGTACAGTTGCAGTTGTGATGGAGAATGGGCATGTCTTTGCTATAAAACAGTATTTTCCCAACCTTCAAGCCAAATATTTGTTTAAAGGTTAGAAAATGTTTGCCTAAGAACACACCTCTCTTCAGCGGTGACAGGAAACTGTGGCTGCGTAGTTGAAGAATTTTTTTCCATTGGCCTCCTTCAGTTTTCCGTTTTTATGAATCAGTCATTCTCCATTTTTAGAAACCTCTCACACTTGCAGGCTTGCTGGGCTAGGGAGAAATGCAGGACTCTCTGCCAAGCAGAACCTGCACTGCCCTTGTAACTGAGTCATTTTTCCCCAAAAAAGAGAGGAGGCACAAAAGCAGAGCAGCTCAGCTGTGTCACCAAAGCATTCATGTTCTTACTTCCAAAGTGAATGTCTGGACAATTGGAGGTTAAGCCACCGTTGCTTAAGTTTGTGTTTTAAATTCAAGCCCTTAACATACCTGATGATTAAATTTTGGTTTTCTTTGGGATAGATTTGCAGAAAGAAAAGTGTCATAATATTTAGTTTTCTGAGTTTAAGTGATCATATTTACTTGATAATACTGCCAGTAATTTAGCATAATAATACTATACGTGAATGCAAGTATATCATTTCATTTTCTTTCCAGAGTAAATTAAGTCCATTTTCACATCGTTTTACTAGGATCAAGCTAGTCAAGGGTTCACTGTACTGACTTCAGTATTATGTGCTGTATAACAGAAAGCTGCCACGTGCCTCAGCAAGAAATGAATTAAATTTTTGAGCAAGCTATTACAGGTCAGTTTTTATTTCTTTATTTTTTTGGTTGTTGTTGTTTTCCAGCAGAAGTTTCATTCTACTGTGATCATCCCTTTTCATAGACCATTAATTCAGTTAACAAAGCAAACCATATCATCACATCACTCATACACTAGCTAAGCTTAGTGATGTCTGGGCTCCTTACTGCTGGAGAAATCCAGCTGCTAGCAGAGTGGGAAAAACTTCTGCTGGTAGGTACTGGTGCTCACTGTCACAACAAACTCAGTTCTGAGGCACAACAAATACAGGTACAGGCTGCCTGTCCCATGAGGGAACCCAAGGGAGAGGGTAGAAGAGAAGACAGGTGCTCTAATTCACCCATACAACTGAGATAAAAACTGTGTTTGTGCCCTTAGGTGCTAGAAAACTATACAGAAATTTAGTAGCCTGCTCTAACTCTGCTACTCAGGGAGATGTAATGACTTCCCTGCCACATCACCGGGCTAGGAACTTCTTCAGTCTATTCCACAGGCTGCTAACCTTTGCTGAGGAAATCCTCTCTCATACATATGAAATGTAAGGCACTCTCAGAACAGCATGAATCACTGATGCTTTCTGTTAGGAGATGTGAAACTGAAATAGAGAGGTTCTGTGTTAATCACAGCCTGTATTTCTCAGAGCTTCTATGTTAACTAAAGAAATATTTTATCCTGACACATTTCCAATGAAAATCTGAAGTGCTCCAAACACCAAAAGACAAGGAGGTGGTGGTAGGCTGGAAGGAGATGACTGCCTGGTGGCAGACAGTGAGTGACCAGTGAAGGGGGCCACTGTAGGCTAGTCTTTGTTCTGGTAAATGTAAGATGACATGAGACAAATGCAAGCTCTGCTTAAAAGCAAGAATAGCTCTCGATAAACTTCCAGTGCCCCGTGACGCTCTGTGCTGAATGGCAATTGGCAACAAGGAGATTTGAAGCTGGAGCTCCGCAGCTCTGCTTGCTGAGCTTTAGACCACGAAGGGGGAGAGTCTGGGGAAAGGGAAGCAACCACATTTGTCACTGTTATCACTATCAAGGCTATTTTCATTACCTAAAAGAAGTAATCAAAAGTTATTCAAATACACAGAGATTTTCAAGTTGAATGAAAGGTGTTGTGTTTTTTTTTTTTAAAGAGCTAGTCTCAAAGCAAAATCACAAACTCCTCCTTTTTGACATGTCTTATGAGAAAATAACCTTCCTCTCAAAAAAAAAAAAAAAAAAAAAAAAAAAAAAGCTTAAGCAATTGCACTGAAGAACTTCAAGTAACTAAAATCATCTACTAGACAACAATCATCAATCAAATATGTTCTGCTCTGGCATGCCTATAGCGTGAACTCAAAGTACGTTGAATAGAGTGGGGGGAGAGTGGGATGAACCAGGACAGTGTGGGAGCCAGTAAATGGTTACTTGCAGAGAACATGAAATAATATCAAAGCTGTCACCCTGACAGCTGAATACTGAACAGCAATAGGGAATTGATTTGTCCTTCAGTTGTGTTTTTTGTTGTTGTTTTTCGAAGTCAATATCAAGTCTAAAATATCTCTGATAGGTCCTAAATTACACGTACATGAAGGAAGGAAGGCATAAATGCAAGATTCTCTGAATTCTCTTGCATTAAGGATTCTGCCACATTTAATTGTTCTGAGAAGTAAAATCCTTCATAATCTGCTGTGTCTGTTAAATGAAGGGTGGAACATAATATATTTCCTATCCTTGTAGAAAAAAATATATCTGAACAATTGTTTCTGAAAACTCAGTTTGTGGGTTTTTGCAAGTTAACAAGGTGATCTAGTGGCTCTGATTGAATGTCACGCCCTCATGGGCAGCAGGATGAGGATTTGTAAGAATTATGCCCTCGCAGACACCAACACAAACTTAGTTAAGTTGAGAAGCAGTCAGATGGGTTGCCATGTGTTGTGTATCAGATGGGTAAGTGTTCTTTCTATTCTGGCTAAAAGAAATCATCTAGATTTGGGTCAAACAATATAAATGTTATAAAAGTTGAAACAAGAAACAACTCAGCCTGACTTTATAGAAAAGAGTAATCTTTGAAGAGAGGATTCATTCCCATCTTAATGCGGCAGGAGGATGGAGATGTGATAGGAGAGTACAGACACATTCAGGTCTTTAAAATTTATCACCAAGCAAACTAGTGACAGGAGAAATATTGCCACGGAAGAAAAAAGAGTCAGCAAAGTCTGTGTCCATACCATTTCCAATATCCTGCCTGGTTGCATCCTACTTGAGAGGGAGGCTGGAGATTTAGTGGCTTCCTCAAAAATCATTTTATGCTGTTAACTTAATGGTGCAACACTGTCCACAAAGGTGAAAACCACTGATCTGTTACAGCAAAAGAACGAATGTACGTGTTTTGGGGGGCTATGCTTAGGGGAAGGCTTACGTCATGGAGCAGCAGTATTTAGAATCAAGAAAGTTTATATGCATGGTCAGGCACAAATTCTTTCTCAAGTGAGTCATGCTTTGTTCAGAGTAAATGTAATTTCCTTTAGAGTTGTAATAAGGATTCATATTTAACCTGTGATCTCAGTGTCCAAGTGATGCAGCTGATAGTTAATAGTTTTAATGAGATAACCATTTTATGTCATGGAAAAAATAATCTAATGTATAGATTTGCAGTCAGGTTTATCCTATGACATTATTCAAAAAGGAGCTTGGTCACTCTAAGAGGTGTGGGTCCAATGGTGATGAGGGCCTTGTACATGTACATAAATACATACATTCAGAGTGTGCTTCCTCAAACTTTTCATTGTTATTTATGCTCTAAGTTGTGTCATATCTTGGAAGAAAGGTAATTATCCGTGATTTGTAGGATTGGATTAATGCTGAAGGAATGTAATGACCCAGAGAATTCAGGATGTCAACATGACCTTATTAGAGTACTACATTAAATAAAATTCAGTGTTTTAAATAAAGTGACCTTGTCCTCCTAAGTCCTGTGGCAGTCAGCCAGCAGAATCAGTCTTTTTAACCTCTTGTTCAAGATGCTGAGAAGAGGAAAACCAGTCAAAGTACTTAATACTTTGTACTGAAAACAAGGGGTCATAAAATGCTTTATTTCTCTTCCTTCTACACTGTAGAATTTTTAGTACTTCCTCCCCCGTCTTGGCAGCCTGGCGTTAAAGATGGTTATGGAAGAAAATAGAAGAATGCAGTAGCTGAGGTGGACTCAAACAGCTGTCGGAGGCTAAGATCTTATCACCAGCTGTTGGTTTTGTCTCGAAGGTGTTGCCCTGGTCCTTGGGCACCCAGGAAATGATCCTGCCAGCTTTCTCTGGGTCATTTTCAAAACACACAGCCCCAGAAAAGATTATGCACTAATCGGCCTGTCTGTAATTCCTTTTCTTCAGCGGTCACACCTTATTCCTTGTTTTCCATTTGTGGTTAGCTGAGGCCCAGTCCCAGTCTCCCAGTTTAATACTGTCATTGGGGAGTACTGCTAGGTCCTTTGCCTGTTTTAATTCATTCTGCATTGCCTCAGTGTGTGTCCTCATACAGACAAGTTTATGCAGCCGGCTGAGCTGGACGAGTGCTGCGGCAGGACACGCAGCAGTGAGCCTGCACACAGCGTGGTGACGTTGCCCTGACAAGCAACGCGCCCTCGCTCCCATTCATGGAAAGGTCACATTAACTTGCCAAAGCTTTCAGCTTCAGCTGCCTTTGACTCCGCTTGTTTCCCTGGGCCTCCGGGTGTGTGCTCAGCACAGCACAGCTCTCCAAGGCCTTCCTGACCTCGGTAATTAGCTCAGACTGAACAGCGTGTGCGTTTGGACTTCTTCATGTGCTGGAGACAGCGTGCCGAAGCTTAGTTCAGATGCTGACTGCTCTTCAACTCTGAATTAGGCAGCTCTTGAAACTGCTGTCATTTGTAACAGTGAACTTCTGGATGTCCGTGACCATCCCAGCCTACATGAGGCCTTGCGGTAACTACACGTCACCTCCAGGCCAAGTTACTTTGCTGCAGCAGGGAGTCCGGTGGTGGATGTGGCTGCCTGTGTGAGCACCACACACTGGCCATGATGCAGGTTCTCAGGATGACGTTCAGATGCTTCCTCCGCACAGCCCAAGAAGTAAGGGGCCCTGGAAGGTGGAGGGATGCAGCTCTGAGAAAGACTTGCTCTCCCATAGCTGAGAGCTAGGATGTATGACCACTTGGCCTCTTGGGGCCAGACTCTTGACTTAACTCCTAGAGAATTTAAATCCTAAAGTGAGATCCATTTTACAACTGGTTGGCAGTCTCTAGTACAAAAAACACTCTCTAACCTGGGTCCTCAGCTATGCCTGAAAACGAGGCACACCAATGCAATGCTCATGTCTGACCTTAGATCTTCCCTCTGTTGGATGGATCCTACAACTTGAAGGAGCTTAATGGCTGTCTGTAGGCTAGCACACACCCAACATTTTCCTATAACTGTCCTAGTTGGATGGAGAACACAGGCAACCCTTTTGCCTTTACAGCCAGCACACGGTGGGAGGCAGTGGTGAAGCAGGCACCCCTCCTGCAGAGCAAATCCATCTCTTCCTGTGGTCAGTCCTGGCAGCTCTGCACTAGGAGTGCATCACAGAACACCACACCTTGGCGTTCATTCCTCACCGCCCAAGTCCCATATTATCACAGTAAAGTAAGCAGGGGTTACTATGAGGAAATACAATGCTATGATCTTAGGAGTTACAATGAGCAAACAGAAGCAATACTGTCTAATCTGTGATACTTCCACCTAGCCATGCTATTCAGACAGATCGATTTTCCAGGCAACCCTGCCTCAGCAGGGTTAAATTTTAAGAATTGCAATTCATTGTCTCGCTGAACCAATGCCTGGAACAGCCCATGGGTACTATTGCCACATGCACCTGCTATAATGAATACCAAAGCCTACTTCAGTGACCTGAATCTTTTGAAAATTTAGTCCTTTATTTTTATCCACTTGGAGGGAACACAAGCTGCAGTGCCCTACTTTTTCTCAACTGTGTCATCTGACTCATCAATCAAAACTGATTTTGAGTCCTATTTTCACCCACTGACTCTCAATCAACCTAGCAAACCTTTCAGAAGTACAAAAGGACAATTTTGTCACTCAACACAAGATACCTTTGTAAATCTTGAATCATGTGAGGTATTTTAAAATTTGAGAAAATTACTACTTGGCAGAGGCCAAATATTACACTTTCCTCTGAACAGATACACTTGGATAGAAAGAACATCACAGGAGAAAAGAAGAAGTTTTGTGTAGTAAGATAGCTTTAGTACGAGGGGATTTTATGCTATTGGGCTGACTGATTTTTAATCTAATACTATCATCACTTAATCCATTTCTGTCAGAATGAACCGTACATTCTTGTAACATTTACCAAATGTTCATGAGGGCATGTGTGCAAGAATTATAAAACCTCTCTGGTGTACAGTTTGTTAAACAAATGGTTTAAAGTTTAAGTTTACACAGAGTAAACTTTGCTAAATACCTTATTGTTTTCCTCTGTATTTTCAGAAATGAATGAAGCAATTAAAAAAGAGAGGAGAGAGAGAGAGAAGGAAAGAAAGAAAAGAAAGATTTTTTTTTCTGTTATGTCAAAACAAACATCAGAGACCTGATCCTATTCTGTCTAGCTCGTAAGACATATATAGGAAACAATTACAACATATGCTAGCAGAAAAATGTTCCCTCCTTCCTCCTGAAATCTTTCACAGAATGCAGCCTGCTGTCCTTCAAACAAGTCCTCAACCTTGCCAGGAATCAAGAATAAAAGACTGGAAAACCCCGTTTTCAGAGGAAAAAAATATTTCTTACAATGCCACCTTTCCTCATTTGATCTCTCACACTTGATTTGAAGACAGATCTACAAAATACTTTCTCAAGATGAGACTGGGGACTAGTATTTGCAATCCTTTTTGAACATTGCCAACTATGTATTCTGATTTTATGCTGCATTATGATTTTCTCTACCTCCCCCACTTCTTTGTTTAAATGAAGAATACCCATGCCCGTTCTTGCTCCTGGCTAAAGCCCTCTTCTCCTACACATTCCACCAAATCAATTTTAGAACTACATTTTTATAAAGAGGAAAATTAAATCGATTTAATGCTATGTTTATGTTTCAAGCTGTCCTTACATTAATTAACTCTCTCAGGTTCAGAGGAGTGTTGTGGGTGCTGTGCAGCACTGAACAAATAAGTAGCAGAGAGCGCACACACGTTTAGGAATATCTCTTATGCTCAACCTGTGACCTGTCTTTGTGTGCTGTCTCTCTTTCTCCTCTGACACTTTGATGAAGCTCCTTATACTTTCTGTACATGCCTACTACAAAAAGGTCTTAACTATGACTGAAGTTCTATGCATCACCTCAGTGCAAATAACTAATGATAAAATCTTATACCAGGCTGCAGAATTGATCATTAGCATGGTTTCTTGAATGAAAAAGATTTGATGTTAAATTAACTCCAGAACAGCTAATATAAAACATTGTGTTGTTTCTGGCTTTAAGCTTTAGATGGACCTCTGTTTTCTCAAGTCAACATCAGATCTCTCATCAACATAAAATAAAAATATATAACGATAATATTAAAGTTTTAATTGACAATAATCAGATATATTGCCACAACGACAAGTACTCTTCTTTGTGTTTACTCTGCAAAGGGAAGTATTTTTCTGTGCAGTGCATGGAGAAGGAAGGAGGAAGAAGAAAACCCTAGTATTACTGGGCATTAAAACAGCTTTTAATATTAACAGTCAATAGGGATAAAGGAATTGTTTTTACATTGTTCTGATGTCTTTTATTTCACTGCTGTTACATTCTTGCCAAGCCTAGTTTGACAATAAAATCCAAAGGTTCTCATACGCTGTACAGCTACCACACCCCATGAAAGGTTTCTTTTTGAAACAGCTCTATCAGTAGCAAAATTTACCTGCAACAGTGCAAGTCAATGTTGGTGGGCAAAAGCCAATCTGCTGTCGCAACTCAGCACATCCAAAATCCATTAGTGAATTGAAAGGTAGCACATCATTTGTTGAAGAAATATCTCGTGGGCTATATACACTTCATTAATCGGTGTTTGATTAGAACAAATAAAATGTAAGGCACAGTATGTTCTGAGGAGCCAAAACAGAGAAGAACCAGAATGGAGTACAAGAAAGTTTCAGTAAGTTTTTTAGTAAGTACAATGCATGATGATATATATTAAAAGTCAGGCTTCACTGATATTAAGCTTTTCTGTACTGTGGTCTATCAAATGACCTTTCTCCCAGTCGTAAGTCTTCACGGTTTGTTTTTCCCTTGCTTTATTTTGGCCCTGTAGCTTTCAGTTTATATCAACTCTTCTTCTCCTCCCACCTACTAAAGGTTCTGTCACCAACATTTTCCAATTGTTTCTTTTCTTTTCCCATTGAAATACCTCTTCCTCCACCTGGGCACCCCCAGCCCTTTGATTTTCTTTGCCCTTCCAGGGGCTGTTTTGGATCCTCTTCCCCCGAGCTGTCCAAGCAGGCCAGAGACAGGCAATGTTGGTTGTCTGCCTGGCATCTGGTTGGTACCATTCTGAATGTGTCACCTGCACTGACCCTTAGAGGTAATTATACTGCTCTGGGTTCTTGTTTACCAGTGTCTGCTAGCCAGCACATTGCCCTCATTGAGCTAGCTGGATTAAGTATTTTAATCAACACCAAGTATATCAAACCTCTGAATTATTAATGTGTATTGCCATCATAGCATACTAAAGGGATTACAGTCTGCATCCTTGAGTCTCTCATCACGAACCTCCTAACGCTATGTATTTTTCAAACTTTCCACTTTATTGATGATGATTATTGTAGCTATTAGATTTTGACAAGTCTGCACCAGAAGCAAGATCTTTCCTTGCTTTCACCATGCAGCATGCTAACTGCCACTGCAGCTGCATCAGCGATGGTGGTTCCAAATTATAGGGGACAACACCAACGAGGACCTGAGACCTCCAGCCCTCAAGCTTCCAACCTCCTCTTTTTTCCTCCATCACCCCTCAGAGGTGTCAACAAGACATCTGAGCCTCTGCAAGCCCAGAAACAGCTGTATTAATATCACCAAGGCATGCTCTAATGTGTGGTAGGAACAAGCTGCCAGAAAGAGAAGACAGGGATGCCTCTAGCTGGTTTTGCTGATAAAATCCTTCTTCCCTGAAACAATCTCAAAATAAACAGTTGATTCCTATCAGCTGGTGAATGGCGTACAACAAATCCACAGCAAGGCTGGCATATTGTAGAACAGTTCTACAACACTACCATTTCTACAAGACTCCAAATTTGCTTGCTGAATTACCACAATAGAAACTGAGAAACTCAGGTGATCACAGTAAGAAGATGATCAACTGGAATCAGCTGTCAGGTATCTCTGCCTCCTCAGGACCAATGCTGGTTTGCACCAACAAGAGGTATGCCCAAGGACATTTGAAGGGAATAAATGAGATTGGTATTGGAGACAGAAATATAGGAGCTGACACAAAATCCAACTGCTGATACCTGCAGCCTCATGCTGTAAGGCAGGCATTAACACTGATGAGTCCTAGACTTTTTTCCTGGTGGATGGAAAATCCCCAGATCTAACTAAATTTCTAATTCTCTGAAAATCAATGTTGCAAAGACTGATAATGTGATAATCTTGCTGCTCTTCTCTCTCCTGACTGGTTTCTGGCTTTTTCAAGTTTCTCGGTGACCTTCTACTGAGATTTCATTTTCCACAGAGCTTAATGGTAGGGTGAGCAGTCACCAGCTGAGAAGACAGTGTAGTTCTGCTCTGTATAGCTTGTACAATTACGTGATCTGTCCACAAATGCATGCCCCACTGTTACCAGGATCTGGTTCTACATGAGGCAGTGAGAAAATCCATGCACTTAAGACGAGGCCTGTTGAGATACTTGCATAAGAAGTGAATGAAATTTCCAGAGCACTTTAATCTGGCTTCTTGTGTAATTTCTGACATGAAAGTTTAAACAGCTTTGCCCCATTGGTTAGCTGTTACAAGCTTCAGTCCTTTCAGAGAACCAAAGAAGTAAAACTGTGCAAATTTAAAACAGTCGATACCAAACGGTAATTAAAAAGCAACATAGCCTTCTTCTTTTGCAGTGTAATCCTGCAAGAGCAACAAGTAAAAGATAATTCCCACAGGACTCACTGTTTCCTAAGATCAGTTTTTCAGTTGGCATTAGATTTTAAGTTGGTAGTGGACAATGTACTTACCAAATTAGCAAGGGAAATCACAAGTGTAAATTCTTATGTAAGCACACAGAGTCACAGGACCCATTAAAGAATATAATATTCATTAATTAGCAAATTTTCATGTATTAAAATATGACCATGGAATCTAGCATGGCTGCAAATAGAGTAAGTATATTTTAGTTTAGCACAAAGGCTCTAAAAAGCAGGGATATGTCAGTAATGTCACTATACAATTGAAAATTAGTGATGAACAGACCCCTCGGTCCTCAAAGGCTTCTCAGTCCAGTCACACACAGGAAACAAGCTGAGAAGACAAGATGAATATTCATCCTGCAGCTAGTGGTTGAATTTTCTCTCGTCTGAATACTAGTGAAGACAAGTCTCTACCAGGCAAAACCAGTGAAAAAATTCTTGTAAAGTTGCCTTAACTTTTTAAGGCACTCAGAAGTAACTCATGTCAGTTAACAATAATAATAGAAATCACAGGATCATGAAGTGGCTGAGGTTGGCAGGGCCCTCTGGAGCCCACCTGGCCCAACCCCTGCTCCAGCTGGGACACCCAGGGCAGGCTGCCCAGGGTCACACCTAGGCCGCTTTTGATCTCCCAGGAGGAGACCCCACAGCCCCTCTGGGCAGCCTGTGCCAGGGCTCTGTTACCTCCACACCACAGAAGCGCTGCCTGGTGTTCAGAGGGACCTCCCTGTGCTCCAGTTTGTGCCCACTGCCTCTTGTCCTGGCGCTGGGCGCCACTGAAAGGAGCCTGGCTCCGTCCTCTCTGCAGCATTCATAAACATTGGCGTGGCCCCTCCAAGCCTGCTCTTCTCCAGGCTGAACAGGGCCAGCCCTCTCAGACTTCCCTCATGGGAGAGGCATTCCAGTCATAAAAATATTGATAATAAAAATAATTAAAAAGTAAAATGATAACATTGATGATTAAAATGATGCTGCTTATTTCTTCTACATAAAACCATAGCAATCAGGTCCGTGGTTCCAAAGAACTTTCTTCTTAGTATGTTATTGCATAATTATATGCTCAGACTATTACCAAGTCTATCTACCCACCAAATTGATCTAGGTTATTATTTGATATTATCGTGCCATGATTACTGAGCAGCTTAATGATTTTGAGCACTGAAAAGAGAGAAAGTTTGGGTGCTTTTAATTTCCCAACAGTCTCTGAGTGAGGAAGTTCTGTTCTCCTCGTTTTATATCTGGAAAATGGAGTTTTCAGAAAAATAGAAACAGACAATTACTTTGAACCCCAGCCACCGAGGGATATGGACAGGCATTTAATAGCATAGTCAAGAAAGCCAGCAAAGCCCTACTGAAATTGTTAGGAAGTTGACATGTACAGTTCATGGCAGTACTCTTTTGCAATCTCATGAAGCACTTGACTGCATCCTCAACCTCTAATCCCCAGCTGGTATTTAGGGCCCTGTCATGCTAGTCCTGCTTGGAGGAGAAAACAACGATGGAATCAGTTGTTTGCTGCCAGCAGATAAGTCAAAAAGCAAAGCACATGCAAAGAGTTACCACAGTGCCAAGGCTGTGGTGGAAATGTGCAACATACACTGGGGACACCCGAGCTGCTGGCATGCTGCCTCCTCCTGTATGGCAATGTATGGCCAATGGCACTTGCCCTGTGTGACTAGTTCCACAGGTGAAGGGGACAACAGACCCAAAGGAGCATTACACACAAAGACTTGTAAGAGCACAGCACCTCAGGGAAGCCAGGTGGCTTGTGGTTGGTTTCCTAAACAAATTCAGGAGCTAGAAGGTAGGTACTCTGAAATTTTTAGCCACAGGCTTCTGTCTGCTTAGACATTCCCATTCATATTGTGTGACTGATAGAGAGACATTATTTTGGGAGAACAATATGTGCTATTACCACAGGATCGTATAAATCCTGACTGTCTTCTGGGAAGATCAGATTGAAAGAAAAGCTGGATGTAACTATCCTAAGGCATTAAATACTTATGAAAAATATATATCATAGCATTTTACATACAATTGTGCAATATACTTTTGACTTCACTCCCAAGATATTTCTTTTTTATCTTAAGTTGTTGACAAATGATTCGATGTTTTGCAGCTGAAAAAGATCTCCCCTCAAATGAAGTCCCCAAGACATATTTCTTCTGCATGATGTCAAAGCAGAAAACTGAATTTTCACCTCATCATTTTATATTGAAACGGTTTTGACTATGAAACTAGAATACCCAAGAAAACTACTATTTTAAATATAGCATCACCAAACTACAGAGGAAATTACATTGTCTGATGAGTATGAAAATCTGTTTATAATTAGATTAAAATGTCATTCTTTTCAGAACATTTTAGCATTTCCCCAGATGATTGTCCTTATGAAATATATAGTTTCACAGTAGCCTTCCTCTTATTAAAATTAAAACCCCATGGCATGCTTTCAGGAGAGTATGTCCTTATATTTATCTAAAAAAGACAATTTAATAGTTGATGTGTTTGTTGACTGGTTTTCTCTTCTCTCATTCCAGCAGCATAATTTGTTATCATTTGCTTTTCTCTATGTATTTTTAAGTGCTAAAAGTTTGGGAGAAAAACAATTCTTCCGTAGCTAAGGGTAGCAGATACTATAAATATCTAATTTTTTTATTTTACAAGTGATGCTTGTTTATATAAAATGTTATTTACTCCACTTAAACAGTAGTGAAATTTCAGCAGCTGTCATATTTTCTTTTGTTCTGCAGTCTTATTATATAAACAAAGGATAAAGGTTGTTGAAATGGAAAGATATTTAAGATATTTAAGAAAAGCACAACTGTGCTTTTGCAGAAAAGACGCTAATTGACCATCTGTTGGGTTTGGTTGTGTTTTTTTGATTTGATTGGTTTTTGTTTGTTTTCATTACCTGTAACACCACAATAATGTCATCTCTTACAGGATTTTTGCTCTCGTGTCTCCTGGCCATGTCGTCTCTCTGCTTGATGTCCTGCTGTCATACACTCCCTGCTCAGGCACATGGTAGCAGCCATGGACCTGTGCAGCCTCCATGATCCTCTCCCCTTCCATCACTGCTCAGGGTAAACAAGACCAACGTAGATAGCTCACCCCAGCAGGCATCTAATGACTTTGGGTGGAGAGAGTTTATTTTCTGTCCTGGCTGCTGTGAGTTCAAGACTAAATGCTCGAAGGAGTGATTTGCATTTTAGATGTGGGTGCCTCTGCTCGGCGGCTGTGGGTCACATCCCTGCGAGGAGCAGAGCTGCACTCCCCATGTGCTGCTGGTGGGTTTTCTGATGTTCTCGGATGTTCACCCATTGTTGGATTTGTGTGTAAGCCAATTGGAATAGAAAACAATGGAAATATTTCCCTTTTAAAACCTCCGATTTTCAGAAAAAAAAAATAATCCTTGTTAGCCAGGAATACACTGTAAAAATCACACCTTAGCCCAAATAAACCCTGACTATGGTTGAAAATATCAACTGATCAACCTGTGAACTTCAAATTCTTGCTAAGAAAGAAAGAAAGAAAGAAAGAAAGAAAGAAAGAAAGAAAGAAAAAGAAAGCTGTCATTTGTGATGTTAGGTAGGTAAGGCAGCAACTCCCATTTTAGCAGATTTTGTACCACACAATGGTGAGTTCAGGTATTCCAAATCTAATTAAGACATACACAATGGACTTGAATTCTATTCGTTAAACTGTCGTGTAAGCAGAGCCATCATCTCCAGGGTGAACATCCAAGGTGGCCTGGCCTGCCTGGCCCTCCTGGCTTCCAGACAATGTGTCTGGATGAAACAACACATTTTCTTTTATCAAGAACTCCTGGCTCCAAAGATCTGTCATTGCAAACAGCCATGGGAACAAATCATATGTCAGCCTGAAAAATCAATACTGAAGAACAAATTGAACTATAATAGTGTGTCTGTCTGTAATTTAAAAACAGATGAGCAAAGAAAATGCAAAGGACAGGAAGCAGCCAATACAGGTTTACAAAGATCGTTCAAAGGTGTAAAAATTGAAAAGGAGCCTCTCCTTCTGGATCCAGTCTGACTCCACACCCACCGAAACCCAAGAAGTGGTTTCATCCATTGACTTTGAAAGTCTCAGCCTCAGTCCAGCCCCACAGAGGAAAAGAATGCAGACACAAATACAAAGTACCTAATTTCCATTTTTGCCTATATGCTCACGCTAACGCACATTAATAAAGGAAGGGTCTTGGACATGTAGCAATCTAGGCTTTGGACCTTAAACGTGGAGCACACAACAAATAGAATGAACTAGAATTGTCCCAAGAGGGCTTATTAAAGTTATAAGAGAATTACAGACACAATGGAAAGGTCCTACTGAGGATTACTATTGAAACCTATGAGCAGCTATGAATATCCTTTTGCAATACTCTTGAGACTTCCTGTAGCATTCTACAGAAGATGCAATTCTCCTTTGAACTCCACAGAGCACTTCAAAAGCCTACAAGAGTTTTCATTTTTGAATAAACATGTTATATTGAACAGTTCTTTTAAAATGTTCCTTCGAATGACAAAAAAAAAAGTGAGAAAATAATAAAACAGCTATAAAGTAAAAATTTCACTACCAAGAAAAAGTAGAAAGGAGATAGCTAAAAAATGTTAATATGCACACATCAATAAGCATGAATATTGTGAAAGTCACGAATTGATAAAGAAATTAATGAAATTAACGAATCACCAACAGTGACCTACAAATAACTATGAATGAAAGTCTTCCAAAAGTGGCTTGATGAAGTTCAGAGAAATCATTAAACCTGTTTATAAAGCCATCTCAAATATTTCCTGAATCTATGGAGACCATTTTTTTAATTTATTTTTTAGAACTAAAGCTCTTTGCATGTTATCTGGATTTGCCATCTTGGACAATATCGCAAGAAAAACAATTTGTGATTCTTGCTGAAAAGTATGTATGTAGGTGTTAAGCCTGTGTGTAGAAGCAGTGTAATGACTTTTAGAGAGCTTTGTACCTGAGCTGGTGAGACCTTCAAGTGCACCATTAGGAGATGTTATGTCCCTCCTCTGAAACCAGCTCTACTCATACATTTCTGCTCTGCAGCACCAAGTCTGATGAGCCAAAACACTACGAACATCTGTTACTTTATAGTCACCGAGCCTTATTTATTGTTCAGCATACAGCTATACTTAGTTTCTGCTAAGAGGGCAGCTTGCCTATGATTATACATTCCTCCTGCTTCCCCAGAACACCTACTTTTTCTTCCTTTTTGTTTGGAAAGGAAAGCTGAAGGGTTGTACTTTAGAGCTTCACGATAGCTTGAGCTAACTTGATTTTGTAAGTGCACGTAGGGAGTAAGTTACTACAAAGCTTGATCATGTAAGGTATGATGAAATGCCTGCTGTCTGCTCAATCCGAGAAAAACTAGCTGTGATGAATGGATAAGCCTCGCTTACATTTTGTAATTCCTCCTGGTGTTCTGTTACTGAGAGGAATTTCTACCTGACCCTGCATGCATTTGAGGGAAAGAGAAAGAACAGGCATTACAGTTATTTATATAACATTAGCCTGTGGTTATTTCTTGCTTGGAACAAAAATTCCCTTTACTCATGGGACTGCCTGTAAATATGAATGGCTTTGGAGGACAACAACAGCCACCGAAAAGGTGGCATTTGGGATTGTCTAATTCCTGACGCTTTTGCTGGATAAACATGAGAGAGAGATTCACAGGAACAAACCTTGCAGGGTGCTATACCAGAGCTGATAGGTTTTCACTGTAAACTAACTTTGAAATGCTAATAATTTGTTGAAAGCTATTTATGAATTATTCCTAGATTTACTGTTTGTAGCTGCTTTGTTTGTTATCATTGGGATTATCAACATGGGGGAAGAGGCAGGGGGAATCTGTGGGCTCCGTCCTTGTGATGATTTATTCCCCAGAGCCTGGCCAGTGGTTTCACTACAGGACAGGCTGACCTGATACCAGGGCCCTAAACACTGTGTTTGAATCAGCCCCCGTCTCAGTGGTTGCCACCAGCTCCTGGCTGCTGGTGAGAAACTTACGTAATGAATTTCTTCCCAAATAGATTTTCCTGAGAATGGTGGAATTAATGGAGTACATTAGGTTGTTTTACAAGAAGTCCATCTTGCTTTTCCTGAACTAATTACCCTGCAGTCACATAGCTGGTTATGTTTTCCTAACGCGTTATGAAATCTCTAGAAGCCGGAGCCAGAGTAATTACAAGACATCAGGTTTATTTGCGATTAAAAGCAGTGACTGTTTTTACAGTTCACAATTCATCAGAGAAACTCAGAGCTTTTTTATAAACACCAGTAACTCTCAGAACAGTTGAAGGAATGAGAACTATTTGTATACTGGAACATTGTACACCGGCTTTTCTTCTCAGAAAATTTTTGGAATATACAAATGCAGGAACAGCTCCACTCTATACAGCACTGTATACATTATATGAGCAGCCCAACAGGGTTTAGGGGAGGAAATGAAACTGTGGTTGCCAGTGAAAATGACAGAAACCATTTTGAGATGCAAAAAGTAAATACTCAAATCAGAATTCGGCTGGGTTATGAAAACTAAAATCTCAGTGCACTTGGAAATGAAATAATGCCATTTTTAGTGACTGCAGTGTCAGGTGTGCCACTTACAACCCTTTATACGTAACCCCTATTAATACAAATCTGGACTTGATGTTAACACGGGGTCAGCAAGATGAGTCATATACAGTGAAGTAATAGTGAATCACTAACCTCCCTATAATAGGTGTCCTTTAGACTTTAAAAGCTAGGCATTAATGATGTATGACTGCTCTGCTTAAGCAGAGTACAACTTGGTACAACTGCCAAGGTCAGGTTCCCTCTGTTCCCAGGTGAGAGCATGTACCCTCATCCTGGGCCACCTGGAGGATGTGCAGAGGTGTGCTTGCAACTGGAGGATCTGCACAGGTGTTTGCAAGGGGGAGGTTTAGGTCATGGCAGGCAGCTGATATGGGGTCTGTGGCATGCACAGGGGAGAAGGAAGGCATCCTGGCATCCTGCAAATGCAAGTACTGCCAGTGCTGGAGCAGGGGAACGCTGTTTAGTGCTTATTTGAGGAAATGCTGCAAAGAGCCCTCTGACTGATGGAGGGGTGATTAAACTAAGCCACAAGGAGGCTGAGTATTTTTGGTAAATCACACAACTAGCTGATAAGAGAGGCAGAGAACTGACACATCACTGAGGTGACTAAATGAACCCATATGTGAGAGAGACAGTTAGGAAATTAACTAACACCTCCTTATTCCCTGCCCAGGTTCATAAAGCAGAACGTGTTATGTGCTCTACTCTGTCCCTGCAGCTTCTGTGCACAGGCTGTCCCTGTCGACTAGCTTGCACTGCACTGCATGCTAAAAAATACTGTGCATGATGAAAGGCTCTGAGCCAATAGGGTTGAGACAGCCTTAATTAAAAATGCAATTAAAGCCCCAGAATGAATTACCATTAGCCAAAGGGCCTTGGAGAAACCAGAAGGTTGGATTTTATTATTTTTTTTCTAATATATTAGATGGGAATGGAGCTAGAAGATAACAGAGCAATTACAAATGAGAAATGGATGAAATTAATGATGACTCAAAATGGCTGGGAGAGGCTTACTTTTTTTTTTTTTTTTACATCTGTCTATAGCATATTAAATAAAGAAAAGAAAGTTTGAATAATCAGGAATTCAGAATGATGCTTTAAAATTAATTGCTGATTAAAAACACTGAAAGAGTAATTGGAAAATGTCAAATATATGATGAAATGGCTCCAGAAACACGTATCTCAAAGGAGCTAGGGGAATGGTGGAATCTGTGAATGGATTTGATGGGGTTCTGTAGGGTATTTGCAACATCTGACTTTATGCAGCTCATGGCAGTGCTAAGTTACAAGTCTCAGCTCTCAGAAGTCATGGTGAGGGAGTCAACTCCAGAAAATGACAGTACAAATGAAGATAGAGGGAGTCTCTTACAGGAGCCAACCCATTCACCTGGGCATCTGAACTAGTGCCTCGGTGCTGCTGATGTGAAAGTCACCCTTTGTTTCACACTGCAACACTACATGGAGAGGCCAGAGGAAAAAAATGTGTTTTCTATCAAATATGATAAAATCTGCTGCTGATGATGTTACTGCTCCACTCAGGTTATTACAGCGTTGTTATTACCTGCATGTTAGAGCCTTCCTGATTCTGAGTTCACAGTGGCTCTGTATTCCCTTAACTTCATCAACTTCCAAGGAAAATAAATCAGGAAACTCTGAGACAGAAACGAGGCATCTTCAAAGGGCAAAGCTGCCACTTCAGATACTTGTGCCGGCACTAAGCTCAGAAGGGTAAACTTCAAAGGTACTGAAGCCTCTTTTCTTCAGCAGTTGAGTGAACCAAACATAACACATATCAGCACAGATATGGTTAGCCTGATTCTAGAGCTAAGAACACAGCTTTCATGCATCTAAGGGCTAGGAAATCAAAAGTGATTCCCCCTTGATTTCAACCCTTGTGCCTTAATCCTTTAATCATAAAAGGTTCCTGGCAAGAATCTTTTTTTGTTTTGTTTTGTTTTGTTAACAGGAGCTGTTAATGAACTGTGGAGTCAGTTTACCTCAAAAAGATCCTGAAATGGAATCAGTCACTTAAAAAAGCAAGTGGGAGGAGGAGACTGTAACATATCTAGAGACCAGTGGTTCATCCTTCCGTTACATACCAGCTTTGCCTTTTTCCCTCTCCTTTGAAGATTTACGCATCCCTGATCATTTGCATTCACTGCCTGGGTTCTGAAAACAACACTGAGTGACTGTACACAAGGTAGTCTGGAGGGAGCGTTCCAGTAGTGACATAAAAAAATCCCTGATGTATTGGTGTCAAAAGAGAGAAAATAGCTTCGACAAGAGACCATGTATGAAATATTAAAATGCAACCTACTCTGGATACTGTGGACTTGTATCTAGCATTAGTACACCACATATTATCATTGGGTGGCACCAGGGAGTTTAAGAAAACAAGAGAAAAATTATTTTGCATACAGTTTTTCCAGTAGACTGCTAATTAAAAACAAACATTAAAAAAAAAAAAAAGTATTTTTTCATTCTCCTCTGCCCCTCCCCTCCTAACCAGCATAGCTGGGGTGGAGCTTTCTGTATGCTGCCATTCCCAGCAACAGCACGCTGTGTCCACTCTTCCAGATCCACACAGACATCCCAGAAAAGGGCAAAGGGGTGGGCAGCACACAGCAGTAGGTTTCCCTCACCATTTGGAACCGAGTAAGGGTAGAGATCCCTAGTCAATCTGGAAACAGGCATACAGCACAATCACTTCCCATCTTGGAGACTGGTAGAAGCCATCGGGGGTAACGGGGGACAACAGAAGACCCCAGGCCACTGAATGGGCAAATAACCTTTACTAACTACTACTTTATTTACTACAACTCCCATGCACACTCCACTTGTTACTTTACAAGCAGCATTTTGGCATTTAGTTAGAAAGGAAGACCTACTGAAGGCCAATGAAAAGTAGCTGACTAAAATATTTCTGTCTGCTTCTCTTGTGAACACCCATTGGTGATTCACATCTTTCTCGTTCAGAAACTCCAGGGAGTTAGCATGAAACTGTATATATGCATACCAAAAAACAAAGAGTTGCACGAATTCAGAAAAGCAAGGACCACAGCAGAAAGACAAGCTGGTATTTCTTGGTCAGTTCTGGTCCAGTACCTTGTACTTCTTTAGATAGATCAGTACGGTGTCCCATTAGCTCCTCTGGCCTGGACTCAGTGTGATTCCTGTGACCTTACTGGCTTTCCCTCTTGTGTCAGCAGAAGATGCATGAAAAGAAGCATAATTTCTTTCTCCATTGGATGTGAAATTTATAATTGCTGTCCTAATGAGAGTGTTGCTCCCTAATGCAAGACCTCTTCCAGTTTTTCAGGGATCAGATCCATTCTTTAATGATTGTCTGCAACAGTCAGAGTGCAACAATCCAAACATTTTAACATTGTTCTGCCAGCTTACAAGAAGGTGACTTCAACCCTCACGCTCTTCCCACCAGCCAGCACAGACTGACAGTGAGGGAAAAATCCCTTTCCAGATAAAAAGGCAATAGCTGTCTCATTCTAGGACACTAGTCCTGATGCCATCGCTTAGAGGTAGAATAGGTGTTCTTGTTCTTTAGCACAGCAAGAGAAGAACATGTGAAATTGTTCTTGCTATGGAAGAACCAGTGGCCTTCCTCCACTTCTTTTCACCTGGCCAGTAGACTCCACCACAGCAGCACACATTGCAGTGTGAACTCCCCTGCCTGCACCACTGTAGGGATTTATGAGAGCTCTTAAAAGGCCTCTTTATACTCTCCTCCCATGAATGAGGGCTCCTGGAGGAGACATTTAGATTTTAAACATCCAGCAATTGTGAAAGAGAGGAAGAAAATGAAGTAGGTCAGGATAACCGAAATGTATGATGACGCTCAGTGACCTTGTGGTGAGCAGCGGCCAACTCATTTAGTAGATAACAACCTTTTGTCAAGCTTCCTCAGCATGACAAAGTGAAGACTATAAGCATAGCAATGCACTCAGATGAGTTGAAAATTTCTATAGACAATTTAGAAAAACAGACATATGAAGTAAAAGCTTAAAATCACAGACAATGACAACAGGAACCAATGACGTATATTCTCCAGACAAATTTTTTTCAAAGGAAAATCTACACCCTGTTCATGACTAATTTTAGGCTCTAATGAAATCCCAAAATAGTGGGGATATTTCTTGCCTTTTCCAACAATATGCCTAAAGAAAGATTTTTTTCCTGAGGAGGATTATTTTCCAAGGAATGCAAATCTAAAAACCTTGCAATTTAAAGCATGAAAGCGGTAAAGAAATGTTCAAAACACGTACCATAATAGAAATCCCCCCTTACAGAAAATACCAAATAATACTAGTTCCCCATGAAAATATGGGAACATTTACGATAGAAATCACAGTTCAGAGAAAAACGGAGATCAAAATCAAATTTAAATGATTTATGCTACTGTGACAAATAAGATGATCTTAAGCTTCTGAGCTGGCTCAGAAACACAAGAGAAATTTGAAACAACAGGGAAATAGTATTTCTAGAAAAAAATGGCTGTTTGTGAAAAAGATTACCAAATGAACTTGGGATCAGAAATCTGCCCTGGCAGCCAAAAGGGCCAGCAATATCCTGGGGTGCACCAAGGCAGTGCATTGCCAGCCAGTCGAGGGAAGGGATTGTCCCACTCTGCTCTGCACTGGTGCGGCCTCACCTTGAGTACTGTGTGCAGTTCTGGGCACAACACTATAAGAAGGACATAAAAATATTAGCGAGTATACAAAGGAGGGCTACAAAGATGGTGAAGGGTCTGGAGGACAAGATGTATGAGGAGCGGCTGAGGTCCCTTGGTTTGTCCAGCCCCGAGCAGAGCAGGCTGAGGGGAGGCCTCATGGTGGCCTGCAGCTCCCTCAGGAGGGGAGCAGAGGGGCAGGCGCTGAGCTCTGCTCTCTGGGGACAGCGACAGGACCCGAGGGAACGGCATGGAGCTGGGACAGGGGAGGGTCAGGCTGGGTGTTAGGAAAAGGTTCTGCACCCAGAGGGTGGTCGGGCACTGGGACAGGCTCCTCAGGGAAGTGGTCATGGCACCGAGCCTACCAGAGCTCACAGAGCATTTGGACAACGCTGCCAGGCACATGGTCTGATTTTTGGGTGGTCCTGTGTGGAGCCAGGAGTTGGACATGGTGATCCTTATGAGTCCCTTCCAGATTGTGATATTCTAGGATTAAACTGTCTACCTACAATAGTAAAGTCTCCTTTTGGCATGCCAACTCATATTTAAACACCTAATGAAGAAGAAAATACAATTCAAAACAATAGGAACAAGTACAACGAATATATCTAATTACCACATTGAATTATGCTTTTGACCTTAGAAAGAGTGGCGGTGACATT
The DNA here is from genome assembly GCF_009769625.2 of Cygnus olor. Taxonomy (NCBI): domain Eukaryota; kingdom Metazoa; phylum Chordata; class Aves; order Anseriformes; family Anatidae; genus Cygnus; species Cygnus olor. The sequence goes on along the minus strand of NC_049171.1, from coordinate 79,698,452 downwards.
CTGATGCAAACAAAGACATCAGATTCAGTACCTCCAGAGTCACCCATTAGAAAAAGTCCTTCTGAAGAACTTCTGTTTTAAAAACATGTTAAAAAGTGAAACAGTTTTTTTCCTAATACTTCATAGTTCCCCTGGAAGCATGTACGGTGTAAAAGTATGGGCAAAACCCAATTAGCCAAAATGAGTCACACAGGGGAAAAAATGATCATTTCTGCCAGCCTTACATATGCTCCCAAATTATTCCCTTTCCAAGCCACAGCCCAGAACTGTCGTGTAGGCCATCAAAATCAGCAGCAATTTTTGCATAATTCACATCACAGAGATCTGTCTGTCCCATTCTTATTTCTCATGGCTAATATGACCGTGTAGAATAAGGAGGATGAAAAACTAAATTCGAGGATGACAGCTTGCAGTATGCTCTCTCAGTGGTAGGATATGTATGTGTGTCTAAATGAACACACACACACACAAACAACTGCTAGGAATATAGTCCTATCATATTGCCATAAACTCTCCCTTCCCTGCACTCTCCATTCCTGACCTGACATACCATACTCCAGCTCTTGTTTGATCCTTCATATATTGCACACCTTGTTATATTACAATCCCTGTAATAATACAAAGAGTCAGACCACTTCCCCACTCGACTTGCCCCATTTACTTTTCACTATTGATAGACCTATGAACAAATCTCAGGTAACTAGCATTCCTTTGTACAGTCTCCTGTGATTTTCTGACAGGAGATTTTAGAGTGGATGCACTCTAATATTAATATACAGAAGGTCAAATACAACCCAAAGACTTCTATAGTCTGTAAGTAGAAATAATCAGCACTGAACTCATGCACAAATTTGTTACCTTCACGTGTAGGTGGTGTTGGAACACAGGAAAATAAAATTCCACATAAAATTGATGCTACTAAGCCATTCTTTATTTTAATCCTGCTTAATAATTACTTAGTGCATATTACAGTCCATAGTGTAGAGGGTAACATCATTGTTTTATCAGTGTTGCTTACTCTAAAGGAATCAGATACACTGGTACACTCAAGTTCCTTTGTTGTAATCCAGCAGCACAAAATAAATATCAAGAAGGGCTTCTGATGGCTTTGTATTGCCTGAATATCACAAAAACGTGGCTTCGGTGTACTAAAATATCCACTCCATAGCCAGTATAGTTAAAGCTTTATGTATGTCTTCCTGTTTTCCCCTCAGAGTGGTCATTTGTTAAACTGTCAGATAAGGTTGCTGCACCAGCTCTGTATTTCAGCCTTATTTCGTGGTGTAACAAGGCTCATAATCTCTCTGTTTGCCTTCTTGCACATAGGCGTGTCAGTCCCTGTCTAATAACTATTGCACTAAACAGACAATTTATATAAAATCTTTTCATGTCTCAAAGGTATTCTGGTCCTGTAAGATTTACAACAACAGAAAACTATGTAGAGGAAGAATTTCCTGTAATGGCTTTTTTTTTTTTTTTTTTTTTTTTTCCGTGAAAGAGTTGTGAGCACCATCCTCTTTATTTGATGCAAGGGAATCCATGCAGGATTTCAGTTAAGCTTTGTTCGTCCTCAGGTTTATCAAAGTATTTGTTGGGAACATGATCCTCCCACATGGACAGAATCATTGCAAAATATGGGGAAAAGGGAACTCCAGAGGGTTGCTAGTCCAACCAACTGGATAAATGATATGGTGTCATACCTGACAAACATCTATCTAACCTGTTAAAGATTTCCAATCCGTAAGTGTCCCCAGGCAATCATATGAGCATACATCTTTATTCCCCACCATCTTGTACTACAGCTGAAACATTGTAACGCATTACTGAAGCTCTATAAAATATGGATCAAAGCCTGAAGTTCTTGGCTGCATTTGCATTTCAATTTACAGAAGTCTAGGTAAGGGGAGGAAAGTAAAACAATGCTGCAGCACTGATTTCTCTCAGGGACATGACAGTTGCATAAAGGGCTCTGCTAATTATAGCTAGCAGCTATCAACAGACTCAAAAAAAGCCACAGCAGCATTGCAGCAATTCACTATCTACCATCGTACATAGCTCTTGAAAATGAAAGCATTTGCCATGTACAAGAATTGATTTTCAAAGGTAATGCCCCAGCAGCCCCTTGCAATAAAACATGGGTAGACTTGACTCAGAAAGGTCCATCAGGTCATGAGTTGCTGCCAGAGGGCTTTCCTCCAGCGTACCTTGTTTTTTAATTGATGGAGCTTCTCAAATAGTGGATTCATTTTACATGACCCGCTCAGCTTCAGGGCTATTCTCCCATGAAAGCTACCAGCAAAGTTCCCTTAAATTTATGTTGGAAAAGATACGGACCATATCTTTTGGTCCATACCTGAAGAGCAAAACATGCAGTGTTTAGATGAAAATATACTGATCAGTAGAAGACCTGAAACTGTCAAAGTCTGATTCTCAAAACACCAATACATATGCTCCTATTTAAAATAATGGATCAGGCTAGGTAAAAATTACTATCCTCATATCGATTTTTCAGTACCTAAATCTGAGGTTATATTTGGCAGGTTAGGCAATAATATTTATACATACTTGAAAGCAGTGCCAAGAGGAGGACAGGGAAGACTGGGAAATGCACTTTTCTCTGGCTTGAGGGATTCCTAACTGCTCTCTCTTTTACTCCTTCCAAGCTGACACCAGAATTCTCCTCTGAGTCTACTGTGGTCCCTAGATCGAGTGTACTTATGCCAAAAGGTTCGTGGAAAGAAGTAGATGAAGCAATATTCATAAAAACCAAAGTCTAAGGACTTTTCCTTGACCAGATCTTAGGTCTGCCTCTCCCAACCTTCCCCCAAGAGTGAAAAGGGTAGTATGAAATTCTCTTTAATGAAAATCCTTGGTTCCATTTTCAGCATTGGGTGGCTTAAAATCTGACAGCTTCTGCTGCTGTAACTTGGTACAACTGCCCCTACTTCAGGGGGATTGTGTTGGTTTCCATCAGGTTTGGAGCTTCATAAGCCTGTCAGTGCAAGAGAGTAATTCCTCAAATGAGGGAGATAACTTTACACAATGTGAGAGGGATGGCATTTGTGCTCTGCTCTCCCTAGGCCTGTCTTCTTGCCAAAAATGGCAAAATATTTAATCGTGACATAACTTTTTGTTTGCGGCATTTGGAGTTGAAACTCTAAGCAATAATTATGCTAATGAGAAATGAAGTATTTTCTTGGCAGCAGAATACTTTTTTGTTGGCATTGTTGTTGACTTGCTTATTTGTTGTTTTCTTGTCATCGTTTCTGGCTTCTGTTTGTGTGCAATAGCTGCCGTTTACAGCTGTCCTTGAGAAAACTGCTGTAGCTTCCAAAAATTGCTTTCCCATTTCTTTTTTTTTTTGTTTCAAAAGTAACGGCTTCTTTGTCTTTTCAGTCCTTTGTCAACTGCCTGCCATGCAGTTATTCCCTGAGAATGGTAATGACTTTCTCAGCAGTCCAATACGTCGATGCACGGTGGGAATGGATGTGGGGATTTGCCATTACACCAGATATGAGAGAAATGAAGTGCCCGTCCACAGAGGCCTCACTACTGGGTTGAACTATTGCATTCCCGTTTCAGTTCTTAATTGCACAATGAGCAGGAGGAAATGGAGTAGATCCAGGGGGATCTGCAAAGGAAAAAAGTAAATTCTTAGCCAGAGCTTGCTGCAGAGAAATGCTCTTCTTCAGCTTATACATTCTGAGCATAAGCAGCAGGCTTATGTGAGCAAAGCTATTTTCATATGGAAGTTCCTTGAAAAACTGATGGACCAGCCTCCTTGGAAAGGACTCCTTGATTCGTTTAAGTGACAAGACGTCAGCAGCCAAACAGGACAGACCCACTTGTTGGGTCAGAAAAGCCCTTGCTGTAGGAGCAGGGCCACTAGCTCTGTAGAGAAGCGCCAGTGCATAGGGACTGTGACATGGACCAAACCGGGGGAGTTTACACAGAGCCTTCAAAAATGATGTGAGGCTGGATTCCCAGCTTTCTCTGTCACATCCGTGGACAAATCACAGGGGCTTTTGGCATTTCTTATTAAGATACAGCTGTCTGCATCCAGTGACTGAATGATCCTGTGACAATTGTTTTAAATAATGTAAATAGAAAGTGAAAAGTGGTTTGTTCTTATTTTTAATTCTTACAGGTTCCTGAGATTTTGATCATATTTTAACTGAAGGTCTAATTAGTGGGTAATTGAGTTAGAGGTGAGATACTGTAAATGCAATTCATTAAAGCTTGAATTTTAAATTACCATGACATGTGTAGCTGTTAGAAATGAGAAACAGATACAGGATAATGTCTGCTGAATCTACTCTCTCCATGTTCCATCTCCAGTATGCAATACATGACTTTCTTTTCTTCTTTTTCTCTTCAGGGATAACTACAAAAAATCTGTAAAGTACCAGATCAAGGAATCAATAGATATAGATGTTGTTTTTCTCCTTCTGCTAATTGCAGCAAGCACAGCAAGGAAAACCTGCCTCTCAGTGCACTGAGGTTCACGGTCATTAACACTCAAAATGGCCCCTACGCAAAAGCTGTACCTTCCAGCACCCGGTGTTCCACATCACCATTTTTACACCTTTGTGTATACTTGGTAAATGGTTGTGGCTAAAATGTTTGTTTAATAAAGAGGATACCTCATTTCAAAAATTACAGAACCATCTGTAATTACAGGAGCCGCAGAGTGACCAAAATAAATCCTGTTGCTTGCTTCAGGTTATATCAGAAATAGCTTTCGCGGGGCCTGGCCCTTGGTAGGTGCTTCTGAGAGCTGCCCTGCTGCATCATGAGCAGCTGCTGAAAATGATCCTGCCGGCACAGGATGCCTGCTGGTGTACTGACACAGCCCCACTGGCTTCTAATCTGATCCTTGTCAGAGGACCAGGCCTACAGAGGGCACACTGCTGCAGGAAAATCGATGTCTTTGTACAGATACATAAAATAAAACCAGCCAGCATTCACACAGCTGCATGTAGAAACATACACTTAGCACTGAGTAACAGCAGTGCAAGCATAACCTGCTGGATATTAAAGCTTCACACCTGGCAGATGCCACTCCTACTTCCACATATTGGCTTTGATGCTTTCCTCCCTTATTGCTTTGCTCAGTAGCTGTTCTGTGCAACACACCAGATGTGAAAAACACTGCAAAAAGGGACAGAGGGAGCAGGGCACCAGCTCCCTAACCTAACATCACAAGCACAAGATGGAAGGGGTTTCCATGGGGCCTGGGGCAGGCCACCGATGTATCCCAGCTTGCTCCTTCATACCCAAGTGAGCAGAAAGGAAGGCAGGAGTTAAGAAACTGCTGCAACGTCAGTATGTTTCTGTTGCCACCCAGCCTAGGTGATCACACCCATGCCCAGTGGTTGTAAAACTGGTTTGTCCTGAGCTGCACTGCAAATCCATCTTGCACACATAAGGAACAATAAGATGAAAGCTCAAGACCAATGCATTTCTGTCTGTTTATGTACCATTCATTTATAGCCCCATACTTCAGAAACCTCTGGCTTTTCCTTTTCTTCTACCTGCAAAAGGTAGCTTTTGTGTTCAGCTGTAGTTTACTCAAGAGATTAGCCTCATGGAGAACTGGTGCCCCTGCACCAGCTGTCTGAATGCTAAAGGTGACCAAAAACAAACCCACCAGTGATATATCAGGATTTAGATTTCCTAAAATATGAGCCTTGAAATATATCCTCATTCCAGAACAGGAAGGCTATTACAATTACTTTAAGATAGCACATTAATTTGCATTTAGAAAAGCACAGAAGAAAACAGTGATGTGGGACTCTATCCCAAAGTTTGAATTAATTTTTATTGCTGGATGAACATTTGGATGATTGTTTTTGTTTTACTAGCGAGTTTTCTCTTAGTTTCAGGAGCCTGGTAATTAATTTTTCATGGCCAAGTAGCAAGATATCTGTTAAAGATCTAGAAAGGACCATACAAAGTTCATTGAACGTATTAATAGCTATGGTTTGTATTAGTTAGTTTTATTAGTTTAGAAGGATAAGGGGAAAGCAGGTTGCAGTCACTGGACAAACAACCTTCATCATGTGGAAATTTCTAAGCAGTTTAAAAGATGCTGGCTGTAGCAAATTTTTTCCTAAGCACTGCTGACTAACTAGGAGATAATTCACACTCAGTTGGATGAAGCTGCACTTGATTTATTCAAGACAATGAAAAGGAAATAAGGCAAGGAAGTACGACCTGGTTTGTTTTAGTTTGTTTTGAAACCAGAAGACCCAATGTCAAGACCACCAAGTGTTACCTTCAGAGTGGTAAAACTGAAAGATGCCTACCTGCTTCAGGTGGCCAGGACTAAGCCCCTCTGGGAACAAAGTCAGGCCAGAGGCACAGAGGCTGCTGTGCCCCATGCTGCTGGACTCTCCCTGTGCACAAGGAGGCCCACGAGGGCCTTTTGCAAGGGCAAAGCCAGCAGAGCATCACTCTTCAGGCGCCTGTCTGCATTTTCACATCATACTTTCCACTTCTCTATAAAGCTGCAAGATCTGAATGGTTCATTAGTCCCTAGGGTTTATAAATGGCACAGCTTCAGCTTTTGCTTATTTTGGCTATCTTTTGCTGTTCTTTTTCTTTACATAGCTGAAAGTTCAGCTTGTATTTCCTTTCTTTTTAAGATACCAAATGGCCATTCCAGATCTTTCCCTCAGCCCCAGTTAAGCAGCCCTGACAACACTCATGTTCTAAGTCTAAAAGTCTTCTGAAGCTTTGGGAATCAACACAGTACTTAAATCCCTGGTTTATAAAGGTTATTAAATCTCTGCACATCATAAAATGCTCAGTTGAAATCTGCCTCATAATTACAGCTGAGTAAAGAAAGACAGTTTTATTTCACAGAAGATTAGATGTTTCAGAATCTGCTTTTCCTACAGTTTCAAACTATCCCCCAGCATTTCCAGAGTTTCTACAGGCTGGAAGGGAACAGCCTGCCTTGGGGTGGGCCGAGAGTCTGGGAGGCCAAAGAGCCAATGTCCCCTGAGTCCCCAGAGCAACCCAAGCTGGCTCCCAGAAAGTGGCTCCAGCCACCCAGGTGATGAAAACTCAGATCGTGTGCATGGGAGGTGGGAGATGGCTGCTCTCAGATGGGAAAGTGCCTTCTGAGGAGAAGCTCAGAAACTTAAAATCATGCATATTGTAATGGATGTGAACATTTTTTGCATGGTGTAAAGGATGTAAACATTAAAAGATTAGCTCACAACAAACACATACTATGTACCATAGAACCATAGAATCATTAAGGTTAGAAAAGACCTCCAAGATCATCTGGTCCAACTGTCCCCAACATGGAGAAGAATATAATGAAAGAACCTGACAGAATTCCTTGTGGTTTAACTGAAGCCAGGTCTGAATTTGATATCCATCTAGCTCAAACAAAGCATGTCTAAACCATTCAATCTGCTATCTGTGGCTTATTCATTAATATGATTTTATATAATCTCTACAGCTTTAAATTATATTCAGGTACTTATAAACGCCTTTCAAAGCAGCTTAACTCTTGATGTTTGATGACCCAATCCATTCTTAGGCAGATGGATTTAACCATGTCAGGAAATAGCAGACCACCAAAGCATTCCCGTTGTGGAACTCTGCCAATTAAAGGTCTTTTATTCCTAATTTTCCCCCTTCTGCAGAAATTAGAATTGAAGTGTATTTTGTTTGGCATCATCTCAGGCATTTCTGTGCCAGATGTGAGTTTCTTGGATACACAAATCCACTCAGTCTTTACCAGAACGTACAGTTTCATGTGGTAGCTGATCAAAAGTGACTTTATGTGAAAATCTCGTGTATTTTTTCTGTTTTATCCTTCTACTCTGAGTAGCCTATATATGCCCTTTGCATACATAACAGGTCTTACAAAGATGCCCATTGGTTTTAAAAGTAGTACAATAACCTCCAAAGGTTTGCAGGTATGATTTGGACAGGTGTGCTAGGATCTCACATGGCAACTATTTTGAGCTGGATTTCAGCCTTACTGAAATGAGGACAGACTTAATTAGATTTGGATTCTTAAGCTGAAAAGAAGAGACAGCTGAGAGGGGAGATAACAGAGGTTTATAATGATAACTGAAGTAAACTGGGAACAATTACTCAATCTTTCACCCACTATGAGAATTAGAAGGCACCCCAGTTATCAGGCACCAGCTTTAAATAAAAGAAAAATAAATACCTTTTCTCGGAACATCTAATAAAACCATGACACTAACTGCCCGTGGAAGTTGTGGAGACCAAATGTATAAATGAATTAAAAAGAGATCAGACAATGCATGTAATTGTGAATGTCCACCAGTGGTGAGGGAACGTGACTGTCTGGATGCAACCCCTGGTGCAGGAAGCCCCTAAAAAATCAGTACCTGGGTAGGTACCAATTTGTGTTTGCCCTAATTCTGGGGCTCTTTCCCTAAGGACCTGTGCTGGCCACATCTGGAGGTAAGATGCTGGATGGGCCTTTGGGCTGACCCTGTATAGTAGCTTTTATATTTTGATTATCCTTTTCACTATGCTGCCATGGGATAATTTCAGGCATCAGTATCACAAGAAATACAGTAATAGAAGAGCTGTGAGAGGTACTGAACTCCCTGAGAGGCTGAGGAGCAACCAGATGGGTCCATCCAACCACCCTGGGCTGGGTACCAGGGTGGCCAGTCCATGGTCTTGGGACAGGTACCTGGGGCCTGGTCTACATCTGCACAGTGAGGCGAGTCCCTCTCCCTGCTTCTCCCTGGAGAAGCACATCCCCACTCAGCCTCCTCGGGACTTTTATTATAATAAAAGACTGTACAGACCAGCAACAGCATTGATCTCTCGGTGGAAAATAACACCACCTAGACACTGGGTGCACTGCAGTTACTGCATAGTCCTTATTTTTCAAGCTCTCGTAGAGCACTCTGCTCCTCCAAATTTTGGCATATTGCAAACTGCAAAAGGCATACATACATACACAAAGGCAGAGCATTCAGCACATAAACCACATTTGCCTTCTTATTAAATATCATCAAGTGGGAGGAATCAGGGATTGTTTAACCAGCACTGCTGCTCTGTACTTTCTGTTGCCTGTGACTTTGTCCCTCATAAGAAGTATACCCACAGGACACAGTCCTCCATTCAGTACAAATAGAGTTGAGAGAGAATCAGGATGAGGATGATCTCACATTAAAACAACATTTGTTTCATTAAAGGAACAAAAGAATCTGTCTAGACAAAGCAAAAGCCTACTTCAGGTGTGATATTTTAAGAAAAAAAGATATTAAAAATTCTTCTAAGACATGGAAATCACAGAGGAACTGAAACAGCACAAGCCTCAAACATGGGACATATCACCAAAATGACAGGAAGTGCCCTCTTAGGTGCTCACAAATTAGAGGAGAAAAAGCTAAAGACATTAAACTGAATCAATATACTTTCCTCCTGAATGAAGGTTGGTTTCATTCTAGTATTCTCTTTAAATAACAGGAAAAAAACATGGCAGCAGAAAATCTCAGAGAAACAATATAGTTGCTTTCCATCACAGTTTTTTCAAAGCTGATTTCAGATCGTAATTTGCTTGGAATTGCTTCTTGAACAGTCCCTTGGTTTCCTGTCTGCTGTTCCAGGTTGAATGAAAGGCACAGTTGCTGCTGTAAAATCAGCTTTCTCTTTTGTAAATGTGCCAACTTGCATTCTTTGCCATCAGCACACAGGCCAAATGGTTCTTCTGGGGAAATATGAATTTCCAGGCAACTCAGCTGTTCAAAGCCTCAGCATAATAATTCAAAAGGCAGAAAGAAAAAAGTGCAAAACATAAACTAATCCTTTCTGTAGCATCTACAAAGACAAAACAAAGAGCATACAATTTTTTAATCATCTACCTCATTTGAATATATGTGAGGAAAGCATGCTCAGCAAGTTGCAAAACTGCTGTTGCTACAACTTATCTATATAGAAAAGTTTTACCTTTTGATCCAATGTAATTCTGGATCAATAGATAGGCTGCAGGTTGTACAACCTTCTGTGTGGCAATCCAGATTAACCCAATAAAAACACTCAATCAGAGAGTCGGGCTGTTCTGACGCTGCCCACCCCCTGCCATTTGCTTCCCAGCTTGCCTCCCTGTTCTTGGGAACAGAAACATGTCCACGGGAGCAAGAATGGCAGGCAGGGCTGCAGGACTTCTCTCCAGAGGAGGTTACAGAGGTTTGGTGTGATCCCAACCTCAGCTGTGTGTTTGGCTTCTCTGCCAGAGAGTTTTGCCCATGCAACCCCCCCAAACCTCCTCTGCCATTCAGTGCAAAGCTTCAACTCCTACACGAGCATGCCATCACTGTCATTTTTAGCCAAACAGCCAGATTTTGCATGGAAGCAACACAGACGCACATGCATTCAGTTTCCATTTGCCTACTCCCCAGCAGCAGGGCAGCTGCACGCAGCTGGGGGCAGAGGAGCATAACCAGTGTAAAGTGCGGCAGGCATCTGCTGCGTGCCCTCACACCAGGGCCCAGAAGCCCCGTTTTTGTCTGCACCTGAGCAACCGTACCAGTAGCAGAGATTAGTCATCAGGCTGTTTTCCTTCTGCTGAGAAAGAGACTCTTTCCCTTCTATTTTGTCCTGTTGAACCACTATTTTGTCAAGGAATATGAGAAAAGTGTCTTGGAGCCTGTGGCATCAAGTGAGGAGAAAAAATCTTCCCCAACTGCAAAGCACTAATTAAAACTCTACACAGCTAAAGGAACAGAAAGCCATGTTTAGGTTTTAAGAGTGTTTGTGGAGAAGGCTTGATACTGGTGATTTTTGAGGCTTTCTGGCTTCAGCTTGCTAAGCGGAGCTGCAGAAAGCTCGGGTGTGTATTGATCACACAGTACTGCTGCCTTCCCACCAGCCTGCAGGGCAGGATTTGTTTTCCAACCTGTACATGATGTACAAAGTGTTGCTGTGTTTCCACAGAAGCCGGAGCATTCTTCAGTACAGCCTTATTTCAAAACCAAGTCAGTGCTGGTTGTGCTATGGGGGAAGTCAGGCCTCGGGCAGCAGCAGCACTGGAGAGGCCAAGCCCCATCCAGCCCTGGGGCTGGCCCAGCAGCGAGGTTCGTGGATAGGGGGAAATCTGCTCCCTGCAGCCCAGCCTGGTGCCACTGGGGGAAAGCTGGGGGCAGGACGAGCAGAAGAACACAGACGGGATGAGCAGATCCGCTGAATTACCTCCGTCCATTTGTCTCATCAAACAGATCCTCGGGCTGCATGCAGCATCTTGGCAAACACGAGGTTTGTTAGGATTTTCTCTGAAAGTCCTTCCAAAAGCATGATGCTGTGCTACCATTAGATTGCTCCCATTACTTTAGTTACAATATAATACTGATGTACTCCATCACTGAGGAAAATTGTAAATGTTTCTGATTTATGACAAGAATGTTTTATGTTTTCTGATTTATGGCTGATCTTCTTGCTCAGCCCACAGGAAACTGTTCAGACATGGGGAAATTAGTCAGGTATTTCCTCCATAAGCTGGCTGCAGAAAGCGTGACAAAAGAGTAGAACCTGTGTCATGCCTCACCAGGCAAGCTCAGAAGCACTCGGATCTACACCAGAGGGTGACAGCACAAACCAGTAGTTCCAGTTCACTGTGGTTTGTACGCTCCAGAGACTTTTCTAATAGCGAACCTGTCCTGAGCGTCACTTAGACAGCAACAGCAGGTGAGAAATACCCAAATATTTCACTCTGGTAACTCACAGCCTGGTCTGCCAACACGCCTGACCTGTCTGAGTGTGGGCTGGTTAGTTGGGGAGACCTGACGGGGAGAAACAGGAGGGAATGATCTCATGGAAAGGACAGACTTGACATTGAAGGGAGAAAAAAGCGAGCTGCTGAGTGAAGCTTATGGCACTTTGATGAGAATAATCCTTTCTCAGACCACAGAAACATTTATAGAGGAAATGCTGCAATAAACGTAAGAGAGGCATTGACAGGAGACTGTAAATTCAGTTCCAAATGTTTGAGAGGTTGTTAAGTGGACTAATATTAAGTGGGATTATAAATGTAATAGCATATAATATAGCTTCTAAGTAACCAGGGAAGCATTATATAAACTGACAATGGTGATCTGTGGCTGTGGGATCTTAATAAATTTATGAGAGTTTATTACCGAATTTCATTTATTGCCATCATAGGGAATGCTTACGCATGAGAACGTTACATGAATTGAGATAATTGATCATCCAGGGAAATGTCTAAATGCATTTAAAGGAAATTTTCAAATAACAATTCTAAATGAACAAGAAAAAAATATGTTAAAAAATATTCAGGGAATATTGTTATTAGCAGGACAGAGTCAAACCCCTTAGGCAAGAAATGTTCCCTGTTACAAGATATTTGATCTTGACTGCAGGAGAAGAAAAGTTTTAAATCAGTCCTCCCAGTACAGATCCTTTCCCCAAAGACACAACTGTACCCATGAACAGATGCAGCATCCCACAGCATCCTTTTGTACTCACATCAATTCACTAGAGGTATCAACATAAGCTCTGGTTGCCCATGTGCCCTAGTTGCAGTTTTGCCTGTGTTCAGTTGCTGCCACGCTCTATGTTGCTGGTGTCCAAGGACAAGGCAAGGTGGGCTTCTCCAAACTGAGCGCTGCTCAGCTCAAAGGGACCTGGGTGGGCACCTAGCCCAGCATCGCCTCAGCTTTCCCCAAGGAGAAGGGATGGGGAGAGATGGCAATGTGAGGGTTTTCTGCCGCTGGGCTGAGCTGGAGGTAGCTCAGGGACAGGCCCTCTCCCTGCGAGGCTGAAAGGCCTCTGGTGGATCTGCCCTAGAATCAGTGATGGGCACAGCTGAGCTCCACAGGGGGGGAAGGAAGGGAGGACCAGCAAAAATGACAAAAGTTAGAGGAATGGTAAGGAAAAAAATGAAAAGACAGTGTAAGGCATAAAGAAAACGGCAAAAGGAAAGCTTCTTATGTCTTGAAAAGTGAGGAACAGAAATAAAGAAGAGATTGAGAAATCAATCAAAAAGAAAATGTACTTGAGGGAAGGATGAAGTACAGGAATGAAGAAATAAAACAAAAATAGAAAAAAATGAAGGAATAGAGAGAGAAAATAAAGGACAGAAGTTGGTGATGCAGACTCAATTACAGTATTATTGAAGTCCAGTGTCAGATCTCACTGAACATAAATTGGTTCTTTTTATGTTCAAGTAAGACTTTTTGATGGATTTTGTGGATTTCCACAGCAGTCCAAAGAGCTCCTGCTTCAATGCCATTGCAATTGTACAGGAGAAGCTGGTGTCTCAATAGATATGAAAAACTCATGGGAGATAAGATTAAAAGGCTGCAGGGTATCTGGGAGACACTAAGAATTAGATATTGGTCAAACCAGCCCTTGGCTTGGGCACCGAGCAAGTAACACAGAAATCTTGTGGCAGCTGGGATTTAAATGATACTGGTCCAGGATCAGGAAAGAGAAAGCTACAATTTCCTAATAGAACCTCCTTCTCTCTCTTTCCCTGACCTTCCTTTTCTTCTCTGCTAAGATCTCACCCATCTTTCCAACTCCCCAAACCTGAATATTGTTCCTTATTGCTTATTCACTCCTAGGTCTTAGTGCATCAATTTGCCTGGGCTTTCTCTCAGGCATTTTCATTTGGAAGCTTTTTAATATATATTCAGTGTCAGTGAGTGAGGGGAGAGTTTTCCACAAGACAGCACGGAAACAGGCAATCAGGTCCAGGAGCACTCTTGATTTTTACTGCAGCAGAAGCACTTTTAAAACTCTGAAGAAAGCATCTGGCAAATTAACAGAATATTAAATACAATCAAATGACATAAAGTCAAGAGATCTCACATGTAGCTTTGATGGGGATTTACTGAATTACTGTGTTCGTTAATTAAAGACAGCTGGCGACCTTTGCAGCCTCTCTGCCATATAAACCTGCATTTACCCCGGCTGGGAACCAGCTAGGAGCTGAAATTGAGGGTTTTCCTGCATGAAGGAGGGGCATCTGTAAAGAGCAAGCAGCAAGAGAGCAAGTCTCCTTACATCTCCACTACGTTAGAAGCAGGCAGTGGGACACTGCCATTTTAAAGTCATGTTTGTATTTGGGTGACCTTTTTATTTTTTTTCCTCTGTGTGTATTACATTTCTGGTCACAGAAGCATGTGTCACATTGGCTCCACATCATCAGGACACAAACACAGGTCATCTCCACCACATGCAGCACAAGTGGTGGGAAAACTAATGGGGAAGAAGGAAAAATCAGAGTTTCTCTTGGTCACTTGTCCTTTTTGCTTTTGCCTTTTCTTTTTATATGTACCTGTTCCTTTTTCCCCATTAACCTATAATAAAATCCTTTGTTGTCTGGCACTTGCCTGCTTGTACTTCTGAAGAACTGCTGCAAAGTCAGCACAGCAATGTCCTAGCGCCCCGGCGTGGGTTGAGGGTTGCTCTGTAAGGGGGATCTGCTTCTCCCTCCTCCTTTTGAAGTGCAAATGTAAACTTCCCCGGTCATGAGTCATCATGAGCCTGAGAGATTTTGAATAAAGGCCGGGCAGCTCAATGAACCAATATGTTTCTAATGAAATTGAGCTTTAATGGAAAAATTTCAATCAGCATATTGATGCCGCATTTTTTCCTGTTATGTCCACGTACCTGTTGGGGAATGGAAATCTAGGGCAAGTAAGAACAAACTGACTGGAGAGATTTTTTATTTTTTTTTGTCTTCCTTACTCCAAAATAGAGAAGAAATTGTGTCTTGTGTCCTATCCCTGAAGCCTTTGTCCTGACTTCTCAGCACACAAAAAGTTTAGTGGTGACCGTAGGCATCCGAATCACGGGAATGTTCCTATGCTGACACCGAGGAGGCTCCTCAAAGAACAAACCTAGCAATACCAATTCCTGTCACACACCTGCCCCTCTCCCCAGCCCTGTGCCATCCCACTGTGGCATCTCTTACTCCTCTCTCCTGTCTGGATGCAGGTATAGAGACACAGTGACGAGGAGAGCAGGCTGGCTCCTTCCCATCCCCTCCTGGGTTCCAAGCAACACCTGGCACTGTGTGTTCAACTCCCACTAGGAAACTAGCACATTATTTGTGTCTATTTTAATTTAAAGCATCCTTATCCTTTACTCTGGTTCTTTCTTTCTCTTGTCTTTAAGTTGCTTGTCTCTGAAATTGTTGCATCTACTCATCTGAAACCCTGTTTTTAGGATACACATACACACACTTGGGAATTCAGAAATCAGCTTTTACGAATTGATGTGCTTGTGGAACCACATGGCAATGGACTCTCTGAATCTCAGCATCAAAGGAAGGCGTTCCCCTAAGATTTCATTCAAAGCTCTACAAATATCTCATATTTTCATTTTAAAATGTAAATCCTTGTGTATTTTCAAACAGAAATGAAACTTCTGAAGATTTCAAAAAGGTCTCCTTTCTCTGAGGGAATCCAAGGTGCATGGTAGTGTACACAGTATACAGAAAAATTCCAAAATGATGCAGGGAACACGATACAGAAAGGAGTTTGTTCCTCTAGCACAGGTCAGACATCAGGGTCATAACAAACAGATCTTTTGCCAGAAATAATCTTGCAGGGAGAAAGTTTTTTGCATCAGAGAGAATGCCTAAACTACAGGAGGTAACTCTTGCTGTTTGCTCAGTTTTTAACTTTATTCCCATCTAAATAATTTTGAAAA
The DNA here is from genome assembly GCF_009769625.2 of Cygnus olor. Lineage (NCBI taxonomy): Eukaryota > Metazoa > Chordata > Aves > Anseriformes > Anatidae > Cygnus > Cygnus olor. The sequence continues at coordinate 79,682,765 of NC_049171.1, read as the reverse complement.
GCAAAGATGATCAGAAAAATAAATCCTGAAGAGTACAGGCAGGATTAAAATGATTGATGTACCTTGCACTGAAGGACATTTGAGAGTGAAGGCTGAACAAGCTCCGGATATAGCTCTAAGTCCTCTAATGAGTCATCCAATATTAAGTCTTTTTTTTTTGCAGTTAAAGAAATTGTCTAAAAAAATAAGAAATCAGTTGAGTGCTTTCAACACAGATTGGATCTCAAAGAAAAAAGGTTCTTTTTTCTTCTTACAGGGTCATTTTCTTATACAGGAATCGCTCTAAGCATGATTCCGAGCTAAAGAGGAGCTGAGCTGTAGCGTCAGCAAGCTCAGCAGGAACCATAGGCCTGGAGTTGCTGCCTCACCCAGGAAGAAGTCTTTTTGTGTGTGAAAGGCAAAAGGTTCCTGATGAAGAGAGAGGAGCAGGAGTCGTGAAACACAGCCTTTCTGTCAAACCCTTGCATGTGACAAAAAGAAGATGTCCCTGCTCGCAGTTGGTGCTGAAATGAGGTAGGATGGATGACTGCACCACGTCTCAACTCTTGTGAGCAGCAGGATATCCCACTGGTGGAGGACCTCTGTACAGCTACACCCACCTTGCCAGCTTACATAGCCCCAGGGATGGGGTGGGGCAGCACAATGCAGCGGCTTCTGGCCAAACACTTTCAAAGAATGACATTTACTTCAGCTAATGCCAGTTTTTATTGCTACGTAGAAAGCATTTCAAGGCCCTGAAAAGCAAGGAGGCATGAAAGGAAGGGTAGTAAACAAAGAAGAAAAAGAGGACTTTCCATATGCAAAAACTTTTTACTGGTCACAGGCACGTTTTGAATTGTAACTTCAATTCTCAGTGCTTGTGTTTTATAATAGACTTTCTTTTTGAGAGCATATGCCACTTCCGCAATAACTTTTCTTTACAACTTTATCTAAACACATAGAAACTTCTGGCACATGTGGGCAAGGCATGAAGCACAGTGGTGCTTACACAGCCTAAAATAATAGTCTGTTTGCTGGCATAGCAACATTGCATTTACATTTAAGAGGGTAGCTTCGCAGAAGCCCACCAGATGTTAGCTAAAGTGCACTTGAAGAAGGCTGTGCTTGTGACTTCTTCATTCTTTGAAAGCTATTGCAGAAAGGTTGGTAGGGCTTTGAAATGAATTGGTTGTTGGGTAAATTATTATATAGCACAAGTATGGAGGAAGAAATAATAGAAAATGTTATTCGTGTGCACTTGAATTTTTAGACTTGGCAAATGTACTGTACGGTCTGAGAAACAGCATTTAATGGAAGATGATTACCAGTGATATTCAAAGATACGATCAGTCTTTCTCTCAGACGATGTTATGTATTATATTCCAATCTTTTCTACCATTTGTAGTGCTTTATAAAATTTCCTCTCATTTTTCATATGAGATTAAGACAGAAGTAGATCTATTGTGCTCTGTACTGTAGAGACTCCAGCAGCCAGGACCTCAACAACTTCCTTTATTCCTACTTTTTTATACAGAAGTAATGAAACCTGCTGAAATATAAAAATAATTCAGGTATTTCAAAGAGCTAGAGAAAATGTGTTATTTGTACCCTTTCTTGTTTCAAAGAACAAGAGACTGAATTTAGAACAATTACCAGTCAATGTAAAATAATACATAATTCTACACCTAACTTTGTTATGAACTGTAGGCTTGAAAGGCTATGAAATTGCTGCAATTACAATCTCCCACAAGAGACTCATTCAAAGAAAGATTACAGTAGATGATCTGAACAATATGGCAAAAAAAAACACACTAAGCAGCTGGTATGTTAGGATGGTTGGAATATTACATCTAATACAACAGGTGGGAAAACACATTATGCATGTTAATTGGAATATCCATGATGCAGACAGGGCTGGAGTTACCACTTAGGGAAAAAGAACACAACGTAGAAATTTTACCCTTTCTTCATTAAAGAACTTGGATGATCAGTCACTAAAACTCTGATTAATGATGATGCCTCTTTTGCTATTTGAGACTTAGATATGTTACATTTACCAGACTTAAAGGAACAGGTGAGTGCACAAAGAACACGTTCTCTTCCTCCCCCCACCAGAATCTTGGCATGGAGTTAAATTAAAATTACCACATTTAAAACATTGATGGACAAAGAAAGGGAGGAAACATGGTTGAGCTACATTAAACCTCAGACATTCCTGTGCAGTGCCATTAGCTTCAAAAAATGCATCACTGAAGGGAAAAGACAGTTCAAAAACCAGATTCAGATGCTGAAAGGAAGCCTTCCCACAACCTAAAGGAATGTAATAAAAATGATGAATGATGACAGCCACGGAAACAAAATCTAAATTGTCAAAATAATAGATATTTCATTTTTTAAATACAATCAAACAATTTAAGTCTCGATGTAATAGTAAAAATAAAGAGGTTCATTCCCATTTCACAAAGGACAACTACCAACAGGACTAACTAAACTAAACTAAAATTATGGCAAAGAATAAGAAAGGTTTTATTAAATAAACAAGGCAGAAACAAATGAAGTCTCCAAATGAACAACAGCAAGAAAACATTTCTAAGTTTTTGAAGAGGTACAAGAAAAGGTTTAACAAAAGCTAAGGGAACAATTTATCTGCAGTATGCTTTGAAGAATGGTTGCAAAGAAGACAGAAAACATTTCCAAAAGCACAGCTCTCACAATATGCAATGACACAGTGGAGCACTTTGCCTTAGAAGTTTTATAACAGCATTAACAGAACAGAACAAGTTGTGAGAACTATCAAAATGTCTCCCTTCCAAATGGTAAAACAGGGAAGACTGACTGCTTCTGTGATCTGAACTGCAAGATTTGTTTGACTCTGACCAGGGAATTTAACCAGTGACTTTATAATGAGATTAAATCTTTGTTAAAAAAAAAAATACAGCAAAGTTAGTTACTGAATTTCAAGTCCTGGTCACCAGCAGGAGGGACCTTTCTTGACAGAGCGTAAGGTCCTCCAGTAAGTCAACTGAAACGAAAATTACTGCCAAGTTCTATGAATTCCCAGCTTTGTACAGGATAGTAAATCTTAACCACATCACAATCCATATTTAAGAGGAAAAATACAGCTATTTGCATGGATGATTGAACATACAGTGTAACTGCAAGTAAGGCAAGGTCTCTCACTGAGCTACCAATGATGTTTTGGAGCCCTTTCTCCATCCTGAAAATGGGATTCTACCATTATATCTCTGTATTATAACTCCATAATGTTCTTCCATTTACTACAGATGCAAGTGGTGACATCAGGAAGGATTGCCTGGTTCCCACCATCTAACTTCCTGTTAATATTTTCCATGCCAGTATCTGGTTTAGACTGAATTATCTGCAACTGGTAGGTAGCTCTTCATACTTTCTGACACTGGGAACAGCCGCCCCATGCTCTGACACAATTTGTAGTTTAAGGGTAGCTGCATCCTGTGTGCAGAGACCTCAAACTATGCATCCAGAGAGTAAAGAATTTGGTCTAGACACTAGTAAGAATGGGATCTGGAAGTGGATTCCCTCTTGCCTACGTGTCACTGGCAAAAGACTGAAGTGGAAGATCAACTGTTCTGCAGCAGTATGCATACTACTTTGGAAAACAGGACTAAATGGAAATCTAGTGCTCCGAAGTAGGATCACCTGTACTTAAACTATACTAAAAGCAGTCCCGTTTTTAGGGGCTTTATTTTAGGGGAAAAAAAATATGTAGCAATGAAATAAACCGTAGTTCTAGACCTAAGCCAGCCTGAAATCAGTCGTGTAAGACCGATACCAATATCTCCAGCTAAATCTGTTCCACTCTTTTATGGTGATGATGAGGTCTTCATTTCACATGTATGAAATCACATTAGGAAAAAAGTGAGACTTTCTTACAGATGAATAATGACTAAAACTAGAAATGACCTTGGCAGACAGAAGCAAATGTAAATGAAGAGAAACTGAGAAGTATGCCAGAAGTCTCTAATAATTCCATGGATTAGGTAACTTGCTTGCCCTAGGGTGAAAGCAGACACAGTGAGAACAAAAGATCTGGCTTGAAGGACTCTCTGATTTAACAATACTTGATGGCAACTAGGAGCAAGAAATGTGTCTCAGTCACTCCTGAAGTTATCAACAGATTCCCACTAGGCAATAGGATTAAGAGGCTTTTTAAACATAAAACTTATGCCACACAGAATTAAGAAGAGGAAATGGAGTGCTGGAGGAAAAAATGCCTACAATTTATTCATAATTTGAAAAGTTCTCAGAGTATGGATTAGCTATTACAAGCATCCTGAAACCCCAAGGTTGCGCCTGTTTTCATGGCCGTCCAAGTTGATTTTCCCCTTTAGAACAAATGAAAGTTTGCCTCTCATTTACAGTAGCAACCAAAATTATCTTTCAGTATCCACACCTTAGTTTATGAAACCTTGTTATTTCTGAAATAATGTAAAATGACTTGGAGCATGCTGATAATCTAGTGTCACTGGATGATTAGAGAGTGCAATCACAGCAGTGATTTTAAAGTTACCCAAATGACAGTACAAGGATTGTGATTGAGAGTATAAGGATAAGACCAGAAACGTGTTGGGATGAAATCAACACCTTCAAAGCAGTAATGTGACCAGGAAATGAGAAAAGAAGGTTAAGCTAGGTGTGTTACTGAAGATAAATAGTCTTATTTTTCTCCAGCATTTCATGGATCAATTTTCATTAGCTTAGTAGAAATCTGCTTGCTGGCATGTCTGTTGAAGATCTCCTTTTTGCTTTGTATACTGCACTGTCCTTGCTGGGTCGGTGGGGAGGGAGGAGTGCAGTTTCCTCTGCTTAAAGGACTTTATAGGAGGTCTCTATGGATATGTAAATAGAGATTTATGTTAAATAAGAGGAGATTGAGTTCCTGAATTGGTTAGGACAAATACTTCTCACTCAGCATCAAAGAACCTTGTGAAAGTAATAAGCATTTTTGTAGCCTGAGAGTTTTGAACTACAGGTATTTTATTTGATTATAGAAATTTTAAATGGTATGAGCTAATCAAATTTAAAAAGCAAAAGAAATTACTAATACTCTGAACATTAGAAGACACGTGGATATAAGCCAATAAAATGGAGACACTTAGCTAAATAAGTGTCTGGTGAATATTATCTAAATGTTTCTCCCCTTAGGAATCCTGCTAAGCATGATTCAATTTATTAATGTAGTTTAGTAGATGGGATTTCAATTATGAAAAGATGGTAATACTGTGAAGCAAGCAAGTAGGATCTTTCTCTAGGTAATGTCTTGCTGATTTGGTTACACACTCGGTTTACAAAAAATATCGGCATGCCTGTGTATGCAGGAAACATAATTCAGCATAGTGGACTTTCTGCCAGCATTATGCATGTCACCTGGGACTTAGTCCAAATCACCTTAACAGGATTTTTTCCATTCCTTTTAAGTGCTAAAACATATTCTTCAGTGCGTTTAGTACCTCATTCAGAGTGCATTTAACACATTAAGCCTAATTAGTCAGCAGTGTAAGGTCAAGAAATGCAAACAAATTTGCTGCAAACACGACACATTAGTTTTCAACACTAATATATAATGGTCCTTGAATTCAGTTGATTATGGAAGTCTTCTCTGAAAGTTTTCATCTTAGTTCTGTGCATTTCCTTCTGTTCCCTGTGGCTGAGTACCCATGGTACATTTTGAAATTCTTGGATGAAAGGTATTCAGCAAAGGCAGGGATCCTATCTCACATTGCCCAGCAAAATAGTCAGCAACCCATAGCAGTTTGACTCGTTCTCCGCAGATTCAAAGTCGTCGTAGTTGTCACTATAACCTTGACAATTCTCCACATTATCCAGTTCTCTCCTTCTTCAAACACTGCTTAAAATCTTCAGCGTGTGAGTCACCCTGCCTTTCTAACAAGAGTGCTGAGCCACGTTGAAGAGAATTCATTAGAATTCTCTCCAGGCTGGAATAGATTATAATAAGATTACTGTCACCAGCAGAGAGGAAACTGCAAAGGTAGATAAGAAATTCTGAAGGTTGCTGGAGGTATGAGGGATGCTAGAAAAATAGGACTCATTCAAAATAAATAAACCAGTCAAATCCCCTTAGGAAACTTAGCAGCAAAGTTAGCAGTAAAGTTGCTAAAATGCTTGAAAAAACTCTTGGTTGACTTGTGGTAGAAACCTTCCACCTTCTCTAGAAATGCCAGTGGAAAAGAATTTGCAGATCCAAGTGAACTTACAAAGAAAGACCTTGAGGTCAGTCGTTTAAAACAAGCTTCTTTAACTCTCAGAATAAAACTGTAGTAATCTCCAACCATACCTAGCACTATGATTTACTTGTTAAAACAATCTGGACTAACATGATGCTTAGAGCTGATGAAGTATGCTACGGTTGGATCCAAAATTACTCCCAGGCACAGGAGCAGAGGTACTGGATGGCAGGAGCCAGGAGACTGCAAGAAGAAGCTACTAGGTAGCACCATTTCTATCCCAGTTACATATAGACTTATTGATAAGCAGCGATAAAAAATACAGATTTCCACTGGAAGTCAACCCATAACATCTTCACCCTCTTGAAACATTCTACAGCTCCTTGTGTGCCCCCATACACTTGAAGGGAACAAATTCAAAACATAGGCAAAGCCAATTGATTGCCACCTTAACATCCTTCCTTTGCTGTCGTTCTAGTTTAGCAACAACAACTAAGAAATTTAACAACAATTAAGATGCAGGTCTACTATTGCTGACAGTCACTGTAGCCAATATTGTCTTACTGTTTTTCTGTAGCCTCCCATCGGACTGCATCCACTTGCTGCCTTTTCTCTGTATTTATGTTTCTGCTCTTTGGGAAAGGAATCACCTTTTCTGTCTTTCTGCTTATAGATGGAGTACAAACAGACTGAGCTGCCACCATGCCCCAGAGTAACAGGAACAGTAAAGCATTTCTAGGAGCCAAAATCAGGCAGAAAGAAAAGAGCACAAAACCTTTGTTCCATCTATCCTTTGCATTTAAGATGGGAGACTCAGCAGTACTGTAACTGGAGCACAAAACCCCTTTGTGCGTATTTGCTGATGGGGCATCAATGTGAGCCTAGGATTTTGGTTTGAATGTGCATTTCATTATAACGAATGGCTTCATTCAAGATTTCTCCCCAAAGAAACACATCTACTCAACTCTCCCAATAAAATCTCCTCATTCCACAAATGAGTGAAATTTGTCAAACCTAACAAAATAAGAAGTCCTCTTATCCTGAGAAAGATTGTATCTTGAGTGGCAAAGAAAAACGGCAAAGACCAGGAAAACCAACAAAACACATTTGATGTGTTCTTTCTCGCCACTGTACGTTCCAATTCCATAATAAAACACTCTTTCTTGTCACTAGTTGTAAATATAATAAACGTTCTTACGGCTAGCCATTCCCCGACTCTTATTTTTCAAACACAAGAAATACAGCATGTACTGTATATTTGTAACACTTCCCACAGATAATGTTCCTGGATGAAATGTACGGCAGAGACAGAAGTGTTATCCTGCAGAATCCAGCCTGGTATACTCTAATACCTCTTCATTGTACGCACTTCAATCAAAACCAACCAACCACCACAACAATAAAATACACACAAAAACAAACAAACAAAAACCCAACCCACAACTCCGCAGCAAACAGTTAATGCAGTTCCAACATACCTTCACAGTACCTCCTTCCTGTTATGTACATCACTGCATTGGATTTTAGTGCAAATCCATCCAATATAAAAAATCATGAAGACAATCCTGCCTCTAGCCACATAATTTTTACTTCAAGATTAATATTTTCATTCCTTGATGTACACATCAAACCCCTCTAATCCTTACAAGCATCACTGAAACACATTTGAACTCCAGTGAAACAAAACGCGCAACTTATGTTGCTTTCTAATCATGCAGTAAATGCTTAGTTTGTTGTTCATGTTTCTTGCAACTTCAGCTCAAAATAGTGCTCTCCGAAAGTCACTTATTTCCTAGAAATACAGTAATTTATAAAAGCCTAAGCTCTGATGTTATGTGAATTCTCTGACCTGTGTTTGTCATTTCATTTATAAATGAGGATGCAGGACAGAAAATTGCTGAACAATATGCAAGCATCAGTATAGATTTATCTCTACTAAAAATGCCATCTTTTTCTTGAGCACAGGGTACAAATTTGGTTTTCATATGTACTCGCTTTCACATATATCAAAGTGCTCTTTAATCCTAATTCAGCCAATAAATATACTCACACGAACTTTTGTACCTGCGGTGAATGTCACAGTTTTCAAGAACCTGCTTCATTAATTACAGGATTAAGACTTTGGACTACAATGTGCACTTCTCGTTTTCTCTGGAGTCATTGCTGACACTTCCATAACACTACAACTGCAGTAGGTTTGTTTTAGTCGCAATGTTAGTTTAAGGAAAAGAATTGCTAAGGACATGAGGACCTGGTAGATCCCAAATGAACCCACTGCACAGTTCTGAATTCTCTTAATCCTGTATCTGCTGAATACTGTATGGGTGATCCTCTGGTAACAAGAGATTGCAGCTGCATCAGACGTATCCGTATGGAAACTGCAGCAGGTAATTCAATCTATGTGCCCATTCAGTCCTTGGACTCTCTCGAGACTACCAAAGGCAGTAATTACTGCCAGGGTTATTTTGAGATTTATTTTGAGATGTGGGTGCTTGCTCACTACGAGTGCAGATAGCATCATTGCCTGTATTCACAGAGACCAAAAAAAAAAAACTACAACTAGCCAGGAAAGGCAGAATTTGAATAAAAAGCAACAAACAATAAATAATGAATAAAAAATGAATCCATATTGCTTTACCTGTCCTTTTACTCAGTCTTTTTGCTCAGTCATTACTACCCAGAACCAGGATTTTTCATCATCCACCAAAGAATATTAGTTCTATAAATAAAAATCAATGACAGAAGGGTCTTCAAAGCCAGGCTGTGGTAATGGTCAGAAATTTCTATCCCTCTAAAATTATGTTTCATCATTGATTAGTCCCTCCTTCCTGGGAAATTCATTTCAAAACATACTCTTTTTTTTTGGTATGTCAACCATTGCTAAATATATAAATGGAGCTTTCTCCAGTCTTGAAATAGCCAAATTGACGTGGAGATGAAGCCTGCAGGATTTGCTGTACAAGCATTCAGTTTATGCATTCACAACTACAGTGCTGGACTCGCTTGCTGCTTGTTCAGGTCTCCCCTAATCCTGTAGTCATGGCTCCCAAGCAGACTTTAAGAGAATCAATGTTCTTGTTCTTCCATCAAAGAATCAGGGAAAACGGAGCTGAAAAGGGAAAACACTTTATCACCTTACTGCAAGGTCAGATTAGCTGTGCATGAGACATTCCTGCCAGATTGGCATTTGACTTGAAGTTTCCAGTGACAGAGAGCCCACTCTGAGACAGAACTCCAGTTTCACTATCTTGTACCATTAGAAAACTTGTTCAATGTGCTCCTCTCTTGCTCATCTGTTACATCCATAGTGAAGCCACAGAAAAGAATGTTCCTTTTTCTTGCCAGCTATCTTCTATGCGTGCCTGACAACCATTTATATGCACTTCATGTACCTCTTACTGGTCCAAGACTACCATGCTGCTTTGGGATGGAGAAAGAGCTTTCCCTCCCCTCTTGCTCTTTAGCATATCAATTATAAGTTGGTCCTGACCTTATCTTAGTGCATGCATTTCTCTTTTCCCTTTTGTCTGTTTTTCCTCAGCTTCACCTTCACTAGGCTGCCCTATTTTAGAGGTGGTGGGAATCTCCATCCTTGGAGATCATCAGAATTTGACTGGACAAAACCCTGAGCAACTTGCTCTCATGGCAAAGCCCTGCTTTGAGCAGCCAGTTGGACCAGATGACCTCCAGATGTCCCTTTCAGACTAAATTATTCTGTGATTAGTATGTGTAGCTTGGAACATTTAGGATGAATGTCCAGATTAGCCTTTACAAAAGTATCAGCTGTTTCGCATTAATTGCCAAGCAATGGATTTCATGTAACATCCTTCTCCTCTCCCCGTGACAGATGAATCATTATCTTGTTATGAGAGAAGGTGTGACTTTACAAAGCCCCATGCAACAGCACTTATTTTCTGAACAAGTATGTCCTGAGGTTTAATTGGGTAAGGGAAGTACCCCTCCTTTTTCCTCATTTAGACCCAGTCACGACGTCTGTTTCTGCTTACCTATTCTGATTGATTGCTGCTGGGTTTTCTGCTGGGTTTTTCCATTTCAGCTTTTAAATAGATTTTCCTTCCTCCTCACAGAGGCTTCTCTGCTCACAGATATTCAGCTTAACCTCCACATCTGCAATGCTGGACCGGCCTCAGCATTAGGCAGCGTGAGTTGTCTCCTCTCTGCTTTGTGCTTTCCAGAGACAGAGAACACAGCAGGAATGACAGCTCTCACTCTCCTGGGTGGCTGAGTCACTGGCCCAAATAAATGAAACTCCATTAATTATGAAGGAGTTGGCAATAAATAAACAAACTCTCATCTGTGCAGATTTGCTTTATTCAGGTTTAACTAACCAATTGCTCCTCCAATAAACGTTAGGATAAATGAACAAAATTTTGCATTGCAACAGCTGTACTGGAATTCATTTTTTAGTTCAACTTTTTATTGCTGATTGCATTTTAGTGGTGATAATACAAATAGAAAACCCAGTATTTATGTAAGAGCTCTTGTCCCTTGCTCCCTGAATTTATTTTATTTAAAACTCTTCCCCTTTTTTTCCCAGCAAATAAGATAACTCAGGGTTTTAATGATCAATTCTCTCCTTTCCTACCATTTGTGGGCATTGTAATACAACAGAGGTAAGTGCTCTGCCAAAGCAATCTGCATTTCTTTTCCATATTCACCCAGCTGGGACCGATCAACTATTAGTTAGAAAATTAGATTGGAATCTTATAGAATATGATTCACTTTTCCAAATAACTAGATCATGAATTGAATGGGCAAAGACACAAATGGCTCAAGATGGTATCTTTCTGCCAGTTCTGACTCTAGAAAAGTCACCATCCTGAAGTATGTGGCAGTCTCACTACAGATTGCTTGGGAAAAAATACAGTTTCAAGGTGTTTTCTATAGGTATGGATGAAATGGTGTAAAATATTTAGTGTGCCAAGGGAAACCAATGAAATGTAATGATTGCAATATTGTGGATGTTACGTACAAAACCTCCCCTGCACTCTTAAACCTGTAATCTCATCACATAGTCATTTTCTAGCTGTCATAGGACAACCATGGAGTGTCTCTTCCTGCTTTGCTACAGGTATGAAGCTGAGCTTTCCAAAACACTGTCCTTGACCACTAGCTTTCTGTGTTTTCTGTGTGCTATTCATTAAGTTTTAGTTTCAAGAGCTGATTAACCATAGCAAATCTGATCTTCTACTTATCTCCTGCTAAATTTGGATTTTAAGAAGTGTTATATATCTCAAAGTAGAATTACCTTCTTCGCTGTCCTCATCTCCATGTATGTACCACAAAATCAATAAATTTATAGTTTTTGTTTAATATTTCTCATATGCAGGCAATATTTGAAGCAAGTTCATATTTCATCATCTTGAAGTCACAGGAGAGATGTGATGAAGATAATCCTATGCTGCTAGTAAAGGATAGAGTTGTTTTGAAAATAGCTGCACTGGAAGTTCATTTATCCTTACTTTTTCACTTCCCTCTTTGCTGGGGCATTTTAAGCAACCACCTAATATTTGGAAAGTTTTCCAGCAAAAAAAAAAAAAACAAAAAACAAACCTCAAGGCTCTACAAATAAGGTGCTGACCTGTCTTCCGCAGAGATTACTGTGTTGGCTAGTCACGTACTGTACACAGGGTACAGTACTCACAGAATTTACATACCTTCATTGCAGCTAGCAAGAGTTTGGAGAATTTTGTACAGCTGGTCTCCTATCAGAGCAAAACGGATGAAGGGTAAAGCTGTCAACACTTTCAAAACATATGTATCATCAAGCTACATAACTCCCTTTTTTTCTTGGTGGGCAGAGTCTCTCAAGGATAAGTTACTACCAAAGATGAGGGAAGGAAGGTGCTAAATGGTGCTGCAGACAGTGCCATTTCACGTTAGTCAAAAACCCCAGTGTCACACCACATCCAATGAGGAGTACAGCCTTTTTGGGGATAGAACAGATTGTTTCCCCTCACCCATCTTGCACATTGGCTACCTCACTCTAGGATCTGCATTTCCTGCTTGGATTACACTCAGACTTCAGGCAGGGCATTCATAGGGATGGAAAATGGCAATCAGTCCTTGTCATGGGAGGATTTGCACAGTGGTCCTCGAGCAGAGCACAGAGCTCAAGGGACACTCAAACTCAGATTGACTTAACAGCAGCAGCAGCCCATCACCAGTCATGGTATTTCCATGATAATAAAGTCCTTATTCTAGCTTGAACTGTAACAATCCACATCTGTTATTAAAATGGTACTCCTCAGAGCTACTAGGTACGTTCTCAGAGAAGGTCATTTATTACTGATGTATTTTTAATAGAACAACTGTCTCTAAGGAAATCATTGATCATTGCAACTAATGACCAGAATATTACAGAATTTAATTAATAGTTGTATCTGCACACCAGCTAGCCACTTGGAAAAAAAGAGTTTCCTTGACCTTTAAAGCATTTCTAATTCATTTAGAAAGTACCTATGTTAGATGCCAGACTGAAAAATCAAGATCCAGGCCTCAAAAAACTAACGAGAATCCATTTGGACTCTGCAAAATCATTGCAGAACCATTATACGTACAATCTATTATTACTGCTCCGTGAAGCTGCAGCCAGAGGAATTGGAAGATCCCACTCCCTGGCATTCAGCCCCATCCACACGACCACCAAGCCTCCCAGGCCCACCTCGGTCTACACCCATTTGGGCAGTTGTGGCTCTGCCCACACTGCTAAGGGCTTCCAGCCTGGGGGCGACACAGGGCCCTACAAGTTTGTACTGGTAAGGGCTAACCTCTCTAGTGCCTTGGCCCACAGCATAACACTTGGCTTGAGGCTCCTACGAACACCAAACAGTGCCCTTCTGGTTGAAGATTTACTTTTATATTAAGTTCAAATTGCATAAAGCAATGAGTAGGCTGGGTCATGGCCTGCCAGAATGATGCTTTTATAGCACATTCTTGTTCTGTCACCCGTCTTACTTTAAGCCTTTAAATAATCTGTTTGCACATCCCCCTGAACAGACAAGAGTAAGTACGTGTCACACTGACATTGAGTCACGTGAGAGAGCAAAGCCAGGGGAACAGCAGGATGCCAACAACAACTGGAAAAAAGTCCTGTTGGCACCAATGTAAAAGGACCTTGCAGGAGAAAACATGGCTCAAAGATGTTCTTATGCATCTGTTGACTGTATCATCAGCTGGTGGGAAGAACTAATCGGCTGATTCTTCCTTTGAGTATAAGGGCAAAGATTAGGAAGATGGAAAATTTTTCAAATACATTTAGAAAAATGAGGCAGAGCAGGAGAAACTGGAGATAGGAGCTCTGAAGAACACACAAGTCTGAAGCCCTATGAAGCAAAAAGGGTCTCCAGGCAACACTAGAGATCATAGGAAAAGTCACTTCATGCAAAAAGCAAAAATACTGCAATTCTTAGATAATCACGGGGGTTATATAATCAGTACAGAACAAACACACACCCCACACCGACTGTTTACAAAGGTAATAATCTCTGCACATGGTTCAATGCAAGAACACAATGGCTTTATTTATATATTCTAAATTACAATGGTCCTAATGTAACCTTGGTTCATTATCACCTATCAGATTGTCCCAACTACTTTTTTTTCCTTCATATTCATATGGTGCCTTGAATTCCAGTAATGTATGTTGAGAGCTAAGTAGAAAGAGCACATGGGGAGTGACCAGCAGGGTTTCCCCAGAGACACAACATCACCTCCACACTGCTTCTGCTTAGACTGTCCCCAGGGGCAGGCAGCAGCTCTGAGCTGGTCAGCTAAGAAGCACTTTTCACAGAGTACTTCCACCAGGTACTCAAAAGTTCTTTAAAGAAAGACTTCGTGTTGTGCACAACCTGGTAGTGAACCTTTGCAGCTACGGGATCAACCTATGTGTCTGAGCTTGGCTGAGCCTGCTCAGTTCTTCCCCCTGCAAAGCAACCTATGTGCAGTTGCCATGAGCTGCCCCCAGGTAGGACAAGGCCAGAGGGGAGCCCTGCACAGAACAGTTACTGATTCCTGCTGCTTATGGCATCAAGAAAACTGCCCTTTCCAACTCCTGTGAAGCCATCAGACCATGCATGTCTGCCCTGGCAGGAGCTTAGGGAGCTTAGAATAGGTCTTCTGCATCTCCCCTCTCAGTTGTAAGATGCAGGATGTCTCTTGTGAGCTGCTACCCAAAGCAGCTGCCTAGGAGAAGAGCCACCTTTCCTATAAAATGAACTCTAGGACACCTGCTTCTGAGTTCCTTTCACTTCATGGTACAACATACGCTTAACAGCACCAGCAAGAAAGAAGTGGTGAATAATACACATCCTGGCAGAATCTTCTACTTTCCACAAACTTTCCACTATCCTGCTTTCCTGCCCCACCACAAAATGGCTGGCCCCTTTGTACATTTGAAGGCCACACACAGGGCTAGATACATCTTGCTGCGAGCACAAGTCCTGTAACATTCAGGAGGGGGCACAAAAGAAGAGTCTTCCAACTCAGATATGTAAAAAAAAAAGTGTTAAAGAAGTATTACAATGTGTGTATAAAATAGCAAATCAAAAGTAGAAAAAAATAAACCAAATACAGCCGCCTCCTTCAGCACAGAAAATGTGGTCAAGGAAAGTTCTGCTCTTGTTTAAGCGCATTATGAAGAGAGCAAGACTAAATAAATCAAATGAGGTATCTTCCCTGACAGGCCTTGCCTTTGAGTCATACATTTGAAATGTATCTTACGCTCCCCTACTGCTCACAGTTTCCTAGACACCAAATCTCCCCGTGTTTTTCACCACTGCCCCAGTACAAGTGTCAACCAGCACCGTCTTCTACTATTGTCTGATCTTTAATCGGGCTCCCCATCTGCACTGTCATGACTGTCATTTGGGTTTGGTTTCTTTAGCACAAAAGCAAAACATGAAGGGCTCTGCTGTGGTGAGCTTAACTCTCTCAGAGGAGCAGGATTGTGATGTCTTTTCCTACTCAGTTTTTAGAGACTTGCACTAAGGTGGGATTTATCCTACCCACAGATGCAGTGCTGAAAACACAATCCTGCCCCTGTGCAACTTACACACTTCCAGAAAAGGAAGAAAAAAGTATTAAAAGCACTCAGAGACATCGTAACCATCCCTCCATCTCACAGTGTCACCTCTTTGCCTGAGAGGAGCAAGGACCCAGAGCAGGAAGCCTTGGGGCAGCATTCACTCGCTCTGACTCGAGCAGATGGTGCTATGCTTTGCTTTGGTATGTTTTAGAAGATCCTCGGAGGGCAATTGCCCTTTAAAATAACTTGCACAATATGGTCTGGACAGATACTTTCTCCCATTTTCCAGACAAGAGGTCCCGCGAGGCCAATGAAGAAGGGAAACTAACTTCTTGCAAGCTTTTGTATGAGCATACGTAGGGCCAGAAGAGCAGGCCTGTGAAGAAGAGGAATCTAAATGAGCACAACAGTGACATCCAGAGGGCAGAGACCAGCAAGCAGGGCTTTGCCAAACAGCCATTAGAAAAACAAATGGGGTGGGTTCTGAGTACACTTGATGGTAGACTTCTCTTGTTAGTTCTTGACAAGTGGAGCTTTATCCAATGTATTTAACTCCCCAGGGGACACGTGTCAGACACAAGGACTGCCATAGCTCTCCTTTCCCTGGGTAAATGGAGATGCATCTTCCTACAACAAACAGAGCAGGAGAGTGCTTGACACCACATTAAACAAACCAGACTGTTTCCGCAGTAGCCTCATCCTCCTGCTGAGGCAAATGAAGAGAGCTGGAGCAGCACTATCAGACCACGCAGACTTGTCACCTCTGCTCCTGGGGAACAACCCCCTGCTCTTTTCCCTGTAGTGTTGTGAGTGTTACGAGCTTTCTGCAGTTTTGGCTGTCTGAAATAGCTTTTTGGTTTCTCCCCATTGCACAGGTGCTCACTGCCTCTCCCAGTCTCTTAAGCTGTTCCCTCCATCTCACTAACTCCTCTGTCACCTCTCTTCTGAGCCTGTGACTCTACATGCTTTAATACACCTCAAAGTTGTACCAAAGCAGGCTGCAGCTTTCACCAGGATTAACTAAAACTTGTTTGTGCAAGAAGAATGTGTGATCCCGATCATCACACACATAATATGCAACATCCCTGCTGCTATGGGAGCAGGGATTTCAGACTCCTTCCATACACAACACAATGAATTCCGTACGTGGTGTAGATGTGCAGTATACGTTTGACCCCTCCAGATCAGACTTGGATGGTATTTTACCTGCAGCAGGTGTACAGGTGCAGCCCTGCTGCACAGCAAGCAAGAGCAGACTGGGTTTCACTTGACTGTGGCTTAGCAGGGCTTCTATTTGCTCTGGCAGGAACAGAAATCCCAGAGGGGGAGACCATTATCCTATTTACTGAGTCACGATGATTCACTTAGCATTCAGCTTCCATCAGATAGAGCAGCTCCTGGAGCTTAAACTAAATCTGTTTTCATCCTGCTGTGATTTCAGTTTCTCATTGGTTTATCTAAACTTTTGCTTTCTGAGGCAAGAAAGCAAGACTGGATGTTCATTTCTTTATTGTAGATACATTTGGAGAAAGCTACAGATACATTTGGAGAAACTAGCTTAGAGTACAAGGAGACTGGGGAGGGAACAAAAAAAAGCACTCTGTAGAGTTAGAACCTGTAAGAACTATATGCATTGTTCAGAAAAAAAAGTTCCTAAGTCAGTGAAGGACTGTAAGTTTCATGCTAAAACCTACCATGAAAACAACTTGAAAGATATATATAGAAATATATATTTTGAAGGTGTTTTTTTTTTCCTTTTTAAAAAAAAGGCCAGCCCATGGCTGATAGCCAGTATCAGACAGGGTCTTCCTGCTGAGATGACCAAGCTGACAGCTATAACTCAGAAGTAGTAAAGGGCAAAGGTACAGCTACAATGTGGGTGCCAAACACATGATGGCTGCAGCAACCCTGACCAATTTGGTGACAGTAACCTAACAGCTTGGAGATGAGGATGTGAAGATTGACACTGAAGTGACAGAACCAAGTCCCTCTTAGACTGACCTGGATCAAGAAATGATGCTAAGGAGAAGCTCTCTCTCTCCCCAAAACCGTGTGCTACAGAAGGACCTGTGCCATGCCCAGGAGCAGACGGAGCACCCAGCAGAACCACAGCTCTTCCCCTCCACTCTCATGGAATGAAAGAGCCCCCCCTCCAACCTCAGAGGTTGCCTTCTGCTCCAAAAATTCTCAGTGGGCATCTCACTGCTGCTGTACATCTCAGGTGGACACAGGCATGTTCAAAGAACATCACTTGCTAATGTTTAGGAGAACCTCTAGTTTCAGCAGCATAACAAATCCTAACCCTTTTTAAAGTTAAAGAAAATTCCCAGATTTCAACATGATTTGGATTTCAATATGTAAATCCATCTCTTGCCCATACAGTTTAGAAAGTATGGCTTGAGCTTGAAGACACACAATGTGTTAGGATTTCTGCTGAGCAAGAAACACATAGAAGTTTAAAAGGATTAAGATGCTATACATTTGAGCTGTGTTCCAGCCACATTCCTTGAAATAGATGTTACTGTCCTACTTTGATATATTCGTTCAGGTTTCCCTCACTGTGTGTGAGGGAAGAGGTTTCCCGTGAGCCTTTTAAGCAGTATCAAACACTGCAAACCTTAGGAACATGTTTTCTCAAACTGCTCTACAGCGAGTGGAAGAACTAATTCCAGGAGGAGGTGGGTTAGCACTGATGACACATTTCCAAAATATATTTTGACAGCTCAAGTGGCTTGATCTATTTTTCATGGCAAAGCAAAAGCTTTAAAAAGTGTCTCTGACCTCTGCTCATGCAGCTGGTGCCAATACTCCTCAAAGGCTATGGATCCTGCAGGCTCTGGTGCTTCAGAGCTGGGACAGCCTTGCCAGCAAGGGTTTAAGGTGTCCAGGTCCTGGCACGGAAACATTAGATTCAGGAATGATTCAGAGCAAAAGCTCTGCCAAAGCTCCTAGGCTTCTAGAGTTGAGATCAAGAAAGTTAAAGAGCAGCAGCATATTCAGCTCTCAGCTGTGCTGCAGGACCTCTGATGCCCTTCCGGCAAGGCTAGCGTCCTGGTGGGGGTCTGTTATAGACCGCCGAACCAGGATGAGGAGACGGATGAGGAGTTTTATAGGCAACTGACAGAAGTTGCAAAATCGTCGGCGCTTGTCCTCGTGGGGGACTTCAACTTCCCGGATATATCCTGGAAACACAACACGGCACAGAGAAAGCAGTCTAGGAGGTTTCTGGAGAGTGTGGGAGATAGCTTCCTGATGCAGTTGGTCAGTGAACCTACCAGGGGTGGTGCCCCGCTAGACCTTCTCTTCACAAACAGAGAAGGACTGGTGGGAGATGTGGTGGTCGGAAACCATCTTGGACAGAGTGACCACGAAATGGTAGAGTTCTCTATTGTTGGCGAGGCCAGGAAGGGGACCAGTAAAACTGCTGTATTGGACTTCTGGAGGGCTGACTTTGAGCTGCTCAGGACGCTGGTTGGCCGAGTCCCTTGGGAGGCGGTTCTGAAGGGCAGAGGAGTCCAGGAAGGCTGGGCGCTCCTCAAGAAGGAAATCTTAACGGCACAGGAGCGGTCCGTCCCCACGTGCCCAAAGACGAGCCGGCGTGGAAGAAGACCGGCCTGGCTCAACAGAGAGTTGCGGCTTATGCTTAGCAGGAAAAAGAGAGTTTATAATCTTTGGAAAAAAGGGCAGGCCACTGAGGAGGACTACAAGGATGTAGCGAGGCTGTGCAGGGAGAAAATTAGAAAGGCCAAAGCTCATCTGGAGCTCAACCTGGCTACTGCCATTAAAGACAACAAAAAATCCTTTTACAAATATATCAATGCGAAACGGAGGACTAAGGAGAATCTCCATCCTTTACTGGATGCGAGGGGAAACCTGGTTACTAAGGATGAGGAAAAGGCTGAGGTGCTTAATGCCGCCTTTGCCTCAGTCTTTAGCGGCAATACCGGTTGTTCTCTGGACACCCAGTGCCCTGAGCTGGCGGAAAGGGATGGGGAGCAGGATGTGGCCTTCGCTATTCATGAGGAAATGGTTGGCGACCTGCTAAGGAGCTTGGATGTGCGCAAGTCGATGGGGCCTGATGGGATGCACCCGAGGGTACTGAAAGAACTGGCAGAGGAGCTGGCCGAGCCGCTTTCCATCATTTATCGGCAGTCCTGGCTATCGGGGGAGGTCCCAGTTGACTGGCGGCTAGCCAATGTGACACCCATCTATAAGAAGGGCCGGAGGGCAGACCCGGGGAACTATAGGCCTGTCAGTTTGACCTCAGTGCCAGGAAAGCCCATGGAGCAGATTGTCTTGAGGGTCATCACGCGGCACTTGCAGGGCAAGCAGGCGATCAGGCCCAGTCAGCATGGGTTTATGAAAGGCAGGTCCTGCTTGACGAACCTGATCTCCTTCTATGACAAAGTGACGCGCTTGGTGGATGAGGGAAGGGCTGTGGATGTGGTTTACCTTGACCTCAGTAAGGCTTTCGACACCGTTCCCCACAACATTCTCCTCAAGAAACTGGCTGCTCGGGGCTTGGACTGGCGTACGCTTCGCTGGGTTAGAAACTGGCTGGGTAGCCGGGCCCAGAGAGTTGTGGTGAATGGAGTTAAATCTGGTTGGAGGCTGGTCACAAGTGGTGTCCCCCAGGGCTCGGTACTGGGGCCGGCCCTCTTTAATATCTTTATCGATGACCTGGACGAGGGGATCGAGTGCACCCTCAGTAAGTTTGCAGACGACACCAAGTTAGGTGCGTGTGTCGATCTGCCCGAGGGAAGGAAGGCTCTGCAGGAGGATCTGGATAGGCTGGACCGATGGGCTGAGATCAACTGTATGAAGTTCAACAAGGCCAAGTGCCGGGTCCTGCACCTGGGGCGCAACAACCCCAAGCAGAGTTACAGGCTGGGAGATGAGTGGTTGGAAAGCTGCCTGGCCGAGAAGGACCTGGGAATACTGGTTGATAGTCAGCTGAATATGAGCCAGCAGTGTGCTCAGGTGGCCAAGAAGGCCAACAGCATCCTGGCCTGTATAAGAAGCAGTGTGGCCAGCAGGTCTAGGGAAGTGATTGTCCCCCTGTACTCGGCTCTGGTGAGGCCGCACCTCGAGTACTGTGTTCAGTTTTGGGCCCCTCGCTACAGGAAGGACATGGAGGTGCTTGAGCGAGTCCAGAGAAGGGCGACCAAGCTGGTGAGGGGTCTGGAGAACAAGTCTTACGAGGAGCGGCTGAGGGAGCTGGGCTTGTTCAGCCTGGAGAAGAGGAGGCTCAGGGGCGACCTTATCGCTCTCTACAGTTACCTTAAAGGAGGCTGTAGTGAGGTGGGGATTGGTCTGTTCTCCCACGTGCCTGGTGACAGGACGAGGGGGAATGGGCGAAAGTTGCGACAGGGGAGTTTTAGGTTGGATGTTAGGAAGAACTTCTTTACTGAAAGGGTTATTAAGCATTGGAAGGGGCTGCCCAGGGAGGTGGTAGAGTCACCATCCCTGGAGGTCTTTAAAAGACGTTTAGATGTAGAGCTTAGCGATATGGTTTAGTGGAGTGCTTAGTGTTAGGTCGGAGGTTGGACTCGATGATCTTGAGGTCTCTTCCAACCTAGAAATCTGTGTCTGTGTCTGTGTGTCTGTGTCCAGCTCTACCTTGGGAAGCTCCGAAGGTCTGAAGTCCTTGATCCCATGTATGTTTCTGAAGGCTTTGAAGTATCCCTGTATGATGGCTGAGGGAGAAGGAATATACCTTACTTCTCAAGGAACCTAGAATTTTCTTTTGCTGTCTGATCTGTACATTCCAAAGGGTAGTTGTCTGCAGTTGCCCAAGGGATTGATGTTTTTTCCTTGGGGGTAACTCAGAACAAGTTCTTTTCTTTGAGCAACTTCAGTCCCAAATGCTCTTTCTTCCAGTTTTTACCGTTGTCTGTTTTGTTTATACTAACTCAAAAAAGTTAGGGAGTGCAATATCGCTGTATTTACTAAAGTAGAAAGAAGAAATTTTGTCGTCTTTTCTTATGGAGAGGTTTTCTGTAAAGGGCTACTGCCATGGCTAATAACTGGCAGGATGAATCAAAGAAAGAAAGTTGTTTGAGAGTCCAGACACCGTCAAGTACTTTCCAAAAATCAGAAGCTGTGAGTGCCTGCAGGTTCCCTGAATGGCAACTGGATTGGACTGTGACTAATAGGAAAGATCTGTGGTGAGCTGGATTGGAAAAGCTGCTTGAGTGCAAGTTAGTGCCAAACTAGTAAGCTTCACAGAAACCAGAGAGCAAGGACAGTTGTTCTGCTCTTGCTTACTGACCCTCAGGAAAGCTCATACAACTTTACCAATAAAGAGGAAAGAAAATCTTACCACATGCCCCATCTAGCTACATGAAGAACTCTTTAAAAGAGATGAAAAAGAAGAAAAATTAAACAAAATATAAAATATTGGACAACACTAATAGCAGATGTAAAACATTCACATTAATAAATAATTCACATTATACTCACATTCTTAAATCATTAAGAATAAGTCACAACAGGAGCTGACACTATTAGGGAGCAAAACATAGCTGCGAGAAAACTTGAAAACATTGCAAGACTGAGAAAGGGAGGAATTATGTGCAGAAAAGGATGAATTATTTCATACCCTTGTTGCTTCAGTCTTCAGAGGAAAGCAGAAAAGCATCATATACCTACACACTCTTTGATATCTCCTTTCTCCAGCTGGCCTTTGTTCCCTCCTCTGTTTATCTGAGATGCTGGATGGCATTCACCCAGGAGTTACTCTGAAGGCAGCTAACACGCTCCGTGAACAGCTTCAAAGAACTCTGGAGGACAGGAAAGGTCCCATGGCAATGGTTATGGTTCTTGCTCTCTCCATCAAGAGACAGCAAATAAAGGCACAAAAAGGTCCTGTAAAATTTTGCATTTGTCACTGTAACTGGAAAAAGGCCAAGAGCAGATCTATTAAAATGACTGTGTGCTACGGACTTGAGTGATGGACTAGCAAATACGGTTCTGAAGAGTGCAGACCAAAGCTTAATCCTGCTTAAGGGCAGAGTGCTTCTTCTATTTATCAAGCTCAATCTCAAGTCAAAAACTGGAACAGATTTCAAAGAGTGCAGAATACCACACCACAGAGGGAAGGAAAGAAGGAAAGCTGGTGAACAGTGCACAAATGGAAGGTTCCTCTAGGCTGCAATAATACAGGGAATGGGTGTGGGGGAATATATCAGATCAAACTGAGAAGGAATCAACAAAATCCACGTTGTTAGAAGAAAAAGGTAGATTCATTTTAAGTACACAAGTCAAAAAAATCATTTATAAGATAAGGTTGCTGAATATCCCTCTGTTCAGCACTGGATGGGCTCACAGTAATGTGAGTTGTCCTGGGGAAAGCACACTTGGTGAAATGTGGGGAGAAACTGAAGAGTTCAGAGTGGAGCAACAGAAATGATCAAAGGTTTAGAAATATGATTTGAAAGGACAGGATGAAAGAGCTGGATTTGTTTAATGTACAGAGGAAAAGCAAGGGGGAACAGAAAGAAGGGAACAGAACAAGAGTCTCCAAACATAAAAAGGAATTTTTTCAAGAGACAGCAATCAATAAATTATACTCCAAGTTCACCATAGAAAGGAAGGCATTTAGTGTAATTTATTTTTTAAAAAAATCACTATTGCTGTAAATTTAACATACATCTTTCACGGATGATGCAGGTAAAGCTAATGGCATCTCAAAGCAGGGCAGCAGACCTTTGACAGACCTCTTGGACACTGATTTCTGTGATTTCAGTAATTTTGATTACCTCATTTTATCTGTTCTTGAAATGTTATTTCTTTTAAGAGCATGCAACAGCTAATAACAAAAGCAGAACACACTTCCCTTTGAAACAGCTTTTCTCCACTGTATTACTGCACATAATGACTGCATTATTAAGTGTCAGCAGTGCTAAAGGTTTGCTATATTTTAGTTTCCAAGCATCGAAGCATCAGACTTATGGCAGCTAAATGCAGCACAGTTGTTGCCTCTGCTAACGAGGGGGAAGAAAAAGGTCAGCATCAATACGGAGGGAAAACACTCCGTATGAAGTGTGAGGATAAAAGCACATGTTAAGGGCAGAACTGTAGACAACCAAAGTTCCTTAGCAACCTGGAGTGACAACCACTACAGAGACATACAGCAAGTCACCAGGAAAGATGTTTCTGTCCATGGAAATTCATGGCACACTATCCAGGCTTAATGGTTAGTTACTGTAGCTTCTTCACTTTAAATACGCATTTGCATTCTCTTTTAATTCCTCTATTAATTGTGATATTTATAGACCCACGTTAAAATACTCAAAGTTGTTTAACCTGATGAACAAGTTACAAAGTCATTGGATTGTTAAATCCTAGCTATTTATTCAACGGGGTGCCACATATTTCTCAAAGGCCACAGAACCAGTAATTGCTGAGCTTCAGGAAAGAATAAAGGAATAAATCAGTCCCTGCTATCTCGGCTTCTTACCCTTGAAGGGGCACCTAGGGCACTGTTCTGCTCTTGCTCAAAGACAGAGCTGGACAAGTCTGCCTATTCCCAGAGTGAAACCTCTTCCCAAGGTTAGGAAAAGTCATGAGAGGCATGTGCCAGCTATTTCTCTTCTGGGCATGTTCTACCTCACATCCAAAATTCTCCAAAGTGACTTGGAGAAGGTTTTGAGAGGGTTCTGAAAGGATCCAATTAAGAAGGGGTTCTGAAAAAGACAAAGCTGAACGGGAAGGAAGGAGGGAGCTGCTGAACTAAGCAAGGACAAGGTGGGTCAGCAGGACCCCCTCTGCATACACTGGAACCATACAGTGAGGGCATTACAGGTGGAGAGCAGACTCTCTCAGTCCATCCCCCTACAAGCATACTGTTTTTCTTGATGTACAGTCAGTGGAGGGTAAGAGAGGTGGCTGTGCCCCTCACTGACCTCTCCAAGCACCTCGCATTAGTAAACCCACCATTATTTACTCTGCCTGTGAAGCCACATAGACAGAGAACCCAATTTTGTGCTGCAATCAACCATGCTACAGAGAGATGAACACTGACCTTTCGTCCCATTCTATTGCCATCCCAAAGCAGTAGACACAATGCTTTAAAAGACACAAACGATTTAAGCCAAGAGACAGATATTTGTGAGCTGAAGGTCAGAATTCAGAGGCATCTGTCAGCGGCCAGAAATCACTGCTTAACAAGCATCTTGTGACACTGTTCTCTGAAGAGTTCCTGATACAGCCCTGCATCAGCTGCTGACACTGATCCACTACCAGGAGCATTTCAGCATTGCTCTTGGCTCTGGAGGCTGACGTGACTTCTCTGAGCATGAAAAAGTGCAGTGTCACTTCTCAGCCGAAGTGACATCTTCTCTCAGGACTCTCCTAAGTGATTAAAATGCAGAGAGGTGCCTTAAATTGCATTGTGTGGGTTTGGCAGGTTACCAAATCCCAGGACTGTGGAATTAATAGGTTGTTTTTTTCAGCTTGATGCTGAAATAGACAAAGCAATTAATTGAACCAAAACATTTCACTTCACATCTGTGTTATACGCCTCTTCTGCAAGGCGAGCAAGGGTGGATTGGAGTTGTCGGTCATCTCCAAGGGAAACTAGCAGGAGCTGCTCTGAAAAGTTGGATATCGAGTGTCCCAAGTTCCACGTGCTGAATCCAGCAATGAACCTTTTAAAATTTTGACTCCTTGTTTACTTTAGATTTTTGTTTGCAAGTATAAAATTTTCAGATATCTTGCAAATATTTTGTCATAGTGGACTCCAAAAATCATATATGAAAAAAAATCATGATCATATAAATGGAAACTGTAAGAAATAGCTATTATTTCATTTCCCCATATTAAAAAAAATATTCCACCATCAAATCATAAGTACAAAGAGATGCTCGAGCACGTCTAGCATTCCCTCATCCTGATTCAAAACATTACTTGATGGAGCAGAAGTATTATTCACTGAAGTTGGCTAGAAGGGACTAGTTTTCTTCTGGAAACTGCTGATCCAGTGGAACCAAAATGGTCTCTGACCCTTGTGTTCATCCTGCCAAACCTTCCCCATGCCAAGCAGGGCCGCCCAGTCAGCTCTCCATCCCTGCTCCACCATGTCCCAGGGCAGTCAGCTCCCACACCACTCATGTCCTTTGTGCAGCCGACAGGTCCCAGGCCTCAGGGAGATCTCAGCATCATTTCAGAAACATCTGCAATAAACACCGTAATTTTTCAGCACAAATCTACCATCACGCAGCAGTTCTCCTTGAAAAGGTGCATGTTAGGACCTTGAAGGTGCAGCCAGATCCATCTTTCCCAGCACAGCCCTGTGCTTCTAGGAGAGTATCAAAGTTTGTGCCAGGATGCAACAGACTCCAGTAACCGCTTGATAAGATCCTGATATCAAGAGTAACAGGACCAGTTTCTCCACACCAGTTCAGAACTGTTCAGTAATGACAAACTGAACAGCTCTAACCTTATCAGTCCATAATACACACACAGGCATCCAGACTGTACATTGCTACCACCCTGCTCACCACCTTTCTGGGGCAAACTTCTCCTGTGACAAGCTGCTGCTCAACTCAGCCATCGGAGCATCTGAATCTCCTGCAAAAAGTGACACAGCACAAAGATGGGGAGGAGTTGGATGCACAGAGACTGCAGAACCAAGCTGGCCTTTAAGAGAAGCTACTGCAGTGGGGTTTGACAAATTGCAGAGCATCATACCTAGACAACAACCAGTCTTAAATCCCAGAGAAGATAAAGATGATTCAGACATGCTTTCTGAATATCCCAGGCACTCAGAATAGCAAAAACAAACAAGCAAACAACAACAAAAAACCCTGCCCTGTCACACAAATTAGATCATTTTGTTTGACAATCTGTTTACTTATTACTGTTCCACATTTCAATTGATGCACTAGCTGATTCACCACCATGGTTTGCTATCAGTGCCTGTAATTAGGAAGAAAAAAACCACAAGGTTGTTTTCAAGAGCAGCAAAGTATCTAGCTGTACATGTAGGAAAAAGAGGTGTTTTTTTCTTTCCTCCCTCCAAAAGCAGTAGCAATTCATTGGCAGATGCTCTTTTCACTCTGGGGAAAAAGTGCTTGAACTAAAACAAATGAAAACTAACAGATGTACACCTAAACTACATACCTTGATTTACTTTGACTATATACCTAAAACTTCGTAATGCCAGTACGAAAGGAGTTTTGCAGATCACCAGTAAAGCTAAATTAGGCCAGCACCTGTAATTTAAATCATCCAACAAAACACCTCCACAATTAAAAACCCCATAACCTAGTCCCTCAGCAAAGACAAGGCCACAGAAGCAGAGGAGACTCCAAGGAAGTAAAGAAACTCAGTTCCTCAGTTGCCTGACTCAGGGCAGAGTATCTGGGCTGAGGACATCTCCCAGAACATGCGATAAATCACAGAACCACCATCAATGGGAGCCAGCAGGGCTTGGAGCACAGCCTGTGCAACACACACCACCTACCAAGAAGCCACTTCACATTTGCTTTAGCTGTTTGATTTCACATACTCCTGTACAGACACTTGCACACAGTGGTTGAAATAAGGATTTACCCCCACAAGTGCGTTAACACACCAATATTGGTTCAGGTGTGGTAGATTTGGGCCACAGGTACATGAACAACTCAGAGTCAGTGCTGTAAGGCTTTACACGAAGCACTGACTGAAGGTGTGAGTTTATGCCTAGAGGGAATGAACTGATGAAATATCAAGAAAGGACAAAACACAAGGCTGGAAAAGGGCCCTTTCAGCATATTCTTTAATGACTTACAGGTCCATTAACACAAGCCAAGGAACTCCTTCAGATCTGGAGCTCCCTGCTTAGTCTACACCTTCTTGATGTTATCTTGCTAGGGTTTCATACATCACTCCACCAAGAATCAGGCAGTGCTTCCCAAAGAAGCCAACAAATGTTTGTGGAACACAAACATCCTACACAAATACATGGATCTGCAAGTGTCAGGGACAGAACTTGCATCTTTCCTCGCTTCTTGCGATATGCAACTGTCCGATCACCAGATGCTGCTGCATGCTACCTGATGCCTGGTCCTGTACCTCTGGGACTCTTCTGCTCATTTTTCTTCCCCTGCCCAAGGTATAGCCAACACCATGGGAGCCAAATGAGACACAAAAGTGATTTCTGCTCTTTATGAGAGTCTCTTGAAAAGGTAAGTAATAAAATCTGGCTAAAACAGGGCTTAGAGAGCTTTACGTTTTTGTATTGTATTTTTAATTGATATTTAAAAGGTCACATTTATCTGTAATGCCTGACAAACAAAATAATTGCAGCAATTATATCAAAACTAACCTTCTGGCAATGCTGTGTCACTAGCAGAAATTTACATCTGTTTTTTTAGAAATTCATACCAAAAAATGTTTTTTTTTTTTTCCTTCCTGCAGATCCAGATTGGTCCCTCGCAGAGGGCCAGGAAGTGGTGTAATTCATTAATTCTTTTGACATCACAGCAACACAACGGTATTTACGTGCTGGTTACATAGGTATGTGCCTATCAGAAAGAACGTTGCATATAGGCATAGTAAAAATAAATTCACACATAGATTCTTTAATAAAAAAGGTGCCACGGCCACATTTCTAACATTCACATACGCACACAATCCATGTGAGATGCTGAGCTTAACTGACTAGGTATTTTACAAGTGCAAGCACAGGAAGTTTTCTTTGGCATAGAGGTGTATTTGGCCGTACTGATTTGAATACAGTAACCACCAAGTTCTGCGATTACAACTACAGATATGTGTCATAAAAAACAAATCCTTTATTCTCTGCTGCACTGGAAGTCAATTACGAAAGTGGCAGCTCCAATTACTGAGTCACAGCCTTCAAACTTGATGGAAAAATTCTACCATAGGGCAAAAGAAGAGTGTTAGTCAGAAAGGCTAGGAGAGTTGCAGCTCTGAGAAAATTGTCACTGCTGGGATCTGAAAATAAGGGGGGGCTTTTCCAATGGAAACTCTCAGGACATTTGCCATCACAAGCCAGCAGCTGCAGATCTTTGGAGCTCTGTGACCAAACACAGCCAGCAGAAGGTCCAAATGTCCCTACAGCCCCATGAAGGTATGGCTGCATTGTTGCTATAAGCATTCAGAAAACACTCATACCTGTTTCTGAGGAGACATAACTGAGCCAGTGTGGTAAGATCACCTTTTACAAATGCACGCTTTCCATCCATCCACTGCTGATCTTGTTTGACTAAGTCTCTGCCCCACTCCTTGCCTCAGCAGCTTCTAGGAAATACATTTGGATGCAAGGGGTGGGCAGACAGGAATTCACTACTTACTGTCAATTATCCCCAAATATTTGTGTTTAGTTGCATCAAAAGATGCAAGTTCTCAGCTATCACTTTTCAGACCAAATTTATATGCCGACACAGAATCTTATGGTATAACTTAAGAAAGCAGTAGGAAAGGGAAAAAGGGAATACAGGCTGTCCTCAAGGAAGAGCTTCGCAAGCTCTGAGAAGGGCTAAGAGAAAAACATCGTATGTAAAATATCACCATTCCTGTCTGACATTTCTGGAGAGTTTTACAGACAAACAGGAAATAAAACTTGTACCCACAACATATTTTTCAAATGGAAGTTCCCAGTTACCGCAGCATTTATCTGGGACCCACCTGTATCCCTCAAAAGACTGTTTGTGCCAGCTCCTTGACATTATCAACTTGTGTTATTTGCTGCCTCCCGAAATGTCAGCTGCCTAACCTTTCCAAGCTGTTCTTACACACAGTCTGCTTTTCCAAAACTCATTAAGTATAGCAAAGACCTACAGTCCTGTGTAAATCTTGCAATCAAGCCAAGCTGCAAAGGGAGTACTAAGATCTTCGAACC
This sequence comes from Cygnus olor, assembly GCF_009769625.2. NCBI lineage: Eukaryota > Metazoa > Chordata > Aves > Anseriformes > Anatidae > Cygnus > Cygnus olor. Next base: position 79,653,667 of record NC_049171.1, on the reverse strand, counting down.
CTCTCAAACTTTGTGCACTTCTGATTCCCTGCTGCAAAAGTCTGTCCTCACTGCTGAGCTGTTAGAAAATATATACAACTTTTATTTTTTGTTGTTGATTTTTCAAGAATGACAGTGACTACAGCTAGCTATCTTTTACAGTATAAAAAATAAATGCAGTTCAAAAGCTACCTTTCTGGTTAGTTGTGCATCAACTAATAGACAAGTTACCAGAGTATTAAGACTTCAAGAAATTTGTGTTGTGTTCCTTTACACATCCTTATCATTGTTTCCAATAGATTTAAACATGAAAGGATGAGGATTCAAAGACTTAAGCTCAGTACCTGAATTCCTCTCTTGCCCATCACCAACAGAGCTGGACCACTACTTAATTTTGGCTCTCAGTGGATATGGGTCTCAGATTGTGCATCCAGGTGGGGTGGCCGCTTGCACATGGGGAGTCAGCATGGAAGTTTGGAAACAACCCTTCCTCTGAGCCTCTCTAGAGAGGCTGACCATCTTTTGCATCTTCAGTTTTCACATCCTCTGAGAACACCAGTGTGATCACAAGATAATTGGGGGAGAGGAAATGGTTTTAAAACCATAGCTGAGAACTTCAGAGGCTGTGCCTGTGCTAAAACTGCCGATAACCACAGGGTAGGTGGTTCTGTCGGTGCTCAGCAGAAGAAGGTAGCAGCTGGGTGGCTGTTTGACAGATATCAGATGCCTAATGAGGCAGTTAAACATCCAAGGCAATTAAGCATCTCAGCCTAAGTTTAGTGTAACCCAGCTGATTTTGTCAGTTGGAAGTCCACATTATCAGCCATCCCAGGCGATCAAAGAGGATGGTAACCTCCAGCAGTAGAGGAGAGGCAGAGACGTGCACAGTGGGCAGCATTTGGAGCAAGGCATGGCTGTGGGGGGCTCCAGAGAAGGACCCCTCTCCACAGCCTCAGCTCAGGCCTGCTAGCTACCTCAGACTGATGTGACTAGAGAATTGCCTGAGCATTTTCACCAGAGTTGGACTGTGAAGTACTCTCCACAACAACACAAACATTTTTATTTTGCGGATATCTCCAGGCCAAATCATAGCAGCTCTTTTCAATTCACAGCCCTGCAGAAGAGGTAGCATCCATACAGAGCTGCGAGTCCCTGCACCTGCAGCAGAGAAGCTGGACCAAGGCTTCCCTTCTTGGTCCCTGCCTTATCTATAGCTTCACAGGACTTCTCAGCAGCTGACAGGATCGATGACCAAGTTATTTCTTACTACAGCTGTCCCCACATAACGTGTCTAGGTTTGACTGAGTAGATCTCGAAGGAGTTTGCTCTGTAATGAGTGCTTATTCCCCATGAAAGAGGCTTAAGTCTATTCCTCCCAATTCAGAATCGTCTATGTGTCAAAGTAATTATGCATGTCATTAAAACAATATCAAGATTTCATAGATGCCACGGCTACAGTTCAGCCCTTCCCAGTAAATTGGGATAACTGAAAACACACTCACTTCAAGAAATTATGGAAAAATATTTTTTAAAAATTATTTATCCTTTTTTTTCCCCAAAGTCACCTGTGGGGGATTTAAAAAAATCAACCTTAAATAAAACCAATTATACACAAATCTCATCCTCCATCTTGACTCCAAGTGAAAGTTTAGTTTAAGACACCATGAAGCCATTTTTAGCTTTTTGAACTTCATAGGTTATGCTTTCCATTTTTCTAGTATCTACCCAACAGTAAAGCCATGAGGTCAGTAATCTCGAGGTTACTTCGTAGTGTTCAGATCCACAGAAGGAAAGACTTTATCCTAAACAGATTCAGACACGACAAAATAATGAAAAAAGTGACCTTGAATAACTTTTAAGCCTGCAGTACTTGCTGATGTTATCCAAGCTGGATACCCAAAGCCTCAGCCCTGAAGCTTACGCTCCGTACAGAACACAAGAGTAAAAGGCACCTTTCAGGGTGAAATGCAAGAAGGCATTTCAGAGCGCCTTCCAGCTGCTGGGATGGCGGCCCTTGGGAGGAATCTAGCATTCTTGCAAGCTGGAATCATTCAAAGACCTAATAAATGAAACTCTTAACTAGAGAAATAAGCAAGTGCAAAAGTGCTTGCAGAAGGATGGGACACAATATCCAGCAGATCCCTTCAGAAAGCCTAAACAAAAAGTCATTAAAAAACAAGTAGGCTTACATCCCTAAATACTGCAGGAAGCTCAAAACACTGTAGCAAAGCAAGCTTGCTGACCTCAGGTGGCATCTCCAGAGCTGGAGGGGTGCAGGAAGGCTGAAAGCTGGGGAGCTCTGGCCTGTCCCAGGGCATGAAGAAGAGAAGAGAGCCAGGCTTGCCACCGCTCCCCTTGCTGAGATGCTCACAGCTGTGCAAGCCATCGCTCCCTTGTGCTCCATTTCCAGGACTGGGACCTTCACTAAAACCAAGCAAATGCTGCAAGGACTGACTGATCACACAGCTGCAGCCAATAAGCAGATTACCTCTATTTCTTTTTAGCTTAATTTTTTAAGAACTTCTTACTTATTTTTATGGTACAAAGTCTCTGCCAAGGTGGAGAAAGCAAACATCTCATATTTCCCCGAGGCTGATCAGCAGAGCACACATGGTTGGTTAAGAATTATTATGCCAGCCAGAAGTGTGGCAAACACACACTTTTTGTATTATAGGTGAAGTGGGAATTCAACAAATCAGTTTATGAGAAAACATCTGCAGGAACCTGATAATAGAAACTATTAATGAGTCCATGCAGGTAGGAGATAGAGATGATGCAGCTTTATTACCAGGTGTCTTCATAAATTTAAAAAATAACCAGAATTACTATCCCAGATTCACGGGGCTGTATTTCATGAAATATTTTAATACAGGAAAAAACAAACAAACAAAAACCACAACATACCCAACACTTCAGTACGATTTGCACTGAGAGCTAGATCTCATTCAGACTTAAATTCAGCAACAACAGTTGAGGTAACATCAGCCACCTCATGAATCACAGGAACAAAAAGTTTTCTTATCTGCTAGTAGAACTTCTGTGGCATCATTAGAGGTAACCAGAGTATGGATCATGACAGAAAACATGGTCATTTGAATATACTTACTTCTATTTTGAAATATAGTTTTCATGAGCACAAGTGCACCTTAACCATAACTATTTCTGGAAAAAGAAAAGTCTTTGGAGAAGAGGAAGGCCCTCTTATAACATAGGGTGGCTCCTACTCAACACATGCACAGCTCCATAACAAAGGCCATATGGAAAGACAGGCTTTAAATGAACCACTTCTCTAAGCTCTGCTGGTTACGGGCAAGAAGCCTTCTCCCTACCACAACCTGCGACAATTGCTTTTTGTCCTTTTTCTCTGCACCCTCAAGAAGAGCCTTGCTGCATCTCCCCTTTGGGCAATGGAAGGTGGTGATCTCCCTTTTGCTGGTATAGAGAAATTGGAATAAAAATGCTGCCAGCTGTACTGTGCTATGCAAGAGAATTTAAACTAGGCAAACTTTGCAAGAGTCCCAAAATTCCAGAGACCTTGTAGGCAAAGCACTCAAAATGTGCCAGTCACTGCGTTCATCTGCCCCAAGCAACAGCTTCTAACACTCACATGCTTATGGGTGCAGTGAGGATCAGCCAGTTCTCCAAGCCTTGAAGCTATAAGGCTTATATATAAAACCAGCAAGCCGATGGCTGGCAGAGCAACAGCTCTGAACCCTCACTGGAAAAGGCAGTCTTGAACATGATGCATTGAATTCAGGACCCGCTTAACAGAGCCTATCTATGATAGAACGGGTATGTGTGCTATGCACCTATTCCTATGGTCACCTCAATTTCTTTCTTCTTCTCGAATCAGATTTGTTCAAGAGGACTTCTACCAACAGAGGACGAGCACTGTCCATAAAAGTTCCTAACTTCACTACCAACAGGCCCATCTGAAGAGCAGATGTAGTTATACCACTTTTGAACAAAAAACTTGCTCAGAGCTAAGAAAATGGCAGTGGTTCAACTGTACAGGTCTTTTTTTTTTTTTTTTTTACAGGGCTGAAACAGATTTCCATCACTTGTCTAATTAGCCATACCCTGAAGTTTGTGCAAAACACAGATATTTAAGTAGCAGTTTCTATGGCTACCATCATTCTACTCATTATCTCTGAAGGATTAGCCAGAGGATTCTCTTTAGCAGAAGCTAGGAAAGTCATGATGGCACACTACATGATATGATAGGTACTAGAAGTACAATGAATCTTTTTAAAAAAGATTATTATTATTATTTTTTAAGAGCACTGCTTTCAAGACCCTTTGCATGTTGGCCAAATACGTTTGTGCTGTTGGCTCATGACCTGTCATTTACAAATTAGCAAGAACTTTCCAGCAAGCAAAACAGGAGCAGACTCCAGAGCTGCACCCAAAATTGGTTCGGTACATTGCACTCCTTCACCTCCTCCAGTCCTATGCTCCACCCAGGGCATGGAGAGAAAACATCAGCAAACAGAAGACTGAATATCTAAGGATCTACTTACAAAGAGCGTTAATTTTAGTAAGTTTTGGGAAGTGGCTGGAGGGGAAAGATTTCCTTTAAGAATTAAAAGACTGTGAAACGATGAATTTCTCTCTCCCAGTTTTGCTTTTATGCCTGCATCTGTGACAAGCGGGAGTTGGTTCCAAGGTGCCAAGAGGATCATACTCTGTTGAGCTGACTGAAAAATTAGCTTCCTTCTCCCTGAGGAAACCCTGGGACTTCAAAGTCTGGCTTCATTCCACAGACAGACTGAAAAATAAAATATCTTGGAAACTTTCACAAAAACAGGTTACACTTTCTCCAATGTTACTGAAAAGACTCCTTTAGCAATTTATTGTTTTGGTATGGAATTTTAGAAATCACAACATATTCCAAACATCTAGGGATATTCAACAAGTTTACATTACAAGTTTCCTCATGGAGTTTTTTCGAGTCCTAGTTTTGTGGCCAAAGCACTGGACTAGCCTTGTAAGTATGGGTGAGCACTGGGCTGAAGCAAGATTCAACCCCCAGCAAGTTGTCATTCTCTGCACAGCTGAGCTGGCACAGATTGGGAGAAGCTCCTCTGTCTTCTGTCTTAGGCTAGCCAAGGCAAGAATCAGGGCAGATGGGTAAGTACCAGAAGAGTCACTTTGGGACAGGATTGCACGCTTACCAACCCAGGTACAATTATACCTTTCTTGTTGTTGCTCGCAGAAAGCTCCAAGTCACAAGAACCTTAGTTTATCAGCATTGTACAACTGCTGCTAGAAAGCCCATAGGCTTTTAAACAGCTCCTGAAGTCTGAAAGTGAATCTAAAAGCATTGTAAAGTCCTGGCAAGAAACTTGGGGTTCCTTCTCATTTCCAAAAGTAGAAATTCACAGGAGACTAACTCCTGCTAAACTAGCTGCAGCCATTCTATAGCTGATTTAAAACGAACAAAAAAAGCCACAAATCCCAGAATATTAGTTAAGTTTTTAAACACAGTCGTATATTTTGGAGAGTTTAGAAGTCCTGTAGGAACTTTATAATAGCTTGAGGCATTCAGTTATACCTTCCATAACTAGGCATTAAGCTCAGCTTTTTACCAGCTACTTTAGTATAGTCAGTGTGCTCTGCAGCACTACAACAGCATTTATAGCTCTTCAGAATATAATCCCATTTACGCTCGAGTCTTAATACTCTCAGCTGTCTGGGGAAGAGTATTTCCACTTGCTCTGCGTATGTCAAGGCAGAAGTGACATTTTGTGGACAGCCTTTTTCTTCTAGGTTGTTACACACAGAGAACAATCCCTTCTTATGCCAGGGAGCCCTAGCGCACCAAACACTAACAGAAAGATACTGTCCGTAGCACAAAGGCACCAAGTTTCCCAGAGTAGCAAAAGAATATTCAAAATAAGACCCGATCTCAAATCTTCAGTAACCTAGATGAGTTACTTACTGCTCCCAGATTTAACACATGCAGCCTTGCAGCCACAGGCAAGAGAGCAGCAAAACAGTGGCTGTAGCTGTGAGACCCGTAACCCATGGAAAAACAACCAAACCCCCACACTCCTAGCATAAACTTCAGTCCTGCACCTCTTTGCTTTGATGCAGGTAATGGTCTTCACACCCACTTCCCAACAATATTTCCTGTTATCTGCCCTGTTTCCAAAACGTACCTTTAAGAAGCTTAGATCACTGTTGGCCTCACAGCGTAAGCAATAAAAGGTATGGCAATGTCTCAAATGAGTTTAAGACAAATGATGGATGGCAGATGAACGCTGAGGCAGGCAACCAGTACCTTCCTCGTGTATCACCGTTAAATAGAGTTGGAGAGGCATCGTGTTCCTTTGGTGGCAGGCTGCATCTCTAACAGGATAAACTTCAGTGTGCTAATTGGCACAGATTACAAATTGGCTGCTGGTGTGTGCCCGGAGGTCCTGGGCAATAGGCTGAATGAAGCAAATCTCTGTGTAATTGCCCAAAGAGATTTGGACTGAAATCCTTAATCATGGTTTTAATGAGGGAACAAGAATTCTGATTTTATCAGTTGCTCTGTGTTAGCTTTTGCCCACAAGTATCGGAGATTGCTCTCGCTTTGATTTCTGATCTGCAATGCACAGGCCGTGCTCATGTCTAAATGGGCCTTGTCATTCGGGGAGAAAAGGTGAAGAAGTGAAATCAGAAAAGGAGAAGGAAGAAACTCAGCAATGCTTTTGCTGTGTTTCAGAAAATTCTGTCTGTTAGGAGTGGCAGGATGGAAACCACAGAATAGCCAGGGGCAAAGCATCCTGCTGGCTGAGCAGATGGATGACTGTGGCCAAGGCCAGCAGAGCCAAGCCAAGTCACCTCAGCACCTTGCCCCTGCTTGCTGCATCTGCACGCCCAGTGGATGGATACTCCAGCTATCACTTTGTTTCTTCACGATGCTGTAAGAAAGGGACATTTTGGAAATAGAGACCAGAGTGTCTATTTGCCTTTCTTAATACTTTCCTTTTTACAGAGCCATGCTTTAGAGAAACAGAAACACATAACCTGGCCAAGGTCATAAGGCTCTCCCAAAGCCCTAGTTCTAAGACTCTTCTTCATGTTCTAGCAGCATAATATGGTTCAGATCACATTAGACAAACAAGACTCGCGATCTATACGCACACCAGAAAATAGCTACCTAATTCTCCATCTTTCTTTCTTCCCCCTGAAAAACCCACATTTGGGGAAAAGATTTAAACCCAGTTGGGTTTGTATTCTCCTTCCATAATGTTTAGCTGCCTTACCTGAAGAAGCCTGTTCTTCTGAGTTGCTAAGACACTTCATTATATTCCCTCAAACCTCCAGCACTTTGAAGAACACCACTGTAGCGCTGGCCACAACACCTGAAGCTGCACATCTCTTCTCCCCACAGAGAGCTACACAACAGCCTATATATTTGTCTTCCATTAACAATGTTATCACGATTAGAAACTACTCTGAAATAATTGTTTTTAAGGCACTTTACAGCAGGCAGACCTTAGATGTGGAGGTAGCTTGTTTCCTAATGCTTAGAACCAACTGCAACTCTTATAAAAGAAAACAACCTCCCCCCCCACACGTACACATTCAGAATGGCCATTTTTCCCATAAATGGAGGATCTCTTTCCAAGACAGTCTCAAGAGATAGAGATTAATGAATCTTTACTGTCTATCACAATACTCCAAGTCATAATAATTCAGATGATGACAAAACTGGCCCTTTTAACCACCATTTTAACCTTATTTTCCATGTATTGTAAAAGAAAATTGACATTTTCTGTGTTTTGGAAAGAGAAAACAGCTTGCAACAAACGGGGGCCTCGTTGGCTAATGCATTACTGAAAGTTGATGGATTAGTCCTAACATTGATTAGCTCAGTACAAATAAATACAGCTATTATATTTTCTTTAACGTCATGAATGTCTCCTGGCATCTCTGGGATCGTGACAGAATAGACTTCATCCTCTTTAGTACAGGGTTATAGGTAAGAAAAGATGTCATGCTGTTTTAAACAGCATTCACTGATAAGGGTAAACTAATCAGACAGGAAGAGACAAAGGAACACATTTTCTAATGAATTTCTTCTTAGTTAAGCACCCCAGGATTATGAAAGACAAGTAAAAGAGTTCAGCAAACATCCCTTTGCATTTCAGACATCAACCACTTTCCCTGTTAACTACAATAATTATTTGCATTCATATATGTATTTGAAAGAAGCAAAACCCACCATACAATATTTTTTCTCAAATGCCTTCCTAGAAGTAACCACAAGTCATTTTGAAACCCACAAGCTGAGAGAGGCTGCTAACAGCAGAGTATCTCTGCCTGTGCAAGGTTACTCACCTTAGGATAATAAAGGAGCAGGACAGGTGAATCACATAAACACAACACAGCCAGAAACAGCAGAGAAGGAATGTACAAAACTTATTCAGAATTAGTGAAATATTTCCAACATGCTGCTGCCCACAGTGTGCCCAGCCACGTGCTTCCCCTCTGCTGCTGGTGGACCCCAAGGGGAACGATGGCTCTGAGAAGAAACCACCATTTTTACTAGAGATTTGTCCCCTGGCTTGGGTCAGCTACATGGGAGGAGAGAATAGTGGAAGGGCTAAACTCAAGACTGTAAGTGCACTTATTAGGGCTCTCAACAAGGTAAAGTGTTTGGGTGTCTGGCTGGCATTTCTCAGAAGAAAAATAACTTTGAGCAGTCACTGAGGTGATAGGAGAAGGACCAGATGTTTTCTGATAGCTAGCAAGCCTTACTCTGATCTTAGTTCAAATGCTTCCAGATATATGCACATTTCTGTACACCCTTCCCCCCAAAAGAATACCAATCTTCCCACAGAAAAATCCTTAAAGAGAACACAGATTAAAAATAAATAAATAAAGCTCCTCCTGCCCCGGAGAAACACATTGATTGTCATCTCTCCATTTCTTTGCCTGATTTTTTTTTAATTTACACTTCAAAGAAGAAGCTAGAGAGAAAGAACAGAGTCCACAGCAGCACCAGCTTAACTAAAACAATTTTTGAATATTCATTTTCCCTCCTCTCTCCACAGGAAGATCGCTACTGCTATTGCAGTTGCGTGATGTGCATGCTGAGGCTCTGTTGAGCTCCAATTTCCAGTGAAAGAGCATCTATTGCATTTTTATGCTTGTTAGTGTAATTATAATTCAATATTTGCACTGCAGTAACACCTAAGCAATCCTGCTGAGATTCATTCTGCTGTGCAGTGTACAAACACATTGACATGACCCAAAAAGGGTTGAGTGGCTGCCAGTCCCACCTCGCAGAAAGCACATATGATTTAAAGGCCGAGTCTACAACATTTTTGTCAAGACTTGTACGTCTGTCACTTGCATGAGGACCTGAACTATGAAAGGTGAACAGAAACAAGAGTTTTAACATGTATTCTTCTATTGTGTTCACACACAGACTCTACAATTAGGTGCCTGCAGCAACCAGTTGAACTACCAGAGTGGTTCAGCATAGAACACGTGCAGACCAATGCACCAGCCCAAAGCCCATTGAGCAGATCCAAGTGCTATCATTTTGGCTAAGCACACCATCTACCTCTGTGCTCACAAATGAGCCAGCAATTGCTAGTGCTTCTTTTCTTCCATCCCCTGTCCTGTCCTTCTACTCTCTCTAGAAAATTCATCATCTAAGTGTTTGAGTTTATAGCATTTTTAATTAGGCAAAACACCAAACCAATAAACAGTAACTTTTTTATCATAGGAAATAATTTATTCTTAGGAAGAGGGAAAAATAAGTTACCTTATCATTTGATGAGATGTCCTGCTCAGAAAAACAGGCCGTTGTTTGATGCTTCACAGGCAAATACCATATTTTACATCCATTGCATTGGCAGAAGACCTTTCAGAACTTTGAGTGATTAAAAGAATTGTGGACGTGGTGTGTTCACACATATGAACACATAGCTTCAGGTGCACATATACATGGAATACATGCTTGTGTGTATACACAAACATACACACACCCCTATGGGTTTTTATACCCAGAGGGCAGAATTTGAGCTTTGAGTGCCTTAAAAAAAAGATGCAGAAAAGAAGCCACAAAAGACCTCATCAGGTGAACAGTGAAGGAGTTACCCAGCTGCTCCCATACCTTCCACTGAGATAAATGGGAGACAAACTCCCATAGCTCAGTAAATCCCACTGGCTTTAGCAAAGCACAGAAAACCCAGAGACTCTGGATATCCATGGACCTAAGGACTAGCAGGCTGCTAGAGACAAGCACAGCAAAGCTAACAAACACACCTTGGCTCTCAAGCTGAATGCAACGTACCCTGAGCCTGCTGAGCAAGTTACCATCAGCTGTGGCAACCCTGCCCACCACCAACAGATCTATAGGCCATTAAGCCCAAGCTTGTTTCAGTTAGGCTAATTAATTACTACTTTGCAGCACCTTCCCCTCAGCTGGACCCTGCTGTTGCTAGATTACTTCACACTGATGAGAAAGAAAAATTGTGCCCCAAAAGATAATCAGCAATCTGCTTCAAAGCATTCATATTTATACTGAGTAACAGTAAAACAACAACAAAGAATTATTTTTACAGCAGCTGAAGGTTAGCTGGGCAGCATGACACTGGGGTGCTCTCAGTGGGAAGCCCAAGAGAAGAGTAAAAGCCCCTTTCAGGGACCACAAACTTAACCCACAGCTAATGCTCGTATTTGGTAATTACTACTGCATTCAGCAGGTTTCAGCTGGTGATAAAGCACCTTTATCAGCCTGGGCAGGCCATACAGCAGCAGTTTTGAAAGCCATGTGCCGTCTTTAGCACAAGGTGGGTGAGACAGGTCTCCTTCAGTGCTGGGCTGATCCTGCACCAGGCCCGTGTAAGCACCCAGACTGCAGTTTCCTTCTCTGCAAAATGCCAGGCTCCTGCAGACGTGGTGTGATACGGTGTAAACCTGTGAGCCCAGCTGACTGCTGTGTCTGAGGGCTGAGAGGAGGGAAGGACTTATCCTGCCTCCTCTCACCTGACTGAGGTACTTCTGGTAACAGCTCTCACCTCTGCCTCATTGAGCCTCTTAAAACTGCCTTCCTGAAAATAGAGGAGTGTCCTTTAGTGCTCTTCTACTTCATCGTGTTGACATAATATGAAATGGCTTGTAGTTGCTTTCTTGGATGAAGAAAACGCCCACAGGTGCTTCTTACGTAGGCCTCAGTTATGCGCCATGAAAGTCAGTGACATATTTGGTGCTTCTCAGTCTCCTTACTTTGAGCAGGGAAGAATATTTTTGCCTTCTGACCTCATTTTGATTAGCTTTGGGTGGCAGAAGGTATATTACAACATCAGACTGCATGATTCCTATTTTAGCAAAAATGAAGCTATCAATACATTAAACACGACGTGTGCTCCGGCTGGCCAGCCTGCGCCATGCAGTAACAGCCACCTTCCCCCCGTGTGGCAGCCACTGGTCTCTGGCAGAGGGGGCTTGGAAAAACCTGTCTCTCTCAGTGGGCTGTTTAATGCAGTGCCTTGACAAAGCACACAGATACAGCAGTGGCTTGTTGGCCTAATCCGGCTTGGAAACCTTTGCCTGTAAAGTCTTTTAGTAAAATGTGGTGATTCTGGTAGTCAGGCAAAAAGCACAGTATCTTAAATCAAGCTGTAGGTAAAGTGTTTTAGAAGACAGCAGCAAATATATTGCTGAATCACTGTAACGAGTCCAACCTTCATGATCATTTCAGTGAGATGCTTCCTGTCACGCCCAGAGCCACAGAAATGGGGAGAGGTGGCACAAGGCACGACAGGCCCCTGTGATGTTCCTGCCAGCCATAGAGTTTCACTTGAGCTTTTTGTTTATTTACACCCAAAGAAAATCCAATTCTGTAATTTTCTCCCTTCCTCCAAGATGAATAAACTGCATTTTTCCTAAAGAGATGACAATCAGCTGTCAATCGCAATGACAGTTGCCAGCCCTCGTGGTCCTTAAACAAATTAATTCCATTAAGATCTAATGATTCTCTGTTGTGAAAACGTTCTGCCACTATTTAGATTGTGTGCATCTGACAGAAAATATATGCTTTCAAAGTGGCCATGAATACTATCACATGGCAGCAAGTAGGAGTACTGATTTCATCTGAACAAAGGTTCTTGTTAAAAACAAACTTATTAAAAAACACCACAGCTTTGCTTTTGTTCATTTGACAAGCAAACAGCGTTTCTCAGATTTCAGCACTTCAGTTGGTCTTTGGGTAATGACTATTCCTCCTTCATATATTTTTTGTGAGTCACATCTGCAGAGACAGCCGATCCTTCCACATCTTCTCATACTGGCTGCCAGCAGCACTCCCAAGGTTCCCACTGAGGGCACATCATCATAGCCTGGGGCTGCTTGCTCCTGGTATGCTTCCAGTTTGCATCTCTCCAGGTCCCTGTCCCTCTGCACCAGACACCAGAGGGGACAGGACAGCCCTGTGCAGCATGGCCATCCCCTCCCGGGCTCCTGCCACAGGGCAGCCCCACCATCCAGCCCAGCACTGGCAGCAGGAGGAGGCTCGTTCATCTGTCAGCTGCCATCTCTGCAGCCACGTAGCTTGGAAAAAATCAGAAAGAGGTGTGTTTTTTGTTGTTACTCACACTGCACCTTCTAGCCTCTGCAGCGTTGTATACTTGGCTTGTATAAAGCACTTCATTTTGGAAAATGAGAGGTGGAGGTGGAATATGGAGCTGCCTGAACTTCTTTAACAGCCATGAAAAGGGAAAAAGGAAAGACTGCTTTGCTATAATCACAACAGAAAATTAAGGAAAAACTGATGATGTTACCAGACTTTAGGTTGAAAATGAATGGAAGGGGATTTATGTTCACATAGCTTATGATTCAAAGATCTCTGTCCCAGGGTATTTTGAAGACCAAAAGCATAGCTAGGCTCCGACAGGAGACTGGCAAGTTTCTGATGGACACAAGTCTGGCCATAGGTGATTTTAAACACAGTGGTCTACAAGTAATGCCAGGGCGAACAGAGTCATCTCCCTTTTAGCAATCGTCTTGCCCATCCTGCTGCTCTCTGGTAACTGTGTAATTCTGTATTTTCCAATAATAGTGCTTTCTTTTAATCTGTTCTTGAGAAATGTTCTGTCTGGATTTCCCCCCTCCCACCCCATATTTTCTCTCTCTCTTATCAGGGACAGACAACTCTGTAACTCCCCAGCAAGCGCTCCATCAAGCCACGAACTTTGCTGCAGCTAGTTATCTTACCCCAGCACTGAATTCTTATCAGAAACTCTCCACTTTTTTTTTTTCTTTTAATTGCAAATAAAAGGAAAGGGTATGCTGCTATTCATCCCCATTTCTCCAACATCTACCAGTTCTGTGCGTCTCGCTCTATTCACAGAGGATCCTAACAGTATTTGTAGAGGACATAATAGCATTTCTAAACAACAGAATTACCATCTTCTCTGCTGCTCAGTATCATGCCACCAGGGCTTTAGGGCACAGAGGAGGTAAGAGATAACACCTCCTGTTTATCACAGGTCAGGGCAATGCAGCCCACTGAGAGCCCAGTCCCAGCACAGTGCAGTTACTGAGAGCAAGCTGCAAGGAAGGACAGAGCCAACAGCTCAACTGACTGCTGAGATTGCAACAGAGAAGTAGAAACACTGGAGCAGAGCTGTGCTGTTTCACAGCACCCGAAATTGCTGTAATGTACTCGCATTACTCTGCACAGCATTTTTAAAAATTTCTTCTGAGCTCCATTTTCTAATCAAAGACTTCTTCCTTTTAACCTACCTTCCTGCTTTATACTCACTAAACAGATTTAGCCAAAGACAGCTGAAAATCTGATTTTGGGAAGTTTTCCTTCATCCTCACTTATATTACTTTTCTCAGATTCCAACCTTCTGCCTGAACTGTGAGATAGGAAAGTAGTTGACAATTTTTGTTTTAGCAGACTGGGTTTCAAAGGAAACAGGTTCTGCTCGCATGTACTGACAGCCATCTGTCCCCTCTCGATGCCTGCAAGGCCCATTAAAACCTTCAGCTGCAGTTATTATAAGAAAATATGTAAAACAATCTCTTTTATATGAGCAGGGAAACCTCATCAGGAGCAGTAATACATAAAAATAATTGAGCAGAAGTGACAAGCAGGAATAGGGCTGCAAATCTGAAAGCCAGGTGCAAAACACACTCAAAACCTGGTCTTCTGCCCTGAGATCTGCCTGTGTGCTGCCTCTGCTGGGGATGAGATGAAAGTGGGGCCATGGAAGCTCCCAATAGAGCCCCCCCAGGGCAGGTGCCTGCAGCCCATGCCCACGCCATGAAGCTCAATGCCCCACTGTGCAGGTAGATTTGCATTTGGATGCAAGTTTAATAGAGCTAAAGAGCTGCAGGTTTCCCAATTAGCGCCCACCACCACAGCATGGGTGAGCCCAAGCTCTGCAGCCACCCCTCCTGCCCTGCCACAATCCGACTGTCTAGCTACACACTCGCAGGCTGCTTTGAGCAGCTCTACATGAAATATCTTCTCTTCTGCGCACTAAAGCTCAGCTCTTTGAAATAAATCTCGCTGAACTTCGTACACAAGTGAATTTACACTCAGGCCATAGGAAGAATAACGTACTAGTATTGGGCTAAAGATGAACTATTTCTTGCATTCTGTATTGATTCTTTTATAAGGTTCAAGAAATCATTTGTTTGCTGCATATATGTCCAATACGATGCTGAGCTGATTTTAAATGAGGTGCAAAAAAAAGTCACACAGGACAGCAAAGGTAAGAAGAAGAGAGGTCTGTGGAAAAACAAGCCTGTAGCAGCTCTGAAACTTTATTAGAAAAATTTCAGAGTTTAAGTAAAAAAACAACAACAAAAAAAAACAAGTGGTATGTCAACATAATTATGCGAGAGTTATGCAAAAAATATTTTCCATTTAATAATTAAAGAAGGGTGTATCTTAAGTATCTTGAATTAAAACTGAGCTGTGGTGCCATGCAAAGCTATTACAAGGTGCTCCGTACAACCAGACTGCAGGGCTCTAACATTCGCAGAAAAGGATGTCCAAGGAGAAAGCCCAAAATACAGCTCTTCCTTAAGATAATGGTTTTCTTCTTCCAGCACACCTTCAATAATATTAGCACTCCAATAATAATATTTCCAAGCCCTTGAAAGAAAAAAGAATTACAGATTTTTTTTAATTAGCTTTCTAAAAAGACTTCTCTGTTACAACACAAAGCACTGTAACTTGCAAAGAAACTTTGTAGATGAGCTGTATTTCTTTTTGTGTCTTCATCTTACGCAGTCAGTCACAGCATTAATTCTGCCTATTGTACAGCTCCTTTGCCTGTTAGACATTTTCTTTTGGTATACATACATCACACTCATAGCTGCTTTGTACACCACCGTGTTCAACTAAACAGTGCAAGCATTATTTTACATTCATCAGCGAACCACCTCACAAACACAGCAAGGCTGGTCTCAGGAAAGGTTACCATCACCTGCACATTGCGAAGGTAAAGAGGCTGCCAATGATTTCTCACCTTGCTTCCCACAGCAGTAACCACAGCCCCAAGGTGAGCCAAAGGCCGTGGGCTGGGGGCTTACAGCTGTGCCCATGTCCCCAGGCACCAAGGGACTATGGGGGGGATGTGGTGGGCTTGCCTGGTCAGCAGCAGCAGCTGCAAGAGCACAGTGAGCATCCTCCCTGCAAGGGAAACTGAGTTCACAGAATGAAAGCATCCCTGCTACAAGCTCAGCCACCAGCTGGCTGACGGAGCCAACGCCAGCAGCGCAATGACACCTGCAGAAACAAGTTTCAGAAACATTCTCTTCCGAAAGAAAGCAAGCTGCTGGAAGTTCGGTAACAGAAAAGCCCTTTTCATGTTTTACTCTGTACTGGTGACTAAAGTCAGATATGACAGATTCCATAATCACGTATTAGAAGGTCCTGGTGAGACCAGATGGCTAAAGGGACGGCTTTTTCCATCAGAAGGGTTGTCAGGCTCTTGGCTCCTTCAGCGCAGAGTGAAAACACCCAGTGTGAAGCAAGAAAGAAGCATCTGTGAAAAATGAGACCGAAAAACAGAGTTACCACAGAGCAAAAAACTTCAGAAGACACCTTACAAAGCAAATTGCCAGGAATTGCAAAAGAAAAAGTGTATCTCCAACATTTAGAAAACACTGGAACAAAATTAATAATTTTGCAAGTGTTTACAACCATGTGCAGCGAGGACCACACAGTAAATACACTGCTGCTATATGGTAGGTGGCAGCGCACAGATCTACGGGGAGCTCTCTGCAAGAACTGAAATGTCCAGATTAACTCTTTCACAAGAAAAGAATTACACTCAGAGGAAAACAGTATTTGACCAAAAAAAAATATTTAGAGAAAAAAAACAGAAAGAGAATTGGAGTCCCCCAGTTCCTACTACAGGTATGATTTGATTTTCGACTGAATAAAAAAAAAAAATAAAAATCACAGCTCAAAAGAAAAGTTTGTTATATCTGGAACAAACAGTCAACATCAGGTTTTAAAAACCACAGGTGATTAGATAGTTCTGGATTTGATTTAGAGAATGCATACAATAAAGGGACCACCAAATGTACACAAAATAATTTCCAGGTTTCTTTAATGGAACAGGATTGAACAGAGAAAATCAATTTTTAGCACTCTGTTGCCTAGAAATTCATGCTACCAGGAATATCCTTTGTCACGAAATCAACAAATTGGAAAAAAAAAGTTTACTAACTGGGTGAGTTTACCAACAGTAGCAGGAAGAAGTAGTAGGTCACTGAGGAAAATATTTAGGACTTGAAACGTTCAATAAATATTACTGCCTACATCTAAACAGAACATTTTTATTGACATGATTGAAGCTCAATATTTTTAAACATTTTGATGGTTCTGGCACATTCTCTAGATAAGGAGAGTTCAATATGCACTTCCAATATGCCATATGGGAGCAAATACTGTTACAGACTACTCTGTGGCTTAAAATCTGTTCCTGGTATTTCGTTCCCCTACAAGAAAGCATCACAAATTCCTGAAGGAATACAGGGCAAAGTAACGGACAGTGTACTGAAAGGACAAGAATAAATCAGAATGAAAGGCTGCAGAGAGCATCCAATAGGACTCAAAGAGCACAACCAAAATTCGACAGAGAACTTGAAAGTCATAGAAATAGTATTACTCGGAGAAAGGCTGAAAATAAGGCACGACTAATGCAGAGGGGCATGCAGGCACAGTGAACTCTGGAGGAATGTTCCTATCAGTCTTGTCAGCCTGTGCTCATCTCCATATCCTCGCACTGAGAAAAGGAGCTGCAACATCCTCTCGAGAAGGGACTTGTCTGCTTTAAAAGGTTTAAGAAGGGAGCTTCCAACCTTGCATGCTTTTACAACAAAAGATGAATCAAGTTTTCTACAGACAGCTCAAAAGGCAACATAATGCCTGCTACACATGCTAGAATATGATGAACGTTGGGCATTAGTGACACATCCCTCCAGAATACTTACTGAAACAGAGGGTTGCTGCTCACAGGCACAAAGACATAATTCAGTGGAGACCAGTTCTGGTAAGAATTGGTGGTGACAATACAGCATACATAGAGAAGAATTATGCCTTGAAAAAAACTGGCCTTTTTTTTTTTTTTTTTTTTTTTTTAACTGTTATGGGATGGAACGACAGAGGTGTGTAACTTGTGTGTGCAGGAATTAGCTAGTCATGGAAACAATGTAAAGCGCATTACAGGAGTGATAATAAAAGATGAAATAGCTGCAGTAAGTCATTAAGCCTTGCTCTCCTGGGTGGCTGTGGAATTATATACCAAGACTGTATTACCAATTCAAATTACCGTGGTTTGCTGTAATTGCTGGCTTGCTATTTAAAGGTGTGAGGAAAGTGCTGCAAGTGGCATTACACCCTGACCTGCTTGCTTCTGAGGACACACAAAGGTCACAGTGGTACACAAAACTCACAAAAAAACCATGGGATTTACAACACTGACCAGTACTTAGTTTTCTTTGTCAACCCATGTGAAACTTCAGCATAGGAAAAAGGCTAGGACTGTGATCTAACAGAAGCATTTGCATCCTCTTCCTTCTAGAAGCGAGGATATGGAGGAAGAGTACATCTTTTTCAATATCTCCCCCAAAATGAAGCAATCTGAATGAAGCAATCTGAAAGCCTTGCAAAAGCCCTAAAGGAGTTGAAAGCAACAACAATCAGGAGAGAAAAATATGCCTCTGGCAGGAGCCAGGACATACGGAGTACCTGCAGTGCACAATGAGCACTGATAAGCAGCCTGCATAGCTGAGCGACTTTTGCAACACAACAGTAACATTGGATAGTTTGCTGTTAGTAGAATGAAAAAAGATGTAAAGAAGGTCTGGAAGAGAAAATGATCTGTGCACAGTTTTCTCAAACAGACCCTTGCTAAGTTCTTCTCTCTTGTGAGCTGTATGTAAAGTCTTCTTCTTGAACCTTGCCTCCAAAGTCATATAACAAGTTGAAGTAAACCCAAATCTCCTGTGTTTCAGGCTGGAGCTTCAGCAAGATGACCGCTTTCTCCTTCACTAAGAAGTAGTAAGAAAACATCTTCGCTTGAAGAAATGTACATGAAAGAGGCTAGTTCTGATATTTTCTGCTTTCTTTTCAGTCCATCAATTAAAAATATTTATGATTTAACATTCCTGTTCATATTTAAAAGCCCTTTCCTACCCTTAAGACTAATGCTGGTTCTTTTTAAATCAAAGGGAAACAAACTGGAAAGTCGGAGATAATTAAATCTCACGGCATCTCTGCAAGCCATCCTTAATCTCTGGAGGATGCAGCTAAAGCATAGAGGAATTTGCCCAAGACTACAGCTTCACTGTGTGTGTGATTCAGTCTGAACCACTTACTTCTCTGCTCAAGTTTTAAAGCTTGTAACCAGTCATTGCTACACCTAGTTAACATCACTACTCAATGCTGTATAAAGCAATGGTAAAAATCTGTAAGTGTGTGAACCCTCTTCAAATCTGTACGTGTGCTGCCTCGTCCAGTTCTGGATGATCAGGAGCGTGCAGGAAATCACAGTTTTGATTATGCTAATTGGTGAATGCCCTGGGGAAGAATTAGGGAAGAAATGGAAGAATTTACAAAGCATTTGGCAGAGTCTAATCTGATGAAAAGAATCACTTCCCCACTCAAAACAATAATATATTCCTTCTGTTCCATGGAACACCCCTCTGACTGACCTGGTTTTATCCACTACCTGCTCGCTTATCAAAAAACACCAACCCTTCCACCACCACAAATTTTAACAAATCTTCCAGTTAACCCAAGTCTCTTATACAAGGACAGAAGTTTTAGTAAGAACAGCATACGTTGGTGACATCTAGTGGGCACAAAAAGCTTAACAAAAAGATCAAGCCATCTTCTGAATAATTCAGCATGTAAAAATAATTTTTGACCTATGCTATATCTACATTTTTTTTTGCCTTCAACCTCGAGTTTAATTTCTGCATTGGCATGAGATCACAAACCTGAATGCAAACCTAACATTTACAGTGGTAAGCTCCTCCAGATGCCAAGCTATATTCCAGAGAGCCAGCTATTCCTTGCTTTCTCTCCCTTTTCACACCAGGACACGTTGCTGACAAGTCCTCACGACAATCTTTTAAAATTACAAGCAATCTACTATATCACAAGTGATTTTAAAATTGCAGGCTTTCCAGGAAGAAAATTAGTCTGCAACACTGTCAAAGAGCATTGATTTGTCTGCCGTGAAATTATCCTATTTGCAAGTATTCCTACCTTCTGCCTGTAGAAACAAATTCAAGTGGGCTAAGCCCCTTCAGATGAAAGATAGTAACTAAAAGCAATTAAGCTCATGATTTGAATCGGTGCTTTTCCCACAGGTTGGGTTTTTGTTAAGTATTTTGATTTAACGACATCTGAGAAATAAAGCCACATAGTTTATTTGTTATCCTAGTCTTTTGTTAAGTGACAAACTGAAGTACCTCTACAGGACCCATTCTGGTGGCAAGGACGCAGGGCAATTTCTCACGGTGTTGCCTTCCCAGGTCTGGCTACTTCCAGTCTTTCTCCCCTTGCTTTCCTTTGGAGAGCTGCTAGATGCTGGAATGAAAATTGGCTCAGTTAGCTTGGACTAGAGAGAGAACGTAGGTAAATTGTTTATATCACTTCTCAGGATTCAAGTCCCAGCTTCATTTCACATCTACATGGTGCTACCAAGACTGTTGGGCTTCTAACCCGAACTATTAGGCTAGTATTCCCAGAACTCAAGCACAGGACTGAAGCTTTAAGGAAACTAGGAGACCTTTAAGCAGACACAAAGGGTGCTTTAAAGGCACTTTTTGGAGCTGTAATGGTTTTATGCTTCTTCTATTCATTCTTTTTTACTCCAGAAAAAATAAGTATCTTTAATTCACTGCGATAAAGTTTTAAAGGTATTTTGAAACAAGAATTCTTACACTAGTTCACCCCCAGAAGCATTTATACAGCATGAGTTTAGGGACTGGTATTTTATGCTTTAGTGAATCTCTTCTCAAGAGGATTATTTGTATAAAGGAACTTTGGAAAAAATAAAAAAGAACTAAAACAGAAAGGCAAAAAACCAGGGCCTCTCATCTTATCCACAGCCTCAGACCCGCTATTCAAAGCAGTGGCAGTGGCATAATACCTCCAGCATGCCAAAATAACTCAGTTCCCCCAAGTCACGGTCCAGGGAATGAAGCTGAACCCTTCACCCAGCCACATGTGACTCCTCATCACCCCCACTTCAGAGTCAGGCCCCTCTGTCCCCTCCGGCCAACCCCGTCAGCAGATGATCCTTCAGCTTGTGGTCTGCATTGTTAGGGCGTCATATGGGAACTGAAACCAGTGAACCTCCGTTTCTTACCTCCATTTCTTGCCTCCCCCCATTTGCTTGCAATATACTTCTACATTATACAATCCCAGGGGAGAGACCCTGAACTAATGCTGCAGAATTTCTCTTTTACAGTCATCCTACAGCCTACTCTCTGCTCACAAACGCACTGGTTCAGCCAGCTGTGATTACAATGAAGGAGGCCTTAAGGAAGCTTAGAAAAAATTACCCCCAGCAAATCCTATCACACCATACTGCAAGAGCAGGAGGACACCCCTGTGAGCTTTGAATACCAAAGCAAAAAAATGTTTTTAAGACAATTAGTTCTACTATGTTTATAATGCAACGCTAACTTGCTTAATTATCCCACTTGTAAATGCAGGATAATTAATAAACCTGCTGCATTGCTGCGTTCACATCATCATGCAGATTAACAATGCCAGGGTAAAGGAATTCTGTGTTTTCTCTAAATGTTTGTATGTAATTCTGAATAGGTAACTTTGTCAAGATCCTTACCTTACAGTTAAATGCTTAAATTGTTAATTAGGAGCATGAGGTAGAATGTTCTATACTGAAACTAATCTGCAAGATGATCCTTGCGTTTCCAATTAAAGACAACCTTTTCCCTCAGCTGATTTTGCTGTTTCTAACTTCATCACTGTGAGCAGCAGATGGATTTGGCAGCATGCACATTCCCACTGTTGCTGGAGGAATTAGGAGTCTAACTAGGTTTGCTAAGTGATTGGGTTGAAGTTCATTTTTCCTCATAATCAGTAGGAACAAGCAGGTGTCAAATATTTATATTTGAATAGAAAATAGCTCCACTCTGCTGCTGCCACTATCAGTATGGGCCAGAGGGAAGAGAAGGCAGCTTTTACCTTTTCTTGCAGCCTTGCGTACCAGGAAATCAGTGTTTTAAATAGCCATCATGAGTGAAAAAAAGCTGTTAAAGGGCATGTATTTATTTTGGTATTTCAGTTCTCAACTGAGGGAAGCAGATGCATGCTAATTTTGTGGGAGCAGAGAACATGCAGTTCTTACATGCATTTAAGTTGCTCATAAGACCTTTTGCTCTCTATCAGTGTTACTCAAAAGAATACAGCTGATCACCAGAGTAAGAACATGATTAAGACTTCTGAGACTTTGATTTTGGCCCCATAGGTGACTAAATCTTGATTTCCTCTTCAGTCTCTCACCAAATTAATGTGATGCACAAAGTGCCACTGGGCAAACTTCATCTCTAGTAGCTGGTCTGAAGTCCATGAGTTTATAAGATCGCACTTTTCATTTACTATTTCTCATCTATTCATCACATGATGATTCAAGTTAAATCTGAGTGTAGATTACAGTAGGTCTTATAAGAACTAGCATACTTTTCAGTCAAAAGGATCACATCCAGCACACCGAAGAGGGAACAAACAAAACCTTATTAAATCTAGAAAATCTTAGGCTTCCATGACGCCTTCCAAAAGGCATTTATAGTATTGCTTAAAATCCTAAGACAAACGTACAAGACTAAGGGCACAGAGGAATGACAACAGTAGTTGTGGAAATGCAATCAGTTATACCTTGCTATATGAGGTCCCAGCTAACAGCTCTGGACAATAGCTCAGAGTAAAAAGAGTGGAATTTGTTTTTGTGGTATTTAAAGGTATGCTGGCGTCTGGCCAGGATTTGAGTGCTGGTTTTCTACCATTAAGAAAAAGAGCTTAAGTTGTTGTTTTTTAGAATCTTATTCAAAATACATTCTCTTGCAGCAGAAGATTCCTCTTAGGAATTATTCTGTCTTGTGTTAAAAAACAAACAAACAAAACAGAACTTTTGATATTTATGTATTTCATAATGTCACACACAATTTCATAGTGTGTGATGAACACTACTTCAAAAATATCCTATTAATAAGAAAATCACCTCAGTGTTAAGAAATCCAAGGTGATACATGAAGCCCAAGTAAATACAAGGTGTCATGTTAGGACACCTCTAGTTTAATAAAGGAGCTTATAGTTTTCCAGTGATGGCAAACCTTTGGGATCCTAGAGATAAACTGAAGATGAATCGATATCATCAAAAACACAGACTTTCACAGAGTTCTGGCTTTGGCAATTTTGCTTTTCTTTCCTTTTTTTTTTTTTTTTTTTTTGGAAAAAGCATTATTGAAAAGTCCCAACCAGCTCTGCATCTAAAACAACTAAAAGCAACATATCATTGAAAGAAAACAGAATGGCTGTCATTCACCACTGTGATTTCACATAGATCCCTAATTACTTGCAAATATCACACCACTTGTATACAAACATGGCAAGCAGGTTACAGCCACAGTAACACCAAAGGCTGCACGCTCGGAAGTAAAGATAAGAAAAGACAATAGGTACAGGCTTTGAAGAAAACAACTGTTGAGGTCTTCAAAGTAGTAGCTTTCAAAGGCAGAGAACCCTACTTTTGGCTTGTTTAAAGAACCGACTCTTGTCATCACGCAGAGCTGTTGTGTAGTTGCTCTTCCATCAACTGCTTTCCTTTGGAATGTGAAGCTGGAGGACCCTAAACCTCATGTTCTTTCAAAGTTAGTGACTTCTTGTTATCTCATATTCATACCTTTATAGCATGCAGATACTGTGGCGGTGAGTGTTGGTAGTAATGAGCTGTTCCTCCCACTAGCTCTGCAATATACTACTGCACAATCTGTACTTTTGAGAGATGAGATTTACAGTGTAGCCTTAGGCATTCAATTTCTGTAGCTCGGTTATAAGCCAAGGCTTTCTATACCATCAATATGGCCTCCAGAGACCCATTCAGAGCTCTTACTTCTTCCAATTCACTGTAGGTACTTATTTGTGTACAGTCAGATGCCTCAATCTGGATAATGGAGTAACTCTTCTCCTCCCTCATCCTTATGTTTCACATTAATTTATTAAATCCCATCTCCAAGGTAAAGAATGGTTCCAAGAGAGAAGTGCTACTGTGAAGAACAGTGTGGGGAACTCCTCCTGACATTTAGGCCAATAGGCTGTAACATCATTCTTCTTTAGGAAGACTTTCTTATTCCCTGCCCTCTCATAAGTGGGGAGCAATTAGATGATGAAGCTTTTACAAGAGTAATATTAAGCAACAGTAGTTGAAATAGTCCTTTTATTCAGACAAAAAAGACAGACCTACTATTTTAATGGATTTGGGATAGGGGCAACAACAAAACAGCATTTGTTTTATGAAAAAAGAAATCAATGTTAAATTTTAATAACTTTGACCGATCATTAGAATCTTAAACAAACCACTAAACTTTGTGTAATTGTTTCCCTAACGTGAAAATTACTGGTTAAATCATTGCAGACAGTTTTTATTGGAAGTATTCCTTAACAAAGTTAAAGTTTAACTTCTAGGAACCTGTGCTTTGAAAGAAAAGTATGTACAGCTGGCTGTGTATTCAGTTCCCAGGCTAAGAATTAGTGCTACTGTGTGTGTAAAGTTAAGGTATTAACTCTGCTGTAGCTGTTGTTTACCAGCGAAACATGGTGACTTTGGCTGCAGTTCACTAAGTGCTTTACGGAAAAGGATGGAATAATTATGTTTGTCTTACTGACCAGAGCCAGAGTTTACAAGCTACAAATAAGTGAATTGGCTCGATGAAGACCAAATGCCAAGCCTGACCTGGAACTGTGGCCTTATCTCCAGATTGTACTGCCTGTAGTTACAACTTCCCTGAACTTGTTGCACTGAAAAACAGAGGAGTAAACCTATTTTAGAAGCTGCTGTTCAGCATTTCCACAACTAAATATTAAATATCAAAGCAAGACGACAGCATTTAATCAAATGTAAGTAAAAGTTTTTAAAAGCTTAAGTCTAATTGACCTTCTAAAACATTTGCATAACTCTGAAGTACTGAAATCTTACTACCCCAAAAGCGAACTAAGTTGGCTGCATTGATCCAACTTAATTACATAGGCACATTTTTGAAATCTCTCTTGAAACAGCACTGTTAATTATTGTTGAAAGTGGCATGGGAGAGGTCACTGAATTGATAACATTTAGATATAGTGTTTTTAACTCTTTGGTATCGGTCACCATTAGGGACAAGCCTACTTAGACAAGCTCTTAGACTCCTTCTAGCACGTCGATTTCTCAACATGCACGGAAATAGTAAGGCGCCCTTGATGTTGACCTAAAAATGAGACATAACACATTTATTTATGAATATGGACACAATAAGGCAAGGGGAGATAAAAGAGTGAATAAAACTGGTATTAGATGGTTGTATAACACCCCAGTTCGGATGAGGCAGAGCTGAAAGTCTTAATACAATAAACATGATTAGTCAATTAACACAATTTATGAGAAATACCATAACCAAAATACAAATCATAAAATACAAAGATTATTCAAGAATGAAAAACAGATGGAGACTTCAGTTATCAAAGATTCATATGCTCGCTCGGTAGTCCAAAATATAGGAAGAACCGCAGATATTGAAAATATAGGAAGAACCGCAGATATTGAAAATCTCTGAATTTACTCCAAAAGGGTACACTCACTCTCTCTCCCCCAAACTAACAAAAGTACCTGACGGACCTGAGCACAGGCTGAAAAGCGTAACGGGAAAAGTTAGAATCCTTGGATCAAGGATATGGCTTCAAACTACTTCAGTATGAGAGAGAAATGAAACCACAGAAGACCGGTAACTTGGGTAAATTGTGATTTTTTTTTTTTTTACCAATTAAAAATATACAAGGCTGAAGAAAAGCAAGTTTAGAAAAATGGTAAGAGCACATGGAGAAAAAATGATGTGAAACTGGAAGGAAAAAAAAGAGAAGTGATTTTATAAATACAGTAGGAATAAAACCAATCAAACAAACACCACTGCTACCACAAGGAAAGTGGTGCTATAATTCCCAGCAGTCAGACAAAGCCATCACCTCATTAGTTGATGCCAAGAAATCATAAGTCTTCATGATCTTGTTTGCATCATTCTTTTCTAAAATGGGTCAGGTGTTAAGCAGCTCCTACCACAATTAAAACCAGCAAGTGAAGGTAAGGCTTCAGTGTAAGTAGGTAAAAAGCAGGCTAGGGAAAGCTTGGAAAGTGGGGAAAAATAAATTCCTAATTAGTTGGGCTTGATGAACTTAGCTGATCTGATTGGAGCAGTCATTTCTAAGAACCACAGAAAAGAAAGAGACTGTAGAAAAGAACAGATGGTGGGGTTTTTGTTTGTTTGTTGTTTTTTCAAACATTTGAGAAAACAGAGTGAGCTAGCTGGTTTGTAATATACCTGCTCCATTAAAAAAACAACAAAAGACCACCCCACAACCCCAAACCAATCAGGATGCTTTGAAAGCACCTCAAAGGTGACAAGTGGCAGCTACAGTGTTTGACAAGACTTGACAAATTAACCTAATTTCTTCTTACAACAGGATAACAAGCCATCTGACAATGGAAGAAGTAGCAGATGTATTTTGACCATGACAAGGCTGTTGATGTTGTCACAGATGATGCCAGTAAAGGTCTCAGCTAGGGATTTTCGGACACTGCTTTGCCTCTCTCCCAAACTCCGAAAGCAGTAGACAGACCAGAGAGGGATCTAATTTCTAGGATGTTGTTCAGGAGGAAAAACCAAAGGATGGCTTACCCTAGTAAAGAAAATGCTGAAGTGGAATACGATAAATCTATCTGTAAACTTGGGAGAGCTGATGTGTTTTTACAGTAGGGGCACCACTGTTAAAACGAAAATAAGTAAACATCTCAGTGGTGCCTCCTACCACAGAAACAGAGCTGTTTGATGAAAGCAGATTGATCTATGGGATCAATCCATCCTAAGAAGTCCTGAACCAAATTCCTGGGCATACTTCCAGAAATAGAAAGAAACAGACTTCAGAGAAACTGGTAAAAAAAAAAAAAAGACCTCGGAAACACATCAGCATTTGCTAAAAAGAGAAAATTTGAGTCAAGAGTGACACAGTGCCTACACACGCAGAGGGCAAGAAGAGAACACGTTTTGCTGCCCCTTGATGTAGCAACTACATCAGTGCAAACACCATGAACAACATCAGATGATGTCTGCAGAACATCTTTTGACATTGTCCACAATATGAAATTAAAGGTTCAACCATGTTATAATGAACTGGAAACCATGGTGAAACAATACCTCCAAGTTTCCTTTAAAGGAGAAAAGCTAGTCAGCTTGCATTACAAGATACAGACATTAATAGACTTTTGTATGCACTATGGGTATCTCAGTAATCTCACTGCTTCTCGTTCTTCATCATGAACTGGTATTTATTTTTTTTTTAAATGTACTTTGTTTTACAGTGAAGGTTTTTGCAGATTACAGGATCTTATGTTTTTATTTTTCGATGTTAGCAGATAAAATTAGATCAGGATATATACAAAAGCAGAAAGAGACAAAATTTCCCTACCTAGGCTTCCTTCAACTGTAACCCAGCCTCATCCTATCCCAACTTCCTCAGGTACTAAAAAAAAAAAATAATATGTGTATATATATATATATATATATATATATATATAAACAAGGAAAAAAATACTCAGATCCCATTAAGGTATCAAAAAAACCAACAAAACAAGCACTATAATCAATCAAAAAAAAAAGATGACTTTCTTTTTTGAAAATCGTTCATGCTTTTTGTCAGAGAACTACCTTCAGCAACATCTGTTGGGGGACACATAAGCCAGACCCCTCTGTTTGGTTCACATGCAGCCAGATAGAAATAGCAGTGTCCACCCTTCCTCCTTCAAGGCTCTGAAAGTCTTAAGAGGTTTTAAAGGTAAAGGGAAAAAAATACCTAAAAAGCATCTAGGAAAATATTTACAGGTAAAAGAGAATCTTTCCTTTTAGTATCTACAAACATGTAATGCACAACCACAGAGTACCCCAGATATCCTGGAAGAGATTCAGGATCCCTAATACATAAATAAACGGTCTCAGGCACATTCTTCTCCTAAATATACTATTTAATTCTTAGCATAACTCTGGAAACAGTTTCACATGGCAACTCTGCAAGCCTGAACGAATATATTCTGCAGAGTCCTCCAACTTGCTAAAGACATCATAATAGGTGGTGGCCACATGCTATGATGCCCTCAATATGCCTTACACAGTCAGTTATCCAATGTGATATTATTATAGACAGTATCTGTTCTTTAGATCTTCTAGCTATAGATAACATCAGTACAGGTATCTCTCTTACTGGTCTGGATCTATAAAAACTGCAGAATTTGCTTAACCACAGGAGGGCACCCATGATAAAAAAAAAAACACTTCTGCTGGGTCTAAATTGGCTAAGGTACAATCAAAAACCCTAACCCCATTAATAGTTAGAAGCAGAAAACTTCTAGCTATTGGAGGGATAAACAGTTTCCCTGTGATAAGACAAGACTGTTCCCTTGCTTGCGACCATCTGTCTAACAACTGGGTAAAATAGGGTGTCTCTGCTCCAGTCCCAGGAGCCAGCCATCAGGTAGCTGCATCCCAAATGAGAAGCAACCAGGGCCTTGGCGATGAAGATTTTCACTACTAAGAAGGGAGCAGTAGGAATCATTTCAGGTGTTCTTCAGTGAGAAAAGTAGGCATTTTGATGAGAACTACCATGGCTGACAGAAACACCATTATCAGCTCTGCCTTAAACATTTCAGATGGCACTTGCATAAGCAGGAGACGCACATTCATTTCTCTAAGAGTTAAGAGTGCATCTGACCAGTGGATTGCCTTTGGGTGAATACCCTGCCCCTAGAGATAATCCAGCCTGTAAGAGATAATCCAGCACTTTCAGGAACAACGCACTCAAAATAGCTTACCGTCACTGGACAATATATGTGATGTCTTTGACTTACCTATACTGCTGGCAGATACACTTGATGCTTGATCCATCTGCTTCCTAGCACGACTACCTCTCCATCACACCTGGGAAAATCTTGTGCCCCTCTGAATGTTGATAGCATTTAGATGCCATTTTTTCTGCCTGATAACAGAAACAACAAACATCACTTTTAATCTAGAAGGCAGAAGAGTAAAAAGGCTTCATAAAATTTTGTTGCCTAATCCTGTCTGCCATAAAAAGGAGGTTAGGAACTTTTGAATTATTCACATGCTTTACAGAACTGCGAGGGGAATGAATAGTCCTATTCTTTCTCTCTGTGGAGAGGTTCTTAAGTCTCCATCTATAGAGATATTCAAAACTTGACTGGACATGGTCCTGAGCAACCTGCTCAAGCTGACCCTACTTGAGCGGGGGGTGGGGGCAGACTATATTATCTCCAGAGGCCTCTTCCGACCTAAGCAATTCTGTGAAACAGATGAGTAAATCCATCCTACTCACATAGCTCTGTGTATCTGTTCTCCATACTATCAGAAGAAAAAGCTTTTGTCTAAGGCACCGAATAGGCTCCCTGAGACAGTGGTCACAGCACCAAGCCTGCTGGAGTTCAAGCATTTGGACAACGCTCTCAGACATATGGTCTGATTTTTGAGTGGTCCTGTGTAGGGTCAGGAGTTGGACTCAAGGATCCTTGTGTGTCCCTTCCAACTCAGGATATTCTGTGATTCTAAGAAAGAAAGCTATCAACTAACAGCTCATAGAAGATACTGGATTTCTAACAGCATTGAGATTTTTAACTGAAGTTTGGTTTGCTCATTTTCACTTACGATCAGAAAAAAGCCCATTACATACTTGCAAGGACTCTCTGGCATTAGTTTAGAATATCTAAAGCTACAAAACCTTAAACACCCTTAACTCACATCAAAAAATGTACTAGATAAAGTCTCATGCTGCATGCACCGTAGTAATCTAACTAGTTATATTAAGAGGTGGCTAATGAGAGACAGGATCTTTTCCCTTGTCACACTCTTGTATGCAGATCTTAATATTACTGTTGTAACACTGCCTATAAAATAAATAGCCTGTGCAGCTTGGCTTATAAGTATTCCCCTCTGGGCTCTATACTGACACTCACTGGCCACATGAATAGTTGTTAGCTATGCAGCCTCACTGAAATCGCACAGGCATGTGTTTGGAAGAGAGGCCTTAAAGCTTTGAATTTCACTGCATCGCTAGAAATTATTATGGTGCCTGTTGCTACTGTGCAAACAGATACTTCCTCACCTCCCTACCCAAAGATAGGCTAATAAGCCCATGGGGAAAAGGAAAAAGGAAGTTAACAAAAGGCAGTGATAGAAACTATTACAAAAAAAAAAAGGCTTCATTTTCTTAAATAAATAAATAAATAAATAATCCTTACCTGTACTCTTGATGCTGAATCAGATGCAGAATTTATTTACATCTACTGCCATACCTCCTCTACGGGTTGGACATGGTGCTTAGGGACATGGTTTAGTGGGTGACATTGGTAGTAGGATGATGGTTGGACCAGATGATCTTGGAGGTCTTTTCCAACCTTAATGATTCTAAGATACCCAGCCACCATTGTTAAAAGCATCAAAAGAAGTACGTTCACACAAAAGAAAGAACAAGCATACACCATAGGATTCTGCCCACACCAACTGCAAGAAATTACAGGAACATTCATATTACTGTGCTGGATAATTAATCTTACAGTAACAATCGCATTCAAATGTTCCAAGAACAGGCTGGCCATAGTCTTCAGTTCCTGGTTACTCCCTGGAGAACTCCTTTGTACGAGTTAAGATAGCATTAAAATATCTTTTTCAAGAAAATCCAGGTCACTTTGCAATACAATAGCTACAAAACATTTCTTTATTTTTTTAATAAAAACATTATAATCATCAGGTCTTGTAAAACAGCATGTCAAGTGTTCATCTTTGTTACGTGAGCACCTTCGGTTTTATGCTAAAACAATCAACACAGTTTATCATTTGGTCAGACCATTAACCTATGTTGAAATAAATACACCTTTAACCAAGACAGATCACTTAATGCACACCAGAGTACCATACCTTTACAAAAAGTTTTTCTGGTGACAAGTGAAACAGAGACTGCTAAACCATGATTGCAGTGTTTTTTCTCTTTTTTAATTTCAGTGAAGACTGGCCTATGAAACTATGAAAAACAATGATAGCTTAAAAAGGCTATATATCAAAAGAAACACATTTGAGATGGCTTACCTAAACTCTCTCAGAATGAGAGGTGGAATACATATTTCTAGATTAGTTATAATACACCAGGCCAGTCATAACATATGAGCTGTTCTCATGCAAAATTATCCACGGAACAGAAATAGAAATTTCTGTTTAATAACAAAAGAGATAAGCCACTGATAAGTGAAAATAATAGATTCCACAAAGGGCTTTTTATGCTGATACTACTGATTACAAGATGTAGGGTGCAAAATTCCACAGTGATATAAACCTTTTAAAGTAGAGAACAAAAGTTTATAGGTCAAAATTACTTCAGCACCTGAGATTTTCCTGTAGAAAGCCAAACCTAGATACTTCCTTCAGAAACGTGTAATACAATCAACTCCTTTTCTCTCAGTGTTGCATCGGAATAATTGATCAAGAAAGAGTTGAAATACACAGTGTTTCACATTTCTAATTATGCCCTGAAGATAAATCTGCTAGCAAACTATATTTAAGATTTGATCCATGTGCATTACATAATTGAATGCTTTATGAAAACATTTTGTATTATAATTGGAATAGATTTCATCTACTAAGTAGTCTGATGAAATTGAGTTTAAAGAGAAGTCAAAGAACAGCATGCAACTTGAATCATGTTGACAATGAACTAAGATTACTGAAATAAAAACATGTTTGAACATAATGTAATAACTTAATCTGCTATGCATGCATCTAGCTTTACAGACAACTAGTGGTTATGTCTTTACTTTTGGTAAAAATAATACTTTAAGGAAATCCTTTTCTATTCTCACTTTGAGACCTGGGAAGTTACAAGTCTGTGTTCTGCTCTGCATGATTAAGAATTCATGATTTTGTATGTGCAATTTTATCTCTCATTCTCAAGGTAATCAGCATACTGCATACCAGTCTTAGAATGGAAACTTTCTTTTTTAATTCCTTGGCTTTGAAGCTTTTAATTAATTGTGTATTCTATTTAACAACTGAAATCCCAGACCCCAGAGCAAAGAAGAACATATAAAACAAAGGCCTCACCAAAACACTGTTCTGAGGAGAACATGGTAGTTTTATTCTAACATGATCTAACTTTACTTATGAAAACTATTTGTCAAATGATATGCAAAATTAAGATTTCAAATACTGGAATATAAGAGATATTCCTTTAATTCTAGAAATGCATTCATGAGACAAAGTAGACCGTACACTTGGTTTTACTTATTCACTTAGTGAAACTGAAAAAAAAACTTTTTTTTTTTTTTTTTGAAATCAAGGTTAAATGTCCCTCTCACCACAATTAACAACCTGGAACTTCCTGTAACCTTTCCGTCCCTGAAAAACAGTTAAGAACATCTCTTTCTGCCCTTTAATTCCTAAATATGAATAACTGGGCAATCAGTAGTAACTTGAGGTAATATTACTTTTTTTCAATTTAATTTAATTCGTTTTCGCTGCTCTAAAATCTGAGTGCAGTAAAATGCAGTTATATCACTTAAAAGCAAAAAACAGTCATCCTTAACCCCATCGACTTTTCCCAATACAAGGTGCAGCATTTATGTTTTTTAAAAAGAGGGGGGGCGGAAAGGGGTGCACAACCCCCTCCATCACAAGCAAAAAAAAAATCCCAAACCAAGAATATTTTTTTCAGTGCAAACACTGCAATCTTCAAAAAGTTAAGAGTACAAATATTTACATTCCAGTGTATCCTTACCTACCAGGAATGTTGTTTCACATTAGAAAGTATGTCAAATACCTTTAATCCAATCAAAATACTAAAGTTTACCCTCTCAAATTGCTATGGTGGCTGAAATCTAGGTGTTTATACAAGCAGTACAACTTTCTGGAGAAACTAATGCACACAGTTGAAAGTTCTCTCAAAAACCAAGGACAAAGACTGCAAATGCAGCTGCTGGTCCTTAACCAATTCCAGTGTAACAGGCTACAAAGAAATGAGGCATTTAATAGAGTGAACTTCTACACTGGCATCTTAATCCCTGCCCCCTTCCCAAATTCTACAGGGCCTAGAGGGTAGCTGCGGATAATCCCCATTTTTGTGAAACGCTTTTTGACTGAATATAACATTATTGTACGTTGTTCAGTTTTTCAGCGTGCAAAAGTTAAATTTCTAATAATAAAAGATTCAAAAAGGAAGGAAAATGTATGTGACACTGCAAAAGGAAGTGGATACGTTATTTTAATCATTCAAAATACGCTCAGCAACTTCATCTAGAAAACTATTTTGCAGCATTGTGCTTGTAGAATTACTAGTTGGGATTCCAAGGAATATTTGAAAAAGGCACCTATTATAGTTTCTTAATTAGCTGCCCATTTTAATAATTTTGGTACTACTTGTCACAGTACATCAGAAAACAGCAGCACAAAGCATTAGATGGACAAGAATTTTATATTTGTTCTCCTTTAAAAAGCAAACATTTTAAAAAGGCACTTAAGACAGAAACTCTCTTTCCAGTTCATATATAGATGGCCGGCAAGTTTTGCTCTTCATTCTACATAAAGGTACAGTACAGTCTCTATTTTGA
This sequence comes from Cygnus olor, assembly GCF_009769625.2. Taxonomy (NCBI): domain Eukaryota; kingdom Metazoa; phylum Chordata; class Aves; order Anseriformes; family Anatidae; genus Cygnus; species Cygnus olor. The sequence continues at coordinate 79,620,272 of NC_049171.1, read as the reverse complement.
CCTTCCACATCAATATCAAGTAATGAAGGCATGTGGCAGTTAGTTCTTTCCTCAGTATCTGACAAGAAGTTAACATCTGGATCTGTATTGCCTTCTGAACATTCAGGGTCTTTAGAGTTTGGTTTATTAATACGTGGAATAATCTGCCATGAATCAATTTTACTTCTTATAGAAGAAGGTCGAGGCCTTGGTATAATATTGATAGCTCTTTGTTTTTCTATTGAAATACCACTGTGATTGCTTCTTTGTTGAAGAGATGGAGAATGTAGAGTTCCAGTAACTGACAGAATGGGCAACTTGGAGACATCATTGGTTGAAGCAAATCCATTAGCTAGCGGAATGGAAAGGCCAAACAAACACACAAACAAAAGAAAGAATTTAAACCATGTGTCTCCTTGATTTCATTGACATTTGTAAAACTGGGTTACCATAAGCATTTTAGTAATAAGTGTTTTTTTTCCCCCTGGTCAAAAAAGATTAAGAGGCTCATATACATTTGTGGGGAATCTCTTGAAAGGATCAGCATTACTCAATTAACTCTTCCATCTATACTTTCTGCTACAGGCCATAACAATTTATATTTCACTGTTACAAAAGAAAGAGAAAGTATTAAACATCCATTAATTGGATGAATATTAATAGTGGAATACAGCTGCCCAAATTTGTCAAGTTATTATGAATAATTACATACGCATAGAGTACCATAAAGAATATTACACTTAGGCCACTACAGAACATGACTATTGAAATTCAGAACTTCTGTTATTTTCAAAAAGTCATTAATCATGAACTTATCCATTGACATAGTAAGCAAATTTAAAGACTTTTTTTTCTCCGCTTCTATTTTTATTGACAACTTAAGGATTTGTGGAGTATGTGACAGAATTCCTAGGTGAAGCAAGCAACTCAAAACTTACCAGATTTGCTTTTCTTGAAGTTAAAAATGTGCAGTGTCAAAATGATGAGAGTTTCCTCACTTACACAGACTTTGAAACAAGTATATGTTTCTCAGTCTCATGAAGTCCCCAAACCACAAAATGCATGCAGTTGACAACGTAACTTCAATTTATTTCACCATTGTGAAATAACGCTGCCATTGTACATTTCACAAAGAGCAGGTTATCACTGACATAAAAAGACTAGTAAAACCTATTTTTGCAATACTTGAGAAAAATAAAGCATCTTTTCCAGTGAAACCTTCACAATACCAACAATGTAATAGGATCCTATTCCAAGGCAGGTAGCTTAACACGGGGTTCAGACACTGAGGATTTACCCACATACAGTTATGATTGGTGAGCTAACACTTGACAATGTAATAAAGATCTAGTGACTCATTACTAAACGGTTAGTTTCCGTATGTTTTCTGTTTCTATACTTAACAATTCCCCACGTTTGAAATTCTCAATTACCCACCTGTGGTCTGAAAATTGTTCCCATCTGATAAGGTTCGTCTGTGACCCAATACACGGAACTTCGTTGAGGAATCATTTGGCGCATTTTCAGATTCTTGTTGCAGACACAGATTGAAAGGCCGATTTTTTAATCGTGTAGAAACTGTGTTAGGAGCCAGCTGTATTCTCTGTTCTCTCTTACTTTCGTAAGTTTCAGATGAAAAGTCGTCATTAGAACTCCGTGGATTGCAATCACCAAGCACATTGCTTATAAATGCATCTTCACTGTCAGACTGAAGTAGGCATTTTGTGGAAATGGAGGGCATAGAGAGAAGATTCACAGTATTTACAGCTGGATTTAAGGATGGAATACTTGTTTCCTCTTTCTTGGACTGCAGTCTTGTAGGGCTGGCACTCCTGCGAAATTTTGAAGCACGCTGAAATAGTCCATCACGTTTCTTCTTCTCATCTTTAGGCAAGAGCTCCTCTGGACCCTGCGATTTGTTCAACTCTCTAATATCCAAGCCCAGGGCAACAGATGCAAGGAGGACTGCACACCCATAAAGCACTGAATCAGTCTTCTTTTTCTGCATCGTTCTGTTCAGACTGTTTGTAGGTGTCATTTGAGGAGTACTATTTGTAGAACTAGCAGAGGTTCCTTCTTCAAAGCTCTCGTGCTCTGGTGTATTCTCTCCTTGATCATCCTTCCAAAGAGGTAGATTAATATAGGCCTGATTTGGCAACTTAATTGGCTTTGGTCTTTTACTGTCCAAACCTTCAGGAAGAAGTCTCTTATCAGTACATACACCTAAAAACATTACAATATACTTTAAGAATACAATTCAGCTGTTATGCATGCCTGCATACGTACACTAGGATTTTCTATTACTTGCAAGTATTAATCTTGAGATACGCCGTATACCCCCTTTAGATGTGGTCAGAAGTTCAGAGACTCACATTGTAACAATCAGAAACACATCCTTAGCCTAACCTTTTCAAATTCTCTGGATAGTCTTTAAAATAGCAGAAGAACCATTTCACTATAATATCATACTTTCAGCAACTCAAAAGCAAACCCTGGTAGAAGAAATTTGCAACCAATCTTCCTGAGTACATAAGCTAATTGTGAAGAAATTGTGTTTTCCAGAATTGGAAGACTGAGTTTTATTTTTAAAAAGGCAAAATATATCTTCCAAAAGTTACACCACAGCTGAAAAGCAGATATTGTGTTTGCACAGCTTTGGTAGTGCTTTTCAAACAACATGAAAAATATTCCTGTGCATACATTACTGTAAAATGATCTAGTATACACAAACTGAGAGATGAGATCTGCAACAGTTTCTTTACAACACTTCCAATTGAGCCGCGTTACAAAATCCATTGAATTTTTCCAATTAATTCATTAGGTCATGGTGATCTAAAGTAAAGAGCAAATTTGACATTTCACATCTAATGACAAATAAAGGTGGAATTTGACTTGCATGTGTTATTCCACTGTAAACTACTGAACGGTAGAGAGTAAACATGGAAATATTTGAAATGCAAATATGTAAACTTGCATAACCTTCTATGCGTAGGGGTTTAATAGTAAGCTAATAAAACTTTAAAATTGCTTTCTGTGATGCCTTGTTTTATACCCCTACCAGCATATAGGAAGATGAAAATGCCTTTTTCCTAAGGAGAAAAGCAGTGTCCAAGCAGCTTGCCATTCCCACTTCCAGCTGGTGCAAATCTACCAGCTGCTATGGACACCAAGTTATATCACGGTTTGTTGGGTTTTTCCCCCCACGATAGTAAGTCTTCTCAGATAGTTAACTTTATTTTCTCAGTTAAGAGAATCTGTGTTATAGAAAGTATGTGCAAGCATGAAAATGATTATGAATATTGTATAGGTACAGCACACTATAGGAATGGACATAAAAAGCAACATTTTGCTTATATTAAATGCTATTATGTCCCTGATTTTTCCTTGTGATTTCCTGTAAATCCCAAAGTGTTGCCTAAATGACCGAGATTTAAAATCCACCTATTTTTTCATGAAAATTTAGAGAATAACCATCATTAAAAAAAAACATGTAACAAACATCTGGAAATATATCATGGCTTACAGGTTTTAACTTACTGCATTTTTTCCCTGCCTATGTTGAAGCCCCCAACAATTTAAAAAAAAAGTCATTAATGTTCATTTAAATGTCAAGACAGTTACTGATTTGGGTATTTCTTTACAAAAGAAGCTACAAAGCAGTGACTGCAGACTTAACACACAAATCAGCCTATTAACTCAAAAACTTGGAAAAAACCTGTGACAGAACAGATCTCACAAACCTGTATCTATTTGTTAGCTGCTAACAATGGAAAGGTAAAGATTATACCACTTAGTTTTGTTATAGATAGGTTTGGTTTTTGTTCTTATTTTTTCCCCCCCCATAGGAATAGTATCTGTAGCATAACTCTTAATAATCTGCATAATCCTTAAGGAACTTGAACAATGGGCTCTATACCACTGAAGATAGACTTAATGCCATCATATGGCAACTTTCACTTTTTCAAAAATAGCTCTTACCTTGGTCCACAAATAGTGAAGCTAAAGGAACACCCTTCTGATTTTTCATTACAAGGGTTGACCAAGGGTTGCTGCCATCTGAAAGGGGTCTTATTCTGAAATAACGATAGTTATTTTGATATTGCAGAAGATATCATGCTTATATATACTTTGACAGAAAAGCACTACAATATCTTTCTTTTTAAACTACAAAGATGTAGTACATAACTTGAAAACAGTAAAGCTTCCCAAAGTATAAAAAAAGGTAATAAATAGCACAGTCATATGACTATAAATTGATATATGACTTAGGATCAGGAATTTATTCTAACATGAATATTTCAGGACATAATAGCTGAAAAAGGAAAACAATGAAAAATAGGCCTTGGCTACCTAATGAACAAAAGTTGGTGAAAACTGGGACAACATGTTCTCTGTCTCAAACTGACACAAATAACAGAAATTTATTATACATAGTGACTTTCAAAGAAACTAAAATATCATAAAGCCAGTTTCAATAGATGGTCTGGAACCAACCAGGTTAGCAACCAGGTAAATGAGTGCGTGACTCCACAAAAAAAAGATGCATTAAAGTAATTATACATGCTAGATGCAAAAGGAACTCTCTCACTAGAAAACAGCTAACCTCCTGTTTTCAGCAATGAGAGAAAATTAATTAAACATGTTCAACTGATTTTTAGAACTCTTTCACCCTATGTTTGTCAGTGTGAACGATGTTGCTCGTGTGCACTGTGTCTCAGGTACACAAAGTCACTCTTACTTAATTGTATTGGAAGAGCCCACTGGTTACTATGCTTGCAGTTCCTCAAGCCAGTCTGAGGAAGGGCGAGAAAGACAGAGAAGCCATGAACGCCTTGTATGCATTAGTAGTTCAGCATCCCAGTACGTTTTAACTCTCAAAAACTACAGATAGAGGGTTATACATAAGAGCCAAAAAACATTAAGACAAGTAAACATTTTATCCTCAACTCTACTTGGGAGAGCTACTCATCATTATTATAGTTCCTAAATTAAAAAAAAAGGTAGGACTGAGTTTTGGCTACAACTATAGAGTACAAAACTTGCTCGCTACCTACATTAGTGATTCAGTTTCCAAGGACACTTAGTATTATCAAACAAAATGTAGTAGACATACTTGTCCTTACAATCTGCACGATCCTTTGTTTGAACTGAACTTGGTCCCCATGTACAACCTCTCTTTTTAAAATTTCTCTTCACATCTTCAAACTCTTCTTGGTGATAAGTTGTGCTCCTTCCCCAGGTTCTGTTACTTTCATCTGAAGTTACTAGAGATTGGATTAAAAAATAAAATAAAACTAGACTCTACAAAAAAAAACCCACGCAGTTTTATTAAAAAAACGAAATATTTTGACAGAACTCTTTTCTTTACTGCAAAATCGTTCTGACACAGTAACACAAAGAGGAGTAAACAAAATTTGAGACTTTCTTCTTTTACAAAAACCACCACGCAAGCTGCAGTGAAGCAAAAAGATGAGCAAGCAAGCAAAGTAATTTATGAGCTGAGAAGACACCCAAATTAAAGACAAAGCCACAATATGATCATATTTTCCATGCTTCCTTTAACTGAGAGCCTTATATTTAGGTAATTCAGACAAGTGAATTAGACTGAGCACTTAAATTCCAATGACAAAAATACATGCTGTGGAACAACTTATCAAATGAAACAGGATATTCCAATGTGAGAAAGATTAATGCTTTCTTTCTCAGTAAATCCAAACAGATCATATTTTTAAAGTGTCAATTCTTCATTAAATGCTTAGTCTGTCACTTCAGGTCAGCTGTGAAATTTAACAGAACCAGCACCTTTGAAACATAATGAAATCTTGCCTTTTTTCATAACCCCACTGGGAAGTTCATATTCACTTGTGATATCTACATCTTGCTGGTACACATATACACTGTTTCTTCGGCCATTAGTTGTGTGTGTATCTGTTTTGGGAATCACTGAGGAAAAATTAAGAGAATGTAGTAGAAATCTTAGTCAAGCTGGTTTCAGACAGGGATCTGTTTCCCTTCTTATATTTTTAGCTTTGGTCATAAAGTCTGGGTCTAAAAAGGCACTAAGCATCTTTTGATAGAGGGTTTTCACTGTAAGGTTTACAGGGTCCTCTTTCTAAGACCAGTCCCAAGAAAGTACATTTTGGTATGCAGCCAACTGGAGAAGTAAATTGCTATCAATGTAGCACACTCACAGCTATGATGGAGACATAAGAGAGAAACAACCTAGCTTGTTAAAACAGCATAATTAATGATGCAGTCATTTACACGCCAGGTCTTCTGCCACTCCTGCACCACTGCAGAATATTCTCCTCCCTCACCATATACCTTTTCACCAGTTCAACTTCTTGTGTAGTAAAACAGACTACTTGCCTTCTTTAAACTCCCATATTTCAACTGTAATTCTGGGGCCTATGGAATGTATATCTTACAGGTTCTCCTTCCCAATTCAAACAGCTTTCAGAAGTAGCTGAATTTGGTTTTATGACAAGATTTACAATTGACTAGATTTTTATTTTAAAATAAAAAGCATTTAGATTTGGAAGTTAGAATCTCTGATGACAAAGCAAAGCAATCAAGCAACCAATTGTTAGAAATGCCTGTTCAAATCACCTGTATTTGAGTAAGTCTTCTTGAAAGAAAGACACTTTGAAGTGAAATCAAGATAAAACATTATTGTGGGAAAGAAAATTTATTTTGCACAGGTGCAGATGGGTGTGGAAGCTAAATTGTTTCACCTAGATACTCCTGATAGATCTGATAAGCTTTTAGGTAAAGCCTAGGGATTCACATTCAAAAGTAGAAGAGTGCTTCTTTTAAAGGAGAGCCTTTATGTTGTCCTGTATGTTTTAGTCCTACAAATACCAATGCCTGCTCAAAGAAAAAAAATCTCCAGTGGCACGTAGCGCACATGCTAGGATTTAGACTGGCACTGCTATGCACAGAGTATGAATTAAAAACAAACAGAAAACCCTTGAGTTTTGTGCCAATACCTGAAACTTGCTTCATTTCCAACTTCCATACAGAGCAAGGAGAACCAAAGATAAAACAAGACATTCTTGTTTATATTTAATTATGATATTTCATAAACAGAAAACCTTTTTTCTTACTGCAGAAAGATAACAAAAACAAAAATCCACAAAAAAGCAAGGAAAACCACCACAGCCACAACACTTTGAAGGAGGTGGGAGGAACCATTATAAACACTGCATCAGCTAACTTCTTGGAAAAAAAAATAGCACCAAAAATGCACTTTGCTTCAATCTCAAATTTTCTTTAAGAAAAACAAGATGGGGTTTGTCCACCTCTTTCCATTACTCACAACATATGGGTAGTAACAGTCTTTGGCCAGGAAACTCTATGAGTTACAGTTCAGCAAATACTAGAGTGAATTACTATTGTCAGAAAAGACACTATTTTACCTTTACACAGTAATTAATGAAAAAGACTGCATAAAGCATAGATATTCCAAACAATAAGAGAGATGTAGTTTCTATCCAAGTTTTAAACAAAGTTTCAGGCTGGTTTCAAATAAAAAAGAATTTTCAATTTCTCCTCCTCAATCATCTCTGTTACAGCCCAGATTCTCAAATAATTTCCTTCAGAGGAAACTACTCTGGCAATGCCAGACAGCCACCGTCCATAAGCAATAAGCTGAATTGTGTTCCACTGGTTTTATAAAGAGAGAAACTTGGAAGGTTTTTCCTCTCATGTGACATTCCATTTCAAATACGGATAATCAGACAATCTACTTCACACAACAGATTAAAAAGTATAAAAGCAACCCATCTCTACGTTCCCAAAATTCTTTGGGAATTTGGCATTCCCAAATATAAGTGTTGGCTTTACTATAACAATATGACAAGTTTACTTCCAAATTCATAACTGCTACCTCCGCTACATTAGCTTAAACAGATTCCCTTCTGGCATCAGTATACAGGGAATAACGTAGACCTGCAAACACAAGCACCATTAGTTTTGTTTTTGTTTCTTTACCTTGTCTGCAGAAAAAAAAATAGTGTAAGATTCCTTCTTTATTTTCTTCTGTTTTTTTTTTTTTTTTATATTTGCTTACAGCTTACTTCTTTTCTCCTGAGCAAGGTGAGTTACTGGTTGATTCTTTGGCCTTTCTACCTTACAAGGCTGCCACATTCTCTGAACTTTTTTGACGGTCCACAATTGATTTAACTTTGCAACTTTAATAAATCTAATAAAAGCTTGTTTTCTATCTTACATGGGTTCTAAACATGATGTTTTCCCCTTTTGCTATTATCAATTTTGATTCTTTACTGTTTTATCCACATCAGTTTACAAATGAGTTACTGAAGTTATTAAGAAAATACATGATTCAAAGCATTCACAATAATTTTGAATTATTGAAAGTTAGTAAGCATTTTAGCAAGATTATCCCTTTCACCAAACAACAACTTGCAAAAGTTAGAACAAGTTAAGTGACCTGGAAATCAGAAACCTGTCTGAAATCTGATCCTACCACCAGTGTTTCAGTGAGTATATAAAACAAACATTCTTTATTGACCAAGTGAACAAACGGAAATATTGGAGACTTACATTGTATAGCTCGAAGACGAGGAATTATTGTGGGGCTACTTGATGGACTGGAACTGTTACTGTTTAAACTCCTCCTCTTATCCAGATTAGGGGATGCCTGCACTGTTATTTTGTGCTGGAAATCTATGAGAGAGAATTTTTAAAAAAGTGTTAATGTTCTAAGTAAAGAATCTTCAGGAGATTATACTGCTGTACTACTTAAACCCATTAAAGTATATAGTGAATTAGACTTGACTGCACAAGAGATGTTCATACTAAAAATGCTGACAAACTCTGACCCTTAATGTAACAATTTAGATCTTGAGTCAAACAGGTAGGATTTCACACCTTCACAGACTCTATATGATAGGTTTGCAGTAATACAAAAAAAAAAAAAGTAGCTACATCCAGCTGGACCCAAACTGAGACATATCCAGATGGCAAGCCATCATTCAATCTTTTTGGTTGTCACGGAGCGAAAGAAAAGCTAAACAGGCATACTGCAGTATTTCATCTCAAATCAATCAATATTCAATGAATATTTCAAAGTTTAGATTCAGATAATTCCGAGATGATCATTAAGCAAAGGTGACTGCTTGTGCTAATACTAATGTTAAACATAGACTGAGGATGAGCACTCTTCACAGCAATGAAACTTGCCTTTTTTTCTCCTTTTTAACATGTAATTCATGTATAACATAAAAGGTAGCATCAACAAAGAAGTCACATACGTCAACACATCAGACAAAACACCAAAATACAGAATTTGAAATATTTCTACCAATGTATTAAAAATAAATATTGGAAAGCAGGAAAAATGTTATGAAATTAAGTTTGACCATATGCTCTTCCCTAATTCCCATCAACAATGCAATTAGTTTGTATGCTATTGTTACAACAGAACTGTCTCAAGGACAAGTTCATTTGAATGATTCTTGACAACAAAGAACTAAGTGTTATTCTGGAAAAACTGTTTATTTTCTCACTTTTTTCAAATTAAATAATGGGCAAAGCCAGGAAAAAAAAAAGAGCAAATGTTTAGTTTAAGCTTGTGATGCAGCCTAAAGCAACATCTGAAAACAGGTTTTGAAGAAGTTGACGTGCTTGTCTAGGAGTCTGTAGTGTGAATTTTTTGTTATTGTTTTTATTATCATTTTTAAAGTAGGTAAAATAAGTGTATTCACTAGAGCTGAAACTGCCCTAAATATTCATGCACGTCTTTTCAGCTTCCAGGTGTATGATTCGGTCCGTGCTGTGACAACATGGAATTAGTTACTCACTGCATTAGCAATAAACTGACAGACCTAGAAACCACTGAAAGAAACACAGCTCACTGACACCAATACCACTCGTGAAGACTTGCCAATCGCAGACATAAGCTCGAGTTTCTCTATTGCCATCGTGTGGCAGCATTAATAAGGTGAAACGAACAGTCCCTGACAATAGAACAGTCTGACCTTCTACCACCATTGCAAAAGTGGTATTGCAACAGATTTGGACCTCCTTATATTTTTTGTCTGTATGAACTGCTTTTTCCACTAGGTATTGGCAAGTTCAAGGCAAACAGTAATATTTGATCATTTTACAAAGTTCTGTGATGTAATAAAAAGGTACTTTTCTATCAACACAATGACAGCAAAATCTCAACTTCAGATCAGCCTCAAATCTTTTGACTTTCCCTCCTGATTTGCTTTTCCTCTGGATTCAAAGGATTTCTATCTGAATCAGGTGAAAGATTCTTCTAATTGAAATAAGGACTACTCCACAAAATACAACATGTGAAAATGGTTCTTTTAAGAAAAAAAATCTTACATATCCTGTGCACTATTAGGATAGAAGAGTGTAGAAATGAATTAAAATAGCATCCAATACTGAAAATTTTAACCATGGAATTGAAGCCTGCATATTTAATATATACTGTGAACTAGAAAAAAACTGCAAACCTGAAGGCAAACTAATTCTGTGCCCATCTTTAAGTTTTAACCGGCTTCTTTTGAATTTGCCCTTCCTCTTCTTTACATTGGGTTTCTCTTGATTTAACTGGAATATCATGATATTTAGTTCACGCTCCAGTACATCAATCTCGCGTTCCGCTAACTGTTGCTCACGGCGCTTAAGTAGTTCTTCTTGAGATTTTTGCTGAAGAGCTGCTCTTGTCAACTCCTCTTCTCGTGATCGAAGCTCCTGAAAATAAGATTTACACAAGTGAAACTAAGTAACAACGTGAAGGCTGTATTAAATGACATGTCAAGTGTAGAAAGGTTGTACTTTCTTATCTGTTTTCATAATGCACTATATATATTTCACATGCACATATGACCTGACCATCCTCCATTCTGCATAAGCCAAGATTCTGCATCGGGACACAAACAAGCATTATACAGATTTCCTTTCAAGCATTTAACTTGAGTCACTTTACTTAAGCTAGGTAAGCACTTGCAATGGAAACAACATAACCAACCGAAGATTATCAGCTTACAGCCTAGCAGAAAGCGTGCTGTAACTGTGTCACATCAGAGACTCTCTCATTGCATGAGGGTTTCTTCTACACACTAAACAAAAAAGAATGACCTGATGAAGACACAAGTGAATGCATTTATCTCAGTTTTCCTAACCTTTCCTGTTTTTCAGCCATGTATTAGGTAAAACTTTTCTATCTGGAAAAGCAATCAGTATTATAATGAATGAAAATTAGTATAATAGGATAAAACAAGTCATAAGACAGAAGACAGCTGTTTCTTAATTAAAATCCAGCAGGTATCTGTATAACATCAAACGGCTAACCACTGAATTACACCACATGGGCTCTCCAACTATTAAACCCATGAAATAGTTGTTCTTTTGCCCTCCCTCTTCCCCCCTCTCCTGCCCCAAGAGTGAGGAAGCTTGTTAATTTTCAGTGTAAATAAATTATCAAGGGTAAACAACTTTAAGATGGTAGGGTTACAGCTATCTTAATCTTCAACTTACCAAATTTGTTATAAATATATCTGAAATTTAAGAGACTACGAGTAAAGGAGAAGCTACAATGTGATTGATACCGTATGTTTCTCACTAGAGAGTTGTTTTCATTTTAACATATGATTGTGTAAATTCCGCCTGGATTGAAATCAAAATTCAATTGAAAATAAAAAAAATTAGAAATTAGATTATGCTAAAAGTTCTAGATATATAATAATCTTTTTCCCCCTACTTAAAATTCCTTCATTTGTCATTGTACAGTCTTCTATTTTAAGAGCAGACTGCCTACTTCTGGTCATCAGTATCTACCAACGTCATATGCTAGCACAGACCCTTATCTCATGCCAAGCTTTTATTGAAATACCGAAAGCATAAAACAAATATTCTGCTCTTTCATCTCCCACTTTGCTTTGAATAAGGTAGTTTCTGAACAGTATCACTTTGGTACTTTCAAGGGGAAAAAAAAAAAAACACACCAAAACTCTGTTCTTGTCTAAAAGACTATGAATGTCAAAAAGAGGTTAGCACTGAATCAAACTCTGGTTCAGCGAGAAGTATCTGTTCCTCTGAAAGATTTTTTTTTTTCCTTTACAACTAACATATACACATTGCTTATCACTGTTTTCAAATTTAATTTAAATGATTGACACCTTTCATGCGGCTTGCTAATTTTAAGTGAGCTTGTTTCAACAGATTTTTTTTTTTTTTTAACTTTTTTTTTCCTCCCCCTCTTAAATCCAATCTGCTTTACATACACACCTTGGTAAAAGATAATTATGTCTCTTGGGAATTCAAAGGAGCCTGTCTTCACGCCAGCAAGTAAAGTTTTAGTTTTTTTTTTCGTTTGTTTGTTTTTTAGAAAAGGAATTTGATCACAGTTTAGAAATTACTGCAAATTCTCACTTTCCTCCTTCTCCTGTTCAGTCAAAACTGGACAAACTAAAACAAGGGTTGGAAGCAGAAGCCACATGACTTCAAATTTAGAATAAAGGTACTTCAGATTTAAAATAGAAAATATGTTTATTACTATGAAGCATTAGGAGATATTGTTGATTATTCACATCTTGTCCTCAAAGCCAGGTTACATAAAGCTCCAGGTTACAAGGAAAAGATACTGAAAAGGTAGACAATCTGGAAAATGGAAGTGTTTCTTCATTGAGGGTTTTAGTATTTACTCTTTTCCAAATAAACTAATTAAAGATAGACTTACTGCAATTAGTTATGCAATGTTTCTACACCACTCTACAATTAAAACACCCATTATAAGGAAGCTAGGAAAGAGTTCTATATTTAAGTTGCTCAAGAATGTTCATCAAAAGAAGATTGTGATCTTCTCCTGGAGTGGGTGTCACCATCACTCATTTAGAGCAAGCCCTTGAGGAAATTCCTCCAGCTATAGAAGTTCCTCTTGCACAGGGAATAAGACTCCATACAGGGCTGTTGTTGTTTTGTTTCTTCATTTTATTATTATAAATACTTTGGAGACGTGAGTTTCTCCCAAGTACCTGTCAGTAAAACTGATAATGTGCCAAATTAAATAAGCACAAACTTTTGAAAGCCTTGTTTAAGTCAAAGTTACATGCTTTCATTCTTTAACAAGTTTACCTAATTAGGGCAGATGCCTTTGGAGATGCATTTACTTTGTCAGATGAGAAGTAAATTTCATTTTATATTTTTCCCTCCCTAATTAAGTGTAATTCACTTTTACACCAAAAATACAACTCTTCTCAGAAAGCTTTGCACTAACTTATCTAATCCTCAGCTTAATTTGGTCAGTGAGGTTTCCTTCAGTAGAAAAATCTCATAATTGACTAATGACTACAGAAAAAAAAACAAACAAACAAAAACATGAATGGGAATGCCTGTTCTCATAACAATTACTCCCACAGTAAAAAGGAGAAAATGGTTGTTTGAGCAGTTGCTGGAGGGGAGGAAAAGAGCTAGGCCCTACAGCAGGTTTTGGCAGTGGCTGGTGACCCCACAGTAAGTAAAAAGGAGCCTTTAGTCTCCGTAGAGGTACTATAACTCATCTGGAAAGGAAGAAAACTGACAGCTAGAGAGGCACGTAGCCCAGCTGTAGCAATCCGTATGCCTGTTGCAGACAGAGAGGACCATGCAGATAAACATGTCCAGGTCTGTGAAGCAAAATGGAAGAGGGAAAACCAGAGGGCAGAGGAAAATGCAGATCGGAAAGAAGGAAGATTATTATTGAGGACACTATGAACTTAGTGGTGATCAACAAATTCTGATAACCAAACGCACTTTATTACCACAGGGTATCCGTAAGACCAGGCCCACCAGCAGGCACTAGCCCACAAATGGCTTTTGTGACGTTTGGTGAGAAGACGCAAGGGTCATGGACAGCTGACAGTGACTTGCAAGATGCAAGTTTTGGTTTTGATTGTATCAAAGTTTAAGTGACTAAGTCTTTCATAAAAATTCTTCTGCAAGTCCCTGTATCTCAGTTCTCTTCTTCCTCACCTACTACTACTTAATGAAAAATAATGATACATACCGGACAATAATTATACTGCAAGAACCCTGTGAAAAACGAATCCCTGTCTGTTAGAAGTGTTTCTAACAGTGACTGGAAAAGACAACTGGCCTATTCCAGCTGGTATCTTTATCAAGATGTCTAAAGGAAAATATAAACCTCATGATGATTAAGAAACATGCTGAGGTAACTAAAGGAGAGGACAAACAACTAATTGTGAGGGCTCATTTAGCATGAACATACCATAATATGAGAACATGTAAAGAAGATCAGTAACAGGAATCTAGATAATAAACAGGAGAAACTTGATTCACTAATTCATGAGTATAAAGCGGACCTAATCTTATATCTGGCAAGAAGATTTCAAGAACTACAATACTGAAAGATCAATAATTTAAGTTTGTTCAGGAAGAAGAGAGAAAAGGGCTATTCCCTTTTTGGAAAGGAAGCCACATGATACAGCCATGTAACAGGATGAAAAGCTTTTCATTCCAACAACTGAAGAGAATGTTCAATAGCAGCTGCTGAAAGCAAAACATGAAGAATAACGGATTCAGAAGCTGCACCCCAGAGTTTTGAAGAGAGACAGCCAAAGGATTCTGGATTGGTGACCTTAATGTTTAATGAGATTCAGGAAGGGGAAAAAATAAAACAGGATAGATAATAGGTAAATAGGATGGTAAGCAACTATTCATCTGCCAGGTTGACATCTCACATAAAACAGTGCACTGGCTGATATATAGCTTCATTAACAATGGAAATTAAAGAACAATATAATTAAGGCCAGTCAGCATGCCTATAAGAAAACAAGATCTAAAAAGATCTAAAACCTTTTTTTTTCTTTTTAAGTAGGATACAAGTCTAGCTAATTAAGACAATATTTGTTAATAAAATTATTTTGCACAGCTGAGTGAGTTTTTGTATTTGGTATCGCCCTAGTTTCTAAATAAAATGGAAAAGGAACAGACTGGCCAGCTACTATAACTCAAATGTATAATCATAACTAGAAAATTTACATTAAATGGAGCTATTAACAGAGTGACCTCATGGAAAAAAAAATCTGCTCTTTACCCACAGTTATTAGCATATTAAACTTACAGAACAAACAAGAAAACCATGAAAATTTGCAGTGGTTATAAAAATTAGGTAAGGGGTAAATAAACTCTGGTTTGTTTGATAGGTGATGCACTTAAATATTCAGAAGAAAATAACATGCTAAAAAGCGTACATGCCACATTTACAGATCTACAAGCTGTTTTCTTTGGGAAGACAGATGGGGATATGTTGCCTTTTCAATCATTGGAATTGAATGACCTATTCACATGATAACCCCCAGTTATTATAATAACATTATGCTTTCTGTCACACTTAACATTTCACTTCAAGTTAAGTACTTCTAACAACAGCCTCAGCATTCAAGACTGTATTGTTTTTATTACAAAAGAAAGGCGAAAAGCAACCTTGCCTGAAATTTGAGAAAACCAGTAATCAAACCTTTTTTTCCTTAAGTAACCTTGCCACAATACAGTTAAAGTTCTATCTTAAAATACTGTTCAGAAACAAATTAATGGAATTTAAGAACAGTACATCCACCAACAAAAATAAGAAACAAAATTAATACCCAGTTTTAATGAGAGTAAATCCTCTCCTCCATGTAGTTTATCCCCTCAAGTGTGTCTCCGCAACTAAATCCGGTTTCTAGTATTATTTTGATAAACCACAACTCAAAAGTTCAAAACTGCTGTATCACAAACATACACCCTTCCTTCACTGCCATGCAACAGGAATATGAACTTACTTTTTCCTTGGTCCTCAATTCATTGAATATCTGCTGAATTTCCAGTTTCCAGTCATCTTGCATAGAATGGAAAGACTCTTGAGGCATTTCCGTCATAACTGCCCCCTCAATGGCAGTAAGCTGTTCAAGAATCAAGGCAAACGATGGTCGGATATGAGGGTCCTGCTCCCAGCATTCTAGAATTTATTAGAATCTCATCAGTACTTAATAATACATAGGCTTTTCTGAAGAACTAAATTAAATTTCAAGGCATTTGCTACTGTACTTCAAGTTATATAATACATTACCTTCATCTGCAAGGCTTTCCAATTTCCATGTTCATAAAGCTATATCTACATACCTGCATTTAGAGGACTGTTTTTGTTTATAGCCAGATTTTTTTCATCTCTATCTTTAGGATCTTAAATAGCAAAACTAGCAGTACTGCATACAAGCAATACTTATCAAAAGGTAAAGAAATTCATTACACTTGAAGAAATAACCATTAGCAAGCAACATTTATTTCTCTCCAGAGTATTTCAAAAACATTTTTTTGACACTCGGAAAAAAAACAATGAGATAAAAATGCCATTTGCAGTTCTTCCCCTTGGGATTTTGTCATATTTACCTTGTATTGACATGTAGTATATCATGTATTTTATGAAAACTAATGCAATTTGAGTGTAAAAAGAAATCAGTAAAAAATAGAGCCATAAACAGAAAAAATGTACTCTGTCACCACTGAAAAGCAAAGTGGTATACTGTAATACTGTATGACTTGCTCAGAAACACATTCAATTTGTCTGTAATACCAGACTGCTGTGAAAAAAAAGAACAAAATACTTTCGCATGCTGCGCATTATCAAATAAGGTGTTTATTTTAACTCCTATGATTATTACAGGCAAGGATACATACCCCCAAACCACAATTATTTAAATACATAGGAAGAAACAACATAGATACCTTTCATTAGTTTTGCAAATGGTTCAGGACAAGTGGATGGAATGGGCAAAGTAAGCTTATTGACAGCAACTCCGTAAGCCACAGCAAGGCCATCAATGCCACGGTAAGGAACTTCTCCTGTAAGCAGTTCCCACAGCAACACTCCATAACTACAAAACGTAATTTTTTAAAAACAGTTATTTTCAGACTACTGACACATTATTTAAAAACAAACAAGTACCTGTCCAACCACGTACTGAAATTTATGAGGATTTCCTGTGTCAAAAGTAAATGCCTTCAAGAATTGACTCTACTTCAGTCATTTCACACCTTTCCACTACTAGTGATTAGCCACACTGGATCAACTAAGACTTGCTCACATCCTACTCATTGTCATTTAATAGCTGACAAAAATATCGACACGAAGGACTCCTACTCAAAACGTAACCTGAAGTCACTTCTATATTAATGCTTATGTCATGTAAATCTCACCTATGATGGAAGTCTGAACCACAGAAAAACAAGCAACCCTCTCCCTGCCAAAACCAAACGGAATGAGAAAGAAAACCTTGGCAGAACACTCAGACCATACAACTTTCCAAACCTTTCACAATTTACCTAGATGTACATTAAAAAAAAAAAAAGAGAAGACAACTTTGTTTAGAAGTTTGCACTTCTATATATTCATATATGTATGTATAGACAAGGGATTATATATAAAGGCCTGTTTAACTTTTCCAACAGATGCTACAAGATTGAGAACGGGCTACATAAACTAATTTCTTCATACTAGAAAAAAATACCATTGTCTGCAATGAAAGGTGATAGAAAGAGATCTTTTCTTAGTGTCAGGTATGGAAATCAAGAATCACAGGAATTCCTATTGCAGCAACATTAACCGTAAGAATTTCTGCTATGCTCTCCACTCTAGAAGAAAGGCTGGGTGTTGCTTTTACCTTCTTTGGGTTTGTATACCCCATACTTGTTGAACAATCCAACCCTCTACAAAACTCTGGGACAGGACACTAGCTGATGTTGTTCTAGAGCTCCCATTCCACTGAAACTGATGACTTTTACAGTCATTTTTGTGGAAGCAGGAATTACTCCTTGTAGAATGTAAGCCTAAAGTGGACTTCTCAATTTTTTTTTCCTTCTCTTCCTGCCAGGGAACCACTATCTGTAGAACAAGGATACAAAGGACAACCTATTACTGCTTTTGAATAGCAAAGTGAGTAGGCAAAGGGAAAAATTAGAATACAAAGTATTGCTCTTGCAATATATATCTTCTCTACAGGTGTGTGAAGAAACCGTCTGTAAGTTCTGCAGGATGGGATCCAACTCTCCTACAGGAGGAGAAATGCACATAGCACTGGTGAGGTAAGGGTTATGCACCCCTTAATACCCAACACCCCTTCTTTGCACCCAAGTAAACCTTAGTACTAGAAATACAACCCCAACTATTGTAGATGTGACAGGGAGAAGCACACACACTAGTCAAGTTTTTCTTTCACTGTCTTCTTAATGAGAAAGCCATTTAGCATTGTACAAGACCTTACATCACTTGAATAAATAAAAAAAAGCACAGTAATCTAAATACAAGCACAAACAGAACTTATGATTTTTTACGTGTATGGTAACTACATAGGAAGCAATTTGAATTAAATACCAATGCATTGTTTATCTAAGAAGTTTTGCCTATCATAAAATCTTGTAACTGGGAATTCATTCATTAGTTTTGTAACAATTAATCAAAAACTAAGGAATATGGTCTATTCCTAAAAATTGAAAAGAAATAGAGAAGTCTTGGGCTTCCTAATAACTTCACCCCAATTTTTTTCAGTCTAATCTTTGCACTTCCTTGTATGCTCAAAGGATGATAAAACCAAAAAGTCCTATTTTGTTTTAAAACAGTGGTACTTTTGACAATACTGAATTTCTGCAGTACATACAAATTTTACATATGATGAAGGAATTCTACTTAACTACATCTCATCTGTTTTTAGACAAAGCATTAAAAATGATCTTACACCTCTCCCAGCAAGCACAGACTGTTCTTAATTCAAAGAGTTCCCTTGTTCAGACTGTTCTATATGTATTTTAGCACGAATTATGAAGTTAAGCAGAACAATAATAAAACTAACTAAAAAGAAATAATATTTCATAAAAACCTGTGTCGCAACATTACCTTTAGTTATATTTACAATTTTACAATTTGGGCCTTTAATGCTAGGTAACTTTCAACAGTGCCAAAGAGGAGCTTGTAAAATTTTAACAGACCAACACCGGAACAGCGTAAAGTACCTCTTTTAATGAATGCAAAGTCTTAACCGCAAGTACCAAGAGCCAGTATAGGGTGGGGAGGAACCCTATAGATGTTCTATTCCTACTGTGGTGGAGTTTTTGGGAGGTACTAGCCTATCATTATGTAGGACAACAACTACTTATTAACTCTTTCAACTACGGATGTTGCTACTTCATGCATTAAATCTCACCTGCCCACATATAGTCATCCTATGTACACAGTCAAAGCTTCTAAGAAATACTTTTTTTTTTTTTTTTAAGAGCAAAAAACATCTCCTTTTACATCTTCAGGAGAAAAAAAAAGCAGGCACGATATGCTTGAATTATACAGTAAGACCACATAACCTAATACACTTTCAATAAGATATCCCTTAAACATTTGCATTATTAAAATTTATTCTCCTGCTATCAAATGTAATTTAAGCCTTACTATATCTCATTACAGCAATACCTTGCTGTTTTTACGTATTTTAAAAGCTGATCAAAACGTAGGTAAAATTCTCAAAGTTTATTTTACTCTACAACCCATCTTCTAAAGCAGAGGTCCCTAAGCATTACTACCCAAATCCCTTCAAAATTATATGAATGTGCAAGGCAAAAGCAGCTACTAATTCTGCTATTCAGCAAGTACTCCTCACATTGTCAAGAGCTTGTACAATGGAGGCATGAGTTATTGTGAAAACCACTGCTGAAGAACACCATCATCACTTGGAAATCTGTGAACGCATTTGCACTTTCAGGCTCCATACACAAAAACAAGATTGACATACCAAGTCTGAAAAACATGATAAATGATGGAGGGGTGGGAGTGAAGGAGTGGAATTCTTTGGGAATTTGGAACTATACACCAAAAATAATAAAAACAGTAGTTATAATTCTGGTTTGGGAAGCAAAAGGATACACATGCAGGGCCTGGAAAGCATCCATTCTGCTACTTAGGATGACACCTGAGAAAATGCTGCCTGGAAGACTATGCATGAAAACACTGACATAATAATTCCCAGCATTGGCTGATTCTGAGAGCCTACATGCAAGTGCAATCATGGTGAGCAGTCTCAACTGCTCGTGACTTCTTCTCCCCTGCCTTTTTTTTTTTTTTTTTTTTTTTTTTTTAGTAAGAGGCATAGAGACATTTTCTGGAGACTCAGTATGTGCAACTTTTTAGAACTTCCCTAAAATATGTTGTGTTACTGCCGTAGAGAAATGCAGATTTAAGTTTATAACCCTAATGTGTTTTAAAATAATAAAAAAAAAAACCGCTCCCATAACCAAAGCATTACAAGATTTACAATATTCATTATTTGGTTTTCTTTTGAAGAAAGAGTAAAGGTAAGCAACAGAATAGATCAAGGTGCAGTAAGCAGAAAATCTTTAGAAGCCAAGGAGGACTAAACTATACTGTACAACACAGCCTTTATACTTAAAAACCTCTCCTGTTAGAAGCCCATCATTGAACTAAATACTTACATTTTTACAAGAGAGGCGTGCAGGAGAGAAGGCGAAGAAGAGAAATACTGTAGGTTCCAAAAATGTAAACTAATGTTGCAGCAGAATATAAAATAATTGCACCAAAGCATACCCCCTCAGATACCTAAAATCACAGCAACAAGACTGGACAGGACCTGTAATTAAGCATGGAATACAGCTGATTAGGGAAACGCCTACACCCAACCTCCACCCCACAAAAGAAAAAAAAAAGAGAGAAAAAAGGAAGAAAGAATGGAAAAAAAAGAATGAAGCCAATGATGTTTCTCAACTGGTCATCAACTCAGACTGATGTAAACAACATGCTGAAAATCAGTTCAAAACAAATGGTTGTCACAAAACAGTAGTGCAGATACAGAATAATCCTGAGAATACCAGAAGTATTACTTCATATTGTAGAATATCAGGCATCTACACAAAATAGGACTCTATTTAAGAGCTGTACAACACTGAGCATGCATAAAAGGTGTAAGAAAACAGATTAAAGTCCTCCCCTCCTTCCCTAAATAGATCCTTCACAGAGAAACCATTTTAAAAAGAAATGTAGACTTTTCAGGGTGAGGCATTGCAGCTTTTAAAGCCTGTTGTGCAATCACAACTCTTCCCCATTCACAAAACTAAATTGAAACTGAAGTCTAAATCACCTTTCTGTGATATGTTTCCTATACGCCACTCAAAAATAGCATCGGTATTGAGAGACATTATTTATAAATGATCTACCATAATGTCTGTAATGAGAAATTCCAAAACTTAACATAGGCAGTTCCTCACTTTCCAAATTAGACAGTAGGTTAAAACAGTTTTGTGAAAACACTCTCTCCTCACTCCAGTTACTGGAAGTAAAATCCCTATGAACACAAAAACTCAGATCTGTTTACTTTTATGCATAACCACATTCTAGATTCCTAGAAAGCAGCATTAATTTCAGTTAACATCTGGCAGAGTTCTAGTTTGTCAGTTAGTTTTGTTTATCAGACATGGCAAGGTAATAACTGGCTGGTCCCATTTCTTTATGCACAATGAGACTTTTCAGACATCTGATATAGAGCAAACATACCATTATGAAACTGATCATACAGTAGTATATCAAGAGTATTTTATATTAATACTCCAGATAAATTACTTGGGTATCTTAACCAACAGGCATTTTAAAAGGCTTCTCTTAATGAGACCTTGCTTTCTTTTCAAAAGATGTTTTTCTGCTTATTTTCCCTCTCCTTCCTCCAAATTTGTAAGTCACAAATAAATACAGGTAAATGAAGTGAACTACAGGCTGAGATATTAATATTTTTCTTAGAACAGCCATACTAGCCATATAATGAGAACGTAACTTAGAACAACCAACGAAAAAAAAGTAAATAAAAATTCACCCCAAACCATCAACATACTTGTACTGAACACGGTCTTCAACAGACAAACTTCTTACCTCCAAATATCACTTCCTTTAGAGAACAGGGAGGACTTGATAACTTCAGGAGCCATCCACGCATAAGTCCCTGCTGCACTCATTTTGGTTGTTCTGTGCCATTCTCTAGCCAGACCGAAGTCTGTAATCTTCAAAGTTTTATTGCAAATGTCATCATGTTCCATCTTCTCTAGCAACAAAACTGCAAAAGATGGAGTTTGTAAATTAGCTGAACTGGAATCAAACCAACATATCTAGTCTTGTTATTAATTTCACATACAACTTGCAGTTTGCAAATAACTGTTTAATATAAATGTTGTGAAATTACTGAAATTTTATATAAAAATGAAAAAGGTTACTGATAATTCTAACCTACTATGAGCAATGAAAGGGAGAAATACTTACGGTGTCATGAGCACTTTCTGCAATTGTGTGAGTACGCGTTAAGCTAGTGCATGAAACCCAGTGTATATAGATGTAAAGCAAAGTACTTAAGTTTAAGAAAGCACAGAATGCTACCATCCCACAGATGACAGGCCATGAAAATGGTATTCACTTTGGAACAAGATTCTGAAGTAGTAAAAACAGCAGTAGTGGCAAAACAAAGATGGATGTTAAGAATTCTTCTCAACAAAATAGGAAACAGTATATCACCATTAAAAATACATCCCTAATACTACACTCAATCCTGGTTCATCATCTCAAAAAGCATGTCATAAAACCGAGAGACACAAAGAGATGCAACTGGAGGTGCTCTGAGCAGCGTGCCCTCAGTTATAAGGGACGGTTGATAGACCAGTGCTTGTGAGCAGGGGAAAGAAACAGCTGAGAAAAGAGTCTCTGATAACAGGCAGGGAATGAAGCAAGCTACAGGTAACAATTGTTCACAGCTTCTCAACACAAGACATGGACAACATCAAACAAAATTAGCCGATAAGAATCAAACACACGCGGCAGTTGTTCACACAACACTGTAGGTGTACTTTGGAATTTTTGGCATAGTGTGTGAATACTATTATTTTATTTAGATTTAAAAGGCACCTACACAAATTCACAAAAGACAACGCCATCAAGAGCAATTACATTAAAAAAAACAGGAGTTTAGGTTCAAGAAATCCCCAGGCCACAAATCACTAGAGGTTGGGAAATGATACCAGGGAGGTTAGCTTGCCTTGGGAATAAACAACCAGCAGCAAGTCCCTGGACCTGGATCAAATCCATATTGTGTTATATCCACTGTAACTTCATGCCTGTTAAAGGTGAATTGGCAAATTATCTTTCTTTTTGGTGCTCCCTCATACAGCTTGTGTACTCACCATCTGACCTGTTCTTAACACAAGAGTATTGGCAAAGTTGTAATAAAGCTTCTTAAAAGAGCCTTAAAAGAAAAGAATGGGTTTACTGTGCTAGAGCTGACAAAGAGAAAGCCAACAGGTGCAAAGGAATCGTTATTAACACACTACAATTTTAATTTCATATTCAGTGCCTCTGTCACCATCAACAGTAGTAGCTCAATTTTAATTCTCTGCTAAAATGATCTGGGCCAAAGATCAGAAGTTGAATTGCAAATAAGAAGAGTCAGCAATGCACGTGTTTTACAAGTGTATGGAGTGCAAAACACAGTTCAAGGGAACCCACTAAGAAAAAGTGGATGAAAAATGACCTTGCCTTACAGAGGAAAAACCGTTGAGCCTGTATTTGCAATTGCAAGCAATTGTTTTTACTGGTACAGATTAATTGCACTCTTACGAGCATTTCAAAAAATGTCAAATCCAGATTAAAAAAGACAGAGCCCACATTCCATTTTCAGTAAGCTTCTTAACACTGAGTGGAAGAAACGAAGGCCAAAATGGTACAGACAAACCACAAGCTCAAAGCCAGCACCACCAGAACAAGCTAAATTCATGCACGGGTTTTTATAACTTTTATACTTGAATGAAAGACCTATTGTTTGCTCTTCCATTTCAAACATGCTCAGCAGAATTCCTGACATTCCTTGTCAGTCAATGTGACCGAAACCAAAAACAGTCAGTCTTGCAACAGGTAATAACTGGCTGACGGCCAGGTTTCATCCTAGGAAGGGACCACGTTCCTCAGCAAGCCGCGCTTCCGTTTCCTGGGGTGTCCGGTGAGCGGCCCCACGGCGCACGGCCTGGCAACACAAATGCCTGGCACAGCCGAGCCGCTCTGCTTCCTGCATGGCAGCCTTCAGCCCCTCGTCCTTCTGCAGCCTCACAGCCCTCACCAGCCACCCGTCTGTCCGTCCAAAGTCACTCGGGCAGCCCTGTGCTCACCCTGCTCACGCAGCCCCCGTTTACCACTCTTCCAAACCCCTCAAGTTATCCTGCCAGGCTCCCGTGCACCTCCGATGCGGAGCTGGGTGACAGCCAGCTTCGCGCTCCCTAGCTTAACATTTTTCAGACTTGATGCTTTCCACAAAGAGTAAAGTTCAGGCTTATACAAGCAAAACCAGAGACCGCGACTATTTCCGAATGATTCAAAACCTAAGAGGAGACTAAGTCAGATGTGATAAGAATGCTTTGCGTCAGTCAAACTAACAAAACTTTATCTCGGATTGTTAGTCAAACATCGCATGTACTACAGCAAGAAATAAACATTTGAATAAATATTTTAAGGCCGCATATTTTTCCACCTGGTTACACTGTTTTCAACTCAATTCTGAGTTTAACACACCTTCTGTCCTGACTTTGCCCTTCTGCAGAGAGATCAAGGAGACAAATTTATTAACATCACAGTACCTGAGGTTTGAGTGCCATACACCAGGCACTGCTTGAATATAAGAGAGAGCACGTGGGGAATAGAAGTCACTGCATGCTATTTTCAATAATTCCATGAAATATAAATCAACAGGTTGAAGATAAATGCAAAAAAGTCCTTAGAGTTAGAGAGAAAAATGAAAAAATAAAAATGCTACATGGCTGAGTGGTACTAAAATTGGTGGCTATGATATAGTGGATGTCCTAAGAATTAAAGAAGTTTTTGACAGCGCAGCAAGGATACACAGGAGTTCTAACAACATCCCTAGCAAATTTCTATTTAACCATACAGATAAGAAGAACTTACACTCTTGAGCTATCTAACGTTACTAAAGAAAAACTGGAAATCCAAGCATCCCTCATTCTAGATCACTAAGGAAGTAGTTCACAGAATTATGAAATAATTTAGGTTGAAATGGACCTCAAAGTCAAAACCCCCACTCAGAGTAGGGTTAATGTTAAATATGTACATCTACCATCAATCCTTTTTATGACTTTGTAAAGTGATGGCAGTCTATGACAGAATAAAAGTAAAGATCTATATTCGCTCAACTACAGACATTAATTTGACTTAAATGACATCTTGGAATAGACTTTCAAGAAAACTAGTTCAGGACAATAATTAAGGACACTGAGGCATACAGAACAGAACAAAATTACAGCAGAGTTGTATTACAAACAGCTCACATCACGCTAATCCCATTTTTCCCTGCTAAATAGTTTTTAAGAGCGGGATAAGGTAGCAGACCTGAGCAGATGTGAGTGCCTTTTAGGAAGTTTAATCATAGAGACAGAGTAAGAACTAATCAAAGAATTCTATACAAGGAGGATCTCAAAAGACAAGTTAGTTACCGGGATGAAAAGAAATCATCACTGAGTTTATTAGGAAGCAAGTTTGCCTAATGTGCCAATTAGCAATCTGAGGAAAAATACAAAGTGCAATCAAGAATGGACAGCAAAGTCAGCAAATACTGTCCACTCTGAGGAAGGCCACATTATCATGCTAGGAAAATATGCAAAGGTAGAAGTGATCAATACCAAACTCTACAGCTATAAAGCAGAGGCGAAGGAAGAAGAGAGGTCTAGCTATTCTGGCTAACAGAAGGAGAACCAAAACAGTAGCTGCACATAGTTGCAGAAGTAGCTCATGCAATTCTGAGAGGCACTAAAAAAGGCTTTTTTTTCAGGAGAAACAGGGAAGTAGAATTAGAATTGTACAAGGCATAAGACCTCATGTGAAATACTGGATGACTATAACTGCATATATATGTTCAACAACAGTAACCTAAACTGGGGCAGGTGCAGAAAATAGAATAATTAGGAGCCTGTAACACCTTTTATTTAGGTAAGACAGAAGAGCTTGTCCTCCTCACTACGCTAAACCACGCCTGAGAACAGAAATCAGCCATATCTACAAATAAGATGCAGGTCTAAAGCACCGGTGCTCTTATCAATACCACACTCTCCCTGGAGCCCTGCCCAGCCCATCTTACTTGCATGTTCATGACTAAACTTGGTTTTATAACTGGAGCAACAGTGGTGGGGAGGGATTCATACCAGATTCCAAGATATTGCCTCTGTTCTCCCACCAACCCATTCTGGCTTGCTCCTCAAAAAGAAGTCACAAAATTCAACAATCTTCCTGTCAAACCTAATGGTTGCTAAAATAGCAATGCCGTTAAATCTGTCCTGTTTGCTTTCTGCATTATCATAGTTACAACTGGAGTCTTTTTCTACTCATGGCATACTGCAAATTTTTTATGGTGTAGCAGTATGCAGATAAGTTGTTCTGTACTTTTTATAACTGGACCTGCAGAATTGGAAAGCACTGGCTAGCTCAGCATTTCTCTAATTAAACCTGGACTGGCAGCACCCCCACAGAACTGCTATTGTTCCCATACATCTGTCATCCATCAGGAAAGGAACAGAATTTAAGCTTGAAAAGGAGGCAGAAGTCCCAGTAACATTCCACCCACATGCACCCAGTCTTCTCTCTGTTTCCCTTCGCCAATTCCCTTTTCTGCGTCTCCCCCCCTTTTCTCTGCTCTATCTCGAAACTCGCTCACCTCCAACGATAACGCTAGCTTTGATCTACTGAGTGCAGGAGGTAAGACACCAACTGCAACAGCAATGGTTAGAGATGCACAAAGCGGCGGTCTAGGTTTGGCCACATTTAGACAAGAGCTGCTTTCTCTGCTCTACTCTCTTTTTTTGTGAGCTTGAGTTGAAAATCTTTCTGAGGAAAAATAAAAAAAGTGTGAGGCAGGACATAGATGCTGTGTTCCACAGAACAGAGAACTGAAAGTTCAGCGCAGAGCTCTGCTACACGTTAAAAAAAGAACAAAGAACATGAGAGGAACCAACTGGTTACACAAATGGGGAGACGGGACCCAGTTCTTTTTTTTGAAAGCACCAAATATTACTGCCATCAGATACTTCCTGGCTACAAGATTGGCTGTAAGTGGTTAAGAAATAATGGGAAAGAGCATATTTAGACAAGTCAGATTCCTGGGGTGCAGGCAAACTCAGACCTAGGACAACACCCCCAGTGCTACCTCCAGTACTAAGCTGAAACTCTTAAGAGTAATTGAAACCATTTGTTTAAGTCACAAGCATTTTGTTGAAAGCATAACTTGACACAAAAGGTCACTTTCTCCCCTTTCTATTTTTTTTAAATTCATGTAGTTTAAGTAACAGTATTTAAAGCAAGCCTGAGGGAAGCCTGGACAGACCTTTCAGTTGGCAGCATAACCAGGAAACTTCCACCTAGAGCTAAGATCTTCAATGCTATTCTTTTAGTGTTATTTCCTACAGTCTTAGTTTTCTTTTTGTTACTAAACATATACAGATCATTATATTTCTCCAACCTTGTTAACTATCTGAAAGTCCCCATTTAATACAATCTCTAATTTGACACGATTCTTGAAATCCAAAGATTTTCTGCAATCAAATCAATTTTGATTTCATAATGCATTCCAACACTTTCAGCAGACCGTTTTGGATTACACAACTGGTTTAAGGGGCTAAACAAGGCATTCTTAGAGAAGCCAAGTCAAAGGATTGAACACACATAGGAAGCTTAGATTTACAAAAATTAACCTGAAATGCTCAACTTCTTTGGATTACTCCTATCTTTTTTACCCTTTTTGTAGTTTCTACTACACTCTCTTCAGCATCTGTTTTGTTGCTATTAAGAATACAGTGTTAAGCAATCTTACTTTTTTGAATTAGTAGTTACTTTCCACCTTTTCTTGCCAATTTATCTACAGTTCTCTGAAGAGTTCATTATGCTTTTTGCAAATTTAAGCTATTTAATATTATAGCTATTTAAGTTAATATGATTACAGGTTGAGTGCCTACATGCCACTATATTTACGACCGATAAAGTCATTCTTCAAGAATACCAAACAGAAAATACACAGGTTACAGTTTACACCTCTACTTGCAAGTGAAGATTGCGTAGACAATGCTGTTACTGTTGTCCCCCCATGCCCCCAGTCAGTTCCCTCTCCATCTGTTTGTAAATTAATCCGGTTCCTGTTAATTCACTAAATCAATATGCATCAAAACCAGCAGGGCAACCTTGTATCTTTACCTGGAAACTAACAAGCAGAAAAAAAAAAAGAAAAAAAACCTTTATTAATCAGGTTGCATATTCAGCTTGCGAAACACACTACCTTGTCAATATTAAGAGACCCACCTCCATTCCTTCTAGCTGTTATTTGGTTCCAATTGCAATTTGAAATTAAAATTTCAGCACTGTTTGTAGAAGCCATGTCCAGCTCTACTGAGTGTTTCAACTGCAAATTAACTATCAGAGTGAAAACATTAACTGATCAGGATGTCTTCAATGCATACGAAAGGTTATACATTTGTCTACACAGCACTACTTCTTAGACATCTTGCTTTTCTCCTGCGAGTTCTTAATATAACTGTTAAGAGCTAAGCCCCTCACCTCTGCAGTCAGTATCAGTCAGATTGTGATCATCTTGAATGGATAAAGTTTAGAGCTCACCATCAGCAAAATAATTTCATCCTTTACATAAAGATTACATATGCAGGAGGCATTTCTCTACCTCTTATTGTGAGGCTCCACCTGGAGTACTGCATTCTGCTCTGAGACCCCCCCAACATTAGAAGGATGTGGACCTGTTGGAGTAGGTCCATGAGGATGACCAGAGGGCTGGAGCACCCCTGCTACAAAGACAGGCTGAGGGAGTTGGGGTTGCTCATCCTGGAGAAGAGAAGGCTCAGGGGTGACCTTATAGTGGCCTTCCAGCACCTAACTTCCAGGCTTACAGGAAAACTGGGGAGTGGCTTTTTACAAGGGCATGTAGTAACAGGACAAGGGGTAATGGTTTTAAGCTAAAAGAGGGTAGATTTAGTTTAGATATTAGGAAGAAATTCTTCCCTTATAGGGTGGTGAGGCCCTGGCACAGGCTGCTCAGAGAAGCTGTGGATGCCCCCTCCCTGGAGGTGCTCAAGGCCAGGCTGGATGGGGCTTGGAGCACCCTGGTCTGGTGGGAGGTGTCCCTGCCCATGGCAGTGAGCTGGAACTGGGAGGTCTTCAAGGTCCCTTCCAACCCAAACCATTCCATGATTCTGTGATTATAAAGATACTGTGCTCCACTATCCTATATGCCCTTTCGCTACATACATTCTTTAATTAAGAAGTTAATCATTTCTTGATTTTCATACTGAATTGAAAGCAGCTCAACAATCTGTTCTTAAATATATTTATTTAAAAACATCTAGCTTAAAAAAAAAGTCTACCTCACACAAGCCAATATATATTTAAGAAGTCCTGAACAAAGTGTTCCCAACTGGAAAGCCAAAACAAGACAAGACTTGACAGAAAATGTCCTTGATAGAAAGGATTTACAAATACACACCAACCACATAAGAAAAACATATCCCATAGAGGGACATGTGGCACAAAAAACAGGCAAAGCGTTAGAACAACGAAGACTCGCCTGAGTGTCTGGAAGAAAGGAGGAGAAAAGAAGAGAGAGGAGCGATTTCAACAGCTGCAACATACCTTGCATCACCATTTTTTTGCTTCCCCCTCACTTCTTTAATAACCATTATTAAAGCAACTTCGGGCAAATGGAAACTTGAGAGAAAGAAGCAGTTTTAACAAGTTATTGGCACACACCGCAGATGCTGCGAGTTATTTTCCTGCCTGCCATCTGTACTTTACCTGCTATTCTGATAGTTCTGCAATGCAAAACAGAAATTTCTGTTATACCTTAAGAGCAAGTACCAGAGGTAACAAGCATTTATAATTAGACATTCAAATAATTACCAGTTAAAAAATTAAATTCTGAAAATTGAGGATTTGGATGTTGCACTAGAAAAAAACAAAAGCAGATTGTACACTAAACATTCAAGTTCTTTGTTTAGTAAAATACCAAGATTAATTCTATTTAAATTTTGCACTTAAGTGTTACCTCACTACAGCAATTCCTCCACAATTTTACACTTCAACAGAAATCAGTCCACGCTGAAGCTTAGTTTTAAAACTCACAGCACTCATTTACACTGTACGTACTAGGAAATTCCATACTTATTTGAAACACAGCAATTACTTTGTTTTCAAGCAAGCATTTAAGGTCTTTCTTCTTCGCTTGCTAATAATTTTTAAAAGGCAGCTATGCAATAAAACCAGTGACCAAAATGCAGGGAGATTAGAAAGAAATGCTGAGAGCAACTAGGAGCAATAGTTTGGTGGTAAATCAGTCATTCCTGATGAAAGAATTCTTTTAGTTTCAAGCTCTACAGAGTAGAGTGGGTGCTTATCCATTCCTTAAAGATAATCATCTTTGTTAGGAAATAGTGAATAATTTATTTTTCTTAAGCAATTCCTTCCTATTCAAAAAAAAAAAAAAAAGCCAAACCAGAGCTATTATACTCGAACTGCAAAAGGAGAGTCATAGCCAGTATTTAATTAATCAGGTACAATTCCCTCCAAAATAAATTTTCAGAGAATGTGCTAATACCTCACTTACTCCAAACTCACAACCTGGACATTTTCTTCAAAGTAAACCAATGCAACATACCAAATTCACAAGGACAATGCAGCTAAGGTTTATAATCTCAGAAATGACATCCAGGAGCAAGAGGTTACCTTTTTTCAGAACCAAGCTAACAAATTAACTATCATTAGTCAAATCACCTGCTCAATAGTTAATTTTAAAAAGCAAGAATATTTAATTCAAATTTCTTTTGGATTTAGATTATTTTCTTCCAGTAAATAGAAGATCACTTGCTGTACTTTTTATATTTCAAGCTCATCAGGAAAATACACAGCCTCTGAATACATGAAAGTATTTACAAAGTTGACATACTTTTCCTGATTGTAACACATTATACTTGTCAATTATGTACTTCCTTGTTACTTTAGTTTTTGTGATCCATATCAAGTTGCATTTGTTGTGCTTGTTTTAGGATATTTTATGCACAAAAGTACCACTTTGAAATCAAAGATAGGTTAGAAAAGTTCTAAATAAATGTATAGACATACACGCTAAAAAAAAAAAGTTAAATCAAAACACATTCTACCTTTAAAGGTGACTCACTAACCAAACTGAAGTATAAGGGCGTAGGCTGATGTCAAAACCAATACTGTAAGAGCAAGCTATCACTAAAATACATATCTTAAACTCCTCTTCAGTTATGGCCCCTCATCTATTTCAGTTAGTAGATCCAACTTTTACAACTAGTTTTATTCAAAGGTGTAAAGATGGAAAAAGCAGCAAAGCTGGATTCCATTATAAAATCATCTTTGATGAAATTTACTATTGAAAAGAATCAGATGAATAAACTCAAGACAAAAGAATTTTTCCCTGTTCCTTTGAAGATGTCTACACTATGAAAAATTAGTCCAAGAATCCAAACAAACTCTGGTTATAGACACTTTGTCAAGTGTAGTCACTGAGTTCCCTGAGAAACTCATCACTTCAAATGAGACCCCCTTAATACCATTTCTATGAGAGATTTTAATAAGCTACATTCCATAAAGGTCTTGGACTTCGGTTGTCAGTTTCATTTGAGAATTAAAGCAATTTATTTTAAAGAACATTTGAAAGAGTCTTGTTGTTTTAAAACATTTTTTTTGCTAAGCTCAACCTCTTTCAAAACAAATTAGAAAAAAAAGAGAAAATTTTTGAGCCCACTTCTTTATTTTTCTAAATACAAAACTTGACAGAAAAAAATATATCAAGTTTTTGTTAAATCCTTGCAGCTTCTTCAGTAGCTGAGGAACAGCCTCTCACAACTGTGCGTTTCCAAGAACTCTAATCTTCTTTAATAGCAAAGGCAAAATGTGTAATTTAAAATGAGTACTTTGCAAGCTTGGCAGCACTCTTTCTCTTGGGAAGAGAAAATGGAAGGGAAAACCTGCTCTTTTGTCTCAATTAGTGTAGATTCAGCAACAAGTTAAAAATGATAACTTTTCCATTTAATAATACATTAGGAGAAAAGAAATACAATTAGTTTCAGGAAGAACAACGACATCTAATCCTAGTAGAAAAGAAAGAGAGAAAACCACCCAAACATATAGAACCAAAATACATCCAGTTCCAGGAGTTACTTTGTCCCATAACAAACCACAGAAATGAAGCAGTTACTCCTGCATTTTTCAGAGGGAGGGA
This sequence comes from Cygnus olor, assembly GCF_009769625.2. Taxonomy (NCBI): domain Eukaryota; kingdom Metazoa; phylum Chordata; class Aves; order Anseriformes; family Anatidae; genus Cygnus; species Cygnus olor. Next base: position 79,587,954 of record NC_049171.1, on the reverse strand, counting down.
CAGCTTATCAGCTCCAAGTTAATAGCACACCTGCCAAAACACAGATTTTAGTAGCTACGAAGGGAACAAAGCATGATTATATAGCCAACACTGGCATGTCTAGGATTGATTTAACTGGAGCTATGACCCCACACAAAAAAGGTTAAACCTGGCAGGAAGAATGCTTATGTGCTGACAATATATAATATTTTTTATATATACTTATATGTAAATTTGTTTCATATATAAACCCATGACTTTCAGAGGCACTAAGTGGGTCAAAATTTATAAAACCACTTACTGGCAGCTACCGATGTAGAGTAAAGCTCTGGTAACATGGTGAAGCGAGGTAAAAATGGTGAAATTAGTTTTAAATAGTCAAACCAGAAATGTAAATTTATGATGCCATTTATTAGTTTGGTACTGCTACCATAGACAGATAAGTCCTTTGGTCTTCAATATATTTTTATATACATTTTTATTGACTTCAATGTCATAATTTTACCTCTAACAAGAAAAAAAAGCTTAAAAACAAACAAATCACTGCACTTTCTATAAGCATTACTACTGAAGACCACTGAACTGAGGTTCAATGTTTCAAATTTAAACAGATCATCAGAAATAAAAAATCAAGGACAGAAGTCATCCATGCTGCAAATACTCCTTGCAAACATTTATTCTACAAGGCCACAGAACTTGAAACACTGAAGCATGTTTAGAAGAAAGTTTATGCTTACTGATAAGAAAAATAAAAGGCTGCAAACAAAAAGCCATTATCTTCTAAGGTCAAAGAAACCACAAACTAGCATTCAACATCCAAGTACAGTTCAATGATGTGTTACTTCTCCATTCTTTTGAGTTTGCAGAACATAACTATGAACTTTTAATATTTAGTCAGAGGGTCCAAACACACGCACTGTGCTTGCAGTCCCCAAAAGTGGTGGGGAGATCCACAACTGGAGCTGAAAACTCAATTAGCTCTCACATTTTTCTAATGTTGGCTAACACTATCAATGCCCAAATTTCAGTTATATTTTTGTGTTGTTTATTTAATACAATACCTCATCACACAAACTTTACAGTCAGCATGCAAATTTCTCAGTGTTTAGGGGAATGAACAAAATTGTATGAATACTCTAACAGCATATGGGAGCTATTATTTAGCTGCCTGTTTTTCTACTGGTTTCTAAGGAAATGAGTTGCTTGCTCAGTGCCATTTTCAGAGACAGGTAGATAGGTATGTGACCACATCCTAGGGCACCTGCCTTAAAAAAAAAAATCCAGCCATGTAATGCTTCAAGTCCTTTTTAATATACCGGTATTTATTACAAATACTGTTATCCAAAGTCCTGCATCTCGAAATGCAATGCCACCCCCAAAACAGTCATTTCAGAAAAAATGGTCAGAAAGTCTGCGAGATGCAGACTAGGATGTGACTGCCCATGCTGGGCAACAAGAGGTCTCCGGAAACCTTGGCCCAAATGCACCTCTTGCAGAAGCCTCCCAGGGAGGAGTCCAACAGGGAGCAGGAGGAGAAAGACTTCCAAACAGCTGTAAAACAGCTCATTTGGTGTCTTACTACAGGAGACAGAAAAAAGACAAGGAGAGGAGAAAGACATGAGAGATGTAAGATTCAGAATGAGATCAAAACAAAACTTTTTATTAACTATACTACCCATTGAAGGTGCAGAATCTTAACACCAAATAAGAGAAAGAAACAGTATATTATTTTTAAATGCCAAAACACATCCTTCAGTTGGAAGTTAACCTCTATGACATTTTAGCACTAGCTATTTCTACTGCAGATGGTGAAAGCCACAGCAACCAGCTATTTAAAATTGTTCTTTCTTGAATTCCAGTATCACTTTCTGAACACAAAAGATAGAAGGTATTTAAATGCAGCATGTCAATGTATCAAGTGAAAATATAACGGGCATAACAAAAACATTTCTTTTGATACACTGTGCCTCAAGGCTACTAAGCGTTTGCTGCTCCCACAGAATCCAGCAGGCCGTCAGGGTCTCTAAAAATAGAGAAAATAAAATCCCTATCTACAATAGTCAGAGCACATCGAATACTGGGAGCAAGGTTTTATGAAACAAAGCAGAACGCTTTCAAGTGATATAATGATACAAAAGAGAAAAACGTTATTGAATTCAATAACATGCTAACTTTTATAGTTCATAACCTTCAAAAGAGATACTGTTTTCCAAGCTGATGAAATCCAGCAATCCTACAGTTTGCATGAGGGTATTTTTTAAGAATGCTAATCAGACAAGATTGCTAAAACCTGAGCTCCTTCCTGCTCCACATATCCAGGATGCATGACCAGTTTTTCTGTTGCAATGCAGCAGCATTATCTTCACAGCACAGCACAAGGCAGGGCTACTTAAACTCACGCAGATGGGCTAGGAAGCTGGTATACCTGGAACAGTTTCTAAGCTTTATGTAATTTAAGTAATTAAGAACAGTAGCATTTAATTACCATGACTTCCTATATGAACACAGCACTGAACACTAAGGCAGAAGAATTTTAAACTGCTAACAAATAAGTGGCTCATGAAACATCTATGTAAGTATCTATGTACGGAGCATCTGCCTAACCAGAGGACGATCCACCACGTAGCCTAGGATCAGCGGTCCATTACCTGTGAGTTAAGGGTCTTCTTTAAGCCAGCCTTCCTGAAGAAAGATCCGTCGGTCCTTCCCCTGTGCCCCAGTAACATTTAGCCCCACTATTTTATCTGTCTGTCAGATAAAATACTGAAAGCACAGCCATGTTCTTGGAGCCGTCAGGTTCCTTTGGGTTTCATGGAAGTCGGCCATCTTATGGAAGAGGAACGTCCGTCAAGTCCGCCAGAGAAATGCTCTTTCCTCTCCAGACCTTAGAGATGCCAGCCAGTATTGCCAGCTGAGTGGGTAGCAAGGCTGCACGAGGTGTTTTCAAACTGATGACAGCAGATGCAGGCCGCTACAGGAGGCAGCAGGAAGCCCCTAGTACTCTGCGACAGCTATGGCTAGCCCAGCAGGGACACTGCAAACATCCCAAGGAGCAGAAGAGCAAAACTACCATGAGTGAGAGCATCACAGGGAGGTGAGGGAGATGCAGGGCACATGCCCACAAAAAAAAAACAAAAACACTTTTTTTTTTTAAATGTGATATATCGGGTGAGCAGGAATTGGCTCATGGCTTCAGACAAAACAAAACCAAGTTTTGCTGCCATTAGAAGACATCTTGGGACTTTATTTCCAGACACAGAAAGTTAGGTTGAAGCTCGAATCTGCAGAAAAGAGTCCTCTTCTCCCTCAAAACTACCAGAACGAACTGTAATAATTTCATTTTGATTTTTCTTCATAACTGTTCCTCAGAAAACACTGCATATTCAAGCACTCTAATGTATAAGCAATCCTTACAGCTTTACTTGTGACAAGTCCTCCCTCTTCAAAACAGAGCCAGGAGACAAATTATGCACCCCAGTGATTTCAGAATAAAATTGATTAAGATACCAAATAGAAATTTGATGTAAAACTTTTCATCCCGTCACCCAACAGCTAGCATAAAGTTGCTGGGTAAAGAAGTTAGAGGGAAAGTAGATGTTGCAGATTCTTGAAAACATCTCCATCTTATTTTAAGGGAGTTTTAGCAGCATGATGCGAGCAATTCCGCTGCAAATAACTTATAACAAAGAACCAGAGGTTATTTGTCCTTGCTTTTCCTCAAATTCCAGTACACCTTCACTCATCAAATTTATTCCATGAGATTAGTTTGAAGAATGCTACATTAAAGTGGATTGTCCAGTTGCAGTTTCACTATTCTGTTGTATGCTTGATTCCTTCAGATTTCAAGTATTGCTTTCATTAGCACTGTTACGTCCACAGCCTCATTCAACAATCCTTACAAATCAAGCTGTTTTTGACGATATCTAAAAGCAATACAAACTCAGCACACTTCAGAGAAGTGAGGACTGCAGTGGACCCTGGGACACTGGAAGAACTAGTGGAAGTCACAGTAAACCAAACCCTGCTTGCATATCCATCTATAACAAACAAATACAGAGGACTTATCAGTATTATGCTAGTACACTGAATCTGCACCTAATCAACTTTGTGCTTTACCTTGTACTCACAGATGTGTCCACACCATAAGCAAGATATTCTGAACTTTTTGTAATGGTTTCTGCAAGTACACAAAGCTGCTGCACTAGAGATAAAGCACATTTTTTTTTAGGCAGAAGTACTGCACAATCTGAAATCAATCTCCAAACCACAAACCTCTGCTTTCTCTATACTAGACTTCAGAAGGTGAAGCCTAGCACGTTTTACCTGAACATATTAGTAGCTTTATTCAGACTCCAAGAAAAGCATCAGAAGAGGTGGCAGCGAGCCCCTAAACAACCCCAGTTAACTGAGGCTTCGTGACTAATGGGGTGTCCTTGTCTAGAAGAAGGCAATTTGGTTCCCCCGGACAAAAAGTTGCCCTTTGAAAGTCAGCAAACCCGTTGAGAAGTGCAACTCCCCTCCAAAAAAACACCCTCATAGGTTACTATTAGTCCAGTCTTACAGATGAATGTTTTTTATTTTCAGTAAAGCAACTTCTTCATGATCAACTGGCACGCTTTATTGAGACTATACTTGTACCTAGGAGATACAGTTAAGAATGTTCAAGCTTTTTGTATTTTTCACAGCTTAAAATAGCTGCATTTCATTCAAATTATTCTTTATTCAGAATTACTTGACTATCAATGCTGATTTGGAAAATCTCAAATTTTCCTTTAATTTTTTTCTTCAGATTTTAGGTAGGTAAAGTCCACCTCTTCATCCTAATTTTAGATCATCTCCTTAACCTATAAAGTATATCTAAGAACTTAAGAACTGCTTGTTAGGAAGATAATCTCAAAATAGACTGTGTTCTTTTCCACAGAAACTTCTTACTTTGTCACCTGCACAACTTTTTACAAAGCACCCACAGCTAATTTGCAAATCACCATTAATGGCCATGTCTATGCTTACTATATTTAATTTCATCAGACCTACTTAAAAGCTGAGTGCTCTTTACACCTTTGTTTTGTCTACTTCTGAATAACCACTAAGTAAGGACTCCAGAATTGAAGAAACTCTGATAGCAACAAGAGCCAAGAGTTACCCCTTACTCCCTTGTTCAGCCCTCATAAGCATTGTTAGTTTTTCTTCCAAATATTGAAAACATTTGCATATGTATTCATGTATTGCTTTGACGGAAACAAAAGCCTTTTCCCACCTCCTAAAAGGAGCCTAAAGAAACCTGTGCATACAAACCTAGTTGGGCACTAATGTCTAAAAAAATAATAATAATAAAAATCTACTGTTCTTATTACTACTATTCAGTTTGTGGCACCTTCTCTAAACTCTCATGTCGGTTTGGTGTCAGTGAAACAGCACTACATATGCTGTCCTACAGATCCCAACTCCAGGGGATGGATGGGAGAGAAATCACATGCTTGCCTTTGTCTATTGCCTGCCACCCACAAGTCCAGACATACATCATTTCTGGATCAAATACACTGATGGAAGCGGCTAGAAAAGATAGTTCTTACTTATTTGTTAGGGAAAGAGTTTGGTGAGCATCCTGTAGCATGCCATATTAAGGGAAGTCATTCTTCCAATTTCTTGTCTAAGGGAGAAAAATCCCTTCTCAGTGAAAATCGGAAAGCTAGCACGAAACGGACAGTTTGGCATACTACCTGGCATTGCCCAATGGAGAGCACTGAACCCCACGGCTAGCAGTCCACGGAAAGCAGCGATGAGCAGCCAGATCCTGTGGCAGAGCCCTGCCTGTGGCTACAGCCACTGCTAAGCTGCTGCCATCCATGGCACCTCTGCAGCTTTCTACTCCCAGCATGTAAGGCTGGAAAAGGCGACAGTCACAGAATGAAAGAAAATCCTGGATGGACAAAGAATGTAACAGTACACACTGTCATGATTTGCAGTCATTTTAAATTCATTTAAAATTGTTGAACTTAATGACTACAGTATCACTAGCATGCTACTGACTTCCAATGTTATCTTTTAGTTGGATGATCAAGGCTGTCTCCAAGCTTCACCAAGATAAAGAAATGTGGGTGAGAAAACTAAGTGGCTAAAGTTAATTGCATGCGCAACAGTGGTTAATAATGAAAGAAGTGAATAAGCGCATATACTGAGGTTGTAATTAAAAGCACATTTTTAAAATGCTCTGCCGTTATCTACATGCACAGAGATGATAATGGCAATCAGTTCACAGCAGTCACCAACTCAGCTCTAAGCGCTATGCTAAACCACAGGGTTATGAATTCATTTCAGATATGGACTTTGCCACCGTCAAATTAGGAGGGTAGCGTATAGCAACCCATTCTGTTTAAGGAAAGGCTCACATACTAAAGGTGAAGCAGCTCAGTCTGAACAGAGCAGCAAACTAGGAGGACACAAGCTGCCTGCTGTCAGCTGCATATGATTTAAGGCGTTGGTCATGATGTCTGCCAGGTCCTAAAGCAACGTTCCAGGAGTTCATCATCTTGCACTACAAACAGAACCACAAATACAGCTGAGCTAGGTCCTTTCTTTATCAAACAAATAGTGAAAGTACTCTTGGGAACAGTCCCATGACTGAGCCTTGTCTTAACAACCCATGCATGATGACCTTCAAGGCATACTGCAAAAGCCTTTTAAACAAAGTGCTTCAAACTTGAATGAAGCTTTTTCATTTCGACTTAACTACTTAAGGATACCCAACTGAAAAAAAAAAAAGTAACACTGCTGCACATTTGGGCTGTTCAGAACAAAAAGGAAAGGCTGCAGAGACTGCTTCAGCCGTTTCTGAACGAACTACGATTTCTATTTTCTGGTCACTACTTTGAAACAACTATAATTGCAAGTCATAAGCACCTCTATCCCAGAGGACCAGTGTTCAAGCACAACTGTCTTAGATGCTGCTGTCTCAGCTCCAGCAACTGGATGGAGGATTCACTAGGCATGAACCGAGTAACTCCCTCACTCTTTCAGATGCTCTTGTCCATGCCAGAGGCTGAAAGCCAACCTGGCAACCACACAAAAGTTTCTACTGTTTTTAAGCTACTGTCTTTTCTGCGTCAACACTCCCTATGCAGGTGAGTTTTATCAAAGCTAGAAACAGAGAACGTAAAACAAAAACACGTGCAAATGTTCACAAGCGATAACTTTGCGAAACCTGCCTTCGGAAGTTATAGTAAGCCAAGGTCTTGTGAAAGCAGAAGTACTGAACGTGTGCGAGCGAGCAAAGTAGTCTCGTGAATCTGCAGCCGTGACTGTGCAAAGATTTCATCCCGCTTCCCTTCCGAGCGAGCTCCCGCCTGAGAGGCCAGGACTTTGCTCCGCGTGTTTTTCCAGCGAGCCTTTCTTCTCCCCAACCTACCCGGCTGGGTTTGGGGCCAGCTTTTGGGACAGCACCTGGCTGAGCCCAGCAGGCTGTGACACCTCTCTGGGAGAAGTGGGATGGGGGGACAGTGCCCAGGCCAGCTTGGTGGGCAAGCGACTGCAGTGCCATGCCCGCAGGCCCACGGCCATCCCGCAGCGGGACTCACCGTTGCTGGACTTGAGGTCTCGGTGCAGGATGGGGACGATGGCCTGGTCGTGCAGGTAGAGCATGCCGCGGGCGATCTGCACCGCCCAGTTGACCAGGACGTGCGGGGGGATGCGGGCAGCCCCGGGCCCGGCCGAGGAGGAAGAGGAGGATGAGGAAGAAGAGGAGGAAGCGGCGGCGGCAGCGAGCGCCCTGTTGAGGGACCCTCCGCGGGCGAACTCCATGACGAGGCAGAGGTTGGGCTCCCGCAGGCACACCCCGTGCAGGGCGATGATGTTGGGGTGCCTCAGCATGGCGAAGAGCTTGGCCTCCCGCCGCACGCTCTCCGCCGTGGCCGTGATGTCCTCGTCGGGGTCCCGGCGCGCCGCCTTCACGGCCACCTCGCGGCCCCGCCAGGTGGCCCGGTACACCTTGCCGAAGCCCCCGACGCCGATCACCTCCCGCAGCTGCAGGTGCTCGAAGTCGATCTCGGGCGGGCTGCCCCCCGCCGCCGCCGCCGCCGCCTCCTCCCCTCCTTCTCCGCCGCCGCCGCCGCCCGGCCGGCGGCTCACGTAGTTGGCGGGGAAGATGCCGAGGCGCTGCCGGATCTTCCCCGCCCACCACCCGTCGTCGCCGGACACGGCCGCGTCCTGCGACAGCACCTCCACCACGTCCCCCCGCCGCAGGCTCAGCTCGTCCTCGCCGCTCGCCTCGTAGTCGTACAGCGCCGTCCACAGCGGGGCCGCCACCGTCACCGGGACCGGCTCCTCGCCGCCGCCGCCGCTCCCCGGCGCGGCCATGGCAGCGAGCTCAGCCCCCGCCGCCCGCGGGGCGCCCGCCCGGCCGCATCCCCACCTGCCGCCGCCCCGCCGCCGCGGACGGAGGGAGGGAGGGGAGGGGCGGGGCCAGCGCGGAGAGGGGCGGGGCCCGGCCGCCGCCGCCGCCGCCGCCGCCGCCGCCGCCGCCGCCGGCCGGGAGCGCGCAAGCGCCGAGCGGGGAGAGCGGGAGGAGCGGCGCCGCTCCGCTCCCCGCGCTGCCGCCGCTGATTGGCCGGCGGGAGGCACGTGGGGGGGGGGGTGCCGAGCGGAGGGTCCGCTGGCTGCGGGGGCTGGGGGAGTGCGCGCGGCTGAGGCGGCGGTTAACGGCCGCAGCGGTGGGGAAGGGGAGCCTGGTCCCGCTCGCCGGGCCTCCGTCCGCGGTTTGCCCGCTCCTCCGTCGTGTGCGGTGCTCGGGGCTTCGCCAGAATTAATCCCGAGGTGGTTCTGAGGAAACCCCGCTTCCCTAATTCCGCTGCGGGCGGACGGGCGGCTCGCACGCAGCGAGCTTCCTCCTCCAGCCGCGTTCAGCGCCCACCCTGTGAGGCCTGACAGGGCCTCGGCCCCGCGTGGGCCAGCCGCTTCTCTAGGAAAAGGCTGGAAGCGGCACCTTCTCCAAAGTTGCTGTTTTTGCGTCCAGATTTTTGCAGGTCCCTGCTGGAAAAAATCATTTTCTAAGCACCAATAGCTGTTCTGTTGGAAGCCTGAAGGAAGTGTGTGGGCTTGGGGACGTATTGTTTTCTCACCAACGCTGTGGGAAGGGCGTCTCAAAGTTCAACAAGATTTGTTTTCGTCTCAGGAGCCGATCGCTTTGTCCCATTGAGCCCGAGGTTCTGGATGCAGCTGCCGCCAAGGGATGGTTTCCAGAGGTGGAAACCGAGGTGGCTAAAAGAGGCCCGGGGAAGGTGCCAAACCACATCGCCGGGTAGAATTAGCAGACATGATGAATGCTGCTTGAGTTTTCACACAAAAACCCGCACCCCGAGTAGTGCACATAAACACAAAATTTGCAACTGGATATCCCAAGACTGAGGTTCCAAAATAGTCATGCAAAATTAAAATTACACGAAGTTAATAAATTCCTTTTTATCCCACAGCCTAAGCCATGTCTGCAGCTCTCCACAAAAGGCGAAAATTAGACAGTGACTTACCGAACTGTGCTAACCAAAAAGAAAGAATGCAGAACCAGCATGTCTATCGAGTCTTTTCCCATTTCCTTTAATATAAGAGAATGCCTTGCAGCTATTCAGAGAGATAATTGCAAGCCTTCTCCTTATCTGCATATTTGCCTTATTATAAAAGCCATAAAGTATGTTGTAATACAAACGTTCTGCCACACAAATTCCACCTTGAACTTTATCTGTTATCCGAAGGAATCTGCAGGAACTAATTAACTGTGGAATGTTTTGGGTCAGACGAGGTATTGGTTGCAGCACAGCGAAAAGTTTAAATATTTATTTAGAGCTATTATTCCAAAATTTGCTCCCCAAAGTACCATTATGCACGAGCAATTGCTACGCTCGGGTCATTCTGTGTTCGGGTCATGCTTGTTTCTGCAGCACCGAGCACCCCAGGATCTCGGTATGTAACTGCTGGCCCTAGGTGTTCTAATAATGGAAATAATTTTACAGACGACAACAGGAGGCTCCTGTAACCTTTCCCACGGCACCACCTAGTGGAGTCGTCGTTCAGAAGAAGGGAATGCAGGCTGCTGAAGGTGAAGGTCGCTGCTCAAGTTCTCTCGAGGAGTCTGCGGTCACGTTTTTCATCCTCGTCACTCCACTGCAGCTGCGGTGCCGTACAGCTGCGCTACGGCCAGGACACGTGCCCTGGGCTGGAAATGACAGCGCCCTTCGTACCCGCAAGTACCAATACACCAGAAAATGCTTGGTGGCAACGTTAGTGAACATTAGATGAAGGAGAGTGGCAGGATTTGAGGACAAATCGCCCTAATAAGACGCAAATGTTGCATCAACTCCAGTGAAGCCCTCACCACCTGGGACTTCCACATAACACCCGACATGAGTCAGCAGTCTCAAAAAAGAGGAAAGTTTTGAAGAAGCTTTTCAGTTCCACCTTTCTTTACCCTTTTCGGAGGTGTGCGCGCAAATGTTTTCGTTTGTCAGGATGCATGCGGGAAGCAAGTTTTTTCTAAAAAAACCCACCGCGTGAGTTGTCACGCACCAAAGCTGTTATTTATAGGGGGCTAATCGCACTCGGCGCGCTCCTTGCAGATGCGTGCGAGGCAGCGCCAGGACTGCACCCTCCCCGTCCCCGCTCGGCGCCTGTCGCTGTGGCGAGGCCGAACCGAGGAGCCGCGCGTCCCCGGCACCCACCCCGGGCGTGTCCCCGAGCCCCCCCGGAGCATCCCGGGGGCGGGCGCGGGGCGGGGCGGGCGGGATGCTCGGCGTCGCGGGGCACCATGGGAGAATCCGCGGGCCCCCGGCATGGCGGCGGCGGCGGCGGCGGGGGGCGGCTGAGGGGCGCCGCTGGCGGTGGTGGCGGCGGCGGGGGGCGGCCATGGTGTCGCCGGCGGCGCGGCTGGTGGCGCAGGGCGTGTGGGCGGCGCTGACCGGCGGCTGGTACCACGACCCGGAGCTGGGCGCCTTCGCCAACAGCTGCCACCTCTATCTGTGGCTCTTCCTGCTGACGCTGCCGCTGGCCATGCACCTGGTGAGAGCCCCGCTGCCGTGGGGGGACCGGGAAGGGCACCCCCGGCCGGTGTCGGGCTGCGGGGAGGGGAAGGCAGCAGCCGGGCCTGTTCGTGGGGTGACCCCCCCCGGGGACAGCTCTAGCGCATCCCCACCTGGCCTGGGCTTTGCTGCTGGGGAGGGAGAATAAATGGGGGAGGCCGGGGCCGAGCGGTGTGCGCCTTGCTGAATGTCACCCCGCTGTCACAGCGCTACTACGCCCGGTGCCCTTTGGGCTCAACGTAGCAAGGCGGTAATTTTATAACCGGGGCGTGTTTGCCTAACTTTAGTACGGCTTTCCTTGAAAACTTGAAAGTTTACTCTAGGTGTGTTCTCCTCCTGTGCTAGGAAAGCCTAAAAATAGTTTGCTGGATCATTGCATCTGTTCATTGGCGCATTCTTCAGTGACTGTAGCTGTGTACTGCTTCTGTTGGTGAAAATTGCCATTCATCTCACATTGACTACTAAATTCTTAACAAAGTTTGTAGATTTATTTTGGTGGGATAAAAATTCTAAACAGGTCTCATCACCCTACATAGTCAGCTATGGGCGTCATTTTCAAAAGCAAAGAGCATTCACGAGTCCCTCTGCAATCCCAGGGAAAAGTCAGTCTTGTGATTTAAAAAACAGTCAGTGTATTGTATTTTGTGGCATGGATTGTGCTCAGTCCCTGTAAGTATGGTTCATGGAGTTCTTGCACCAAGGTAGCAGCATGTTTTCTTCTGATTGATAGTGTCTCTGTCTTCTGCAAGCCAGCAGGAAATTGATGTAGGATTTACTGCTAAAGTGGTATGTGTGATTGTAAAAAGAAAAAAAAAAAAAGGAAGAAAAAAGTAAGGGTTAACTTTTCCAGTTGGTGCTAGTAGGTATGCATCTCATACACATATGCAAGAATGTGTATTGCCTTGTGGGTAATTTCCATACTAATGGTGTGGAAGAAGGCATGCAGAGTTGCACAAAAGAACACTGGACCCAGAGATTGTATGTTAGACTTAACATAGAACATAGGAAATTATTTAAAGAGAGAAGAAGGACACCTAACTTATCTACTGAACTTCTCGCTTTCTCTCTCCTGGGCTTCATCATTGTCTATCCTGATGGACTTGCTTTTTCTGCAAACTGGCTGACTTTGTGATGAATCATCCCGTTAAATGCAGGACTTGTGTTCTTGAGCTAACGTATCGCTATGGGAATTCTTTATCCTTGATGAGAATAATGCATTTGTTATGCTGTCTGCTCAAGTAATGATGCCTCAAGTATTTGTTTTCCTGCTTTTAAGTGGTTGGGCTTTGTAAACTTTGTGCAAGCTACATATTCTTGCCACTTAGAAAACTGAACCTGCCATTTAATTAAAGGTTTTATTTTGGGAATTTTATTTATGTTTGACAATGTTTGGGGTGATATTTTTGTTACACGCTTACCATTAGTAGTTTTGGATTCAGCTTAAACAGTCACAGATATCTCTTGAAATGGCAAAGTCAGAACAAAATAGAGTACTAGTACTAAAAATCTTCCTTTGTATTGGATTGACTTAATCATGCCCATGTCAAAGTCAGAAAGTCTCTCTGGAACGGTTTGATTTGAATGAACTGGCAAAATTCATCCGTCTCCTTTTAGGTTTTTCACACTGGCCCGGGTGAGATATGCTGACAGTAGCATCAGGGAGCTTATAGTATCAAGTTGTTTCTGTTGTGTGGATGGAGGATTTCATTCTCTAGCACTGTCAGCATAGCTTACTTTGGTTCTAATTGTTCCAGTATGAACTTCCCCATCCCTGAAAATGCAGATCTCTGTTTCCATCTCTCCCTTTTCTTTCTCGGTTTTCCTTTGTAGTAGTAAATATACAATTAAAAATGTACATTGAAAACTCTTTGGAGCACCATTGCTGTTAAAATCAACTTTCAAAATCTTAATGAGATCTCTTCTAACCTTGCCGTGTCAAATCTCGTAGCAGATTATGAATTAGTTATCTTATTCCACTGAACAGCCCAGGGTTCCCAGGCGTTGTGTGTAGGAAAGAAGTGGTACATCTTAAACAAAGCCACCGGGCTATGTTCAGTCCCAGTGCAACACCACTGAAGCGGAGAGATGGCTTTGGGGATGCTTGTTCTATAGCCTACTGTACAAGCTGCAAGGCAGCGCATGTTCACGTTTTGGTGAGTCCCTGAAATGGTGAGAGTTTCTTCTGCCTTTTGTTGGACAGGAAACTCTTGAACTTAAAGGGCTGCGACTTCTTACGCATTAGGTCTTCAAATCATGCCGGGATAGGATACATACAACATGGCAGTATAAGGGTGTGGGCATGTAAACAAATTACTCAGAGGTAAACTGTGATTAAACTTGCAGTGTGTTGGCTGCTCCCAGTCCCTACTTTATCTCTTCGTCTCTCCATAAAAGTAAGGAAGCATATGCCTCTAGGACAGAGAGTTAAGCTACACTGTTCTTACCCTATTTACTGTGAGGTAGAATGCACACTGTGAAATCTAAGTTTACACCCCTGGGCTTTCATGTGCTACCTGTTTTTCCATGTTCTATAGTGCATAATGGACATCTTTTAGTTATTAATTCAGCTAAAGGAACATCAAAATATTTATCTTTGGCTCCAATACTGTTACCTCCCACTCTTTCTTTGGCAAGTGTGGCTGTAGTGGCTGACTGCACATTTGTTTGGCAGTTGACTTGTTTCAGTTCTGTAGCACACCGAGTCCCAGGTGCAGCACCGTGTACCTTTAGATGCACCAGGTGGGTTACATCTGGGTTTAACCAACTCTAAATATTCCATCCAATTTACAAGGTGTGGTATTTTGTTCAAAGGTTACATGCCTTTAACTTAGGAAATTCCTCAGTCATCTCTACCTTTGTGCTACCCAGATAACGTTAGCAGACACACGCAGAAGTTGGCCATTCCTCTGGGAGTGATCTCTGGGCAGGCAGAAGCCCTCGGCAAGTGTCCTGCCTGCATGGGCAGGTCAATCCTGCTGCATTTGCAGTAGTAAGGTGACATTTTGAACACATGAACCTGTGGGGGCCCGTGGCCCCACAGTGTTCTGGTTTTGGGAACTACTGGAAAACAAAAAGCACGTTATGGTGGAATGTTTAATTGTGCAAGAGGAAAGAAATCTACAGCTTCCACAGAAACCTGTGGGATGCCATAAGATTGCTTTCTGATTAATTTGTATTTTTGGTATGTTTTTGTAGCTTCTAATAAGATACCAGCTTAGCTGAAGCTTTCCCTGTCACTGGGGCAGCATTGAAAGGGCAAGAGAGCCGTGCGTGTTCCTGTCGCTAACACGGGAGGTGTGCTACTGGGGCCTGCTCCTGGTGGGGTTGTCGTCTGTTGCAGTTAGGTGAAAGTACCCAAAGAACTGAAAAGTCATTCAGCAGAGGGGATGGAGAGAGATGATGAATACACAGCCACATGGTGTGATTATAAAACCTCATTTCCATAGGAAATGAGGCTAATTATAACTATAGTACATCAGAAGCAAATCTATCATATAATTCCTCAGTGGTCTATAATTTAATTTCTCCTTAGCTCAGACTGGTAGCTTTCGCATAGCTGTACCTGGGAACACCAACAACACTCATGACACCTCTACCCTTATGCAAGAGGCCTGATTCAGAAAATCCAGGGCTTTCCATTCCCATCTTCATCTTTCTCCTGATTCCCTATGTGGGCTGGGGGCAAGCTGCTAGCTTGTAGTACTTAGCTTGCACCAAGATCCAGAATATTAAGGATCTGCTGGCCTTATTTACATATATGTATGTGCATAGGTTTTGAATTGTGAGCTCTGTGGGAAGCACTGTATGCTGGGCGGACCTGCAGGAGGAGCGTGGGGGGAGGCACAGAACGTGTGCCTGGGAGGTCTGCTCACGAGGCAGGGATGCAGACATGGAGCACTCAGCATTAGCCCAAAGCGCTCCTCTCCTTCCCTCAGAAACCTGGGAGCCTCTGGTGGTTTCTCTCTTGTAGCACGCTCTGTGGAAGCATAGACTTCGTTATTGGGAGTTTATTTTTGTTGTGTCTGCTTGAAGTTATTCATATCGTATGTATTAAGCTTTATAAGTGTCACCTACGAAGCACTTCTTTTCTAGTGACTCATTCTGTGATGTTGTTTAAGAATGAGTTTTTTAGTCCATACTTTTTTAGTGTATAGTTGAAGAGATTTCCTGGAAAGTGAACGCATCTCTTTGAAACAAATGGTTACAGGTAAATGGATGACATTCTTTGTGAAACCAAGCAATTTTTAACTTGTGTTTTGCAAATACATTAGTCATACATTAGTCATAAGATTCAAATTCTTGAACCTTATCCACCAAACCTTCTACCATGAAAGCTCTGGCTTGCAAACTGATCCTCTTTCTGGCCCAGGTTCAGTAAATGACTGAAGGGTATGCTTAGTTTTGGTGTACACACAGTGCCATGAAGCATTCTTAACAGACTAAGCCTCAACTTGTAGAAAGTCATGTCTTTCTTATTAGGTATCGTTCGTAATACCTACCTGCTAGATAGCTTCTCTACTTCTATCCAATAGACTCTTTGTATGTGAATCAGAATAGTCCTAAAAAGGACTTGCCTGAAAACTTTCACTCATGTATTTTGAAGGTAGGAAGTCTTGCTAAGCCAAAAGTGACAGAAGAGTAGCTACCCCCTTACTTACGATAACACAGAAATGATTTAATGTACTCATTTCAACGTCAGGTTAAATGCAGTGACTTGTTTTAGAGATGAAGTAAGCGTGCCTCATTCCTTTCCCTTCCTCACCTGTGTGGGGGTAGTGCAGTTTATTTCTGAATCTGAAAAAAATTTGGAATCCAAATACTCCTTGATCTGCAAAGGTGGTACTTAAAATGATAGATTTAGGGCACAGAGCGAAGACCATTCTTAAAAATTAATTTCAATAGACTTTTAGCATATCCTGAGCATTGGAAATCTTCTTTTTAGTCCCCATGACAAATTGTGCAGAGATAATAATGCTCTTTAAAAAAAAAAAAAAAAAAAAAAGAAAAAGAAGAGATGAAACTTGCTTTGAGAGTGCAGCTGGATTAAAACAGTATGTAATGGTGTTTCATGACTACAATGATGAAGGCTTTGGCCTTTCAAATGTAACTGCAAGTATCCATTGCTATGACTTTCCCTTTATGGTAAGGAAGTATTTACTTAGGAAAGTGCTGTTAGTACGTCGTCTGCGCAGGACCGATGTCTGCAGTTGAACTACAATTCATTGTAATGACTTAGAGATAGGGTGCCCATCACAGATCAGCAGGCACAGATCAGACAGCTGTGAATTAACAGTTATGAACTTCAAATAAAAATTAAAAAAATCAAAGAGGCTGCCTCTACAGATGCATTTTATTCATTTGTGATGACTAGTCCTGATCAATTATTTAAAATTCTTCAGCAGTAAAGACAATAGGAGATGTGCTATGAAGTGTTAGAAAAAGCAGATGAAACTGCAGCATTTTACTTCCAAACCATAGCTTCGAAGCAGGGTAAGATGACAGAATTTTTCAAAAGGGGGTTCCCATTTGTGGAAAATTAATGTTTCATTATGTCTGCATTTCTATAAGTTCTTAGTTCAGGAAAGGTTGCATTATCCTGGTAATGGACTATTTTATGAGTATTTCAACAATGTTTGTTAATTGTAAACTTTTAGTGATTCTGTTAAGAAAATAATACCATTCGTAGCTAATCAAAAGAAGAATAAATCTTGTATTATGATTTGAAATTTGAACAAATCTTTAGAATTTCCTGGTGAGCAGAATTCAAGTCTGCTGCATGGAGATGCAGTACTTCTTGTGTCTGCAAAACTCAGTAGGGGTACAAACAACAGATAAAAAGAGCTAAAGATTTTGAAAACGACTTTGAAGATTCTAGTAGCATCTTCTTAAAGTAAACTGTTACGATGATGTCTTTATTATTCCTTTCTGTAGGCTTTTCCAGCAAATGCAGTTACGGCTTTTGCATACTGCAGCTCAGTGACAGTGTTCTTCACAATAATTAAGGTGGTCAGTTACCGTCTGCACCTGATGTTTGATAAAGGAGAAGTAATTCAACAGCAGATCTCAAGAAAAAATGGAAGGCAATGTAAAGATGCAGAGGTCCCAAAAGGAATCACAGTTCAGCCCTCAAATCGTAGGTAAGGTTTGCATAGTACATTGCTGATACACTTTATAAAACTGATAGGTTTGTACTATTGTTCTTCATAGCAGAAACGCCTCTGACTGCAAGAAAACTCCTTATAATTTTGTGAGGAATATCACTCTTAAAAACCTGCATAGTGCTTTCATTCTCAGTGGCTCCAGCATGCTTGTGATGAAACAGGCAGAGCTGTACCTGGTTCACGGGGCACGTGAAGGGAAGAGACCTGTCTGGGAGGTGCTAAAAGATCCCAGAGAAGACTTGGGAGTTTTCTAGAGAAGCCTTAAAAGCTGGGGGAGCAGCAAGAAAGCTTTATCTGGTTTACCCCTAATCTAAAGAAGTTTGAAGGTGAGAGAGAAGAGCTGTGTCTTCAGCAGAAAGAAAAAAGTGCTTTGCTCCTCTTGCGACTTATAGGAAAGTGGCGGAAGTCCCTGGAATGCTTTGCTGCAGGGAAGAGAGGAGCAGCTTTTGTAAACAAGCTCTGTAGCAGATGTGAAAGATCCTGAATAACATATATCCAGTACTGACTGCAACATAAAATATCCAAACAAAGCTTAAACTGAGTAGGTTTGTTAAAACTACCAAACTTCAACTGAGAGCTCTGTGTAAATGAACTTTTTGTTTTGTTTTTGGTGCATTTACAATTGCTACTGAAAGCTCTGCTGCTGCTAGCTCTGTGCAAGCTATGTATTAGAGGATTTGTTTTTGTACCTCTGTGCTGCTGTTCTTTTGTGTCTTTACATATACATGTCTGTGGCACACTCCTAGCAGTGACGTTGCTGGGAGTGTCGAAGTCTGCCTGCACAAAGACTCTTCTGAGAAATGCTTCTTACGAGTCAATAACCATACAGAGGTTTTGATTTAGTTTGAAGGATGCCTTTCAGGCTCTGTTTCTGTTTAGTTCTCACCAGCCCGCAAAGCTGTTTCCTATTTACAGATGTCTGATACAGTAATTTAAGAGGCTCATCTGTTCTAGGTTGGCTCAAATTTAAACAGAAACTCACTGAGTGTTTTCCTTTTCATTGGCTAATGAAATAAATGTAAACTTTCATTATCCTGCCATTGTTTTAGTTACGAATTAGAGGTAGCATCCCTTGAAACCTGCATGTTAAGTCACATAAGGTGTTCCTAATAGGAGGTCACAGGCACAGCAGTATGTTATCTAGCTCTTGATCAGAAGATAAATGACTTAATTTTGAGTAGTTGGATGACAGAAGTTTTAAAACAGGCCTTGGTAGTAGGCAGGTTGGTTGAACAAGTTTTTGAAGCCAGCTAGCTACGAAAAAAATTTCTGGGGAAGGTGACTGAACTGAGACCCCAGGGAAATAATTTTGTAGCTTATGTGTAGCTGTAGGGTCTTAAAGCTAAAATTGGAAAAACAAAAAACACTTTTTGACATTTTGTCATAGTGGTGATTTTCTTTTCCAACTAAATGTTTGTTGCATTATACCAGAGAAAGAGAACATGTTGGTTCTCATTAGTAGGTCTTGGTCAAAAATACTTCCTTACATCCATGGAAAATCTAATAGAAAATGTGTGAAAAGAGTAGTGAATAGCTGAAAGCATCCACCGAGGAAATGATTAACAAGTTGCCTGTAGCATATATTTCTCTTGCTTAAGATGAGAGGAACATCTTTATTTTGTCATCTAATGGTAATGCACATTGTGTTGCATTTCAAACAGTTGTTTTATGGGGGATTGTAAATAAGTAGACAGATAAAACAGTATGTATTCAAGGGTACAGTAAAAAGATGTAAAAAGCAGGAATTACAAAAGGAGTAGCAAGGAGTTGTACATTTAATGAAAAACCCCAAATAGCCTTTTGTGCCAATAAGTTGATGTGCATTTAACAGGCAGGCTAAATGACATCATATGCATGTAGGAAGTTTCAGTTTACTGAAAGGGTTGTTAGGCATTGGAATGGACTGCCCAGGGAAGTGGTTGAGTCGCCATCCCTGGAGGTCTTTAAAAGACGTTTAGATGTAGTCCTTAGTGATATGGTTTAGCGGAGGTTTTGTTAGTGTTAGGACAGAGGTTGGACTAGGTGATCTTGGAGGTCTCTTCCAACCTAGACGATTCTGTGAAGTTTGAAGAGATGTCATTATACTTCTTGTAGCAATGTCCTACTACTTCCAAAGGCATCAGGAACATTCTACATTGAGTGATTTTTTTTTTTTTTAATTTGTTTATTTAGCAAGCCCTCTTGGAGAGGGAGAAGAGTCGAAATGGATTGCAGTGTTTTTCAGCCTTGTACTTTTAGAACTGGAGGGGGAAAAATATGCTAACACTTCATCACGTTGTGCTGTTCCTTCCTATTCCATTGTTATTCCTTAACTTCTCAAAACTTATGGTGATCTTCTGTGGTTATAAACATTTGGTTCCTTTTCCCCTTTTTCAGCAATAACACTAGGGATAATGGTGTAGTTGGTGAGATCAACCAGAATGACTCTACCCCGACAACTCACGAGAGTTCAAGGGTACAGGATCTCCACTCGCAGAACTCATCTGGACCAATGGTTAGTATGCCTTTCTGTACTCAAGTTTTCACTCCGTGAATTACACAGCTTACCACGTAGGCTTTTATATGAAGTGCTGACTGCTTGAAGCACATCTGCCCTGAATTGGAAGGGTACTTCCATGGATATACTTTGTATAACCACTGCTGTTGGCCAGCCTTGGCTTTGTCCCAAAAGTTTGGGTTTACAAAGCCGAATCTGCTATAGATAATTCTGTAAGTCATTTGAAACCTTTGAAAATCTTGCGAAGAGCAACTAGTTTACATGACTGCTTTGAGAGAAGGGAGAAGCTAATGCAGTCAGAGCAGTCTCTCATTACCTCAGAAGGAATCTGCTCCTGGAGTATTAATAACTTGTTTTCGTTTAACTAGACTTATGCTTATACAATAAACACTCAACATGTACCTTCGTTATTTAAACAAAGCATGAAAACCGATTTAAATCTAGGGGATGTCTACGTGAGTTTAAAAATGCATGTATTCCAAGCCATTGTCCATACTTCTAAATCAGTTACTGTATGAAATGATGAATGTGATATATGTAGATGTTGTTATTAAAGAAAAAATGAGATATCCTTGACAAGTTTGAAAAAGGAAGTATTCAAAAATTAAGAAACAGAATGAATACTCTATGCGTAATCTTAAGCTACTCCCCGTGTACAATGTGATAAAATCTTTAATTATGTAATTCCATGCTATTTTTTCCTACAGGACTCCTGCCTCAGTCAGTACAGAGGATGGTTAGTGATCTCTGAATAAGTAGCTATCTGATACTTCATTCCGTCTTCATTTTTTCCCCTCTGTGTCCCTATTTATAGCAAACTATTCAAATCCTGGTTTGAATCAAAACTATATCCTCATTTTCCTAGAGTGTTTTTACCTTTCTGTAGTATCTGTTTGATTTACAGACATTAACAGTTTTTCTTTTATGAGGTAAAGTATTTTCCACCTTGTTTCTGTCCTAGTCCCCAGTATTCTGGTATTTGTCCAGTCTGCAAACCCATTTCTTCTGGGGATCTTGTCCGAGTTTCCCATTTCCAAATATGTAGGTTGGATCTACTCAACTAGTCAAACCTAGTCTCCTCTTCTTGCCTCCAGGATACCACCATGAGATTTTTGGGAGATAACTGTTTCTTCTTGGGTTTGGTGTATGTCAGTCTGAAGAAATCCATGTTAATTTTTCCCGGTAACTTTTATCTAGTTCTCCATTTAGGCTGTTGAATTAAAATCCCAAAGTGTTTTTCTGGAGTATTGTCTAGTCTGGGGCTTTCCTGTGCAAAACAGACATTGACCTGCCGATGAGAATGCATCAGAGGCCACCAACATGGCTGGGGAGCAAGGTGCATGATGAGTGAGGACAGGCAGATGTAATGTTTTATCCTAAAGGCAAAGTCCATGTAAGGCTAAAAGAAGAGCTTTCTGCTCTCTTCAGCTTGCTAATGGAAGAATATAGAGAAGATTGAGCACTCTTCTTAGCGGTGTGCTGAGATAGAATAAGAGACAATGGACAAACTAGAATTGGATGTAAAGATTTTTTTTTTTTTTTTTTTAACCAAGAGTGTGGTCAAGTACTGGAACAGGTCCAGAGAGGTTGTGAAATCTCCATTCATGGAGATATTCAAAGCTCTGCTGGAGATGGCCCTGAGCAACTTGCTCTAAATGTACTTGCTTTGAGTGTGTGCATGTATGGGGTAAAGGGTTTGGACTAACTGACCTCCACAGCTTCCTTGTAATCTGAATGATTGTAGGGTAATTTAATGTCTCTCTCCTGTAGTTTTTCATTGAAAAATTGCTGGAGATCAAAGTTTTTCAGCTACATGTTTTCAGAACGCTAAAATGAAAAGTGGAACAGATGAATGCATTCTATTCCTTAACAATTAAAAAAAAATCTAGATTAGGCACTGCAAAATTTTTTTTAAAGATCTTAAATTTTCTTTTTCACCAAACATCATGCACACAATTGCAATGATGCAGTTTGGAGCATGGCTGTTCTATAACCATCTCCCTCACCTGCCCTTTGCATTTTGTGGAAGGTACACATCCAAATTTCAGTGGTGTTCAGCAGTAATTATCAGTGCTGTAATTAACCTTTGATTAGATAACTGTTGCATCGATCTATTACATTGCATCATTGTTTTATTGCTTTTTTTTTCCCAGCAGAACTTAGCATGAAGCCATACTAATTTTGTGTGTTTTTTATTTGTAGGAGCTGCCAACACGGGAAACTATTGAAGATCTCAAAGGTATCTTGAAGGCTTTATAAACCCCTTTAAACCTTTGTTTAATTGTTGCTTGGCACAGAAGTCCCCACAACAGGTTCTGTCATGCCTCATGTTAGGAGCTGAATGGAAAAGCTCAAGAGAACAAAATCTCAAGGGAATTCTAACAGAGTAAGCCCTCTCAGCTCTCAGCCGGGCTGTTAGGGCCACAGCCTTTTCATGAGTGCACAAATAACTTCCCCGCTTTTGACATCGGGAGATAAAAGAGCTTTCTTTCCACGTTCTTGGGGAGCTCTGTGCCTCTGGGAAGTATTAAAAGAGGAAGCCAATATTCAGGTTACATCTTAAAGCCCTCATACATCTTCTGACTGTATACTTTTGCAGTTGTTGACCTTTAGCTCAGTAGTGTAGACTCCAGCACACCTTGCTTTGCCTGCAGTTCCAGTGCTTGAGATGTCTCAGTATATTTCAGTTTATCTCCGTTTTGTTTAAGTTGATCACCATATCCTATGGAACCATTTAAGAACTGCCTGAAGTATTACAACAAAATTCAGCCACGCTGGTTTATTCTTTCTTCTCTCACTAAGTGGGGATAATTCTGTGTAAAATGTTTATTTTTTTATATTAGCTCTTTCTTGAGCTAATTTGATTATTTAAATTAAATAGACATGCTGCTACACCTGTTCTGACCTGAAAGGATTCCAGATATGGGCTAGAACAGCAATTTTTCCATGTGAGCCCTATTTTAATCTTCAGACACAATCCTACTAGTACGATTTATAATATGCCCACTACTATTCATAAAACTAATTCACCTTTATCATCACAAAAAAATGGCTGGTTTAGTCATTCTGACGTTTATTCTCGTATAAAGCAATATCAATATTACTATACTTGCTTTCATAGTATTTCACATGCAGCTAACCAAAAGGATCCTTGCTTAAGAACTGCTGTAATCAGCTGCCCCACCTGTGCTTCATTTTGCTCTGCTCTGGAGCAGTTTTTCCTAGCTAAAGATTGTACCTTGATAATACATAGATGTACTTTTTTTTTGTGAGACCTAACTTCTGTTATGTCTTTGTTAGGTGTTATGGTATTAGAAGACCAGGCTGTACCACCAGTTTTATCTACCTCACCCTATGTCAAAGCAGATACATTACCTGTTTCTACAGCTTCTGCTTCAGGTTCTACCGCATCAGCAATAGCAACAAAACCAGCTGCTACGGAAACACTTCCTGGGAATGAAATAAACGAAAAAGGAGAGAATGGACAGTCTTATGGAGAGCATGGATCACGAGGCATTCTTGTGGACAGAGATGTAGCTAAAAATGTCTCCAATATTTCTTCATCGCAAGGTGATATTTTAAGGACTGGAGTACCTTTGGAGCCGTGGGACAGTGAAAATTCAATTATTTCAGAGCATTTGAGTAATCCTAGAAGTCACAAAAGAGAGAAATTGCTAGATGGCTCACTGCAGGCGAGCTCTAGCAGTAACTGCCCACAGTGCAGTGCCTTTACAACCAAAGATCCTGAGCATGTGGAAAGTTCTTGCAATGCTGGTAACACCAATGAGGACCTTGACTGCTCGGACAGTGAGACTGCTGTTGCAGTTGTTGACAACTCTCTTCCCAGAGACCAACTGTGTGAGCCCATTAAAATTGTCATTACAATGAGCAGCACACCAACCACCACCCTCAGCGACCTAGCAGGCTCTGTCCATCTAAAGGGTCTGGGGACTGACAGAACGAGCTCAGCCCTCGAGTCTGGTATAGTTACAGCAGATTGGCAAAGTCAGCAAACTAATGAACAACTCAGAATTCCTGTTATAACTTTTGATTTGTCTGATGACAGTAAAGGTAATGCCTATCCAGAAGTTAGTGAAAGTGAAAGAACTCCAGAAATTTTAAAGGCAGATCTGTCGTCCAACCATTGTTCTGGCTATGAATCTGGTGATGCGGTGAAGGAACGCAGCAATCCAGCAAATACTCCTTTGGAAACTAACACTTGTTCAGATCCAAATCAGAAGAATGCTTCTGAGAACATCCGGAACGTGGATTTAAATCCTAAAGAAGAGCTGCAGAACTTAGATCCGCAGTCCTGTAGAACTGCTCATGAAAAGAGGCACATGCGGGTGCTGAGTGTAGACAGTGGGACAGATGTGCTTTTAAGTAAGAATTTCATGGAGGTATCTGAGAAAGAGAAGACCTTACCAACTTCTAAATCTGATCTAGAAGCTAAGGAAGGACAGGTGCCCAATGAATCTAACTTTCTAGAGTTTGTCTCCCTCCTGGAATCCATTAATACCTCAAAGATGAAGGCATCTAATCAATCCACTGTCAAAACGGAGACTACAAAAGAAAATGTGCTTGGTGGAGGTATGATGCATGATTTACAACTCTTGGAATAAGGCAATTGAGACTAGTTACGTTATTTATAGCAACATGGCCTGAGATTTGCAGTACAGTGAATGCAGAGGAAAACTGGTTTTGTTAATGGGGTCAGGGAAGGGCTGGACTTGGTGGTACAAGGTGATTTAGTGAAAGTGTGGTAGTGTCAGCTGCAATTTCTTGAATACTTACATTTTCTTAAATATTCCTTTTGAAAAAGCTAATGCTAACCTCAGTAGGTGTCCAGTATGTATCTAGTGTTCCATGCTAGAATAGCTTGAATGTGGCAGGCCTGGATTGCGGGCATACCAAAAAGAGTTCTTAAATTGTGTATAGTTACAGCATTACAGCTGCCCTTGCCCTTCTTACCTGGTGCATGTTAAGAGTGATCTGTGAGTTTGTAGAAAGCTGGAATTGTCACTGGTGGTAGTTCAACTTCTATCTAATTAACACACGTGCACGCACATTCCTGAACTTCCTCTACAGTTGTGGGTTGGTTTCTAATTTAAAAAAAAAAATCATGTATTTGTTCTCAATAGGTAAGAGTTTTGATTTTTGGTTGCTTAAAACTAATATATTTGGGTTTTAAGGAGGAAAGCTGGAGGGGTGGGGTCATGGAAACGCCCCAGTATTTTAATGAAAAAATGGTATCTTCCCATCCAAGTTTCCACTTAATTAAAAAGGTTTTCATTTTTTTAAACAAAATCAACTCATTGAAAAACATATATGCAATCCAATTTATAGTTCTGATAAAGAAATACCTGTTTTTAACCAATGTTTTCATTGCTGACACCTAAATCTGTGACCCCTTTCTGTTTCAAAGGAACATTATTTGTAGCATCTGTAACAGCTGTGCAGACAAACCTAGCAAGCCTGTTTTGTGAGTGTGTGAGATGAGGTGCAGTGGAGTTGTGTGGAGTCTTGAGGTACTTGCCAAGTGATCTGTAGTTTCCTGGTTTAGAAGATCTGGGCTAAAGTAAAATAAAACAACGTGTATCCTCCCCTTTTCCAGAATGTTCTGTTCACCTTAGATCCTCTAACAGGTCGTTCTAAGATAGCCTAAGAGGAAGCAATCTAAATGCCTGTTTTGCTTTGAACTCGGGTAATTTACTGGTGCTCAGCAAAGCAGCTCTTCTCCCCTGTTTCAGAACGACATCCCTTCCACAGACCGACTCTCAGCAGCCTGAGTTTCCCTGCCTTGCTCCCTCAAGAAGCCTTTTATCACATGGAAAACGCACAAGTGATTTCAAAGTTGTCAGCTTCGTGAAAGCAAATGTGAAATTCACATTTTTAGTTTAAGAAAAAGTAGATATTTCTTCTTCTCAGTGTCTCATTTCCTGTAGGTTTCCTTTGGCTTTCACTCTACGTTTCCTAACTTTTTCCTCCTATCAGAAGCATTAGACCCTTATCACACTTTTCCCCTATGCTTATTTCTCCTTCCACTTTTATATTTCCCATCCCCTATTCATCCCTTTTCAGCATAGGCACTTGACTTGCCTCCTGTGCCACCTCCTTATTCTTTTTCATATTACTTCTCTCTCATCTTTCCCTCCATTCTTCCTAGCAATCCACACTATTGCTTTTCCACTGTCTTTAGCTCACCTGAAATCATTGCTTCCCCACAGCATGAGGGAAAAGCCGCATGGTAATGTTTCAGAGGTAAGCTTAAAACAAAAAGTGCAGCTAATTTATAAATGGCTTTCAGACAAGCACCCTCAGATAATGTGACTGCCTCCATAAAGGAAAGCATGATGGCTGATGAGAATAAATCAGATAATCCATAAATTCCCTGGTGACACACGCAAAAACCAAACTTTATTAATGCGTGTATAGTTATTAGGCTTTAGATCTGGCAAACTCGATTCTTCCTATTAATATCCAATATCCTCAGGAAACATGAGGATTCAACACCTTCGCTCAAACCAATCTGATACCTGAAGTGACCAAAACTGAATCCCCTACTTTCCTGTTTCTGTAAGCCCACGTGTTTGAAAGCCAGTGGAGTTGAGAAGTATGCGTACAAGGTTAAGCTGCCCTGCTCATGTCTCAGGTGGGAGTGGGATGGGGGTGAGCAGAGACTTCTGCCACTGCGCGGTGTCTCCCTGACCTCGTGTTGGTGCTGTGGGAAAAAAGAGTTTCAAGCTGATTTTTTTTTTTGTTCGTTTCAAGCTAGGGAGAGGTAGTTCAAAGGCAGTTACTTTTATGGGCAAGAAGGCTTTATTTTCGAGCCTAGTCAGAATGTGCTCTTTGCTAAAATAAATTACTGTCATTGCTGGCAGCTTCCCCACGGTAAGACTTGATTTTAGGAATGAGAAAGCCTCTAATTTGTTTACAGCCTTGCAATTACGAATATGTTTTTTAACAAAATAGCATTTTAGAGTAAATTTGAATAAACATTATTCCCACATTAAAGTGGCTGCTCAGAAAAATGGAGGGAAAGGAATATAGAGCAAGGCAAGCTACGCACAAGTTGTTTTGAGGGAAGAGGTTGTTTGTCTTTTTGTTTCTTTGTTCTTTTGACCTTGCAAACCACTTAATTGGCAAAGCTAATAATAGATGCCTGGTCCAAGTGATCATGAAATGCACCGCACAAAGGTGTTCATTAGGAAATGTGAGAAACTTGGCAAATTCCTGGAAAGCCGTGCGTTCAGGGCTGTGTGTAAGAAGGCTGACATTTTGCATAATTTGGAAAAGGCAGGGAAATGTGCTAATTGCAACAGTCTTGAAAGTGAGTGAATGTCATAGATGGTTCTTTGTTCGCTGTCTGCTCCCTCCGCACACTTGTGAGTTGTGTGAAAACAGAAGATGTATCATCTTCACCCAAGAAGCCCTTAAAACCATAGAATCACAGAGTGGTTTGGGCTGGAAGGGACCTTAAAGACCATCTAGTTCCAGGTCCCCTGCCACGGGCAGGGACACCTCCTGCTAGATCAGGTTGCCCAGGTCGATATAACCTGGTCCCATCTAACCTGGCCTTGAACACCTCCAGGGATGGGGGCATCCACAGCTTCTCTGGGCAGCCTATGCCAGCACCAGCTCAGTAAAATGCAGTACAAGAAAATAAAAGCCTTACTTAACACTAGCAGGGATGCCAGATTTAACGTGTTAAAATACGGGATGTAAAAAAGCTGTCTCCTAAAAGCTGTTCTGTTGCCACCCCGTCTCTTCTAGATAGTGAGAAAGTACTACTGACACTGTTGCTGAAAATGGCTTTTGGGCCAGTGTCCTTTCAGTTCTGAACCAGACTTTCACCACCCGCATAATGAAAGCCTGTGGAAGGGCAACTGCAAATTTTCTTTTTACTTTGAGATGCATAAGGAAAGCCAGGTTTGTTGGGTTGCTTTGGGTTCCTCTGCCATGCCTGGAGCTGAGGAAGAGGAGAGCTGTACATCTGATCTGTGCAGGACAAGGACTTGTGTATGTACTGTCCCTGCCGACACAGGTGACTCGCAGTCTAGGACAGGTAACTGTCACCTGGGGGGCAAAGCTGGCCGTGGGGGTGTTGGGGACCCACATGGAAGAACCTAAACCAGGACTGCGTGGCCTGAATTTGGATGTTTTGCTGGCTCTTTTTAGAAAAGGCACTCATCATCCTGGGCAGCGCACAAACCACAACCTTGAGCGAGTTCTGGATCCCAAGCAATTACCCTGCTCCTATAAAAAGCTAAAACATACTTAGGTCGATATTTTTAGACTCCTCATTTTTTTTCCCCCACATGTAAGAAAGAGAGCTACAGCGTATAATCATGGGGGAGAAGGATCTTGTGCACAGAGCCACCAGCCCAGCTAGCTGCTGCCCTGTGAGGTAAGGCAGGGGAGCTTGCTGGCAGGGGAGCTTGCTGGCAGAGCAGCCATGTGCCACCCCAGCTCTTGCTCTGGAGAGGGACCACATGGGGTTTGATGCCCCTCTTTGGACGGGGACTGATGGGGTGCAGAACTTGATTTGCTAAATCTGATGCTCAAGTTGCATCGGTGCACCCATCAGTCTTATGGGTAAGGCTTGACAGGCTGTGATTTAAGAAATTCAGGCTTGAAGTCCCAGTGGTGCTGCTGTGTTCAAGGGCAGGGCTGGCATCTGTAAAGAAGTCATGAGGTTGTTTCAGAGGTTGGTCTTCTGCCATAATTGTTAGGTTTACTGTTCAGTCTATTTACTTGAGACCTCAAAAATGGGGTTTTATTCCCAGCTCTGTTACTGGCCTAGGTGATTATTTTGAGCAAGTCACTTGAGTGCTTAAGTTTCCCTGTCCTGTAACAGATAACAGCGAGTGCCATTGGTTTTTCCTACTGCTTCATGATTAACACGGTAATCCTGATTAATGGATAATCCCATGTGCTTCTTCAGTGCCTGTGGCGAAATTTTATAGCAATTCCTGGACTGCATCAGGTTCACTGGGCACTGCTCCTATTAGGGGGTGACTGGCTTTAATATTGCTTTTCTATTTTAATGTATTTGTAGCATAGTAGGCACATTTGGATCGTGAATAAGCTAGATGCTTCTGCTGAAGCAGAAAGGGTGAAGAAAGGGTTGGGAATGGCAATTAAAATGTCTTTTATGGCTTTTATGATACATTCTGCACAGATATGAATGGGATATTTCACAACTCAGACAGTTATTGTTTCGTGCTGGGTACTTACAGGAGCACAGACTGATTTGAAATTAGTTATCTCTGCATCCAAACAGGCAACAAATATAGTTCAAAGTGAAACCTCCTATTTTGGAGCATAGTGTTGTGAGGAGAGGTAGATTCTGCAATAGAGCAATTAAAGAACAGAAGAGACTCAGGCTTAATTAGCTTAATTCTGTTTGACCAGATTTCAAAACAGATGGCATTTGAAATTATGACAACAGTGGCATTCTAACTTGCAAGATTGTGTTGTGGAGATTGGGATAGGGATATGTAGATAAAAGACAAGGGAAAAAGGTCTAGGAGATGGGGAAAGGAGACAAAATAGTAAAAAAGTATTTTGGAGAAAATTTACAGAACAATAAAATTTCATTCTAATAACCTAATGAAACAAGGCATCTTTAAAGTTGTGATAACCAGCTGTCAGTGTATTGTGATTACATGTACAAAGGCTGCTCCACATAAACTGTGAAACTTTTCCCAGTCTTTTCCCAGTGTGAACCAAGGGCATATTGACAAAGGTGATTTGTGATACCTAAAATCTGTTCCACAAATGAAAAAGTTGCATGGCAAAGGAAATTGTTGGTAGTGCAGCTGCATTTAAAATAGGAGCTCATTCCTCAGTACGTTATATTCCTAAGTAACATTGCTATGCTGCTACAACTCTTTAGTGCAGGGAGTATCTTACTCCCCAGTGGGACATATGAGAATGTTTGTCTTGGTAAGGATTTTGCCAGGATGACTAAGGGATGTGTGTTACGCTCAACCAAAATATGAAAGCAGTGTACAGACCAAAACCTAGGCATTTGTGCAGGACCCTTCTGCTCCACCCTCCCCCAAGCCTGACGTGGCTGTGAATCTTGATAGTATGACCTTGCATGCTTAAGACATGGTGTATAATTTCCAGATACATGACCAAGTTGCTTGCTGAGCCCAGGTCTGTGTTTGGGGCTTCTGCTGGCCCTGCTGCTTGCCCATCAGAGGTGTGGATCAGTGCCGCTGACTCGCTGGCTGTGGCTGAAGGCTGTGGTGAAGGTGCAGATGTACTGAAGTATTGTGCTTTTGCTTCTGTAGAGTGTTTTCTCCTAGTAGCTTAAAGCCAAGCTTTGCCAGCAAAATTTGCACGCAGGGAGCGTTTCGGTGATGTAGAGCTCATTACTCACCCTGGCAGGACGCTCCCCGTCTAGACGCCTGTATCTCTGCTTAAAAGCTGAAGGTGTAAGTCACTTGGAAGAAAAGGAATGATAATTGTGACGAACAGTCGCAAGCCCTTCACAGCCTATCTCTCCAGTGCTGGAAGTAGTCATCACCACGGTGTTGTCTGATCGGCGTATAAAGCCTGTAAGAAGCAGTACTGTTTATGTTTACATTATTCTGACTTTTTACCACTGCACTGCAGGGGAAAAGTCTGAAAGGCTTGTGGTTTGGAATGGGAAAGAGAGGCATTTTCTGAAACCACTAGATAATCAAATTAAAAAATATTTTAATTGTTCTAGCCCTAGAGCCAATTTTAGGCAATATGGGGCCAATTAGATTATTAAAACCACAATTTCTGATTACCATCAATTATTCTTACTGCTTGGGACAGCCCAAACCTTTGGGAAGATGGTTTTGATTAGGTATCTACGGCCTTTTCACCTACTTCTGGTAGCTGCATGATTAAGGGGATGCTTCAGTAATGCCACAGTTAAATAAGATACAGTCACTGCTTGAGGTGAAGTTATCTTTAAATAGGAAGGAAAAAAAAAAACCATAAACACCCACCCTTTTGTTTTTTAATAGGAGAAAGTAGGTCTGGAATACCCACTGAAGATTGTCTCCATATCCAACAGATGCAAAACTTTTCCCTAAACCATACTCCTGTTACTGCACAAGAAGTCAAAATCCATGGTTATAGTGTGCTACAGAAAGAGAGCAAGAGACTCAGAACATTGTCAGCATCATAGTGACTTTTTCTTTTTTTGTAGAAGCTGAAGGAACACTGCTATTTCAAGCAAGAGTTACACGGTGTCTTTATTTCTACTGCCCACACTGTTGCTTTTGGTACCCCAGCTGGTTAGACCTGCAGTCATAGTCTGTGGCTGTGGTGAGGTTCTTCAGGTGTGGTGTTGCTTTTTGTGCTTCACCTGAAGGGCTGAGACCTGCTGGGACTAAGATGCCATGGGACAATTGAAGTTGTTTGTATACTTCTGGATTTTATGTATTTATTTTAAGAAAAATAAGAGTGCACAGTGTCTTATGTGATTATGAGGCTGAGGAGTTTGTGGAGGTGTCTGAGGCTTTAAGACACTCTAGGGGTGTGCCATGTGAATTGAAACTGGTGTAGAGATGTCCTAACTCCTGAAGGTAGGCAGGTTTGTAGAAGTAAGCTGTTACGAGATCAGCTGATAGGGCTGGAAAAAAAAAACTCAGGTGATCCAAAAAGTCTGTGTATCCAGAAGTATCCAAAAGCTTGTCTGCTCAATAATATCAGTTGGCTGAATAAAAAGGTATTATGTTTTTCTCTGGAAGCCTTGAACCTACTTTATCCTCGGACCATCTTAGCTATGACAACACTATTTCTTGACTGGTGACTCCTGCAGGTTAGGATGGTAATTGTATTGGCAGGAAGTGCAGCTTAGCAAATAGAATTCTTGTGGGGGGATTTTCTGCTTTTTTTTTTTCTTGATGATTAAACTTCTATGGCACTTAAACAGCCTGTATTGCAAGAGACATGGGTAAGTACATACCAATCCACCTTGCTACGTGCAAGAAGCTACAGACACACTGCAGCATCTCTAGCAAGCAAAACAAAACCTATTTTTTGCTTAAACATTTAATTGTGTGACTACTCATGGTGATGATGAAACCAACATATGTTGCACTTCAAAATCCTAACATACATTTTTTTAGTTTACAGTCAAAACACAGTTGAGTTGCAACATATTTCACAGTTCAACATGAACGTCAGTAACTAAAAGAGATCATCACTTCAAAGTTGTATACATATGGATAAATGATATATATGAATTGTATATCTGTATAGAGGTATTGTAATTGCTAGGAACTGAACAAATCCATTGTGCGTATTTTAAAATCTTTGGTTCAGTATTTTCCAAACGTAGGGAAATCTACTGAGAAATTGTTTCGCCCCTTTGTACTGTATCAGGAGCAGGGCTGGTAGGGAAGAGAGATAAGGCAGCTACCTACTTTCCGGTGCAACAACTCCCTTTCCTTTGAAGGTGCTGCCTGCCTTTTTGTAAAAGGGGAATGAGCCAGTGCTGCTGCTTTTCTGCTGTCAGTATGCATGACTACGGAACAAGCTGTGGCCCCCAAAAAAGCTACCTCTTACTACTGTAGGGTAGGGATAGATTACTTCCCTCTGGATGAAGAGGAGGAGGAAAGCAGAAATTCTCTATTATTTGTTCTTAGCATCACGCAGCCTGTTCTTGAAACAACCCATTTGTTTGTCCTTCTCAGGTCGGAATACCTCCTCATCCAATGTTCTGTTGAAGTTGTTTAAACAATATTGTTTGTCATGTTAATGTTTTTCGTAACACACGTGTTTGCTGTAGTGTTTTAGCTTTTCTTTTAGATGTTCTTGTCCAGTCGCCAATGAACAAAGCTCCTGACAGTCGTCTGTGGAGAGTGGCTCTACTTCACTGCCCTGTTTTCCAGATAGCCAGATGACAGAGAGAAAAGAAGAAGTGGTGGGAACCGAAAAGCTCCGTGAGCAACTTCCTAAACAGGAAAGATCAGATGTACAAAGCCAAGATCGTGCTAGTACTAGTCCGGTGCTACCAGAGTCTGCCAAATTTACAGCACTGTAAGGCCAGTTTACTTTACAATTTTGTACTTCAAAGATATGATGTAAGCTGTTTTGTTTCATTGAGTAGAAATGACATAAACTTTTAATTAACCTCTCTTTCTTTTTGTTTTATTGAGAACAAGAAAAAAGTTCCTCATAGTAGTTTTGAAACATTTTTGTGTCAAGTTACCAGGGCAACAGGCAAAGGCAGATAATCTACCGGGTAACTTCTCAGCAGGACAGTTCTGTCTTGCAAGTAATAAGTGGACCTGAGGCATCTGTACAAGATGAGCTGTCCGTGGATGCAATGCATGTGTTCATAGATGAAAATGGTGAGTTTCTCTAGTTGGAATAATTGCAATATGTGAAGCAATTAATTCTGAAAATTTTAGACTCCCTAGAATTATATTTCTCTTCTTATCTGTTACTGATTGTTTGTCTTCTGTGTGCATGAAAGAAAATGGCCTAGTAAGATCAGTAAATTTACCATTGGATCAACAATAACTAGAGAGTTCAAAATTCAACTAGCACAGACCTGAGGTGTGCACAGTGCTGTACCTGCCAGAAGTTTGTCTTCCAAACGTTACCTTCAAGAAGTGCAGGCTCAACTTTGCTTTCCAGAACTCCTGGCACTTTCTGCTTGGGGAGGAGGGGGGTGTGAAGGGATGAGGGTCTGTACGAGGATGGCAGGGCAAAATGTTCCTCTTCTTTACTGTTGTGTTCTCCAGCTGAGCATGAGTAGGTGCTGACTCAGGCTGAACTCTGGTAATGCTGTGGTTGCTCCTGTTCAGATTCATGGTCTGCCATCTCTTTCAAGTGAATTGACGAGTGAACTAGTTTCTCTCAACGCCTGTGCTGGAGCACAGTTGCTCTGCAGCTATTACTGGAGGTTGAAGCTGTAATATGCGTGGTGGTGGTTTGTTTGAACTCCACGTGGAGCTCTATAAGGTCCTGGCCAATACCTCTGAATGGCAGCCATCCCAAAAGCTGTGTTTCCTTTAAAGCTGCCCTCAAAACCAGTGTGGAATGAATACTCCTCGTAGCTGGGATCCCGATCCCAGAGTTCTTTTGTTTTTCTGCAGACTCCTCATGGCCCTGCTCGCAGCCCTGCAGCTGCTCCTGATGTGCGGTGGGTCTAAGAGCAACAGAATGTCATGGCCTCTGGCTGAATGAACAGTGACTCTTTGCTTCTTGCTGGGTGTGCAAGGGGAGAGTAACAGTGGCTATGCTTTTAGCAAAATTTTCCACTGCTTTGTACCTCCTGACCTCACCTTTGTGAACATAAAGAACAATTCTGTTTTATAGTGAACTTATGTTGATAGATAGGCTTTACCTTGACTTTACGTACCTTTTAATGACTGTATAGTCCTTAAGCCTCTGATGAGTCTGTTTCAATGGATGCTGTTTTAATTTGACTTCCCTTCATTCTTGTGCCCAGTGCTGGAAGAAGAGGTCAAATTTTCACTGTAATCTGTGCTCTGATCTGAGTTTTTTAGTTGTTCAAATGTTAATTTCATTTCTGAACTTCAAAATAAGCCTATTATACAAAACTATATTTAGGTTTAGAAATGTGCCTGACCTAAGATATATTTTTGATAAATTTCTGTGTGGAAAAGAAACTATCATATAACTTAACTGTTGTTTTTTTCTGTTTATTTTGTAAAGGGGAAATTAGATCCTGTTATTTAAAGGCTGGCTGTCAGAAGGAAGGAAATTTTCGACATCAGATATCGAATTGTGATTGTATTTCAAATGCTCAGTAAGTAAGCCCTTATTTTTAGAAACGTTACGAGCTTTCATTGCTAGAAGCTATGAAGCAGATTGTAGCTGTGAAAGATGCATGTGAAGAAGAGAGCTGGAGGAATAAATGTGTTAACCTATTCTAGAGATGTCAAAGCATGCAATTTTATTCTGTACTAGAACAGTGACTGCCTTGTGAGAATATTGATAAGGAAAAGTGAAAAGGAAAACCAGAACAAGTCAGTGTGGTTTTCATTACTTTCTGGGAAAAGCCAAAGTCAAGTGTGGTGATATAAAAAAGATAAGACAGTAAATAAAGCAAGGTGAGAGAGGCTGTTATCAGATATTCTCTTGACCTTATTGTTTTGCTCATTTCCCTTACGTGTTGGGTTCTGTCAGTATCAGTCAGTGACACTAATTCCTCTGAACTTGAGCAGCAGAGCCTTTCATCTTCCATGAAATCTCTAATGATAATTTGCCATTCTGAAAAAGGTATCTGAACAATTTTATTTTTCAAGTGTCTTTTCGGAATGATCACATAAATCCCACACTCAAGGGTCTTTTTGGAGTGACCACATAAATCCCACACTCACTTCTGTGGTTTCTGCTCTCTGATGTAGTATGTTGTTATGCATGTTTGTAAGAAGAATTTTAACTATTGATATGTATTTTTATTAAATTATATGTTTTTAATATTGTTATAGAGAATTTGGAACTGTCGAGCTGCAGGTGAGAAGGGTTGTTGTTAATAGTAAATATTATTCTTAAAATGTTTGGCTTTTGGTGGAGACTTTTGAGAAGCTCAGGAGCATGTTAAGAACATGTTAGCATTTTAGATAGAATGCTGTTAGGAGAGATATGAGAACGCTTTTTGTTTTCGGTGGATGAAGACTTAAACGAACTACTAAAAAACAGGTTCCATCCACAATATGTTCCATTTCATTAGCAAAATGGAGGGGCAAAAAACCACAACTGGTAGAGTTCCATTTTGATTGAACATCAAACATTTTGGTTTGGGGTTAACTCTTGCAACTTTTTTTTTGATTCACCTTGCACAGAATAATGCCGTCCCCTTCCCATCCCCATCATAGTTACATGGATTGAATCTGTCCTAAATTCACAAATAGTTTAAGGTCCCCTGACATCTATCAGTTAATTTGCTTTTTTGAAAGGAGAACAATCTTCCTTCTCTTATACAAAGTCCTTCTAAAGCTGTCTTTGCTAGATGTTTATGTGACATCTATATCTTGCCATACCACATTAAATGCAGTTTTTTAGTTTGTGGTTTGCAGACCTCTAGAAATGTGAGTTATTTCGAAGGAGTCTGCTAAATGTTGTTAGCAAATACCAGTCCAGATGTTCTCTTCAGCCATTTTCATGTATTTAATTTATAAAGACCAGTACCTTTGCTGGAAATCTTGGAGTGCAGTAGCAGCTTAGACTAAAACAGAACAAAGCAGCAAAGATCAGTGCGTTCCCAGGACTGTTTTTGTATATGAATGGGAAGGGAGAGCACAAGAGCTTTTCTAAGAACAGAGCAGCATGAAGGAAAGTACAAAGCAGAAGTTCACATGAAAAACAAGGAAGGAGAACCAGGAAGCATGAAGCATGCCCAAAGCTGTTTTTGCAAGGGCGGTCTGTAATATGACTAGGCCAGAGAAATTAATGAGAGCTGTTTGTTCAAGTGGCAGTTCCTACCATCTGTGCATTGATTTAAGGGTAGCATGGGAAAGAAAGGGTTTTCATTTTCTCCTCAGATGCTCACCATCAAGTAAGCTTGTATTTAGATGTTATGGAACATTTCTCGCCTATAGAAAATAGAGGGGCAAATCTGATTAATCGTCCTTAAAAACAGTTCAGGAATGAGGCATCTTTCTTTCCTTGTTCCTTCCTACCTCCACCATCAGGCATGCACAACGTTTATGTCAGGATGGTTTCTTGTTTATGGTTAAAGATATGCTAAATAGTCACAGTTACCAACTAAAGATCTTTTTATTACTGCACAAAAAGGCAAATATATAGAATAAAAAAAGCACAAGGCTTAATCAATGCTTGTTTCAGTTACAATCTCTCTTGTATGTCTCTGCGGACAGCTCTCCAGAGAAATTATTCACTTTAGGTTGGGCCCTCCTTTGATGGAAATGTTCAGTATTAAGTAGATTATAATTATGGTACACATTTCCCCAAGCCAGTAGCAAAAGTTCTCTCTTGTGCTGTTATTGTGAAGGATAGGAGGACTTGCTGGTATAATTTACATACCCCCTGTGTTTTTTTGCGTTGTTATGTTGTGTGAGAAGTCCATACCAACAGGAGAGGCTGCTGTTATGGAAGAGTAGTTGAGAATAGCTTAGCGTATCTCCTAACCCATTGGAGAGTTAGCTAAGGAGAAGTGCTCTGCAGTGCTTCTTCATGAGTATTGGAGGCAGTGTAGAAATAACAGCTTTAAAATTTGTATATGAATGCAATGGTGAGCCATCCAAATTAAATTTTATGAGCTCAAAGGATGTGGGAGAAAATTAGTGCCTGGACATAAGAGGTAGCATCCTCCTTGAATAGGAGGGATAGGGTTTTGATCTCAGTGAGCCCAGATTGCAGAAGCTAGAATAAGCTGATGTAGAAAACAGCTAACAGATCTGCAATAGAAGTGTATAAGCTTTTAAAACACTTCTCACCGATCATGCTGTCTCTACTATTAAGTTGCTCCTAAAGCAAAAACATCAAACTGAGTTAAGCCAGAGAAGTAACTGGGCCCTGATGCACCTCTGTGAGGAGGAGAACCAGGGACATTGGACCAGGCTGGTGGTGGCAAGAGGCCCCTGGCTTTGGGGCTGTTTTGGGGAGAAGCAGAAGAGCAGACGTGCTGTCACTCCTGGAGCTGTGGGTCTTCTGGGCAGTGCTGCACATTGTGAAAGGGGAGGGGGTTTTGACTGGGGTGGGTGTGAACCCTGACTGGTCTGTCGAGAATAACCTAAGTGGCTTATGAATTGGCCAAAGGTAAATATACTTTTTGACTAAGTCAAGCAAAACTGGATAAAGTATTTAAGTCTATGAAATAATATTTAAATATTACTTGAAAGAAACCTTTAAAAAAGCCTTGAGGCAGACTAACTAATGATTAACAATCTTAAATTCAAATTGCAACTCACTGTTTCTGTCTATTGAATCCCACTATTGTCTGCTCCAGGAATAAAGTCTTAACCAGTTTGGCATTTTACAACAGCAATTGTTAGGAACGGAAGTTAAAGTGGTATTTGTATGGCCTGTAAACATTTTAATCTAAACTGCTTGGCATCTAAACTGCTTGGCATGGCTTCTGAAATCCATTTCTCACAAATAATGCAGAGTCTTAGCACTGCCGCTCTCTCACAGAAGTGATGCAGTGTTATGATTTCTTCTGTTCTTTGCTTGTAAAGGCTAGGTGGATAACCTGAGAGAATAAAAATGGATTAAAACATGCCACAGAAAGCTGATGTCCAAGTCTGAATAAATTAATGCTTTCATCCTGCAGAGACTCCTTGACATTGGAAGCAATCTGAAGGGATTGGCTGAATTCAAATACCAGCTCTCATCACCTCTTTTTGGCTCTACTCTGTTGTGAGATGGTCTTTGGAGTATTCTCCAGTTTATCAGTGTTAATATATATTAATATTAATAATAAATATTAAATTAAAAATTAATTTATTAAATTTATTAAATCTATTTTTTATTAATTAGAAAAATAATTATTAATATAATTAATATATATTCTACCAGATGCTATAGTAGTTGGCCTAATAAAAGACATTACCTGTACCTGCAGTCCTTGTCCTGGAAACTTTCAGAGCTTCTTAAAGATAGCATAAACACTCATTAATAACTTCTAAAATTATCTCTTAATTCTGCCAGAGGTTGTTGAAAATTAGAATAGTTTTACATTAACTTCGTATTTGTGTCTCACCAAATTCTCTCACCAGTCCAGCTTCTTAAATATTTAAATAGTTAGTTAAATTTAAAGTTCGTCCCTGCATTGTAATCATCAACAAAAAAAGATGATGTCTTTTTCATCTTAAACCTCACTTTGCCAGGGATTCTCGTTAGTGAGTTTGGTAAATTATGTAAACATTGGCAGGTAGCTAATCAATTCCCCAATTATTGTCCATGTAAGTACCTTGACCCAACTTTTGTCTGTTGTCTTGCCAGCAGTCACTGGAATCGATTCCCTGCGGAGCTAATTGCTTCATACTTTGATGCACCCATTACCTTGACAACTTTACCCCCAGCCCTTAAGTGCTTTGTGACAGGCTTTGACAAGACAGAAAGTGCTTACTGTATTCTAAGTTCATGAATTACATCAGAACCTAGTTACAGAAAGACCATTTGGATTCGTTTTGGAGTGGGAAATTTGAAATAGCTTTCTCATCCTGAAGACCCTTCTTCTGCCCCATTACATTATGTTCCTTACTAACCTTTGTCTCTCTTACAGTGAATCCTTAATGTTTCTGTGCCATGTGGCTTAGGTATATGGATGGCTTCTGGGAAGGTAGAGGAGGACAAGAAAGTTTGCGTTTGTGTAAAACTGGTGCCTAGTATAAGCTCGAACAGCCTTTTTGCATGGTTAGTTTCTTTTGACAAAATGGTTGTAAGGTTTAAAACCCTACCTGTATAGAACAGTTACAATCTCCAGTCAAAAAAAAATAAATCTTCCCATTGATTGGTGATACAAACTAAAACCTGCTGTCCTTAGCA
Source organism: Cygnus olor (assembly GCF_009769625.2). Lineage (NCBI taxonomy): Eukaryota > Metazoa > Chordata > Aves > Anseriformes > Anatidae > Cygnus > Cygnus olor. Next base: position 79,548,778 of record NC_049171.1, on the reverse strand, counting down.
ATAACACATCCTTAAAAACATGAAGTAAAAGGAAGTCCAAGTGAAAGCATTGTTAGAGGTGTATAGCTGTTTGGGGGTTAGTACAAATACATTGGAGTTGGTAAATGTCTTACCAATTAGGAGGTGTCACTCTGATGCATCTCTTCTGTCTGTCACTGTGTGACAGAAAGCAGATGTTTCAAAAGAGTATCTTTTAACTACCTCAACTGTCTCTTGTAATTAAATAACTGAATCAGTTTTGATTAGCAGTGAAAAAGATAAATGTGAGCTATCATGCTATCATGGGGTAACATGCAAAGAGGCTAATAAGTATCAGTAAAAATGTAACCTCCCCCCCCCCCCCAAAGTTACAGTAATCATAATAATAGAATTAACACGTTTTGCATCAGCAGCACAATCTGTCGCCCGTATGGAGGTCAGTAGCATTGTAAGGTACCAACATCAATGTGTAAATTATACTGCACTTGTATACTCTGTGTGTACTTGCTATACCAGGCTATTCTTTTAAAAAAAAAATATTTGATTACTTTTCTACTTGTGGTTTCTGTATATACTGGTGTTCTTGTTTAGAAGGTCAAACAACCTCTAGTGTGTTTGTGTACACGTACGTATTGGAGAAAAATGTGTCAGTATTTGTAACCTCTCAGTAACGCAGCTTTCCTCAACGTGTTTGAAATACTGCCCTCTAAGAATTCTGTCTTTCTAAATGGCTTGGATGCCAGAGGTTGATCGATAGACATGTTATTCTTCCAAGGTTTAGCTGCCGTTTTTTCTTCCAAGTATCAAGTGATAAAGTAATATACTGCCTGAATCTGTAGCCTAAAAATTTAAATGAATACTCTTTTTGGTGACAAATAAGTGAGGCAGTCATTTTACAATTCAGTGGTGGAACCCGGAACTCTGTCTTCTTCCTTAACTTAGGTTGAAAAAAGACAGGAAAAGTAAGTTTACATTAAACTTGTGGGCACTGATGTGATACACTTTACTGTTTTGATAGTTTCTATTTAATTTTGCTCCTACCAAAAAGGTAATTCTAATTTTTAATGTGTGTAAAATTGTGTTCTTGGTGTTTGGAGAAACCTCAAACACAACATCCTATATCAAGATACAGTATTGTCAAATATAATGTTGTTAAATAGCTGTGACAATCCCTGAAGTGGTCTAATGTTTATACATTCAGATTATTTGTTCCTCCTGCTTTGCCATTTCAAATAATTTTGCAGATATTCCCAGCTACAAAGAAACTATCCAAAACTTCCGTGGTACTTCCTGAAGCAGTTCACAGGCACAATAGCATGGTGGCACTGTAAAACTTGGTTGTTTTCCTCCGTAAGTTTTAGTAATGATGTATCACCATGATTTTTATCTCAACATGTCATTTTGACAGTTAAAGTGAACAAATTCAGTTTCAGGAAGGGCTGGATTCATTTCCAGAAAATGTCGCATTTTTCCCATGCTGTTTTGCTCAGGTATATTGCAATCCATCTCTGGTATGTTCAGATCTGAGATGAGAACGGATCATTAAATATCCCTGAAGAACATGCCAGTGTAGGGTCATGGTAGATACTCGATAGTATCTGTGGTTGTTTGAGTATTTTGCTATGCATCCTTACATTTGTTTCCATTTACAGCACTGAGCTTTTTTTAATGTGTGTGCAGACATGGACATGCTATGGTTAACTACAGTTCCAAAAATACAGAAATTGGTCCACACAAAATCCTGATGTGGATATGTCCATACCAGCCTGGCAGTGCTTGCTGTGTTGAAAAACAGATGTGTGTAGCTCCAAGGAAAAATGTTTCTGTGGATTTTTTTTTTCTCAAGTAGAATAAAAGCTAAGAGCTACTTTTTAAGGAAGGGCCAATTCTCTCTCTCAAATCAAGTATTAACTCTTATAAAGTCAACTGGAATTGTGCCCAAAAAAGCTATGGAAGCATTTGACCACTTATATTTCTTTCAAGAAATACTTTTTTTTTTTTAAGAGAATCCAATTTATGAGAATAGTGCTTGTATTCTTGAGCCAATTTTCTTCTCTCCTGTATTAAGCTGCTGAAAAGAAAACACAAACTCCCAAGCCCTGTGCAAGATGGTATCATCATACACCTGCATTGGTTTCAAAGTGATAGAGCTGGTGTCTCCTTTAGAGCAATCTGAATGTTTCCTGACAGCAATTCGACTTGTGATACAAAAGTGTTTGATTCGTTGAAATACTTAGATAGGTTGAAGTGATGTCCGCTTGTTGCAGTTAATCAGTTTGAGTCTGGCAACGGTCAGTAGCAGCCATAAATTGCATTAGGTGGCTGATGTGCTGTATGCGTGTAATATAAACTAGAGTTTAAAACAAATATGTAATGCTGCAGAAATGGATATATGGCATGCAACTGAAGATATTGGAGAGATGGAGCAGAAACAATTATTAGACTTGCCCAGCCCTGAGGAGAAAAAACACAGCTGCAGTTTATCCCTCCTGCCTGGATGACATCTGGGCAGTGTGAAATCTGTTGTGTGTATATGAACTTAGCTTACTATATACCTTAAAATAAATTAAAAAAAAATCATCGCTTTATTCATAATGTATCAGTTTTGTCATTTACATATATAATTAGTATTATACAATAGTTGAGAATAGAGAGAATTATTGAGAATAATTTGAGAATAGAGCATTTTTCGGCATCAGCTGGGACAATAGGTTAAAAAGAACTAATTGCAGCAGAAAGGTGACTAGCAAGTACTAAAAAAAATAATTTAAGTTACCTGCCAGTATAGCTTTTAAGTGCCGTGGAGTGCTAGTGTTTCTGGCCCTGGGCAAAAGAGAACTTCCAATCAACGAGTTAACTTTGTTGATTTGCATTCATATCCATGAATAAGCTGCTTGAGTGCATTATACTGTATGAAAGCATCTATCTGAATGCCTTAGCAGTACTGTATGTCTCCTGTATAAATCCATTAATACTTTAGTACGTTCTCCACCGGAAAATTCTCTAAACCTATGAGGAGTAAGCATCATAGGAGAAAGTGGACTCTATGATTATTTTTTTATTTTTTTTACTGTTAACATTTTAAAGTGCCATTTTAGAATGAGAAAATACTATATGACTGAAACATCTTAATATTTCTTAGCAATGTGACCAAAATTACGAAGACCAGCTCCTGCTCTAGCAATAGGCTGCTGACTTAGTATTAAAGAAGGACTCTTAAAGCTGCTTAGCTGGCTGTACAGTTCTGCAACTGAGCACTTTTTTAAATGGCTGCAACAAATATTTTGTATCTCCTTTTGGGATTCAGTGCTTTCAGATGAGCTGGTCGCCTTAAGTGTAAAATTGCTTGAATGTGTTATATGTGAGTGTAGGATGTTTGTGTACACTGAAGACAGTGATGTTTGAATTCTGATAAAGCGAATGATTTTCTTAAAATAAATATTCTTTGCAAACTCAGTAGCCTTTTCCTGCTGGCTTGCTAGGTACAGGAGGGAACACTTGTGTTAGCTTTGCCACTTAAAATCCTCTCCTAGATTTATTTATTTATTTATTTATTTTATCCCCTTTCACTCTTTTAACACAGTGCAGGGAAGTGGTTTCAGCAGAATGGGGACATGCTGCCACATGATGGCAGCAAAATCCTGCTCAGGAATGGGAGCTTCGGTAGTCTTGTAGCTTTTGGGGCTGGTGTCTACTCCCTCCCCCCACCTTTCAGATGGAGAACGCAAGAGGACCTTTTAAGACTGGAGATAATGGTGCAGTGGGTGCTTGCTAATGCATTAATTCCAGTAAAGTTGCATCTTCTCAAAATGCATCCTCTAGTTTAACTAGTCCACGCTGTTTGTGTTTAAATAGTCAGTACATTTCTTTGCTCTGAAATGTAATAAGCTTACAAATTATTGATTTACCTCCTTGCTACCAAAATTAAAAAAAAAAAAAATAAAATCTGAAAAGAGAGAAACAAGGGTGAACCAAGCAGATCTCATTGCTACAACAACTAAGTAAGGATGCATGCACAACTTGCTGCATTCGTAGTGCCTGCAGTGCCTGATAATATACTCTGCAAGGCTTGCCTACATAGTGTCTCGCTTAATGAACATAATGTGTACTGCTGCTCCTTTTGCAGTACTTTGCAAAACTTAAACAGTGGCCTTATATCTTTTTCTGTCTGTTATGTCAGTAAATTAGTGCATCCAGCTTTCCCATTCTGTAAACTTGTGTACTGTATCTTATTATTGTTAGGGGTGGTATTTTTGTTAGCTAAAAAAATACCAAAACCACTCCCTAAGTCCTGCTGGATGAGTAACAAAATGTGAACAAGATTTAAGAGAGACTTAATGTTTAGTTTGCACTTCCCTCAGCTGTAATCACTAAGGGAAGTTAAAATATGCATTCTGAGTTAACTTTACTCTCTTTAAAACTGTTAATTTCTTACCAAAATAAGTGAAGATTGCTGCTGCTTATTCAGTTTTTCCCTATTTGCTGTGACTGGGCTTCTCACATAATCATCCAGTCTTAATGCTGCTCTCACTATTGCATATTTCAATTTTCTTATGTAGTTTAGGTTGCCTTTTAGTTTTTAAGTTGTCTTATTTCATAGGACAGATGGCAGCTGTAAATCATGGGCTGCTGGAAAAGGCAATTCCCACAACCAGTGGATTTGGTCTTAGTGCCAAGTCACACAATAGCCTGGCCTGGTTAGTGCTGGCGGTTCTGCGGTGGAGGCCAGGCGAGTGGACGTGTAGCAAGAGGTCTGGGTGGTGAGGTGTACAGATGATGAGGAACATGAAATGGCAAGGAAGGCATTTTAGATGAGTAGGAGAAAAGCTGCTCGGGTGGCAGTAGGAAGACATCAGCAACGGGATCGAGTAGCGGAGGTGCCGTCAGGGAGCTGTGGGCTGCTATTAGTCTGGGACTTCCAATCTCACTTCAGACAGCTGTGTTCGTGCTACAAGCTGACTGTTTCAAAAAGGCACAAGAGTAAGGGCTTCTGGAGTTCCCAAAATGTTGTTAGCACTAGCTGGTTGTTGTACAACCAGATTACTTGGGTATCAGTTTGAGGTATTTTGAACACACCTCAGATGAATACCTTGGAGGTGATTGTTCATGAGGTGCGCTGAAAGGGAGCTTCCCCCCTCTGGACTTCACTCTTGTTCACAGCCATGGCTGCTTGTACTTAAGAGTGGTGTTTTAGTGGTTATTTCAAATGGCTTCAACTGTATTATTATAGCGGTAGATATTTATGTTGCATGTTGTTATGCTTTGTAGTGACCTAGACAGCTGCCTGAAGCAATTTGATGGGATCTTTATGGTTTTGTATGCAGGAGGATGGCTGTTTGCTCTTGCAACTATTGTGACGCTACTTACAGGGTTGCCTGTCCTAATTTAACTTTCTCCTATATCAAGGTTTAAAATGAAATTTAGCCAAGCCTTGCAAAACAACTTTATTAAGCAGGGAATCCTTTGTAATTGTGTAACGTGCCTTTGTAATGAGCTTACCTTGAGAGGTGTTCAGACTCGAGGCTAGCTAATCCTTAACGAAGGGGATGACTCAGGCTGGGTTATATTTGAATAGCTTGAGCTAAATTGACAGCAGTGTAAGGCATATGTACATCCTGTCAAACAGTAACCTGAAAGGGAGAAGGAAGATTTTTCCAGTGCTGTGTAGTGCTACTAAAATACTTCTAGTGTTGTATGGTTGCTCAACTAGCTTATGTTTATTGTGTTCTTACAAAACTGAATTGTGAGCCAGGAAAAAATTCCTGGCTTTATGACCATTTATCAGTAGAGGGTGCTATGTATCTTTTGCATTCGATCTGCATAGTTTGTATGTTTACCAAAGATATTTTTAGTTATTAAATTATTATTCAAAATTTGGTTCAATTATACCTTTGCTTACATTAGCAGTATGGTTTACCATAGTAGATCTTGATAACGTTAATTTGATTCTGCAAACGAACAGATTTTCTGTTTAGTAAGATTCCATGTTATACTGTCATCAGCTTTGTTATAGTGATTTTATGATTAGAGAGTGCTCCTATTCATGTATGGTAATAAATGTATGGAATATAGTTTATAGGCTTACAAAAACACAAACACCACCATCACATTTTTTTCTGGTATTTGCTTTCAGTGTGATAATGCCATCAGATGAAATATGTGACATTTAAGTAGCTGTGTAAACATCAGGGAGTTAGCAGGTGAATGTGAGGAGGAGGTTGTGTGGAAAATAGGAATAAAGAATAAAAAAACTAACAAACAGGAGTTGAGGGGAACAGAAAATGAGGAAAGAGTAAGAAAAGATACAGAGATATGAGGCTGATTAAATAAAAGGCATAGGAAGCTGACAACTGCCAGATGACAACTCCCAGTTTTGAAATTGTTGCTTTGGTGGCTCTGTCTTTCCATCTCCAGTGCCCTAATTGCCTTGTCAGGCCTCTAAAGTTTCAGCTTTTTCCCACAGTTAGTGTCCCAGCTGCTTGTGGCTCTTCTGCCAATTGCTGGTAGGTGGAGCTGTGAATTTTGCTGCTGAAAGCAAACAGAAAACAGACTGCGGGCTCTTCTGGCTTTTCAGTTATCTTCAAGTCTGGTGGGAGAGAATTTGATCTCCAAGTTTATTCTTGGAAGAAGTCTTAAGAGCAAAATGATTTTGATTTCTGAGAACTAATAGAGGATAGTACCAGGGGAATATCTTGGCGTATCCATCCATCACTCTGCCAGTTCCATTCTTGGTAAACATGGGATAAAAGACATGGGCCAATTAAGAAATGCTCTCGACTCTATTTGGCTTGTGTAGAAAGACAACTAACAACACAGAAATTTATTGAAGATAACTCTTCTCTTAGGAAGATATGAGTAGACACTCTTCTATTCCCTTGCTGTGTTTTTGGTCACATTTTTGACAGGGATTCCTGAAGCAGTGTTCCTGAATGCCCTGAGCTACGCTTGCCTTTTTCCTGCTGTGAACAGCGAATCCCAGGATCGTGCTCACAATAGCAAGGAACAGGACAGCTCATCTTAGGGAAACAAGGCAATCAAACTGGACAAGGTCACCCTTCAGTAGGGCACTTCAAAATATGGAAAAGGCTTCCTTCATTAGCTGTTTTGAGGAACTTTTCTTCCTGGGAGGTGTGCCTTTAGGCTTCCTACCCAAATCTGTTGGTTGAGACCCAGGCTCTTGGATCAGTTCACATCACTTCTGTATGGTTTCATTATTATCTGTTGGCAAGGTGCTATACAGAACCCATAAAGGAGATGCATTCTTATGGAGGGCTGGGCCACCAGCTGGATAGCATTGAGCCAAGTCCTCATTTCCTAATACTGCCCACAGGGAGTGTGACAGCTGTCCTGACTGCGTGGAACAGATCCTGCTTCTGCCTGTAGCAGGAGGAGTGGGGAGTGCTGGGGGAAGTCATTAGGGTTAAGAACATGGGGTGCTTTCATGTCTGCTCATCTGATAGCTCTGCTGGAGTGGCAGCTGGCAAATATTAGGTCTGGCATCCAAACCTGCTACCAGTTATGGACTTGGTTTAAAAAACAAACAAAAAACCTACTGTGTGTCTCAGAGTGCAAAGGCAGGATGATTCCTCTAGTGACAATCTATGCTGCTGGTATTCCTGTTGGTCCAGACAGAGCTATCAAGTCCTGGTGGAGACAAAAAGAGAGAGTATGTGTGTTTCAAGCTGTTGGTGTGGTAGTTCAGCCCTGCTTCTAAGCAGTCCAGACACTGAACCTTGTCCTAGCACAGCACTAGCCATTGCAGCTTAAGTTAACAGCCAGTTACGTTCAGGACAGCCACAATTGTAAAGCTCCTTTTGTTGGGTTTAACAAGGGTTTCAAGACAGGCTTTGGGAATTGTCCCCAGAAGCAGGGAAGGTTGAGTTTGCTAAAATTAATAAAGTTGCCTGGGGGCAATCATAGGATATGCAAGATAAGTTTTGTTTTTGCCCTGGCACAGACTTCTTGAGTGACTGTAGGCAAATGACTTCATTTTCTTCCTGCTTGTCTTTCCTTTATGGAAAATGGGAACAGTAGATATTGACTACCTTGCATCAGGTAAAAGCTCTGAGCTGCTTGGATACAGAAGTAGTAAGAGCCCAAGGCAGGCAAGTAATGAGCTCTGAGCAGGGTCCCTGGTGTATCGACCCCACTTGGAACAGCATGAGCAACAAGTATTCAAAATAAATCTTTTCCACAAGTAACCATAATTTAATTTCAGTGTAGTTCTTGCTGAGACCAAGTCAGTCATGCTGTAGTAGCTTACCATTTTTGCAACCCGGCAGGTATTGCTGCTGTAACTGCGGAGGATTTCCTAAAGTAAACTATTTCAGTGCTCTACCTATAGCATAAAGCAGTCAATGTGGAGATGAGGGGGAATCATCTTGCTCAGGGCTCTCCCAGGGTGAATTTAGGCTTGGTGCTGGGGATTTCTGAGCTCGCCGTATGTGAATTATTGATGTATTGCCATCTTGTGAGGGCAGAAGGAAGTTTCTTACAGCCGGAATTCTCACTAAGTAAATTAATGCTTACCAAATTGCATCTGGGACAAAACTGGTTTGGTACCTAAATAAACCTGGTTTAAAGTTAATCCAGTATCTTCACAGCAGCTACCCTGTGGTTCTGCACTGTGGATATGCAGCTTTTGACCTGAATTATGGGAGCAGGTAAACAAGAGGTAAACTTTCACAAATAATCTATTAATAATACTGGAGAAGTATGCTTGGGAGAAGTAGAGATTTGTAGACAACCAGGAAAAGGAATGGCGTTTTTCTTCCAGAATTTATGTCAGTATTAGTGGTCGGTCTTGGAGTATGCCACACTGATGTTCCTGGAAATAACTTCTGGACTGGGAGTCACGTCAGGTAACTTCAGATGTTTATTGCACAGATAGCCAAATCTGGACTTAACATACAAATTCCATCTATTGTCAGCGGTCAGAAAAAGGCACTTCTGAAGTGTGAGTCGTTGTAGGTGTTCATCTCAGGATGAGAAAAATCACGGTATGGAAGTGTCTATTTCTCTGCAGTGGATGTAGACAATGTATCTAAATTTGGGTTCTATCTGCTGTGGGCCTGGGCTAGATTTCAGGTATGGAGGCAGAAGGCCCCATGTCCTTTGAGCCAACCTGTCTTCCTCTGGTAATGTTTTAGCAATACTAGGAAAACGCTGCTTTGTAAAACAGTCTTTCTGTTCTCCCCTTTGTGTGCAGTGAGATCCAGTTCAGCTCCTCCAGTACTACCACTTCAGAGAGCCAAGAGCCATCTTCGGGGGATCAAGCAGCAAGTGCACTTCAGCAGCAGCTCCTCCTCATGGTGGCACGAAGGACCCTTTCAGAAACCCCACGGGTACATTGTAATATCTCAGTTTCTAGCGTTTTGATAAACTGCTTTATAAACAAATGCTGCAGGCTTGTTGCTGAGACAGTTTTGTTGATATCCTGTGCTTTTTTTTTTTTTTTTTGCCTGGTACAGCTCATGTGGGAGAAGATTTATTTTACGCTGATAGATGCAATTCAGCTGCTTCCTACTGACACTGAGGGGTGTCCTAAGAGAAGAGTGGTGTTACTGGTTTGAAGGGGCTCCTTGTAGAAAAAGAGGGTACACAAGGGAGAAATTGCTCTGCAAAACACAGATCTGCAAGCTGTACTAGAGACTTCATCACCTTAAAAGTTGATCTTCTGCCTAACTTCATTTGAAAGCAAGAGCGCACAGCTGTTAGGTTGTTAGACGCACCACCAGATTTTAATAGTATGACATGTTTACTTCGGATTCATTAGTTTCCTAAAACCTTATGTCTGGTTTCCCTTTTCTGAAACTGGCAGCCAGGCTTCTGGATGTCTGTTGTGGAATGTCAAAGCCACTTCCCTCAATGCAGTTGCTAAAAGAAAAAGGCCCTCAGAGTTCAGTTTGCATGCTAATATGTGGACGTATTTGAACTTTACAGTGTTTGGGGTCTGACCAATGGCTTGAGGCCATTGGTTTTACAGTTCCCTTTTGATAACTTTAACCTTCTCTTTTCTTCCACAGCAAGTTCTAGTTTGATATTTATGTATAACCTCAAAATGCCAGTTAATTATCTTTCATCTTGGAATTTGAACAGAAACTTTAAGCTAGAAACAAATTATATAGAGGAATTGTTTTAAATTAAAAATCTGGTAATTGTCCCCGTTCGTTATGTGTTTTTCAGATTTGGACAGACTTCTATCTAAAGGCTCAGATGTTTTACAGATATTTGTAATCTTGTAAAATGCCTGTAAATTAGAGAACAATTATCAGTCTCTTTTGCTTCTAGGAAAACTGCGTTATTAAGAAGTAAGGCATATTGCTCAAGATTACATAGCAAGTTCGTAACAAGGTCAGGCAGTAATTTCAGAACTTCCTGTTTTATGATTTATTATTAAACGTGAAATCCTGAGTCTATGTAAGTCAGAAAAAGTTTTGTCGTTGATTTCAGTGAAGCTAGGATTTCAAGCTGTCTCTGACACTACATAAATTTATGAAGTTTTATAACCATTTTTTTTTGATATGAGGCACATTATACTTATTGAACAGCTCAGAGCTACTCAGTTTCCCAAATGCTGCTCAAAAATCTGACTCCGGCCCAAGTACTGCAAGCCTCATATAATTGACTTTATCCAAATATTACGGTTCCTAAGGAACCAAAACTTTTCATTTATGCACTCAGTTAAATAAATGTTAAACTGTTCTGAGGAGCAAGCAATCAGTTCTTCAGATCTTTTTAATAGACTCTTTGCCACTTTTTTTTGTGGATTTTGATTTAGTTATAGTGAACAATCTAGGTTAGAAGAGTGGAGCTAATTATTGCAGTTGATTGAATTTCATGTTACTTTCCGGTGGGACAGAGAAGGAAGACGGAACGAAACTGCCAGAATAAGCGAGCGCAATATTTTTAAGTAAATTTTTTCTTAAAGAAAGTAATCTAACAACTTTTTTGAGTGATAATAGAAATACTAAAATTTTGCATACCTAAACTAATTTAGATTTTAATCACCATGATGGAGGGATTGCAACTTGTCTTATTGCTTTTTCAGTTACTGGAAGTTATTTAAAAAAAAAAAAAAGTGCTTAGCAGTCTCGCATCCCCTTGCAAGTCTGAATGTTCAGCAACATAAGTGAGTTACTGTTCTTTGCTGTTATCAGCTGTTACTAGGCATTGCATGGATGTACACTTCTAGACAAGGAGGCATGAGATAAAAGCATAAATTTGGATTTTTCTCTGAATCTAGGGCATTTTAGCTCATGCTTGCCAGCAGACTGAGGGTATTAATGAGTCTATTCGTATGACTTGGCTGACATACAGCCATACATTAAGCCACGTTTAAATTATGTATAAAATTCCTTTTTCTGGAAATGGAAGAGTATAAATTATTCCAATAATTTAAAATAAAAAATTAATAATTCCTTTGTGCAGGGAGATAGGTCATTTAAAAGTCTGTATTTTGCTAACAGTTACAATTCAAGATGGTGATCAATTATTTCACTCAAATTAAAAGGAATGTTGAGATTAGAATGGGGAGGGCAAACACCAAGTAGTTGACTGTGGAAAGTGATATTACCTAAGAGACCATTTACAAGTTAGAACTACTGGATGTCTTTAGGATAGTATTAACTTTCCTAGTTAGAGAAGGAGCTCTAGCATAGCACAAATAATTCTAATGTACACATTGCATGGAGATCCATAATATAATTATTATCTAAGTTGATTAATTATGTTTAACAATAGCGGTGGCTAGAAAAAGGTTGAACACTTCTGGACTTTATGCTGATTAGAAATCTCAGATAAGTCCTTGAAGGCAAAATAAGTGATTTTTGTTTCATAAAATCAATTATCGGTGTGCTCTGGAGTTTGCAGAGGGTTTGTGTTTTTTTTTTTTCCTGTTGTTTAGCTTTGCAGGCTGGCTGATAGTCTCCAGATAAGCCTTCTTCCTCGCAACTGTTGGTGAAGCAGTGCAGTTATAGGGTTAGAGAAGATCTGAAATGTTCTAGTTCAAATGGGGCAAGAAAAAAAGATGTTGAAATCTAACAGAAGCAATATTCAAAAAGAATTACTTATGATTATGTTGGTAAGGTTAGAGACTCTTAAACTAGTGGTGAGCAACTTGGGGATGCTCACCTGATGTGTTATTAGAAGCATCTTAGGAAAGATAAACAAAGCTGTGTTGTATAAGAAGAGTTAAGTCATGCTTCTAGATCTTAAACCTTACTTGAATTTGTTGGTTAAAATCAAGTATTTGTCCTATCATGGGTAGTTTTGTGTTGTGCTGTAATGGGTCTGACACATAGAAAAAAACTTTAAAAACGAACTTTAGACAAGAAGTTGCGAGTAAAGGGGATTTTTTTAAAGGAATATTTAATATTTATGTTTAAAGTATATATCACTGTTGAGCTCCTCAATTGATATAGCTTCTGTCCATCTGCAAGAAATTAAGCTGGTGTGATATCTTTGTTTGTAATTTAAAGTGAAGAAAATAAATATGTTCTCACTATCCCTTTTAGGAGAAAAACAATCTGAAACTTCATGTAAATTTGGCCTTTTAAACATGTGTTTTGCTGGCAGCCATATGTCAATGTGAAAGAATGTTTTGTGTATTTCTGGTTTGTTTGTTTTTAAAGCAACCTAGTCAGGACCCTGAGGATTCTTCAAGTTCTTCAGCACAACGGAAATTGAACAGGCAGTTTTACAGATTTATTATATTCCCTGGTAAATGGATTAAAATCTGGTATGATCGGCTGACCTTGTTGGCGTTGCTGGACCGGTAAGCTTTCTTCATGCAATTCTACGTAGTATTGCAGTGTGGGGCTCCACATGTCTGTAGAACAATGCAGACCACTGAAGAAGAAAAAAGTGAGCATAGTGTTAGTTTCATGCTCAGGTTGAGCAGGTAAATGCTTGTTTTCTTTAAGAAAATATTTTCCTTTTGAGTTGTTTTTGGTGGTTCTCACTGCCCTTTGTCTTCAAGAGAGACTTTGGTTCATGTGAGCACCAGGCCTATGGAAGAGTCCTTAAATTTGACTCCCAGCTGTAGGATCCAATGGTTGTGAGCTTTCTAAGGAGAAAAGCAGCGTGTTGTGCAAAAACGTGGAAGTGGAAGGGTTCCAGGCTGTTGTAAGACAAGTATTCCAATCTGAAATTAAAAAAAATAATGGAGTGGTATTCAGAAGAGAATCTTTCAGTGGCTGCTTCTCTTCTACTTCAGTTTTATTTGTTTAGAGAAAATTTCTTGTCTTGGCATCTCTCATCCTTCCAGTCCCTCTGTTTTGTATCAACTCTTTTGGCAGCACCTTTTGCTAGAAGACCTCATGTGGTAATCTTTTGGACTACTAAGACCTTCAGACATATTAGCCTGCATGCCTCATAGTCATTACTCTCCTGTCTCTGCTTGATTCTTCCTTTTGGGTGGCTTTTCCACCGTATATACTAATATGGGTTCCACAGCAGAAGTCTCAGAAGACAGCTTTTTACATGCTGAAGAAATCTGGCTGTATAGTCAAGGAGCTTGGGTCCAGAGCAGATACTTTTTTTTTAAATCTGTGGTGTCTTACCACTATTTTGATTGCATGAAAATTGTATACTGATAAATTCTTTTGTAAGAGCCTGAATATTAACTTTGTTCTTTCAGTCAGCTTCCATGTTCTAAAAGAACAGATAAAATGAATAAAATGTAAGGTGACAATTTTGGTCTTTGATCTAATTCTTTGTTGTCAGATGTACATTTTCTCATTAAATGAATGTCCTATTTCCTTATTTGTTTATTTTGATAATGGTGCACTTGAATACATTCAAATCACCTCCATTGTGGAATTCTATCTGGGAGGTGAGGTAGGAGGGTGCTGATAGTCTCTTCTGGGCTTCAGTGCATGTCTTATCTACATATTTTAGCTGTCACTATGGCTTAGGTCTTTGGCACAGGGGTGAGTACTGTTAAACATGGAGATGTAGTTTCTGGAACAAAACCTCAGGTCTTTTACAGTCTGATAGCTCCAGCACTGACAGTTTATATCAGCTGCAAACGGACCTGCCCTGCTGTAATGAGTATATAAATATATTTTTTTATTCACATAGGACAGAGGATATAAAGGAGAACGTACTTGCTGTCATCCTTGTAGTTCTCGTTTCACTTCTTGGATTCATGACTCTGAACCAAGGCTTTTGTAAAGACATCTGGGTTCTGTTGTTCTGTCTTGTTATGGCCAGTTGCCAGTATTCTCTCCTAAAGGTAGGAAACAAGTTCATATCCAATGCTGACTTCTCTTTTAACTTCTTTGAAGGCAAAATCCTGTAAGCAAATTTTTTTCTGTTTTCAGAGCGTTCAGCCTGATCCTGCTTCACCAATACATGTAAGTCTCTGCCAGTAGAACAAGTCTTTCTCCCTTGTTATAACGTGTGTATTGTGAAACGGTTGTTCAGTGAAACAGGAATAAGTAGTTTGCTGTTCTAGGTGATTTATGGAAATGAAAAAGATACCGCCTTAAGTTATTTGAATTTGTTACTGCAATTAGAAAAGTGATTTTTCTTTAATATAAAATACGTGGTTAAAGCAATGTATCTGGACCAGTTTGCTGAAATTCAACATTGTGGCATCAGGCCAGCATTTTCTTCACTTTCCTTTGGAAACAGTTAGTGGCTGAACACAGCAGTTGTTCTGGATTAGCACCTCAGTCATTGGTCAGTTGGGACTTTTTTGAGATAAGGGATTTTATTTATTTATTTATTTTAATTTGGTCGTAAGTTTCAGTAATATTACTAGCTCATCAAATGGTGTAGATTTTGCCTTTGTTACAATATGGTCACTGTTCCAGTGCCTGTGTACTAGAGAAAGGACCAAATCTGTGGGTCAATGCAGGCTAAGGATCTGTTAAGTTTGTCTGCTGAGTGTATTCTGAGAAACTGAACTCTGACAGTGACACCACCTTGAATGGAGCCAGTTCCTTGCTCAAATCTATTTTCATTATAAGACTGATTGGAACATCAACGTACAGCTGAAACCTAACCACTACATCTGTCACGGTTTCTCAGTTCTTTTGATTTGCTGGTCTTGGGACACGTTCCAGTAGTGATGTGGTCCCTCACTTGCTTTTACACCCTCTGCCCAGATACTAATGTTTCTTACTTTGCTCTTTGAATGTTTTTGAGGAATCCCTCTCTTCTTCAGGGCTCCAAAACAGCATGTTGAAAACTGGAGGTCTGTTTGATTATTTCCCTTTGGCAGGGAGCAATTACTTTTGTCAGTTTAGAAGCTTGAAATACAGGCTGAACTTGAAATTGAGGTTATTTACAAGTGTATGCTGCACATCTCACTAAGATGGATTGTAGCTGATTCTTAATTTCTCTTCTATGCCAGTTGTTATGGGGTGAACTTACAGTATAGTTGGCTACAATGCATCCACAGGAAATCCATGTCTGTGTGAAAAGTAGGGAAGGCTAATGCACAGCAACTTCATTTAAAGATTCACTGCATTCATTATGGTGTAATATTTAAAATTAGTTTAAAGAAATACTCCTATCTTAGTGTAAAGCCATTTTTTGTTGACTAAAATCAATTTGTCAGTTCAAGTAGTACGTGTTAAGACATACTAATGGGAACCATAATCAAATAGTTTGCACTTATACACACATTAGTAACATGCACGTTTGCTTAAAGTGAGTGGCAAACCTTTAATCAAAACTTCATTATAAACGTATCTAGCCTACATTTTTTATAGCATTAAGGACAAAGTAGCTAATGAAGTTTAATAAGAACACTTTTTGTGCAGAATCTGGGTTTGCATTTCAGACTTGCACAACACTATTGTTACAAGTATTATTCATCATATTGTATTCTGTTCATCATGTAACACTGCAGCAAAGTAACAGTAGACATATTTCCATCTTCCATAGACTTCTCTAAAACTTATGGACAGTTTCTTGCATACTCTATAGCGCACTATAGAAGAGCCAATGGAAATAAAACGCAGTTTTTTCCACACAGGGTTTAAAGATGGAAGGCATTATAGACCAAATTAAAATAGAAGATTAGCTATATCTACATTGTATTACATAATGAGATGTAACATATAATAGGTATTTGTAAAGGCTTGCTTGAGCTAGTGAGTGCTATGAAGAATAAGAGAACAAGAAGGCAAGAAAAGATACTCCTTGTACTGTTTCATGATTCATGTGACTACATTAAAATTAAAGAGGATAACATCTCTTGATGTTAATGTGAGGATGCAGATCAGCATGGGCATTAAAGAATGATCAGTACCATGTCCATGAATGAAAATGCAGATGAGATTTTTCAGTGTGAAATGAACTATTGGCAGCTACAGATTCGCACACTGAATTAGTTTATAGTCTTGAATTCATGAGTAGCCTCTAATGCCTTATGTTATCCTTGTGTGCCCAGGAGGTTCGAAATTTCTTCTGGGTCTCTCACAAG
Source organism: Cygnus olor (assembly GCF_009769625.2). NCBI lineage: Eukaryota > Metazoa > Chordata > Aves > Anseriformes > Anatidae > Cygnus > Cygnus olor. The sequence goes on along the minus strand of NC_049171.1, from coordinate 79,532,361 downwards.
CAGGCTTTCTTACTGCTTGATGGGACTTTTTCATTTCTAGCTTTATACCCTTTTGAAGGACTCTCTTTTTAAAGACCATCCGGTGAATTCAGAAAACAGTGTTTAGGAATGCATAAATCTTTGGCTAAACTCCTTCCAAGTGCCAGTGTATTCATATCATGGTGTTGAGGAAAAGGTAGTTGACTAATTCCTATGAAGTCTGGTACAATTTTTTTGGAGAAAGGTTCTTTCCCCTCTGAAACTCAGAGCTTGTCATGATGACAGTATTAAGACAATAATCAGTGTTTGAATCAGAGACTGTAGCTGTCACAGCATTATATGGGGCAAGAAATAATTCTAACTCAGATAATAATTTGAATTTTATTATCACAAATCAGTGGAATATATATAGTTCTACTCTGATCAACTTCAGTGTTGAAGTTGGAACTTGTCGTGTTCTACAGCACCAGTCCTACAGCTTATACTTGCTACCAGCATTTATGATAGCAGCAGGTTTTGGAGTCTTTCCTGCTTGTTGCAAGATGAGAGCATAACTTTCCTGTCACCCCGTGCTTTAGCCTCTTCGGGTCTGGTTGACTGGGAGCTTTAAGGTTTCTCTTCACACAGGGGTATGTGGTTTTGTAATGGTGAAAGTCTGGAATAGCCTCTTCACTGCAGTGATGGGGAGCAGAACGTGAAGTTCATTTCAAATATGAGTTTAATCAGTTTATTAACAGCATAATGAAAGAGACGTACCAATGGCTGCAGCATATTAAATTCAGAGATCCAAGAGATCCTTGCTGTGTGCATTTCAAGATTATAGTCAAGTGGCTTTGATAACTGCAGATTTCTTGGTATTGTTTAGCAGCAGCAGCGGCAAATTGGCCAATAAAGGTTGTGTCTGTAGTAAATAGCTATATAAAAGGATCATGAGAGCTTGTCTGTAAATCCCTCTAAGACACCTGTATAGCTCAGGATCTAGTTCAGGTCTACAAAGGCATTTGAGCTTTGAAGGATTACAATCAAGCTCTTAATGAGATCTACTGAATCACTTTTATAACTTCGTTGTCTTGGTCTCATTACCTGCTAAAGCAGTTATCTAACTCAGTTTGGTAACTACCGTAGCCAGTTTAAAGTGCTGTATGGGATTTAGAAGAACTGTTTTTAATTTGTTCCTGTATGATTTTCTGTTAGAACCAAGGACACACATTTTTCTTCTCTATAAAGTTTTCTGTCTGTCTTCTTGCATGTTTGCACATAAGCAAAAATTATTAAATATCTTTCTGAAATTTCCCTCGTCAAAATGCTTTGCAGTCAGAAGTGCTATTTTACTTTGCACTTGAAGTGTTGATGAAATCGTTCTACCTTTGTTGAAAATTTTCATATTTTTATCAAAACATAAGATGTACCAGTGCTGTTTGTAGGATATGAATGTGTTTCTGAATTAAGAAATGTGACCTTGAAAAATTCAGTGATTTTTTTTTTGGCAGAGTTAAAGGAAAGCAAGATTTTTCACTGATGTTTCTTAGTTGAGAAACTACTGTTTGATAAATTAGATCTAAAATATAAGAGAAACCCAGATTTACTATTTAAATTCTTCTGAAAGAGGATACAGAGCAGAGTGGTTTCACCAAGATGAAAATCATTTTTGTATGTGAAAATTTGAAGAGCTGTGTAGCCAGTGTCCTTCCAAATGCATCAATGCTCTTTGGTTTGCTCCTGTTGATCCAAGAGTACACAGTAACTCCATTTCAGGATTCTGTCTTGTTCCCTGCTGCCACTTGAAAAATAAGGAAAGTAGTATTTATTCACATTTTGCAGGCTGTTCAGACAACCTTTCAAAGCTTCTCACTCAATCCTAACTAGCATTGTTGTTATTAGCATGTTAAGACTGATCTATTTAGCCATAAGAGTTAAATATTTGCTGTAAACCTAATTGAGTATGTCGGTGTTCTGCTTTGAACTGAAAGATGTTTGGATCTGAACCTCTGGACTTCTAGTCATCTCAGTCTTACCCAACTGCTTTCAAATAATTACCATGCAGAAGTAAAATCTGGGTTCCATAAGTCCAGAGATCAGACCGGACTGTAATATCACAACAAAAGTCCTTGGTTTGGAACGTGCATCATGCTGTAAGTCATTAAGCAGTTGTTTAGATGCAATATTTACCAGTTTATTTTCCTAAAGCACAATTTGTATCTAAGATAAATGAACTGAAGTTTTGTTGTTTTTTTTTTTTTAAATGCTTGTAGTATTATAACCTGTCTGTTTTTAAAGTCAGATTTTTCTTTCCAACTCTCCTATGATTTTTGATGGATGTGTGCGGTATTTAAAAAACAAAACAAAACTACACGCACGCTACTTTAGTAACACTGAAACTCTTATTAAACACCAGCTAGCATTTGTCAGTCTGACTAGATTCATATTCCATGAATGTAAAGTGTAATATAAGCGCGCTAGTTCCCAGCAATCTGCCACCTTGTTAACTGATTGATCCCAAAAGAGAGTACAGATCTGTTAATAGTTGTGCTAACATACAAGCTTAGCTGGCAGCCATACAAATACAGTTGCTGTTTCAAATCAGTGAGTAGACTCGAAAGAAATGATCTTTTATTATATTCACTTAAATTACACTTTACAAATAAGAACACTTTCACAGCAACTTTTTTGCAAGGCAAACACAAATACTTGTCACTTTGCTCCTGGCTTTTCACACTGAAGAAATCTTTTTGACTGAAAGCATTTAAAATGTCTTATTTTACTACCAGAACTGTTAAGATTTTTTTAAGTGTCTTTAATTCTCTGTGGCCCACAACCCCAAAGCAATGTTTTTGTAGGATTAGTTTGAATCAAGGGTACTAGAGATGAGTATGGAAGGTGTAAAATAAGGATCCTTCCTTGTATGAACTACTTAGGATCAGCATGTCAAAGTGTTGCTTGGAATAGAGAGGCCAGGAGCTGCTGGTATCACGCCTTCCAGGAATGACAATGGTGTCAAATAGTTCAAATAAACAACAAAAAAGTTGTATTGGTGCAAGGTGTGTCTGTTTGCTTTCATTTGCCTGAAAGGTTCTCCTCAGAAGTCTCGTCTTGCTTTCCTTATGTGGGCAAAATGGCACCGAGGAGACAGGTGGCCAACAGGAATCCCTTAATGCAGCCCTGAAATGCAGCTGTTTGAGGAAAGGAATTTTCAGATGTTTAGTACTGCATGCATCCACACGCACAAGCATTCTGTATCCTTGCAGGTGGAGGGAAAAGTGTTGCCATAGAATGCCTTTTTTTCAAAGCAGCAGATGGATAAACAGTGTACCTGTTTTAGGGCAGGAGTGGGAAGGTGTTAGCCTCCACTGTCATAAAACCATTGCTTCATGATGTGCATGTGCTGCAATTTAGTGGGGGATGGCAACCAGTGGCATTTCATCTGAGCATAACAGAGTTAGAGCAGTGTTATGGGACACCTGTTGAAAAGTACAGTTGCAACTTTCATAACTTTTTCAACCTGGCGTCTTGCACCATGCCCAGTTTCTCTAAAGGGGAGTGTGATGCCTTTGAAACCATTGTGATGCATCTCTTTAATTAAGAGAGAAGAGGTTCTACCTGCTGAGTCACCTCCAACACTGCCCAGATTTACAAAACTACAGTACTGGCCTTACCCATGCCAGCAGGGGGACAAGCAAACTGCATCAGCGGAAGGAAGAGTAGTCACGAAAAATGACTGTCCTGAGAGGAGACTCTGACAGGTTCAAGGGTTTGAGATGTCTTTTTAACACATTGCCTTTTCAGGGTGATTCTGGGAAGAAGGCCAAGTCAGTTGTTACTTTAAAATGTGTTTCTAAATGCCTGTAATGGTGAATGTTCCTTTTAAATGTATTTTTGGCCTTGCTGGAGACAAAGGGTTCTCTTCAAAAAGATGCCATTAGCTTCTTCATCTGGTCTCGTGGTGGTATCTGCTGTCAGTGTTGTGAGCGGTCATACCATGGACGATCACTGCACATGTTTCTTGCCTTCGCCATTAGGTTTAGTGAAGTGCCATGGCACCAGGAGAATACAGGTGCCATGGCATTAGGTAGGCTCAAAAACCAAGGTAATTTAAAACCAAGGACCAACAGCATGCATATGAACAATTAAAGCAGGATCCTGACAGAAGTGGACACAAGTTCATTTGAGCTGTAGGCATGCCTGTACAGCTGGCTGTGGGGACAAAGCTGATTCCAAGGGACAGCTAGTGCAAAGGCAGAGGCAAGGGAACAACATGGATTAAAGAAAGTTTCATAGGAGGACAGCATGCACACAGCTGCCAAAATCAAGTGCCACACCTCATAATACATCTAGCAGGTGCTCTACTACTTTTTTTTGCTTCCCAGAATACTCTTGTATTTCAAATAGTAATAAGTATACTAGCCAAGCTAACTGAAGCAGACAGTCATTAAAATAAAAGTAATATAGAGGAAAAATCTTTCGGTTGAAAAGAAAGGTTCAGACAGATGGAGATTTTTTTTCTCCATAGAAAATAACTGCTTTTGTAATTAGTGTGTTTTGAAAGGTCCAGAAGGTTAGATTTTCAAAAGAATAAATGATTGCTGGAGTTAGTCTTAACTGCTTTTTGTGCCTTTTGAAAGTCTCCTCTGGAGGAGATAAAATGCCTTGTTACATTTTTCTTATTAATTAGTATGTATGAGATATTAAAATATTTTGTCTGACTCCTGAACTCTCTCTGGTTTAATGTAGAGCACACAGCAGGAGAGTGAATACAAAATTCAAATGCTTTTTTTTTTTTTTTCCATGCCAGGGGCACAATAAAATCATAACCTACAGCAGACCCGTATATTTTTGTATATTGTGTGGCCTTATTTTGCTGCTAGATGCTGGATCTAAAGACACAAATCCTTCAGTTTATACAATGTATGGCTTGAAGCTCTTTTCGCCTAGATCTCTCCAGTCAGCCAGAGACCATGTAATAGGTGAGTCAATATTTTTCTTAAGACTGTAAAAATGAATTAAGTGTTAGCTGGGGAAGTCTGTGTTTTCCCATGTTGGCAATCAAATGCATGTTATGGAGGCACAACTCTGAATCAAATTGATAGAAACATTTTGAATGACTTAAGACACGCGGGGAGGGGGGGCAGTTGGCAACCTTCCCTCATGTAAAAAGAGTTCTTAATGAAATGAGGCTCATAGAAAATTCTCTATAGAAAACTAACAGTCACTGATGTTATTAGCAAAAGACATCATCTGTGAAATGCAGTTAATCTTTGTAAGGGCTTGTCTATGTGGAGCAGTTACTGTAGAATAAGTCAAGTTTTAAATTTAATGCCTGGAAGCTAATCTCTGCCAAGTCCTCAGATGAACATTCATCTGCTCATGAAGAACACGCTTTTTCTTGGTTTAATCTTACTGTCCACATGATGAGTTGGTGTGGAACCGCCAATCTGCAGTAGCTTTTCCAACCTGTTTCCTTCTAGAATCGTATCCTGAAGCAGCTAAGGGCATCCAGGTATTGCCCCAAAATAGGACTTATGGTCCTTAGCACTAATTTGGGGTAGCCAGAGCTGGAAATACCCTGTTCTGTCAGGACACTTCTACTTGTGCGCTTGCAGTCTATAACTGTGCTGCTGCTGCTGTAGTTGTGTTACAGGTATGAATGCTGAACTGGACTCAGGTCAAACTGTGTAACGCAGTTAGGTATGAAGTAGAAAAGTTATTAGTCTTAGGTTTGTGGATTTAGAACCAGAAAAACTTCCTGTTAGAGGAAAAAACTGTGATATAGAGTGCATGACCTTTGAGATCATTGTTCACCTGTGACTGTGGGACTTGCATTTTGCTATACTTAAGTCAGGCTATTACTGCCTGAAAGGGTTGCTATTTTTAGGAAAAGTCTTTTGGTCCTTCATGTAGGTTCATTGACTCCCAATCCTTCTCACCAGAAACAGGGGAATAATGAAGACCTGCATCTCACTTATTTTCATTAGCTTCTTTCATTACTTTCCTTTGGTCTCATTAAAGTTTCTTCTTACATCTTATTTTCTCTGCCTATCAAAGGTGAACAGTAAAAATGCTGATAAATAATTCAACAAGAATCTTAAATGACTCCTGGGATAGAGATAAATGAAAAACTATAGCAACCAGTATAAAAAAAAAAAACAAAAACCGGCGTGGTTATAGATGTGCTAATTTTGACTGGCCTCGAAAGAGATCCTGGAGCAGATTCTTGAAACATCCTGGAGGGGGAGCGGAGAGAGGAAATAAAGGCTCATCTCACCAGCTGGCATCTGTTTAACAGAGAGGGAGAAGAAACCATTTCCCTTTGCTTGTTCCCCCATTATTATTTTGTCAGCTCTGGGAGCTGGCACATCTGCAGGTATATTTGTTCAGGTGATGTTTGAGGCCACACTCTGGCTCTTCCTTGCTTTGTCTCTCTGGGAGTCACAACTTCTGGCTCCTGTGAATCCTTACGGGTGTTCACAATGCAGCTCTGCCTAAGGTATGGCAGTCTGTCATCTTCCAGCCTCTTGCTGCACTTTGAGTAGAGATTCCCTTAGACGCTTAAGGTACAGGAGTATTTGTTTTAGGTAATAAAATCAGGAGGGAGGTTGGCCCCGCTACATACCAACGAGGGGCTGCTGTTCTTTTGCTTTTTTACCCATCTACTGGTTATTTTTAATAACTATCTATATAGATATAACTATATATATATATATATATATAACCATATAACTAATAATAAATAAATAATATATTGCTTTGTCATTTTACGATGACTTTAAAATTTGTATTTTACTCATAATTTATTGTGGTACTCAGAACTGATATATTGGGAAATCAATGGATTTTTGACTCTGCACCACAGAGCACTGAGCAAAGGAAAAGTTTTCTGTTTCAGGTGTTTACTATGGTAAGAAGTTAGTGATAAAAATTGTAGAAAGGACTCACCAAGGAACTGGTGTGATGCTGTCTAGCATACTATGATCAAAGTCTTGAAATGAGGTTAAGAAGAAAATCAGTGGAAATGTATTAGATGTGTAACGTAATAACTTAAGAAATGTCTCTTAACAGGTCCAGTTCTTTGGAAGCAATCTATTTAGGATCCGATTCTGTTTTATTTTATAAATTGATGATGGTTCTGCTGTTTGTTTATATTAGTTGGGGGATCATGCCTTTAATTCACTTTAACTATGGCTTTCATCTTGAATTTCTTAGTTCAGTTGACGTTTTTGGTAGATTAACATATGTAGTGCGAGTAAAGGTGCAGACGGAACCAGCCTTGGTCAGTAAGTGCTGCAGTGGCAAAAATCATCATGCACTAAATGCACGGTAGTTTTTATGATGAGACCACGTGAGCATTAGAGAGAGGAGTGAAATTATTTGACAGAAATCTCAGCAGAGTATCAGGTGATGGCAGAATTTGGAGGTAGGAAGTCCTCAACTTGCTACTTTGAGTAATGACAGAGCTTTTGGCAGAGGAAGAAAGCTTGTGTGAATATTCTTTCCAGCTACATTCAAGAGGGGAGAAGAAAAGGACTATTTCTCACCAAATAGTGCATTTATTTTCCTTTGGCAGTATGTATTATCACACAGCAAGTGGACTAGTACTCAGATAGATGCATCTTTTTAATGAAGTCACCTTTTTGGAAAAAAAATCTAAAATATTTGCAGTGACATTGCCACTGAGTTACCATTCTACATTTCTCAAAAGACCCAAAGGTTCTTTAAGTCAAAATTTGTTTTCCTACGGCTATTATCTGGTTGATGCTCCTTTAGAAGAAACCTCCAAACTGCAGTGTTAAATGCCAGCAGCTCATACAAGCGTCTCTTAGTGGTCAAACTCTTGAAGGTGTTCTGTGTGGAAATTTGTGCTGCTTAAACGTTCTCTCTGGAATTCATAATGCAATTCCAACTGATTAATCAGCTCCTTTTATTGTCTCTTTCCCACAAGAGAAAGTACTGTTCCTAAATTCAATCCTCTTGCAAGCAACAACTGTTTATTTTGTTCTCTGGTGTGCTCCTTTATGCTGGAGGAGATAAACAAACCTACCTTAGCTACAGAAGTACTTAGGATTATTCAAGGTATTATCAGAGAGAGAGTGAGGTGAGGACATAGCTGTAGTCAACCAACTTTTCTCTTCTTGTTTATTCACCCCTATTTATTTTGGTGCATTGACAGTACTGTGTCTCAGGTCTTGTCCTTGCTCTTCATGCTGTCATGCAGGTTTTTCTGAGGTTGCTACAGCAAAGGCGTTCATTTGAACTGTAAGTTATAGAATTCTAGAATATCCCAAGTTGGAAAAGACCCCCAAGAATCATTGAGTTCAGCTCCTAGCTCCATACAGAACCACCCAAAAATCAGACCAGATGTCCGAGACCATTTTTCAAATGCTTCTTGAACTCTGGTAGGCTCGGTGCCATGACCACTTCCCTGAGGAGCCTGTCCCAGTGCCCGACCACCCTCTGGGTGCAGAACCTTTCCCTAACACCCAGCCTGACCCTCCCCTGTCCCAGCTCCATGCCGTTCCCTCGGGTCCTGTCGCTGTCCCCAGAGAGCAGAGCTCAGCGCCTGCCCCTCCGCTCCCCTCCTGAGGGAACTGCAGGCCGCCATGAGGCCTCCCCTCAGCCTGCTCTGCTCTGGGCTGAACAAATCAAGGGACCTCAGCTGCTCCTCATCTATCTTGCCCTCTAGACTCTTCACCATCTTTGTTGTCCTTTTAGTCAGTAGTCTGAGATGAATTCTGTCAGTTTTGCAATTCCTTTGCCTGAGGAACTAGTTTTCAGCAGTGAGTTTTGGGGATCTTTAGTTGAGATCCCCAACTAAACATGGCCACATGGGGAGGCCATGTGGCCTGCTGGGCAGTTTGCTGTCATGCCATTCGCCCCTCTTCAAGAGGAGTCCTTGTTTGGCTTGGTGTGGATTGGTGGAATACGTAAAAGAAGAGAGTGGTAAAGGAAGAGATTAATAGTGGCATTTGCATGTAAAAAGAGAGAAAAGATTTCCTCATTTTATATATGCAAAATATGTATAACTCCTTCCAGTGGCAGGAATTCATGAGGAAGGGTGCGCTGCGAGTGCAAGTATATGTAAGTGAGCCATGTCTGTGTTTAACACTTCAGTATGTCATTTCTTCTCCTGTGTTTGACTTCCTCAGCAAGATTTACAATATTAGATACTAGTAGTGTATAATAGGATGAAGATAAAAGCTGTCAGATTAAACTCAGTGTATTGTTTTATTTTAGCATGATGTGCATTAGTAAGAGGAGCTGGAAGTAAAATGTGAAATTAGCATTCAACAAAGAACACAAATCCTATTGTTACCTTCTTAATATTTGACTGGAGTGGGAAGGGGATTAAGTAATACTAGTGATTTGTTTAATTTGCTCTTGAAGAGAATGAATAAGAGGAAACTGCAGCCTTCCTAGCCTGTAAACTAACAAATGCATACTTGTTTATGAGGAATAGTGGCTGACACGTCTCTGTCCTTCAAGCTGGAGAATGTTCTGGTACTAGTACAACAAAGCACCAAGGATATGATTAATCATGTGCATATATCCTTGAAAGCTGATGCTGCTGGAGACTTAAGTCAAGTGTGTGTTTAAATGCTTTGCTGGACAGCTATGCTTAGCAATTTCTAGGGCGGAGCTAAGAGAAGTGGATGAGACGGAGGAGTGGCTGGAAGTGAACAGAACATAAGACCAGAAGCACGGATATCCAAATTATGACTCCTGCTTTTCCTTGACTGTAAGGCAGCCATTCCAATTAGCATTTCTATATAGAATGAAGCTGTGAGAAGATGACACAGTGGGTTTAACTCCTGAGTTTCTTTGCTGTCTTTAATATTCTTTCACTACTGCAAAGTCAAGGTCTACACTTCTAGAAGGTAGAGAAATATTCTGGGGAATTATCACTGTAGGTTTGTCCCATTTTTACATACTTCATAGGTCTCCACTGTTGATAGCTGCCAGAAGAAGGATACAGTGATAGTCAAGATGCTGAGGGTCTCAGCTATTAAAATATTTTTGTTTGCTTATATTGAAATTTTATAGGTGTGCTTAAACCTTCTCAGATTCAAGGAGGAAGTTCCAAAGTCTGCAAATTAAGATTTCTTTCTGTATTTTAAATAGAGTAAATATAACTTTACAAGTATTTGAGAAGCAGTAAGGAGGTTACATAATGCTATTTTTCTGCCACTGTTTTTATCCAAAATATATTTAACCTCTGAGCCTTATTTCCTTACATGTAAAATCGAATAATTTATTTTGTATAGATAAGTAAAATATAATAATCATGGCTAAGGTTAAAGTATGCTCACTTGAGTAATGCTCAGAATTTATTGTAATGTTTTATTCCAGTATTATGCCTGTTCTCTGCTTGCTGTGATGTATGACTGTGTTCTAACATCCATCTTCTCTTTTCTTTAGTGTTTTTATATTGCTTTCCTGCAATTTCCCTTCTTGGTCTTTTCCCTCAAATCAACACCTTCTGTATATATCTTTTGGAGCAAATAGACATGTTGCTTTTTGGTGGTTCTGGTAAGTAGCCTGTTGAGTCTGAGCTATCACTTTCTGAGTGCACCACCTTAAAGTATATTATTGCAAGTTTTAGAGCACAGTGTATATTAAAGTTCAAAGAGCTAATGGTATTCACTTAACAGTGTGGTGAATACTAATAATACTTTGATTAGTTTTCTTTTCTTTCATATGGTTCAAGTTGTGCTATAGGCTGTAGAATATGGCTGACACCAAAGAGCTCTTTCCTGCCATGTCCAATATGAATCACTATTTTAAAAACAAACAAAAACCAAAACCAAACAAAACCCCCACAGCTTTTTGAAAAGAAAAAAAAACACTCAAAACTCCATTTAAAAATAAAAATTATTTTTTTTTCACATTGTGCAATTGTGTAGGGCATGTTAACATGACACTGGATATGTTATTTCAGTCAAAGATTAAGCAAGGCCCATGCGAATGAGAGACAACGCATCATTTTTTGGTGGTGGTGTTTTGTTTTTCATTATTGCTTAAATAACAGAGAAAACTGGTGTACATCTACACTGTCATCTTAATTTGGATCAGAAACAAACTATATCCTTCTTTCCACTAACCATGTTTTGCATCGTGAAATGATGTGAGAGTATGCAACTGGATTCCGTTTGGATGAAACTTAAAAGGTTCACTATAAGGGTGCATCTAATGTACTCCAAACACTAATGAGCGTACGGTCTGTGGGACCACATGAGAGATACTCTGCAGTTAAACATCTCAAACACATGTATTACGGATAGAACATCCTCAGCACTTCTCATTCTACATACCCACACTTACTGCATTGTTACTGCTATTGTAGGCATAGCCTTTGGCAAATGGTTAGAACTTATACTGATGATTTGGGTGTGCTTTGGTTCTTGTCTCATAGATACCAGAGCAGACTTGGAGGAAATGACTTGGTTTTTCCTGGAGGAAATAGCTTGATAAAGTCCCCATCCCATGAATAATGTATGTTGAAACCTAACTAGAGCACTGTTTTGCAGCCCATGTGTCTCCATTGTGGACAGTGCTGACCTCCTAAGTCTGTCTGAGGCTGCTTCCTACCCTGGAAGCTTTTGAAGGAAGGTAGAGATGAGATGGCATCCTTCTCTCTCCCTTTAAGTTCATACATGTATCTTGAATACGGTGCAAATCATGGTTTACTAAGCAAGTTAGGATGCTTTTGGATGATACCAGAGCCTGTATCTCAGGAGCAGAGGGAAGGAAGAAAATTCCACATGGAGCTTGACTAGAAAATTGCCTGATTTGTACATAACTTCATTCCTCCTCTGTAGCAACATGAAGAGGCATACTGATATTTTGGCAAAGCAGTGTTCAGCATAGAAAGCAATAGTGGGGGATCTCAGATATATGGAAGAGACAGGGAATACAGTGCCATCAAGCTTTCAGTCTTAGTTGTAAAGTTTTGTGAGCTGATTTGGGGCACTGTTTGGGACACTGTGGTGTTCTCTCAACAAACAGCTTTGTAATATCTGGTATTAATTTGTATACCTATTGTGATGCAAGAACTGGTTGTTGTTGTTTTTTAATGCACTTCCTCATATATGAGGACATTAGTTATCTTGTGGTGTCTTTATTTCAGCTGCTGCTGGGCTTGTGTCTGCACTCTATAGCATTTCCCGAAGCTTTGTGGTTCTGATTGTCCTATATGCTTTCTGCTTCAGTGCAGTGAAGGTAAGTTGAAACACTAAAAAATTCAAAATTTCAAGCTGAAAATTCTTGTAGTCTAGGAAGACCGAAACTGTTCGGTGCTACATAGTCATCATTATTTATCAAGATAAGCTTTACAAGCCGTGTTTTATTTTCTGCCTGTTAGCTACACTGAAATACCTTGAAACTGCAGTGGAAATACTAATGTAAATGTTTCAGTAATACTTGTGATTGTTTGCCTCCTTCCATATATCGGTCTGAAAAGATCCACTGAATTTCCAGTATGAAGATTAACAGCAACTGTGACTTAAAAGATATATTTCCTCTGAGACAGGCTGAATTTGGCCTGTTTTCTGCACACCAGTGGTTGCTGACACATCTGTACACTGGCAAGGTTCATGCATGGATTTATTGAGAAGCCTGTTAAGGAGTGGGCTTTACCATCATTATTGGTATCAGCTGGTGTGGCCCTTATGTTTTCCACCTGCCATGTGATGAGCAGCAGCCACATAACCATACAGCCCTGTTGTTACTAGTCAGATAGGTGCTAGATCGGCCCTAAATCTCCTCATGCTCCAGCATTGCACATACTTTTTGGTATGGAGAATTTGCTGTGGGACATCATTGCAGGCAAGTCTTGGCATACGAAGTTCAAAGTCAGAAAAGGAGTGTAAAGCGTATAAGTTTTATACGTGCCCTTCCGTTGGCTATGTTGAAAAGAAAGTAGAGAAGAATAAAAACTTTGATGTCCTGCTTGGGCAGACCAGCAGACTGTCTAGCCCAGTACTACCTGCTTCAATAGCAAAGAGAAATACAACTTAGGAATTTAATGACTATTGTTTGCCACTCATTCCCCGAATATTCCACCAGTATCCACAGTTGTTGGTTTAGGGCTGTTAGTAAGTGCATCTTTGCCTATTTCATTCATTCAGTGTTGTCCATGAGTTTGCCTAATCCCTTTCCGAATGTCCTGCTACTATCTGCCTCCACAGCTTTCTGTGGCAACGGATTTCAGATGTTCACTGTGCTCTGTGTGAAGAAATTCTAATTTCACCAAGTTTCTCTATTCCTAGTACTGCAGGATTTGTGGAAAAGCAGTTCTGCATTCACCGTGTCCACTGCCTTGTCAGTTCTGTAGCCCTCAGTCATTGTCTGCCTCAGTCATATCCTCTCTGAACTGGAGTGCCTTTCTAGTGTCTTCTTGTAAAGCAGTTCCTCCTTGGCTAAGTTAGTTGTCCTACTGTGTGCCTTCCATTATTCCATTATGATCCATAATGGATTATGATTCCAATATGAAATGTGGAGAATAAACTCTGTATGGTACTCGGGATGTCAGTGTACCATACCTCTATATGGTCACAAAATGACTTGCTCTTCCTAATGATGCTTGATGTTTGTTTGTTTGTTTGTTTGTTTTTGGCAGATGCTGCCCTTTGAGCCATATTCAATCTACAGCATTTTTTTTTTCAGTTAATGTATATCACCTGCATTTTTTTTTGTTGTTTTAAATGAAAGATAACGTTGAAGCTAACGTCTTCAAGTCTGCTGTAAAATTCCCAGTGACCACAGTGAGACCACAATTTCATCCTAGTTTTGTGATAAAATTTATCCATTAAGGAATAGTCTTTTCACAGTGTTTCATTACAAGCTAGATGTTGTCAGTGCCCATGCAGGGATGCACCAGGATGTGCAGTGATTTACAAGCTGCTCTCAACATCTTGCAGGCATATGTCAGAGGATGCTTTGTGGCGTTACACATCTGCAGCGCACACAGAGATCCTGATATGAAGTTCTGCAACAGCCAAAGATGTAGCATGTCACCACTCAGGCTGGTGGTTTACACAAATGAGAGGTACTATCAGATGTTTGTTTAAGGGATTTCTTTAAGGAACATAAACATTTCTGCAGCGGCTTTTAAAAAAATTCCACTTAAAATTTTAAATAGGGGGCTTAAATCAAAAATGGTTAATTATACTGTGTTAATAATCTGTCACAAATGAGTATAGTTAGCTGTGCTTGTGTTTTTAACCACTCCCAATAGTAGGTAAAATGTGTTAAGCTGCTGTTTTATCTTGCCCCTGTATGGTTTGAGTCCACACAGAATCAGAGAATCACAGAATGGTTTGGGTTGGAAGGGACCTTAAAGATCATCTAGTTCCTACCCCCCCTGCCATAGACATAGACACCTCCTGCTAGATCAGGTTGTTCAAAGCCCCATCCAACCTGGCTTTGGATAATAAATTATGGCAACTCACCTGCTGAGCAGTGCTGTATTAAGAGACTCCAAGCATCTTTGAAAATAGGGTGTAATCCCAGGGAATCTTGGTCACCAGGCTCACCCAGTGTATCAGTTATACTGGTCTGACCTTTGAGTTGTGTGGTGCTAGAAAGCTTAACCGCTTCTCTTGTGCGGTTTTCTAAAGCATCTGGTATTCCAGCTACCATTTTCCAGCTACATTGATGATTCAGAAACAAGCAAATGGGATAAAGTTGTGTCTCTGTGAGGCTGAAAAGAGTGAGAAAAATCTATGTGGGGGGGTGGGGAGCTAGGGGGCAGAAACAGTGAGAAAAATTGAGAGCTATATGGAAGAAGGAATTGAGTTGAATGACTGACAGGCAAATACCTGCAAAAATGATCATTTTTCCACTAAGCTTGGCAGAGGACAATTCACTACTTGGGGGCAGAGAAGTTGTGTGATGGATACTTTAAAAAATAGTTTTGTAAATAGTATTAAAGAAAAGCCTCTTAAAATATTCTACAAACTCCTTTCTCAGCATAATAGTTGCAATTACAAGATGCAGGTGGCTTTGTAGATAAGCAATCTCCTCATGGATTAGACTTCAAACTGCTTAAAAATATGCTTTAATGCTACCCTGAAGTTATAGAGTGCTGTGAAAGATTTACAAGATATCTGCTGTAAATTGCCAATATTAAGTGCAGACTTTCTGTTCACACAGAAATTACAGTTAATTTGAATTTTTATGGCACTGTTCTTGTGAAGACACTTCTGAGGAGGTTAATTTAAAGCATGTAAAGATGATTCCATTTGATTCAGCTCATCATCTCAGTCCACTGGGGTCCTTGAAATGTCATGTATTTTTCTACTAGAAAAGAGCGTTTGCACTCTCCATCCTTGTTCTTCAGTCAGGTCTGGAGCTTTTTGCCTTTTGGGCTGTTATATATAACATGTCAAGGAAATAATTCTGTCAGACTTCTTCTTTCATCGGTGGAGGAAGAGTAGGAACCAAAAGTAACAGAATCTGATCCTGAATAGGGACAACTGTGAAAGGTGGTCTAATACCTCTGTAAGAACCTGGAACTGTTTTGATATATAGTGGGCTACAACTTTTCATCCTAATCAAATCAAGATTTGTATTTTTGGTGCACTAGAAATTGCAGATTCTAATTCAAAACTAAGCAAGTGCTACAGTCTGTTTCCTTGAGGTGTTTTCACAAAAGTGATAAGTATGTGGTTGTCTTTATGGTAGAAAAAGGAATCTCCTCCACGCTTACGTTTCAAAGTTAATCTTTATTGTATAGTTTTTACTCTTTGCTTTTAATTTGGCAAAAACAACAGACTAATGCAAAAATTTTAATAGTTTATGGAGGTAAAAATTATCACAATCAAGAAGATTCAGGGAAGGGAAACATGATAGACTATCTCTGGTACAGGATTTCTGGGTTGCAAAGCTTGTTCCTTGGCTGAAGTGTAACATCCTCAAATGTAAGCTCTGTTTATCGGCAGAATATCATATAGCTCAGCAGGTATAATGAGCAGAATTCCATTTCCTGAAGTAAATTGCAGAGCAGAATGGATCTCTATCTAAGTGGTTGTGTGCTTGTTACTGGTGAGCAATTGCTCACGTCAAATGCCCAGGCTGAAGATGCATTCCAGCAGTATCAGGCTTGAGCCCTTCCTTCCTAAAGTGCTTCTTGTGTTCTAACTGCTATCTTGCTTGGTAAAATAGTCTAGCCTAATTTCTCTGTGCATGTTAATTATTCCAAAAGGAAAGATATTATTTCTGAAGAAGATCATTAGAAGAATAATTAATCACATGGCTTTCTTTTATTAAAACAAATAACCAATATTTATTCTAGAACTGTGTTGAGTGGTTTTTTTGCTCATGTTTAGAACTACAGAAACTATACACACCTACAATAGAATGAATTAATTTCTAAATTTGGCTGCGTTATGTTAGAGTAGCAAATTCACATCAGTTAATTCTTTGCTCTAGAACTCTCATTTTAGGAAAAAAAAATCAAAAATAAGAATTGAGGAATTGTTTTGGGGTATGTCCACAAAACAGCGCAAGTACTCAAGTTACCTTTCAACATGTGAACACAAGTTCCAAGGACTGAGGTGAATAGGCCTGTGCTGAAATCCCGTGCCTTGTTCAGACTGATTTTGTCGTTGAACTATGTTGTACAAAACCAACTGAGGGGCTCTGTGAAAAAGCAGCTGCAGGATAAACGTATTATTACAGTAACTTAATTGTCATCAATTCTGTTTGGATAAGTCTCCTGAAGAAATTATTATATAGTGTACTTGGGATTTCATCCTGATTTGTAGACAAAATTTGGCTTGCCCAAAAAGTTCATGTGGCTCTGAAACTTTTTCTCAATGACCTTCCAGCTTCTTTGCCATCACATTACCAGAGAAGTTCCTCTGTAATGGCTAAAATGCATGTAGCACCTAAAAGATGATGGATGGCTCTCAAATGTTGTGCTAGTAGTGAATGGGCAAGTTGGAGCATATGGCAGGCTGCTTATATGTCCCATTGTATGACTTGATTAGAAGTATATGATGTGATGGGAAAAAAAAAGGCCAAAATTGTACATAGAGTGAATAGAGTATTGCATCTAAAATTGTAACAGTTGCTCCAGAAAAACCCATAACACAAAGTGGCTGGAATTTCAGGTCTCCAGCTGCATGTTTGAAACCTTGAGGACTTGTCTGACCATCAGGGACAGGATGATATTCATCACAGGTGTCAGTCAAAGGCACATATTGCAAGAGGAGCAGATTTTCAAATCATGGTTGTGTTCTGGTGAGGCTGGTGAACAGAAATCATGCTGTCTGGTGATGACTGTGAGTCGCCTGAATATATTTTTGGTTTACAGTCATGTTCTCCCAGTCATGTAGAGGTGATTTGGCTACAGCTTTCTGGTGCTCTGATGCATCTTTTCATACATCTTATCACATGGCACATCCATGTCATGAGTGGTAAGACACCAGCTGCTTATCCAGCCTTACATACAACAATACTGTGTACTGTGACCTTGACTTCAGATAAGAGAGAAGATAAATGCCTTTGCTTCTGAAGTGCAAAGACCTGAGCTTCTCCTGGTTGCTTTGCGATTTTTTCATCTCCTAGACTTGTGTCTAATGATGTCATCACTCCTCATTCCAGTTCTTTCCAGGTCCTTTAAGAACTTTCATTTAATTTTTGTTTAATAAAAAGCTCTCAATCCTAGATATAGTTTTATCACTTCTTTTTTGTTGGTCCTTGCACTATTACATCTAATAGCATCACTTTTTTCAGCTTTCTGCTTTTTTGAAGCTATTGGGTAACAGAGTTTAGTTTAAAATTATCTACATTCACTTCAGCCTGGCTTTATTTCTGATCTCAGCTTCAGTCTTGAACAGAAATTGGCAGCTCTAATAGCTACCTTGGCTTTGATATATGAAAGGGTTATCTCTTTTCCCTGGAGGAGATGTTTTTATTTTCAGATATTATATCCATCAGATTGGAGACGCAGGAACTTCCATGCCATCTATTTCACTTGAGTAGAATTGCCTGATGTGCTGATTTTTTGTTTCCCACTCCATCTGTTTTGTGTTTTTTTGTGCGAATGTTATGTTATTTTTTTAATATCTGTTAAATAAAATCAGGTATGCCTATTTTTTTCAACTAACATTCGTTCTGGAATTTAGTCATCTTTATACCTGTCTTCAGCACCCAGTGTGTCAGTGTGTTGCTAAGAGGCAGAGGAGCACATCCTCAAATCTTTCTGGAATCAGTCAGTCCTTCTCTTCTGCCTTCTGTTTCAATCAGCTGTTTTGGATTTCAAACTTAACCAGAGCCAGTTAATCATTTGTGATCCTTTTTTTGTTGTTGTTTAACAACTTAAGGAACTCCTCGTGGGTTATCTTAATCAGTCAGGAAAACTTTCATATGTTGGACCTGGCTCCAAAAATTTGATTGATAATGATATGAATGTGTTCATATGTGACACAGCTGCCTCCTCCAGTTCTGTAGTATTTTTTTTAAATGAAAGTTATATCATTTCCATTACCTTAAATCTGAAGAAAGTATTCTCTGGTAATTTATTTATCACTTCAATGGGCAGTTACTAAAAATCCTGTGAGTATTTTAAGCCATTCTCATCTTACAATTGTTGTAGTTTGTTTCCTTGCTTAATGAGTTCTAAACTCATTAATCAAAATAACAATGCTTCTTGATTCCTGTTTTCAACAACACAGGCTTCATCTGTGTACTAATAATTTTGAAATATGTGTCTTACGGTTTTATAATGGGAAAGTATTACAAGCATACATCTCCCTCTGTCTGCTAAGACTGTCCAAAACATTTCTAAACAGCACTGAATGGGCCCATGTGTATACACAGAATTCCCGCATGTGTAAGTGACCAAAAATAGAAGTATAGGATTATTAGACAGCTTTATTTCTACTTGATAAAATGCTTCCAGCACCGTTGGAGGTTTTGAAGACAAGGCTCATCAGTTTTATGTACTTTCCTGTTTAGAGACCCCTGAGGTTCAAGCAAGAACTATTAGGAATGTTAATTTGGGAGAGAGTTGTCAGATATCACATATTTCACTGAGTGATGTTTGCAGCTGTAGTCAGACTTGCACTTCAGTCGTAACCTCAGTAGTTATGCTCTTAGATCTGTGTGTATAATAGAAGCTTCTTGTCCAGATATAACAGAAAAGTGTGTTTTGTCTGCAGAATCTAACGTGGCCTGAGGTTACTTTTTTAGAAGTATGTCACTGCATAGGAATGTAGAAAACTGCAATTCTTGTTTAGGATACACTCACTATGATATGTAACGTGAGCATTCATGCCTCCTGTCCGAAGTCATTGCCCATCTCACTCTCTAGCCCAGGAATTCCAGTCACAGAATGAGACCCTGTTGTGTAAGGTGAAATGCACACATGCATGCACATCCATGCATCAGTGCCATCCTTAAGGATTTTAAATTTCAGCAATGAAAATACAGCTACGGATGGCTGTTGGGAGTGCAAAGAAAGAGACAGCATCAATCAAAATGGATAGCGCTATCTGTCTTGTGGTAGTTCATCGCTTTCCAAGGTTTTGGAGGTCTTCTGGGAAAGTAAAGCTTTGTTTTCTTTGATGGGAAGATAAGGCTGGTAGGCATCCCTCTCTGGAACGTGTCTCTAGCAAGTTTAATGCAGGGGCCGTGAATAATTAACGATTCCTGGTCATTAGTGTTCAATGGAAACAGAGTATCCATGGTAACATAGCTATCTTACAGTTAACATGGACTTGTTCTCTACAGGGTTACCATTTTCTTAAAGCTTTGGGGGCGGTGTGTTATTCCCTTTTACAGTTTCATTCAGATAGCGAGAAATGCTATCATCCTATTTTTGAACTTAGAAAATATTTACTATTTGACATCACACATGCGGAATGGCTGACAACAGGTGTCCTGCTTTTTGCATAATATGAGCAATAGCATAGATCCATGATGAAGCTGAAGAGTAGAAATAAAGAGAAGAACAGAAGAAGATTGGTTGAATAATGATGAAATGATGAGAGTGGGAAATTAGAAGGTCTGTGAGCTTTGTGGAGACTAATTCCAGTTGTTCTTCATATTTAAAAAAAGAAAAAAGTCACTATGCAAAACATCTTCACCATTTCTTCTTTGAATTAGCGTCGTTGAATGATGCTAATGCTCGAGCAATCTATAAAGTCTTTGAGTTTAGAGGACTATTCTGTTTCAAAAATAAAAAGGGGGGTGAATAAAAAAAATAAATACAAAAACCATACAACCACAAAAAAACACTAAGAATTCTACTTACTACAATGGTTCTGCTGTGTTCAGAGCACTCTGTCTCTGGAGTAGGACACGTGATTTATTTTAGCATACCTTTCAAAGATAAAGGTTTGTTATGTGCATTTTTTTTAAGGGAAGAAAGAAGCAAAAAGGATAAATCATGTAGGACAGAAAGCTACTATCGTCACTTATTTTTAAACATAC
This sequence comes from Cygnus olor, assembly GCF_009769625.2. Classification (NCBI taxonomy): domain Eukaryota; kingdom Metazoa; phylum Chordata; class Aves; order Anseriformes; family Anatidae; genus Cygnus; species Cygnus olor. Next base: position 79,511,955 of record NC_049171.1, on the reverse strand, counting down.
ACTTTCCTCCCTACCTCTACAAGTGGTAAAAGGCTTGTAAGTTCAAAGCCACCTTTATCTTCCTTTTTAGTGGATTGTTTGGGGATTAGGCAATTCTGTGGTTGAAGTGGAACACCCCCCCCCCACCCCCGCCAAACACTGTATCTGTTTTAACTCACCACTTTCATCCTTAACCCTGTAAGACCATTTGAGTTGTTTTGAAAATGACTACGTGAGTGTCTGCATCAAAGTCAAAACTCTATGTGAAAGCACTACATGTCGCCTCAACCAAATGAGGTAGAGTAGGCAGTCAAATTCGTGTCTGGGTTGACAAATAATACCAGTTTCCAAGACTAAAACCTGTCATTCCTGTTTTCCCACTGAGAAGAATCATTGTCCAATTATCCACTATATTGTTTTTTTCATCTTTTTAATTTAAAGCTCTACCAGGCATCATTAGAGGGGGAGGAAAATGACAAAATGGAGCGGGGTGCATCACTGATGCTAGAGAAATGACACCTTTGTGCATTCTCAGCCTCAGCTTTTGTAAAATGTTGTGTAGCATTGTTCTGGAAAATCCTGCTCCCTAGGCAGCAAATATTGATGCTTGTCCTGTCTGCCTTCCTAGCTCCCTGACAGCTGAGTTTTCAGAAGACGAGGGAGAGGTACTTTGGAAGTGGAGCACAGGCTAGCCAAACACAGAAGCTGCTCATAGTATAGAGAAAATTGGGAAGTACAGAGCTCCTGAGACTTTACTATGGGGAATCAGTCATGTAGGGTTTTCTAGTAGAAAGAGCGTGGAATGATTTCTCAAACTGATACATTTCAACACCAGATATATGGACAGGCTCTTTATAATGTTTTGCTTTTGTAAGAAGTCGCAGGGCAAAGTGACAGTCGCACTACGTGGTTATGCTGCCCTGGAAGCGCAGTGCGTATTGGGATAGTCTATGATCCAGCCACGTGCAAAACATTTTGGCTTTAATTGCTTTTCTACAGTGTCTTGAAGAATATGAATTTCTGACCTGAGACTGAGCATGGGAAAAGCTAAACCAAAATGTATCTGGCTCAGTACCTGGGAACAACTAAACAAAGAATAGAACTGGATGGCAAAGTTTAACTTGATCAGGTAGAAGTTGTGTGGAAGCATGGAACAAGTCTAGTGAGTGAAATGGCTGTGGATCTGATCCACTAAGTTTGTGTGTCCTTCACAGCCAGAATTTCTGTCCTTTTACAACCAGTACTCACAAGTATTTAAGATTAATTTGTAGCTGAGGATGCCACGGATGAGGCTGGTCATGATAAGTATTCATTAAGCTTCCTATTCCTCCTTCTATTATCTCTAGCAAATTTTAGCTGCCTAAGTCACTCAGAGGTAATTTCTCATCTTGATTATGCTTAGAGTGTGCTAGTGAGCGTGTAAATTGTCTCTTCCTGCTCAGGGACAGTGGCTAAACATGCCTAGACATACCATATAAAGCAGCAGAAAGATTTAGGAGTGAGGTGCCAGGGACTACACCCCAGCTAGGTGGAACTGGCATTTGTTGCAAGCAATCTGGCCACAGGTCAAGTAAATCACAAAATCAATTTAGAGTTTAGACAAATACAGTGGAAATGATTTCACTCGCATCTTATTTTAATGAAAAGTTGCCTCTAGAGTTTCATTAAAGAGAAAAGAAAATGTGTTTTTCATGTGCTTTCTTAGCTAATTGCTGATAATAGAGGAATTACAGTAGTATAATCACAAAGCGGATCTGTAATATTGCAGTCTTTTTCACAATGATAGACTTTGAAATGATAAAGGATTGTCAAACCTTGGTAGATGGCATACAGATTTAGGTGATGTGCATTTAACGTTACGTGCACAGCGTGGCCTACTTAAAGATAAAAAATAAAAAAAAATAGTACTGCATTCCTAACTTGCAAATGCTCTGCTTTTTGTCCCCCTGTTCAGGAACCCTGGGATGCGCAGCACATTCCAGCACTGTTTTCTGCTTTCTGTGGTCTGCTAGTTGCACTTTCTTATCACCTCAGCAGACAAAGCAGTGACCCATCTGTACTGATGTAAGTTGCCTGCAATTGTTGTTTATTGATTTCACTATACAGCACAAAAAATGTGGTTTGCTCAGAGTCATATCTGGATTTCAGAACTGTGGGGATTGTCTCCCAAAATTACTGTGGTGAGGTAGAAATTCCTCAGCATGTCTGCCTGCATGGTTCGCGTCAGTCCTGTTAAGTAAATGAAGTGCTGCAGTCAGATCAGCAGTAAGGCTGGTGCTCTTTACACAGCTCTTCCAAATTCTTTAGGGCAGATTTTACCCTCTGGGAAATTGCATGCTTGCCATATCGGAGGATAGTGATTTAGTCAAGGGGACTTGCAGCCTTCTGGAATTACAGAACATTCATTGGGTGGCACCTTGGCAAGGAGAAAGGACTTCTGATTTGTGGGGAAGATGGCTTAGGGTCAGCATCAGTAGACAGTGCCTCTCCAAGATTGACTCTTCCCTTTTCTGCTCCAATATACTTCGCTAAAGGTAGCGGAAGAGAGTTTGTGTGTATTGAGAGTGGATGCTGGGAACAAGGGAGATCCAAGGAAGTCCCAACATTGTGATCTGACAGTTGAGGTGATGTGAGAGAGGCCTGTAGATGTAACTTCTTTCCTGTGTGGGAGTTGTGTTATGTGACTGTTATGGGGGCTGTGGTTGTGCAAAAGCAGCTGGGCATCAACATGTATGGCTGTGGGATTAAGCATGCAAGCAGGTTTCATGCTGCCATTATTACCATGTCTTCTAGGATTCTGCTTCACAGGCAGCTCGGTCTTATCCTGGCATAGTGCAGAGAGCTTATGAGGAAATCCAGAGGCTCTCTCCTTTCAGTTTTGTGAGGTGTGTTGTATATGTCATGAGGTGAGGCTCATAACTATATGAAGATTGTAGTAGGCTTGTGGTAAGTCAGGCTGGTTGGCCACACAGTTTTGTAAAGAAGGAGAGAGCAGAAGTGAGGTATTAACAGAAATGGGCTACCCAGTAAATCTCACTGAAGAGCTGATAAATTCTTTCTTCAACATTCAGAAGATTGAGGGAATCTGAAATTTAGACGTTACTAGGTCATAGTGTGGCAAAGTAAAAAGAGCTGCTTATATCTACTGTCTTTATCTGAAGCCTACCGTGTCTTGCACTGGCATCAATTAGGCCTGGATCAAGTTCTGTGTAGGTAGCGTGTAGTTCATAGGCCATTATAGGATGGAACTCAGGTACGAAAGGAAGTAAAGCTGTGTGCTGTATTGGGGAGGTTTATTTAGCTTCGGAGTAGAATACACGCAGGTAAATTGCAAATCAGCATGTAAGTGTGAGCGCTTTCAATTTTGGAGTAATTTAAATGTATATTTTCTCCCCCACTCTCCAGGAAAGACACACCAGTTCATTAACTTCCTTAATAAAGTAAAAACTTGTATTTCCTTAAACTTCTAAATCTAGCTCCTGATTCCATAATATTCTTAATCAAATCCTCAGCAGCTGAAAAAGTTGTTAAATATCTTGTTTAGGTTTATGTGTACAGCAACATCAAACGTTCTTTATGCAATCGTGATGAAAATGTATAATCCTTAAGAAAAAAAAAAAAAGAAAAAGAAAAGAGGTTTAAGATATTTTTTTAAACAGCTCTTAAACTTAATTAAAGGAAGTTAAGGGGATTGGAAACAGTGTTTAAAGGATGGCCTGTGGCATAAACTTCAAGATGGAGAAGGTAGCACATAAATCTTGAACTGGGGATTAAGATGCAATTTATACAGAAATTGCCTCTCAGGCCTTTCTAATGTGGGTCTAGAGAACTCTCATATTGGTTTCAGCTTAGCTGAATTATTAATAAAGGGCATGAATACCACAGTACCCTCTTAGCTCATTCCTCTGAATGACACAGGCACATTGATTGGACTGCTCTGGTTGTGAGACTCCTTGACATTTTGATGAGGAACCTGTACCCTGATCAAAGGTAGAGCTGGTTTGTATCAATCTCCAGCTATACAGAGATAAGATAGCTACTGCATACATGAGGAAGGAAAACTGTGGCTGTTCCACCTCCTCTGCTCCTTCCCCTGCTCCCCCCACTGCAAATATTCATGTCTGTTAGACATATTCAGAAGTATCCTTTTTTTTTTAACAGGTCCCTTATTCAATGCAAATATGTGCCGCACTTTCTACGTCAACAGTTTGAAGATTCATCAGCAGATCCACTCCCAGAAAAGATGAGAGAATCAGTGGTAAGACCTTTTCTTTCATTACTTTCTGTGTGAAGTGCTCTCCCATCCATTTTCCCCATTGAGAAATCTTCTCAATGTTCTTAATCAGTAATTTAAATATTTAAACTACTAAAACCAGAAAGTGGAAGGATATCTGTCCTGTTCCTTTAAATCCACAGATTGAAACTGTGGGAAGTACTTCCAGACATCTCTCCAGAGAGGCCTGAAGGGAGAACTGGTACCCAGGAGAGGTTGATCTCATGGAGTTCATGTGGGAAGATCATCAAGTTTCTCAAAGTGTTAAGGGGCATTAGAGATTTCCTAGAGTCATGAACTGTCATGTTCTTAGCTGTCAGAGAGCCATTCTTCCTGATCACATCCTAATGCCTGCTTATGAGCATTTACAGCAAAGGCAGTTATTCCTAAAGTCCTGAATGCTTGCAGAATCAAGGAGCGCTCAGAGTGTCTGGGAGACAGACCGCCTTTTTTGACCTTCAGACACAGCCTGAGAGTCAAAAGTGCCAAGGGGTACAGGCCACTAGTATGGTAGCTGCTCTGGCCTCCAGGTGTCCCTTCATATGGATGCATCTCGCTCGTATATCTTGTATCATGTTTGATGGACATTTTATAAGGTGTTACATAGCCTAAATTAAGCACATGAGTTTAATCCATTATATCAATATTTTCTGCTTTTCATTGCTTAGCTGCTGCTTAAATTATTTCCTACCAAGTACAATGTTAAATTGCTTACTATAATAAGGCCCACATAAGATTAAGTGATATGTCTGTTCCTCCTTGGCTTTTTTGAGCTTCAGCTTCTTGCAAACTGAGCCACATTGCAATGTGAATGTAGTAACAGGAAAAAAAAAGAAAAAAAGCTTTTTGCTATATTTGGTGTGTAGATTTTTGCCACGAGTCATTGTCAGTCCACTCTTGTACACAGACACTGTATTGCAGATGCAATGGAAAGCTTCTCTTTCTCTGGTATTTATATCCCACTTGTATCTTTTGCTGATAGCATCCATCTTGGAGCAGTACAGAGTCTGATCTCATCTGTTCTGCAGAGGGACTCTTGCCAAGGGACTGAAGCAGTTAATACAGCTGTCCACTTAATTGGTTTCATTTCACAGTGCAGAGGGAAACCTTGAACAACGCTTCAATACATTGAAGAAAACAACAACACAACAAAAGAATGAACAAATTCACATCTAAGATCTTGACTGTATTTTCAAAATGGAGTTATGCTGCTGACTCCAGACCTGTTTTTGTGCCAGTAATGTGGATAGGGGTCTGATGTCTTATATTCACACAGTTACCGTGTGGGTCAGCTGTACTGGTGCCCTTCAGCCACTGGAGCTGAAGATGCAGAAGCAGAGGGAGGAACACTGTGGGACTGGCCACACACAGGACTCCATTTCTTCACTTCACCATGTTTCTTATCATGATTTTGCAAGCATGGTTTGGTGGGGTTTTTGTTTCTTTGTGTCTGTTTTTTTTTGGGGGGAGATGTGTTTTATTAATTTATTATTTTTTATTTTTAATTAATTGGGATTCCTGCACCTTTTGCTCCCCAGGATATAGCTGGTTTGTGGGGACTGGAAATCTTCTGCTCTGTATATTTGATGCTCCATGCCACTGCTATTTCTAGACAGAGGCTGCTTTCTTTCAGTGTTGTTGGAGCTTGCTAGCTCTCCACCTTCCTTTTTTTTTTTTTTTTCCCTTATGTGTGGGTTTCCTTCAGTCTTTATAAAAACTATGAGCAAACGTGTTTGCTTACAATGTCAACTAGCAATGCTAATTCTTCCACAATGAGAATTCTCTTGAAGAACAACAGAGCAATTTCTGGCTAATGCAGGCTCTTTGTCTAGTCCCTGTGTTATCTGGTATCTCTGTCTTAATTAAACACTTTAACCAGTTTGCCAGGAGACTCCCCTTGTATGTAGTAATATAGCAAGTAATGAAGAATTGAAGCAGCAAAAAATGCATGTGCATCAAGTTTGACGAACACAGTCAAGCCACAGTCTCTACTGACTGGCCTCAGCAATAACAATCACGTGTTTGTCAGGACTCAATTGACTTTAAAAGCAAATTTAAATTCAACTTAAAAAAAAATATATAATTCTGAGTGCTCCTCTGTGGGTAGAATAATCCTAACCCCCTGCCAGTGCCAGTGATGTAAAAATGTGCCAGTGATGTTTAAATGCCACACAAAACAGCCAGCCCTGCGCAGGTCTGTATATACATGTATGGTATGCATAACATGCCATTTAAATGAGGCCCTTTAAAATCAGAAATCCTGAGGCATACAAAACCAATTCACATTGTTAAGCAGCTGAAAGCAAACAAGGTTAATACTGAAAATTAATCTGTTGTATTCTGTAGTGGCTTCACATTAATGTTAGCAGTAATAAATACAACATCTCTAATGTTTAGTTACATGACCTTTACTATTTCCCTTTGCTTGAATAGCTGAGTAAGAATTGCCAGCTTTGGAAGCCTGAATTATAAAGCAGCTGTGATGGATAATTGACCATTCAACTTTGAGAATGGAGCTTCCTACCATTATAATTAATTTCTATAGGCATCCACATGGCTGATTGCTAGATTAACCAGTGGCTTGAGGGTGTTAATGTGTTACATTCAAACCCAGGTTCCTTCCTGGCCTTTAATACAAACATCGAGATAATCAATGAAAGGCTTTGTACAAAGCTCCAAAAGTGTAATCAAAAAATAATAATAAAAAATCCTGCTATAATATGTAAAATCTCTGAGGCATTAAATGCAGTGTTGTTGGGTCAGGGTTTCTTTGTTGTCTTGAGTGTAAGATGGAGGGAAAAAGAAAAAGAACACCTGCTTTCACCCCAAACCATAACACAGTGGTAATGACTCTCTCATTGAAGAGATTTTAACTGTGATCAGAGCCTAACTTTCCTATATTGGATCAAATACAAGAAAGGATTTAAGCGCCACATTGTAGGGTGATTCAACATTCAATTCATAAGTGCCTGTGGTTGGGAATGGAATCCAAAGTCCTGCTTTAGATAGTTGGATTTAAATGCAGGATGGAGGACAGAGTTGTGTAGAGGTAGGCATGTGCTTTGCAACAGCTAGCAAGGTCCAAGGATGCCAAGTGCAGGAGAGGGTCCTGTGTCCCATCCATGAAGACTGCAGGAAGATGCCTTCACCACTCATTTTGAGTTTCACAGCTTTCAGTCCCCTCCTGAAAATGCCTTTTTTTTTTTTTCTTCTTCTGGTGAGTTCAATAAGGGTCATTCTTACAAGACAGTCTGAACAGTTGGTACTACAGTCAGCTCATCAAGCAGCTCACAGGGAACTGCATTCCCCGTTCAATTTCACATGGAACAACCATTGTGCAACCTACAGAAAAAGCAGTCTAGGAACAGGAACCAGAACTTCTCTGCTTCCTGATCTGCCTCCCTTCATGTGGCTGATGGCTCTACTGGTAGAGTCATGCTCCTTGCATTTCCCACTGAGTCTTTAGGCAGTGACTTGTCTTCAGCAAGAAAGGTGGAAGCCACAGACCCATCCACAGCAACCAGTAGGTGGATGTCCAGGGTCTTCTCCTGAAAAGTAGCTCTGAATCCCCTACAGGTAGAGAGAAAACTGCCTAGGGTCAGCAGTTTCCTGCAGGCCCTGGCCATCATGCCTTGGTATGAAATGAAGTTGCTCCTGCCTAGTTTTGTTTTAGAACAGGGAAAAAATATATATATGTAAGAAGTTTGAATGTATCTGCCACATCAAGAAGTAGCTCCTGCCTCCTGTGGGGGACCATTGTGCAAGTCAGCAGCTGAGCCGTACGTTTACATTTTGAAGCGGTTCTGTGCACGTGCAAAGGGCATGTGCCTGGCATAATTGAAACTAGGCATTCCAAATATCACCAAAGTTGGAATGCAACTGTTTAATTTAGATTCAAATACCTGGATAGTAAGTCTTGCTTTAAAACCACAGGCCTTTTCCTGTATGTGTTATGTTAATTTGTCAAAAGCAGTGAGAGAACCTTGAAAAGAGCACTTACAAAGTCAAAGATGGGAAATACCATGGAAATACCATGCAGTACAGTCTGTGTAATACAGTTTGCTCTCTTTGGTGAGCTGGCCTGAGCATGGAATGGAAAGTTTGGATGCCTTTTCCCCCTGCCCCCAATATCTATTATTGTCACTACTGATTTTATAGCTAAGTTCTTAGTGTTTGATATAGTTCTTAAAACGGCAGCTTCTTCAGTCACATGATTATGAAAACAACTCAGCTGTCATTTTAATAGTAATCCTTTTTGCTTGTGGAGGAGAGCTTGAAAATATGATTGGCATGTGTTTGTTCTTATAAGCTTGTTTTATATTATTGAGTAGTTGGATTCAGCTGCACACAAAAGTGATACATACTGAAGACTTTTCATAATACATCTCCACGAAAAGGCTGAAGTACGGTGCCGCATAAACCTGGCACTGCTCAACTTTCTCAGATACTGGATTTTATAACCTCAATACTGCTGCTTTTTATTGGCTTTGTGTGAAGTAGCTTTAAAATTTTGCAAATGTTAAAAAAATATGTCAGTTATATGAGTTGGTAATAATTTCCTTATTGGGGTTTTGACCACAATTTTTCAGTACTGCTACATGTACTAAAGCCCCAATATTTGCTAGTGAGAGAAGCTCTAAACTGACTGTAGAGAACCTGTGGGGATGTATAGGGGTCAGAGGTTTGTTCAGTAAAGATGACCTTCTCTGTAAGGTCCCTAATGTGATTTTCCTGTTGCATATGGTGGCCAACAAGCAAGGGACAAGGCCAGCAGCGCTGGGTTCTGGAAAGATGGTTCGGGAGGAGTCCGACCTAGCTCTCCTCCTGTGCATTGTCCTGTAGTCCTTCCTGATCACGGTACTGCCTGAAGAGGGCACAGCCTGAGGAGCAGAGGGAGTGCTGCTCTTTTGCAAGGATGGCTTTCTGAGCAAACTGAGAAAAGAAAGGACAGGTTTTATTGCTTGAGAATTCAGCTAAACTGGATTGGAGTTTCATGGGACAAAGCAAAAGTACTTTTTGAGCCTGAAGGCTTTTTAGTCCTGCTGAATTTCAAAGGCCTGCTGCAGCAAGTGGAAGTGCTGATGCTGGTGACCTTTTACTAAGCATTTCTCAAAACAGACAGTGATAGGCAGCCTAAATATAGTGGTTGCTGCCAGCTTCCCCTGTAATTCACAGCCCTTCTGTTGTTCGCTTCTTCTACTTTCTTTATCTCCATTATTCTTAGGTTTGCTATCGCAGCATTATTTTATGTTTTCTTTTTCTTGTCTCTGACGAGATGAATGAAAGCTACCTAGATTGCAGCACCAGGAAATTGGATGTATTTCAAATTCTAACAAAGTGTTGTATTCCACATGTTGTTTCTAGATGTCTTTGAATTAAAGTCAGTATTTAAACCAAGAGCTACAAATAGTTACTCATGTGATAACTTAGTACAAGTATTGAGTGCTGAACTTAAACATCCCTCTTACAAATCTAGGACAAGATTTTCATTTACTGGGAAAGACGTTTGAGTGACCTCTGAAGTACAATTCAGAAAGTCACAGAGCTCAAAAGCTATCTTGTTTATTTGTTTACTGAGAATGACATTTTAATCACAAGAAAAATGGGTGGCTGGAAAGACTGTGATATTTTCTAATCTTTCAAAACAAAATTACTCCTACTGTAGTTATAGATCTTTATATAAACGCAGACTTGTCCTTGCATTATCATTCAGTGATACCAGAAAACGCCTTGTCTGAAATCCATAAAGTCTTGCTGAAATTTGGCTTCTGATACAGAAAACCAGAGAATGGGACATGTGACTGTAGAACATCAGAAACAGAAGTTAATATGTTTATTACGACATTGTAGAACTGCATGAGTCATTTCAGTAATGCAAGAAAAAGTAAAACTGAAGCAATCGTATTGCTTGCAAATAGGTCAAGGAACCAGAATTTTGATTTCCCAAACCAAAAAACTGTAATGTGAAAGAATTATATTCCTTAAGCAGAATCAGACTCAGTATGAAAATGTATTGCTTTTATTTCTGCAATGTTAAAACCAAATTTTAAAATGTGGTTTAAAAGTAGGCACGATGAATTTAAACATAGTTACTTTGCCAAACCTAGCATATGAAGAAATAATTTCACAAAGCAAGAGTGGAGAAAATACTTTTTTATCAGGGAGTGATGATTAGCCTTAACACAATGCAGACTGCAAGTACTTGAGAAGCGAGTCACTTATTTTGACTAGTTAAAATAGTATTGGCTTGCTAATTTTGTATAAAATAATTTTCACAGAAAGAAATTTTGAAATCGGATCTCATTGTCTGCACAGCGGCTGCTGTTCTGTCATTTGCTGTCAGTGCCAGCACTGTGTTTCTATCATTAAGGGTATGTATCTGTCCTTTATTTTTTTCTAAGGTATTATCTCTCTTATGCAAAACCACAGGATACTTTAGCTGTAAGGAATAGAAATTGAGGAAAGAGAAGTTAGGGAAAATGTATTTACTGGCCGTGATAACTTAATGCTTTTTAATTTGCAGTGCAATTAGGTTGTGGATATTTGTATTAGGCAAAGTATTACTTATCTGGTGTCTCTTCCTTTAATCCTTTGCATATCTGCACCTCTTTCAGGATATGCGACTGGGGAGACAGAAAGGACAAACCTGATCATTTACCTTTTCTCCTCCATTTAGGGGAAAAAGAAAACAATTGTTCATGCACAATACGTATTTCAAAACACATCCACCTGTGTAGTCAGAGTTTGGACATGAGTTTCTAAGTGCGCAGAAATACCATTTTAGGAAATGTTTTTTATATATTTGCAAATTATAACCATTTTTCTTTTTTTCTCACTTGGCCCAGCCATTTCTCAGCATTGTCCTGTTCGCTTTAGCATGGACTGTGGGATTCGTAACACATTACATACTTCCTCAGCTTCGCAAGCATCACCCCTGGCTGTGGATCTCCCACCCCATACTTAAAAGCAAAGAGCACCGGCAACGGGAAGTGAGAGGTTTGTAATGAAATCTTATCTAAACAATGGATGCAGTGGCTTGCAGCTAGTCTTGATTTAAAAACAAAAAATCCAGAAAGAACAGGGCTGAGGGGATAATTTATGTTTTACATTTGATAAGATGCCCCGTGAGCCTTTTCTTCTCAAGGCTAAACAGTCCCAGCTCTCTCAGCCTCTCCCTGTGTGCCAAATACAACAGTCCTTTAAACATCTTGCTGGCCCTAAGTGGCCTTTCATGAGCTGTCATTTGATCTGCTTTTTTTTTTTATTATTATTTTATATTACAACACTGTTGCTTGTGTTGCTTGATACACTGGCATTACAAATAATTTAAAAATTTAAATTTAAAGATTACAATTGAAATTGAGGTAGAATTATTTCTACTTTCTGATATACAATTATGCATCATTTGGACAGCATGGATAATGCAAGTTAGTTTTAATTTCCATCGTAACGCTTTTAGAGGAACTTAAAATCTGAAAGAAACTGTGAAAATTTCTTGATGACTTGTTCTTGTTTGTCTGCTGGCTTCAGCAGTGGTGTCCTGACACCAGTATCTGTAAATATTTTAGTATACTGGGGTCTGATTTCCTGTTCTGATTTAGTTATTTCCACAAGCAGAGAGTATACTTTGAGAAGGACATTTTTTTTCCCCTGGCTCTCATCTTGTGTTTGCTACCAGCCAAAAGCTTGCTTGTCATTTTTTGATGGATCCTGTGCCTTAATCATTCTCAATATATATTCCTGAGGTTTTTGAAGACAATGTTGTCAGAACACAGTCTGCTGAGGGACTTTAATCTGTTCAGCTAGGCAACAAAAGAGTTCAGATCACTCTCTGCAAAAATACGCGTTAAGGATTTAAATTTTCTTTTAAAAATAGTGTCTTTCGAAATGATTACTTTCCAAACAAGGCTTGGGTATGAAAAGGTACCCAAGAGACTTGATTGAAGGTTGCCTTTTAACTTTTACTGCAATACAGCAAGGAAAGCGTAGTAGAAATATAGATGTTTTTAAGGTTCATATCCAATTGAAAACATTGTTCAGGGCTTTCTCTCCTTGATAATCGTGAAGTCTGATGTGTACCCAAGTTTCATTGTTACATCAGCTTAATCATAAGATATTACTGTAGGTCGTCTTTGCTTTGTCCCCGATTAAGTCTGTCTTCATTTTTCAGAAAACGTTATTTTCCTAAATGCAATGACTCAGCTTTTGCAAAGGTTGAGGTCTACATTGAGATATGCCAGACTGATCTCCACAGATGGGTTTTCTTCTACTTTGAGATCAGACGCATTTCACATGGTACCTGCTACAGGCAGCAGGCTTTTCTGCTTCCTTTGCAGTCCTCATTTTATATGCAGTCCATTTCCTCACTTTGGGGTTTAAATATTATTGCAATGCTATGGTCTTCTGTGTAGAAAGCAGGAGTTTATTTATTTATTTGTCTATTTATTTATTTATTCCCCAGTCCCTCGGGCTGCTGCAGAGGATTTTTATCATGTTCTGAGATGAGAGGCTGAGGAGAAAAAGTTGTGTAATCCCTTTGATAGATATGTCTGACAGGCTGTCTTCTTTCTTCTACCCTGTAAGAAAAATGTAGGAGCAGAACTTAAAGGTTACCTTTGTGTATAGCAGAAGGAGGTTAGAAAAGAACTGTATTCTGTATTTTCAGGTGTGAACAGTAACAGGACAGATACACAAAGCAAGGGGTCTGGTAGCACTATTAACTGCATGTAATTTCATTTTCAGCTTCCTAATTTTTGACAAGTGCAGTTCTTATGGTAAAGGATGAATGATTGCTAGCAATTAGATAAGCAGCTGGTAATGACAATTCCCCAAGTTTATTCTTGGGTTTGTTTCACAGACTTCAGATGAGTCGTTTGGACTTTCAGGCCCTCCACAATATAGCAATTTTCAGAACAGTTCTCATGATCCACCTATGACAGAACTCATTTATTTCTTGTTATTATTTTGTATGACTGCAAGAAGAAAGGCTGAGCTTAAGATGTGTGAGCTTATGGTACAACAGATGTGTAGAAAGTAATGACAGACTGTGTGAGAAGGCCTGAAGCAAAAGATTCTTAGATTCTTTTCTCCTCCTTCCCCATCTCTGCTTTTATACCCCACAGACTCATATAAGCCATTTTCAAACCATCCACTTCTTTCCCTGGGTCCCCTCTGAATATGTGTGTTTTTTTTTCTCTCTGCGTTGTCCATACATGCCTTGCCATGTCTCTTTCTGCTCCTGTGGCTACCTTCCTTTTGGTTTATTTGATATGCACATCTCTTTATTCAAGCTAAAGTTCTTACACAGAAATTGGCTTTGGGCAGCCAGATGAAGTTCTTTAGAGCATAGGAGCTCTGAAAGCAATTTGTAGTTCAGGAAAAGGAGAGAGAATGGAGAATAAAAGCTAGGTTCCAAAATAGACATCTGACTGTGTGTGTATAATCTCAGGAGGTAGCCTGTCAGCATGTTGTCTTTCTCTGTCATTGAGAAGGTGGTGTGTGGCTGCGTGTGTGTGTATACATAATTATTCTCATTTCTGCAGGAAAGAGTGTTGGAGATTCAGTAGCTGGCATTGTTATTTCTGAGTCAATACCAACTTCTGCCTTTTTGTGTTTGCTGTATTTTTCCAATAACCTTGTGTAGATGAGTTCAGTTAAGAAGAAAGATGCTACTGTTTTCCATACACAAGTGTTTCTGCACTCAGTTCACCTAAGTTCTCACAGCACTTTAGTTGCACAGAACATTCAGTTCTTGTTTAATATTCCCATTAAACCTGTGATCTTGTTAGAAAAGTCTACTGCAGAAGAAGATATTCTTCACTGGTGGGTGATGTGATCCTGGCAGATAGTTTTTATGACAGCTGTTCTTAAGGTGTCTTGAGAAACATCTGTGACAGTGTCTAGCTCCTATTACTTCTTGTCTTTAGATCTCAAAGGGTATTTCATTAAGTAATGAGGTCAATAATACTTTGCAGTCAAACGAACAGTATTTTGCCACTTCGAGAGAGAGGCACAAAGTTCAAATGAGGTTCCTGGTCAGAGCCGGAGCTGGAGAGGGCCTCTCCAGAACCATTGCATTACTAAAGGTGCTATTTAATACAGTGACTAGTAATTGAATTAGGTAGAATCTGCCATTTAGCATGTGCCACCTCTTATTGTTTCTGAGCATTTTCTCATGCATGTGATTATAAGAAGCAAAACAGATACTCTCCAAATTCAGAGAGCAAAATGATTTCTCTGTTGAAAAAAAAATTTCTTTGTGTAATGAATTAGTTGGTTGATTATTAATATGAGCTAACTCGTATTGTTACTTCTACTGTATTGTAGTGCAAAAATGCTGATAATTTGATGAAATAGTGCATTATCTGAATTTTTTATTTCAGATGCTGCTCATTTGATGTGGTTTGAAAGACTCTATGTGTGGCTTCAGTGCTTTGAGAAATACATCTTGTATCCAGCTATAATATTGAATGCCCTCACCATTGATGCTTTCTCAATTAGTAAATACAAGAAGCTTGGTACACAGTAAGTTGATTTGATTATAACTCGTGGCATGTGATTAGTATACTATTCAGGTTTACACTGAAGACTGAGAATTGAAATTTGTTTCTGAAATAAGTCTGCTTTTCACAATTTTCCTTTGTGCCATTATTAGTTCAGTATACAATAATCATTGGCTCTGCTGAAAAAGAAAAAAAAAAGCTACCATAGCACATGCTAAGGCATGACTCTAGTGAGAGACAGAGAAATTAAAAGATTAAAGAGCTATATATAGATATATATGGAATGTCTAAATGTCAATTAAAAGCAAGACGCACTATACTAGGCTGCAGGTGTCTGATGGGTATAAACACAGTGGGGTAACTAGAATTAATCAGATGAAAATGAGAAATCTAGGCTGGATATCAGGAAATATTTCCTAACTGAGGATTGTTAAGACTATGGCGTAGCCTCCCAGAGGAATTATCGGCAGCTTCACCACTCAAGTCAGACTAAACTGAATAAAATATTCAATAGTGTAGAATGGCAGGTAGTCCTGCATTAAGAGTGGTTTTAGAAAGATAGGGATATGTTTTTTTTTTTTTCTTTTCCCAAGTCTGTCTCTGATATTAAGCAGAAGTGATCCGTGGACTCACAGTATGATTCTTGCAGAGACAGCCTTTTATGGTAAATATTTTGGTTGGTGACTTACCTACTGCAGATATTCAGCAGGCTTAGTGACTGCAGTATCCCCAGTGAGCAGAATTTCTGCAGTCTTTTCATCAGAATGACAGTGATGCAGATGATAAAAACAAAGAAACAGCTTGTGTTCAGGAAGGAAGGTTCCAGTACCAGGAAAAACTGCTGGGGCAGGGAGAAGTTCCTCAGTATTAATAATAATTTAGATTTTTGACTTTAAAAATTAGATTTAAAAACTAATGTAAAAATGCATGTTTTACTTATTCTTCTCTCTTGAAGAATAACACAGCTTTAAGGACTAATTTTTTTTTTATATAGATAGATTTTTATAAATATATTCTCTGCTAATAGGGGCTAAAACTAGTATAGGATGATAGACAGATTTTTCCATATATTCCTCCCAGACAGCTGCTTTTGCAGAGAGACTCTCAATAGTCACTCAGATGGGCTGTGTAGTTCCCTATTGACCTTTTTCTCTTGGGCACTTGGGAGATTCTAAGGTTGATGTGCTTCAGGGGTTTAGGTGTGTTATTCAGGGTAGGTCTGCGTTGATGACCATCACTGTATTTGGTTCTGCAGGGCTGGGAAAACTAAAACATCATCAAAATGTTATTTTTCAATAGTTAGCAGATGTGAGTGAATACATGCACAGAGCAGATATGTGGAGTTTAAAAGGTGCTATTTCTGCATAGTCATTCTTCAAAGCTAGAATTACACTTTAAAGTATCACCTCCCTGAAGCCTTCAGAGGTAGAGTCTGTCCAAAAATGTCGAGATTAAAGAAAGCAATTACATTTGTCTGCCTCTGATTGTTTAGCCTGTAGGGGAATAACATGACAATCCTTTGCTTCCCCATCCTCCAAGTGTATGTGTGATCACCTTGGATTTAAATCTACCTTTTAGCATGCCAATAAAAATAAAATTCCTGACTGCAGTTTCAAAGAAGTTCCCCTCAGATATGCCCAGACTTCATCAAAGAGATGCTGTGACTTAGGGAGCTAAACCCTATGCTGACAGTGGTAGAGCTATAGAGCTGTAGCTCCTTTCAGACAGTAAAGCCCATGGGTGAATGCTGCTGTGTCAAGACTGCTGCTGACCTTGGTGGTACAAATTGGTTTGGGCTATGTTTACCCATGTGACAGCTGCATTAGTGGACTGCAAGGAAGATGAACTCCTGTTTTTTTAGTCCATGAGGTACAGAACTTGGCTTTCCTGCCCCTTGTTGGCTTTCTCCTGATCTGCTGCCTCTGGTAATAGGAACAAAGAGGAAGGAGGGATGGAAGTTTCCACATAGTCTTCTGTCTGCTTTCTGTCTTCACTGATCTTCATGTCTTTCCTCCTTTTTCTCATAACTGAGGCTGCAGCACTCCCAGTATCCCCTTCTTCTATTGCACTCTTCTTTAATATTCTTCCTCTAAGACTAACTTGTAAATGCCACACACAAGACCTTTGTCCTCAGATCCTACCTCTTTCTCCTCAACTCTGTAAGCATTTGAAGGGGCCCTAGATTCTCCTTTGTCCTTCATATGCCATGTTACTAACACAGAAAATATAACCCTCAGTATATAAATAGCTATTTTCTTTTGTTGGAACACTCCTTAGTTATTTACCACCCAAGGATCAGACCGTATCATGCTGCAGAGAAGGGAAGGCACACTCCTTTTCTGTGTCTGAAATTATCCAATGTGATAAGTTTTGTATGATTTGATTTGGAGTTTTTCTCAATTCAAATCTGTTTCTTGAAGTAAGTTTCATCTTGGTTTATGATTGAAAGGACTGAAGTGGTTTGCTTCTTGGAGAGGCAGCACAGCCGCTTTCACAGCCAGGAGTTTACTACAACTTTGGAGACCCTAATGTGCTGGTTATTAGTGGGATTCATGCTGACAAGCTGAAATGCCTTCTCATGTTACCTGCCACAGAGAGTTCAGAAATAAGCCCTTATTTCTCATTCTCTCTCTTGCTTTCTCTCTACTGGGAGTTAAGGCACCGGGAAAAGCATCTTGTGCAACAGTATCTTTAAAGAAGAGGGATAATGAGCAACTTATTACCTGTTACCCCTTGAGAGCATTATTTTATAAATGTCCTTTTCGTGAAGTTTTCCCGATGTTAACAGATTTGGTAAGGAAAAAGTCTTCTTTTTGCTCTGTCACCTCTAAAATTTCCATGTGAAAATTCTTCCATGTTGTAAGAATTTTATTCTTTCTGCAAAATACAAGATCCAAATGGTTTGCACGTGACACATCGGGATGGATTCTAGTGACTTCAGAATCTATCTGATTTAGGCACTAGGTTAGCCCTTCAAGAATTTGGGGAAAATTGAAAACAACAGCTTTGACAAGGTGAGAAATAAGGTCAGCTTGGTATTTCATTCAAACAGTGATGTCCTGGTGATTCCTTAGAATGACCTGCACTCAAAGAAACTTGTATCTTCATTAATGAAGATGCACAATAATGAATGAATGTCACATGAGATCAACCTGGAAATGCACAGGCTGAGAGCCTGCCTAGAATAATGAAAACCTGTTTGGAGCTTTCTGACCTGTCAAGTGTCAGTCATGGCAGCAGGTATTCTCCTGGTTCGCAGCAGGATGGAGGAGAACCTCCTGTGCATTTTGCAAATACATGGCCTACTTTATGGAGTCACTCAGTATTCATTAAAATCCCCATCTATTTTTACCAACATCAAAACACAACACATCTCCCCAAAAGAGTTTGGTTAATTTACGTAGGAGAAGTCATCTGGCTCCCAGTTCACAGGGAGTTACTTGTACATGTCTATTAAGTTTGGGTTGTCTTTTCAGGAATAGATCCAATACGGCTCTTAGGCAACAACATGCAAAACTGCAATCCAAATGTACTTGTTCAAGTGCCAGAAAGCCCTGGGGATGCCTAATATCACTAAATACTCCTGAACTTGACTTGATGGTTCATTAGGAGGCTGAAGATGTACTTCTGAACATGCCCAGAGCCTTCTGAATACATCACTTTTACCTTACCCTGACTAGGAACCAAACACCCAAAGGTTTTGAGCTGAGAGGTGTTGCCCAACATGTGATCAAGACTGAGTTCACAAAATACTGCTTCTATTTCTTTCCTTTTAAAGACCTTGGTGGTGCAGTGAGTGTTGCCTACTTCATTTAACGAAAGTCCAACTGTTGAGCTCCTACCAGGAAAGTGGAGGCTATGGAAGGTTTGCTCTTGATTCCTCCTGCTTTGGTGGGAAGGAAATTCTTGTAATGGTGACGAATCATGGGTTTCAATTCCTACTTTAAACCCTATTCCTGTGTCTTTTAGTGGTTGTTAGATAAAAATACAGGACCATGCCAGTGTTAACTGTGTGGAGCCCAGTACTGTGTCACATCTCAGGGGAGTGCCTTCCAACAAAGGTGTGGAATCTTACTCTGCATTTCTGGTGACAAAAAAGCCTTTAACTCGTCTTAGCAGAAGAGTTAAACAGATTCAGCAGGAGTTGAGGGTACTTTTGGAGGGTGGAATGTGGGTCTCAATTCCTCCAGGCATGGAAAGTGGCTGGATTTGGGTTCTTTCCTTCCCATGCAAGTATTCTAGACAGTAGGGTGCTGCAGGAAAGTTTGGTGTCACAACTACTCTTTTGAAAGAATACAGCCATGGTCAGTTACCTTCAAGAACAAGCAAAAGTACTTAACTGTGCAGAAGGGAACAGAAGGAGACAAAGGATCCACACTTGCAGTCTTAGGTCAGCGTGGGTTAAGATGGGGCAGTGTTTTCAAACCCATCACCATCCTGAGGATTTCCTCTAGGCTAGCGTTAGACATTTGCTTGTTGCCTGATTCTCCCCTCACACTGAAGGAGGAGCAAAAGTGCATTGCCTTTGGTTTTGATTCTACCCAGGTGATCTAAAACTGATGTCTGATACCTTTCTAGTGTCTAACCCCCTAAGTGGGCTGTAACTATCAAGCGATCAAAATTGCTAAGATCATCTTTCTAATTCTGTGAAGTATCTTAAAAGCAAAACTAAAAAATGTTTACAACCTCAAGTCTCAGAGTTCAGATATATATCCAGAGACTGGAGTGGTTTTCTAAATTTAAGGTGTGCTAACACATTACCTCCATCTTTTCTTCTCATTTAATTCTACTACTTTTTTTTATTGTGTAGTTTTCTGGATAGTTAAAAAGGAACATTATCGTCTTGGAGACGCAGTAGCAAGCACTTTAATTTTTGGAGAGCTTGGTTTTCTGTACGGTCACTTAGTACTTGGCATTCTCAGCTTAAGTTTGCTCTCTAATAAAGGAGAGTGAAATGCAGATTGCATGAATTTTACAACATATAGGTACAACGCACAATTTCTTTTCATCTGATGAAGGAATTACTATCTAGACTAGATGACCTGTTCAACAACAATATTAAGGATTTCAAGCATTTCATTATCCATGGGTGTTTCTATCCAGAATTTAGGCATAGTGTGTAATAGGATAATATTTATAAACTGTGATCAAGTTAAATTTCTAGTAATAAAAATTGGAATGGGTTCAAGATGTTTTCTTAAATTACAGCAATAGATTAATGGAAGCATGAAGATAATTCTGAAACAAATTTTCTTTTAAGAGCTATATGTAATATAGCCTTTTTAGGTTCTTGGATTTTAGTAGCCAATACTCTTCTTTTGGTACATAATTATTTCTTTATCACAGATTACAAGTGCATGATAATAAAATACAAAGTTGCAGATGGGTAATGTGATTATTAAGAGAACATAGGATTAACATCAGAAATCAATAAGATGTGTAGATTTAGATATACAAAGCAATCTAAAACACATCTGGTGCAGCTATTTGTATTTAAGAGCTTCATAATTCAATGTTTTTATTACTTTGACTTGATTAGGTTTTTCTTTCTGTATTTCTTACAGCTGTGATATTATCCTGATAACAGTTGCTGGGATGAAACTCCTCCGTTCCTCATTTTGTAATCCTATTAATCAGTTTGTTACTTTGAGCTTTACCGTGATCTTCTTCCGATTTGACTATAGAGACATTTCAGAAAATTTCTTGCTGGATTTCTTCATGATGTCCATTGTGTTTCACAAGGCAAGTTTTATAACTACTGTTATTTCTTTGGAAAAATGTATTTCATAGCTTTGATTTATCTTCTCAGTGTCACTGTGCTGATCAATACATGGTGGGATTTGTTAGAAATGATGCAGACGTATATAGGCACAGATGATTGGTATTATAGAGGAAAAAAATCTGTAAGCTAAAACCAAGGTTTCAGTTAAATGTCTTCTGGTTTTGTGCAGTGTTTTGCATTTACTTTTTGTTCACATGTTGTTACAGAAGTTCATAACTATCATTTTCAAGAGCAAAATCCTCAGTGAGTTGAAAAGAGCCTCTTGGGTCATTAGTGCAGGGCTGCCCTCCAGATCAATCGCCTGGGTGTTTTTTATCTATGTTTCCTTTGAATGCCTCTTGTGTTCAACTCAACAACTTCCTTTGGGAAATTATTCCACTATCTAATCATTCTCAGGATAATAAATGTTTTCCTAATGTCAGACTTAACATTTTTCTTTTCCTAGTTTCTATCCATTATCTTTGTAATGCTGCCCTTAACCTTAACCTCAAAGCTCCTTCCTCTTTCTCATTGTTAACCCTTGGCTGCTTTGGATTGTATTCTAGTTGCATTAACTTCCAAAACATACAAACCAACAAAACAAACAAAACAAAAAACACTTTCTGAATCATTTGGATCAGATCCTTCTTTGATCGACTATCTATGCTATTTCACTGGAGGAAGTAGATTTAACTGATACCTAGATAAAATATGAGAAAGTACTGAAGACTTGCCTGAAGCTTTTACCAATTCTTTCGCATTTTGCTTTTAAACTTGCTGGTCTCTAATTATCGGAATGTACAATATGGTTTGTCCAGAGGTAATTCTGGCGAGGTGCTTTTTTTTCTTTTGTTGTCGATTTTGTTTGGTGGGTTTCTTTCACTAAAATATTCCTGCTATAAGTGTATGACCCAGCTAACATCACTTCTTTTCTGAGAGAAGAAAGACACGGTTCCATATTGACTGTAGTATGTTCTGTGGGAGATGCCTATCAATGCGTACATGTATTAAGCCCTTCTCTACAAGGAGCATCAGCTAACACTGCTGCTCCCACCCACACGAAGTTCCAGCCTTCCTGAGGAAAAGCCCAGTTTATTGGTGTTACGTTGGTGGTTCCCAGTCACTCAGGCGAAGTGCAAAGCAGAAATCGAATGCTTTCTTCTGGCTTATTTCTGTGCTGCTGTAAAGGAGGAGGGCAAGGGAGGACTAACAGCAAGGTTGTGAGGCATCATGGCCTTTTATTTTTTTTCTTGGGCCACTGTCCAGCAGTAGCTTCACATTTTTAAAGCCTCCAATCCTCAGTCCTGTACTGTTGCTCTGCTGCACCACCTCTGTGCTGGGGTGAGAAGGCAGGGAATAGGGGTGAAGGGAGGAAGAAAAGGAGCAAGAAGAGCTTTACAACCATCTTTTAAGCCCCGCTTTAGAAAGAACCACTCCCTACCACATACTATGTGATCCTAAAATAGGGTCAGAGTAACTTTTAAGCTTCTTACCTCTGAGGGAGGATGAGCAGAGAAAGTGATGCAGAAGTTGGTTGTGTCATGGCAGTTTTTCAATTACCTGTTGCACAACTGCGTTCCCTATTGAAAGGGCACGTGTGTATTTTTATCACCAAAGAAGATTGTCAATTATGTGCTTCAATAGAAACGCTATGTCCAGTTAACAACTTATTTAGCCCTAAACATAATTCTCCAAAAACCTCTTTACAGGATCAAAAAATGAGCACCAGACTTGGAAGTTGCAGGATTCATGAATTCTTTTGAAAATGTTGATCTTGTGAGTGTATCACAAAATACTGGTGTGGGCTATTGTGTGTTTTTTTTTTTTTGGAAGAGAGATGTAAAGGCTTTTCAGTGTTGGTTGGGTGGGGTTTTTTTGGAGTTGCTTCATTAGTCTGGATCTACTGTTCACTGTACAAAGACAAGTGATAGCAATAAGAATGAGATAAAGAAGGATGTATACCAAATTAAGTAGAGATGTGTGCTAGAATAACTACTGCTTTCTAGTACAGGCTTTCAACCTAGTAGAGATGTGTTTTTAAAATGCAGTTTTAGCATTGATCTGTCATCTTCTCCATATCTCATTAAATCTGAAATTTTTCAGGTCATTAGTTCATCAAATGGACTTGTCCTTGTTCCATTTTAAAAAAAATGAAATTAAATGGTTGAATTATTTATATTACAAAAGCACATGCACTGTTTCACAGTGATCATTAAAGCCAATCTGAAAAATAGCATAGCAGATGATAGCAATTAAAGTCCTATTAATAAAGAACATATTTTCTTTACTGTAATTAAGGTCTGAGCCTTTATTAGCTCAATATTGTGGAACTTTTTTAAAGGATATGCTCACTTGAGGATAAAGACGATACGTGTATTCCGTGCTACAGGCACTAAGCAAACTGCATCCACTTCTGTACCTAAAAGCATTATGGGTCTTCACAAATTCTGTCCATCTGTAGTTCAGTCACTTTTATGTTTGCAGCTATTTTTAAAAAGAAAGACAAGGACCAGAATAGTTTGTTGTCTTCACCTTTGGCTATGCAAAAGTTATCACACAATCATGGCTGTTATCTGCTTGCTTGTTGAAAGTGTCAGCTTTCTACCATCAGAATTATGGAAACCTGCAAGTACTATACTTTAGTCGTAGCGATGGCAATTTTTCAGCATGGTTACCCCGCAAAAAATTATTTGCATGCTGTCAGAGCAATTCAGCAGTAAGCATTTACTTTCTTCTGCCAGCCACTGGAGAAAGTGTCTGAATTCAACAGACATTCACAAACAACTGTGCTAGTGAATCTTGAAGCATATTGTGTTGAATAAAACTCTGCTAATAATGTTGGCTGGGATATTTCTGAATATCTGATTGTGCTTCTCTCATTTTCCCCATTGTGCAGTTGATTTAATGTACTTTAGTAAAATCAGATGCTTCGAATGAGCATATTGCTTCTCTGAAGAAGTTGATGCATGGAAGTCCGAATCACTGCACAGAGATTATCTATTTGCAAATATCCAAATCACCCACACTGGGGTGACAGAGAGAACAAGAGAGTCTATTCAGTTCTGTTTCTGAGGCTTTTTTAACCAACATAAATTTTTGGTCTATTTTAACATATGATTATTAATACCACATGATTAATTCACTTTCTTTGAAACAGCTGTTCACGTTCTGACCAGTTTTCAGAATGTGAAAAATTAATGCTAGAAGTTCATTAGCCATATGTTGAGTATGGTATTTTGTCTTTCAAATTACTGTAGGAAGGGAACAAGATAAACATTTAGAAAAAACTTTATTTTTAATAATGATTACAGCTTTCAAACCAAGTGGAACAAGGCTTCTCAATCTTTCTTATTCCAGGACATTCCATGTAGCCACCCACGGTTTGTCTTGTTGGCTACAGCCTGGGATTCTCCTGTCTAAAACTCCCATTGTCTATAGGCTTTAAATCAGAGCTGAATGGCCTTTTAAAAATATGGTTGGTCATTTGAAAACTGTGGGTGTAATGCTCTGATGTATACTCTACAGGAAGTTGAACTGGATAATCAAGACAGCCTTCATGGTCTACATGATTCCATGTAAAATCCACATGATTCCATGTAAACTTCTGCTATAAGCCAGTTGTTCTCTTGGACTTTTGAGGAAATGCTATAGTATTATAGTATATTATATTATAGTATAGCAGTGCGAAGGTTAATAAGATGTTCATACTAGGTCAAATAGGAAAACCCCACGTAATTGTGAATATATTCTTCACATATTACACACATAATTACACACGTAATTGTGAATATATTCTTCACAGGCACACTGAAGATGGAATCTATACCGGGGCTAAGGAGATTTCTTTGTAGACACCTAACAGTAAGAATTTTTTTCTGTAATAGGACGGAAACTGTGGGAATATTAACCAGTCTGGGGATAGGGAAAGAATACACGGTTGGGCAATGGTGAAAAGATGGACCTTTCTTATAATGGTGAAAAGATGGATCTCTGATTTCTACTGAGGAAAAATTCTAACATACATAACACACACATGAGAGGGAGAGCATATGAAGCGTGATATAACTCACCAAGTCCATCTTTCTCAATGCAATTTTTTTTTCAAAAAAGAGGAATGTGCTCAGCACTGTCGCACTGTCCTCCTTGGCAGCTGTGTGAACTGCTTTTAAAGGATGTCTGGAATAACAGCTGTTGAAGTCAAGAATGAAGAGGTATTGTTAAGTGTGATTTAGAAATCAATGCAAATAATTTTAGAACAGCCAGGATATTGGTTTGGAACTGGCTAAGTGTTAACAAAAATGCCTAGGGCAAGGCTTGTCCCCAGCTCTCTTCCGTGTTCTAAAGATACGGCTTTGCATTTCATCCAGTGCCATGTGCATGTCTGGTTGGTGGAGAAGTGTGTGATACTGTCTTCCTGAACTACTTTTGGAGCCTCATATGGTGCCAATGTTGATCTGAGGAAGCAAAGAGATCAATGGCTGGGGAAGGAAGAAGAGACACATCCACTTCTTTCTTTGTGATGTTTGTATCTGGCAGTGTATAACTAAGGCCAACTCTACCTCAGTTGTAATATCCAGCAGGCAGTGTTCAAAGTTGTTTCTCTGCAATTAAAAAACACAGCACCCGGTTTACTTTTCTGCAGTTGCAGACTTCCTAGGCAATGCTGACCATAGCAATACATCCCTCATGCCTGTGGATGGACGCCTACAAGAAGTCACAAAATGGACCACTGAAAGAGTCACCGTGTCTTAAAACAAGGTGGTACCCAAGGGTCAGTCCATGCTGCTTCCCAGAAAATTAAGATTCACAAGCTTAGGGCAAACTGGACACCAGCAAGCTCTCAGATGGACTTAGCTGGGTTCTTAAAACAGCTTAGGAATGTTGAGGTATTGCTACCAAAGTAGACCTCAGTGGTCTGGCTGTATGGATGAATCCTTTTCAAGGAAATATGCATAGGTGTGCAGTTTGAATCTTGAGCTTGTAGCATTAACTAACTTATCTGAATGGGGCTGCTGGGAAATCAGCCTGTTTCCATTTTTCCTCCAGCTATATCTTTCTCAGAGCCATAGAAAAGATCCACATGCATGTAAATGGGGAAAAGTGGTCCTTCTCCAGTAACACAGATTGAGAACTTTAAATTCTTGCCATTTTTTAATACAGAGGGGGAGGATCTCCATCAGCAGACAAAGAGTATTATAATTTCTCTTGACTGGAGTGCCTCTTCCCTGCATTCCCTCTCGTATATGATCTAGCTGGTTAAAGAAACTGCCCACATATTTCATGCTGCGCTACACAGATACCTTTTTGGCTTGATAAAATCATCTTATCTAGTATTTCGTATCAGATTGCCAGTACAAATGGGTGGAGCAGGTTTACAATCCACTTCAAAAATATTTGAGTTTCTTATACCTGTGCTACAGCCATTCACATAGGCCAGCACTAGGTCTGCAGCACCCATCTAGGCCTGGAGCAAGCTCCTCATCTTGCCTCTTTCTTCTGTACTGTAATTGGATTTTATGTGCCTGACAGTGGGTTTCAGCATGCAGTTTCTTGGCTATTCAAGTTGAACTTCATGATACAGGACTTCAAGGATGGAAGTAGCTACTGCAAGAATAGCACTTACGCCGAGATAGTAAGTGCTGTTCTGATCCCCTCGATCTGTAAGCATCTAAGATGGCATTGCCCTTGCAATCAGTGTTGGTTGCTTTTGGCAATCTCTACGGGTGTTTTTGTTGTTGTTAGTTTTTGTCTGTCTGCTCACAACTGGGAGCAAACAGCAGCATGTTGGAGGTTCCTGTATGCCGAGCTGTTATAAGAGTTGGTTCTTTTACCTGTAACTTTCATATGTAGAGCACAACTGAGATGACATACCTGTTGAATTCTGCACTTTGAAATATCAGTTTTTGATAAATCCACTCAGCTTCCTTTAAACCCTAGAGAAGGAGCCACCCCTAGCTTACACACTCATCTACTACACCCATTCTGAAGGAAATGATAAGACCCACTGTCATTAACCCTCTATTGTATAGGAATATAACTTAATATCTCTTTTAGTGCCTTGTATGTTACTGGCAGGCAGTCTAATGGCCTCTTAATTTGTGTGTGTGGATGAACTAATTAGCAATACTAAAATATGAAATCACCTTATATTTTCTGATAGTCAAATCCACTGAGGGCTCTGAATTTGTCTTCATGCATAAGGCAAAATAATCAAAGAACCAGAGCTTGTTAAATTTGCCTTCATTAACACTGAATTCATTTGCCTAAATACTCTTACCCCTGCTGAGCTCACTTAAGAATACAATTTCCCTGTCTGATATTTCTTCTTCCTTCCCAGAATACATTTTCCAGCTAATAAGGAATCCTTTTTTTTTCCACTTTGCATTTTATACAAACTTTTCTCTTTCTGTATGCTTCTTTTTGCCATAGTATCCAATGTCACATATTTATGAAAGATTATCTTGATGTCAAAGTAACTCTAGCTAAGACACCAGCTTGTAGCAACCTGCCAGACGTGTTGATCAGGCTTAACTCTGTAAGTGTTCAACATCTACAGCACAGTCCGTTGGACAGGGAAGAAATTATGCATGTCATCTTATTTTCGTTCATTTTATGAGAAAGCACTGCCAAGTGCATTGACCTTCTTAGTGCTTTGTTAAGGTAATTAACTGATCGGATCTTTTTATTGCCTTTGCGGCAATAAAACTTGGTTTGTGTGAGTGTTCCAGTGGATTTAGGTGCTACTTGTAAGTCAAAAGCCTCACTCTTTTTCCTGTCTCCTTCTGATTTTCCATCCTATTCTAAATCTGATGTTTCACTTCAAAGCTTCCGGCATTAAGTCTTTAATTCTTATTTTAATCCATTTCTTACCATCTAGGCATACTGAAATCCAGTGTCTTAATCAGCTGCACCTTCTTTGCTCACAGCTGTTTCCTCAACTTTTGATATCTGGTATATAAACCCTGTTAAGACACTTTCTGCTGAGTAAAATACCCAAGGCTACATCTGATATTTGACAGGATAATCCCAGTGGTATTTTCTGTAGACTCCCTAACTCTCTTGAACATTGTACAGTTCATGTTTCCTTTGAATATTGGAGAAGTGGTTTAATTGATTTTTCATTCAGTGTTCTGTCACTGACCTCTTTGTTAGCCTTCACTCCCCAATGCTATTCCCCAGTTTAATTTTCTCTCTATTTATGGTGCGTTTTTCCTTTAGATTAGGACAAACAGACTCGGGTGCAGGAGGATGTACACCTGCTCCCTGGGTCTGTCTGGCTCACTACATATTGAGGACAACACTCATTTACACTCATGCTGTTAGAGCCTTGTGTTGTATCTGTTGATGCAAGCACTGAGAGAAAAATCTTGAGTATCTGGTGCTTCTGCATACAACTCTGTGCATTGTTATGTCTACTTTATCTAAAGGAAATTTCTAGAAGGGTGCAGTCTTGGCAGGAGCCGTACCAGTGAAGGGAAGACTTCGGTGAAAAAGCTGGATCAGGTACAGCTCCCAGCTGATTTACTTCACTTGTCCAGCCCTCTGCAAATTAAGCTGATTGTCTGTGATCTTGTCCTTTCTGCCCATCTTGGGAAATATGGGAGATGGTTTCTTTTAGTACCACAGTCTCCTTCCCTGGGCTTTTGCTGTCAGCTGACAATGTTGGAAGAAGCGGCCTCTGCCGTGAGCATATCCAGGGCTGTTATGTTTTATCATCTTAATGTTGTCATAATCCTCATCATATTTATGTCTGATGATTAACATTTAACCTAAAATTTAAGGCTTCAGAGACTTGTTACTCCACCTGTTTAAAACATACCTGTTTTGTATACCATTGATGTTAGGTGCTGAACACTGTGTTTCAGGAATATAGTCCTACAAGATTTGGTATCAGAGCCTTGGACTGATTATAATTTGATCCTCTAATATATGTTGCATTAGACAACGATGTTGAAATTCCACAATATAAAGGCTCCAAATGTCTGTAAGCAGAAGCAAATAAAGACAGCCTGGAAAGTATTTGTTGTAGATTCAAACTTAGCTCTATTCAAATACACCAATAAAATGTCATAACGACTTATGCACAAGCATTAAAAAGATTTAATATTTCTAGTAAATCTTGGTTTTTAGGATTTTGTAGGTGAAAAGTGTTTCAAATGGCATTAAATAAAAACTAGAAAGTCAATGATCTGCAAAGCAAACCCACAAACTAGAATAAAATTATTTCACCCAAGTTTAATTTCATATCCATAAACATGTACATACTTGCAATGTTTCAATCTTAATATATCTTAAATTTTATTGACATAAATATGCATATAAATGCAAATAAAAAATAAATGTACCAGTAGATATCAGAATTTACTCCCAAGACTACTCCAGCTACCAATTGACTAGAATTAGCTTAACATGAAAAATTAAATGCCTGTGTTGTAGTTCCCCCCTGACCCCCACTATCTGAAGATCTTAGTTCAAGGCTCAAGTTCTCAGGATCTAAACAGGATTATAAAGAAATAACTTTTCAAAGCGGTGAATAATGGGTTTCTACATTTGTTTTTTTTAATCTCTCATTTTTGTGTTGCACACAGAGCATGTAGCCATATGTGTATGACAGTTATTTTTGTTTAAAACCAATGTGTGCATATACTTCTTTAAAACACAGTAAAATTCAAGCTTAGCAAGAAAATTTTAATGTTTATGCATTATTTAGTCCCAGTATTGCCAAGGAGTCTGCCCACACAGAGTCCTAACAGATGCTAGACAGATAGACAGGCTGCCAAAGGCTGAAGGCATTGCATAGTCTCCATCTCACATTCAGTGTCTTTTAAATTCAGCTGTTAATCTCTGTCTAGATCATTGAGATATAACAAGCTGGGAAAAGGAGATGACATTTTAGTGGTGTTTCAGACTCCCAAAATCTTTTTTAATATTAATTTCAATTCATGTTCCTGGTTTGTAGTAGTATTTAATTTTGGTTAAGTAAGAATAACCAGATGTAAAAGAAATCCTTAAAAAAGTAAGTCTTTGCTTCTACTTTTTGTATAGACACACAGAAAACTAGTTTATGCACCAGAATTCTGTAGGGGCATCAGAACCCACAGAAGACTTAAGGATGATTAAGATGATAAAATGTGTTCTGTCTGTATAAAATAAATATAAAAGAAAGATGCATATTCTGCATTTTCACTTGACAGTAGTGGGAAAGTAGTAGTTTAAATTCACTGAGTATATTGATAAGGTAAACTCTTTATCAAAGACTTAAAAACTGTTTACAGTGCAAAACTGTCATATGAGTAAAGGTATCTAGGAACATTAGAACTTTGTACCCTAAAAATATATATCATTTTTCTGCTTAATGAACTGTAGAAAATACTGAAGTTCTAAGAAAGTGTAAAATAAATATTCACTGATAAATCGTGCTAAACTGGGATGTTGAAGTCTCAAATAAAAATCAGTCTTTTATATGTGTTTAAGGAAGTTATGAAGATGTGAAAAACTTGGCACAGATTTTTTTAAACCTTTTCCCTTCAACTGGGAAGCTTCCCCCTTTTGTAACTAGCACTGTTTGAAAATATACTTCACATCTATCAAGAGCAAGTTATTACCCTCACTCAGAACAAAACTTTACTGAGCATAAATTTCATGTTTCACAGAATCACAGAATGGTTGAGGCTAGAAGGTACTTCTGAAGTTTGTCTTGTCCAACCCACCTGCTTAAAAGCAGGTTCAGCTATAGTAGATTGCTCAGAACTGTGTCCAGCTGAGCTGAGTTTTGAATATTTCCAAGGATGGAGATCCCACGACCTCTCTTGGCAACCTGTTTTAATGCGTGGCCACCCTCACCGTGGAAAGTCTTCACATGTTCAGTTTCCTCCATCTCAGTTTGTGCCTGCTGCCTCTGGGCCCTACCACAGGCATCGCTCACCTTCTTTAGTCCCCTGCATCATACATTTATACACATTGGTAAGATCCTTCACAAGGATCCTTATTTTCTTGAGGCTAACCAATCCCAGCTCTCTTAGCCTGTTCTCATATGTCATATCCTCCAGTCCTTTACTCATCGCTGGACATGACCCAGTAGCTCCACCTCTTTCTTGTAGTGGGGAGCCCAGAAGTGGACACAGCACTCCAGGTGTGGTCTCACCAGTGTTGAATAGGGTGTGAAAGGGTTGCCTTCCTCAACCTGTGACACCACTCATCCCTGGGTTGTTAGCTGCAAAGGGGTTCCTGAAGTCGTACTAGTAAAGACCAAAGCAAAGAAGACATTGAGTACCTTGTCCTTCACCAGGTCCCCTCTCCATTCAGCAGTGGGTCCATGCTTTCCCTAGTCTTCCTTTTACTGCTGATAGACATGTAGAAATCCTTCCTGTTGTCCTTCACCATCCTCACTCGATTCAACTTCAGATGGGTTTGGCTTTCCTAACCCATTCTAATTCTAATTGGTTCTGACAATTTAAAAGGTGTTGAAAGCTTTCCTCTTATACTAGTGTCTTGTGATTACTGAAGACCAAAATGCAGTTAGTCATTCTCTTATTTCAACTACAACTGTTTCTGAGGATCAGCTTCCTTGTTTTTATGTAGGCAAACTTTAGCAGCTTCAGTTTTTCTGTGAGTAAAGCAATAGCACTTTGTCGATCCTTGGAGTTCCTATATCAGATAGAGAGGAAAATATGTAGTAAATTGGCTAAAACTGATAAGGAGCAATATTTTTTCATATATTTCTAGGAAAAAGAAAAAAAAAAAGAAAGTAAACCCAAATCCCGCCTTCCTAAATCTCTGTGTTGTAGTCTCTAGATGGCATTACCTTTAGTAAGTATATTTAGATATGTGAAATGGTAATGGCAAGTTTCCTTTAAGGTGTTTTGCAGAGCATGCCCTGGCAACAGTATTTTAAGAAGTACTAGAGGCACTTGACAACTCTTAATGAAAGCAATAGCTTGAAAATCACACATTTCCAGGCCCTTAGGTGCAGTGTCACAAGGCTCTCAAAAACCAAGAGAGGTTCACTGAGTGTTCTTACATGCACATTCTTGCGAATGAAAACAAGCTCCGTTGCATGTTTTGTAGAAACATTAGCTCAGAGGCAACTGCTGAAAGTAACAACAGCAAGTTCAAGGAGTGGTGAACGTAGAAATAGTAGGGCTTGCTGCAAGCAGTGGGCAGTTTAGGCTCCATGGCCTATTTTGCAAGAATTTGTAAATATTAAAGAATGATGAAAATGATGTAACGGAACACGAAGCCAGGAGGGTCTCCTCCTGGATTTGGTTTCCTAGCAAATGCAAAACCTGCATGTTATTTGAGGTTTGAAAACCTTTTGATGAACCCTGAGCCTTGAGCACAGCTGGGGTGATTTATGACTGTGATTTCAATCTGTAGCGGGCAGAACTGTGCCGGGTTATGCTGCAGTTCTGAATTTTAGAGGTTTCACTTGAGTCATTAACTTTTTCAGCCCTTCACTTAAATTGTTAGTAGATATAATTTTTCTCCCAGCTGTTCATTCAGACATTTCAGATAAATAAAAATGAAGCAATGCAAAGCAATCCCCCAACCTCCTAAACAGGGTTCAAATAAATAGAAGTCAGTTCTAGTTTCAGTTCAGTTTCACTTGCCCACTTTATCTGATGTTGTAGTTTTTGAGTCGTGTAGTATTTTTGAAAGAAAACAAAGTTGACAAGATGTGAATTTCTCATGGTTAAACTAAGCAAGGGTAACCAGGCTGTGCCTTGAAGAGATCATGCAGCTTGTTTTTATCTGAGCTTTGGTGGTTTTAAATAATATGCCTGTGCAAAGTTAACAGAAGCTGTATTTTGCATATTTCACCTACTTTGAGTCATGCCAAAGCACAGAATACACGAGAAGCACTGCTTCCACTGCAATTGGAAGGTTTATCAGTTAAAACTGGAGTGTGCTCTGCCTGTGCGTTTGGTGACACAAAGACCAAAACATTTGAATGCTGTTCGTCATTCTGTGCTGCCCTCCCAGTTCATTTGCAGCTATTTACAAAAGAATTGGTAGGGAAGCTCAGGGAAACATCTTGTAAGTGCATTACTGATGTGGATACAGATGGTCAAGCGTTATGTTGGGGGTGGAAACTTAGAGGCAGATGAAATGAGTTAACCAGTGAAGGTGCATCCTCGCTGGCTGTCAACACAGTAGTGAATAAATTGTGCTTAGGACCAAGTTGTGCTGCTGAGGCAGCTGTCGTGGAGAAGCTTGTGTCCCTGCTAGTCAACTCTCCCAGCTTGTATGCAGGTGGAGGTATGGAGTTGCCAGCTGGGTGTGGGCCATGGAGGAGTTTCATTCCAAACCATGCCTGGGAATTGCTTGAAGAGTGCTGGCTGAGCTGGACCAAAACCTTG
This sequence comes from Cygnus olor, assembly GCF_009769625.2. Lineage (NCBI taxonomy): Eukaryota > Metazoa > Chordata > Aves > Anseriformes > Anatidae > Cygnus > Cygnus olor. The sequence goes on along the minus strand of NC_049171.1, from coordinate 79,479,081 downwards.
CTAGGGACCTTTCTACCAGTTTAAGAACATACACAATACCCATGTCTGGGCACGTTGCCTGGAAGTGTTTGATATACCAGTATTGGCATAGCTTTAGTGTCTTTTGGGGTACTGGCACTGTCTTATTTTTCATTAACTCGGTTAAAAGATTTGTTACGGGAAATTCAATGTGTATTTGCTATGTGAGCATGAAATATTGCGTGTACTCCTGGTTCATTCTCAACTTGTGTGTGTGTTGAGCACTAATGACTATTGATGGCCAAATCTTTCCCAACAGTGTGTCAGGAATCCACGCTGCAATATGAATCTGATAGCCCAATGCAGGCAAGACAAAAGGTCTGTTCTGGCCTGATGCCAAGAGAGCTGGCAGAAAAGAAACGTGTTCCAGGAAATAAGTACACATCATTCTTGAATCAGAAGCTGCTAGTTGCAGCACCAAGTATATTTTACAGGAAGCAAAAGCAAATTCAATGTTTTCCAATTTGTCCAGTGCCACAATAAAAAATCACGTTAGTGCAGCATGTTTATGGTAGGATGGTTTGATCTTGAAAATGCAGCTACAATTCATGGTTAATGCCAAGCATATGCTCAGATAGTGATAGCATCTCCTACTGATTCAACAAATAAAATTCTTGTGTTTGTGAGAAATGTGCTTAGTTTCCATGTGCAGAGCCACATGCATCACACTTAGAGCTTCCTTTTTTTTCTATATCCACTTTCTCCTGGGGTCTCTTCTGTCATACTCAGGTCTCTTCCTGGCAATGTGATATATGCAGCAAAAATCAGAACCAGTAGTACTGCTTCACAGTAGCAGGAAACGTGTTTTCCAATGAAAACAGACATGTTTTTGCAGAAAGGTAATCTGGTACCTCAGTACGGTGATTAAGAACATACCTAATTGTAAGTGTGAATTTCAAATGAAGAATATATTTTTGTACCTTACTAAAGTAAAGCAGTAATGCCGATGAAAGATAATGCAATGTAAGCTATCTCACATTCGTTCCAGTGCACGGTTTTAAAAGATGTGTTATTTTCAGATATTATTAGTTAAAACTTATCTCATTGCCTAAAATGTCACCATGTATTTTTTGTTGTGTTTTTTTTTTTCCAGCTGTGGGACCTACTGCAAAAGTTACAGTTCATCATGACGTACATCGCTCCCTGGCAGATTGCGTGGGGGTCGTCGTTCCATGTTTTTGCTCAGCTCTTTGCGATACCTCATATCCTTTAAAAATTTATTCTTCTTTATTCTCAAATTCCTCTTCATGTATATAATTTATTTACAGTGTTTGAACAAGGTGTGAAGTTTCCAGGTAACTTGTATTTTAAAATGTGAAAATGCTTAAAACACCTCCTGGGGAATATAGCTTTCTCTATTTTTTGACTGTATGGGATTTGAAACCGGGAAACCAAGTTCTGACTCAGACTGCTTTATTTATGCTTGCCTACTTCTCACCCAGTCGCATACTTCCACAGTTCACAGCACTGACTTCTGACGTGTCTGGAAATAAATGGTATGGCTGGCATACTACCTTCAGCTTGAGTGGACTTTTATGTATACAGAAGCTAGTTTTGTAAAGTGTTGGGTGTATTGCTGATTAAGCTCTGAAATATTAAGTACTTCCTCAGTTGCTTCCAGTTAGCATCTCAGATACAAATTCATGTCAGTGAGCTAATTCCTGTTGCAACTGTCCTGATTTATTTACTTATTGCATTTTAGAAGATGGATTTTAATATTTCTGTGTATGTTTTTCACTGTGGGACTGAAAAGCATTCTCCTTTTTTACGTTTCCACTGTGTTTTATAAGTATGTTCATCAGTGCTAAAATACTTAAGAAACTGTTTCAGTGCCCATTCCAGGGCTATGACCGTTGTCATAGAGAAGATTTTCTGAACAAAAATGTTTCACTTTAAGGTCTAAATCAGTTAGAATCTTGATGTAATATGGGGAAAAGACAATTAAAAAAAAAACACAACAAAACAAAACAAACAAAAAAACGCTTTAACTGATCAAATTTAACTTTATTGGTATGTAAAGAAAAAAAAATAATTGGTATTGTATGTAAAGCATTTTCAGAGACTACCTTTTAATTTCTTCCTTCCCTTCCAACCAAAATTGTAGCAAAAGAGTTGGGTGGTTTTAGTTCAGACCTACTGAAGAATTTTCTTAGTACTGCTTATTAGATATAAACATTTAAGTCTTTGTCCCTTTCATCTTACAGTGTTTTTTCCCCCTTGAGTGATTTTTTTCCCTTTTGCTCTTTGCTGTGATATAGTGAAATATATGCCGCATTGATTAACTATGTTTTTGTTTAGAGTTAGGAAATATAAATGGGAGTCTTGAACAGAGAGAAGTGAAGACAGAACAACTCCCAAAAGGAAAGCTTTAAATTGGCTATTTACAAGAAGAAAGGAAAGCATTTTAAAAAGTTTTGATCCATCAGAGCACTTTGAGTGATTTGTAGCAAATTATTATGGAATTTCAGAACAAAAAAAATGGTTTTCATCTCCATTGTAGGTATGAATTGCAGGAATGTACATATAACGTTACTTAGCAAAACATCTAAGAACTAAGATTATATTTCAACGAGTTTCCCTTTGGTCATATATTTTGTGCAGTGATAACTTTACTCTTGATAAAAGTACCAATTAAGCTTTGCAAAATGGAAAGCAGTTAACTAAGCAGGATTCAGTTTATGTACGCAGTTATTACTGAAGTGATCTAGACTAGCTTTCTATTATTTATATTTATAATCTCCTTTGTAAATGCAAATCTGTCTTTCAAGGCAATGTTGCAATTAAGATACTGGTTAAATGTAAAAGTTACCATTCCCACAACAACAATAACTCTGCCTTTCTGCACAGTATTTTTATTTGTTGTTACCATAACATAACCCTGCAGATGGTACTAATGAATACGTATTGAAGTTTGCAGAGGCACTAAGCCTACCATTTCTTTGCAGAGTTAATTATTTGCGGCTCTTAATGGACTAGATCACTTCTGCAAACAGGACATCAATTTTTAAATTTCGAAGTGCCTCGGTGAGCTTTTGCCATAGAGCTCAGTGATACGAGAAGTTCCTCTCACTTTAGTGCATTTAATTCAGGCATGCAGGGTACGAAGGGCAACACACCTGGAGCTTTGCCTGGGGGAGGTTGTGGAGTCTCCACCATTAGAGACATTCAGGAATTCGGACAAACATCTGTCAGGAGACATACATGTTTGGCTGTGGCTGCTAGATGGTCTAGGTGACCCCTTAGAGTCCCTCCTAATCCTGCAGTTCTCTGAACCAAAACACCAGGAACAGGAATGGGCTTCTGGCTGGAGGAGAGATCTGCTGCTTCACTTCCCAATGTTTAAATGGGTAAGATGAAGTTATGTGCCTGTACCCGTTAAATTGTCAGCACACTGAGAAAGTCAGTCAGGTTTGTAGTTAAAGGAATACCTAATAAATGAACAGTGAGATTTGGAAAGAAAAAAAAAAGTGCTTGTAGTTCAAATTATTCTGTTTATAAGAGTTTCTGCTTTGGCTGTTTCAGGGTTACAGCTCTAGCGTCAGGAAAGGAAGCCCTTTGAAACTTGGTTCTCCCACTCTCTAAGTGATCTTGTGCCTGGTGGTGACCAAATGTCTTGGCCCATAGTAATTGCAATTAAAAATGTGGGTTTGAGGCATCAGAGGATTTGGGCTGGGTTTACCCAGTAGTTTTGTATTGAAAAAAGGGGGTGGAAGATGTTGAAAACATCAACCTTTTCAGTTGCTTGTTTTGAAGCTAATTTGAATTCAAACAGATTGTTAAATAATAATTAATCTTCAAATGGAACATTTTATTTCATGCTGCACAGTTTTTAGTTAATTCTCAAAATTTGATTTTGGCCACCTTAAAAAAAGAAAATCCATTATTCTCAAAGAAACAAGTTCTGCTTCTACACCATTTAACATAACAAAGATGGCACACAGGAGAACCGTCTTGGGATGTAGAACAAGAAAGTACGCCTGTACCTTTTTGGCAGTTATGTATATACATCTGTATGCCACTGTACACATCAGCTGTAGGTAAGTCAGCCTGGTGCTGTTAGTTGTTCCCGTGATATGCTTACATACATGAAACACTTTATTAAAACCACACTTCACGATTCTAATGGGAAATGGCTTCCAACTTGCATATAGTAGAGCATTATGTCTTTCAGCAAAAATAAAAATGTTGCTACTGCTTATGTCTTTAACACAAGCAGTTCACAGGGGAGTTCTAAATGTCTTAACTCATGATGGTGGCAGTTTTAAAATCAATAATGGCATTAGAACCCTCTTAAGAAAACTTAATTTACTGTCCTTATCTGTCCTCCTTACTCGCTTTTTGTCTCTTCAGCTTCAGTGCCTCTTTCCCTTATCTGACACTTGTAAATACTTGTTCATCTTTTACAGCCAATGGTGGTTATGACTACAGCATAACATGACAGTTTAACTTTTGATGCACTTGCTTCCTGCTCTGTGCTCTCTGTTGCTTTTTGAACTTTAGACTCTGAGGGCAGCTCATTTTGCAAATTCGCTAATGCACAAAGACACCATTCAGGACCACTCTCTTTTCATACGTTTGAGGGATTCGAGAGAGATCTCTTGGCAAATATTTGTTTCTAGATTTTGCAAATTACTTCGAAAACATGGCTAGTGAGCTGTTTTAAGGAAATATTGTGCTGCAAATGATGCTACACGTGTAAAGATGATTATTGTAAAGTCTCAGACTGTGGGACACATTATTAGAACAGAGTAAGCTGAAGGACTGTGGTTATTGGGTGATTTGACAGTAATTTTAGTCTGAGATGCAATTAATTGCAGTACTTTGATCATTGCTACTTTGTCCTTGGCGTTTTTATTTAGTACTTTCTTCCCAAGAGAAGCATAAGGAAGGACAACTGGTCTCTTATGCCAACTTGGAAACTATTTTCCCAAGATTTCATGGTCCTGGTACGATTTAAAGAAGAGTTGATCCCTGACATTTAATTTGCCTATTTTTTTTTGTGTGTGTGTTTTTGTTTTTAAATCGTGTTCCTTTTAACCTGCATGTTTTTCTATATCCTTGTCTATCTTCTAAGATGCTTTCCAGCAGCCTGAAATATTAATTTACATTTAAAGTAAGACATGGATTCAGGCATTCATGATGGTGTTTGGGTGATGTTTTCTATTCCCCTGCCCTCACCTTCTCATTTTGTAGATGTTTCAAAAAGCATGAAGTGCAGAACACTTTTACACTTTTTTAACCTTTCAGTCAGCATGGAATATTAAATTGTCAGTAAAAACTAACCTGAAAGCATGATTTTGAGGCAGCAGGTTGGATTGTATAGGCATAGCTGTTTCTCTACATACTAGATAATTTTAGAATAAGCAGAAACTCACAGAAGGCAATGCTGGATTCACTGGAAGCAAGACTAATGCACAGAACTAAGAATTTCCAAGAAAATCAATATTAGTGTTTTTTTTGTGTGTGTGTGAATTAAACCCTTTCTGTCAGACTTCTCGAAAGCCACTTTGTGTTGTAGAAGATATGCTCACTTGCTGGAAAAGGGCACCTCACTGCTCTGGCTACAGCCTGGATCTGTCCTCAGGCAGAGATTAGACAGTCACCCTGCTAATACCATACTCTGTTCAGACATGTCACCTCCATTACAGCTATGTAGCATTGAAAAGCCATGGATTACATGCTGGTAATTGGCAATTTGGCACTGCCTGCCTTCATTTCCTCTCCTCCCTCCACCTCTTTGGTAAAATAAATAACAAAAAGGCAAAAATGTTTTGAAGAGCTGCCTCAACAATGTTTTGATAGTATGATGAAATCATTTGTGTTACCTTAACTTGCAGTTTTCAGACTCTGCTATGCTTTTTTTCCAAACTCTGGCCACTTCAGTCTTTTCTACCCCGCTGAGCCCATTTCTTGGTAGTGTCATCTTTATCGCATCATACGCAAGACCAATCAAATTCTGGGAGAAAAACTACAAGTAAGACTATTCAAAAGTTTTCTACCCTTGTTATTTTTAAAGGATTTGCTCTCATTAATTTCATTTGTGGAGATATTTTTCTTTCCAAAGATATTCCTTAAATTGTTGTAGGCCTTGAGAGGTTAACCTTTGAATCTTGATTCTGGTGCTTTACTATTTCATAGTCATTTAGTTATTTCTGAAAGTGTGTTTAAACAATTATCAGTGTGCTACAGATGAGGTGTCATGTTGCATTTGTTGTACAGGCGTACAGTAATGAAGCTGTGAAAACAAAACATGGTGAAACTCCCAGTTGTCAGCCTTTTTTTTCTTACTAGCTAGTGTTAGCAACTAAATCTGTTAAGCCTTTGGCACCAAAGTCAGGCTGCATTAATATATTTTGTACTGGCCTGATTAAACGTTACCACTTGGGATGTGGCAGGTAACTCTCATAGAGAGGTGATGATGAGTGTGCATTGTAATTACTTGCTACATCTGATCTTAGAGTTTGACGTAAGAATTGGTTGGTTTTGTCAGAATTTAGCTGTCATTCATTTGGTTTCACAAGGACATAAACTTAGAATATTGAACAGATTGAATAAAGACTTTCTGCTCCTTTTTTTTACCCTGTAGGATTTCAAAGCTCTTGGTAACTGGAGTCTAATGGGTTCCCAACAAGAGTGGTAGAGGCAGGAAAACTCTGTCCTTTCCAAGTAGAGATAGTTTTCAGAGCGAATACTTAGTAACATGTAACCAGGCTCCCAGTAAGTTGTGGCAGCTGCAGAACAGCAACATAAGTAAAAATTGCATTGGCCAAAGCAGGATTTGGCCAGACCAGTGAGAAGTGTTGTACCTGTATCACACTTCTTGTATCAATACCACTGATGCATCTGAGCACCTTCAGGGAATTCAGAACTTGAAATTTTACTGATTGATTCTTCCATCTTTTAGGGGAAATGGTCTGATGAATTTTTGAAGATTTTTTTTTTTTTTGAATTTGACTTGTGTCAGTGAGTGCACATGTACTCCTCTATAAAGAAACTACTGAGACAAAGCCAAGTTACATAAAGCTTCTGGATATGATGCGATTTGTGGAAGGCTTTTGGGGTGAGCCAAGTTTTGTACACTGGCGTCAGATCTTAACAAAATTATTTCTCACACATCCTTTTCTGAGTCAGCAGGTTCATTATTTCATTGGAGTAAAACTCAAGGGCAGGCTTGGAAAAGCAGGAAGCTACTGCCAATCCCACAGACAGCTTTATATTTTCTGACAGAAACCTTGAACCACATTAAGTAGGAAGTGGGAGAATTGAACATCTGCTGCACTTTACTTCAGCTAGAACATTTTAATGTGGCATGTGGCTTCTTTTCTAGTTACAGGTTAGAGAATCAAGCTCAATGGTTGTAGGCACATCTCTTCAATGTAGTTAGATTAGTGTGGTATCTGTAGGTTATTGTACATGGAAATAGATGGGACGGTTTTCATTTGCTTTCGGTGGTCTAAGGCTTTTGGGACAATGTGAACAGAAGATATTCAAAAGAATTTCAAAATATAGTGCTTGATACTTAAATTAGGGGGTCTGGTTTTTGTCAGTAGTGACTGTCAGTGACCCCTATCAAAGGAAATAAAGAAGTTGGTGCTAATCATTTTTTGAGTGTGAAAAACTAATGCTTTTAATGCTTTAAACCACTACTCTTTGTCCTTTCAAAATAATCAGTAACTACAACTTTGTCTTCAATGTGAATGCGCACAGTAGACTGAAAAATTTGTGCTTGGATGTTTGTTAGAGATTCTAGTATATCTTTTATGGTGTTCTCACTTAAAACACAAAAACAACAACCTGCCCCCCCAAAATCTTTCAGAAGTAGTAAACAGCTTTGTAGAAGACTGATAGTTATCAAAGCAAAATAAATGTTTGTCTGAACCTGTGGCATTCCACAACGTGCATCTCACATGAAGAACTGAGCAGAGTGAGTGAGAGTTGAACTGAAAAATTCCTGGGTTATTAAAGGGATACAGTAAAAAGACAGAAAAAGATAGGGGAAGGGAGTAATATTATATTAAGAATAGGGAAATTTCCTACAAAATGTTTGAAATAATTGAATAAAGTGAGACTAGCATGCTTTATTGCCTTAGACCTTGACCGTTCCATATCTAAAAATTCAAAGAGATGCCATGAATGCTTTCTCTCAGAGCCATGGAGTTAAATAGGCTCAGGCACTTGAACTGGAGGGGAAAGTTGTTCTAGTTCCTCCATTGACCTCATTGATAAAGATACTGAAGAGAACTGGCCCCAATAGTGAGCTCTGGGGGACACCACTAGTGACTGGCCTCCAGCTGGATATAGCTCCGATCACCACAACTCTTTGGGCCCAGCCACTCACCCAGTTTTTTACCCAAGGAAGTGTACACCCTTGGGTAACATTGGGTATAACCCAATGAAGCATACACCCAATTCCTTGGGTTTCTGATGGGACATCTGCCACTCCAGATGATGTGATCTGGAACTGAAAGTCTCGGAGAATTGAGACGATAGCTTGTTTGTTTTTTCAAGGAGATGGAGGAACTCAAGTGGGGAAAAAATAAAATAAATAAATAAATAAATAAAAAGCTCATTTTGACAGTAAGCAAATTGTGAAATTCCTAGCAAGCTCTTCAAAATTCAGGAATCATACTGTGCCTATTTGTGCTCTGGCGGTGTGTGTGCAGAGCATGGGTGTTCTTCCCCAGAGTCAACATACCGTTTGTTTAGAGTGTGCACTTCCGTGGACCTTTCTGGGGGGATAGGGACGGGAGATTTTAAAGAAGAGAAAAAAAAAAAAAGGGCAATAAGGGGGGAGGTTAAGGAAGAACAATTTGTCATGCAACCATTTTTTACAGCTTTTGCTGCCATTGTTGTTGAAAAGAGAGGGGCATAAATTCAGAAAGCTGGCCTGCTCTCATGAGCTGCTTGTCCTGTGGGAGTCCAGCTATGAGAAATTTTCTCTTTAAAACAAACAAACAACAACAACAAAAAAACAGGTTTGATGCAACACTGGGTTTGTCCTGTCATTAGCTTGGGTTCTGCTTCCCAGTTTGAAGAGTCCTGTTTTACTCTTTATTTTCACAGCTGTTAGAATGATTAGGCCATAGATAGCAGGGAGAGAAAAGGAAACAGCAGTAAATCTTATTTAATGTATAGGCACTTTAAAGCATAGTGTTTGTTCAAATGCCGTTGTTTCATTCCACTGCTTTGCTTTTTTTCTTAAACACTTTGTCTCTCCCCCTCCTTCCTTCCTCTTATCTTGCTTTGTATCTTGGACATGGCAACAGACAGAACCGAGTAGAAAGTTTCCTTTCATTCCCCAGTGGGTCTAATCCCTGGATCACACGGAGCAGCCCCTTCTCTGCTGCAGCTGTGACTTGTCCCGATAAAGAGCACACTGCCACCAGCAATCTGGAGATTTCAGTGCCTACACGCCTCTCTCCTCTGCCCTGCTCCTTTCTGCCTCTGTTATTTCTTGGTCATCTGGTTTGGTGCCTATTTTTGGGTAAGGCACAGCTTGCGTTTGCTTTGAAGGGTCTCTAGTGAATTACTGTGTGGTGTAACTAAATTAGTTAAGTGTCTCTAAAGAGGCTGTGATTAAATTGCCAGTTATCTCAGAATGGCATTACCGGATGCCTCTCTGTGTCTGAGAATATGTGAACAAGTCTTTCTTTTCTCCAAGTGCATCAGTATGTTGTTGCTCTGTCATTGTGGTCTGGAAAATAGCTGCTGGTAAGGTTCTTATAGCTGGGGTTGGAGGGCAAGGAAGACCTGCCATGCCTCAGATTTAGTGTGGCTTCCATTTTCTTTTTTCCGGTTGGCTGACATCACTTGTCCCTCGTGCACACCCTACAGGTGGAGTGGGGAGAGTTTTCCCAGTGTGGACATAACCGGGATTGACCCCACATCATGCACGTGTGTGGGAAAAGAAGCTGTGAAATGTGCCCATCTGCTCCCTCCCTCTTTCCCATAAAATAACAAGCCTTCCACTTCCAAATGCTTATTTTTTAACATACCCTAGTGCATCTGGTTTCCCTGTGAGCCGGCTTGTCTGGTACAGCTGCTGAAACCCCTGATCTGAACACAAAATGCCATTCACCCACAGCTGTCTGTGGGTCTTGTTTGGGAGCTGCATGTTCAGACCTTTCACGTTCTCCTTTTTAAGGCTGGTCTTTCCTTTCCTTTCCTTTCCTTTCCTTTCCTTTCCTTTCCTTTCCTTTCCTTTCCTTTCCTTTCCTTTCCTTTTCCTTTCCTTTCCTTTCCTTTTCCTTTCCTTTCCTTTCCGCTCCTTTCCACGCCTTTCAGCTCCATTCCTTTCCTTTCCTTTCCTTTCCTTTCCTTTCCGCTCCTTTCCTTCCTTTCCTTTCCTTTCCTTTCCTTTCCTTTTCCTTTCCTTCCTTTCCTTTCCTTTCCTTTCCTTTCCTTTCCTTTCCTTTCCTTTCCGCTCCTTTCCTTTTCCTTTCCTTTCCTTTCCTTCCTTTCCTTTTCCTTTCCTTCCTTTCCTTTCCTTTCCTTCCTTTCCTTTTCCTTTCCTTCCTTTCCTTTTCCTTTCCTTTCCTTTCCTTTCCTTTTCCTTTCCTTTTCCTTTCCTTTCCTTTCCTTCCTTTCCTTTCCTTTCCTTTCCTTTCCTCCTTTCCTTTCCTTTTCCTTTCCTTTCCTTTCCTTTCCTTTCCTTTCCTTTCCTTTCCTTTCCTTTCCTTTCCTTTCCTTTCCTTTCCTTTCCTTTCCTTCCGCTCCTTTCCTTTCCGCTCCTTTCCGCTCCATTCCTTTCCTTTCCTTTCTTTCCTTTCCTTTCCTTTCCTTTCCTTTCCTTTCCTTTTCCTTTCCTTCCTTTCCTTTTCCTTTCCTTTCCTTTCCTTTCCTTTCCTTTCCTTTCCTTTCCTTTCCTTTCCTTTCCTTTCCTTTCCTTTCCTTTCCTTTCCTTTCCTTTCCTTTCCTTTCCTTTCCTTTCCTTTTTTCGTCTTTTCTCATTATGTTGTTTGATTTCTCACATATTCTTAGACCTCCATAGTGGTGATGTTTACAGAGGAACAACTGCAGCAGATGTTTATAGTTCAGTAGTCTTAGACATTGATTTATAATGAATACTTTCAAGAAAGGTACATTAACCTCTGAAGTCAACAATTACAGCATGACTTAAGCATAAGAAAACCCTTTCTTCCCTGTATCTATAGGAGTTACTGTTCGTCTTACTTCCTCAAATATAATTTCAGAAATGTTGTGTTTTGACTATGTCGCTGCCAGTTGTCATTACTTAGAGTTCAATCTTTTCTGAATGCTTTCAGTCCCTGGCATGAAAGACACATTGCACCAAGGAGTTCTGCAGCTCATTGCAATCTTTTCAGTTTCGTCTAAACTGCTTCTCCTTCTCTGCTAATTTTTGTGTTTGGCTGCTTCTGTTTCTCTATTTTTATAAACTGACCAGAAAGAAGCACTGTATTCCAGTTCAAAGATGTTACAGTACTGAGGTTGCAGATCCTTTGTTATCAGTTATTACTCAGTTTTATTTATGTTAGCCCCTTTGGTGACCACAGCTCTTTTAAGAAAGTTCTTCATTGGGTTGCCCTCAGGGCTTCTCCAGGCTTTTATTGAGTGTAAAGATAATTTAAAACTCAGCAAAATAGTATAAATAAGTTTCAGCATGTAAATAAAAACCACAATGGGAACTCATTAGTGCCCGGGACTTACAAGTCGAAACAAACAGGATCAGTGAAGGAACAGATTTTAGTTTGAATTTTTGGTGTGTTGTCTTCAAATCAGAATGGGTTGCCTGAGCCTGTTCACAGAGAATGATGAATTTCTTGAGTCTTTCTGATGACTGCAAAGGGATTTAGATCCTTGAATGCTCAGCCTAGCTTGGTACTAGAAGATACTTAGGCCTGCCCATGGGTACAGCCTTCCTGCTGGTGGCGGTGGCTCTCCCCACCTGGCAGTGACGCAAAAGCTGAAGCATTAGCGGGTTGCTGCTATTTTTCCTTCATTACTCTTCCCTTATAACTGGAAAATTTCCCCATGTTTTTGGGAAAAAAAAAGAATGCTTCTCTCTTGAAACTTTGAGTATAAACTGCTCTCTGGGAAGTTGCGCCCTGTTCTCCAGACACATGCATGGTCATGGTTCTGGCATTGGGGAGAGAATAGAGAAAAACAAAACATTTGAACGACAAGGAACATCTTTGACTATACTTCAGTCTTAGCTCTTCATGAGCACTATGAAGTTGCTTGTTACTCATCGGACTTGCTCATCTGATTGTCTTCTCAGGACCCTTCCTTCTTTCTTCCCTGCTGGTGTACCTGTATGATATACATTTTCACATTGCACACCATCAGCACTGTCGCTGGACTTGTACCTACAGCACTGGCTTGGTCTTTAATCCCTTTCAGTGGATGTGCAGGGCTTTGAGGTGCTGCTTCAGGTAAAGCCCCAGGCTAAAAGAAGTCCTACTAGAAATCGTGTCCCCCTCCGTGTCTTGAACTATCATCTCCCCCTTAGCAAGTGTCCTTGTGTGTGTGTGTATGCCCTTTTGGCCACTTGCTGTAGCACAGGTGTATGCACATGTCCTCTCCAAACCAGCCTTACTACTTGACTCCACAATTAGAGTCACAACTCTCTGGGAAAAGACAGGTGAGGAAAAATGGGAGCCTTTAGCCAAATAGAACTGGCATTAAAATAACTGTTTTCTAAGTTGCCAGGAGTTTTACACACAAGGGAGGCTATACAAAATTCAAAGCTGTATTTTGACTGTTTGGCAGTATCTCTTTAACTGGTAACATCTCCTCTTCTCAAATTTTGCCTGTGGCAGTCAATAAAACAAATTGAGGCTAATTGAATAGGAGCCATATGTGTGATAATTAATTGGGAGTGCATTCTGATTCAGTGCTCTGTAGTTCCCTGCTGAGTTAAAGATGCATTCACAACTCCAGTTCACTGAATCATTCTAAGAGGACAGAATAAAGACAGAAGGGAGGCATCAGAGAGAGAATGCATGCTGAGGCCATGCAGGAACGCAAGCAGAGATCAAAACCACAAGCAGGATAAATGAAAAGGGAAAGGGATGGGCAAAGAAGCAAAATGCATGCAGTAGAGAGGATAGTGCAACAGACATTCATAATCAGGAAGTCAGACCTATGGAGAAAAAAAAATTGTGAGAACAATAGAAGAAGACTTTGAGAGATATTTGGAAAGGAAAGCAGGAACAGGGCAGAAGGGAATAGACTCATAAATCAGAAATAGGAAGCAAGTCATATTTTAAGGGCTTGTATGGATATACAGTGGCACTACATTTTTATAAGCTATTCTTCTAATGCTTAGCTTCCAAATTATGTAAATCCAAGAAGAATAAATGAACTCATGAAATTTCTGTCATGTTGAGTATTGGAAACCTGTTGAAATGTATTTACTGAATTTCAATAAGTGTTCTCAGAAAGTGTTCATCCTATTCACTTGGATAATGTAGATTGTCTCCTGTTTTAGATTTAACTGAATAAAATGTTTAGGGGCAAGCTGAGGTTAGGAGCAGTAAACTCAAACCTTCCTTTCAAGAAGATGCTTACTCAACCAGCTTTTGTCAAGATGTAAAGATGGGAAAAGCTGAGATCACAGAGGGAGATGTTCAGCAGGAGTGTAACCATTGAAACTGAGGTGACGTGCTAGTTGTGTACAGATTGCAGCAGGGAATAATTCATGCTATGGCTTGCTCAAGTCCTGGTTGTGTCCTGATATGCAAGGGTATATACTAGACCCAAAATGCCTGAGGGCTTAGAAGAGCAAAATGTAAAATCTCTCTCACTTGTCTCTGAGATTATGCTAAATGCAGAATTATACCACCATTGCCACTGAGAATTGTCCCTGAAGCTTTCTGTTAATTGGCAATAGGTAAATACTGAATGAGTGCTGGAGAAATACTTTTTGTATGCTTTGACTAGCAGTATTTGCTCTCAAAATACCACCTAGTTCAACCATGTGTTGGAGATTTTTTCAGTCTGAAGAGCTGTAGGGACTGCCATAATGACTGCTGCAAACGATCAACATTCTCTACAGTCTGTGGAATTAAATATATATATATATATAATATATATATTTATATATATATCTCTGTTCTAAATTGAATTTTGTGCAATTCCATGGTAGTGGTGAGATTTTTGTTGTTTTTCAGTGTGGTATCATTAATGCTTCACTCCCAGGCTAGTGGCGCTGGAATGGCTCAGTTAGCTTCCATTTTGTCTTCCTGCATCTTTTGGTGAGAGATATGCATATATGGAGAAGCCCACAATGATCTAGACTAGTATTCCTGACGTAGGCTTTCCTTATAGACATCATTCCCTCGTCTTTGTGTTGTTCTTGTATTTCCTCATACCTTCTTTCCATCTCTTTCCATTTCTACTTCCTAATTTTAAGTAGTCACCTTGAGTCTAAAAGTGACAATTAAGATGTGAAAGTCATTTTAATATTTTGCACTGAAAAAAGCAAAAAGCATATCAGCAATAAAGAATATTAAGCATGAATTCTGAAATACCTTGTTCTCCTTTCCTCCTTTCATGTTGTTCAAGCAATTTGCCTCTCTCTGTGTGGAGTAAAGGAAATAAACGTCTTGGGTTCACTTGCCAAAGCAGCTCCCAACACTTTTTTTCCTGTCTGATTTCTCACTCTTTTTCTGGTCAAAACTTCTCCAGGACTTTTCTCATCACCTCCTTTTTACTCTTTAGGCCCTTTCAGTTTCTCAAGCTTTTGCCACTTCATCCTCATGGGCCCATCAGTGCCTCTACATCAGCCAGCGCAGAGCCCAAGTGCATGAGGCCTGCAGTGCTCCTGACCCAGAGCTGGGCACCCTTCCTACAGTGTCTGTGTGACTCACAATGGGAAAAGCAGAGGAATAACTCTTACCTGCAGTGCTTCAGATGCAGGTTTTTGTGTGTGTGATTAATACACTTGCTTTTCAATTAGAAGCATGTCTGAGGTGTGCACAGTGAGGTCTAGCTGGGATGTGAGGTGCTGGGTTAAGCACGGTCCTCCCAAGCATGTCAGGGGCCCAGCCCTCTGTCGCTGATGGCGAGAGCGAGCACAGACATCTCAGTGGAGTCGGCACAATCCTTCCACATACAGAGCTTGTTGTATTGCTTAGTAGAAAATATCTGAAGATAATGACTAAATGTCTTTTAAAAGATAAAGCACCATCGGGCTGGTTGAAAGAAATTAAGTAGCAAGGCAGACAGCTAAGGTGAAAACAGGGGTATTGGTGACATTTTGGTAAAGCATTAGTGAATATTTTGAAGTACACAGATACTTAAATGGCCTAGCTTACAAGTAAGAGTTGAGTTCCCCTGCTAAACCTTTGAATGTCAGAGCATTTAGGTGGGCTGTTTAATTCATGTTTGGCCACTCAGCTTTTGGTCTCAGATGCACATCTCTCACTTGCATCCCTATTGGTGCAGAATGACAGAAACCTTGTTTTCAGGAAAAGCAGGCTGCAGAATAGGATAAGGTTTTAAACAGTCTCAATAATTTCTCAGAGAATGACCAGAAAACAAACCAAAACAAAAAACCTACAATCATGAAGCTCTCAGAATGAATTATAAAAGTCTTTTAAGAAAGTAAAGGAAGGAAGCACAACAGGAAATATTATAGATAATAAAATGTTCCCATGTTTTAAAAGGATCCGTCAGCAAGACAGTCTTTAACAACTGGAACTTTTTTACACCTTAACCCTCCCCCAGTTTCCTAGCATGCAATCAAAGCCACTTTTTATTTTTGCTAGATGAAACACTGGGGGAGGGAGGGAGGAAAGGGAGGAAGAAAGCATGAAGGATAAAATTTAGAGTGAGTGATCAGGAAGGAGAAATTGTTTCCATTTTTGAAAGATCTTTCCTTATTAACATGAGTTAAACCTAGGGCATGTCTTCCATGCAACTGCCCAGAAAACCTGGGCATGGTTATGCACGAAGGGGCTGTCAGCCTTTGCTGCTATAATCGTGCTGAAATCGTTCTGCCTTTTAGATGAAATTGATTTAAAACTACTTGGGCATCCTCACACGTCCAATTAGTACCATCATTTTTGCCTCTGGTGTCCTTCAAATATTCATGGATGCTTGCTTATTCTGCTATTTCCTCGTTCACCCCCCCACCCCTTGCTATCTTATCCTACTACTACTGTGTTTTTAATGTTAAGCCTTCTGTTTATAGTGCCAGCAGCATAAGACATTCAAATGGAAATGCTGAGGATTTTTTCCAGACTCCATGAATAATCATAGGGCTGCAGCATAGTAATATTCCTCCCTGTTAGACTTGTCTGTTAGATGTCATGGAAAGATGGATTAAAATTCATTGGACACAGACAGACGAAGAACTTTGGATCTACCCTAGAAACACATCTCTTCTCTTGCATCCCCCAGAGGGACTGCTTTTCTTTGTTTTGTTCTCTTTCAAAGCAGAGATCCACTCCTTCACAGTAGGAATTCTGGAAATCTTGAATTTGTGTTTTGGGGCAAAATCCAGCAACAGCAAGGCAGATTGTACAGCTGCCATTTTATTTCCATCTTCTGGAAATAAGCACTGCAGTGATCTTTTTTTTCTCATAGTTTGCCTAATTCTCACTATCTGTGGTATGTTTCCAGGCTGCCTGAATCCACCTCATACCCTTTTCTACCTTTCTAAGGAATTTTGGAGAGCAAAGCTGGAGAAGACAGTCTTTCCAGGTTGAAAAACGAGGCAGTATTTTTGGACAAGGAAAGTATAGGAAGTGATTTCATCCTTTTGCAAAGGAAGCGATAGTTTCCTTTAGCAAACGACATGAACAGTGGTATGCAAGACAGTAGATTATCTCACTGTCTATATAAATGCTAGATTAAAAGAGCGTGAGCCAGTTCCTGAAATATCTAAGAAGGATGTTGACTTTAAAATTGGAGATGCTGAAAGACAGTCACTTGCTCTCTGGAGCAAGTGCCCAAGGACCTGTGCTTGGTTTGCATGGAATAATGCAGTTGAGGAAGAAATCCAATTACTGAGCTAATTATCACCTTGGATGAGTGGTAACAACCAGATTTCAAGCCAGAAGCCACTGGAGGGAAGCCCAAATCACCCACTTGTCCCAGAAGTTCACTTTAGGGGGTCCTAGTTGACAACAAAAAGCCCAGGAGTAAAGGCGCAGCAGTTGGAGTGTCAGGAGCACTGTGTTAGAATTTAATGTTATGCAAATTCCTGTTGGCTTCAAGAAGGTGCAAACATAGCTTTGATTACTAATAATTGTGGAAGATTTTTACCTGATTTTTACCTAAGCGTATTACCTGACTGAATTTATTCGAGTAAACTGAATTTCAGGACAAAAGTAGTTCACGTTTTGCTTTACCAACTCTACGTATTGCCTTTGGTCTTCATAAAAATTTAAAACTATGCTTCAAAATATCAGTATAAAGCTTTGAGTTTCTCTAGTACTATCCAAAATGGTGAATCCTTTCTTATCTTGTGTCCTGAGGCACATGTTTTCCCTGCTCAAGAAATCTATACTGTGCTTGGAACTGGGGGGGAAAAGCCACAACAGAGCCTGGTTTAGTTTGGTTTGTGAGAACTGCGCTGCTTCCTTCCCTTCTTCCTATTCAGGCTGCATTATCTCTCACAGTAGACCTGAAGCACTCACAATTTTCCCTGATTGTTTCATGTATCTCTCTTAAAAGGAAAAAAAAGGGAAAGAAATGGAGTCAGAGCTGCATACTGGGCAAAAGGATTCCTGCTAATATAGAATGGAATTTTCTGAAACATTACTTGATTTGTATTGGTTTCAGTATGCTTCAAGAACAGAAATGCTTTTCGGGTTGATAGAAATTTGGAGTAAAGAATGGTATTGACTCGTACTTCATTCTGCCACACTGATTTCAGAGGGACTGAAAGCGAAAAAGGAGCCTCATAACCTTAAAACATACGTGGTTCTGAAATCAGTAACATTTCTCTGCTGAGAATAGAAAATTGATTAAATTCTGTAACGTAATCTTTATGCTTACTCTTGCATATGTTGCATTTGCAGGTGGATGTATGTTAGGGTAGAAGAATTCTGACAACCTTTTTGAAATATAATCATTCTTTATGTTCCAAATTGCTCAGAAGGCCCCCCAGCGTTACCGGTCTCTGTTGCATAGGAAATGAAAATTGCAGTTACAATAAGCTCAGCCAACCAGAGGCAGGAAGATAAATAATACATCAAATAAAATGTTAATATATGTAGATAATGTACTAATATTAATTACAAATAAGTCTAATTAAGACTCATATTCTCACCAACTGTATTTCTTGCAAAGTTAAGAACATGCTTTTTTAAAGCAAAAATCAGTAGGGAAGGAAGTACGGCAGTTCTGTTCCTCTTCTCTCTACTACACGAAAGCATGTGTGTAGTTTTTCTTGTCAGTGCATTTTCCAGAGCTCTTGGGAACAGGGTGGGTGGGCTGCAGAAGCTGGATGAAAAGACTTTCTGACATTAGGGACACCGGCAGCATCCTTCTCCCCAGGCGGCTTCAGCATGAGCTTAGAGCTTCAGCTCAGAATCCTCCAGCCCTTTAAGTAACTTGTATACAGAAAATGTACATGAAATCCTAAAGCACCATTACCAGAGCAGTATTTCAGGAAAATAAAGTATGTTTACTGTAGCATTCCTGTTAGCTGAGGCTTTCACTTGTTCCCTGAAGGCTTGGGAGATGTCTTGGACTCATGGTGCTGAGTATCCCTAGCCACCACAGCAACCACTGTTGGACACAGCTTGCCCACAGTGATTTACTTGTTCCTTGTCTTCAGACTTTGTAAATATCTTTTGTTGCAGGTAAGAATAAAAGCTCAACCCAATGTACCTTACAGTTGCCCTCCATTCTGTGACCATTTTTCCCATGTGCTTTATATTCTACTGGTATAGTGAAAACCCCAAGTAGGGACTGTGTCATTCCTAAGGGAGGCAGAGTTTCCATGTGTATGGACTAAAGCACAGAATTCACTCCCTATTAAGAGATGAGAATGGCCAGGGACTCTGTCATTGCTGTCTAGGTAAATTTGAAGCGAATTGTGTTTTGATTGTTTTTTCTTTCTATAGAAGTTATACACCCACAGCAATACTTTCACACAAACAAAACCCTTTAAGTTGAGCTATTGCCCTTAAGGCTTAGAAAGGAAGAGAGACTGATTTAGTGTTCTTCCTATTCAGTGTTTTGTTGGCACCTGGCTGATGTGCTTCCGGAGCCATTGTATAGGCACACTTGGAATAAACTGAGGACCAGGTTAGGAGTGTGAATTGCATAATGGTGTAGAATGTAAAGATATGTCTAAAAGAAAATAAAAGCATGTATTTGGGAGAATCTTGTTTAAGAGAAAAAGAACTGGCTGTACAATGTGTCTTTGTTTCCAGCACCAAAAGGTCGGACCATTCCAACACAAGATTGGCAATTCAGATCGAAAAGGATGCAGGTATGGCCTGGGATTTGGGGTGATATGTTTTGCTTGGTTTGTAAAACGCGATGTATTCGCTCCATTAAGACTTCAGCTGAAAAGTTAAAGAGATGCAAAGGGTTTAAATGTTGTGTGAACAAACCAGAGCATTTTAAATGTGACAAAGTGCCTCTTTAAGTCGTGTGCCTTGGTAAGTAAATTTGCTCTTCAGTTACATGAAGCTGATTAGATAGCTGCTGGCCTGCAAATCACTTGGTTAGAAACAGCCTTTTTGTTTATGTGGAGCACACAGCAGACATCCTAGCTAGACTCAAAGGTTAGCTGCAGTCAGGAAAACATTCTGGAAAAAAGCAGCAGATTAACAGCGTCCCTACCACTAAGCCGTCTGGGTTGACAGGTATCTCTTGTTCACCGGAGAGAAGCCTTTCTGGTGTGTGGGAAAGGAAGAGAAGGAGAAATCAGAAAATATATAGGAAGGGTTTTAAAAAAAAAAAAAAAAAAGTACATAGGCTTCTCCTCCGTGTAATGGTCCATTAAGTGAGCTCTGATCCATGGCAATCCAAAACACCTTCCTGCATTGCACCAGGCAATTCCCGTGAGACTGGGGAGTGAGAGTATTTTTTGACCAGTCAGTGCGCACTGAAAGTGTATTGGTACCTTAGCTGATGCTCTCCAGCACCTGGCAGGTCAGGGTCCTTTCCAGCAGAATCTGACACCCAGATTTTGTGCCAAATCCTGGTCCCACTGAGAGAGGCCAGGATTTCATAAGGGGGTTTCTTCCTCTTTCATGTTCTGCAGCTGATTTTATATTTCCACTGAGTTGTCAGAGGCTTATATTGTGGAGATATTTACCTTGTAATTATTGTTGTCACATTTTTAACCTCCCTTTTTATGCTTATCTATTAGATCAACAGCATGTAAAAATACACATCTTCAGGTGTAATCCAGGGTGTCCAAGAGGGCAAGAGAAGTGTTAGCAGTTCAAGGCATATATAAAGCTTTTTCATTATGTATCATTTCAAGGCAAAGTGTTAAGATGTTTCTCGAGGTCGTTCTGTCATCTGATAGCAATAATCTCTATTATATGCTAATTATATATGTTAATTATGTTTTTCAAAGCATAGCTCAAGCAACATACTCTTTTTGTGTGTGCTTTAAAAAATAATTTTTTGACAAACATACTACAGAAGGTATAGAGCTGAGTATGTCTGCATGTACATACACACCTGTGTATCCATACATTTGGGGCTAGATGCGTAATGGCCATGGTGATGAAGATCTGTGTAGAAATGTGCCCACTCCTCTTCTTGTAATGAGGAGCAATTTGTGGGGGAAACTATAGCCTTTTGTCCTTTCTTTTTTTCTCTGTGTTAGATCTGCTTAAATATGGACATAAATAAATATGCATGCGTACCTGTACGTATGTATTCCTATGCACTCTCACACATCTGCATGCATGTACAAGATGTTGCTTTGTATGTGTATATCTATTCATGCACCTACATTTAAAAAGTATTAGAGGTGAGCCACTGATGCCTTATAGGAAAAAAAAAAGTTTTTCTCACATCAAGCGTATATATTATATGAAAGAGTACAAGCACAAACCAACACCATGTTGGATTATGTGGCACTATGTTAGCATTTGTGAAAGGTTTATTCCCTTTGTTTAGTTATCATCGCAGAGTGCTAATTTTAATACAGATAAATGCTGTAGACCTCTGAGATTGGACTTTTAGACTGTGACATGTTCTTACCTAGACAGTTGGCCTAAGCAATGTATAACTGGACAGCTGATGCTGTTTTTAAAGAGAGTGGTAGCAATTCTCACGTTGAATGAACCTTGTTTCATTCTTTTTCAATATACTAAATGTGGTTTTTTGTTTTTTTTTTTTTAAGATATGTGCCATCATCTTAAATACTCAAAAGACACTTCATGGCTAATGAAAAATTCCTGGAGGTCTAAAAGAAGTAACTCCAAGTAAATTAATGGAAAGTGTGTGACAAATTCTTTAGTCAGTAAAAATCTCAGAAATTTAAATGTCTTAGATATTTACGTTTAAGCTTATGTACTGAAATAATATGATTTCTGGTTACTTAAAATCAAGAACAATATATAGACATTAGCTTAGAGTCTTTCAATGGAGCTGAAAAATTCTTGCTGTTGTAAAACACAAAGGAGATAATTTGGTTCAGTCTGAACTACGTTATCACTAATTTGATGTTCGAATTATTACATTCTTCGTATTAAACAAAAGCTTCAGTCCTGATTCTCTAAAGGTCTAAGAGGCTTCTAGGACATGCAGTCTGTATAAAGTATCATCATAAAGATACCACCTAGCCAGCGGAAGATGCTTTATGCAGAAATAAAAAAGAATGTAGGACTTCATGCAGAATGGCTTAGTTAGTTAGTTAGTTTACTTAATTAACAAATGTGTACTGCTCTGGTTACAGGAAATGATGACAATAATCTCAACTCCATTTTTTATGAGCATTTGACAAGATCCCTGCAGGAATCTCTTTGTGGAGATTTGATTCTGGGCCGCTGGGGAAACTACAGCACAGGAGACTGTTTTATTCTGGCATCAGATTATTTAAATGCCTTTGTGCACTTGATTGAAATTGGAAACGGCCTGGTCACCTTTCAGCTTAGAGGGCTGGAATTTCGAGGTAAGGATCCCTGATGATTTAAATAACAACAAAAACTGCAGCAAAAACTGTCTGCCTTTCTTAACCTGTCACAGCTCTGTAGTAGGACGTAGAGTTTAAGGATATTTTCTCTCTTTCTTTTTGTAGATATTTGTCTGTGTCTAAAGGCTCTGTATTTCTTTCTATCATTATTTGAATGGCAGTGTTTTGAAACCTAGATACTAAGAAATTTAGAGTCACGTTCTGTGGTATCATAAGATGTTCAGAAACGTATTTCTTTGGTCATGGATCTTTTAAGTTACACTCAGTCATGTATTAAGATTATTTCTCTCCTTCCATAAACTTGAAAACTGAAGTTGCTCTTAAATTGTTCAACTTCCACCCAAACTGGTCTTTGAAAAAATACCAAATATCATAACGACTCCTCTCACAGAAATTATCCCATGTGAGATTATGCAAGATGCTCGTGGTGAGATGGTCTCCATCACAGTGGACAAGGCGGGGAGAAGCAAATGAATCAGGGCTTCATTTCTCTTTTATTTAGGAAGATCTGACTTCAGCTGTTCAATATGTTCCTCTGTCAGGGCTCTCTTCTTTAGGAAAGGATGACTGCATTCCCCTTCCTAGATGTTGTGGTATTTGTGAGGTCAGTTGCTCATAGTATCATGCTCGTGTCCTTTATTATGTTGTTCTGCACAAAGTAGGGAGAAAAATGAAAGTAAACCCACAAAGCTTTTAAACAGTTTTTAAATTCACTTCATGCTATACACAGTGGCTGTGTTTGTTGCTTGGGTTTGTAACCTTTCAAAGATACCACTTTGCGATCGCAGATGCCAGGAGTTTTCAAATGCTAGAATAAACAGCTTCCCAGGCTCAAGGGCTGAGCATCTAATGGGCGACATGCAGAGGAGTGTATAATCAAGACAACTTTTCAGCAAGGTTGAGTATGAGAAAATAGGAGACAGACTGGCTCTTTGAATGCACTTAGGCGTGGGAGGGAAATAGGAAATAACATGTGTGGGCTCAAGTCTTAACTCTGTGACAGACTCCCCGTACGATGTTGAGCAGGTTGTGGTACATGCTTGATGCTCACTTTCCTTTCTGTATGCTGGGGAGGAAGATAAGGAAAGTTATGTGGAAAACAGTAAATACCTGAAAAATCTCAGTATTGTGGTAGCTGGTGAGATACCTATTCAGTACAGAGGCAAATTATAAGAAAAAAAAAAAAAAGCAAGTGGAAAGGGAGATAAAGAATTTGTTTATCAGCCTAGTAATTTCTTGTTGTTCATGATGATGGTGATGTATGTATGTGTCTGTGGCTTTCTTCAACTTCAAAGGCATCTGTGCAAATATAATCTTCTTGTGTGCCCTCAAGGTATGCAGTGGTGCTCCTATGTTTGAGATAGGTACTGAGGTTAATACCTTATAAAGGCCAGAGATGGAAAGTTTTTTTCGGCAGATTTGGAATTTGCTACTATTTCTTTCATGTCCACGCCAGACAAATGCAAATCTGTGTTGCTCTACAAGAACAGTTAAATACTGTGACAGTTCAAGCCTCTTAGTTATAGTACCGCTGATTTCGCAGGCTGATAAATCTCTAAGATAATTGCTTTTTTTTCTTTTTTTTGAAGACAGTTTTAGTCAATCTGTCATTTTGGTGCCTCTTAGGTTACTCAAAGTACAATTCTTTATGGAAACCTTGTGAAGTTAGAAAATGTTTAATTCGTTTCTGTAGATCTGAAAATAAAAGTGACTTCCAGGATGGTCTAAAAAGTGATGTATCTTGGAAAATGTTGGCATTAAGTTTATTTTTGTTGGGATTTTGAGTAAACAGGACAATGCACATTTCCTTTATCATCCATCCTGATTTCCCCAAATTATCTTTGCTCATCATCCTTTTGTGTTAAAATAGTTCATTATAGGATTTGAAACAAATAAAAGAAATCTCACTTCCATGCTTAAATTGTAAGAGTTTTTTCTTTGTGCAGTTGCCACCTCCTGCTGAGTCCTTCTCCTTCATCACCACCCCCATGCAGTTTAAGAAAAGTAAATCTTGCAAATATAGATGAAAAATATGAGAAGATGCTCAAACCACATTCTGGCTAGATAAAAAGCAGGCAGGCTTAATGAGCTGAAAGTTGAGTAGTGAATAACTGGATAGGTTTGTTGCAAGGAGGACTTTGACTTTGGGACAGCTTGATTCATTACCATTTGATTCATTACCAGGTGCCATTTTGTGTCTGAGTCTGAGAGCAAAGCTCCAAAATTGTAGTGTGCCACCTGTCGAGTGTGCCACCTCTGTATTCCCTAAAATCAGAGTTTGTGCAAACAAATGGGTCTGAAAATTGACATTTCCATGCCGACTGCCTAACACTGCCTCTCCTTCTGACCAGATCTAACATGTCTGCTCTCTGCAGCAGGTCTTTAAATTCAGCCTGGGCTGAGCCTCTGCAGCCTGTCATGTGTCCCAGGTTGCCTTTTGGAACCAGATGAGTTCTTCTCATGAATATTCCCCTCCCCAGGCGCTCTCATGTTCCTCAGGAGAGGGTCGGCAGCCTTTGAGGGAGCATTCTTACTGAGCATTCAAAGGACATGGATCCACAGGACCAGCAAAGCAGCAGCAAACATGAACCAGGAAGGCACAGACAAATTACTGAGGGGGGAAGAGGAGGAGAGGAGTGGCAAAAATGAGAATGAAAATCTCACCTAGACTACAAGAAAAAAATGTATGATTATTTTTTGTCCTCGTGGACGTGATAAGTATGTGAAGGTTTCTCTGTCTTTCAGAATATTTTCTCAAGATAGAGAAGGATATATTGGGAAGAGCAAGTTGGGTGTCTGAAGATTCAGATTACATTGTAAACAAAAAAAAACACCGATAGGATGGAATAATGGAACATACCTGAGGAGAGAGCAGCTTGAACGAATAGCATTGGACATGTAAGAGTAAACCCCTCAGGACCATGCAGAGTAGGTGCCAGAGAAACCACAAGAATTTCAAGGCTGTTTAAGCAGAAACAGATGAGCCCAGAGGGGAACCAGGCATGAGCTGGATAAGATGGATCTGCCTGATGCAGACAGTAACAAACGTTTTGCAGACTCCAGACAGAGTGTGGGCAGGTAATCTGCTGTGTGCCCAGTGGATGGGCTGAGGTGGTGTGTTGACACCAGAGTGTTGCTTTTGTCTCCAGCTAACCCATGAGGGCTGGTTTGCTTTAGATAAGTCATGCTGCGGGACTGTGTCCTTTGTGTAACAGGTTACATTCTTGTGTCATCAAGGAACTGGGCTGCTCTAGTGGGGCCGCGAGTTACGTAGAGGAGACAGAGTCTGACTAAAAGGAGCCAGAAGGTCTGACCTGAAGGCAGAAGCTGTGTGAGGGGACAGGTCAAGGGCTGCTCTCAGCTCTGTGAAAGCTGAGACTGAGCAGAAAATCTTCCTTTGAAGGTTTCCTTTGTTCCTTCCTTTGAGCAGGATCGCTGCCTGCTAGGGCAGGAAGTCAGACCGGGTTGCCCCAAGCAGCAGGAAGGACCATCTCCTGCGCCAGCTGAGTAGGTTCCTTCCATTTCAGGTCTTGCAATTGCTCCATGGTGGGTGTGGGGTACAACTCAGTAGAGTAGGGTTTTTTCTGCATGTGGGAAGAGTGCATGAAACAGCTGGGAGAACTTTGGAGCTTACAAAGCCAAGAGGCAGTTGCTGATAAACACTAGGCTTTCAGTCCACATACAACCACATTTCCTCTGCTTTGTGCATCTCATGTCCCTATTTTTGGTTGTCTGGTCATGTGCTGGTTTTCACATAGGACCCTGTTTTCATTCATTGTACAGATTGGTTTCCCACAAAGAGGGAAAGAAAAGGGCTAGAGGACAAACTTGAGGTCTGTCATTTCTGAGCTTTGGCTGCTTGATTTCTACTTCAATTTCAAGCGTAATTTTAATTGAGAGCCCTAAAAATCTGCTGTTCCTTAAATAAGAAGTTCACGTTTGGCTGGGAAACGAGTGAATCACAGCAGTGTTCTCTGTGTCTGCAACTGTTTTCTGAGTAAACCAAAAGCAGTATTTGCATTGAGGAGCTCTAGCTTTTCCTGTGAGTGTTTCTCATGCACTGGCAATGCTGCCACAGCAGCGCCCAAAGAAAAGGTCAGAGTGTCTTCCTAGTTTAAGTGTACTGGAGGCAGGAGAGACCACCTCACGTATTTGCATCCAGCTTAATTAAGAGTTGGCATTATAAAATGACTGATCCAGATTGCTTTCTAACTGTGTATAATTGAAGCATGCGTCTCAGTTTTTAAATGAAAAGCATCTTTGCAGTCGGGTAAGAAGATACAGATTGAACAAACTGAAAGAAGAGAGTCAGCAAAGCTGGCATTCCTCTCATCCATCTTTAGTCCTGTTCAAATTGAGCAGCTTGTATGAATTAGTTCCTCACTCTCCTTTCAAGTGATGGAGAGGGGATGTGCCTCCATAATTTCATTCGTCCTGTGTGTAATGCAGGGGGAAGGCTTAAATACCTCCAGGTACCGAGAGGAGATGCTCATCTCTACCAAAAACGGAGAGGGTATTGATGAGCTTGGGGTTGGTGAAAACTTTCTGCAAGTTTTGGATTGTGCAGCTGCACATTAGTGTGGGGGAATGAAGCTCTTCGGTAACTTAACAATACTGTCTGTGCTAGACTGCAGTGGTACGCTAAAAGCAACCTGCCAGAAGAAATACATAATGTATCATTTAATTTGGAAGGAAGAGGCAGGGGAAAACCCACAATCAAGGAACAAGCAGAAAGAATGTCAAAATATCTACCTCCCGCAAGTTCCCTGTAGAACGAGGAAGCCTTAAAATATTTTCCTGTTTAGTCTGTGCCTCAACAAAATGTCTTTTGGAGAACATCCAGTTAGGCGTAGCATGTGCAGAAATTACTTATGGATGATGCTGCTGAAATCTTCAGGAGCTGTTTTCTAACTCATTCCCGGTATTCTTCAATCATATAATTAACTTCTAAATCTCTGCTGTGATTTTGTTACTGAATGTTGCACGTGCAATATTCACGCTTCACTTGGAACTTCATTAGATGAAGCAAGGGAAGAAGCACAGAGCAAGCACAGATGTAACTGCACATAGTGGCAGGCAGCTGTGGCAGCAGGATGGGATTGCCGGTGGGGCTTTCTCTTTGTTAGCTAGTTTATTTTCCACGCAAAATGGCGTATGAATGCAGCCAGTTTAAGGTATATGCTTTAGGCACAGTAATGATGTCTAAGAAACAAGGACAGTTACTCATTTCGGCAGCATGTGTATATGCTGTATGGTTTTATTACAGTAGCAAGTACATTACCAGTGCAAGGAGTATTTGTTGGTGTTTGATTTCTGTGTTTGAAGGCTCTGTAGCGTGAGCGAGAATCAATCATTATTTAAAGACTGGATGCAGCATTCACTTTCTACTTTTTCAAATCAGTTCATGCTGTTGGGAAGTAAAAGTTCCCACCTTTATGTCTTTCATGAGACCGTACTTGATGTATGTTTGGTGAATGCACAAAACCATCAAAAGATATTGATAAATTACAAGGAGTTCAGAGAAAAGCAGCCATTTTTAACACGCCTCTTTTGAGAGAAGGTTAAAAGAATTGAATGCACATTGTTTGCAGGAAAGAACAAAGGCTAAGAAATACGATGTTCAGAAATATTATGGGCATGAACAGAAAGGATGCAGAAGGATTTCTTTGATTTAATCATGGTGAACTACTTGAAAAGACATAAAACAGGGAAGACAATACTTTACATTGAATGCAGGAAACCTGTGATGTAGAAGCCTTTCTAGGTGTACAGTAGTGCTCCAGCAGTGTAAACTATCTATGCATTTCAAATAGACTTAGAATACTTCAGTTTCTTTAACACAGGCTAGAATAAATATTTGATGCCTTTTTTCCCTTTCCTCCCTTGCACAATTTTACATGTATATATGGGTGTACTGGGGAAGACTTCTGGAAGGAAGGAAAATGTTTTTAGATGCTCAGTAGCCTTTTTAGTGAAAATATTTCTTTGTCAGAAACAAAATGTTGCACTACATTGCACTCCAAAAGAGGTGACATGGGAGGTTCTCGTGGTATTTGGTAGCTGCAAGTTTAACAACCAGCACCCTTTGAGAATGCTTTCTTTCACCTGGGGTTTCACAATGTGTCTCGGTGAACCAAGAAAAGGAGAGGTTTTTGAGGAGAGGTGATATCTGTTGTTAGACCAACTGATCTACTTTAAAAAAAAACAGGCTATTTTTCAGGCATAAAGCACCTGAAGCTGTTGAAAACCAGAGCACAGTTTTACAACTAATAGTTTTGATGTTTGAGGAATTAGTATGGTTGCTTTGTTGTTGTTGTTGTTTTTTTTTTGTTTAAGTCCTGAGATTTTTCTTTGAAACAACCTGAGGTTCTCACAGTTATAAATTATTATTTGTAATCCCAATTCTACAAGGAAACAACCTGGAAGGAACCAAAGCAGGTGGTAGTTTCCAGAAAGTGTCCAGTTCTGCGATCCTTGAGTTTCCATCTGGGAGCTCAGTTCACTCCTTTTTGAAGTATTTTTTCTTTTTTATTTCTAGAGCTATAATACAATGCTTGGTTTGGGGGTAAATAGCCTTTTGCTGTCTTTTAGCTCTTTACGCTTCTTCTGGGTGATAACTTGCCACCTTTCAAGCTGCTATGCTAAGTAGAAAAGACATGTCGGGGTAAAGGAGCCTTGTCCATTAGAATTTAAGAATACCCAGATTTGCAGAACTCGGTGGAACAAAGTCACTGTGTTATTTCCACTGTAATGCGTTTATTTGTAAAATGCTAATGATTTTGTGAAACGAATGGTGAACAAACAGGCAGTTCTGTGGAGTCCTTGGTGAAGAGACCTCTGCGTATACCCTGCCTTGGGCTTCAGTCTGTCTTCATGGCTCTCATCTCTATGTCTGGCCCAATCCCTCAAACTTAACACCTAGTTAAATCCCTTAGTCCAAAGCTGGTTGTTGGGGTCACAGAGTTTAAAGCTTGAAGTGCAGGAGAATGATTTGTGATCTTAACATCTGTGGGGTGGCGTTAGTACGTGAGCCCTGTGAGACCTTTCATGGTACGTTTGCACTCTAGGTGCTTGTACGTCAGCAGTCCTAGATGCTCAAGCCATCATAGCCTTCAGCCACAATAATTTATCTGCATTCTGGATGTGTTGTTAAACTGGAGTGTTTTATAGAAATGTTTTAGTTTTATAAATAAGTTTATAGAACTGCTTCTAGAAGTATGTTGCTGTGTTAGACGGTTCTCTTTCTGGCCCTTCAGTACTGAATAATGCTTTTCCTTTCACTCACTCAGTTTGCAGAATTAAATGCAAAAGCATACTTTGATTTCAGCCTTAAATTCTAGAAGGCTGGATGGTCATTAGTTTAGGTATATTTTCTGAATCCTCTTGAAGTGAGATTACAGCCTTCAGTTCCAATATTCTCACTTCCATTTAGGTCAGATCATGCTAGCAGAGTACAAGTTGGTCTTCAGGTCCTGACGTTGTCAGGAAAATAGAAAGAGGTCCAAATTCTCACACTGCTTTTCTCCTGAGCTCACGTAGATTGACCTTGCTTTGTTGAGCTGGCACGTGTTCTTGTGTTGATGAATTTTTGGCAACCATCCAGTGTTAGATATCTTACAGATGAATCAGCCTCATCTGTGCTAGCAAGGGTCACAGTGAATGACTAAACCCGAGTGGAGCAGGAGAGCTTATTTTCTTTCTGCTGCAGAAAGAAATGTTAAAAAAATGTTTTCCTTCAGATTTCAAAATGACTGATTACCAGTGAAAACATTTTCCTGTATTTTAATATTTAATGGTACTACACGTAATTATATTGCATAACTGAAGTGCACGTTCTGCTCCCTGCTCTTTGGTTTTATGAATAATTCTCTTAGAATTGCTTGAACTTGATCATTTTTGGAGAAGCAATATAAAACTGACATTTTAATCATCAGTTTATAACATTATATATATGAAAGTTTGGGGTCACTGTTCTGTAAAAGATGCACACAGATGCTTAACTTCATTTGCTGTCACTTGCCCCTTTTGGCTCCATGCATAACGCTGAGCACATGCTCGTAGTCTTTGCAGTACCAGTGTCTAGAGTAATGAACCAAAAGGGATTGAGGCAGGCACTGGTAAAATGAAAATTTTCAGTAACATGAAAATTTGTGGCATTGAAATCCAGCCAGTGCATTATGGCCTAAAGCAAGGTTCAGTTAAAGATGAAAGAAAATTTATGGCAGTCTCAGTAGGCCTGACTGGAAGAAATAACGGGAACCAACATGAACTTGAGCATCAA
Source organism: Cygnus olor (assembly GCF_009769625.2). NCBI lineage: Eukaryota > Metazoa > Chordata > Aves > Anseriformes > Anatidae > Cygnus > Cygnus olor. Next base: position 79,448,701 of record NC_049171.1, on the reverse strand, counting down.
GTCTGCCTTTTGCCTTTGCAGACCCGAGTCTCTTTTCTAGATGGCGCTTGGAAATATTAATCAGCAGATGAGTTGGGACTGAGGACATGAGCCAGGGATTTGGTATTTTGGCAGAACACTGGCCATGCCTCAGATCACACATTTAAAGTAAACAGAGGCTCTCCAAGCAATCAAGACACCGAATCCCTGTGGTGATAGTACCTGAATGCATCAAGCAGCTGTTGTTAAGCAAGGGTGTGCTTGCCAGATGCTGACAGAGCACAGCCCCGACTGCACTCTTTGGAATACATTTGTGGAATGACCACATGAGCTCCTTGGTTTGTTCCCAAAGGTTTTGTAATAATACAGGCCCAGTTAGAAGGCCTGTGGCTCCCCAGGTTCAATGTTGATTGTATTCACTGTAGAATAATTTTAAGTTTCATTGATTAAAATTATCTAGTAAAGATGACTTGGAGACATTTTTACCTGTGGAATTAGCTGAGAATGGAAATAATTGTTCTTGCTGCTTCTTCTGTTTGTGATGCATGTGATGACAGCTTCCCTCAAACACTGAGGGTCCCTTGAACTCACCAGTTATCAGTCTCTTTAGGGCCCATATTTTACAAAGTACTTGGCTTAAGAAAACTGGTAATTACAGTCTCTACTAATAATGTAAGGTATTTATTAATACAGGCAATATAGAGAGCACCTAAAAGCATAGCCAGCATTTGGTAGGAATGAAATGCGATACTTGCTTACAAAGTAAAAACTAGATTTAAGAATAGGGATAGATAGAGTAAGCAAACCCATTTTTAATTCCACTAGTTGTAAGGGGATTAGTGGCACTTGTTTATTAGGCTTGTGCTTTTCACCGCTTATAAATTCTTGTCAATGTTTAATTTAGCACCTGGGATGAGGACTGTTCTTTTCTTAAATTCAGTTTAATACTGAAAGACATTCAACCTTTCAAAAAATAGACATAACAGCAATAGTAACAGCACCAGCAAGGAGTAGTTATTTTACCCTTTTCAAGCTCTGTACAGAGGGACATGCCTTTCCCTACTTTGCTTTGAGTACAATGTCTTTTGACTTGACTTCAGGAAAGCATCCACTGACCCAGAGCAGTTACTGTTTTTTTTTTTTTTTTTTTTTTTTTTTTTGCTGTTGAGCGTTAAGTGTTAATTCATGTAGAAATCTGTGAAATATGAAGCAGAAGCAAGCCAGTTCATGTCCAGTCCCACTGGAAATGTCAACTTGATAGGTAATGCTTTGTACTTTGTGGCAGTCTTGATCGGATAGATGTTTATACTTAGGTTACTTAAGTCATTTAATGATTAGTCATAATTGTATATCCCTGAAGTCCAAGGGGGAACACGCGAGTATGTGAACAATGCTGGATTTACACACACAGTGTAAGTTTTCAGTTTCGAACATACCCAAATTCTTCTCCCATTTACACTGGCACAACAGAACAGGTCTGTTGGTCCTGGCAGATGCTGCTTATTTTTCTTTATATAATCTCTAGCAATAAAGTTCTCAGAGAGATGATGTGTTTCAAATCATGTGGTTTTCTTGCTATTTTTGACTGTGAGAACACAGGATGTGCTCTGAAGTGTATTTGCTGGTATGTTAAATTTATATGCCATACCACACTTTCCCCCAGAATGAAAGGTAAGCGGTAGCAGAGATGCAAACTCGAATTAGTATGTGAGACACACACTTGTTAAGGAACATGTAATGAGCAGATGAGAGCCTGCTGGTAACTGTTGTGTCTTTGATGCCAGCTAAGGCTTTAACTGAGTGTATCCCTCTCCAGAAACTGCAGTACAGTGTCTAGCACCTTCCTCTCCTTTCGAGACCATTTGGAAGCTGACTGAGCCAGCTCTCTCATGGGGTGACACCGAAACCACTGGTGGAAAGGCCACGTGAGATGTATGTGTAGCTTACATGGCCTTGAAAGATAGTTTCTAGAACTTCAGTGGGGAGAGGAAGTTCTGCAACAACCCACAGAGAGTAAATTTTAAGAAGGTTACATGTCAAGAAAATCTAGCTCATGTATTTTGAGAACTGTGTGGGGAGCACATGTCCACCTCTGGTTTTGATTTGTAGTGCCCTACATGGTTTTCAAACCACATTTATAGCTTTTAAATCCTGAGGGCTCAGGCTGACCATGAAGCGTGCACAGCACAGGCCAGAAATGCAGTCTGCAAAGCAGAAATATTATTGTTGCTGCATCTGCCTCACAACTTCTTTTTGAGTTAACATGACTTTTTCAGAAAGATTTCCTCCATTTTGATCTAAAGGCCTGTGTAATAGGCTAATTAGAGAGCTCCTCTGTCCTCATGATGTACTGCCACTAGTGCTATTCATTAGAAATGTTTGATCCAGAGTAGCTTTTACTCCGGTGGGAGAGAGAACAACCAGTTGCATGTTATTTTTGGAACCTGCTTTCCACGATAGTTTGCTCTAACCCAGATTTTATAAGTGCTCTGACAGACTGTAAAATCTTTGTTTGCATCCTGTATGTTATTTGAAGAAGCAGACTGGGACTTGGATCAATTTGCTTAATATGCCTGATGGAGCAAGAATCTTTAGTGTTGCTTCCTGGTGAGTTTTTATTAAGGCAGAAGCTGTGGTCTGTAGTTTGGCTCAGCTCAGAACCAAATGCCTAGAACATTAGATTGGGCCCTTTTGGCTTTTATAGGTGGTAGTAAATAGTAGTAAATAAATGATGTATAGCGCTTTATTTGCTACTGCACATGGATCAATTGGCACATCTAATTTGTTGCCATAGCTCTTTCTATTAGATTTTTGCTAAGCATGTAGAGCCTTAAATCATACTTTCTCTGCTTGGAGGAAGTCCTTTGTTTCCTCCCCCCACAATAACTGGCAGCATATTCTCTTTTTCTCACTGCCAAGGGACATATTGCCAGCAGAGAGAAGTGGAGGCTATAACAGAAGGAGATGAAGACAATGAAGGCTGCTGCTGTTGTAAGCCCGGACACTTGCCTCACTTGTTATCATGTAATGCAGCCTTTAACCTCCGATGGCTGACATGGGAAATAACACGAACCCAGTACATCCTGGAAGGATATAGCATCATTGATAACAACGCTGCAACAATGCTGCAAGTTTTTGATCTGCGGAGAATACTTATCAGATACTATATAAAGGTAAACTCTTTGGTAAAGTGGACTGTATTCCTGTGCAGGTGTGTCTAAAGGCTAGCTTTCTGGCTAGCTTTTAGAAATAGAGTTTGAAGTAACTGACTTTGTATTTATTCATTTCCACCATTGGCAGTCAGACTGACTCAATATTAGGTAGGGTTAATTAACTCATATCTCTCTTTGCTGTACATGATTCTGGCCAATTACATGTAGTACAGAAAATCATAGACACTCTAAAGCAGAAATCAAGAAAATGTGTTAACATCTACTGATAAAGGCAGAGGAAGCATTCTTACAAAGCAAAACATCTCTCACAGTTTGTTATTTCTTCTTGATTTGGCCTTTATACTGTGGGGTGTTTTTTTTGGTTTTTTTTTTTTTTTTTTCTGGCAAAAAATATCAACAAGCATAAAGATCTTTGGAGCTCTCTGAAGAGCTGTTTCTCAAGTGTACTTTGTTACCAGCATAAACCCCTTTTTTACCTGCTGTTTTACGTAAGTATCACAACACATTTGAAGTTAGTGAATTCCATTGATTAAACATCAATTCATTTACACCACTTCTATATTTGCAGTGTTATTAAGATCACAATGACCACACAGATATTTATTTGTCAGAAAAGCCAAACCCTTTTAACCCAGCAAATTAAGAGTTCACTATGCTTTACTGTCTTCTGCTGAAGCAACAAAAGCCAAAGGCTGCTGTTTATGCTGTTGGTACTTCTATTAAGCCAATTACCAAAGCTCCCAACCCTTTCTGACATCTCCTCCCTACCTGTGTCTCTGCAATTTTAAAAATCCTGTCAACCTTAGAGAGACACCTCTTGTAAATAAACTAGTCACCTTTTTTTTTTTTTTGCAAGCGAACACATGCAGTTAAAACAAGATCATTGCCTCACAAAGGTGCTTTGGTCATGCAGTTGATTACTTTGTAAAACACAGACTGGGGTTTCTCAAATAACTTTAAAGGCGTAAGGCCTGGTAACCAACCTACTTTGTTTAATTAATTAAAAACAAAACTGTGTGTGAGCGTGCTTTTTTTTTTTTTTTATTATTTTAGAAGTATCTTTTGTGGCTATAAATTTAATTCAATTATTTTTAAGGAATGTATCTAAACAACAAAAAAAACACCACTTCTTTAAACTGAAATCAATATGTTGCTACAATTGCTTCACTTTACTTTAAAAGGTAACCTGAATTTAAAGTGTGGTTTAGAGTTTTGGGTCTGGAAGTATCCAAGAAGCTGCCGACATATAAAGGTGCTTTGACAAACTTTGGTCCTCTGTGATACTGATGAGGTTAATTGATCCTGCCTTGAGTGAAAGGGAGGAGGGTTAAATGATCTCCATGCTACCGAGGTATACTGTGGCTCCACACCCACTGGATGCAGGTTTTGTAATGTTCACCATCTATGACTTGTGAGTTGTGGAAATCTAATCTATTTTGGTTTGATTTCCTTGAGCCAATGTCATTATACTGCTTTTATGGAACTTCATTCTTAGAAAGGTGCCAGTCCCTTAATCTACTTCCCTTCTTAGTGAAAGGAGAACAGAGGATCATAATGACCAGTTGGCAGCTTTGCTATTAACCTGTGTTGGGTCTCCCACAAATTCAGGTGAGCCCTTCCTCAGGATGACCATCCCAGAAGAAACCTGTAAAGAGATTTTTTTCCTTCTGTTCTTCATGTTAGTAGTTTCCTCCATAAACAGGAGCTTTGATAGGATTTTATCAAATCCTTGTTACAGCTTAGGAAGGTGAGAAGATTATGTTATGTATTAGATAAGCTATCACCCTGCTTGTTTAGTGCTGTTAGAACTTACCTTTGGATAAATGATACCAGAAACAGAAGTGAGAATTCACTCCTTCTCCAGCTTGCCCTTATTGAGGAATCCTGAGCTGTGAAGACCCTGGGCAATTTTGCTGTGAACATTTTAAAGCCCTGACACTTTCCTTTTAGCAGAGCAGGAAGATAATTTTATGAAGAACTCTGGTTAATGCAGTGTTCAAGTCAGGTAAATCACAAACTCAGAAAAGCCGTAGACTTGAGCTTCAGCAACATCTGCACTTCCATCACACTGAGTGCTTGGAGTGCTTCTAGTTTATTCTTTGTAGCTTACAGTATTGTAAATATTTACCATATCATTTCTGAATTGCCATATAGCTGGGAATGTACTCACACACAAAACATATCCATGAAGAGCTACTAAGAGCAGAACTTAATTAGGTGGCAGAAGTTTTTGCTGTTTCTGTGTCTGATTACCAGTCTGATTGTTTTCCCAGCTGAATCTGTTTCTTTGTAAACACAGGTGAGAATAATAAGAAAAGCAAACTGTATTTTGAAGATCACCAAAGAAAATGTATGCTTTGTTTCAGTTCTCTTATGATTCATGAATAAGTATTATATTGGTCTTTTAAAGAATGAGTTGCACTGAGCTTCTTATTCTTTATGTATTTATTTCATTTGCAGTTTCATTGACAGCTTAGAAAAGCCCCTATTTCTTCTTGTAAAAGGATTTTTATTCTCCACAAATAAAGTGGGTCAGCTCCTGTAGTCCTCCTGCATATATTTTGAAATCATTTCCTGCCCAATCACTGTGATATTTTTCCCTTGTGCCTCCTCCATCTTTACAATATAGTCTTATTTAAACGTCTTCTACTGTTTAAGAAATCTGCATTCGCTGAGTCCTGTGTTTTCGGCTCCTATTGTTTCTGCGTGAATCTTTTTAAATGAGCTTATTGTCCTCCACATGCCAAAAAATTAAGGGTCTGTCCCCGGTCTGTATCGGTCTGCCTTGTATTTTTCCTCTGGAGTTTAATTTTCCTCTTGCCTGTGTAGTTTTGTACAGTTTGAAAGACAAATTGTGGATGGCACCTGGAATTTTTAAAAGGCTGGTAGTGCTTCTGTCCTTTTTCATTTTAATCCATCATATTTTCATTTTATACATTTAATTGCTCATTAATATTTCTGTTGCATGGATGAGGTAGAACTACATCATCTTCAGCCATTTTCACTTGCCTCTTGTTTGCTTTGGAATCCAATTCTAAATATATTTTATTAAACCAAAACATTATAGTCATAAAACATTATAATGGGACTTCCTTGCTGCTGTCACCTTCCTTTACAAGACTGGAGCTTCTCCTTAAGTTCCATGTTCTTTTGCAAGTAGTCTTTAAACTTAGTACTGATAGGTTTCTCTTATTATTACTTAATGGTTCCAGACCCACTGGTTAGAACTTAAGCTTTAGAAACTCAGGCATAGATAAGAGTCTTGCTGCTTTCTGTTTGTGTATTTGGTAAAAGAACTCCTGCTTAAATGCTCTTCCTCGTTCAGTGGTTTTTAAAAGTAAAGTCAGTCAGATCAGCTACCAGCTTCTTAACTTTATGTATAATAAATTCTCCATTTTTATTTATTGTCCACATTGACAAATAACAAAAATAACAATGTTACTAAATGAAGAGGGAAAACAACAAGTAAAATGGGGTTTCGGAGTTACATTATACACATCTGTCGAATCTCACCTTTGTATATTGTGGTGGAAATGTTTTTCTAAAGAATTAGGAAAGCTTTGTCCCCAGATAACAGGACGCTCACACAGAAAAAAGAAACCTTGTCTGACCATGTGAGAATCTACTGCGAGTTTTTCAAAATTTGCCTAAACTTTTATCAATATCGCTTTCTTGGTGATAGGCTCTACAAGCCCCACCAGTATTCACAAACTTACACATTTGAGTGCAAGAGTTCTGTGTTCTTATTGCAGTCTATTGATTTGTATTAATTTTCCTGTAAGGCAGCAATGTATTAAAGATATGACTTCTTTTTCTGTTGTCTGCTATTTAAATATCAAGTATTACCATCTAACTAAACAGTCTGGTGAAGCAATGATGCCAAGCAGTAAAAAATAGGAAGAATACGTACTGTTATGGGTAGCTAGTATTGTCCTCTTTGATTTAATCTCTCTGTGTAAAATATTTCTGCATTAATCAGAGATAGACTAACTAATGTTTGCACGTTTTGTCAACAGAGTATAATATACTTTACAGCAAGCTCTCCCAAAATTTTTGACTGGATAAAGGATGAATCCATCCAAAAGATACTGCAGCCTTATGCAAAGTGGCATTATATTGAACGTGACCTTGCAATGTTTAACATTAACATAGATGAAGATTATGTTCCCTGTCTCCAAGGAATAACAAGAGCTAGTTTCTGCAGTGTTTATCTGGACTGGATTCAGTACTGTGCCAGGAAAAGGGTGGAGGTAAGCTCGCATTTTTTTCATCAGTAGTAGTTTTAATTCCTGAGATAGGAGTTAAATGATGCATGGTTACTCTTTTTCTTGCTCAGGATTAATAGAGGAAAATGTATTTCATTTAAACTATCAGATATAACTTTTTAAAGGAAAATCTATGTTTTGTAGAATGGAAAAAAGCACATATTAGAGACTACTCTTGTACAAAAAACTGAGCCTTAAGAAGCTTCAAAGCTGTAGTTGTTGAATACAGAACCCATTCCTTACTGTGCACACTCTCCAACACTGTTAAGTTTATCATCTCTAGAAAGTGTGCCTATAGCAAGTGCTCACAGGTGCTGGAGCGGGCTCTCTTCAGGGAATATCATCAGAGCATTCTTGTTCTTCATTCTTGCCAGTGTTTGGGTACACTTGCCAAACATTCGTCCACGTTTGTGTGCCCTTTCCAAACATTTGCCTGTGCTTGGATACAGTCCTCAAGTGGTAGGGAAGTGCACACCAAACTAACTGCTAGCATAGATCACCCCTGAGAGCACGACATTCAGAGGTGAACTACACCACAAAAACGTGTGAAATGACCTTGCGGCTCTAGAAGGTCAGAGACAGGTTTGCTGCCACACATTTGCATGCTTTCAGCCACTAGGATCACTGATGGTCAGCAGTCGTTTGGCAAAAATGCCCTACTGTATTTCCATGGAATACTCAAAATAGCCCAGAGGGAGAATACAGTTGCAGACAAGCATATTCCTTGGTTTTAATTTTCTTATTATTGCTGACAATGGGGAGAAAATGAGAAGTATATCTTTCCTGGCCACCATATGATGTTATTTGTGCATTTTTCATTCAGGATCACTAATAGAACATCCCAAGTGCTACCGCTGACCTTAGCTAAACAGTAACATCAGTGAATCTTAATGTTTCTTCTCCACTTCAGTTCCTTCTCATATCTCTGCACCTGAATACTGTTCCACGAGTTCCTCTGCATGCCACTACATTTGGTGGTGTTTTCATTGAATTGTCCTTTAAGCCTTGCTGCCAGCTCTTCCTGCTGGGAATGTTTTATCTCTTTCCTTGCTCAGTTCCAGGTCTCATCTCCCAAATTTGGACACACAAAGAATCCCAAGGTGCAGAGAAAGTCTCTGCTAAATGACAATTCTTCACTCATTATGTGGCTGTACCTATCAAATAAAATGATAGATTTAGGCATGCCCAGTAGACTTGAAAATCTTGTGAGTTAGAGATAAAAGAGCAAACAAATGCCTGCACCAGTGCATGTCTGTGTGCACAACAATTCATATGTATATTTTTTACATCTTTTTCTTTTTCCTCTTTTTCCGTAATTCATCAGCTGTGTAGAGGTAAAGGTCAACTATGTGATGAGATTTAAAAAAGCTTCAGTGTGCACCCTGAAAATTAGTATACTCTTTAGAAGGAGCTCCATTCTCTGTTACAGCTGACTTCAGTTTTAGAGTCAAAGAAATCACTCGTTGCATGGACCAAAATAATAATGTGTACTCTCCTAAAGGTTCAAATTCATGGAAGTTTGGTTAAGTTTTTCCTCCTGCTTCATAGCAAAGTGTTGTGTTTTTTTCCAAAAATCTCAGTTTAAAAACAACAACAACAAAAAAAACCCTCCTAAGCTAGTAAACGTAAATGAAACATTTTGACTTCTTGTTAAAATGTGAGGTCAGTGTCATCAATGGCATGTAGTTTCGATATATGTTGGTATTCACCAGAAGTGTTTTCCCCAGCAGTTTTCTAACTAGATTGTTCTTCTGAAGTGTGTCTGGGGGTCTCATGTGCACCTGTTGTCCCATGCAGAGGGGTTTTGCTGCCTCCATTTGCAGTGTCTTTCAGCAATAAGCAGTCCGCTCTGTTTTAGAAAGTCCTGTCTGGAAGAAATAAAAGCAAAACAAATAAACAAAAACAACAAAGCAGCAAAGATCCCCTCCCTCCCTTTTGATCTTGCTACCTGAGATTGAAATGTTCAGTTTCTAGTCAGAGGGCAAAATAAGCTGCATTTTGCAGAAAGCCTCTGATTGCGATGATCTTCCTTCTTGTTCTGCTTAATTGCAATGAGTGTTTTTGTGTACAGATCCATCTACAGACATATTTTATGAATGTTACCATTTATAGTATTGAAATGCTTATCAAGACCGTATTTGTGTCTAGAATTACATGCTACTCTTAAAACTTTGTAGCACTTGGACAGTGATGAGGATTCTCCACTAGTAACGCTTTCCTTTGCCTTGTGCATACTGGGCCGAAGAGCTTTGGGAACTGCAGCTCACAACATGGCCATCAGGTAAGTTTTGGGAATCCTTTCTCCTCATCATTAAGTCAAGATCTGTTTGTGTTTTTTCACTTGCTGTAGAATCTCAATAGAACCTTAGATCAAGGTGAAGTATTTCCTCTATAAAGAAAAAAAAAGATTTCTGCCATTCCTGGACATCTTTTACTTCAGTAATTTGCTTAATAACTAACACTAGTCTTTGTTTCATATGGCACAGCAGAATCTTGCATAGTGTACCTATGGCTATTGCTTGTGTTCACTTGAGTCTGGCCTGGCTACTGAAACCCTGACGTCCTCCAAAGGGGGAATAAACTGCTAAGTAATCTAACAGCTAGTTAGCTAAATAATAACAAATATGTAAGTGTACTGTATTCCTCAGGGCTATTTTTCATAGTCATTGTGCCACTTCATTCTGGTGACCAAGAGAGAACCCTGCATGTCTTGAAACTGCAGCTGTGTCTGTTCTTGGTCTAACATAGTCGGTCAGTCAGTCATTCAAAATACTTCTTCCTAAAAAATCTAGCTTATTACTTTTATTACTTGGTTAAGTTTATTTCTATATATGCTATTCTTCTTACATTTTTATTAGGGGTTCTTCCATTTTCACTGGAGGTTCTAATTTGTTTGGGTTTTATAACATACCTTTTATGCTGTTGTAGGTGTTCAGCCTGAGTAATTGATTGTATAGATAAGGCATTTTATTAATAATCTTTAAAAAAAAAGTCTACCTTCCCACCTAATTTTAGTTTTGTATTAGGTGCATTTGAAATCCCTGTGTTCACAAGACTTTAGTAACAATAGAACAGTTTAATAGATACAGAGTCTCTAAGTGACCTTGCTGTATTGGCACAAAATTGTGAATAAAGCTAGCTAGCCTTCTATCAACAAATCCTTAGGGACAATTTGTCTTATTAACAAGTAAACAAAGGCAGCATGGGTGAATTTGAATGCACTTTATGTTATAAATCAGACCTTTAAACATTTGCTCTAGCTTTGTTATCCTTTGAGATGTTTTGTAATGTCTATTTTCACATCTTTGTTCAGTCAGTCATGCAAAATGTTCCTGGCCCACATGGCTTATTTCTTAGTGTGCTGCTCCTTTCTGCTTTCTCAAGTGGCTTTTGTCACCTCTTTTCTGTTTTTTTGTTTGTTTGTTTGTTTGCTTGTTTGTTTGTTTTTGCATATTCCCTTTCTCTATTAGTTTTGTTCTGGGTTTCTGGGTTGAATTTATTTTCCCTTAATTTCTATACATTCAGATTAGTGCAATGTTTAGTAAATTTGCCCTATTTTTTGATGATCAAAATTTTTGAGTATGAGGATGTGATAGAAAAGTTGATGAGCATTTATGATTTTTTTACACAAAAGATTAAAGTGATTTTGATCTGGGCCCACAATAGATATGTCACAGTGATACTAGAAATGCTTCTAAAAATATCACAAAAGCTTCCTAAAACTGTCAACACATTGCATGTACTTTCCACAGGATCTTAAAATCTTCATTATGATGGTTTGGCACTAGTACAGGTACAGTAACAATGTCGCCTATTTTTATTGGCTTACTTGGTTAGTAGCTAAGGCAAAGAGATAATATTATCAGAGACTTTCCAAAGCTTGACCTCAAAAGTATGAATGTTGAGGATAATTATCTGGAAAGATTTTAAGAATTGCACAAGTCAGCTATATTGAAGTCATTTTAAAATCTGGAACATAACCAGTGAACCAAATCAGGTTCTGTCTTTTGGGAAGTGGACACTCAAGTATTTAAAAACATCTTTTCTTGCAGATAATAGGTCTGTAGAAAGCAAAGAATTGTGGTAGTCATATGCATTGCACAGCTCTATCCCTGTTTTTTCCGATTCTATTATATATAATCCTTTATCTTTAATTAAGTCCTGGTTTTCCTTTCTATTAAGAAAGTGCTCCAAGGCAGTATTGAATCATTGTATTTTTAAAATGTACTTTATGTCATAAAAGGGATTAAATGGAAGCTTCTGTCAGAATCTTTTTCAGCACTTCTTCACAAAAGTTTCTCCTAGAGAAGTTTCACTGTGAAAACTGTGTCACTTACCCACCTGGGTAAGGTATCTTCAGTATCTTTCATCTGTCAGAAAGATCTGGAAAAAAAATAGGAATCTGAGTAGCACAATTCAAGTTATAAATTGCTATGGCTACAAAACATGACTTGAGCTTGATGAATGTTGTTTATTTTTGTCTTAAAGAATTTATATATTTATTTTTTTTAATTGACAAGAATACTTCAGTAGAAATTATTGCCTAGTGAGAAAGTTGGGTACTTTACCCTCAGACATCAAGACTTTTTAAACAAAAATCCCCCAAATTCAGCTGAGTACAGGACGAAGAGCGGTTTTTACCATACTTACTGTCTTTATTGCTTCACAGAGATCATCACAGCTTATTTAAACACAAAGAAGCAGTAAGTAGCAAGACTCTGATAGTTGTACATGGCATGCCAAGGAGAAGGAGACTTTGTCCAATGCATGCAACACCCATAAGGCCAGAAAATGTTTCCAAAGATTAACGTCTGGCAGTGATGGCAGGTCTCCCTCCTCTCGCTGTGTATTTGATGCAGAGGCTCAGCTCTTGCAGAGGGTAATTTAGAGCGTTATTGCTGGTCCTTGGCTGCAACTCTCAGCTTGCTGCAGGTCTATATTCAAGTCAGATGGGAGAGAAGTACTGTGGAGCATCAGAAGTTGGAGGAATCATTTCTTAGGTGATTTTTTTTTTTTTTTACTCCTTTTCCTTTAAAAGGTATCATGATTATTTAGGTTAATCTGGCTGGCACTTAGAAATTACCTTGAACTTCGTCTTGGATTTTCTATTAATTCTGGCTGTGAAGCACCTGGTCTATGGTGTTGCTAGAGATTTCTTGATGGGTTTGAGATGTAGTGGGCAGATAGGTGTTGTAATTTTCTTCCCCACATGCTTATTTCTGTGAAGAATTTCAGATATGTTCAATGTGAGCAAACCGTCCAAGAATCTGTGCTTTGGTGCCCATGTTTTGTTCTCTGGGGTGACTGTGCAGGAAGGAGGAAACTTTGTGTGGACAAAGTCTAGCCCTTAATGTGTCTTGAGGAGTGACAGTCATCCAACTGCCTCACAAAAATAGGAATGCAAAGGTAACGTGCTACATTGAGCTGTGCGCTACAGAATTGAGATTCAAGTTTACATTGTGTATGTAAACTATCAATTTGCACTCATTTACACATGATTTTGTGTAATCTATTAATCAGTAAATGTCACTGTGTAAACCAAGGTTTTAAATGCTCTTATATAATGTATGTAAATAATTATTCAGTGTACCTGTTCATGGAAATGTCAGTAGAAACCCAACATTAACACTAGATTATACTATAAATGCATTCATTAGGAAGGCAGAACATTGCTATGCAAATCACATGCTCTTTTAAACTGTTATTAGGAGACATCCTGCACAAAATGCAATTTGAAGAATGACATGACATTACCATTCATTTATTCAAATGTGAGTGATATGTTTCAGTGTGCATCTATGGAAAAAATACTTAATAACGTTATTCAGCCTCTAGACCTACTAATAAATAAATGTTCAGTGTATGTTTCAAATTTGGAAAAAAAGGAAATTCTCTTAATAAAGTATCTCTCATCAGATACTTCCAGCGGGAGCTGGAGCAGGCAGTGCAGCTTTGTGTGTGCCAGAGCTGAGCAGAACAGGAGCAGGGGAGAAAAGTTTGACTCTTAGCTCACAACCACAAACATCTAAAATATCGCATTTAAAGGGGCTGCCAGTGAAGATATTTCTTTGAGGTAAGCTGAGATGTACAGGTGATTACTGGCTCACAGGCATGCACGTGTCTTTATTAATGAAATAAATCTACAATTAACATTGGGAGAGGTCTATAAACTGTAGACAGAGGATTGGGTTTGAGGTAGAAAATACACAAAGACACATTCACCAGCTCATGAGCCATCATCCATTTGTACTGTTTGGGGGCTTGTATCAAATGCTTTTCATTCCAGTTGATGGAGCAATGTAAGGAGTGAAGAAGGGGGGAGCATTTACTTTGGCTTTGTTGCCCTCCCCTGGTCCTTGCGGTGTTGCTTCATCCCCTCCTTGCTGCACGTCCGAGAGCCACAGCATCCCCCACACCTGCATTTTTAGAAACAGCTTGCCATTGTGATAGCAAGTTTTCAGGTCTTAGCTCAGAGGGTTAGAAGTGTTGCCAGAAATAGCAGTTGTGTGTTTTCCTGATTAACATAGTTTCTTTGGCATCTGAATTTACCTTAACTAGTTTTTAAAATACTTGGAATGAGCCTGCAACTGCAGCAGATGACTAATTGAGGTATGTTCAAATGGGGCCAAGAAAGTAGCAACAACCTAGAGTCAGGGCAGAGATCAAAGCTGTTGGCTCATAGCTTCCTCGTAATCTCATTAGTGTCTTCAGGAGAGAGCATAACAATGAGAGGAATAACAACAGCTGTATTTTATGTGGATTAAGGGCTGTGTGTTATAGGCTTGAGTTAGTGTCACATTATAGGTAGGAAAGCCTTGTCCGAAAGCCTCATTACAAGTGGCAGAGGAATAAGAAAATTGAATGGTTTTGTGAACACAGCAATGTCCTCCAAACCTCTCTGGTGGGAAATACAATACATAAAATAATTGTCTCTCAGCCTCCCGCCACCGCTTTGCTCCTTGTAACAGTCACATTTGTTCTTAAAAATGCTGGTTAGAGAACTTATTATGCAGAGGGATGGGAAATGGATAAGTCTTCCCAAACTAAGCACAGTGGGAGCTGTACGTGCTTCTGTCCGCTCCCTCTGCTGATGCTCAGCTGCAGTTTGCATAGCTGTCCTAGTCATGGCCTTGCTTTCAGCAGATGTTGCTGTTCACAGCACTGTTTAGCATGTGCTGATGCCTATAAGGCACTTTGATGTGAATGCAAACTCTTGGTCTACTCGGGTGTTCATATTTGGTCTGAAAGCCTCTAATGATGTAAAAAACAGTTCTCTTTCCTGCTTGCTCCTTCCTTCATCCCGGCCAACTTTTCATAGCAAATGCAGGCAGTGTTACTTGGGGAAAAACTATACCGCTGAGCCATTAGTAGGTGCACATTTTGGGGTCGTTTTTTTCAGTTTCATCCTGGAAAATGTATTTAGGTACAGAAGTGTTTTTTTCCAGGCAGGGATTCATTCACATATGCTGCATGCTGTCTGCTGGGTGGGCGACTGGAAGGACACCTCCTGATTTCTCATCTGCTTCAGGGAGGTGATTTGTGGGTGCATGGGCTGCACCCACCATTTTTTTTTCTATCTGGTTTATTCTAGGGCTTTCCTAGCTATTCAGTAGGGTTTGGGTATATTATCATTTTCCGTACTCCAGAGATGATTGATCGAGGGTCAGCAGGGATTCATTCTTTGAAGACATGTAACAACTCCCATTGAAACCCGTGCTTGAATGTTTTGAAGCTCTGAGCGTATGTGCCTGCCTCTTAAACCTAGGCATGTTTTAATATGCAACTTAGTACTAATAAATGCAAATGAGGTAGGAATTCACAAGAGCTTCCCTGTGCTCCTACTGTTCCCAGCAGTGAGAGAAGCCCTGCCTTACTGAGTGGCCTCAGTCCCACTGATCAGTTGATTTGTATTACATGGTGCTTTTGCAGAGAAAAACAGTAACAACGGTATATATCCTTCTGTTTTAATTTCTAAAACATGCCACCCACCATGGGCAAAATTAGAATGTTTGAGCTTGAAGGTAGGCCAAGCCATTTCCTAATCTCTCTTTTCCCTCTCTCTGAAGAGAAAAAAATGTAAAATATTTTTTTCTTTTCCAAAATAATTAAGAAAGCTCAATTAAGTGGAAAGATTATGCATTCTCTGGAGAAAGTGTGGATGGTAATGAAAAACTCTAACATCTTAATGCTTTTTCTCCTCAGAGCCTTTACGATCTAAAAAATCAACTGTTGTAAGAGTGAGTAAAATCTTGGCAGGTAGACGAAACCATGTCCTGCGGGTTTGTAAGAGATGCCTGCTTTTTAACAGATGGTTCTGTTTTCCTCAATTTCAAGATCAGTTCTTCAGAACAGTGTTAGGTCTGCAGTCCTCCTATAAACATTACCTAAGTGGCTGTTGTGTAGTTGTGCAGAGCTCACAATTCATGGTGCAGGCTGGAGCTGCAGGCTAACTGCTTCTCTTCACAAAGCCCTTGTGCAACCATCTTCTAACAGCTGCTCCATTTTGTCCCTTTAACATCTCGCTTCAATCTCAGATCCAGGCAAACCGTCCTCCAAGGTCAGGCAGAACTGGTTACATCTAGTTGCATATATGAAAAAAGAAACCCAGCCATGGTTGCTTTAAGGCTCATTGTTTCAGTATGAAATGCCTAAGGTTTAATTCATGCTCTCACCTGGTTTGCTGAACAGCTTGTGAAACTCGGGATTCTTTTCAGTACGTCTGGTTTAATGTTTGCCTGGTTTTGAGTTTCATGGCAGAAGTCTCAGATTTGCTAAATGTATATTTTACAGCTGTTAATTATTTTTACCTTGTGAGCAGAACTGCTAACAGTGACAGGGCTGATCAATACATTTTCAAATGAGGGGGCAGCTTCTGTTGCCTGACTAGGCATTGCCAAGCAGCTGGCACTGCGGCGATGCAGCACCCTGATGCACCCACGTGATCCTCCCATCCTTAGGACTTCTGTTTCAGGTGCCACACTCCTGTCATGGCCAGATGCTTGCAGTGCAAGCAAAAGGGAAAACACTGACCCAAAGGAATGGGTTTTCAGTAGAAACATGCAGCCTTTGCTTTATACCAACCTCAAGAATCCATCGCGTGCAGTCCCAGGTCCATGTCCTGGTTCTCCCTGTGCTGGGCAGCCGACTGGGGTCTGGCTTGGTGGGCCAGAGATGGTTTCTGGGACTGACTGCTGCCTTTCTCCTGCAGTTTAGACTCCTTTCTTTATGGACTCCACGCGCTGTTCAAAGGAGACTTCCGGATAGCAGTGAAAGATGAGTGGGTCTTTGCAGACATGGATCTGCTGCATAAGGTGGTTGCCCCGGCAATCCGAATGTCTCTGAAGCTACATCAGGTAGGACCTTTAATATATATATTTTTTTAATTTTATTTTTTAACTTTTACTGTTGTATTTGTTTTCTTAGGGAAATACAGGAAAACTTGGAAACTGTCCAAATTAAAAATGAGAGGGAAATGGAGTACTTGTTGCCTTATTCTGAGAAACTTCCTTAACCAAAATGGAAAAGCTCAGAATATATTTATTTTACATTCAGTTGATATGGGGTACCCCCAGCTGTCCATTTGGAACTATTTTTATTGCAGAGCTTGACCCTGCCTAATGAAAGTTAGAACAAAACTGATGATCACGTCATGTTTTAGTTGCAGAGGTACCATAATGATGGTTTTTAGCTGAAAATAAATAAATTGATCAGTAAGTTTAAAAAATCAATAAATTGATTAGGCTAATTTTACTGTTAATTTATTAGTCCTTTGGTGATGGGCAATACATGAAAAACACTTCCATACATTAAAAGTCACAGCTGAGAGGAGCGGTGGTTTGAAGGGGGGTTAGTGTCACAGCTGTGTTTGATTACATCATGCTGTTTCTGACCCCATTCTGTTTTCAGTTGTAAAACTCTGGCACACCTCCATTGAAGTCACTCCAGTTTCTTTAGGTCAACCCTTGTATAGCTTGGAATTGATTTTGTTCTTGCTCTGGCATATTATTTAGGCTCATACACTTCGATAATCCATGGTATTTATAATTGCTCTGAATGTAACTGAAGTGGAACTGCTCTGAATTAATGCAAGCGAATTGGACAAAATAATGTTGTGAAAGTAATCACTGGCAAGTATTGCTTTGTGACAGCTAATGAAGTAACCCAATATTGTGATACTTGTTGATGGATTCACAGTCTGTGCTTTGTTGTGGTTTTACAAGAATGAAAAGAAGGATTTCCACAAGAACTGTGGAATGTCCCAGGTAATTTTGATCTCCCTCTAGATTATCCAAAAGCTCTGCCTCCTGTGGTTTCCCACTTTATAACTTGTAAGTGGATAAGCTCTCATTCTCTGCCTTTGTCCAGTGGAGACATGAAATCAGAACAGGTTACAACAGAACACTTTCTGTATTACTGTTAATTGTTCTACTTCCCCCAACACTTGCTGTGACACAAGTCATTTGCGGGGCTATTTGGCAGACTGTCTCAAAAAAAAACCAAAACCACCACCAACAACAAAAAACTACAGGTTTTTGTTAATAGTTCTTGTGTTTTCATAAATATACCTGACCTTTTCAATACTTGTTGTACTACCAGGACCAGTTCACCTGCCCAGATGAGTATGAGGACCCAGCAGTTTTGTATGAAGCAATCCAATCTTTTGAAGAAAAGGTTGTGATTTGTCATGAAGGGGACCCTGCCTGGCGCAGTGCTGTACTCTCCAACAGAGAAGAGCTGCTAACCCTGAGGCATGTGGTAGATGAAGGAGCAGATGAATATAAAGTTATCATGCTCCACAAAAGCTACTTGAGCTTCAAGGTTATCAAGGTACATGAACCATCTTTCTAATACTGCAGTAAAAAAGGAGGAGGTTGATCATATTTGTCAGAGTAGGGACTGGAGGCCCCAAGGGGAGCGCTGTTCAGTTCACTTCTGCTTTGCACCAGTAATTTTGTGCATCAAAAGCAACATCCCAGGCTTAACCAGGGAGTAGCTGCTCATGCAGTTCATAAAACCTGTTGGTACAAAGACACGGCATGCTTGCACCCTGCTACTGCTGTTCTACCTAGACCACATAGTTCTGTACTTTAAGTAACAAATGTTTTTACGTGGTCCACACTGTGTTTTACCTACCTGTAGGTCAACAAGGAGTGTGTCAGAGGACTGTGGGCTGGGCAGCAGCAGGAACTGATTTTCTTGCGCAATCGTAACCCAGAGAGAGGAAGCATCCAGAATAATAAACAGGTCTTGCGGAACTTAATTAATTCTTCATGCGATCAGCCACTGGGATATCCAATGTACGTTTCCCCTTTAACCACTTCATACCTTGGGACGCACAGCCAACTGAGGAACATCTGGGGGGGACCTGTCAGTTTGGACAACATTAAAAAGTGGTTCAGATCCAAATGGTTAAGGTAGGTGTTAAATTTTGGTTATGCAGATAGACACTCTGCAGTCTCAGTTCCACTGTAATCTCTGTTAAGAGAGTAATTGCGTATTGTTATCTATGGGTAAAAAAATTAATTGCAGACAACTCAGAATGTAATAGAACAGCCCTACAGATATGGCAGAAAACACATTCATTTGTGGCTTTTAAGCAAAGCTTTCTATATGTTAGTCAAAATGCATTTTCAAATCACTTAGCAGTAGAGACATTTCCCTCGTTCAGGGGAATTTTACTGTTTAGTCCTTGTGAATAGGGGTGTCTTTTCTGTAACTTGGTGACATGTCAGAAAATGAGGAAATGTGTTGGTGGGTTATGCTCCAGAGATTTGGCAATGTAGATGATCATCCGCACATCATTGTTCTTGACCAAAGTACATGTAAAAACAATTACACATTGCAAGGTCTCCTGACGTGGGTGGCACAAGTTCTCCGTGCATGTAGACTGACCACGTGTTTGTTCCTGCAAACAGGATGCGGAAGGACTGTCAGGCAGCTCACCATGACAGAGGCAACGTTGAAGAAGTGGATAATGGAGGGGGGTCATCTAGCGGCAATTCCGCAGGTAACTCAAGCCAGAGCAATAGCTCACAGCACACCAGAGACGGAACCCCTCAGTTGCAGGCTTCATCACATGAGGTCCACCAGCGTGCAGGTATTTGCACAATTTACTTGGCTTTTTCTGTAGTTTTCTCCCGAGGGGCCACATGGACAGATGCTTTTTGGGCTTCTCTCATATCCAGTGGAAAGCTAATTTTAGAAAGGGGGGCCTTTGTCTTTCCTGATGGCCAAGCATGTGTAGGAGATGGCTTCCTGATATTGTTCCAGATTTTTACTGGGAGAGCGTAAGACAAATGTGATTCGTGTGGCTCACCAAGGGTTCCACTGTCAAACTATTTACTGTGTTATTTTTGGACTAGGAGGTACTACTAACAAAGGCAGAATGAGAAATTCAGATGGAAGGGAGTCTACATGTGTGATGCCCATTCAGTTTACACATTGAGCCTGTGCTTATTGTTGACTGGGAACAGCAGAACTAAAAATATGCAAAAATCTTAATTATCTTAGAAGAAGCATGATGATTTATTTGAGGAATTAGTTTGGCTGCTCATCAGCACTTGTGGAGAATAAACAAATAACAAATAACTCACTATGTCTATACATCAGTTACCAGGAGAAAATTAAATGTTGCCAGTCACTCTGTCAGTTAACAGCTGAGCCTTTTTCATATTAAATTACGGATTTAAAAGTACTTCAGATGCGTTTGTAAGGTAGAAATACTGGCCTTCACATTGGAAATATACGTTAAGTTTGCTAGTGGGTCACCATGGGACCTGTCACTAAGGGACCAGGATGTGATGAAAGGTCAAGTTAATTGACTGCGTTACAAGTTGTGGTATTACTGTATCAATTAAGGCAGATAACTAGAGGGTGTAACACTTGTTTGTTTCCTGTTAAGATCATTTTGACCTATCATTAAAAATAATGGACAGGAATGGAGAAAATCTTGCCGTGAATATAAATCATGCTGTAAGGATAAAATAGCTACTGCTTTTAATTGAGTCTAGCTTTAGACTAATCCCCAGGTGCATACTCATAACTTGACACTGCAGTAATCTGAATGGCAAACTTAATTGTAAAATAACGATCCCGAGCATGCCATGCAATAATGAAAATTAATTGTGAATTGTTTAAAAGGATGTATTGGGTGCCTAGAAAACCACAATCAAGAGAGGTCACGCTTAATTAAGAAAAGCTACCTGGCTATGAGATAAAATGAAGAAATGCACAACAAATGCAAGAAAATGGAAAACAGCAAATGTAAATCAGTATTCAGTCCCAAGAGAGAGTTGATAACAGAAAGAAAATGAAACAAAGAGAACTTTCTGACTAGCACCATTAGGGACAATAGGAAGAAAGCTGATTTGCTGTTGTTTATTTTTTAAGAAAATTAGAAGCACAAGAAATTGTAACAGTAGTCTTGATCAGTCACTGTATAAAAAGGCTAAGTTATCAATAATGTAGAAACGAGAAAAGAACATGTCTGTTTTATACTTGGGAAAGATGCAGATGATCTATGATCTGATCATGAAGTAGTTCTTTGCATCCTAACGGCTACACAGAACATTAAAGAGCAGCTATCAAAGCTATATGCTTAATTGAGAAAATCCAAATAACTCTCATTCAAGGTTTTTAAAAGAGCTGCCTAAAAAGCAAGATCCGTTTGATCTTCAGTAAATATCAGGACAGTACGACGATACTAGAGGACTAGCAAAAAGCTTATGCTATGTCAGATGTTAAAGAATGAATAGGGTCACCTGACTAATACATGTCTGTCAGTCTGTCTGTGCGTCAGTACTCTTTTGGCCTCCCATGCACAATCCCTGTGCCCTAATTTAAGAAAGACCTTTGTAATTTGGAAGGAGTTCAAAGAAGAGAAGGAAAAAAAAAGATCAAAAAGCTGGGAAATGTTCTGTAGTGAAAAATTAAAAGCTTTCAAATAATTTCTATTGTAAGAGATTCTTTGATTGTAGTCTGTAAGTACTTACCTGGGCAACAACAGGTGACCAAAGACAGTTGCTTCTAGCAGACTTAAATACAACAAAGCTAAACAAGTTCTAATTTGAAGTCAAGTGCACATTTTTAACAGTGAGAGTAAATAAATAGCGAAACAAGTGGCAAAGGGTTAAGATGGATTCTCCCTGACCGCAGGTGTTGGATGCCTTTCTTGAAAATAATAGTAGTAATTAATGCCATATAGAAGTTAATTCCAGGAAGCTCTATGGCCTGTGGTATATAGCGTGGCAGACTGGATGATCACAGCAAACCCT
This sequence comes from Cygnus olor, assembly GCF_009769625.2. Taxonomy (NCBI): domain Eukaryota; kingdom Metazoa; phylum Chordata; class Aves; order Anseriformes; family Anatidae; genus Cygnus; species Cygnus olor. The sequence continues at coordinate 79,427,011 of NC_049171.1, read as the reverse complement.
TCTAGTCTTATAATCTATGAATCAAGTGCATTTAATGCTTTCCTATTTCATTTTGCAGCCTGGTGCCACTGAGTCTGCAAAATGCAATTAAAGCCCTATATAAAAGTGCGACAAAAATCAGGAGCATTGGAAACATGTGGGGTTTTCCCCCCAAAGTGTCCTTATTTCATGATGCGGTTCATGGAACACCCTTTGTTTCCTAATTGTTTTCAGGGACAGAGTTATTTCTGTGTAGATACGGGTGGTCTCCTGTCCAATGCTCTAACCTCTGCCTTTGGGATGAGTATCGAGCGGTTTTGGACAGCGGTCAGCTTGGCAGTTGAAATCACAAACAGATGTTTGGCCGCGGTAGCCCCTGCACAAACCCACGCACCGCAGCCCCTCTGTTCCCAATTCGAATCCGTGCCTTTTATTTAGAAACGTAATCTATTAAAATAACCATTGGATGCAGAAACTGCAGCACTTACTTAAACAAAGCCCCCGGGTCTGAAGAACCTGCATGACCCCGGCAGCAGCGCGCATCATCCCTGCTCATCATGCCTGAAGTGCAGAGCACGCTCATGGAGCTGTGCACCTCTGTCCCGTTGCTCTCAGAGATCATGGGGCTTTTATTGCCAGGGTAGCAGTGCAGCATGCCGTCTGAATAAAATTATTTTTTTATTGTTCTAACAGTAGAAATAATGATATATTGTAAATGGGGTGGAAAAGCGTCCAGTGCTTGCCAAACCACCTAGGTTGTAGCCCAGCCGAATGGCTCCAGTGAGGTAGGTTATGGCCCAGCTCTGCCATCTGACTCCATGCCAAGGTTCCTAAATTCTCTTTGCTTCAGCATCTGAAAAATGTGGCTAATGATACCAGCCTCCGGAAAGCAGGCCTGGGGATGTAAAACAGCATGGTTCAGCTATATAATGTAAATAGATTGGATATGAAATCCTGCCTTACTGGATGCAATCCTTGTGAATTGAGCAAACAATCATATTTGTGAGCCACAGCATGAGATTTATATTGCTCTATGCCTGCAACATTTCAATACTTGGAAGGGTTTCAGTGCTTCTGTCCCCTCCATACTACTTGTGTTGGGAAAAACCAAAGCAAAAAAAATACCAACAACCCCAACAACCTGGAAATGCCTCAGATTTGTTTCTGCGTTGGTGGATCTCAACAGATTATCTGCCTTTAACCCACAGCTATAGCTAGACAAAATGCTGGCTCGTGTTAATGTTTGGAGTTTCCTGGAAAGCCAAAAGCCAAGTAGGCACTCGCATGACTGGGTGTTTGCTGCATAAGCCTGGGTTAGAGCCAGTCTGCAAGCAGGTGTCTGGAGGGTTCACTGGCCGATAAGTTGATTTTGTTTTTCATTCTGTGGCTATTTAAATATGCAAGCATAAGAAATACAGAAACGTTTTGTTTGCATGACATAAGGTGCTGATGTAAATGCTAAAAAAGGCGGGGGGGTATATGTACAGGAAGACAGAATTTGCCTAGGCCCATCAGAACAGTTCATCCACTCTATCCAACAGAAGCTGCATTAGGATGCTTCACAGAATGGAGCAAGAGCTGTACGTGAATCTCATTTAAACCGCCAACAGCTTACCTTAAGTAGGGGTGCTCTTATCTTTTCAATCTGTGATGTACTGTAAATATCAATCTTGGATCTCAGTCAAACTGTCAGGCTTAAGAACTGTCTTGTAGATGGAGTACTGCCTTCCACTTGGCTGAATCCTCAAATTATCATTCCTCATATGCAGTTTTTAATTCACAGGTCTATGCTTTACTTTTGCAGCTAAGTTATACCAGGCCATTTAAGGTGGATATTCAACATTCCCTACTTTCGTGTGGATATCAAAGGGGAGTGGAGTTAGAGCAACACTGCTTATTCACTGGGCAGGTTAAAACGTACAGGGCAGACGAGGTGAGATCCTGTGATCAGCGTACCTTTCTTGGTGTCTTTTCTCATTTTCCTCTCTTTTGACCCAGTGCAGAACCACTGGAGCGATTCTGACCAAAAATCAGAACTATTGTAGTGGAAAAAATAGAAAGTTTCATAGGTTTAGTTGTTTCTCATGTCTGAGATTCTTGGATTCTTAAGCTGATACAACCCGTAGTAACATGTATACACAGGACACTGTCAATAGCATAGACTTCATTAGGATACCACCGAAGACAGCACTTAAATATTTTTCTCTTTCTTTTAAAGGCAGGAGAAAACACAGGAGTCAGTCTGTCCAGGCACACGCTGCTTTAAGCCAAAGGCCCCCTGTTTCAAGTCACTCTGGACCAATGATGGAAAGCCGCCAGCCTTTCATCCAAACATCTACATCTGCCCATGAAATTGCCCAAAGGCTTTCTAGTAGCCAGCTGTCACTCCACAACTCGGCAACATCTGTGTTTTCTCAGTCCCCTGCTGTTCCCCTTGCTGGCCAGCTGACTGTGCAGGACCGAGCTGCTGCACTGCTCAGGTCCAGCCTGGCCTCGTCCACCAGCTCAACTCTCAGCCTGCTGTTCGGCAAGAGAAGCTTTTCGAGTGCTCTGGTGATTTCTGGGCTCTCAGCTGCGGATGGAGGTAACACCAGTGACACCCAGTCATCCAGCAGCATGAACATTGCCATGGGTCCTTCTGCCAGAGCAGCAAGTCAGGCAACTCGGGTAAGGCTGAAGCCAGAACAGCAGTACTGGCCATGAGCTGCCATGCTGCTCACCTGTCAGGTTCTTGAACCACTGGTTTCTTACTTGTCTTGTAGTCTTTTTTTTTTTTTTTTTTTTTGCATTTTGGTATTTGTTTTGGATTTTGCATCACAATGAAAACGAGACTGTTTAGTATTTTGTGCATATATGAGTGATGTATTCATTGGTAATGGTAAGCTGGCCATTAAGAATGCACCTAAAATTGCAAACTGGGACAAAAAGTTGCTCTTCCTTTTACTGAGACCAGGGACTCAAGTTTTTGTTTTATGCAGCCCAGGTGGTAAAGTACCATCATAAGCAGACTAAATAGTACGTTTCTTGCTTGCTCACTCAGGACTGAATTATTTGTACAAAGAGGAATGGCACCCACTAACAGTGCACTTGTTCTGTCTCCTTTGACCCGAAATTCAATCCAGAACCTTGGAACCTTATTACTGAAAGCGTTAGTCAGGGAAGGCTGCAGGAAATATTTCCCAAAGGAAACTAAAAAGCCTTCAAGGAAACCTGCATGCGCTGTGAATCAGCATTTTCTAACAGAAAAATAGTGCACACAAACAATTTCCAGCCTTCATCCCAGTAGGCTTCCAGTTCTGTTTCCTTCTTCCCTGGAAAATTCAGTGCACATACTAGTGCTACTGTTTTATTGTCTGAAATGTATTTAACTTCGGTTGCCATCTATTGCTTTCCTCTATTTTAAAACCTTTATCTCTACACTACAGAGCAGTAATGGGAGAAGATGGATTAGAGATAAAGGGTGGCTGCAACTGGAGGCTGACAACGTAATTAAGACTGACTTTCACGTCTGGCCTATCAAAATGGAAATCAAATTGGCAACGGGAAAATTGAGGATATGGAAAGTCCAAAACACTTTTTGGCTAATATCATTCCAAACTGTGTATAACTTCCCTAATTTTCAAAGAATTCTCCAACTCCCAAGTGAAAAAAGCTCTTTAGCCTTTGTGTATTTTGCTCTCAACCCAAAAATGCCATTTATGGTACAGTTTATGAGGTTTTGCCATTAACTTCAACAGAATTTGACTGAACATTATTCATCTGGGTTCAATCCTGCTTTAGTACGCTTTAGTACTCTAATAAGCTTTAACAGTATGTACAGCTGAACATATCAAATGACAAGGTATAATGCCAACTTTCAACAGTTTACAGTCTAACTTGCAAGAATTCAGCCAGTCTGCAGTGGTGAGTACCAGTGGTGGGATTCACCTTGTCTGACTTTCAGCCATGTAAAATTTAGGTCTGAAGTCTCAGTAGATCATTGGTGTGGCCCCTGTACTCAAAAGAGAGGACGATCCAGTTCATCCTTAGAGCTGTCAGGAGGAAAGCTTCCTTTGGAAGACCCATCAGTCCCTGCCAACCATTGGCAGCTTGGATGATACACTTAGACTATGTTATATGTAGGTGAGGTTAGCTCTGGCCAAAACGTAACTGCTCAGAGTCCAGGTGCTCCTTTGATTGAAAGCACTAAGGAGGAAGCATTTTACTTAAACCTTCATACAGCACAGTTCTGGAAAGCTTTCATAGTTCTGGAGATCCTACAGTGGGGTGACACGGTGCGTAACATTTTCAGGTTCATAATTGCATTCCAGTTCTGCTGCAAAGGTTCCTTTGTAACTTGGATTTAAAATTTGATGTATAAAAGCAGCCCCAGACTAACCTGATTTAACTTCTAAGAAGTTAGCCCTGCTTAAAGGAGGGGTTTGTACTGGATGACCTCCAGAAGTCCTTTTCAATCCAAAGTATTTTACAGTTCTCTCTACATGCACATTTGTGGTACTAAACCTCTAGCTCCTCTAATTTTCTTTCCAAATTTATGCATTACAAGTACCTGTTCATTCTTCAGAAGTCCCTTGTGAATTATGCATGTTAAGAATCCCATGCAGTCTCACAGAATGACATTCCTAAATCAATTTTTAACTTTTTCGCCTGTCACTTCAAAAACGGCTGAAGTGTTACTTAGAATAAGCTCCTCGACTCCTCCTTTCTTTCTCTCCAGCAGCTCACCGAGACCTGCGATGCGACAGAAGCTACAGAATCTAGACCGCGTCGAGAGCAAGGTCCGGCCCATGCCATATTCATGAGCCAGACCCTGGAGTGCAGAAGGGCCAGCCAAGAAGACATGGCCCTGGAAGACACGGCTTCTCAGCAAAGCCTCTCTGAGGAGCAGTGAGGAGTACTGCTAGCGCAAGGGCCACACTCTTCTCAGAATTAAAGACAGAGTTAGGTCAGGGAGCTGCAGGTGCGTTTAAGTTCTTTCAAATGTAAGAAGCAACCTCCAAATGTTTATTTTTCTAACTTCTAAGCAAGAATATACAGGGCACATGTTCTTCAGCTAAAGGCCTTGGCATGGGTGGGGTTGGAAGATGTCATAAAAAACACAGTGCCGCTTCATCTCAGGTTCTTGTAAATGCTAGAACAACAAATACAACCTGTTTGACGTTCCTTCCCCTGCAGAGGTGTTGACACGCTTGTGGTGGGAAAAAACAAGCATAACAGCTGGCATCGCAAGTGAATACAATGGGAAATACTAATACAATTCAGTGAAAAGCACACAAGAAATCTTTCCTGCCATAGCTAGACAGCTGATTGCATGCAAATTAATTGGCACTTGATTATAATGTATAGCGAAGGACAACTTTGAACAGAAGCAATGAATGCATAAAAGGACAGTACAATATGTACTGTAACAGTAGAGCTAAATCTGATTATTTTTTTCCCAACAGCAAATCTTATTTTCCTTCAACATATTATGCAGGTGCTAATTATGAATAGCAACATAGCATCACACAGACTGATACACTGCATGCAGCTATACTGAAACATTGTGTGAACAAACCTTGCTAAAAACATTAACAGAAGTCAAATGTGAGAAAAGAAACTAGCCAGTGCATGGAAAGCCTTCACAAAGCATATGGTGCACCTTATTTGCAAAGAAAGCAGCTTTGTGTTAACAGCTGCTCTTAGGTATAATCTCATGCTCCTGTTTGGTTTACAGCAGTGTTTCTCAAATTCCAGGCAACAGCCCCCTTGGGAGATGCAAAAGGGCCCGGGAGAGTTCTCCTCAAAGGCAGCAAAGTGCAAATTAGACTGTAATTATTGTCTGCATTTGTAGTGGGCAGGGAACAGCTAAATGCCTTTAATTGCTGGACACAACTCAGTGTCCATAAACACTTGTAGCCAGTAATTACAGAGCATTCTGGTTTCCCTCCCCCAGAGAAACTGAGCTGCTGCCAATTTAATAGTTGCATAAAGATGGATGAGGCAAAAAGAGAAGTCATGCTTTCACAAAGTTTGAGAAACACTGATTTACAGGAATCCATGACTATTTTGGAAGCCAAAAGGCTACAACAACTCCTTACTGTACTATAATGCATAAAGACACACGTGAGCGCGTTTTGTTTTGTTGTTGTTTTTTTTTTTTAATTAAAAAATTTGCAGCTATCTGTGTCTTGCTATTCCTCTTTACTGTAAGTACTATAGATTGTTTCTAATTCTCCTCACCACAACGTGCAGCCAGACTAGCTTGTCCCAATTAACAGGAAATATTTAACAAGAGCTGCTGTAGCTAAGTCTTATTACCATTAGATGATGCACAGTTGCAATCTGAGCTTCCTACTGTGCCACACTTGAAATTATTAGTAGTAAAACTAAGTAACACCTAGTGAAAAGAAAACCATCCATGTTTGCTTTGTGTGGCAGCAATTTTTGGGTTTTCTTACATTGAATTATTTTCACTTGCTTTACGAAGTTGAGAAATCTTTTGTTTTTCTTTCACTTCAGATCTTGACAAATTCATTATTTATAATGCTCAGCATAATCTAGGCAAAATTCTACTCACATTTACAAGGGGAAAAGCAGACGATTAATGTAAAGTCCCTGAGACGCATGGTCAGCAGTGTGGCTTAGGCCCTGCTAGTGTCACCTCCAGCATCCAGGTGTGATGTGGAAGAGGAACCTGAATTCAGCTGCTCTTTTCTGAGCAGTTCTTGCAGATGTTGCCATTCCTCCCGTGAGTGGAGTGCTTCACACTCTCCCTTATGTGGGACAGATGGAGGTTACAGGCATAGGTGGGGGGGCTCCTGCTGACAGCCACCGGCCCTATTTCTGCCTCAGGAACTTTTGCACTGCAGTCTACCAAGGTAAACCATCACCACTTTGTCTTTCTAAACCCTGCTATGTGTGGAGGCAGGACAAAGAGCTGCAGAAAGCAATAAACTCCCTTGTTAAGTTAGCCTCACATAGGCTTATGATTTCCAAATCTGTAACTTAAATCTGAATTTACTTCCAGAAAAAATAACTAATTCCAATAGTCCCAACTAACCTAAATTATTCTGTGCATCCAACTCAAGCAAACTAAACCGGACCGGGAAACAGCTGCACAAATTCTTCCATTGCTGCACCTGCTTTAACACCCACAGTGACAATGCCTTCCACCAGCACCACTTCAAGAGACTCACCCATCTCCTCGGCCTCTGTTACTGCGCCCTAAGAACTGCAGCTGCCCTGCAGTTCCTGACCCAGCTCCAGCCACCAGTGAGGACAGGAAGGTGCCATGGAGCCCCAGCTCCTGCTGCATGGGGTGGCTGCCAGGAAAGGCCTGTCCTAACTCACACCTTGTTTGGTTCAGGCACAGCACACAAGCAGGAAAGAAGAGGATTTAAACACAAGTAATTTACTTTTAGTATCCATCTCTACTATAAGTTTTCTTTTGCTTTGAAGTTGTTACTGTAGAATGGTGGCTTGAAGAACAAAAGAGTGACCATTACGAACAGTATCACATTTAAATAAAATCAGAAAAAAATGGCAGCACAAACTTTCCTCCACCATTTCTACATAGTTTTGGAGATAAAGAGTCAAATGTTATCAAGACTACTGCTATATGCAGTGTTTTCAGATGTGGTCCAATTCTACAGAATTACCAGACGTAATGGTTAGAAATAAAACCTGCAACCAGGTACAAGGTTGTATTGACCCTAAAAAACAGGAAGCAGACATGGACCCAGTTACTCCATGTCAATACATGATAGAAGATGCATTTAAGGCTCTGATGCATGCAAAGCTGACAAATAGGTAGCTGATCTTTACACTTCCTTTCAGTAAGAAAGATGCTCAGAATCTGCATAGCCCTAGAAGGCATCCAAGGCCATAGGAATTCCATTTTCAACACTAATCTCTACACAAAGGCTTTAGCCATACCTTATTTTATTCCTGAAAGAGCTAAGCAGCTCAGTACTTACCTCACACAGGAGAGGCTTAGTGTTGCAAGGTGAAGGCATCTGTGATACCTCAGGAACTCCACTTGTCAGGCAGTCTGGGGTTCTGATGAGAAGCAGCGGCAACTTTCTCTGCTTTTTAGTCAGCTGCTTCACTGACCGACTCTGGAGCGCCCAACATAAAACTCAGCCTGGAGGTCGCTCAGGTTGAGCGGTTTGCTTACCCTACACGTTCGATCCCTTACTGTGGCTATGACAGCGGAAGGACACCGTGGCCAACATGGCAGCACCTTTTATGAGCAGTTCCAGTTTGTGTCAGTTTTGAAGATCCCAGGTGCTAGGCCTGAATTTTCCCAGTGGCAGTGGCTGACATTTACTTGACAGGGGTCCAAGAGAGAAGCCACCTGGATGCTCACTCGGTCAGCCCAAAACCTTTCTGGTTCTGAAACCTGAGAGTAGAAATGCTCCCAATGCTGGCAGTCTGAACTCACCCTTGGAGGAGATCACCTGAGCCACAAGAGCAGTCAGTACACACAGTTCTTTCATGGAAATGGCAGAAGGGATGAAGAGACGGAGGCCCCCCCAGGTAACAGCAGCACTGCTGAAGAGAAACACTGGGCATGATTTTCTGCACACTGCCTTGATGGGGCCCTCACAACGGGAGAGCTGGGAGAACACCTACAGTACAGCAGGCTACAGGCAGGAGGTTAATGAGCGTACAGTGACACAAGCACAAATACAGCACTTCAGCCCTCACATTAAATAGGGGATATTCGCTGCCTGCTCTCATTTTGTTTTCCTGTACTTTCTTTTCACAGCAGATAGGCTCTAGTTCACATCACACAGTAAAAGCCAGGTGATAAAACTCCTAAGGGTGAAACATGCCCAGACCTGGTCAAAAGCTTCTGGTAACATTTTACCAAAACCAACTACGGGCTGCTCAACTGCTTGCACCCACCAGGTACGTTGGAAGTGTCTTACAAACTTCTTACATATGTATATCCATATACACACAAACACACGCTGTGAACTGTCACTGAAAAGTCTCACCTTGTTTCCACAGACAGAAAATCTTGACTTTCATTGCATTTAAGACAAACGTTAGGAAGAACACTTACCACAGTGATTCTTTTTTCTCTCACCAAGAGGCCAGGTACTCTCAATCTGTAACATTCTGGAACTATGAAGTTCTTAGGAGTCTCTGCAATGCTATTCAAAGGTTTTTTAAAGAGCTATTTACTAGAATAGAGCAAGAAACGTCACTTGCATTTGGCTCCAGCCCACCAAGTGACTGCACTTCTCTTGCTGGGAAATTTAAGTTAAGGATTAGCTGAATTCTATGCAGCTCATTTTAGAAGATTAGAATTACCAGTGAAATTCTCCAGCATGTAATAAGCATCTTCTCATCAATGCGTGTGTTTTTTTTTTTTTTAACTACCCAATTATTGCCATTTTTAGATTGCTCCCTGGATTGGGAGCTGGTATTTAATTACAGTGTTTCACTAGTGCTTGTACATCCTTAAATCTGCAAGACAGACATATTACTTATAATTAACTTTGCAGTAGGTCCAGTGTTAAAGATTCACCTCTCATTCAGCCTTCTCAGAGTTTTACAAGTCAAAAATGGTCTAATGCATGATAAATAATGCAGGCCCTGTTTATTCCATGCTGTGTGCAATTTTATGTTGGAATTACAAGCCTCCTTGCCAAAAACGTCCTTGATTCTCAGGCTCTGAGAGAATAATTGGTACCTCATATTCCCTCCTTTTTTGCACCAATTAAAACCTGCAGGTGCACTAATGTTGTCATCTGGAATCTTGCTGGTACATCAGAGGTTATTTTCACCAAATGTGTGCTATTAGTAAAATTAGCCCATCAGGGGAATTGGGAATGCTCTGTTTGTTGTTACAGTTCTCTCAAGGCTTTCCAAATATTTTACTAGTGCAAGACCAGACAATAAATTTTTTACCTCTGAAGTAAACACAAGGTGTCATAAAAACTAACTTCACTTGGAAATATTACTTTCTCCCTCGGTGCGTATTTGAAACAGGCAAATCATTTCTTTAGGACTGTCTCAGATTCAAAGGCCAGAAATGACTGTTAAGATCATCTAGGATCTCCTGCTGAACACAGACCACAAAACGTCTCTTTATTTCTCTTAAAAGCGTGGCGTAGCTCAGAGAGAAGATGAACTTCAAGAAGATCAACAAAATACTCACCCATCTTGAGATAGGTAGCAGAAAGCAAGAGCCCCTGATGTCAGTGGCAAAAATACCCTTCAATTTAAAGGGGCTGATGTTTCATCCACAGTTGAGGGAAGGAAAAATTCACCTCCAGTGTCGGTAAGTTGTTCCATTGACTAACTCCCCTCACTACAGAAAGTATTCCTTGTACCATGAGACCATGTACAAGGCACCATCAGTACACTGGTCAAAAGTTATGAGAACTGAAGATTTTTCCAGTCTAATTATGGAACCACACTAGGCATCATGACATTATTTGCAGGGCAATATACCTATTACGAGGAATTAGTATCACTTAACAGTGACGAAGTGAACTGCCTCACATGGAATTTGGAGAACTGAGCTCTGCCATTATTCCTAAAGAAACACCCCTTCCCACCCTCTATGTGGGTGTCAAATACCTCCATTTTATTTAGCTTTAAAGATCAGTCCTTCCTTAAGACTTGCTAGAATTTCGCTAATTATGTAAACATTGAAAGCAATATTTTCCAGCATATTTTACAGCTTAAGGGACATCCAGCCTTTAAGAGCAGAAAGAAGTATTGTCGAAAGTCCTGACAAAGTCTGCTTTGGTCTCAAATCTTTCACCTGTAACAAGGTGCCTCAACAGTGCTTTGCGTTTAACATTAACAAACAGACAAAAAAGCACCAAGCAACCACTGCAGGAGTTTCCAGGCTTCATGGTTTAGGTATCTGTTTCAGAAATATCTAGATTATGGCTTCTATGTAAGTCACCTTTCTGAATGAGGTTCTTGGTTCCTTCCAATAACTTTGTTTCAAAGATAGTGGTATATTAAAATAAAGTCACAGTTGTCAGTGTCCTCTTATTCAGCAAACTAAAGCAAGGCAATGAAAGAACTAAGAATTTCATGAGGTCAAACATTCTGGGCAGTGTATGTTTTCTTAAATAAGGGTCTCTTCAGCTTTATGCTGTTTAATAAAATACCTGAGTAAAGCAGGAGCAAACTGTTCCCCAAGCCAAATAATGTTCCTCTCCAACCCGCCCCACTTTACCTCCAAATTTCACTAGGATAGGGAATTTCCCCTACAACTCTCAGCATATTCAAGACTGATGCGTTCACACCCCTTAGAAGGCATACTCTTAACACCATTACTCCTGTGCATGTAAAGTTGCAGATGCAAACTCCTCCTAAAAGTTTGTGCACAGCTGAAACAAAGCCCACGTGAGGGCATACAGATGACTGCCTAAATCCATGCATCTCATGCACATGAAATGAGCTGCACAAACCCCAAATTAATACAACAGTTTGTGGGAGAAGGTGCCCAAGCAAAATGGCAAAACCAGTCACAAAACCACCAAGCACCAGTACTGCAGCAGTACACAGCAAATTCCCCGAGTTGTTCTAGCATAAGGCACAAAAACTAAAAAGCAATATCCAGCCTCATGGTTCACCTGGGCCTCAACTCTGTTTAGATTTCTGGGTGGCAACAGTCAGAGGTTTTATCTTTCCTCATCAGCTTGAGATCACTTTTGGGTTGCTGTAGAAAGGGCAAAGGTTGAGTTTGGAGTTCCCTCTTGAGTGCCCTGCAGTAGCCCTCAGGTAGCGCACTGCAGTTGCCCCTGCTCTTCTTACTTCAAATCTTGACGCGATGGTTTCATTCAGCCAGAGGCCTCCAGCTGGACACAGAGAAGTTGCTGCCATGCTAGGAGACAAGCACGAGTGCCCTCTACAAAAAGTAGAGAACAAACACCCTGCAGGCTCCTTGTCACACAAGAAGCACAATGGAGCTGTACCACCACTGTAACCAGACTCAAGCAGGTAAGATGGGATCTTTCACATGGGTAAGATGGGATCTTTCACATCCAAAACACAGAACCTAGCAGCCACCACCACCACAGGCAATGACTGGTAAACACTGGGGTAAGAGCTAGACATCTCTTGCATTCACAAGGTTGCATTTCTCAGTGCCAGTCCTTTACAGGCAGGATTTGGAGCTCTCCATCCATCTTGTCTAACAACAGAGAAGAATGCCTGTGGTAATTACTGTGGATTTACAATACCTTCAAGGCTCAGCCTTATTTTGTGAAAAGCAGGCAGGAGCTGTACATTCCCAAAGGGGATCTCTGAGACGGATTCTCTTTTCCCCAGATATGAAGGCAACTCCGTTATCCAAATGGCTGTGGCCAGAATGGCACTGTCATGGAGCTGTCAGGGACCAGGGCCATGGTGTCCTATAACATGACACGTCTCTCCTGCCATCCAGGCAGGGACAACGTTTGTACCAGACTGGCATTCCAAGTACAGGAAAAAGAAAAGATGCTCCCTGCATGCTCTGTTCTGTTTCCAGGGTACCTGTAAAAAAATTCCTGTCCCCATCCAGCCACCTAGAAATGTTGGTGTCAGTTTGCATAGAAATAAGAAACAAAATCAATGTTTGAAAATGCCTTTAGTTTGCTCACTTTAACAGTTGTTGAACTAACCAGAAAAAAGTTAAGGAACAACTGAAGTCTTAACATCTTACAGCCAGAGATGACTATAAATTGTATAAGGAACAGAAGTGCACCTGGGAGGGAATTCTGTTTTCATAACATGCAAAACAGATTATGTGCAAGTACTTTTTCCTAACACATTTGCAAACCTCAGAGGAAAAAAGACATTGTCTAATACTCTCACACACTTCTTATATCACAACTATTAAGTGTGTACAGAACTGAATAAGGAAAAATTCAAACAAGCAAAAGAAAAGTATCAGTAAACATAACGGGTTGTAAAACCCATATAGACAAATGCAGCATTAAGTCAATCCTGACCTCATAAACTCTGCATGAAAAACATGTGTCAAGATTTGATTCAGCTCCAATGAACCTAAAGATTTTTTTAAAAGGGGTGTGAAACAAGGTTGCCACCTGAAAATTTAAAATTAACCCAAAAGGCAGCCCTCTTAACTACTGTCTGGGCCACTTAAGAAAGGGTATAGTTGGTTATGTTTCCCCCCGAAGTGGAATTCTGTATGTATCATTTGGAATTACAGGAATTTTCCTTGGAATTCTCTATAACCCTTCTTACCACGCAGTTGGAGAGAATCCAATTATTCCTTCCACCTCGTGAATTTTCAGCACCCACAGTGAAACTTTGACACACCTCAACCAGGTCAAAGTTAGCAAAGGTATTTATTTATACACAAGCCAGGCAGAGCACACATACTTCTGGGGCAGGGTTGTGTTCTGTTACACTGGGGCTAAGTTCTGGTTCCTCAACGCACATTACTGCATGGGATGTTATAGACCCCCAACGGCTCTCTGGCCAGAACAGTCCTCACCACTCTGAAGGACTCAGATCTCTATCAGATTTGGCAGCTAACTACTTTTACATGGTGTAACTAGGATCGGAGTCAGACCGCCTAACTTTCAAATACCCAGGTCGGATTTTCATGTTAACTATGGATCTCTCGAAGTTTTGAATGGATCAGCTTGTGACCTGGATGAACAAGAACCCTTCCATCTCATTTTCACGGTTTAGAATATTACCAGCTTTACCTTGCTTACCCTGGAAGCTCCAGTAAAGCCTCCAGAAGCTTCAGCAGGAAGGGCAGATCAAATATCCACAAAGCGTTATGTTTTGTAAAAATAAAGGTTTTAGTGTTTACAGACAAGAAAAGGTGTTCATTTTCTGCAGGACTCCACAGCTGCCAAGATGTCTTGCAAAATGTTGTTCCTGTTTTCCTTACTAACCTAGAGAAAGAGAAATTAAAACTGATGTAATTTGATGAATAACCTCTACATCACTGTTTACTCCAAAAAACAAAGCAGAAATTCAAATGCATTTCTTTCTTGGTGGAGGAATGTTGAGTGTCAAACACCTGCCTTCTTGTACTACTAAGAACACAATAAGCTAAAGCCACAAATCTGCACATGTAATTGAATATTCAGTGATCTTTTTGGTTTAATTACCCATGGTATTTTGCAGTATTATTCAGGGCTTGAATAACTAACAAGAATTGCTCAAAGAAACTGTGTACTTTTGTCATTACTAGAAATCCTTTTTGATTACCAAGCATCATTTTTCTATTATAAAGTGGAGTTCTTGCGCCTTCACTGCTTGAAAAGATTGTATTTCCAGGGATGACAGCCCAAGTCAAAAACATCTTCAATCAAAAATTAAAACAGGCTTAACAGCACAAATGTGTACTTAGAAACCTTAGCACTGCAGGACAGAAACGCCTTGAAAGAGAAATAAGACCACCTGAAGAAGCTGGGGGGCTTTTGTGTTGCACTGAAGCATGCCCTTGGTTTAAGTCTGTGGCAATGCTGGCCGTTAACAAGAGCCCGTGTGGAAATCCACAGCCCAGTGGTTTTTCTGGGTCCACCAGTGTCGCAGCACCTGCAGACCGCTGTGAATTGCCAAGGAAACATTGCCGCTTGCTAGCCAGCTCAGCTCCCTGTTACAGCAGTGACAGAGCACAGAACGGTGGGGCTGGGGGTGCAGATTACGCCTTCTTGAATGGCCCTGCCCGGATGCAGAGCCCGGTCACCCACATTATGTATGTGAGTGGCCACAGCATGACCAACCAAAACCTGTGGAGAGGGCTGGGGTGGCGAAAGGGTTAAACATTTGTGAAGTGTCAGCACGAGCTTCACTTAAAAAGCTTAAGGAATTTTCTTCACTGTTCAGATCCCTGCAGAAAAGGCAGAAGGAAATCCCCCAGTGACAGATGAGTCCCCCCAGAATAAGTAAGGGCATTCATATCTTTAACAAAGTTTGAAAAATGCTGCTAGAAGAGAAAGGAAAGACACCCCAGTATACATGGCATGAAGCTCTCCACCAGCAAGGTTTCATTGCATTCCCTGTAGCTGCATGTAATACCTGAGCACGTGGATCCGCGTTCCTTCCAGTACTACAGTCAGTACTGAACAGGAGAAAGTCTATTATTATCATCATCATCAACAACAAATTGGTGACAGTCCTACCTGAAGAATTTAACCCCAGGCACCTATTGCTGTTCAGTCACAGACATCCTATCCAAATGCTGGAAAACTGCCCTATAAACCTAGAGACAGTGGTCTCACCTATGACACCTGAATTCAAGAGAGCAGATCAACATGGGACTGATGAAAAAGTGACGTTAAAAAGAAAAGAGGAAAGGACTGGGAAGATCTGCCTGGAAGTTGCTGTTTTTATTGAGTATTGTTCCAAGGCTATTATAAGATAAAAAGAAAGGCCCACAACAGCAAAGAGCAAGACAATAAAGAATGGAATTGCTCTTCAGTAAGGCTATTGAGACACCCCGAGGTAAACAAGGCACAGAGCACAGATGAGCCAAACTCTAAATCTCACAGCAAGTGTCCTGACATCCTGACTTTCAAAGGACCTTCTGAACATTTAATAGCTCTTTCCACTGTCTCACAGCCAACAAAAACAATACTGCATTTTATCTGCCCCTCTTCCATACCTACATGCCAGAAGTCCAGTGAGAGCACCAGAGAGCGTGCCAAGTGCTGGGCAATTCTCACGAGAGTTTTGCAAAGGCTGCTTGATAGATACCAGCCTCCTCTTAAGATCTGGACACATTCTGTGCAGGCAGTTTTCCCAGACAGAACAAGTCTCCCAGTATCCATGCTGAACGTACAAAGAGACGGGCAGTTTTTTAGGGAGTAAAAGCAACTGCAGATACTGCTTTTGACTAAGCATTTAGATAATCTGGAAGAAACGATCACCTGAACTCCAAGCATGCAAAAGGACAGAAGCCTTCTTCCCCTAACAATTCAGGAACTGTCAAGGAAACAGTACTAGCAGAGAGCATCCAACTGGAACCTCAGCTACTATCCATTAAACTCTGTTTTCTTTCTCAAAAGGCAGAGACAACCAAATTTCACTCGTGGGTTTCATGGAAGAAAAATTAGTAGAAGGAAAAATGGGAGAAAATGAATCATGCCAGCTGCTAGGAATAAAGTGATCCTATTTATGACTCCACATCTGCAAAACTATGCAGACCCAGGCAGTGCAAAAAGAGCCCCTGTACTTGCACTGGAAAGTTTAGTTCTCAGCAAAATGGAATTGGGCAACAATGGAAAAAAATGTGTTAAATATCAGATCCCCTATTGTTAAGTGCTCTAGATTAAATAAATTAAACATTGGGGACCGAATCTCAACTGCTTTTAGGGCATCTGGACCCATTTACACCAACTGAATATGCTTTCAAGACAGAAGGGGCTGTAAAACCCAAAACAGCTGTGTCCAGGCACTTAGCGTCAAACATCAGAACCATCCTTGTGACAATAAAAGAAGGATCAGAAAACCCTGCTGAGTTATTGAATGCAGCTTAACTCCACACTAAGTGACAAAGCAGACAGAACTGGTTTCGAAGATAGCCACCTACCTCTGCACGCTACCGGGCATCATAAAAGTTAGCAAGAAAAAACTAACCGTGGGCTCTTTGGACACTCCGGGCTCTTTGGGCACCCCAGGCTCTCCCCGTGCCACAGCCCTTCGATGAGGTAGCTGGTGATCCGGTGTTTACTTCAGCCAGTAACACATCCGACTCCACGAGGGTAAGTTCTGCTCCTGCTCATGCACACGTTTTAACTAGCTGGGAAAGAGCATGCAGTGTGTCACGGGAGCTAGACAGATGTTCTCCTGTACAGGACTTTAGCGTAGCAGGTCTCTTGTCATTGGGGAACTATTGCAACCTGCCACACATTTCACACTCTCGCTTTTGGCTGAAGGATCCACCAGAGAAATCTGTACTTAAACAAAGAAACCTGCATGTTCTAATCTCAGCATTATAAACAGAATGGCTCGTTTTTTTTTGTAAAGGGTTTTTTTTTTAGAAAACATTGCTCCACTGAAATGTACAGCAAGATTTTAGCTGGCTGTAGACATTTAAGAGAAAGATGCGCTGGCCGACAGACACACCCAATAACCTGGGGCTGAGCAGCACGTGCCTCAGAACATCACCTGACATAAAGAGACAGTGGAAGGCTCTGAAGCTTCCTTGAAAAGCCAAGCAGTGCTTTCTAGCACTTCCCTTCCTTCTCTGAGAAGAAGGAACGCTATTGCCTCACTGTGACTGCATCCTATGCAGCAACTGCTGCCTTCACCGAGGCATTCGCAACTGCCTCTCCCCCAGTTCTTCCACCAAAAGGCAAGTCACAGAGAATTCACATTCACATGCATCCCTGGTCACTAGTGCAGCAACCAACACACATGGGCTGTAGGGCAGGAAACATGGGGTTTAGTGTCTGAAGGGAAAGGTAGGAGACGAATGTTTATGGGGGGAAAGGAACATTCTGTTGTTTTTGCTCCTGGGGCTGCTTCAGCGCTTAAACAGGCTTTTAATTCAAAAACCAGAAAGTAAAGATGATGAGGGGACCACCAACTAGAAGAAAGCCGAGGTACTTTTCTGAGCACTGCAGTTCTGTTAATGTCACTTTGAAGAGGAAAAAAGGAGATGGAGGTTTTTCTTTCTCTGCAGAAAGCAAGATCATTCAGGACAAGTTGTTGTGATCCAAGTGAAGGAGGAAGGAGAAAACAAATCACAACCAAGCACACACTGTCACTGTGACCTGCATCCAGTAAAGCCCAGGCTGCAGCACCGTACTGCTCTACAGCATACTGCCCCTGCTAGTCAGTGGGGACATCGAAGTCCCACTTACTGTATCCCTAATTTATAGATCCATAGAGTTCAGTTTTGGATATACAGCTTTATTCTCTCCTTGGAACAGTAACACTGAGCAGAAAAAAAAAATAAATCAAAGGAGTGGGGGCTGTGTTTAGCTTGGTTTCACAAAGTATCCAGGGTGCTTACAAATGTTAAGGGAACCTCTCATGTGTTCCTCTGAACAGGCTGATCTGTTGTGGTAAGTTTTTGAGAATTTCTCTGTAACTGATCAGAACCGCACTTTGAGGCCCTAATATCCTGAAAATTATGTCTGTAGAACAACATAATTAATTCCAAAGTTATTTCACTGACTCCAGAGAAAGCACACTCCATTTACAAGTGTCTTTCTTCTAGAAGTCATTTCTGCAAACCCCACTGCTGCCTTTTTTTTTTTTTTTCCTTGAATACGATTACGGGTAATATTTCTGCAAGCCACTTTGAAAAAAAAAATAAAAATCTGACTGTACTTTAAAAGATTTAACTCTCAGGAATAATGAATACTTAGATGGCAATAATACTACAGCAAGAAAACCTTTAAAAACAACTACATCATTACTTCCACGGCCCCTCACAAGCAAAGCCAGCTGTGAGACTCATACAGTAAGTGCCAACTGCGAGGGTTTTTTTTTAATAAGGTGAACACCTGCCCATTAAGAACCAAATGGAAACTAAAAAACTTATTTCATACAAGCTACCCACAGCTATCAACTGGTAGTAACAATTAGTTTTTAAACAGAGCCAAATACAAACCAGCAATGCAGAACAGAAGGCTCTTTAAGAACATTTAACATTACTCACGTTGAACACTTCAACATCTTTCCTACTTCTTATTTCTTCAACAAGATCCAGTGGCTTTCCCTTCGGTACTGGAATCGTTCCAAGTACCACGGTACCAGGGTCGGTCAACGTTTCACGAACAGCTCGAATAAATGCCTGGCTGAAGAGCTCCATTTTACCAATCTCGTCTATGACGCAGATCTTCTTCTCTGTATCACTGCTGTGGTTTACCTGTGGAAAAGCGCATCAGCAGGCTGTAAACAACACAGACCTTGGAACGAGCAACAGTTTCTGTGCTAATAAAAATTACCTCTACAAGAAATCAATTAAATTGTAATTCTGGGGGAAGTGGAAGAGTCAAAGTCACTGTTGGTGACTGACAGACTTTAAATTTGTCATTTATATCTCAGCAAAGATTGTTGGAAGATGAGAATGCAGGTACAGCATAAATACCTAAACACCAACTACAATAGGAAATATTCACATCAGTTTTCCTTCAAAGCAGCATTCTCACAATGGCCCTGTAAGAGCTATGTGACAGTTCAGAACTGCACTTTGCCTACTAGCAACTCTCATTAAACCTGAGGGACTCCTGTTTTTCAAAACACTGGCTTCTGCATTTAGAATAGATCAATATCCACACTACACAATTACTGAAAAAAGACTTGCATTAAATCTAGATTTGGAAGCTTGTCTCCTTGTAGCTACATGATGCCATTCGAAAAACAATTTTAAATTGAGAAGCTTGTTCCTTTCTATTTTAGCATAAGAAATGCTAAATCAGATTTTTGTACCCTTATCTTCAGTTTCCAAGTTGTAAGTAAGATTTCAGATTTCATAAAGATTATTCTTCCATTATCAAATCATACGGCAGCAGTTTTGCCTATGCCAGCTGAGCCCCTAATGCTGCAAAGTCAGGCACGCAGAGAAGTGAACAGACAGACCCAGGCAGGTCTCAGGGACTTTACCTCTGGCTCCAGTATTTGTAGCATCATGGTAAAATTTCAAGAGGTCAAAACTGTTTGTCCAAAGTAGAACAAGAAGTCAGAAGCCAAACTGTAAACAGAGTTGTGCTGACCTCTCCAGAAGCAACAATAACGTTCACCTTCACATTGTGCCTCCCTTTTCTGCCTGATCTATTGCTCTGGCATAGTCTCTTGCCACAAAATTGACTTGAACATCAGATTTGTGATTAGAACCTCACATCACAGCAAGCAATGCAGAGGCACATTGTGATAGAAAGCCTCGAGAGTTGAAAAAAGAAATCCAACAACTAAAAGAAACACCAAATAAAACTAAAACAAATCACGAAGAGTGTAAGAAGGGCAAAAACCAGCATTTCTCTCAAAACAACTAACTGTTTTTAAAGCTATCTTGATAACCAACCAGGACATTTCCAGCTTTTTTTCTCCCTATTTACTTCCAGGGAAGTGGAAGAGCTGTGTAACATGCATCCTAAAACTTTTTCAAGCCAAGTCCCTGCTGAGTTGCTGTTTTATTTAAAAAGCTTTCACAGATCAGTCAGCTAAAAAGCCAACAGTAGTCACTAGGTCACCCCCAGAGAAACAGAACATTTTGCTTTGGATACAATCCTCAGTCCTGCCTGGTAACATTTCCAGAACCAAAGAGCTCACCCACTGTAGGATCTATCCCAGTTCTCAATGGAGCGAGCAAGACCCAAACTGTAAGAGCTGAAGCTGTCTGCCAGCCTAACCAGGCGCTTTCCCACTCCTGCGGCCCTTTGATCAAACCAGACCATGCCTTGTTCATTTCCCTTTTCTTGTCTCAGGTCTATGATCTTGCCCGCCTTCTCTCTCCTCTTCTCCCATTTTGTACCACATACATGCATGACCACGTTCCCACAAAACGGATTAACAGTGCTTTCAGTGAGAACAGGGTCATGCACTGTCCTACCCCTCTGGCCCCTTTTCTTCCCCTCTTCACTCTCTTGTTCTCACAGGCAGCTATAAAACAAACAGAAAAAAATGAACACTGCTAACCCTCCTAGCAAAATCATTCACGAACTTCAAATAAATTAAGACAGCAGTAAGAGGATTCAGAGTATAGCACTGACTTAATAAAGCCTTTTTTATTTAATTTAAACTATTCTTCTATTTACCAACACAGTAAATCAAGCTACAGTGAAGTTAAATATTTTAGAAGTCCCATTTTATTCATATTCCCTTTCTCCCTTGCCCCCAACATCTTTGCTTCCCTCCTCTCAGTCTTTAGCTTTCCTTGACAAAAACAATCTGATCCTCAATCTCATTTTAGCCCCTTTGCACCCTTCTGTTTTATTACTTTTATAATTATTATTATTTTTCTTTTTCGTTTTTTTTTCCCTAAGTTCATTAAGAAGTCCCTTCTTCCTTGGCCCCTTGAGATTTGGCAGTGTACAAAAATCACAATACGATTTTTAGCAGTACTGTTCAGCAGCTGCTGCAGTTTATGATATGTTATTGCCAAAGTCAGGTCTGTTCTTGTTTAATTTTGGAGAGGGGAAAGGTTGGGATGACAGGAAGGAGAAGGAAGAAGGGACACAAGCCTAATATTGCTTGCACTGTTGTAACAGGATAAGAGAAGGATAGGAAAAAGCCACAAAACGCTCTGTGTGCAGCAGCCTGTATCAAATTATACATCGCTATAACATTTAAAACCTAATAGTAATTATGTAGCTGTAAACTAAAATAATCACTGGATTCAAGAAACAAATGTTTCTACTGGAAGAAGAAAGGAATCATTGAGGGGAAAAAAAAGAGATGTAGGAGGAGCAGCAGGAAAA
The DNA here is from genome assembly GCF_009769625.2 of Cygnus olor. NCBI lineage: Eukaryota > Metazoa > Chordata > Aves > Anseriformes > Anatidae > Cygnus > Cygnus olor. The sequence continues at coordinate 79,405,676 of NC_049171.1, read as the reverse complement.
TCCTTTTTTTTGGACCCACTAACTCCTCCCAGTTGTGTGTGGTAAGCCACCTGTCCATTTTGTTTACCTTCCAGTGTGAAATCTGGTGGCATGGGAAGAAACTTCCTATCGGCTGTCCCTCAGCCCAAGGACAGCCTGGTCACAGGACGACGTCACAACAAGGAGATGGAAAGTGATCTCTGCCCCTTCAGCTTCCTGATCCGATCCTGAAGTCAATCAGTACCAGTGAAACCCAAGAAAGAGGCCCTTTAGTACCACCAAAAACTAGGGCTGTAGAAGGGCCTTCTGATAACGCTCATTATCATCAAGCATCCATTTTTCAGCAGCTTTATCTCAATACTCACATTTCTCAGCACAGGTAGAACCAACTGCTCAAATGAAACCAGGTCTACAACATACTGTCCAACTCGATATTCACGTCTCGAAGTAGAAGAATCAGAACTGAATTTGAAAGACATAAACAGATCCTTCTAAGTAGTAAGTTTAATGAGAATTGACTGCAGTCATTTCAAGTACATTTATTAGAATAGTTACCCCAGTAAGTCTAACTCCCCTTAATTCTTCAAAGGAAAGAAACCCTGTAAGCTATGCATTAAGTCATGCTGCAGATAGCATCCTTTCAGATAATAAACATACCATACAATACCTTCAGTACTATATAAGTTTAAATTTGAACACTGTACTGAAGGACAAAGGAATATAAAAGCTGGCAGGTGTATCTGCACTGAAACCAAAATAAACACCTGCAATTCATGGAAGCATATGAGCTACCTTTGAATTAGGTAATGTGACGTTACAGATAGCATCACTGCGGTAGCCCAAAGCTCAGCATGGACTCCAAAACACTTAAACAGTCTTGGGAAAATATTTGGACAGTTTGCATGTGCTGCATGACATATGCAAACATCAGTCTTTTTCTTAAAATTTCATACATCACTCTTTTTCTTAAAATTCACACCTGGGATTTGTGGGCCAGTCGGTGGCTCTTTAAAAATGTTACATGCAATTTCCCTTTAATTTTCAGATTTTGTACCCATCAATTAGCTTGCAGAAAAAAATAATCTTCCTTTCTGTCTACAACAAGCTATTCACTGTATCCCAAAGAGACTTGGACTCATGAGAAAAGGCTGAGCAGTGCTTCTTCTAATGGTGTAAAACAGGCAGTAAGAGAGAACATCCTTCTCTAGCACATTTTCCATGTTTCACTATGCGATAGATAGGCAACAATGCAGGGATCAGCCAGGTGACAAGAACTGAACAAAGAACCTGACATGAAAGCCATACGTGCAATGGTGATCACCTTCTGGAGGAGTATTTAACATGCTGACACATGAGAGAAGCATAAAACAACAAGCTGCTTACAACAATTAAAACTTCAGTACCTGACTCTAGATAAAGGACCTCGTTTTCCAGATAAAGTGACAACATCAAATCCTCTTCTTCTGCCACCTTCTTTAACTTCCTCTGTGTAAAATCCATCAACGGGAACGTCTGAGGATCTTAGTGCCTGAGTGACTTTCTGGATCAAAGTAGTCTTTCCAATCCCTAAAATCGTAGGGGAAACAAAAAGTACACAGGATTAATCTTCTGTGGTAAAAGCCTATTTTTTAAATAACTCAGCGATGACGTGATTTAGCACAAACACTGGTTATTTATTTATTTATTTTTAAGAACAATTTACAGACTGAAAAAGTGGTAGGAAAAGCAAGAACAGAAGCACCTTTTAAAGTCCATGTTGTACCGACACCATAATGTTTTATTAGTCTTTAAGAAGTATGCCTACAGTGAAGTCACAACAGAACGGTAAAAATATCCCAGGCCACCACTGAACTTGTTCACTTAGTGTCTGGACAGGCCACAAAGCTTGCCCCAAGATGGGCAAATACACAGGAGATTAGTCCATGCTGAGAGCCGTACTGTTACACAACTGATATCCAAGCTAGCTACAAGGCTGACTGATCAATCTCCTTTTCTTTATCTCTGCTCTTCACTATCTTTTAAGATCAGAGATGAATTTATCCTCTTTTTAGATTAGGTCAAAACTGATTGCTATAACCAGAAGCCTGACTTCCAATGGATTAAGCATGCAATACTTGTATTGTGTCCTAGCAATTGGAAGCACTCAGTAAACCCAAGATATCAGAGTGGCTGCGCAGTTTTCATTCTTTGAGATTTGCAAGACCTGACTGGATAAAGCTTTGAGCAACCTGGTCTCATAGCTGGCCCTGAATTTCCTTCCTGTGTGAATTATGCTGAGGTCCTATAATCAATTCTCCCAGATCTAAGAAAGATCTTTAAGACCCTTCCCATCTGATGCCTCCAAGCACAATTTAATGTACCTTCTATGCAAATGTTGGCCACCTTCCAGGTACCCTCTGTTCTCACAAAGGAGCCATCTCCCTTCTTTGCCGTTTTAGAAGAACATCCCTCAACAAAGCTGAGCATAAAAGAAGACAGTCACCTCTCAGAATTTATAGTTAGCACTTCATTTTTAATCATTCTTATCAAGAAAATCTGCTTTAGAAAATGGAAATTATCCTGCAGAGTAACTCTTTAAATTCCTGGAGACAAGGAATAAAGATGCTTGTGATGTGTGTAAAGACACCGACAAAAGTCTTTTCAATAGGGCAACTCCTTCCCTAGGTTTTAAGTAGATTTAGGAACTACTTTCTTAACTGTCTCACAGACTGGCTTGGGTTGGCAGGGACCTTAAGGATCACCCAGTTCCAACCCCTGCCGTGGTCAGCAACACCTCCCACCAGACCAGGTTGCCCAAAGCCCCATCCAGCCTGGCCTTGAGCACCCCTAGGGATGGGGCATCCACAGCTTCTCTGGGCAACCTGTGCCAGAGTCTCACCACCCTTTGAGTGAAGAATTTCTTCCTATTATCTAATCTAAATCTAGCCTCTTCTAATTTAAAGCCATTACCTCTTGTCCAATCTCTACACTCCCTGATACAGAGTCCCTCCCCAGCTTTCCTGTAGCCCCCTTTAGGCACTGGAAGGCCACTATAAGGTCTCCCCAGAGCCTTCTTGAGGCAAAAATATCACAGGCAAAATCTTCTGTGGCTTCAGGGGCATCTAGTCAAGCACAACTTTAAAAATTGAGGCCAAAGGAACTCTTGGCATTTGAACAACAACAAAATAACAAGCATGGCACCATCAATATCTGCCATCTTTCCGAGGCCTTGTCTCTATATGGGAATTTATACTAATTCAGCTAAGTAGATTTGATGTCTCTGATTTTGTTACCTTCATTCAGTGAATTGCCAAAGTAAGCTAAAATGATTCAAACTAAGTTTAAGAAAGCTTAAAATTATACATTTATCTAATCAGAAGAGTACATTCAATTTCAATTAAATGAACAGAGGCAAGGCCAGGGTCGGCCCAACCTCCAGCGACTGCTTTTATTTATGTGGGTGGAGAGGAAGAATAAAGTGGGGAGTGTGTATTTCTACCTGAACCCAGCAGTAGCATTTGAAATTAATTACAGACAACACCAGGATCAGCAAAAGGCTCACAAAAAGGAGAATCAGGCCCACGGCTTTATTAAAGCAGTTGTAACAACAGGTCTGATTATTTATTAACCTTACAGCTAGCACTACTTCCCTCCAGGATAACCAGACAACACCAGACTGTGAGCCCACAGCTCCGAGGGCCTCCCGGGGCCGCCTCAGCCCCGACCGCCCCCCGCAGGCGCTCCCCGGCTCCCAGCGGCTCCCCCCCGGCCTGCCCTCGCCCCGCGCTCCTCTGGTTGTCAGCGCCGTTACCTGGGGGTCCCGTGAGGAAAACGTGCCTGGCCATGTCGGCGGCCCCCGCACCGCCCCTCGCAGCGCCTCGGCCCAGAGAAACACCGCCCTCGCCCCGCCTCTGCCCCGCCGGCCCGCGCAGCCTCGGCGGCCCGAGCAGCACGGAGCCGGCCGGGCCCCGGGCGGCCTAACATGGCGGCGGGACGCGCCCGCCCGGGAAATGGCGGGGCTGCCGGTGATGCCGAGGCTTGGCGCTTGCCTGCGTTGGGGTTGCCTCTGCCGTAGTGTTTCGTAGAAGGCATGTGTTATTTAAGGTTAGGGGAGAGGTGAAATGGGAGAAAACTAATTTCCGACACGTTTTCTAGTCAGCTTGACCTACTTCTCTGAAATATCTCTGTAGATATTTCTGAATATCTCCCTAGAATTTTTTGCCCAGTTCAGCAAACAATGTGATCCAGGATGCGTGGAAACGGTCAGCGAAAAGACAAACGAGTTGTCTTGACACCTCGGTGCAGATACCAAGTGAAGGGTGACCAGGGGGTTAATTGACTGGCTTGCTGCAAAACTGAGTGAATTGGGACACAAACGGAAGCGTTTGGCATGTTAACAAAGATGCTGACAGACATCTGTCAGCATCCCAAAAAAGACGCTGACAGACATCTGTCCACATCCCAAAAAAAGTATGCCGTCGTATGGCTCTGGAAATGGAGATTTATAAGAGAGCAGGGATGAGGATTTCAGTGCAGAGTTTCCAGTCACACAAGGCTCAGCACTTTCATGAGGTGGAATGTCATCGCCATTTTCAGAAGACACTGCAGCAAAGTGGTACTAGGAGGTAGGGTTAATAAATCAGGTATTTGTCCCTCGGGCGGCGTTCAGAACCAGGGCGCATCCTCTTCAACTGCAGCCTCAAACTGAGGGGGTTGAAATCCATTTTGTCCGTTTGCCAGGAGAGTACCCTTATAACCAACTTCACATGCTTTTCCAGTTAAGGCTGAAGCATGGCACAGCCACAGAGTCAAGCTGATTGATTATCATGCACAAATACTTCATTAGAAAAACCTGAAAATCCTGATACCCGTCTTGGGGGGGTAGGAGGGTAGAGAGGGAACAAAGCTTTCCATGTTATCTAAAAATGAAAAGTACGTTTTCATAGTTTACATCCCAGTACTTTTTTTTTCTTTCTTTTTTTTTTTTCCTCAGGAGCAGTGAAGTTGTCATGATGTTAACTTACAGCTTCCTACAGGGGTTTGTCAGGCACTTTTAATCTAAAGAAAGAACTACAGCAAAGAACTGCATATTGACTACACTATTAACACAAGCACAATGCTTTATAACTGGCTACTTCACCCTTGGCCTGGGCTTCCCGCACAGAACTTATCGTGATTGATTTTACAGGTAGGTTTTCTGTATAATATTAAACTATTTCAGACTACTGGCTGGTTGCCCAGGCAAGCCACATAAAGAGACCCATACAAAGTTATTTTGTTCAACATACAGTTTTACTAGGTTTTATAAATCAGAAGTGCATGTGGAGAATTTTAGGGCTATCACTACTGTTTGATAGAACCCCTGTTTTCTTGTACCGTAATGGAAGAACCATTTCATCCTGTTTTCAGAGAGAGGACTCTTGACAGTTACTTCACTGTGTGGCTAAGACCTTGGTCTTGCAAACAAATGTGTGAGTAAAACAGTTGCAGTATCAGGGATTAAATTAGTTAGCATTCCACTTAGATTTCCATTATAATTTATGTATTTTTTGCCATCAAATATTCTCCCCTTCTGGGTGCTCTGTTTAGACTGAAGTTATTTCAAATGTACCAAGAACAGGAGGTAGTTATGCCAGCTGTGCCTTTGTGGAGTTCTGCTGTTGAGGGGACCTTATATTTGCTAAATGCATTTGAAGTTTTATGTACATTTCCTCTAAGAATTACTGTTTAGGTCTGCTCCCTTTGATAAACTTATTCTATAATCTAGTCACTGCAGAGAACACAAGCTGTTCAAAAAACATGACTGCAGCGTGCAGGTTGTCTTCTTTGTAGCTATGTGCTGTAACCAGTTGTCTGGAGTCAGCCTGCTTGCTCTCCTGATCATGGGATTTTTGCATTCTTGGCTAGGGGTTGTTAGCTGAAATAAAAGAAGCAACACATACCCTAGCAGTGTCAGTAACTAAAAGAAAATGTACAACATGGGGTTTACTTCTTTTAGGATGAGGAGAGAAAAAGACAGCTCTTCGTTCTGAAATAGGTAGCTTAATTAATAGTAATTTATTTCTAAAAGATGAAGAGTCAGCTGGCTCAAAGTATCCTCCTGTCCAATTACCTAGCCTTTTTGGTATGTGAGTGTCGGTTAAATTCAGCTCCTACTGAATTGAACTGTATGGCTGGGCAAAACCATGAAGGAAGTATTTGCAAAAGTCTCGTGCCTGGAAAATGCCCCTGTTGGAGTACCTGTGATAGGTTGTGATTCTGAGTTCCGAGTGACCTGTAGAGACTTTGGAAGGAGCTGCCAATCATAGTTATGAACTGTTGCTAAGCCTGGGGAAGCCTGCTTTTATTGCTGGATGTTCACTAAAAAAAAAACTTGGATAGAGTCCTAGATCTTTATGGTGAATGGGGAAAAATTAATTAAGTGCAAGTTTCCAGACCAGTGGCTAAGAAAAGAGGTCATTTAAGATATTTATGGTATTCCCTAGGGCAGAAGCTGGAAGGAATGCGAGTGTAATCTACCGTCTCTGACCTGCACCCCCAGTTGGGCAGTAGTTTAAGTTTCAGCACTGCCTCAAGGAAGGCTCAGCACATCGTTGCAATTCTAGCCCTTCCTATATCTGGCGTCATTTTTTTTGTTACAGAAGAGAGAAAGTTTAAGTTGAAACACTTTTCTTGCTCTCCTACAGCACTTGTCTTTTTGATTCATAGTGCCCTGAGTTTGTACAGCATTTTGCTTAGGTCAGGATAGAGCACATGCTATTTTTTTAAAGGATTTAATTTTAGAGAGTTCTTTACTTTGTCCTTCTTCTCACTTGCAGAGAATGCTCCTGCTCACAGATTATGGACCTAGCTGTATCTCACTAGGAATCTAATGACATTAGTGGTTGTATTATTATGACTGCCTCTGGTTTGGCTGTGGAATACACAAGGCGTCAGCAGGTGCCTGAGAATAAGCACTGAGCATCTACGGCCTGCCAGTCTTTAATCTCAGACTTCCCAGAGAGATAAGCCACTAGCTACACATAGGGCCTCCTCTAGATGAAACCTGTGGTGCTCTCTGTGTCAGTGATTTGTTCATGAATCTTTCCTCTGTGGTTCATGAAGTAGAAATTCTTTATGTTCCAGTGATGGTTGTGCTCCCCAGAACAGAAGAAATTCCTGAAGTATTTCCTGAAAATAGAGACATAAGAAATAAGTCATGTCAAATGTTATAAACACCTTCTAAATTGAAGTGGAGAATATTTGTGGAGCAACTTATATGAATTTGCTGCTGTAAACAGAGACCAGCATTCAAAGAACACATTTCTGTGTTTCTACCAGCACAGCACATCATCTACCAGAAAAGGTGTTTTTCTAACAATCCGTATGGTTATATTCCTTATCATTGTAAGCACACACACACGTCTACATGCATGCATCTACATTTGGCAACATATACATTGGGGGATTAGTTGCTCTGTTTATAAAGACTTAAACCCTTCAGAGAAATGTATGCTGTTAAGAAAGACAATCAAGAGGAAACCAATAAAAATGGTTTGTCTGTATGATAGGACTGAACAGGCATATTTGTACAAGTATACCCTCTAGATGAGAAACCAAACAGAATTTCTGAGGAGGAGGAGAATGGGTGATGATTTCACACTGGTCAGGAATATAAGCTGTATACTTTTGGGAACCTCTGTGCACCACTGATTTTGTTGGAGCTTGCTCAAAACTACAGGGTGCACCTGTATGTCTCATTATGGGATTTAAGTTTAAATAATACACTTCTCCTCATTAATGATACAAAAATTATACCATTAAAAGATGTTTCCTTCAGCTGATACCAAAATGCATCACTGTTTCCAGATATAGTGTCCTCTTGTAATTTGGGGTTGTGATTAATTGCCTTAAAGTCACCACGGCGTGACATTGAGAGGAATTCATCCATCATGACAGCATGACAATGATGCTCCAAAGAGTCAGTGTGAGAGAGACAGGAGGAGCAAGGGGCTGACACAAGGCAGCTGGTTTGCTAGGAAAGCTTAAATAGCACTGCCTAGTTCTAGCTGGGATCAGCATCAAATGTAGGTGTTGCCTTGGAAATGGAAACATGCAGATCTGTCATAGGTAACATGTCCATGCAAGATTTTCCCCTCTCATAGTTTGCTTGCCCCCTGCATTGGGTAGAGATGTTCTAAGAAATTCCTTGCATCTCTCATCTCTCTCTTTTTTCTTTCTTTTTTTTTTTTTTGTAGAGGCAGAACCCTATTTGCCTGCATTGCTCTTCAGGCTGAAAAATAGCATGTGTGTGGCCTTATTATTTATTTTTTCCTAAGACAAGATATGTGCACATGGGTTAGTCCAATGCAAACACCTTTCTCGTCTAGTAGTCTTCCTGTAGAAAGCTTATTGTCAGGGATCCACTGGAGCAGAAGCGTGGCAATGACTGCAGACGTTGTCCTTGTTGTCCAGGTCACCATCCCACTGTATCTGAACACTGGGGGTAGTGCCAGGTGCTGGCACCAGGATCCGTGGACAGTCCCAGGCAAGGCAATGGGATGAGTCAGGTCCAGGATCTATCCATGTTGTCCACTCAGGAACAGCAGGAGACAGGGCCAGAGACAGGACTGGAAACAATGCTGGAGTATCTTCAGCAGGTCCAGAAGACAGGACAGGAGACAAATGTACAGCGTAGGTCAGAGGCCCATCCAGAAAGCAGGACCGGAGACAGGACTGAGAAGAGATATCCCTACAAAATATCTCAAGCATGGACTGAAAGTCCAGGGCCAAGCTGAAATCTCTCCAGGGGGCACAGGGAACAGGGCGAGTGGAGGCACCTGATAAGGCTGCTCAGGGCTATTTAGGCTAATTGGTGGCCCGGATGCTTTTTTAGATTGTCTAGTCCTCTGAATCACGTAGTTGTAGTTCTTGTTCTTTGATTGACGCGTAGCATACCTTTCTGTGATACTTGATATTGGCCTGGTCCTAGGAAAACGAAACCAATGTGATCATGCTGTGTGGATATGTATGTCACTTCACCTCTAATAACCTTTGAACCTCCTGGACAACTGCAAACAATTTAGCAGAGAGGAAAGAGTCAAAAGTCTAATAAGTTGCGATACATTTTTTAACATGCGTGTCTGGATGTAACAGAAAGACCATTTAATGCTCTGAGGGGAAATCTGCAGCATAAATAGAATCCTTATTAAGCAGGAGAGAAGCCACGCAGAGTTCAACCCATAACACAGATCTTTAGGAAACCAGGTTTCACTGTTTCCTTTCTTGATGAAACAGCTTGCTTGTTTGCTCTTTTCAGTGATCTCCCACCTCCTACTTCTTCAAAAAGAAAATAGTCTCCTTGAAACTGCATGACATGTTGCATGAGATTCTTACATTTTTAGTATAAATAGCAAGAAGCATTCACTCTGAAAGAGAAAAAAAAGCAACTCAACTTGCTATGGGATGATGAAAATAGATTTCCTATGTTGATCTGCTATTTTGACTTAAATACTCACCTGCAAGTTTCAAATTTCAGCTGAATTCTGCTTTGTGGTAGATGTCAATGGAATAAGCTGTACTTGAGGTAGGACTTTACTGCAGCAGAGAACAGATTTGATCATATTGCCAGATTTCTCAGTTGCTGTTTTTTAAGGTGTAACATTTTTGTCAAGCAAATGTCATTCTTTTGATTGTTGGTTTACATAGGCATGAACATAAGTGAATTTCTATACTACCTCGAGTGACAGTTGGCAGAATGCTTGGTACAAGCTGCTATAAAGGAACAAGTGCATCAAGCAGCAATTCCAGTAAGATAGTTCAATCAAAGAAACCACAGGATGAAGTGAATGCAAAAATCCCAGGAAAGTGAAGCAAATTATCTCCCACAGGGGGTCTAATCTCCTCAAATTCAGGAAAAAAAAATCCAAAGTTAGCAGGCATGAATAGTTAAGAGAGTACAAAGAAAAACTAAGCCAGTCTGACAAGCTAGATACGTATGTATTTAGAAGAATTGAGTTCTTGGATTTATATTCCTTGGAGATGCTCCTTTTTTGATTAACAGCCTTTATTCACAAAGGATGCAGTGGTAAGCCCTTCAGTATGCTGCTGGACAGGTGTAAAGATGTTCAAGGAGAGCCTTCGTGTCTCTTTGGGCAAGTATGGAGCGGTCTCATGTAGATGCTGGTAGAAGTTGCTGAATCTGGCAGCCTGAGAGAGGCTCCTCGTTCCCCCTTCCAGCCACTGGCGAGACTGAGCATGTTTTCCCAGCAGACACCCACCCACGCAGAGCACCTATATACATGCACAAAGAATTGGCCAGGCAGATCAGCACTGGCAGAAAACACAACACACTTGCAAATATAAACAGCAGCAGTAGACTCATCCTCTTCCCCTTTCTGGCTGATCAGGGTGAAAGCCCATTAGTGGAAAATATACGTAAACATACTTATATATTTATATACACATAATATATATATACACATATACATGTATAAATACACGCATACATGCATACATACAATATGGATCCATGCAGAAGCTGGGTCCTCTTGTCTGCACTTGCCATACAAACGGGTCTCTCAGCTGACCCCCACGTTTCATAGTCTGTCCATGAGCTGGCTTGTACTTGCTGATCCCTCAGTAGCCAGGTTTCAGATCCTTTGGTCTTTCCACTATTTGGCACAGACTTGTGGCTGCTTTGGTACCTGGTTCCCAAGCCTTTTTATCCTTGCCTGGTAATGCAGCTTCGTGTCAGCGATCACACTGACGTGTACACACGCAATATGCACACCCCCTGCTCTCTCCACTTGCTGGCACCGCAGAAACATGGGCTGCTCTGACCTGTGGTCCTCACTTCAGATGCTGACAGTTGAACCTCCATGTTCTCTGGTTTTCCCTGTTTCTGGCACCCTACACACAGTGGCCCTTATGTCTCATGGCACCCTCTCCTGCCACTTAGACCTCTCACTCCACCCAGTTTCTCCAGCTGGTAGCACGGGGACACTTGGGCTCAGACCTTAGGTACACACTTGCGCAGAGAATACAGTGTCCCCTCACCCAAGAAAATACTTAAATTTGGAGATCAATAGGGCGGGACAGACTATGCTGATCAGGTGCAGGACATGGCCAGATGAGTGTGACATCTAGCCCCTTTGATCCTCTTATCCCTCTATTTTCCCATGCTTGTTCCTCCCCAAACCACCCTGATCCCTTCCTTTCCATTGGAGGCAGGAACCTCTGATGAGGTTATTGGGGTTCTCCAATAACCTCAAAGATGCCATGTGCATCTTTGATCCTCTGTGTGTATGGTGACAAGCCTTTAATCACAACCTAACAGATAAGGTGAGTAGACAAGCTTTCTCTCTGCCCTCACAAAGCATTTCAGGAGGGAATGCAGTCTATCCTGCCTCTTGCTCTGTGAAATGACTTCAGCCTTTCACGAAGTAAGGGGCAAAAGGATCCAGTGCCCTGTCCCACTGGTTGGGTATGCTGGACGTACAATTCTTAATTGTCTATCATTTGGGTTTGGTTGCAAAATTACACCAAGCTGGGTTTGGTGTGACTCTGTGTATTCCCAAATAATTTAGCATCACCAGCAAACCTTGCAACTTCACTGTCTACTGTCTTTTCTGTATAATTTATGATGAATAAAATAGGCCCTTACTGTAGATCCAGATGGACAACCAGTGGTGAACATCATTATGAAGATTGCCCTTTTTTCCCCCTACATTTTCTTTCTTCTATTTTATGCAATTACTTATCCTCAAGATTATTCCATGGAGGTTTAGCTCTTCAAGAGCCTTAGGTGAGTGGCCTTTTCAAAAGCCTTTTTGAAAATTTTCAACAAATTATACACCTGGCCCCTCAGCTTCAAGAATTTAATTTCTCAGGCACGTAGTAACCCCATTTGTTTTTCAAATTGGTTATTAGTTTCAAAAGCTCCTAGGTCTGAAGCAATGGAGAGACAGTATAACTATAAAATCTAATTTCCATCAAACATGCAGTTTTCCAGCCTTACGCTGGTGTTACCTTGAAATGATTCCGGTTGGATTTTATTATCCAGTAAGATACTAATTACTGTAAATGAAGTTGGCAGAAGAGTCCAGAAGTTGTTCTCTTGTTCTGTCTACTTGGTTAAAGCTTTTGGTCATTCAAGGTCAGAAGAGACCATTAAGCACATGTACTCATATCTATGTTATGGTATATACCATGAAATATTACCCTCTTATTCCATGTGAAGTGTAATGCATTCGGGTTGTTTGAAGCTTTATCTTTTAGCGAGCTATCCAAGTGGGGTGCTGGCAAACCTACCAACACAGTTCAAGAAAATATTCCAGTAGTTAATTACTTTCATTTAAAATTTTCATTTTCTTCTCTGTTCGGATTTTTCTAGCTTTGGTTTTCAACCAGTGAATCTTGTTAGGTCTTTGTTTAATGAAGGAAATCTGATATTATGCATGCCTACATCTGTGTCAATATGAAAATAATGCCTAAATGTTCTGTTTTCACATCTTCCCCCTCACCTTAGTCGTCAGTTTAAGGGAGATCCGCTCCTCTACCCCTGCTCTTGTTACAGGAACAAGCACATTTTCCTAGTGTGAGTAGGTCACTGGTAGTTACTTTTCTATTCCTCGTATTTCTACCAAGAAAAGAACAAAGGAAATAAATTCTTCCTGCTAAATTCCTCTTGGTGCCACCTGTGGTTTTGCCCAGCCACAGTGAAGAAAGTCACAGAGTCAACAGTCTGTCCCATTCTAAAATCTATACAGACTCTGGCACGGCTGTCAATCATCTCTTGCCTGATGTGAAAAACAAACCCACTTTTGGTACTAGCAGTTAATGGTCCTGATGCTGCTGAATAGCCAATTCAGTTCAGTATCACTGGGAAAAAGGTAACATGAGCAATCAGGTGGATGGAATTCATTTCTTAAATGATAAAACCATCTTCATGGTTACCATTTGCTTTAGTTACTATTTTTTTTATCATGCGTTTTCTAGCTTAGCTGCATTTGTCATGTTACTGGTAATGTAGTTATGTTTAATTTCTCCTACAAACCTTTGTGGAAGGCTGTGTATAATTCTGTTTCTGTCATCACAAATTCTGATTCATCAGTTTAGGTTATTGTGCTGGAGTCTTGGTTGCTAGGAACAGAGGTTTGCCTCCTTGCCAGGAATCGAGGATTTGTTTTCTTCCCAGAAGAAAAGCTGTTATTTACTTGTTCGTAATACGTGCTTTGTCTGCATGACTGCTGTTCGGATCCATTTGTAGTTTAGGTGGTTTTCAAGTAAAAATCCTTCCTGAGTGATAATTTTTTGAAGCAAGTGGATGAACGCCACGTGGGTAGAAACATCATACCAAAGCAATACATTTAAAATTTAATAAAGGATGGATCCTTGCCTTATGACTTTGTGTCAGAGATTGCCCTGCTGCCACGTGGGTTGGTATTCAGTCTCACTACTGCTAGTTGTTGTAGTTAGTCCATGGCAGGCCTGTTCCCAGGGGTGGGGAAAGACACCTGCCTTCCAATTTCATATAAAATACTCTTGTGCTAGGAAACTTTTCCCCATCCAGTGTTATTCCTGTTCCACGGTGGAAAAAATCTAATTCTATGTTAACCTGATATTAAGTTTAATTGTTGGAAACTGCATTCTGGAAAGTAGCATTTAAAGATCACCTGGGCAGTCGGTGTCAAAATAAAATCTGACTGCTCTGGCTGTTAAGCCAGGAGGTGATGTGGTTAAGTAGCCTTTTAGTTAGGGCAACCATGTAAGGAAGAAAATGTGGAGGCAGGGGTCACAGCAAGGGGTCAAGAAGATGCTCTCCCTCGGTCAGAAGTCTCCTGACCCACACTCTTTAATGAAAACAGGAATGGTCATGTTATTTACCTGGATTGAACTGTAGACTGCTGTCATGCTGAAAGAAGAGCAAGAACTGTTCTTTTTGTCCTCGTGTCCCAGCCTGAGGCTCGGGCCTTTAGAAGTGGCTAAGTTGGTTGGAAGGCTGTAGCCCTGGGTTGCTTGGACCAAAGGCCAGAAAAGGTTTGATGTGTTTTTGCTTCCCCCTTGTTGAGTGAGTGTGGAATGTTTTTCCCTCTTGGAAACTTTAGAAAGGAGCTAGGATTGGGTTTGGGCTTTTTTTGCATCCTTATTCTACCATGAAGTTGGTTGCCCTGCAACAGAGCGAGGAGTTCAGTCTCTGCTTTATGTGCTGTCAGCCCTGGGGGCTCTGGCCTCAGCCCATATCCAGCCCCACAAAGCCTGACTGCAGGCTGATAAGTGTGTTTACCCCAGCCTTAAATATAATGTTGCAGTCATTGCCACTTTTGTGTTACCTTCCTTCTGTTGCAGGAGTCTCAAGTTTGTGCAACCTCCATAGGCAGTCCTGTTCCTTTCCACCTTCATGGAAATAAACAATTTATGTGAGTAAGTTTCTATAAATGTTTTCTGTTCGTGCTATATGATTTTAAATCCTTCTTGTTTTACATTGGGTACAATTAAAATCAGTATTTGCTGTGTACTGTATGTAATATAACTACTTAAAACTTTAGAAATGGCTCTGTTAGGCTGGTTGCTGATGTTTTAGCGAACATCTGTTATGACTCTACATTGTAGAAATCTGTGTGAGAACCAAAAGGTCCAAAGGAGATCCAAAAGCAGAAGTTCGGTGACTAATACTGTGATATGTTTTGAAAGTTTCTCTGTTAATCTCAGTGTCCTGACTAGAATGTGGTTTTGATTATTTATGTTCTGTTTCTTTCGTATGTCCTCCTATGTTATGTATTTGACTGTTGTAGCACTTGGCACTGCCCGTCCCAGTCCATTTTGGTTGTGGTGTCACAACTCGCATAGCACAACATTTTCCTCCAGAGGTGTAAACAGCGTTTCACTGTGTAAGTTGGCAGGAGGGAGGACAGTTATTCCCCTGGTATGCAGACAGCCCAGAAATGAATCCGTCTGAATGAAAGGTGCTCTGTAAGTGTAAGATCATTACACACTTACAAAAGCCTGAATGTTGCTTAGTATAGAAGTATAGTCTTAGGTATTAAGAAGTATAGTTCTATACTTCTGACTGTACTGCTGACACTCTTTCCTTGGTGGTAGTGATAGGTCTTTAGTGCTTTTCTTTAGTTTTGCTCTTTTGTGGTGTTTTGTTTTTGTTTAAAGAGAATAATCTGAGAATCCTGGCTCCATTATTCAGCACAAGCTGGTCCCAGAGCTTTTCCAGGAGGTGCCACTAGCTCTTATAAAATTTGTATCAATCCAAGATGCATGCAACGAGTATACCACTCTTTAAAGTACTTTACTTCTTCATTCTGGCATGTAATTCCTCAAGGAATGGAATGATTTTTAGGCATCACACCTAGTGAACAAGGATGCTAAATGTCCTCTGAGGATACCGGTCACTGATGTCTCAAATGATGATCAACAGTAACCAAGTACTGACATAAAGTTTAGTTTTACAGGCATCTCTAGTACTGCAGAGGTACAGACACACAAATGTATATAAATCCCAAATGCTGTCCTTCTACTAACTCGTTCCATTATCTCTTGAATCTTACTTGCCCTCTTCTGTATTTTTTTAATTTTTATTGCTGAAGTTTAGTTGCTTATAAGTAGAGCTGGCAAGTGGATTTGGAAGAAAGGATGAGCTCCGCCTCAGACTCAAACTGCCTGCGTCAAAGGCTGGAGACTCTGGTTGACTGCAATTCCACCCCATCCGTGTGCGACAGCAGGCTTGCTGCTGCCCCTACCATTGCAAGTCTGAGCCCTGCTTCTCCCTCCAACTAGCCTGATACACTTGCTGACCTCTTTAGGTCTCTCTCCTCCCTTTCTTACCTGCACTGGCTCAGATCTTGTAGTTTCAGCAAGACCCAGTGATCTCAATAAATGAAATGGTCTTCAAGTCCATTCACAGTATGCCAGCCATGACTTCTGTTTTCTTCAAAGGTTTTAGTCAGAACTCTAGCTTGAGACTGAAAACAGAAGGTTGGATGTTTCTTTGGCCTTAGCATTGCATGTTCTTCCTGCTTTTCCTTCAAATGTTGTTCATTATACAGTCCTTTGTACTTTACAGTTCTTTCCTTTGAAGTCATACATGTGTTTATCACAGATTAGTGTAATTGGTGTGAGCCTGCTCTGGTGGAACAGGTAGAAAGCTGATACTCCAGTTTTGCAGATAGTAACAGAATAGCACAGTTGCAGACTCTGGTACATACAATGGGGTTTAGTCATGTGCTTTTAACTGTAGGTCTAATAGTAGTGTCTCTGATCTCTGGGGAAACAGATGTCATGTTAACTTGGCTGCTGCCTTTATCTTGTAGAGTCTCGATTTCGGATACCAAAATTTAGTGTCTTCTGAGTTCTTGTGTTGTTTTACTATAATTGTCACGGATCTCAGTTTTCTCTGTTGTTATGCAGTTTTTAAGTGGGTTGCTTCTTTTCTGTATTTCATACTCCAAGAAGGCTTTGCATTCCCAAAAGATTATTCAGTTTTTCCAACAGCTATACCTGTCGGTTCAATAAAAGAACTTACATCTACCTACAAACTTTATCTTGTCCTACACTGTAGTCTTCTTTACCTATTCTGGTTTCCTTGAATGCTGAACAGGGGGTTTCAAACTGCTGCAGGGTATCTGTAAAATACACAATGATGAAAGAAATGTTAGCAGTCAGAATCTGGCAGCTGGTTTTAAGTTTCAGACTTAAGTTTTGTTGAGAGGACAGGGTAGGGCAGTTTATCTGTAGATAAAGAGACCATCTTTCTTTTTATCCACCTTAGTCTCCAGTTAGAGTAATTTATGAAAGATTAAAAAGTAAAAAAAGTAAGTAGCATTCTCGTTCCTGCAGACTGTAAGCTGCTAATGGATAAACCTTCAGGGATTTAAAATTCAGTGCAAATGAGCATCCAACTTTAGATTGTTGTGAGGTACATATATGAACATCTCACATCTGAGAAGATATCTTACATAGGTTTACTATTCTCTGCTGCCAAACTGGAATAATATGAACTTTCCTCAGTCATTTCATCATTTTTTGTATTAGAAGAGAAAAGGGAAGTAAACTAACTACCTGAGCTTTTGAAGATGTCTTTAACATACTGGACTTGATTTCAGTTTAGTGAGACTAAGAGATTTTCTGTTTATTCAAGTTATTTTGTCTTTTCCCACTAAATATACTGGTTTGCTCAGAGATCAAGAATTTAAATACTTGACTGTGTCTGTCTTCGCATGTACATGTATATGCTTCTCTCAAATATACATTTACACACACACCTATGTTATAAAAATACACTCTGAGAGACACAACAACTAGCATTTTCAGCATACTCGTACTTCCACTTGTGCACAAGGATCAGCCAAATGCTAACATTGCAATCATTTTGCAGCTATTTGCAGAACATTAATTGTTTTTCTCACTTCAGTGTGTCATTGTAATTAATTCACATTGGAGAATAACATTCCATTTTTAATTTAGCTGCTTCCACTTAACTCTGAGTCCTTGTTAGAATGAAGCTTAAACAATGACTGCATCTTAGGAAAATACACAACGAGAAAATAACATCTGCTGCACAATGTTGGCAAACACCAGGCCTAATGAATGGTCACCAGTATCTAAACAGCTGTCTGTTTGCAGTTTAAAAATATTCTTTAAAAGTTAAAGTACATTTCTAAATTAATTTAACTCTGATTTGCAGTGTATGGCTCAAATTGCTTTGCTGTGGTAACGGGTGATGGAAAAGTTAGTGAATTGAAAGGTTTCTGTTCCCCTTAAGAAGGCTGACATGAGTGTGACATCTGTGTTGGCTTGTGGAGTCAATATGGACAATTTGACTTGGTGAGGATTATCTTGTCACTGGAGAAAACCTTTGTAATTAGCTGAATATAATCATCTACCTAGAAGTATTGCAGATCAGAATACTGGAGGGTTTTACTGAAGTAGGAAATGAATGGTTAAGGGAAAGAACCAACTAGCCATAGCAAACAATCAGATGCAATAAAATAGAAACAACTTCAGTGCTCTCCACTCCGTACATCATATTTGTAACAACGCTCAGTCTGTACATCTTGTATCCTGTTAAATCTACTCCACAACCCAGTACTGGCAGTGGAGGTGCCAATCCTCAAAACAACACATAAACTCCACACAACGTCCGTAGTCCACTCTTTCTTTTGTCTCTCTTCACTAAAGAGGCATAAAATTCAGTTCCCCTGTCCTCTTGGGATATAAGTTCCTTTAAACTTTCCTTGGTTATCCACGTCAGCACTAGGAAGGTCCATTTTCTAATGAAGAGTTTGATTTTACAGCCAAGACATTGAGTGCACAGAGTCAGTGGTCTGCAGGTCAGGAGTCAGCCAGCAATGCAGATTTTAGAGGATTTCCCCAAATTTGTAGTTTTTTAGCCTTGCAACAGTATCACTAGCTTGTCAAGTTTCAAAGCTGCATGTCTACTTTCATACAGATATGTGTAATACATTTGACCACTTTTTTTTTTTCCTAATGGTGGCATTAATACTTGAATAACCTCATCGTGACGTACGTTCTCTTTCCTCCCTCACTTTTCCTCTGAAGCAGACAGCATTTAAGAAGATGAATTGAATTTTGAAAATGAGTCAGCAAAGTACATGTTGTGTTTTATCTGTATCATACACAGAAAATTAGTGTTACAATGTGTCAGTAATTCATGATGACATTTAAATTGGGCAGAATGCAGCATAGATCACAGAGTGGTGAGCAATATTCATTATTCATTTTAGACCTCTGGACATAAAGAATAATTAAAATGAAATCTCTAGATGTTAGTGAGCCTTTTTCCCTTTTGTCGAGATAATCTTGGAAGTATTGCACATGCTTAAACAATTAAAGAGGTTAAAATAGTGCACAAGCTCAGTGCCATTTAATATAAACAGTCCTTCACCCCTTTCACTGTAAAAACTTACTGGATTGCTGTGTTTTCCTTACTGGAAAGTGCAATCTTTAACTTTGCAGCTGAAGTTTCGGATGTATCTTCCCGTTTCTTCTACGTATTGACATTTATCATAAAGATTCTCAGTAATTTACTGAACCTAGACACAGCAACAAAACCCATGGGAGGCAATTTTTTCAAATGGCTTTCCGTCTCCACAAAGTAGCTTTTTCTGAGTGACTTCCCACTTCAAAACTATGGTTTGGGGTTTTTTTAATCCCCTGATCTTAGTCTCTAGCAAGTGCGATGCACTGAGTATCTTGTAGGAGCCACTGAACTCTGACTTCTTATTCCTTTTATGCTTCTCGTGTTTCATTGCTTCTCCACTATATCTTCCAGCCAACGTCAAGAGAAAGGCAAGGGAGGGGGTACACGTGGAGAGAACTTCCCTTGCTTAACAATGAACAAAGCCACGAATTACCATTTATTCCACAATTACAGTGGATGATGCACGGGATGTATGTGTGGAATCCCAAAAGAATTCTGGTGTGTGAAAAGTTGGTTTCTTTGACTTTTCTCTGTCTTTGCAGTGATGCACTCTGAAATGAAAACAACCAAGCAAACTATTTTTGGTGTCAGTTTTCCTTCTCAGCCTTGTTTCTGCTCCTTAATCTTCCACCAGGGGTATAGAAACACTTCAGTGCTTGGGCTCATTTAATTTTTCTGCCTTTCACAAAACGTCAGATTAAAAATTGCTTCCTTCTCTTATACCTGGTAATTGCCTGTGCACTTTGCAGCCAAAAATAAGGGGCAGAGTGTGGCCTCTGGAGTAAAACAGAGCAGGAAGTTGGTCTCACTGAGTTCCGACAGGGCGGCAGAATGCCCTCTTCTCTTCCCTGCCTTTTACTCATGCAGAATGGGAGGAAGCTTTCTGCTGTATATTTTGTCCTCTGAAGTGGAGGGGCAGCTTTAGGACCTACAAGGTTGTATCCCAGCTTCCCTCTCTCCTTGCCATTGCCAGGCTGAGACACTGAGCACTTAGGGTCATGCGAAAGGGGACCTCTCAACTGTTGTGGTGCCTCATGCTCTGCCTTAGAGCTGCACCTGCGTGTGAATATGTTGAACAAGAACACATACAGGAATGCACAGGAAAACTGGAAAGCAGCAAGCCACCAGGAACCACACTATTCATCCAGATCTGCAAACAGAGTGTCGGACTTGCTAACGAAACGTCTAGATTTGTCAGAAAAGAGTGCTGTCCTTGGCACTGGAGAAGAATTATTTAAGAGACAGGTAAGGGAAATAGTCATCTGGAGAAAGACAGACTTGAGAAAAATAATCTGATGGACACACTCACTTAAATTGAGAGGGAAATGCAAGACTACAGCAATGCAAATCAGTGAAGCTTTGTGTTAGGGACAATCAGTCTATTCCAATCTACTGCTCCAGGCTTCTTCATGCGTCATGGAACATAGTCTGAAAAGGAGAACGGGTGGCAAGATACGCTTAAAATAATGGCAGAGAGACAGTGAATTCTATGTGCCTGTTCGTTTTTTCCTATTTTATAAATATACACAGATTTTAGAAAACCAGCTTTGCCTTTCCTGTGGAATTGTTTGCCAAAAGGATTTGCTAAATGTAGGTTAGTTAAAAAACAAACAACAACAACAAAACCCACAGAGATAAAATTGTAACAATCCTCTTTTTTATAAGCTCATGATTTTGAAGTCTCTACATAACTGCTATTTCAGGACATAATGCACAATAAAGATAGTCATTTTTCTCCCCTTACCTCTCTCCTAAATATCATATGGTCCTAGTAAATACCAGAGAATGCATAGCTCTAAAACTTAAGCTCTTTACAACTACAATCAGCTGTAAATTTAGTATGCTTATTGGAGGCTGTAGCCACCAGACATCATTTTTGGCAATGTCCTCAGTCAGAGGAAGATCTGTGAGGCTACAGTTGTTTCTTTAAATATAAAAAATAAAATGTGAGCTGTGAAGGGTGGGTGGAGGAACAGGCTGCTGTACTGTGTTTGATATCTTAGACCGTGTCTTGTCTGGATCAATAGAAACATTGATTTGCTTTGAGCCGCTGGCCATCTTTTGTACAGGAAAGGTACAAATTTGCTTGCTTACAGCTTTTTGAGTCTAACAGTACAATATCTCATATAGAGGATTAGCATGCTTTTGTACGTAGCATGAGGCAAATACAAGGTCATTGCATGGAAGTTTGCAGATGATAAAAAATCATGGAGCGGTAAAAATGAGGAAGGTAGGTCGTTTTAGAAGAGCAGCCTGTATTGCCTCATGAGCTAGGTGCATTTACGCATGCCAAATGAAAGCCTGCATGCATCAGAAGTGAAAAAGTAGATCACACTTACAGATTGCAAGCTATGTCTCGACAAAGAAAGCTTCAGAAAGGATGAGAAAGGGACAGAGGTTGATGGTAATTGGTTGAATATGTACTCCTGGTCCTACACTAAAGCTGAGTAACTGGCACTGTCCTTGACAGTATAGCTGGGGGAATCTAGAGCAGGGATGGAGAAGCTCGCTCTGCCATTATGCAGCATTAGTGGGCACGTTACTGGGCTTCTTTGTCCTGGGCTGGTGCTAATACAGTTAGGACAGGAGAGAACAGTGAGGTAAAAAGTCATTATGTCTCTCAGAATGAAATTCATCCGTTCAGGTGACTTGAGGTGACTTAATCACTCTTAATACACGCAGGAAGGTTTGTAGGGCAGTTTTAATGAGCTCTAATAGGGGAATTGGACAAACTCACACTGGAAATAGAGTGCCAAATTTTTTAAATGGGCTGGTAATTAGCTTCTGGGACACAGCAGTCATGACGGATTTGTCATCACTTATAAGACTTTATATCTGACTGTGCACTTCTCCATACAATTAGTTTTGACTACAGCTTATTAAAGTGACGTGGGAACTGTTGGACGAGGGCATCTGCTCCGGCTACGTGTGTGCTTTCTGTTTTAAACTTACTTGCAGTTGAGGTACAGTCCTGCTCTGCAGGAAGTGCCAAGGTTCAGTTTTACAGACAGTACAAACCACCTTCAAAATTGCAGATTTCTGGAGCCTGCAAGGCAGGAATAGGAATGCCATCCCTCACTGTGGTTTTTCTCTCAGGCAGCACTGATTTTCTCCATGTGGTCTCTGCTCATCCTTATCACCTGTTTCCTCACTGGAGCTGCAGGGAGATCTGGCAGATCACTCAGTGCTCTTGCTGCAGTGTTTGGTGGTGATTCTGCACTGTTAAACCGCTTTACACTGGTGGAGGATCCTGGCAACTCCACTGAATGCTGCCATGGTACTTCTGGTGTGACAGAATGGGAAACTGAATCCAAACTTAAACTGTGTGGACAACTGTAGGGGAATCAAATGCTGTTAATTAAGGAGAGGTTGTTCAACTCCTTCTTCCAGGGCTTTAGCTTTCAATGGACCTCTGTCCAGTGTAAAAGTGTATTTCTTTCTAAACTTGCTAACAAACTGAAGGCAAAGTGCTGCAGTTACTTCAGCACACGTAATTTGCAGTGGTGAGGGGAGATCATGTAATCACCCTTCATCTCAAAAGGATGGCTGTCTATGGCACAGAGCATTCTGCTCTGTGACACTGTTGTTACCTGCATTGCACTGGTGCAAGTGCAGGATCTGGTGGCTTTCCCAAAGACTGCCTTGTGTATGACCTATCTTGCATCTCAACTGTCCAAGAGAGAGCTCTGGGAGAATCAAAGTCGTGTTAAATTTTGCAAGGGGAACGTGTCTCATAATGCCTACATTTTTCCCCTTTACTTTACTCGTACTCTGCACATCTGCTTCAGTCCTGCCTGCTGCGCTGAAGCGATGCCAACTGCCAGGAAAGTCCCTGCGTCATCAGTTCAGTGAGCACAGAGGAAGTGCGGGTAGGATCAAGAAGCAATCTGAACATGACCTCGTTTGAACTGGTCATCTCGAGGTACCTAAGTGTCCATTACTGTAGCAGGTGCATTGCTGTAGAAGGTCTGGTTGCACCTGCTCCATCTCACAGAAAAATGCCTGCCAAGGGAATCATTTCATTAGTTGTAATTTCGGCTGGAGTAATCCCTCCTACTTCTGTGAGTGACTACGCTACCATAAACCATGTAATAATGTGGTTGCTGGACTAACTAGCTGGTGGTTTATGACAGCAAGGGCTTTGTTTGCTTGGGTTTCATAAAACCAGGGTGTTTTTTTCCTGTTGGTTTGGCTTGGGGGAGCTTGCTTGTGGAAGAGTCCCCAGCACAGGGAGATGTGTTAGTTCTCAGAGCTGTATAAGGCAGCTTCCCCAGGCTGCCTGGAATGCCACAAGAGAGTGGTACAGTAAAAAGAGGTCACCTCTGCCTCTTAAAACATGCTGAATGATGGGTCTTGCCTTTCTTCTTAGTTCTGTCCTGTTCAGTGCTGTGTGTCTCCTTTGGTGTCCATTAGCATATGGGATTGCCCTCAGTTGTCACATTCCTGGTGGTCTTCCTCCCTTACCCAGTGGCCTGTTTGGTTTTGTTTGTCAGCATCTCTGTCCAATTTTGTTTAAATTGTCCAAGACGTTGAAAAGAGAGGTTGAGGACAAACTGACACACACAGAAAAGGTAACTCAGAAGGTAAGCCAGGTTTGAAACTGGCTGTGGAGAGTGCAAACTTGCAGTGTGTCAACAGTTACAAAATAAAACAGTAAACATAGGGAAATAAGCATAAAACAATTCTTCAGAAGAGTGTGGTTTTGTGGTATGTGGTACTCTCAGCACACAGCGGTTGAGACCAGTACGGTTTTTTTGCCCAGTTTTTCTTCTTGCTGTTTGATCTGTTCCCTCTGTGCGACAGCAGCATCTCCCTGTTTAAGCCCCAGAGGGGCTGCTCTCTAGAGCAGGTTGTGTGATGCTCTGCAGTGCTCTCCTTCCTTCTTTTTAGCAAACTTCATTAAATCTCTGCTCTGGACTTCTTCTGCAGCCATTTCAAACTGATGCAAGGATAAATCAGGGGAATTTGAAACATGGATTTTGGTGTGGCCTTTCCACAGGAAATCATGGCCATTTTTGGCATCCAAAGGGAGACACAAAAAATCTCAAGCCACTGGAAGGACAGCAAGGGTGGCTGGGATTCCAGTTTATTATCCAAAAAATGTCATCTTGGGGTAGTGTGAAAGAGTTTGGAAGTGTTAGGTCAAGTATCCAAACTACCAGAAGTTCCTGCACAGCTTGACACCCTTGTGGACAATCTCTTTATTCAGTCTTTGCTTAGGAACAGAAGTCCTTCCCAGGGTTATCACCACTTACCAGAGATGTGGAGCCTTTTTGTGTTGTAGTGGTTAAGTAAAAAGGGACTGTCAACTTACTTAAGTTATCATGGAATTCACTTCTTTAATGGAAAGAAAATAAATCAGTGAACTTTTAAATTTGATTAGTCATTAAAAAAAGTGTCGTGTTTGGTAAGTATACAAAATTTCTGGTGAAAATGCAGCAAATCAGAATCTTGTTAGAAGTTATTAATCATAACATCTCCTTATTAGCATGACTTTAAGGAAGAAAATTGTGGGTACTTTTTCTCTACAAGTTGGCTCCATAAAGAATCTTTTCTGATTGTGCATTTGAGAAAAACAATCTTAGAATCATAGAATCATAGAATATCCCGAGTTGGAAGGGACCCATAAGGATCATCAAGTCCAACTCCTGGCACCGCACAGGTCTGCCCAAAAGTTTAGACCATGTGACTAAGTGCACAGTCCAATCTCTTCTTGAATTCAGACAGGCTTGGTGCAGTGACTACTTCACTGCGGAGCCTGTTCCAGTGTGCGACCACCCTCTCGGTGAAGAACCTCTTCCTGATGTCCAGCCTAAACTTCCCGTGCCTCAGCTTAACACTGTTCCTGCGGGTCCTATTGCTGGTGGTTGCGGAGAATAGGTCAGCGCCTGCCTCTCCACTCCCTCTCGCGAGGAAGTTGTAGACTGCGATGAGGTCTCCCCTCAGCCTCCTCTTCTCCAGGCTGAACAGGCCCAGTGACCTCAGCTGCTCCTCATACGTCTTCCCCTCTAGGCCCTTCACCATCTTCGTCGCCCTCCCCTGGACACTCTCCAACAGTTTCACGTCCTTTTTGTACTGTGGAGCCCAGAACTGCACACAGTACTCGAGGTGAGGCCGCACCAGCGCAGAGTAGAGCGGGACAATCACTTCCCTCGACCGACTAGCAATGCCGTGCTTGATGCATCCCAGGGTACAGTTGGCCCTCCTGGCTGCCAGGGCACACGGCTGGCTCATATTCAACTTGCTGTCAACCACAACCCCCAGATCCCTCTCTGCGGGGCTGCTCTCCAGCATCTCGTCGCCCAGCCTGTACGTATAGCCAGGGTTGCCCCGTCCCAGGTGCAGGACCCGGCACTTGCTTTTGTTAAACTTCATGTGGTTGGTGATCGCCCAGCTCTCCAACCTGTCCAGATCTCTCTGCAAGGCCTTTCCACCCTCAGCCGAGTCTACAACTCCTCCAAGTTTGGGGTCGTCAGCAAATTTGCTCAAAACACCTTCTAGTCCTACATCCAAATCGTTTATAAAAACATTGAAGAGGACTGGCCCTAAAATGGAGCCTTGAGGGACGCCACTAGTGACCATCCAAGCTTAAGTACTACCTAAACAATTGTTTTTACGTGTTATAGTTGTGCTGGAAATATGCTTACTTTATTATCTGTAATTCTGGTCTACCAGCCTAATGTCCTGTAAACTGTTGCTCCAATGACTCTCAGCACTTCTGTTGCAAATAGAGTATTGGATTTGTGGGGTTCTTACTCAAAGTTTATTTGCAGTTGAATACCAAAGGGTCAACTTGAAACACTTAGATATTAAAAAATCTCCTTTGCTTCTTAATGTCATACAGGAATAAAAGATAATTTTTATTTTCCTCCAACTTAATTTTGAGGAATACTATTAAAGAATGCCTCCTGTTCATGGTATTTATTTCTGCTGGTTGTCTTCTGGGCTTATTGAGGTAAGTGCTGTGCTTAGGCAGAACAGCTCCTTATGGCTACTGAGATCCATCACTTCACACACGTATTCCTAATCACCTTGAAATGACGATAAATGCCAGCTCATAAATTAAATTTTTGCATCTGCTTACTAATATTAGAGTCAGTGTGGAAGACGCCACCTGTGGGACATTTTTTATTCTTTTCTTGTACGTGACAAATATGGGTAGATAATCCAAGATGCTTCAAAGAACTGGTCAGGGAATTGCTTATTTTCCTCGTGAAAAGATTCTGATAAATGAAAATGCTTGATTCTTATGAAAATCAAACAACCCTAAAAGGTCACAAATCCCAAAATTATGTAGGGATTTTCTTTAAGGGGAAAAACAGATCTTTTAATTAAAAGTTCTGTATTTTTACCTTTTACCAATGTTTGTTGTTGTTTTGTTTTATGGTGGGTTCAAGCCACTTCAATTTCTGATTTCCTCCATATGGAAGAAATGTATCGACTTACTTCAGAGTTTGTTATATTTTATAAGACCATAACACTGCAGCATGATTTTTTTTTAACATTTTTAAATTCTTGAAGGCAGTTTGACCAAATCTTGCAAATAAAATGACACTGTCCTTTGTCAGAGACTGAGTATTTTTAGATCAGGAGGAAAATGTTTTGGAAATGTATAAACTTCCATATTTCTAAGACAGCTAAAACAGATACTGTCTGGTTTGATGAAGGAAATTTTCCAAAACAGTACAATAAATTGGAAGATTTTGTTATGCTGTGTGGCATCTCTGTGAAAGTATTTCATTCCTACCCTGAAAAAAAAATGTTTTAAAAGCAAGAATAAGATGTGCTTTATGAAAACTTTCCCCCAAATTATAATCCAGAAGTATACAAATATATCTAAAAGGCCTGAGGACATATGACGACGTTAAGATTTTCTCAGTCTTTGACCAGAAAAGTTGAATTGCTTGGTCTAAGTGAAGGGATGTAGGGAGAGTTCAGCAAACTGTGAGGTGGGAATAACACAGTGTGGTATGGAGGCTACTTGGAAGGACAGCTTTTCAAGCACACAGGAATAAGTGAAAACTATTGAAGTGAGTACATAAAAGGTTTATGCTTTTCTCTTGCTAAATGGAGATACCCTTACAATAAAGGTGGAGTGGTTTCAGTGTGGTGGGGAATGCATTAAGCCAGGTACGCACTAAACTCGCGTTTCTCAAACCATGGGACTCATGGAAAGGCAACCTCAAACAGTTAGGAAAATTAAAAAAAAAACCACTAACTTTTAAAAACATCTTTTCACTACGAATATTTCTGTAAAGCATACATTGACTTGCTTTTGTTGCCAACAGCTGCTCATGCTCCAGAGCAGGGGAGTTGGTGTTTAGACGTGCAGCCAGGATTTACAGATGCTTTTCACTCCCTCGGTCTGGCGGGGCCTAACTGCTGCTCCCAGTGGAGAGGCGCTGGTCAGCATGGCAGCAGCATCAAAGGGAGGATTTATTGCTCCCCTGTAAGGCACGGTTTGCATGGTCTCAGATGAAGTTTGTTTGGAAGGAGGGAAGGATAATCAAGTGAAGATGAAGGAGCCCAAATGGAGAGACATGCCTGCAAAAATGACGAGATATGTTGGCTTTACTGTAACTAAATCTAGGAGTCCTGGTTCCCCGGGCCCCATGATAAGACATGGTTCTCTGCATCTTTGTCCTACTCTGTGGGCTCCTCTAAAGGAAAAAAAAAAAAAAAAAAAAGAAAGAAATAGGGTGTAATATATACACTCAACAAATGTAACCAGTTTGTTTAGCCGATTCAGAGTGGGGCTCAGTACAGGGTGTGATGCACTGGAAGGAATGGGACAATTCCTTTTGTCCTAGCCTCAGTGAGGTGGACACATGAGAACAGTCTGACCTGTGAAGTCTTTCATTCTTTTATGTCTGTTGATACTAATGAGGCTTCCAGGCAGAATGATCTCCCCTTCTCTGTTATGTTTCCACGTTCTTCATCTATTCCCTGGCTCCCTCCTCTTTGTTCTCCACACCAAAAGCTCATTTACTTGTTTTCTTGCTGGCTGTAGCTGCTGGGGTTCACTTCCTTTCTGTGCATTTTCTTCAAAAGCCTTGAAATGTCACATGGCTCTATGTCCTGCTGAGATGCTCGTCTTATTAATGTAACAATAGGTGTTTTTTAATGAGAAAACATGAAAGTACCATGAGCCTTCCTCTGCACCTCCCCAGACTGATCTTGAGAAATTGATGAACTGTGTGAAGGCTGCAAAGACTTGGGAATTCATTTTAAGTCTGATTGGGCAAGTATGCACAAATAAGAGTCCGTTCTTTGGGAAATGGTTTGAGATTGGCTTTCCCAAATAGCACACTTTGGCTAAGAGCTCAGGGCTCTGAGTCTCAGTACAGCCTGACGCAGTATCCTCAGAATTGTATGAATAATTAATTCCCCTGAAATGATGACGGCAACTTATGTCATGGACTTTGGAACAGAGGCTTGCATTATCTGTTCTCACTGACTTTCTGTCTCTGGAGTTAACAATCTGGGGCTCATATATGTTCTCTAGTAAAAGCCATCAGGTGCTCGTGAGGTGGGTACCTGCCTTCCGCTGCCGATCTCCCGTGGAAGTGATGCAGCACAGCCCCAGCGATGGGGACCTGGTTCCTCATCTCAGGGCTGGGCTCGTAACTCTTGATGGTGTGGAATGCAGCTCCCTGTTTGTAAGCTGAGCCAGCAGCCAACCCAGCGGTGCTTCTGCAAATCTGGGAGAAGTTTGCTGTGAATTTGGGAGCCTAGCTTGTACTCTGCTGTGTCAAACTCTCAGCCTAAGTTGGTTTGCTTTGGTTCCACTTTTTGTTCCACAGCGTTTGTTGCATAACAGCGGAGAAGGCAGTTGAGAAAAAGACAAGCACCAGCAGGGTAGGCAGCCGTCTAATCGAGAGCACTAGCTTTTTTTTCTCTGCAGCATTTTTTAAACAGATCTGGAGAGACCTGTCTGTCTGTCTGCAGTTATGCTGTTTGATACAGATCCATTGCAGCTTGCTGAAGGAAAGTTTTTCTACATTCCTTTGTGGAGACCTTGATCTCTTTGTACTTTCTACCCACCATGCTTGGTCTGTGCGTGACACGGAACGAAGGGATGTGGTTGGTTTCGGTAGGAATCAGAGCGTTTTTAGAACAAGAGCGAAATATCAAGGACCACAGATTTCAACAGCCTCAACTTTGGGTTAGCAACAGGGTAGTTGCTATGGCAAGTGGTGTTTTTTTGTCTTTCTTAGTGTCTTTGAAAGGATATCAAGCTGGACAAGTGGTACCGCTAATTCATATCTATGCTACTTTCAGAAGAAAATAAGGCACAGATTCTGGACCACAGGGGACTATTACACCAGACTATCTGATGAGGTGGGGACATGTGCCAGGCTGCAGCTGGGAACATACCTTTGAATCCTGTGTGCTTTCAAGGGCAGTGTCCCCTGCCAAGACACCTCCCACCCTGCAGTGCAGCATCCCGGTGTCCCTGCTGCTCCAGGTCCCCCCGGTGCCATACGGAGCCACCCAGCACAGCCATTGCTTTTGAGAGTGGTTGGATGCGTCTGCACTGCAGGGGGCTCTGAGCATGATGTGGCTCTGCACTGCAAGCTCATGAGAGGCTGTGCTCTAGGCAAAGAGTAGGTCCTGTGCTTGGCACCTCAGATTTGCTGGGGTCTGCGTTACAGTGCCAGCTTTGTAGCTGAGAGTCATCTGCCAGTGTGAAACTAGAGGTTATGGGGCAGAGCCATCCCACATCATGTACAGGCAATTCTGTGTAAGAAAAGAGAGCTACCCAGGTTCAGAATAAAAGTTCACCTAACCAGTGTCCTGTCTCCAGTGATAGCTAAATGGGGAAGCCTGGAGAAAAGTTTAAGAACAAAGCAAACCTGTAGTGATCCCTCCCCAGAATGCTCCAAAGATCCAGGGATTTTTGGCTCAGTGGCAGTACCTTTGGATTCAAGAGTCCTTAATAGATTTTTCATTGTGAATTTGCCCTTTTTCGAACATACATACATTTTAACATGTATTCCTGTGCTAAGATGTTTTGCAGCTTAACCACGTAGAGTGTCATCAAGAATCTCTTGTTTACCTTGAACTTGTCACCTGTTAACTTCATTTAATGCCCACAGCTATAAGTGGGAATTATACTCGAAGACCAGAGGATCCCTGGCTCAGCATGAAATGTGCACTGAAATGTGTCTCACATGGGCAAACACAAAACACAGAACAGAGATTCCTCTGGTCTGTGCTTTGTGAAGGCACATCACACTGCCACAAAAACTCCTGTACCACTGCAAGAAGAGTTTCCAAAAAGTGACTCACTTTGCATTATACAAAAATTTGAATCCTGAAATCTAAGGTAAAGCCTAGAAGGAAAGGTGTGAGAAAGGGATGGGAGGAAGGTTCAGGTGAGACTTTGTCTTGATACGTGCATGAAATATGGAAACCTAAAATCTGTTTATAGTTAGGTCAGAAATTCAGAAGAAAATAAAACACTAGGGAAAAATTACGGCTTCCCTTTAAAAATATATATCAAAATCTTGAATTGTGATAGAAAATAGGAACAGTAAGATGTAACAATGAAGCTCAAACAAGGCTGGATACATAAGTTATTGATGGCAACAGATCTTTAAATTCCCTGTACAGCAGCGGGGAACACCCAGTGTTAAAAGATAACACATGCATATCCGCATATTGACACATGTTCTTTTTTAAAATCTGGCCTCCTGTGTTGGTGTTTTTACTGGCAGCAGGAATATAAATTTAGCCTAATCTCTGATTTTCATTCCAGATAACATCTTCCTTTTCCCAGCTGCCAGTAGTTACAAGGATGTCATGCAAGAGTAATAGCTAACTGGTATGAACTGGTGCCTTGGCCTTGAAAATCTCATAGTCCTGACACTGTTTTTTATGAGCTGTGCTGTCTCCTTCGTGGGTTCTGTACCTTTTGTTTCAAGGGTATTACCTGCAGGAGCGAGGCTTAAGGAACCGAGATCTTTGTGAGGAGAACCATGAATGCTTTGTGCTCAAGTGAACTTGCCATGCTATAAAATCATGCCA
Source organism: Cygnus olor (assembly GCF_009769625.2). NCBI lineage: Eukaryota > Metazoa > Chordata > Aves > Anseriformes > Anatidae > Cygnus > Cygnus olor. Next base: position 79,374,757 of record NC_049171.1, on the reverse strand, counting down.
TTAAGTTATTCTCTGGTATACATTACATGCATGTGTGTGTCTAAACCTTACCATGACCACAAAATCAAAGGCAAACCACTCAGGAGCTCCTCGGATTAAGGTTTCATTATGCTTAATATCCACCCCTGCTCCCACTACAAACTTACAGGTTTGGAAACAAAAAAACACTGTTTTGATGGATTAACTCATTAAAGTTTGGGGAGTTTCAGTGAGCGTGGTAGTATGCAAAGCAAATGTAGAAACACCATCTGAAGTCTTTTACCCATCACTTTTCTCAAATGTCATCCCTGCCAGCAGGAGTCTGGAAAGGACAGCTACAGCTAAACTGATCCAAAAAAATCTGTTACAGGACTATAAAAATGGGACTGGAAGAGAGTATGAGAGCTCCTTGAATCCTCTCCTCCTAACTGTTCTGACCAGATGATTGTCTAACCTCTTCTTAAAATCCTCCACTGATGGAGACTTCTCAACTTCCCCAGGCAGTCTGAGTGCTAACCTAACCTTCCCACTAGAAAGCTTTCCTAATGTCAAATTTGCATCCCCCTTGTGCAATCGAAGCCATTAATTCTGGCCTATTGCAACAGGCGTTGGGAAGAGCCAGTTCCCTGCTTTGCAGTAGCATTTTGTGTACGTGAGGCTCACCAGTCTCTCCTCTGCCTTCTCTTTTCCAGATTAAATCTTTCCAGTCTCTTTGATCATTCCATGCTGCACGCTTTCGCTGAATCTCTTCCTTGAAGTGGGCCACCAACACTGGGTGCAGTAATCCAGACCATGCCTTACCAGCTCTTCATCGAATATGAGTTTCTTATTTTATAAATGTCTTTTAGGCTCTACTTGTATTCCTATTTATACAGCTTGGAGTGGCATTTGGCTTCATCCATCTAAGGATGACCATTGGCGTTTTTGTGACAGCACAGTATTGTCACAGCAGTGACAAACCTGTGGTTGCGGAGCCACATGCCGTTTACAAGTGGATCAGGTATAGTTTCCCTGTGTGTGGCAGTATAGGGTACCCGGAAGCAGTCCCTGTGAACAGAACCAGAAAAATGGCTCGGACACCAGAATTTGTCTCTTCAGACTGATGTGTGGAAGACCTGTTTTCGCTTTGGGTGGAATCCTGTGGGACTCCTCAGGTGCCAACTGTGCTTGAAGGAAGTGGGAAGGATCCAGCCAGCTGAAGGCTGCCAAGGAGGCAGCCAGACTACCATCGTAAGATAGGGCAGTGGTTTTCCTGACCATCCCTGCTGCAGAGAGTAAAATCTAGCCAAACACTCTTCATTTATAGTACTCACATTTAACTACAAAGGCAGCACTGTCAAGCCAGAAGTGGCCTAAACCAAAGGCACAATTTCAGTTGACTTATGTCCATTGAGCATCCCTGGGATGGAGAAAAAGGACCATCAAGCAAGGAATCTCTGGGCTCCACCTGCTGCAAATGTGAAACACCGTCTAGTGGTAGGCACAGATACACAGTACTGAGCTGGTCTGCTAACAACCATCACCAAAGCATTGCACAGCTCCGGGCAAAGCCTGCAAGGACTGCTTGTCTTCCCAAGTACAGACATGCATGTGCAGCTGTACGCACGCTTTTCTCTATTACTACAGCCTTTGAATGAATAAACAGTGATAAGAGGCACTTGAATATTGTTCCTGAACTTTGTTTTGACAGCTGTCACTTGTATTGTCTCCCCCCCAGGTCTATCTTTTAATTACATCAGGTTAAGGCAATGTCTCATCTGTCACCCTTGCCTGATAGCAGAAAGGGACAAATTCAGCCAAGGGTTGAACAGATTTAGCTTTCCTCGCTGCCATGACATGGTATTTGCTACTCTCCTCTTGAATCCCTACCAACAGTCAGTTATCATGGTTAGAAAAAGAAATGGTCTGTCTAAGGGTTGAGCAGTGGTTCAGGGAATTGGCATGTGCTTTGTGTGATGTCCAGCAGCTAAGACATTTTTAGCTGAAGCTGTGGCATATGGCATAGTTCTAAATCTCAAGAGCCAACTGCATTCTCACCAGCTAAGGGGGCCTGAGAATCGGCTGCAGAATGAGAAAAAAACAGTCTTAGCACTTGAGCAATTACCTAAGCTATGCTCACATCTTTCCGTAGTCACTTGAATGTTACTGCAAATAGGAATTGGTCAAATGACCCCAGAGAGTACAGTGGGGAGCCTTCCAGATTAATGTTCCCCCTGCGTGCAGGCTTCTAGTTGGGGGATGGAAGTGGCTGGCTTTTAACAACTCGTCTGTGGAGGTTAGATCAGCCTGCTAGGGAGCTGACCCAATATCACACATCTTCAGTGGTGGCTTCTGCACTGTCGCTGGGATCTCGCATGTGAGCAGTGAGTCTTGGAAATACCCCGTGCAAGTGGGCTGCCAGCTGGAGAACAAAGAGGGAAATCCGTTCAAAGGAAAACGCTCTCCAACAGCTTGGAATAGAATATATTTTTAAAACGACCCTGGAAAATAAATTTCCTTTGGAAAAATCGTAACTAGGAAGGTCTGTGAATAAACTCTTTGCTGACTGGCACAACTGTGTTAAAAAGGAGCAAAATACAGTACGCTACAATAAATGTTAAGGCTTGCATGTATAAGCTCAGAACAGAGCGTTGAATGGTTTTCTAAATCCAAAATGTCTAAATTTAAGGAAGACTGGTTACATTGTTCTTTACTTCCCAACAGAAGCTAACGTGCACACAGTTTATCTACACGTTACGTGTGTAAGATGTATCATTAAGTAAAAATAATGAAATTTATGATAGTGATAACTCCCTGGAGCTGAAAATCTGTTAACCTTTTGAACCAGATTTTATTTTACCTTTCTGTCCTCTCAGATCCAGGAAAAGCAGAGGAAGAGAAACACCGCCTGTTTTGCTTTGGTTTGCTTATTTTTTGCAGTAAAAGGAGAAGCAGTTCTATTTCCATGCATTTCCTTCCAGCTCCAACCACTTCCAAAAAGACCAATGGCTACAGTGGAAGTACAGTCTGTCCAGCCGTCAGTCTGACATCTTTCCATGGCCAGCTAGTGGTGAACACACACAGGACAGATCCCACCCGGGGACTGATGTCAAACAGGGCTGTTGCAAAGGACTCGCTAGCGTGTTGGCACAAACATCTCAGAGTTTCTGATTTCTCTTGAACAAAACTTCACCGTGCTGTTCTTACTGCTTTTCTTGTTTGTACTCTAACACTCCTCTCCCTTTGAAATAGTTTGGTGGCATTGCTGAGATAGCAGACAGAACACAGGTAACTTTTCTCAGCGAGGTAATGACTCTTTTGTTCATCTTTGATCTGGATGATTCTCTCTCTCTTTTTTTTTCTTTTCTTATTTTTTGTGGGTTTCTTTTTTCTTCTTCTTTTTGAGACGCCATTTGTTTCAGTAGCAGATAACTTACCTTATTCACCTTCCCTGCCGTGACAGGCCTCCTGTTTCCACTCTAGACTGCAATCTCTCACATGCTGAGAGAGGAAACTGTAGATGACTGAGCATTCTCTATTCAGAGAAAAATGTCCTTTAAAGAGATTATTTTCTCTTCCTGGAGGGAGTTGTCCGCAGGTCAGGTGGGTGAGTTGCAGTGAATCACAGAGGAGAGAGTGAAGAGTCAGCTTGGGGTCAGCTCTTTTCTGCCTCCCATGTCTCTCTTCTTCAGGTTCCCAGTCTCAGTGATGTTAAACCTTTCAAGGTCTTTCTTGAGAGCAAAAGAAGGCGAAGATAGCACATCTCTTTCATTTTTTTCCTACTTGTCAGCCAAATGCTGATCAGACTTCAGCACCCGTGAAACTGCGGGGGGTCATTTCTCTGCTTCTGTGCTAGTTCCCGCTCATCTTGGCCGAAAGCCTCCTACCTTTCTACTGTCGTTAGGAAGGGAAAACTAGCTGAAATTGTCAGCAAGCTGAGACATAAACCCAAAGCGCCTTCTTGGACAGGGAGGCGGTTTGTGACAGCGTGAGAGATAGAGAGGACCTCTGCGAACAGCCTGTGCACACTGCAGAACCGAGGCTTCCCTGCAGCAAGAGAGGAAAGGCTGGGGTACGCACTGGGGTGGGCAGTGCTCAGGAGACTTCACCTGCACCTCCCTGCAGCCATGCAGCCAGCAGAGGGGCCCTGCTCCAGCTAGGCTCAGCAGGGCAGCGTTTCCATCGAGGCAGGGGCACTGCTTGGCTGTAGCTCGCTATCCCACTGCCCTTACTGCTTCACAGCTTATGCTTCACACCTTACAGCTGCTTCACCTATGCTCTGTGCTGCAAGGGGCGACTGCAGCTGCGCTGAGCTCCTGCTAACGCTGCTGCAAGCAGCTTTAGCTTTGCCTGAAAAACATGCTGGTTGTTACGGGTTATGCCCTTTCCAGGGACTGCTCGCTGGCTTCTCCGAAACTTGCAGATATCAAACTTTTCAATATTTATATGGAAGGGATTCTGCAAACTCACAGGAATATGGGGCAAAGCTCTCTCCCGTCTCATCTGCGCTTTTGTCTCGTCCTTTCTTCCAGTTCGCAAAGCCCTTTGCTCCTTTCCTCACTGTGTAGTGGATAGGAACATTTGGCTTTTTGCAATCAAAGCAGCTATGGGGGTCTCAGTGGGATTATTTTTAAATGTAAGCATTGTGCAAGTCCAGCTCCAGGAAAAGAGGCCAGTATTTTCTTTAACACATGCTGGTATAAAATCGGAACAACTCTTCTAGAAGCTTAGAGATTGAAATGGCCTTGAATTAGACCCAAGGACCTCAGCTTAATTACAAAACTAAATCAGAATGAATGTTCTTTTATAGTTCTGCTTCACAATAGTCCCTGGACTTAGTGAACCTGGATGTCAAATATATAGATAAGGATGATCTGTACTGAAGCAGAATAAAGGGCACATTTACCGAGCTGTGAATTAAGGCTCTATTCTGTGCTGAAATCTGCTGCTACTTCGCTGTGTTTGAACAAGTCTCAAAGCAAAATCAGGTCTCTGCTACTGAGGGGAGACATCGCAGGGCAAGTTCAGCTTGTTCGCTCAGTCTTGCTCCTCTGCCAGAAATTTCTCTCCTCTCCTGAAAATGATGCTATAATGTTTCTTGTGCTGTAGAAACCTAGAGCGCATGCCACAGAGGTCATCTGTCCTCCTCCTCTTTTAAAGGCTGTCAGGATTGAGCCTCTATTAACGTTGCAAGTTTTGACTTGCAGAGAGAGTAAGAGCCTGAATAAATTGTAGAGAACGCCCATTGCCTTTCACAAAGAGATGAACAGTTCTTTCCTGTTTTACATCCTGCAGCATGCTTTGGAAACAAGGTTACATCTATTTGAGTCATTACAACCAAGATAACTCAGGCTGCACTAACTGCAGGCGGATTTCCAAGCAGAGAAAAGAGGTGAGGCCTGCAGCATTTGGGGGAAGACAGCTTTTGGGAACGAGAGGAGCCCCAGGACCTACGCTTGCCAGGAGCCTCTCGTTCACGCCGAGGCCCGGCGCTCCTTGTAGGCAGATTGGCACTGTCCTACCCGCCGAAGAAGCAGCATCTCCCGCTGGCTTCCCACCACCACGCAGAGTCTCTAATTTAGGAAGGCAAAGTACAGTCTCGCATGCCAGTTGTGAAGAGCTACCGACCCTGACGTGGAAACAAGGACAGGCACATCTCTGCAGCTCAAGCCCAGAATAAAGGCACGCTGCCTTCTGACTGCAAGCAATGGCAGTGTGCGGAGAGATGAAGGGACTTGGTCTGTTCAGCCTGGAGACAACTCAGGGGATCCGGTTGCTGCTGCCAGCTGGGGGGGCAGAGGAGATGGAGCCGGGCTCTTCCCAGAGCTGCACAGCGCAAGGCACACAGGGGCAGAAGTCACACCCTGCAGCGAGGCAGATGCCAGCTCAGTACAGGGTCAGAAATGTCCCAGGGAGAGGGGTGCAGCGCAGGGACACATGGCCCTGGGAAGATGTAGGGTCTCCATCCTTGAAGATACACAGAGTTTGTCTGTAGGAGGCCCCCTGCAACCTGCTCTCTCCTTAAAGGTGCCCCTGCGTGGAGTGGGGGCGTGGGCAAGACAAGGTCCTGGCCCACCTCCATTTTTCTGTGATTCCAGGTTGTTGCACATGTTGCTTAACTGATGTGGCTGTGAAAAGGCACTTCTCTCTGTTTGCCTTTGTTTCTTTACCTTCAGATTGGAAGTAGTATTTCACTTCCATGAAAGTTCTGGTCTTCATTTTGATTGTGGTTTTTAAGATTCCAGGTGCACGCAGAGGTACATAAGTCATAAAGAAAATGTGAGTCTTTAGGAAGGCAAAGACAAGGCACTGCTGTAGCAGTTTGCTTTCTTGCCCAGGTATAACCAAAAGGTACACCTTAAAAGAAGAGTTTCTTGGTGAGAAGAGCTGAACTTATAAAGTATATTTGTCAATTTTCCCCCTTCTCCCAGGTCTCCAGGAACGACACGGGATTTTTTTTTCCATCCAGATGGGTGCCATGAAGTGCAGTGAGAATAGTGCCATCCGGTTCTTCCCAATCATGTCTACATAAAAATTTGCTTTAAATGACATAGAAATGGACCAGTGCTGACTTATACAGAGCTCATGGACATCTGCAACATGAGGCTGAATTAAACAGCCCTGCAAGTGAAAGGCAGTGCAGGACAGCACCTTCTGGTTACAGACATTCAGAGAGACTTCCGTTCTCTAAAATGCCAGTGATGTCAAAAAAAAATTCTCCTGCCTAACTACAACCACCTCCTTCCCCTTAGACCTTTCACCCTTGGAAAAGACAAAGCTTTTTCCAGCAGTAGTGCTGGAAACATTTTATTACCTTTCCTGCAGGCAGAGGTTTCTCTCCATAGGCATACATGAGAGTGGTCAGGTAATGAATGGGCTGATTGGCTGAACATCTGCAGGTGCTCTGTAATGACAACAATTAAGCTATTCTGGAGCTATTACCATATTAAATTAACTGACTGCAATGCTATTAATTAGAATTCATGTTCTAGAAATGAAACAGCACAGCAATTACATTGGTATTTAATGACCTGTAAAAGTAAAATATAAAAATGCTAAATTTCCTCCTGTAATTCATTTAATGTTGGAAGATGGTGGGTCAGGCTGCTCCCCTGTGTAACTCCAGCTACTTCTGTAGTTTTGCAACATGAATGATTATGATTCGAGTTACCCTTTATCTTGAAAGAATGATTATTTGGCATCTGGTAACTAGAACTCCAACAGTTCTGCCAAAATTTAGAAATCAGGCAAAGTTCAGCTGGACTCGTCGTGAAGTCTGAAACTCAATACAGTTTTGGGAAAGGTTCAGTAAGGTTTGTGGTCTCAGCAACGCGTTTACGGACAAGATCCAGCAGTGTTTACTTTTTGCATAAGATTTTAAGGCCTTTACTTTCCCTCAGCTCCTTTCCTTGACTAAAGTAAATATTTAAATTCTAATTTTTATTCATAAATTCTGTGACACGGTGACTTCTTCAAGGTAAATCCTTGGAAACTGAAGGAGATGCGTCCTGCCCAGTTCTCTGGGGTGTCGTAATGTCAAGACCTGGACCCATCTTGTGCACTTGTGCACAGAAGCCTCTGTAGCTGCAGGAGCTTTGTGAAGTGTGCTCACCGTGGGCCATGCCTGGAGCTTTGTTCTTGCTCTTGAACTTGCTCTTGCTGTGCCAGGGCGAGCTCACCGAAACAGCCCCCTGCTCGTTATTTTGTACCACCTTACAGGTGGGAGCTCCAGATGCCATCAGGTTATGAATTGAGAAATTAAGTAAAGAGAACAAGCTGGAGCAACTGAAGCACTTGTGGGTTGCTATCTGCACAAGCAATAGAAGCGGGGCTAGACAGCTCGTATCCACGAGCTATCATCCAGCTATGAGGTAACTTTGTAGAGCAGCCCACGAGGTGTTGCTTTTGGCCTGAGGGAGCTCTGAGCCAAAGCTTGTTCCAGCCCTCGTTGCTGCTGTCTGAGCTGGAGTGTTACAAAAGGGATAGCAGTGATGGATGTTACCCTTCTGTAACTCGTGGCCCTGGATCCTGGCTTGTCCAGGCGTTTTGTGTTGCATGCTTTTCATGGGAAAAGCAGAGCCATGGCCCAGGGCATATGGAGAAAATTCTCTGGAAGAGAAGCTGCTGTACTTACCCTGGAGTCTTCTATAACAATGCCTATTTCAGACCGATTTTCTTCCCCTGGTGAGACGGGAGAAACGGTGGAATTTTAATGATTCGTTTTATGGATGGGTCTGAATGTTTATTGTTGTTTTAACTATCAAAATGTACAGAGGCTGGAATCCATCCAGAGAAATGAAGGCGATTTCTTTTATTTCCTTACACTGTGTGGGGCAGTGGAATATTTCCATCTTTCTTACAATAGTCATTTGCCTTATGAGCAGTGGGGCAGAGAAATTGCCAAATTTGAGGAAAAATCGGATGGTAGTCTACACTGGAAGCTAAACTGTGAGGTGTCACTTCTTATTTGCTGCAGGCTTGGGGCTTTCTGATCTTCTCTCTACCTATGCATTCATAGTCAAAACTGTTAAAAATAATGTTTTACCGTCCTAGAACTTCTTGGCTCCAGTCTCCTTTACATTTACTTTCTCAAGGCTTGATACAAGGATATGGCTTATTTATTTTTAATTGCAGTAAGTTCCTGAGTGTGGCTCTGTGCTTATGGGAAGCTACAGATATAACTTGACATACCCTGTACGAAATCCCAGGAAGGTATTTTTGTTTAAATATCAAACATTGTTTAGCCTCAAGTGTTTTAAATCAGGCTTAATCCCTTCTGCCTCTTAACCAGACTATACTACCCCATAATTTTAAAAATAGTTTTATATACATGAGCAGGGAAGCAGCCTTGACAGACCGCCCTGGTTGTCCTCATAAACGTTCGAGGCAAACTTTCAAGCCTTCAGAGCAGACTTAATGTAAAAAAAGAAGTAGGAAGGCCCATGATTTATGTCTCTCTTCTTGAATTTCAATAAAAAGGGATGATGGGGTGTTGCAAAAAAATGGATTAATGGATTGTACCTGGAGTTTTGCGATCCTTCAGACTAAGCCATTATAAATGTTCAAGTGTGACCTTTTGCGTAGTCTCTCTGTTGGAGCTCTTTCGGTGACGCTGTTGCAGTGGACTGTGAGATAGAAATGTCTTGGTGAGGCTCTCGTGTGGCTCAATTTCCTCCCCCCCCCAAAAAAATGTGTTTTGTATTATTATTGTAATTGCTGTTTTACGAAAAAGGCAGTGTGCTTGAATAACTTTTCCTTTTCGTACGGATGGTAGAGGCTCAAAATAGTTCCTTATCTCACTTTGGAGGCTTTTTTGTCCAAAACCCTCTTTATTTTGGAATGAATAATAATAATTTAATGTGGCCTGGATTTGTTCTTTGCAAATTTGGCAGTATGTCCCTAATTACAGGAAGCTTCTTGTGTTAAGGTGCTAAAGTTTACTGGGGAAAAGGTGTCTCAGCTTCCACCATTTGTTGTGGGGATTTTCACAGGGCACAGACAAAAATCCCAAAGTTCTGCAAAATGCATTGGTCTCACTGTAAAACCCGAATGGACTCTGTGGATGCTCTGTGCCTTAGCAGATTTGTGAATTCAGGAGTCCGGAGGGTGATATATTCTCTAGAAGTTCAACTTTATGTCCCGGGGGGTCTATCCACCTTGCCAAAGCCATGCTTTTTCCTCTTCCATGCTGGTTTTGATGATTAAACAGAATCATCAGGCCGTGAGAGACAGGCATGGGAAACAAAAAGCTGAAAATAATTGTTCCCTACCACACAAGCGAGGATTCAGTTTGAGGATCCAAGCCCACACAGCATTATGGGTATTAATTTTAGATAGTCACCTTTTTGAAGCTTATCCTAACCTAATTAAGTGTCTGTTTTCCCCTCAGGGCTGGCACTTTTACTAGATGAGATAACAGCTGCATCTCTGCGAGAAGCCTTGTGAAGGGCAAAATATTTGTTAGCGGTTGCTATTTTCAGCCTTGCCAGAATAAACAAAGTGCTAGGCACCTGCAGTCATTTCTTTTAAAAAGTCAGCACAATTCGTACGTACTCGGGGGGTCAGCAGAAGAAGGAGCAGGGGAATGGGAAGGCTCAGCCGGGAGGCTCTGGGAAGATGCTTCTGCAGGGAGCACGGCCTCTTTGGTTTGGAGACCTGGGGGATGGTTAGGTGATTAATAATGCTCTTCCAGCAAGGGTGAGGAATCCGCAGAAGAACAAAGTACTTTGAAATTGTTCGTGCATCTTGGGACGACGCAGTGTGAGACTCGCCTTGGCTGTAAAGAAGAGAGCTAGCAAAAACAAACTGGAGGAGTTCAGACAGAGGCTAAGGCAAGAGAAAAGTAGAGAATATTTTAATCCTTTCACTTTTTTTTTGGCAATTAACCACAACTAGACTTCAGAACACATGATTTTAGACCCTGACTGTCTAAATATGTCTTCAGCTCAAAAACAATTAGGCTTTGGGCTTAATATGCCTCAGAGGGTTGTATAAATGAGATCAGGAAAACTCCTTACACAAGAAAAACATTCCTGACTACATGGGAGAGCAGATGGCTCTTGGGTAAACTGTGTTTGTGGGAAGTCCCCCTGTGCCATTAGGTGGCAAATGGCTATTGCCTCAGCTGTTCCCCTGCTTGGGACTGCAGGAAGCTGTAGAGAAAGCAAGCACTGATAAAATGTACTGCATGCTGCAGTGATGCAGCAGAGAGGGTTAATCTGCAGATATATCAAGGGTCAGCACTGCTGTGCTGCATTGTTCTGCTGCATGGTTTTGCAACCCAGCTTGTGTTAGGTGGCAGGCAGCAACGTTTAAATTGCAGACGTGTTGCCGAGTGGTGCCTCTGGATGCTGCATCAAACCCCAACCCAGGCTACAGGGAAGGAGTGAAGAGGGATTTCTGTGCCGGCACCACACCCAAGGAAAGGGCAGGAGAGAATGCAGCCACAGGTGGGTTTGGATGGGGATGAAGGACCTGCTGCTGCTGCTGCTGCTCCCCATCACCTGGCTGAGGGTCTCTCATGGTAGGAGAGCTGTGTGCGTGGGTACACAACCCTGAGACCCCTTAGGTGAGTTCACCCTTCAAAGGTGAGAGGTAAGACCTCCACCGAAGTCTGCCTGTGAATTTCACGCCCACTGTGCCTTGCAGGGTTACAATCCATACTGCACTGGATAAAGGTATTTGGGAAGAGTGTCAGGGCCCTGGGGGCCCTCCTAGGCCTTAATGGCCCTGATGAGCCCCACCTGGGACCACCCTGCCCACAGCCCAGCACCCCGTTTCAGCCTTCTTGCCCATCAGTCCATATTCTGCTGACACTGCAGCAGGGTTGCTCTCCAGTTCTCCATGGCTCTGCCTTGCTGGGGGCCCTGCTGAGCTGGATTGGGTGCATCCTAACTTGGCCTTGTGGTGACAGTCCAAGCCCAGCAAAGAAGTTGCTGCTTTGAGTGAAAGTGGGGCAGGGGGTGACTGGACTGGAGGGCTAGTGGGTGTTTCTGTAGGACTTAGGCTAGTTGCTTCCATGTGTTGAGGGCACTGGAGGAGACTGGAGGGAGCTAGGCTAGAGCTGATCCTTCCCTACTGCTAGGATGAGTTGGGCTTGAAAATAAGTTATTGAAAAGTCTGGTTTTTGTCTACAGTATTTACCTAGATGGCTGTTTTTCCTGTGTAGTTCTGTGTTTTTCCAAGTATACTTTATGAGTAAGTATAAAACCCCTGTGATTCAATAACCATTTGGGATGTTTAACCAAGGGAAGCTTATCCTGTCATCCTGTTCTTGGTCTCTCCTAGTCTGCTTCCTTTCCCACAATAACCCTTCTGGTGTGGTTTATTGTGGGTTATGGGGTGTGTGTGTGATAATAATGCAGAAGTAGCCCCCAAAATAATCCAATGTCAGCCCTAACATTTTTAAAGGACAGTGGATATTTGCAGGTGGAGAATATCTGTATGAAAATGCGGTACTTACTTGGGTTGCTACGAGTGAGGAAGTCTGCAAAAAGTCAGATTTTCCAGGTCGATAAATATTTATTATCTGAAAAATCTGTTGTGAAGAGATTTATGAAGAAGCTCAAAACTTGACACTGATGAATAGCCTGCATTACTTCTGAATTTGGAGGTATCTATGGGAAAAATAAATGTCCTCCTTTTTATGCCTGAGGGACTGTCAGGGGGCTAAAAGAGCCTGGTAAAGCTACGTAGTCAGCTTCTCTGGAGAAACGGTGCTGGAGAACAAAGCCTGGAGAAAAGCACAGACATCTTAAAATCCCAGTGATCTGTTTTCCCCTTCAGTTAGTCTTGTAACATCTCACAGCCTTGCACGACCCCATGGTAGGATGGGGCACAGTGGAACCCAGGGATGGGAACAGCTGATGGGTGAGCCTTCCCAGCAGCCCACCTAAAACCAGAGCTCTTCCAGCAGGCTGTCAGCAACTCCAGCTCCTGATTTGCTTGGCTTATGCGTATAAACAGCCTCCTCCTGCTTTCAGCAGTGCATGCTTAGTGGAGCCTGTGGAAAACAAATGTCTTTTTTTGCCTTGTATGTCTTTGCTAACGCCAGCGTAGGGGCTAGGATGAGAATCAGTCTTTCAGAAATAACACTAACATTGGGGTGCCCAGTGTTTTTGGCACCCCAGAGATGGGTGGGGTGACATTCCTGATCAGTCAAGAGGTGCAGAAGAGATGCTGGTTAGACTCTCAGCTTATCTTTGTGCTCATCCAGCATTCATCCATATGACAGTCTCAAGCTCCAAAGTTCACTGGAGTGGTATGCAGAGTCCTGAGGACAATTAATATCATTTAAAGGAACCCAATTTCAGTTTGATGATTCTTCTTAGTTGATCTGGAGTATCTTGACCATCAGGTCGGCCTAAAATATCTCCAGTGTTACAAATTTAGTTAGCCTGATTTGTTTCCTTTTAAAAAATTAAAAGATGCCTGTGGTGAACTATCATCCTTTGCTTTCTCCCTTCTGGAAGAAGGGTTATATTGCCACCTCACACCCTTGGAAGTCAGAAAGATCTGAGAGAGCCCCATGCATGCTTTCCCACAAGAATAAAAGGATGGAGCAAGGATGTCTTGGATGCAGCTGGCTGAAGCAATTGCTTTAGCACCAAGGAATCAGGAGCATTTTGTGGGGGCTGCAACTCTGAGTCTATATACTAGCAAACGCTGAGAGTATAGTGAGAAGAGCTATGTACGTGTGCCCTTTTCTTATACTTTTTACTGGCCCTTTAGTTACACCCTGTACAGCCACTCTGTAAAGTCCTAGATAAAGCAGCTTTTAAAACTTGGCATAACGTTATTTAACTAAGTGGTTAGTTCCCAGTGGAAAGGTCTTTTCAGCTTATCTTTGAAAGACAGGGCTTTATTGTGCTCTGGCTCTGTTACAAATTCTCCCAGCTTGCTCTCTGTGGAAGGGAGATCTTACTCCTGAATTTTTATGCTCTGAGGGTAAAGACCTTTAAATATGGTACATCCAAAGCAAATTACAGCCTTCATCTAACAACAGCTGACTCAAAAAATAAGGTTATTAAATGTATTTGGTAAGGTGATAGTTTTGCCATGTTGTTCCCAATCTGTAACTCTGAAATCTGCACCTCCTTCCCTCATTGTTTGCATTGAGTAAGGATTTACTCCTGGTGTTCAAAGATGTCTCAGTTGTTAAATCTGGTAAGTTCCAGGTAAAATTCAACATGAAATGAATGCATCTCCACACTGTAAAGCATGCCACTCATCTAGTCTGTCTGAGGGAGAGTGACCAAGGCAAAGCTCTTACTGTTGCCAAGAAGCCTACAGTCCAAGTCCTTGGGAAATCTGACTCAGTAAAGAAATTCTTGCTCTTTTGTTTACAAGTTACAAATTCACTCTTCTGGTAATAAATTTAAGACTGAAAAATTGAAAAGTCGTAGTATTAAAAGCCCCATATACATACTTATAACTATTTTTATTGAAATCCCAAAGCACCTGAGCAAATCCACTGTTGATTTGGCTGTACTTTGAGAACAGAAACCAAATTTAGAGTCAAAATTTACTTTCTTATCGTGGACTATGCAAAAAAGAGCATAACACAAACACATCTTCTGTGCTGCCCCAGTTGCTGTGGCATAGCTTTCTGCAGGAAAAGTGTTAAGAAAAGCCACATTAACCTCTTGCATCACATCTAATGTTTATCCATGAACAGTGAAATCAAACCGAACCAGAAAATTAAAGTAGATTTATGGGTGGTACTGTCTCTTTTCCTTTTACTCTTTTGAAATAGAAATGAACTAATAGGATTCGGAGACAAATTTATAATTGAAAATGACAGTTCCTACCCTGGTAGTTGCATATTTAAGTTCGTATTTAAAGGATACGTTTTGGTTGGTTAAAGCAAAATTAATTCCAAATACAAAAGTTAAAGAATTACCTGTGTGATAGATCTTTCTAAAAAGCCAGTGTGAATACAAGGTTCAGACTGATTTACTGAGCACACTAAAGCTGCAGTCATGCATAAGCAATGAAGCAAGGCATGTTGTAGTTTTCTTCTGGATTTGCTAATTCTGCTCTTGGTCTTGATCTTCTTAACTTTTAAAGCTACTACTGTCCAGTTATGTTTCTGTTTTCCTTTAATGATCTATCTTAGGCAAATTTTGGTCCATCTGTGATATGCCATAGTTGCTTTTCTTAACTTCAAATTTAAACAATAATATTGTTATTTAAACAAAAGGTTCTTGAGATGCTTTCTTCTAGCACTCAAAATAGTCTTTTAGATTTTACAGATTCCACCAGTCTTTGCTGAGATGTGAAGATTAAATTTTGCCTTTGCTCAAGTTGTCTGTCATTCAACTTTATTCCTTCTGGTGCTCGATACACTGTAGTTTATCTGATAACAATAAACTGAAAATAGTTTCATACTTAAAAAATCTTTTAAAGGAAGTGCAGATTAAATGGTCAAGATGAATGAACGGAAAGCTCAAAAGTTTTGCAAAGCTTCTGTCGTTTGCATGAAGTGCACGACTCAGTGCAGGCTTAAATCCAAGCAGTACTGAAACTTAGAGGAGGAAGGGATGCTGCAGCTTTTTATTTGGGGGAAATGTGACCTGAGTCCAGCTGTGGAAACTCAGAAAGAACTTTTACAAATTTAAAAAGAAAATGCTTAAATGCTGGTGGGAAGGTAAAACACAAATATGGATGCATAAGTGGAAGGAATGGTGAAGGGGAATTTTAAAGAATGATTAAGATTCCTTAATTTTTTAAGTACATTTCAGCTTTACCTTCTCCTTTACTTTTGAAGTTGGTGAAGACCTGAAATATCTCTGCCCTTCCAACCACATTCAAGTCTGTCTACCATAAAAGCTGGGATCTGGGGGGGCCCAGTCATTCTGGGAAGAAAGAGGTCACTTCTACATAATGCTCCTTCTTAGGGAAAAGGGGTTATACCTATCTCTCCTGAATTGCAAACTGGGATCTGCCAAGGGATGAGAAGGTTTATAATGTTCTTGGATGGGGAGAAAAGGGAGCTGTGTTTCTCTACTCAAGCATGCACTAGCGTCCAGTGTCAAGACTTGTACTTGAGGGATTTAGGCCTAGCCTGGCCTCTGAGTGTGCTGAGCAGAGAGTTGCTCACCAGCCTAAGCCACAACTACGACATTGACATGGTGATGAAGGATTGGGCAGAGACATGCTTGAAGCTTGTCGCAGATTGCCGTTAAGGTTCTTTACTCCACTCTGGGAAACCTTTTGTTTCCAGGCTGCTCTCCAAGGCTTTGTGTACACTGTAAATACAGCAGCCCACGATCTATCTTCCAGCCTATCGTCAAATGGCAGAGCCTTGATCATTTTGAGATCACCAAATTCTTTCTCCTAAAGACAGAGAGGGTCTTATCAAGTCTATTTCTTGGGAACTGCCTCGGCCCATGATGTCCCCCAAGGAAGCCTGCACACTTGAGATCGGGCTGCTGGGTGCAACTAAAGCCCGGGAGGTGATGTGTGGGCTGTTAAACACCATGGTTGTTCATTTACCAGGGCACAGGCCTGTGCTATGGCCTTGCTCTGTTTATTATTTTTGATGTAGCCAGAGTACAACATCTACAAAAGCATTTGACTTTCTACCTGATTTGGGCTCTTTTGTCTCCAGCAAGTTCCAATGCCTGATGCTTCACAGAAGGTGTTATCCTCTGCTTGGTTACACCTGGAAGGAAGCTTCTTCCTAAGCACTGATCACGAGAGGTCTAGACCATAAGTCATCTCCAGCCCACATAGCAATGCAACTTACCAGAAACGCAACTTCTATTCCAATTCTTGTAAATATTCCTCTTTAGAACATCTTGAACTGTTTTTCTTGTTAGTGTGGTTTTGTAGCAGTTAAGTCATCCTGGCAAGTCAAGGGGTTGAATGAGTCTGATCATACCACTGTGCTTTAATCCTGTCATTATTAGGTTTCTGCAGATTCTGGTGGATGTGTCTAAACCGTGAGTAAAGATGAGTAAGGAACATAAAGGATTTCTTTAACCTCACTTCACAGGCTTTTTTTTTTTCCTATTCAATTGCACTTTGATCTATTAGAGTTTTGGTTGCTTACAGACATAAGCCACTGAGGTATATTGTATATATGTACTCACTTACTCATCGTTTGTTTTTCTGGACAGACTGTCCTTACTACTGATTACCTGCATGGTGCCTGACTGTTTTCCTTTTGAAATCCAAGAGGAAAAATACCGTAGCAAATAATCATGTAAACATTCTGTAAATGCTTGGAAGATAACAAGGAAATGAGTAATAGCCAGCATGGATTTATCAAGAACAAATCATATCAGACTAATCTATTATTTTCTATGACAGTGTAACAGGCTGTTTGGGTAGGGAAGAGGCAGATGATGTCATGTGTCCTGACATTAGGATGCTCTGACATTCCTGCAGATAAGCTGGGGAACGTGCTCTGGATGTGGATTTTCTGATGTGGTTGGCTTTGTGTCCTCAGCGAATATTCCTGCATGGGTCACTGTCAAAACGGAAATAAGTTAGCAGTGAGGCATTGTAAGGGTCTGTAGTGACTCTGGGCATAGTCAGTATTTTCATTAACAATTAATTGATAGAAGAGGAAGGATGTGTATTAAACATGCAGATAATATTAAACAGAGAGAGACTGGAAGGTGTGTGAGGTAGTTCTTCCTGGCTACTAGGTCCTAGGTGGAACTTCCACTGGTGTGATTGTGCATAGGCCAAGGTAATTTACACTTCTTCCTTGAAGTAAAGATGTAATTAGAAAGCAACAACAATGACCAGAGAGCACTGGTCTGTGAGGGAAAGCGCTCGCATGGCTGTGGGATCTCCCTCCTTTGAGATCTTCAGAAGCCCCCAGGGCATGGTCCTGGGCAGCCCGCTCTGGGTGGCCCTGCTGGAGCAGGGGCTTGGAGCAGATGGGCTCCAGAGGTCCCCTCCCACCTCAGCCCTTCTGTGAAGGCTGAAAGACCTGTGCTTGCTTAGTCCAGAGAAAAGAAACCGGGATGAAAGGCAAGTCTTAAGCACACAGAAAGCTGCCTTAACAAAGAAGGGAATAACTTGTTCCCTCTGTAGTGTAGAGGTTGGGGAATGATGGACTTAAATAGTGCCAGGAGCTGCTGACGTCTGACACTGGGAAAAACTTTTACCATTCAGGGTAATTAAGCACTGGAACACGTTGCCTGGGGAAGGTGCGTGATCTCTCTTACGGGGGTTTCTAAGAAGGAGAGAGACCAAAATCCGTCAGCAATGACGTAGCTACAAGTTGATTTTTGCCTAAGGGCACGGGGATGTGTTAGATGAAGCCTCGAGTCCTTCGAGCGCTGTTTTCTGTAGCTGTGTGTCACTGCTGAATTCAGCACTTCCATATTCATGTCTAAGTGCTGGCTGAATACACAGGGAGCCTGAGGTTTCACTCAGGCCACTCCCCTGTGCTTTCCCCTAATTTGCAAAATGAAGCCCAGGAGGGATAGATCTAATTATGGTATAGTTTAGAGGCACAAGTATTAGGGAGGGGAGGTGAGAGAGAGAGAACAGGAGCTCGGGTGCGAAATGTCCTGCCTTCCCAGCGCCGTCCTGCCAAGTGTACCGGGTTCAGCCTTGTTATGCTCCCAAGAGGCCCATCTGTGATGGCATTAACAGCAAGTAGCACCATCGGAGAGGAGTTTGCATGCAGAACCCATTGAATTAAAATTTCAGGCAGTAAGGGAGGGCTTGTAATGTATTGGCAGCATTATCTGTAGCAGCACTGCCAGCATATTAGTGATGATGATGGAGTGACTACGGGGGAATTCATTAAATTTACAAGAGTCTCCCCAAATGAATCCACTGGCTAAAATACTAATTGCTGCCCTTGGGAGCACTTTGGTCATTTAGTTTCCAAGCAGAGCTTACTCTGAGAACAGGATTATGCTTCTGATGTTTTGCTTCAGTAGCGTCAACTTCTGTTAGGATTTTTCAACGCCACAAATAGTTTCTGCCTGCACAAAGCTCGCTGCCTTACTGAACACAGGGCCTGTGAGAAACTGTTTTAGGAGGGAGAAATGCTTCAATTCATATAAAGTGCTCAAAAAGCATAAATACAAACAACACCCAGTATTATTGGTGGCAGTGATAGCTGCACAGTCTCCTTTGCTAAAAGAGGAGAATTCTGAAACTTAAAAAGGGATGTATAGAAATCCTCTACTTTCCTTCTTAAACTGGCAGATACTTTGAGGCTAATGGATAATGCTGCAAAGTCAAGCGTATCCCCATATCTGTGAGTGTATGCTGGAGAAATTCTCCAGAGCTGGAGACTGCAACCCTCTCCAGAGGTTAGGGTCTGTGGAGGATTTCCTGAATGAGCTTGAAGTGCAGTGGGCCACAGTCTGGGTTTAAGTTTTTTATTTGTAAATTCTCATCCTGGTTTAGAGAACTGAAGAGTGGATGAAACAGAACAGATCTTCTCCAGGTGCTGTGATTGTACCACAGATTGGTTTCCTGACTATAAAATTGAGATCTGTAATAACTTTCATGGGTCAGTAGCTGCAGAGTCTATTTCTTTAATGGAACTAGAATTATAATCAAACTGTAACGTGGAAAAGGTAAAGCATTTTTGGATGAGGTGACTGATACTTTTTGTCAGACCCCTAGTATTATACACTAAATATTAAAGATGGCAATCCTAGCAATGATAGTAATCAATGGCTGAGAAAGGACAGGATATCTAGGGCTTGTTCATCCAGTGTGGGAACATATTTCATAGCTAAAAGACCAAGTCTTTTATAGTCCTGGCTGTACCATTCATAATCTCTCTCTTTTGAAATGTGCTGATAGGCTGTTTTTTTTTTTTTTTTTTTCTGAGACCCTGAAGACAACCATCTGAATCGCTGTCTGATAGCAAGGTGAGCTTTTGGGGTGGGAGAAGAATTTCTGAGTTCTGTTTCACAGCTGTAAGTAAAAACCAAACACAGTTGCAGTGTTAACCACTGTCTTACTGCTAGAGTACAGCTTTTCAGCTGGGCTTTTCTTATTTTGCACGAGATGCAATCCTTGCTTGTCAAACCTGGGAGATGATTGACTCCTCGATTGTATTGCCTTGTTCTCAGTAAATTGCAGTGTGATTCCCAATTTACCTGCCGTACGGCCAGCTCTTCTCAGAAATCCAACTGCATAAGCGATTTGTGCCCAAGAACACGGGAAGGGAGCACATTATTTACAAAGTATGTAATCAAGCACTGTGATCCAACCCATTAGCTGGGTGACATCCTTCTCTTTATTTGCACAGTTTAGTGGCTCTGGGGTTTCAAGTGGGAGCTGTCACTTAGACTTTCTGATAATAAAACTTAATTGAAATTTCATTCCTATACCAGCAAGCGCCAGGTCACCAGATGGTTCCTAATTGTTATGTCCACACATTATGTGCCGCAATCCAGCACAGAATATTGTTTGCACTGATGTTACCAGGACAAGTTCTACATGCACTCTCCAAATTTTTAACATAATATCTTATTGTTTAAAAAATGTAAATACTAAAGCAGTTATTTTTACTTAACAGTGTAAAGTAATACATTTCCACATGGAATTTTTGAAGATTATTTTTGTTATTTTGTTTTCTAATTCATGAATAAGACCCTAACAACTTTCTAACCACAATGACCTACTGGTTTCCTGTTCAAAAAAGCAGACTTTATGAGATTGTAAAAGCTGTGATCTGATCTGGGAGGCGATTCAAACCGCACTGTCTCAGCATATCAGTATATGCAATGTAAGTAAGACTTACCCTGAGGCAAATGTTCTCCAGGACTTTGGATGGAATACCTAAAATCAGAATTTGGAGTAGGAGATGTTAACAGGACAAATGGGGAAAGTCTGCCTGCCATGTTAGGTTCTTGACAGGCAAGAGAGGATATACATATTGTGTGGATGGGTGTAAGCACACTATACTTCTCCAGCTTTTGCTTAGGACCTTCTGGGCTGGGAAGTGCACTCGTGGTGCAGTGCTTTTTCTAAGTGCATGTCGTGAGCTCGTTCCTTGCAGTGGGGCAAGCATATCCGTGGCAGAAAAGAAGGGTGATCACTGCAGTCCATTGAAGTTGCAGGGCTGGACCATGATTCTTTGCCTGCCTCTGTCCTTGGAGATCTTTTCCTTTTTGGTCATGTACATAAAGATGTGGTAGCTGGGCCTTGTCCTTGTAGCTGGTTCTGTGACTCTTTTTGGGAGTAATGAAGCAGTAGGAGGTAAAGATGTTGCAGAGGATTCTTGTAAGAGCAGGAATCTGGCCTGCTCTGAGTAGGCTGGAGCTGTCACGCAGAAATGGACAGAACTATTTAGGACTCTTCAGGAATAACTAGCATGATACTGAATGACAGAACCAGCTGCCTACTGAGACATAGGAGTGGAGGTCACTCACAAAGGCAGCTTTTGGAAAATAGAGAGTAATAATGGATGATATGGCACCTGAGGGGTTTCCGACCCCTTGCAGGATTGGAGATGGAAAGTTTCCTAGCTGAGGCATTGGAGCATCTCATTTGCATCAAGAGACTTTTTTTTGCACTTACCCTCCAGATGTGCTTGAAAGTCTTGTTGACGTTCCCCAACAGCTGTCAGGAAGATGAGGAGGAAAGAGAGAAAAAGTAATCCTTGTCACCGCTGGTAGCTTTACAGCAAGTTTGAAGCTTCAAGTGGCAGGGCTTTCCTCTTGGCTTCTTCCATTGCTTTTGTTTCACTCTCCTGCTTTTAACTGGGGAGGCAAAGTGTGCTTGGTGGTGCGTGCATTTCTCTGGGTACTGCTCACTTTTAACTCTTTGTCCAGAACGACTTCCAACCTGAAAAGAAAAAGGAAAAAATCAACAAGTTGTGGTGCTTTATGCCAGGATGGATTATTACTCAGCTTAAGAGTTTAACCCAAGGTATCACTTCTGACTATAGAAATAATTTTTATCCATGCATCCTAAGTCAAAGTCTGCCTCAAGCAGTCAAGAAGGTAATTGAGAGACCAACTGAGATGGTTAAATTAGCCAGAGGAGAAGCAAATTAAACCAGGGTCCCTCCAAGAGGGACTCTTCCCTAAAACCTACTCCCTCCTTCCTGTTCTTGACTTCATTGTAATGTCCCACTGGTCAAAATGCAAGGCCTGCAGGGCTGTCCCCAGAAAGACATTCTTTCTTTGACCTGGTGTGTAGGGAGCAAACTCCTGCTGTTAGTATTGCATCAATACAGCTTTATTTTGCTTTATACTATATATCTGATCCATAGCTTTGGTATTTACTCCACTTGCTGAACTGTTGGCAGGCCTGTGTGAGGTGGCTCCAGTAAAAGCAGGACTGCTGGGATCTAAACTATTGCTAAACTCAAACAAAAACAAAATGCATATCTTCACAGTTCTTCCTATTGGGATCAGAAGTAGAAGTAATAAATACAGCAAGGGAAGCTGTTCTCAAATTATTTGGGATGTTAAGTGGAATGGGAAAGTGCTTCAAAATACTTCTCAAATGGTTTCTGTAAACATTCCCTGAATACCTGTCCTGTGCATAGGTTTGCTGTGTGTTTAAGAAGATGCACACTTTCTAGAAGATTAGTTTTTTGTCTTCCCTTTAGTTTGTTAAAAGTCTCAGAGGCTGGGGAAATACAATGTCTGTTCTGCTTTAGAAAATGAAAAGAAGCAAAGCTTCAGAGGAACTTTTGGAAGTTAGTCCCTTGCTTTACACCAAACTTCTCTAAGTTTGCCCAGGACTCACTTTTCTGGACATACAAACGTGATGCTAGCAGCAGACAAGGGATATTTCTTTGGCTGACTCCTGTTTTTATATATAGCTGTAAAGTTTCGGAAAAACAGAAAGCAAATTTCAGCTAGGACTCTGCTGTTAGCGCTTTCCTTGATATAGCCCTGACTGTATCAACCCAAACTAAATTGAAACAGCACGTGTAATTTGGCAGAGTTTAATCAACAACTAAAACTGTGGAAAAATGATGCAGTTAAAAAGTGGTGTTAAAACAGTGATGAAGTAGTGGGTTGGCAAATATGCTACTCATTGAAAGAACGAATTTTCATGTTGATAAAGGTTTTGATAGCAGTGAATCTGCTCCAATGCTCTGCCATTAGAAATGGGTGTATAGGAAATGTACTGAAGTACTTTGCTTTCTGGGTTCTTACCTTTGTGCTGAAGGATCTTGTGCAAATGTTGTTCAGATTCTTGTTTTGAAGAAAACCCTTAGGCATCTATTCCACTTTACAAAAGAAACTGGACAATGCATGGGGTGCTGTAAAGTAGGACTAGGGGAGCAGAAGGAGATGAGAGACCTGCAACAATCAGAAGGCTGTAACTGTGTATCAGAAGAGGACAGCAATGGGTATGAATCATGGCTATGAATCAGAAACCAGATTTTCTTATATACAGTGATTCTGTTGCTGAATCTTGTTAGAGTTGCGCATAAGCAAATTAAAACTGCATCCCATGGTATGTCAGAGCTTTCCTTACATTGTGTCCTAGGTTAGCAAGGTCTGACTGTGTTTTGTGAAGAGTTTCCTTCATTACCATAGCACTTTAGTTTGGATTGATTTTTATTAGTATAGCTTTATCCCAGTAACACCAGCAGTCACGAGAAGGCAGATGAAATGTCAAGGATTGTAATGTAGAGAAGGTCAGAGCACGATCTTGTGGTTTGTCTGTCTGAAATTCTGTGTCTGGCATGTTCCCTTTGGGAACTTTTAAGGAATAGAGATACCTGCAGGCAAAAATGGGCAGGACTGAGCCACACGAAGGAAACACAGCTGTAGAGCAATTTCCAGCAGCTTCTAGTTTTTGAGAAAAAAAACTAAACGCGAAGGTGTATGGAAGGAGGAAGGGGATAAATCATGCAGAGCACTGCAGACAATGGGCAGAGTTTCAATTTAGTAGCAAAGATGAGAACAAGCCAGTGAAGGTGTCTGAGAAGTGTTTGGAGATTGTTTTGAATGATAAGTATGGGCAAGCTGAGGTCTAGAGGTGGCATGAGGTATGTTCTGAGGAAAAGCTGGAACAGCCAAGACATCATGGTCAAGGGAACAGCAAGGATTTATTGTTCAACAACCCTGAAATGAGGTTCTGGAGATACTGTGAGGAAAAACAGGCAGGACTGCATGGAGGCATTGAAAATTAGGGGAAAGTCAAAGGTTACTCTTAGTACATAAGCCTCAGGGACAGGAAAAATATTGAATCTGCCAACAATTAAAGACAGGAGAAAAAGAACTGGAATTTCCTTGACACTAAGGGAGTTTCTTTCAGTCATGATACCACTCAACTTTCCAAATGGCTCTGAAAATATTTGTTGAAGCATGAGTTATCTTCTTCCAAAAACATTTTTGCATTCCAAGAGATAATGCTGTTAGAGCCCTCCGTACGAGTTTCCATTCTCTGACTTTTTTCAGGTGACTAATTCCCATGGAATTTCAGGGGATTTGACCATGTAAATACCTGCACTTCCTTTTGAAAACTTGCTACCTTCTGTTAATGGATACATAGAGCCAAATTCTTACCTGATTTAGCTCAGATACTGCAGTGCATAAAGGAAACCTAGGCTATCACTCAAAACGTTTGAAAGTCTATGATTAGAATAAAAATATATAATAGACATCTGATTTTTTTTCACTTAATATTTTCAAGGTATTTTGGTAATTAACTGTAACTGACTCAACCTTTAAATGTTAATTTAGTTAGGAGTAATGTGTATCTCAGATGTTATTTAAACATTTCCTCTGCCAAGCCATGTTATTTTAAACAACTGGTATGTGAATCACTTGCAGAGGTCTCTGCAGAACTGAAGATTAATACCAGCTTCTACAGCATGAGACATTCAAATTCATCCTCTAGAAACCAATACAGAATGCTGACTGCCCTTCTGGGAAGATGTAAGCTAGCCTGTAAAGTCAGGGCAGGTTTATGTTAAATTGTGATATAAAATTTATGCAAGAATTTAAGGGATTCAGTGAAATCATAAGAACAAAACGAAAACAATTTAATGCGGGTGAGTATCGATGCCAAACAAGAAAAAGGCAGTGAAGCTGTAGCTCATCAGGGTGACTTCAACATAACAGAACTGCATACATAAAGGAATTTAAAATGAGGGAAGAATCTGAATATGAACAAAACTGAAATTAAAATCCAGCAGTGTACTGATGAAAAGCAAGGATAGAAAGTGGAAGCGGCTAGCAGGTAGCAAACATCAGCAATAGCAGCTGTGATTGCCATTAGCTTGAAATTGATGGGAAATTAAAGCCAGAATACATTCTCACAGGGATCGCCTCGGTCATCTAAAATGTTTTTTTTGTTGTTTGTTTGGAAATTAAAAAGTTAGAAAAGAATCAAAGATAGGGCTGTTTAGGAGAGGTAGAGAAGCCTGGTGTCTGATAACCGTGGGTAAATGTACAACCACAGTATTGTGGATGACCATCCTGCAGCTCTGAATGAGCAGTGTTACATTTCACAGGAGCTAGTGAAGCACTTAAAGAAGCTAGTGAGCATTTAAAAGTCAACACAGACTGTTAAAGAAGTGAATGTAAGATTCAGTGATTTGACTTGCTTCTAGACAGTCAAAGCTGAGCAAGCAGTAAAGTAGCTGCTGTTGATAAATGCTGAGAAAAGGAAAGCAGAATCCCAAAGATTTCCAAATGATGACTAGCATTTAACTCTGAGTAGCACTTGCACTAAAAAAAATAAATGATTACAATTGCAGGCATCATAAAATACTGAGACATAGAAAAAATAAAGTAGTGAGAATTAGTTATCCAGTCAAAAAAATTAATTGCACAGTTACCAAGGCTAGATGTACCTTCAGAAAATGGAAGAAAAGGATTTTCAAAGTTATGAAGGGATTACAAATTATAAAATAAGTAATGGGAAGTGTTGTCAAAAAAAAACCACCATCACAAACAGAAGAGAAACTGCATCATCTAATCAGGGTTCTGAGAGCTGAGGAATAAAAAATTAAGTGGAGGAAACTGATGCCTGGCTGGGACTTAACCAATAAAAAATGTTCCCAGCCACCGACAGCACAAGGGCGGAGGACTGACCAGAACTACCGTACAGCAGGAAAACTTTACAGTAGAAGAGGTAAAAGAGTGACCCAAGCTGTCACTCTTTGGTATCCTGCTCTCCCCATCTCCCCCCTATATAATAGGCTATATAATGCTGTTTAATGCTATTTACATTTATTTGAATAAATATAGTATGGTGAAAATGATGTTTAAAAGACAGTCATAATAAGCTATTGCTTTAAGGTCATAAATTTTGAAAGAAATTAATGTGTATATGTATGAGTTCATTTCTCAGTTTGGGACTTGTAGTGAAATATTAAGTTCAATTTTATCTTAGCTGATTGAATTACTCTTAAGCAGTCAGAGTATGGTTTTGAACACCCATCTACCCTATTCCTAGATTACAGTGCAAATTTAAAGATCAATTGCTAAAGTAGAAAGTCAAAAGCAAAAAGCTAGATGGCTTTCTTTAGTGATAAGTTATAATAAATTTATGTAATTAATGTTCACATTTTAATTTCACTGTAATAAAGTTTAAAGTGTAACTAAAAACTATAAAATTTGATTTTGAAGTAACTATAGTTTACTGTTTAATACTGTAGAGCAAGGAACTTTAAAATTACTGAGTCAAAGTGAAAACTACATCAAACTCAGTCAAAATACAGTTTGTGCGAAATTTGAGGGCTATTGGAAAGTAGGAAATCGGTAGCTTTTAGTAAGGTTTTTTTTGTCACACTTTACCCTGTGACTAGGTGTTCAAGCACATACCACGCTGGTAAAGGAGACCGCGTGTTTGTGGGGATTGCTCGATGTTCATTAACTATATAAAGCTCCTGTGAGCAGATAGCTGGGGGCCTCCAAGACACCAGCTTGTCTTTATGTCTGTCTCCCAGTGGGCAAGCGCCCATGCTGTAATGAGTACTAATTAACAATTTTTCCAGGAACTGTGACAAAGAACTGTGGATTGAATGCATGTGGAAAAATTAGCTATTCTGGCTCAAAAAGCTGAGTTTTCAAATCATGCTCTTGGCATGCAGTGGGACAGGATTTGCTTCTTCACCTCTCTGCTCCTTTTCTAGACTGTGTAGCAGTCTCTAGGGAGCAGTTTTAGGGTTGAGATGTTCCTGGGAATGCAATTTTCCAATGCACTGACTCTCCTAGGACTAGATCAGACCTTTTAGGGCAGAGAAGATCAGTAGTGCTCTTTGATCCCACTACTTCACTCGGACACCCCAGCTCTACTGCTCTGGTTCTGCAGGGGCTGTGCTACTATTATTTGCCTTTCCCAGAGTATTGTCATGTCCACCACACAATCATAATCCATTCAATTTGGCACCTACAATTCAGAACTGATATCTTTAGGAAAAATTGGTTGAGTACTTCCATTAAGGTAGGGAAATCTTATTAAACCTCTGATGTTAACAACTTGATCACAGCGGTACAGGATGCAAGTCATAATGACAAAATTGTCTGGCTAATATAATGTAGTTGAGTGTAGATTATTATAGGATTTGTACAAAAGGGAATTTGTTGCTGGCTTTTTTTTCTTCCATATTTTATACCAATAGTAAATACCTCTGTCTTGCGCTGCTGGGTTGAGATAGTAAATCTTCTTGTCGTTAACAGGTACTTCTTGCAAATACATTGGTTTGTGACTTTTCAGTGATAAATCAGTGACATGAAGTTCCTTCCCATTTTTACTGACTGGGAATTGTTTGTATAGTAAATAAAATAGTTTTCTCTCATAACAACATAGATAATATCTGAAAAGATTATTATCCCAGAGAGCAGGAAACTCTCTGTGCAATAGTAACTACCTTGAGTCTGTATTTGAAAAGACAAAAACCTACTAAAACATGTTGAGCATTATGCTGACATTCTGCTCGTGTCAGAAAATTAGTACACGTTTTCTGTCATTTTTCAACATTTTCCTGATGAAATTATAAATGCTATTACAGAATAAACTTTACAAAAGTTATCCCAGATAAAATTAGATGAAAATAGATTGGATATTTTTGTTATTTAAACCAACAAAATATTGTTCCTACCATATTTACTACTGGAACTTGAAAAATGAAGGTGGGGTAGGAGATAGAAGGGGACTGGGAATTTGACCTTGAATTTCAAGCTGTTTGGGGTTGACAAATCTTTTTAAAATAAACTTTTCTTAAGCAATGATCTTCAAATCTTGGATTCTTAGTGTTAGCAACTCATGTGAATAGCCAGGCAGTAAAAATGGCTGGGCAGCTTTGTATTTCAATGGCATGAGAACTGCATGGATCTTACTCCATCAATAAAATCAGAATTATTGCCATGTATAAATGGCAGTCTGAGTTCATGTGTATCAGAGGTCCATGGCATTAAAAGAATTTTTGTCTGGAATCGGAGTTGATGAAGCAGAGGTACCCTAAAGAACATTTCAGAACAATCTCATTGCTGAGCAACTTTGATGTATGGGTATTTTCAGCTACTTACCTTTAGATTAAATATGCTAGCAGTGTTCTTCTCAGAAGTCAACACCAAATACTTGAATAATCCTCACAGATGTTAGTAATTTAAATAGGAAAGGTACTGTCATTCCTACAAAATAAATATATAGTAGGATGGAAATAAAAAAAAAAAAAAACCCTTAAAGACGTTCAAGCGTAAACACAGATTCTTGCGATAAGTACATGGAGTCCTCATTGTCACATTAGGAATGCACAGTGAAAAACAAAAAAGCCAGGGAAAGAAGTCAGATTGTAAATGGCAGGGAAAAAGGGAGTTGGTAAGTCCATCATTTAACAGTCTTGAGGATAAACATCATAAATGATGAGTTAGTTGGGAATGTAAAGTAGGATAAGGAAGTGAACTTGTCAAAGAGTGGAAAGAGGCAACAAGAGATGTAAAAGCCAAGGCAGCAAGCTTGAGCTCTCTCCAGATTCAAGTCAAAGACTATCTCTGAAATTTGTAACAGGGATGTGGACAGACTCTAAAATAAAATAAAAACTCAGTAGTAAAACAGAAGACAAAAGTCCAGTGATCAAACTGGAAATCATAAAAACCAGAAATCAAAAGCTAGCATCAGATGGTAGTTCAGCCAGTGTAACAGAAAAGGGGATGTGGCATACAGCAATTCGGCCAACAGAACAGAAAAGGAGACGTGGCAAATTCTTCATTATCGTGAATCTTTAAATCAAGATGTAATATGCTCGTTTGTTCGGAGTTTCTTGACTGTGGGTCCAGCCCCTCCACTCCTTCCCCACTGTCAGAGAATGCAATCAGGGAGTTGTGAAGCATGGAAGATTTACTGCCCTCTCTTTCCTACTCTTTACACACCCTTACTTTTCAAGGTCAAGTAGCTTCCATCAACTCCTCAAAGCTCTCCCAGATTATATAGATTTACAGTCATCAATAATTCTTAAAACTATTTTATGATCATGAAAATCTAACTTCAATGAGAAACTTCAACCTCCAATAATGGAAAAAGGGCTCATCTAGTTCTGATCACTGTATTTAGTGACAGTACAGTGAAACAAATGCCTCGTTATACCAATTAGCTGATAAAAGTATGTGCTGTTATTGGCTGTGACTATTTTAAGCAACTATTTGTAATGAAGCATGGAACTATTTTCACAAGGGAGAAAAACTTAATGTTCAGCTAGGAATGCATTTTGTACTTGGCTGTTTCTGTAATACATTATTACTTCTACCCTGGACAAGTTTTATGAGTACTGCATTTGCTGCTTCTATTTTCTTTTCTGCTTTTGACAGCAAGTTTTTTTCCTGTGCTGTTCAGATTACTTTTGTGTTAGGATACTGATGTAGATGTCGGACTCTAAATACCAATCAAGATCCACTTGTTAGGAGATTCTAGTAGTTTATTTGAAAAACTCGTAAGTAAATTCACCAATATATTAAATGTGCATGATGTGGTCTTAAATTAGCTTGTATTACTTGTAGCTACATGTAACACTTTATACAAATAGTTTAAATACCATATTTTAATCCAGGCAGTGACAAATTGTGATTACATTGTATATCCAGGAAGATTGTTTATTACAAGTTCACTGATGTCTTTGTATTGGTTAGGAACATGTAGTTGTCCCAAGAAATCACCATCTGTGTCTGACAAACTGTTTTCCAGGGCACTAGGTTCAAGATCAGACAAGTCAGGTGGCAAGTAAGAGCTAACTTGAGTTAGTGACTGGCTTTGTTCTATGGAGGTCTGCCCCTTTCCTACATTCTGATCAGTATCAGTGCTAACTTGTTTGCTTCTTGGTATAGATGCTTGTTTAATATCCTGATCAACTCTGTTCTCATCCTTATTGATCTGTTGGGCTTCCTGCTCTTCATCGAATAACCTTCTCTGAATGGAGACATCATTAAGTACATCAACAGATTCACCCCTAGTTCTTTTGCTGTTTTTTAACTTGCGGTTTCTCTTCAAAGAGTGGACTGGGGATGAAGCTGACTGCACTGGAAGATCTGATGTACTTTCAGCGCTTTGACTTGCCTTTGAAACTCTGGACCTGATGGATTCTGGCTCTGTATCTGACCAAGGTCGCTGTGGGCTTTCAAGCCAGAGAGGTTCAGGACTGCTGTCAAAAGCTTCCACGTCTCTGCCTGTACACTCAGCACTGGTGAAATCTTCTGAATAAGCTGTGTTGTCAGGACTAACAGCAAAGTCATCTGAGTATATGAGTTCAGAGTTCTTTTCAACACTCGTGCTGGGGCTTGGTTTGTGATCACTTACAACAGACATATCATCGTGCTCCGTGGTTTTATGATGAAGTAAGTGTACTTCTTCCCCATCACCATTACTTCCCTTTGCATTAGCATCTGATGGGACAGCTGCTGGAAGCTGGACTTTCAATTCCCTTTCCTTGTGAGCAGACTTTAATACGGTTTCTTCCAGTAAGGGGGCTGCAGTTACTTTGCGTGTATGTTCTTTGTTTGCAGTCTCATTCTTCCTCAACAGCCTTTCGACAGCCTGTTTCTGCAGGTCAGGGGAAACATCTCCTGTGCTGGAAAAGTACTCTTTGAGAGCACAGTTTTGTAATGGAGTCTTGACAATTTCATCAAACTGACCATCCTGCTTTGAACTGTCTCCATTGCTACAGTGCTTGTAAGGAACTATGTGCTTTTCTCCAGCATTTCTGAGCAGCTTTTTTTTGGATGAAGGGCTTCTCTCCTTCAACATCTCCACTTGCTTTCTTCTGTACTGCTCTCTCCTTTCAAGCAGTATCAGCTTATCAGGGTTGGTCTGCTGCAGCCGTAGCCTCAGTGTATTTGTCAGCCCATACAGCAGTTTCCTTCTGGGAGGTCTGTTTTCCTTAGGTTTGCAGTTCATTTCAGATCCCGTCTCTCCCTGGGGGGCAGCTTGCTTAGGTCTTCTCACAGCCTGTGCAGACTCCCGGGAGGTGGCCTCCTGCAGGCCTTGTCTGAAGGGAGGGCTGGCAGCTCCGCTGTTCCCATGGGACCTCGCAGGTGCCTTTGCAGGTTTGAGGACAGAGGAGCAGCTGGGGGGCTGCAGATCCATGCCGCTGCTCCTTGGGGCCTGGTAGAGCGAGGCCAGATGCGGGTGGACGGCAGCGGGTGCGGCATGGCCGGTGAGCAGCGACAGTTCCGCCAGCAAGGCGCTGAGCAGCGGCAGCTGCCCCAGGGTGGCGTGGGGCTGCTGGGGGTGCAGCAGCGAGGGCCCAGCGCTGGGCCGCGGGGGGACTCTGGACCTCGCCGTGCCGCTGCGGGCTGTGCACCACGACACGCTCCTCTTGACCCGCTGCTGCTGCTGGTGGGGGACGCGGCTGGGCCGGCTCGCAGCGGTAGTAGAGCACGGGAGGGCAGATGATGTTGCCCCCTTCCTCCTCCTCCTCGTCTTCCTCCTCAGGGGAGGAGGAGGCGTGCGGCGAGGCAGCGCGGGGGCTGGCGGGGCCCCGCTCCCCGCCGTCCCGCAGCCTGCTGAGGCGGACGCCCAGCGCCACCTCCCCGACGGGGCGGCCGGCGGCGTCCCGCAGCGGGAAGCGGCCGCGGCGGCCCCACGAGGCGGGCGGCCCGGGGCACCGCAGCAGCCGGGCGGCGGCGGGGGCGAGCGAGAGGCGGCAGGCGCCGAGCAGGCGGGCGGGCCGCGGGCCGGGCCCGGCGGGCAGCGCCACGAGCAGGACGCGCAGCGGCTGGCGGCGGAGCGCGGAGCGCAGCGAGCCCCGGCGCCAGCGGAAGAGGCAGCGCTTGCCGCGGCCGAAGGGAAAGGGCCGGCCCGGGAGCGGCGGCGAGGGCGAGGAGGAGGCGGCCGGGAGCAGCAGGAGCGGGGGGAAGTCGAGGAAGCGCAGCGCCACGGCCGGGCGCAGCGCGGGGCCCGGCGACGCCACCCGCACGGCCGCCACCAGCAGCTCCAGGCAGTACAGCCCCTCGCCGCCGCCGCCCGGCATGGCGGCACCGCGCCTCTCGCGGCACGGCTCCCCCGGGGCCCGCCGGCCGTTACCGCAGGCAACGCGCCTCTGCAAAGCGCGCTGGGAGCTGTAGTCCTGGGCGCGGCCCTGTCACGGATTCATTGAATCGTCAACGTTGGGAAAGACCTTCGTGGTCATCTGGTCCAACCATCCCCCTACCACCAACGTCACCCACTAAACCATGTCCCTAAGCACCATGTCCAACCTTTCCTTGAACACCCCCAGGGACAGTGATTCCACCACCTCCCTGGGCAGCCCGTCCCAATGCCTGACTGCTCTTTCTGAGAAGAAATGTCTCCTCATTTCTAACCTAAACCTCCCCTGGCACAACTTGAGGCCATTCCCTCTAGTCCTATCACCTGTGTGAAGAGGCCAACCCCCAGTTCCCTGCACCTTCCTTTCAGGCAGTTGTAGAGAGCAATAAGGTCTCCCCTGAGCCTCCTCTTCTCCAGACCAAACACCCCCAGTTCCCTCAGCCACTCCTCACAGGACTTGTGTCCCAGGCCCTTCACCAGCTTCGTAGCCCTTCTCTGGACTTTTCCAGGTGGGCCTTTTTGCCAAGGTGGCAGGCAGGCAAACAGCACTTCTCACATCCCGCACTGCCAGGCACTTGTGAAGGGGTGCAGCTGCCAAGGTCTCAACAGTGCCTTTCCCACGAAAAGCATGGGTAATGCAGTCCCTTAGGAAGGGGCAGGGTCTTGCATGCAGCAGAGGAGTGCTTCTGGAGGCAGGGAGTGACATTAGGTTTATTTTTGCTTGTCTGCAGCATTTCCCTCCCTCCCCATAAATAAAGTATGCTAAACTGATGGCGTTCAGTTACAGTCGCAGTATGCCCTCACCATTCACAGCTGGAGGGTGCCTGAAAGAAAGACTGATCCTCTCTCCCTTTCTTCTTTTTATTCCCTCTGTTTTTTCCCATTTCCTTCCTCTGCCAAATCACAATCGCTTTTCAGGAAAGTAGAAACCAGAGAGAAATGAATAAAGAACTCTTCACTGTTGGTCAATTCCCTTTATCATTATTATTTAAAGGATGCCTTTCATAAGCTGTTCTGAGAAGACAGTTAAGGAACAGACCTCTGTATTGTGGCCAGGGCTTCAGAAGTAAATAATTAAGTTCTTCTCAGTTCGTCTACAGAGGACTACAGGTCCTCTGCCATCAGTGCTGCTGGTGTTCAGATATTCCCATTGTACTGACATTGCAGCAGATTAAACAAATTGCCAGTCCATTCCCATGCCACATTCGTCTTCTGTCATCAGTCGTCTGTTTTTCCTTCTGTTTCCTTTTCTGCAAGACTTTTCCCATCCCAGGAGGGCTTGACAATTTAGTTGTCATTCTCTGAAAAGGCAGAATGACAAAAGACCCCTGATATGCTGAGGGCAACAAACATATTTAGCAGTGGTCAAACAGCTGCTCTTAAGGTCCCCAGGGAAGAGGCTGCATAGGTGTTTTGCCCATTTTACAGATGGGCACGCTAAGATTATGAAGTTTAGTCCCTGATTTTTAAGCTCTTTATTTTGAAACTACCAGCTTGAGCAGACAAGAGACACAGCTTTGTGTGGTAACTGAGACTGAAATTAGGGGCTAAATTCTGTAGGAACTGTAGCTGTATTTTAAGATGCTGAGCCTCTGCACTCCCAACAGTTTAATGTGAAACTGAAAATTTCAGTTTCATGCATGTCCCTGAAAATCAGCCTTATTCCTGTATTTTATTCTGTACATGCAATATGAATAAAAAATACTGAATACTTGTGAAATCTGTAGGTGTGAATAAGCTGTGGAAGGTCAGTCAGCGAGTTAGTAACAGAACAAGTATTGAAATAGAAGGGGGTGTGGATTTTAAGTTTGTTCCCATTGCTACGTATTATTAACTCAATCGTCTGAGCACATTTCTCTTCAAAATAAACAGAAAACAACATTTTGTTGTTGAGTTGCAACTCAGAAAAAAAAGGCAAAAATCATTTTTCCTTCCAATAATCCTGGTGTTTGGTACCCACCATTGTAAGGAGACTTGAGATAACACATTTTTAGACTACATGTCACAGAGGAGCTGTTTAGGAACTAGGCACACCTCAGACGGGCAGGGTTATGGAATGAAGTTTCGTTACCTGCTACTGTCCTAAAGACTGCGGGTACCTGTTAAGATCTACCTTAGCTACATTCCATAAACTTTTTTTGAATAGCTCTGTTTCTTTTCACTGCAGTCTCTCAGACTAGACATCAATTTATTTATTATTTTTTTTTTAATGACTGGAAGACTGAGAAATTTTGCTGAGTTTGTGAAGTCTTCCAGTGACCTTATTTGTTTGTTTGAAGTACTAGCATTTCATCTCAAAACATTCCAACCCAGACAATTGGTATCATTAGCAGCAGCTCAGCAACTTTGGTTCAAACCTTTTGAATGCTCTGAAATGTCTCCCTTTTGCCCTTAACTTTTGTAAGATTTCAGATTTATTATCTCTCTGCACAAAGAGATCTCGCTATACGGTTGTATATCTGTTTGTGGATGAAGAAGTATGGCTATTTAAAACAAAACAAAGCAAAAAGATCTTGAGAAAGCATGGATTATGCTGAATCTGCAATGACATTACCTGTTCTGATGTTGATTGTAAAGATTGCACTTTTTACAGATAAAATGCTGGAGTGAAGAGCTGGATATAAATGCTGGATATAAAATAGTTCTTCTCTGTGCAGAGCCTGCAGGGCAATGCTTGGAATTCATGCAAATATTTAGCCTGGTGGCACTCTGATTCAGAAGGGGGTCAGACAGTCTGCTGGAATATTCAGCTGCGATGTAACAGTAGTTCTTAAAATACTCCAGCTTAAAATACCACCCAGAGAAGACTTATTCAGTCTTTTCTCAGTTGTCTCTGTTGAGTCAGCCACTTGTCAAAGGGTAATAAACAGGAAGAAATTCAGGAATAAGAATGGCAGCTTTTGATAACTCTTAGTTTTTGCTCAGAAAACTATGAAAAATGAAGAGTTATAAAATACATGAGCAAAGCATTTTTTTTCAAAAATATTTTAGATTTCTCTCTTGAAGGGTCTAGAAAATGTTTCCAAAAGGAATAAAGTCAAATGGGAATATTAAATCTATTCCAAAATTGCTGTTTGTATCTACTTCCATATATTTTGCACCGTTTGCAGGGATCCTTGCTATTTCCTGCATCCAAATTCTACTTCATGCTCCTTAATTTTGTGCTGACCCAGTTCTGATGTTGTATGGCACAGTCTAGGAACAGCTCTAATGGTATTTAGCACAGATTTCTTGAGAAATTTCATCGAAATGAAGGATACTGGGGCCTGCCCCAAATTCTCAGGGTGTACTCTCCTGTCCACAAAATGCCCCTCAAGTAGGGTGCTCAGGAAAGCTGGTACAAAGCCTATTCATATGTACAGCTCCAAAACATCTCCCTTCTTAAATTGCTACCCTAAAGATGCTTGCCAACTGCTCTTACTTCAGATTGATAGCTCTCGCATTTATTTTTGTTCTCTACCATATTTAACAGCCTTTGGGAAGTGTTAAAATAAACATTATTGGCCCAGTCCTGTGGCCCTTCTCCATTTGGCAAACACCAGCCTGTTTCCCATCCCTTCAAAGATTTCATTGCTGTCCTTCGCGTTTTACTTTCTCAGAGTGGTGAGAGTTAAGGCTCACGGCTTAGTTACTTTCGCAGAGTCAGCAGGGGAGGCGCACAGGATTGTTTTCTCATTACGTTGGGGTGTGGGGAATGGTTGGCCTGTAAGGCATGTGTGAATCTGTGGCTTTCTCAGCCAGCTTGGAAATGCAACCCATACCAACTCGCCTTCTGATTCCAATTTTCTTCCCAATTAATGGGACTGTGGCAAAACATAGCTTCTCCCTCTGTACTGAGCAGTCCTCTTTCTTGGATCTGGGGAAGCTCAGTCCAAGCAGATACTTAGAGGAAACATGGGAAAATCTGGCAAGCCATTCCTGAGGCAGAATGACGCTGTGAGAGCCAAGAGGAAGCAGGATGTCACAAATACAGGAGCCTAGACAAGTGTATTGAACACGACAATGAGACATATCCATAAGGGTTATGTCTGAGGTGACTTCCTTTATTTAAATAAAGTTCTTATTAAAGCCGATAGACATTTGCTTAAAACAAAACAACAGTGAAGGGTCAGCCTTAGGATTCAGCCCGTTGAATATTCCTTGCATAATGCCCAGCAAAGTGGATTTCCTTAAATAACTGGGTGCCTTCAGCACATGGAGGCTTTACCATCAATCTTTCCATTTATTTAATATAAAACATCCTGAACATCATGAACTCACTTGGTATTAATGAAAACCCCCTGGGTTCACATGCCATCATTCAGCATTAATTAGCGCATCACTGTTTACATTGTCATACTCCCCATCCAGTAATTGGGAAGCTCTTGGGAAGTTCACAAAGGGATCCGTTTATTTTGTTTGGCTTCCTGGTTGCAACCCATACCTGCCATGCACATATGCGTTGAATGACGAAAGTATTCCAGGTGCTCAGTCATCCAAGGAGGGCTGCTGAATCGTGAAAAAATGCGTGCACATTTTTTTGTGAAGCAGGGAAAATCTGCCCCAAAAGTTTTCTTCTGGGTGTAGGGGTCCTTACAATTCCCGTTGTAATTGTAGAGATGGGTCCTCAGCCCCTCTCAGGGTATAGCGGCAGGCTGTGATTTGTAGGCAATGACTTTTCAGACTCACCATCTCCTAAAAAGCTGCATTTGCAGCGTTCCTTCAGCTTAAGCTGGGAACCACTAGGGGCAACTTGCGGTACAGATATCTGACAGAGCCTCTGACAGTGAAAGCTCTTGTGAGCCTCAGGATGGTTTCTAAAGTCAATTCAACAGTTAGATGAGATTTCATTAAATAAAAAATTGGAAGTGTCTGCAAATATTTGAGTAGGAAACAGTTAGTACTGTGTGCATTGTACCATCACACTGATGACACTCATTGTTTAATCTGCCATAATTACCATTGTAAAGTATGTTTTTTCAAGGGTTTACAGTACAGCTGTTTTGTTCGCTGCACATTCTCAACCTCTAAGCTGTTTCTCTTTTCCCTTTAAAATCAAATTAAAATCAATTTGACTGCGCTGGGAGCTCTCCTTCAGAGACAGCAAAAGCAAAAGAGGCAAGGATGTTGTTACAGCTGAGCTGCAGAGCCGGACCAGATCCTCCTCGCTGGTTGGGTTTGAGGCTGAGTGATACCCAAGTGCCTGTGCCTGGCAGGAAAGGGGCAGGAATATTCCTTCACACGTAGTGAACAGGAGGCATAGAGCTGCTTGCAGAGGTGGTAAAAAGAGGAACCAAGTATTTCTGTGTTTTTCATGGCCCTCTTTGTTTTCCAGGGAGACATGGTGACAATCCCATGGTTTCGTGAGGTGGAAAGATGTGAAAGAGATGGCTCTTTAATGAACATCTGTCCCTGGCTTGCCTGGCAGCTACAGGTTTCCTTGCGAAGATCTGATTTCTCTGTGCCTGGTTCCTCTTCTAAAACCCAACCGGTGCTTCTGAGATGCTGGGCAGGTCAGTACCCCCCTGGAAGGGCACGGCTTTCTGGGACGCCCCGAGCACACAGCAGCCCTGCCAGGCTTGCAGCTCTCTGCTTCGGGGAGCGACGGCAAGCGGCCCTCAGGATGGCTTTGCTCACTCCTAAAACAGAGTGCTGCAGCCCCGTGGTGAGGCCGCCAGCCCTCCACAGAAGGGAGCAATTTGTTATTGAGGGACCTGACCCACTCCTTCCATGTTTTAGGAGCGGGCTCTGCGACATAGGAGAGGCTCAGGGAGGTCGGCGCATCCACGTAGCTCACTGCATTGCCATGCAGGGCTCTAAGGCTCCAAAAATGTGGCAGCCTGCCTGAGCCAATTATCTCCCCACCTCTTGAGAGGGCTAGCCCAGGCACGGCTCGTGCTGACACAGCTGTCCTGCTGCCGGTTCCTTGGCTGGCTCCAACTGGGGGATCCCAGGGCTGCGCTCCTTTGCAGAGCGTGGCTGTGCTGCTAGGAACTTTTCGCAGATAGCAGCAACGCTGGAAAAGTTTTTATTTCACTGCTGTGCAAATAGTCCTGTGGGCCACAGCTAGGGAGGAGAAGAGGCTCGTTTCTTTCGTGCTATGCCGTGTAGTCTGTGTGGGCAGAAGGACTGAGCGCTGCCTGTCTCGAGCCTCCTGACACAAGGTCAGATTAGGGCTATGCCAGCACAGAGCCCTGGGAGGCTGAACTCGCCCCTTGCCTAACTCCACTGGCTTTCTGAGCCAGTTCAGGGATGTCTGTGTCCCAGTGAGGTCAGTTTAAAGCAGCCACGATTGCCCTGGCACGTGATTTCCTGGCTTTGCTGGTGTGTACTTTAAGTTTATTGCTATTTCTGTGCAGTTTCGTGCATTTCCTATTTGAACCATTCCCGTCGGAAGCAGGCATTGTTTGGGAAGACATGGCATTAATTACTCTGTGAATTATTTGTTGTGTGGGTGCCGTGGAAGAAATAGATGGGAACTATTCCAAATGGTCTTTAATGAGTTCAGTCATCCAAGATCCTGATTTCCATCTCATAAATAATAAACTGTCCTCAATATGCTAATTCAAATTTGCTTTTAAATTAGTTATTTTAATTTTGCAGGGGAAATAATCAAGAAGAAAAAGTTCTGTAAGATGCAAGCCTGCCCTGTCTCTGTGGCAGGGCACTCAGAGGTTGCAGTACCTCACCCTGTTCCCATCACTCAGTCCTGAGACAATGAGCATACGACCAGGCTGGTAATGGTTTCTTGTCCTGAAATTCAAAACATAAGGAATGAACACATATATGAAATCTCAGCTCCGTAAGGGGAGGGTCCTTAATACAACCTTACACAGTGAGCTGTTTGCCATCTCCTTTGATGGGATCTCCAGCCTCAATTTCCGGTCCTGATCATTTGCTGTTTGGGGCCAGGGAGGCCAGAAGTGCTGCTCTGACAACAGACCTAGCCTCCGGCAAGGTAATAGCGTGTGCTCAGCACCAACCCATCTGCTTCATCAAATGCAACACCAACTGTCTCTTAGACGAGTCTCATCCGGTTTTGCAGGAGCGGGTGAGGATTGTTCAAAAGCCTTCTCAGATTTGCTTGTACAAGGCAGGAACGTACCAGTAACTGGACTAATGATTTACCACTCTGCTAACCATAAATAGCAATATTTCGGCTCCAAGCGGGTGGATCATTGCACTCAAGGAGGTTGGTACCCATGTAACAGTTAGACGTGAGATTAGTCTGTTCTGAAAACATCCTTCTCATTTGTTCGTTGGTTGTGTTTGTGTTTTTTTTTTTTTCCTTCTCAGCCTTTTATCTTCAGTGAACACGTATCCTCATTTTACATGAGCCTGTCTGTAAGTCGAGGCTAAACAATAGCACATAGCACCCAGTGTTGCAGAAGTACTGAAAGAAAAGAAGAATTGTATTTCGGACGTATATTAGCTGCTCACACATTTTCAGATTTGTTAAGATCCGATAACAGATAAATAGAGGGGAATAGAAGGTTTGGGTGGTCCTGCAGGCACATCTTACTGGAAACACAGTTGTAGAAATTTGATTTCAAGAGACAAACCAGTGAAAAAAAAAATCCAAACAGGTTACTCTATTTCCTGCCCTGGAAGGAATGGCAGCTTTTTGAAAACATTAATATCCTCAGTCAGGCATTGCAAATATTAGTTCTCAGTTCCTTCAAGGGATAAAAAGAGATAAAAATAGAAGCCACTCTGAAACCTCCCAGAGGCTGACAAATGCATTCATTCATTTCTTTATAATGACATCTTTCATGAAGGCTTTAACACTGGAATTCTCTGAGGAGGATTCCTTCCCCCCAGTACTTCTCACTTCTCCTGAAAGCTATCTGTATCATTGTGAGCAGGCAGGGGGTAAACTACTTTCTGAAAACTCAGCTGTGCTTTTGTAGGCTGACAGGAAAGAGGCTCCTTCTGTGTGCAACAAGAATTTGGGCATTGCAGCCTGGAAGGGCACGGGTGTAGTAGGGGACAGCTGTAGTGGGACAGCCTGTGTGGACATGGGACGGCCGTGTGTGGTTCTCAGCAAGGGATAAGCAAAGTGCAAGCTCCACATCTCAAGTCTGTGCACGAGGAACACGAGGAGCCTCTTTTTGTCTGTGATTGTACAGGAAACCAAGGTTGCTTGGCGGGCTTGGCTGAACGTCTAAAATTGAGTGGGATAATTTTGACCTCTATGCTTCAGTCTTTGGCAGACAGAGCAGTCAGTTGCTTGATTTTTTGTAAGTGAATTTTAAGAGTCTTCTTCTCAACCAGCGGAATAAAGCAAAGCCCAGCACATTGCTGACATAGTCACTGGAGTTAAAGCTGAAGCCTGATTTGGGATCGTTATGGCAGGTGGAACTCATCTGACCAACTGCAGGATGAAAATCGAGATGAACTGCACCCCAAAAGACTCCCTTCCACTCCTCACACAGTAAATGAACCTGGGGCCAGTAGCTCGGTGGTAGTCATTACATCTAGAGCTACATGGGAATCAGCCACACAGCTGAGCTAAAGCTGCAGGACTGAAGGGCACCACCCAAGTCACGGCTGTGCGTCTGGGGAAGCAGAGAGGCACGCTGCAGGCATGCAGTCCAGTGCACCGTAGCTCATCTCACCCCAGGATGCTGCAATTTCCAGGCTCCTCACAACAATCTGTGCTAAAAGACCAAATGCCACTACAGTTGTGCCACAGGAGGAGGATGGGAGAGCTCAAGGGCATTTCCAGGTCCTTCCAACTACCAGGAGATTTGCTGGGTAACATCTGCAGATGCTTCCAGGCTTCCAGACCATGTGCAACGCTGCAGAGGAAGAGACACAAAAAGCAGCAGGCTCTGATGAGCTAGTCTGGAGGAGAATTGCTTCCTGATTCCAGATCTGCTGGTTAGCTCAACCCTGAGCATGCAAACAAGAGCAGACAGCTGATACCTCAGGGAGCACTGATGAGCCTCGGTGACCGTGTTTACACCCCTAACTGCCCCAACGTGAAGTAAAATACTGTGAAAAAGATTAACGGGGTAGGGAAAAAGTATATTGCTCAAGAAAAACATCAGCCCTGGGAGTATAACCCCAATTGTTCAGCTGTACTTGTCTAATTCTGTAATTTCCCATGTACAAAACCAAGTACTCCAGTGGGGGATTATTTCTTTCTTTTATAAACAAAAGCTCTGCTTTATAACATACTGCTGCTTGGCACGGTCTCTGGCTGTGTAAAAGGCAGATCTTTAAACAATGTGCTGTGATCTTATCTGATCTGCAAGCTGGAGGATATATCATCAATATAATTTGTGGCAGGGTATTTGCATAGATGCGGTGAGCTTTGTTGGAAACTGCTCTGAAATCACATGGGCAAAAAGGAGACGGTATTAGCTTGAATAAGCGAGGCTGTCAGTTTAACAGCTCAATGCGTGCATGTTCTTTTCAGAACAGGAAAGCACAGAGTTTGCAGGTATTTGAAGCCAGCTGAGAGGAGCTTGCTGATCATGGTCTTTGGCCATGAACACATCGTATCGCACGGGGGACCAGCAACTACGTAGAGAGTTTCAGCTGTCACTCACAGGTTTGCTTGTGGCAGGGTGACTCCATCGCTGGTATCTGGGGGGCTCCTCTGGGCCCCAGAGAGGGAGCTGCTGGTCTGGAGGCATCAGTAGACGAGAAGTGGCATTCTGCCCTCCCAAACAAAATGAATCAGTTCCTCTGCTGGTGTTCTCCAAAAAAGCTGCAAATGAATGGACGTTGCCAGCACTGCTCGGGAGACCAAACTACATAATTAGAGTAGACCCTTCTGGCCAAAAAATCTGTGTCACTGAGAGGTACTCCTTCTGGGTTGGGGTCAAGATGCATATCAGTATAATTTAGGAAAAAAAGCGCAGCTAGAGATGCCGGTGAGTCTACTTATACTGTGAATAAAACCATACTGTAGTTCTACAGCAGTAATTCTGGCCACTTTCGCGTATTCTTGTTTGCTTGAAGAAAATAAACTGTGCTGTACTGCACAGAATAAAGGGCTTCTCTTCTTCAACAGTACTTAGAGTCGTAACCCAGCAAGAATACTCGGGAAGCTGGAAACATCCACTTTGCCCAGACAACCGAAAACTTTCCTTTCTATCATGCCAGTGGTTGCACCCTCGGGAGTCCTGATGCTGTAATGGGGTGTGTGAAGGCTGGAGATAATGTAAAGCTCCAGACCTGCAGCTGAAGCTTCCCTGGTGTCAGAAGTGTTGGTGTTGGTTATGCTCCACGTCTCGCTGCTTTTTAAGTTGCAGAAGACTTCCATTTCTGGTATAACACCCTGTAAAAAAAAAAAAGGCAAAGAAAAAAAATAAAAAGCACTGAATTCACTTGTTAAAATTCCTTTGGTCTCTCTTTTTTTTTCTTTTCTTTTTCCCTTTATTAGTTAGGAATGGTAGAAGTTGATTGGGCTTTGGACCTTTTGATTGATTTTGGACTTTTTCGGCAAGGGTGAAGCATTAATCACACACCAAATGCTGCCTGCTGGCTATTGGAGCACCTCGCTGTGCTGGTGTACAGGCCTGTCAGAGTCGGAGTAGCTGTACACACACACGGGCATCAGATATACGGGCTGTCTTGCAGGGTTGGAGAACTGCTGAGAGATCAGAGAGTAACAAGCAGCAAGGTTTCTGCCAGATGCAAAAAGTAAATGAGCAGAAGGAAAACAAAAACTATTCATTTTTGCTGACATTTTCTCTGGATCATCTTTGGACAAATGCAATATTTGAGTTAACCATGTTGTCCTTTTTCTCCTACCCTTGAGTTCATTTGTGTCTTTGCATTTGTTAATATTTTTTGTCACATTATTAGCTTCTAGGGACAGTAGACCAAACCTGGTTTCTGCTCAAAGCTGCAAGTCTCTTCCTGCCGATTTTGCATAGACAAAACTCCAAGTTGGACAACTGAGTTTATTTTCCTCCCTAAAAGTTCATAATGTGCTTGCTGCTTGTAGGATCCTCCACTGGCTGCTGTTTTGGTTAAATTCAGTGTTTGCCTGGCGAGGGAGATCAGGCTTCTTCCTTTGAGAGCTTGCTCCTGACCTGAATGAGAAAGAAACTGAAGCAGGGATGGGGTGAGGCTGGGGAAGGTTTGCTCACTAACGCAGCATTCTGGAGGCGTTCGCTGCCTTGCTCCCAAGTCTTTTGGTTTTGCCAAGTTTCTTGGTGAGAGCTGCAGGAGTAACAATAGAAAAGTAGGTCAGAAGTAGATCTTGTAAATCTACTCAAAGGGCCAAGAGCACAATTTGTGCAGAAAAAAGAAGAAAAGAGAGGAAGGAAAAAAAGAAATAGTAAGATTTTGGGGTGAGGTAGGGGTTCATGTGTGAACCATGGTGTGTAATTATGCACCTGCTTACAGATTGCTTTCTTACAGGGTCTGAAAAGGTCTTCAGTTTCTTCCACAGGGCTTTCATTAGCGCTTCTGAATCTCTTATTGTGCAGTTGCTCTGTTAGCAGTAAGACCTGCCTGCTTGCCTGCCTGCAGGGGTTTTGCCTATACACTGGGTGAGCAATGTGCTGGCCTCCTGTATACACATTTGAAGCGTGTAGCTGCACCCCTACTGAGACCCAGGGAAAAGCAACAGCAGCAAAACAAGAGCTTTTGCAAGATGGACGGCTTCCTTTGAAATGTGGTGGGCATGTGATTTCTTTAAAGAGAAGAAAATCAAAGGAAGGAATTTTTAGGTTGGAAAAAACACCGTCCCCAGTGTTGTCTTTGGGAGTGAACTTTCAAAAAACCTCTCAGTTTGGGCAACACGCTCTGCTTGTCCAACACGCACGCAGTATACACCTCGACTTCTATTCAGCTAAACTCTTTGCCATGCTGGCAAAATTTCTTGCAAATAGCTGGTGTCATGAGTTTTTTCCTATTTAGGCATAAAATCCTAGGAGGTTCCTGTAACACACAACTTAACTCCCAATACACTGAGCTATAATCTGATTTTAAGCGAAACCTGACTGTGGCTCTTCCAGCACAACCACAATTCCAGCTAGCAGCCTGCTAGCTTCCAGCAAATACTGTGTATATCTACATTATGAATGTATTTCTTCTGCTTTTTATTAGACTCCTTGCTGGTTGTTAGGGGGGCTGCCATTCATTTCTCTACGAGGGCTTTTAACCTGTTTTTCACTTTTATTTTTCTAGCAGTTAGAATACAAATTTTAAAAAGCGTGTTACTGTGATACACAGCTTCAGCTGAGGTAAAAGCCCTTTGGCACACACATTTAGTCAGAGAAAGTGGGATTGAGAGGGGAATGGGATTTATACTTACCAGTGTCATCCTTTCATGTGGAAATTTCCCCTTCAAAATGATTTTGCATTTGGGACAGCATCCTGTGGATCAGGCACTTTCTGCATTTGGTGGTACAAGCCAGCACATTTCCCCACCCTCAGTCAAACTGAGCGCTGCTTGCTGCCTGCTGGGTCTCCCCTATCAATAATTAATACATCAGTTGATAGGCAATGAACATTTTATAAAGGCCATTTAAACAAATCGGAACACCATCTTCCTTGCATCTATCAACGAAGGGCTGCATCTCTCTTCTGTAATTTCTCTCATTTTCCCTTTGAAAGCTGGAAATCTCTACCAGGAAAACACGAGCAGGAGGCTCTTCATTATCATCGTGTTGAAAAGCTGTACAGGAACACTCAGCTTAGACAACTACATCTCTGCGGAAATGTTTTACCTCTAGGGTTACAGGGACAGCATTAAATTTACTGAGAGCTTAGGGAGATTTATTTTTTCCTTTTCTGCTTTTGCTTCCTCCTTCTGATAGCATTTTTCTCAGTACCTAGCCTCAGTTTTCCCCATAGCCCATTGCTGGGCCCCTGTCCCTTCACAGTGAGGGTGCAGACCAGTTTTAGCTGCACAGGTGCAGGGCTCCAGTAAACATGCAGGAATTACAGGTGTACAGCAGTAAAGCTGCTCTGGAATTAGAGTTATGTTTTGTTATTAAGGTTTATCCTAAAGTCTTGGCAACTGCTCTTTAG
Organism: Cygnus olor; assembly: GCF_009769625.2. Taxonomy (NCBI): domain Eukaryota; kingdom Metazoa; phylum Chordata; class Aves; order Anseriformes; family Anatidae; genus Cygnus; species Cygnus olor. Next base: position 79,329,889 of record NC_049171.1, on the reverse strand, counting down.
ACAACCCCATATTTATCTGGAAAATAGGTCTGGTATGCACAGGAGGAGTTCTCAGCCCCAGATTCCCTCCTCCTGCAGCTGTGTGCCCTAGCAGGACCTGGAGGCCTCTATAAAGGCAAGGAATTTACCAACGGAGGAGCAGAGAAGTTATACACTGAGGAGTAAGGAGCCCGCAGGAGTGGTAGTGATGGATAGGAGCTATTTATATTTTGGGTAGTGACCACAAAAGTCCACCACGGAGCAGCCCTGGACCACTGGCTCTACTTGTTTCTGTGATGGAGGAGCCTTCGGAGAGGAGCATGCGGTGAGTGGCCTCACGTGGGTGGCAGAACCGATTGGCCTCGTGGAAATCTTCCTGCGTGTTCGCTACTGCGAGTGAGGCAATGCGCTTTTACTGTCCTGACAAAATGTTTTCTGCTCAGGTGGAGGTTTGAAGCGCTCAGGTTTTTGTTTGACTTCCATTTGGCCTTGAAGCACAGCCGTGAAGGTGCTGTTTCCAGATTGCTGGAGGTATCTGACCCACCTGCCAGGTGCCTTGGGTTTCTGTTTGCATGCCACCATTGCTGAGCTGTCTCCGTGTTGTTGCTTGGTCCGTTCTCTGCATTCCCGGGGCAGCATGGCCGCCTCTCCCAAATCACACCTTGATAGCAGCTACCTCCAGCCCAGGGTCCAGCCCACCGCACTCAGCAGCATCCTGGCAGGAAAAGCCCCCCCCACGAAATGCAGTATGTAATCTGCAGTACGCGGTGAAGAATTTCATTAGTTTATCTCTTGGCATTTTATGCTTGGTTTTCATATGCTTTTCCAATTGAACACAACACTTTCTGAGCTACATCAGACTCTTTTCCATTTTCATTATGTTTCATTTCTTTCCCTCACACTGCATTTCAGTGGCTAGCATTTCCCAAGTGTTTTCTAAGGGAGCTGTACACTCTTTTGATTATAGTAAATATATCACAGTTTTATGCAGTTTACGTAATTTGCTATTCGTAGTGTACATTAACTTCATGTTCCTTATGAGTTACAAAATTGTGTTTAATAATGAATTGTGTGCTTTACTGAGTAGGTTTCTTTCACTGGGATCTTAATGCTGGTTTTTACTTAGAGAAAACCCTAACTGTCCCTTATCTTTCTCCCTCCCTTTTGTAATTATATTATGCTTAATTTCTAGGTCATTTTCAACCACAACTACAAGGCAGACCAGTGAGGAGTTACAATTTAGATAAAGCAGAACTGACAAATCAGTTACTATTTTGGGGATGGGCACAAAAATGTATGGCATGCTGTAAAGCTGTTGTTGTGGTCCTTCAGCCCCTCTCAGATGGGAGCTACTTGGGGGAGGGAGAGCGATTGAGTCTTTTCTTTTTTTTTTTCCTTCTGTAAGCAGTGTGATGTGTGTATATGGATTGCTTACTGATATGAGTCAACTGTATGAGCAGAATAACAATGATCTTACTGTGTTCTCACAGGAGTATTTCTCAAAGATTTCCTATATACCTGAATTTTGTCCCCCATCCCATTGCTCTCTCTTTTAATTAAATTCCCCCCAAATTGATTACGTCTATGATTTTCCCGTGGGGCTGTAGAAGTGAGTTTACTTTTATTCTCATATCTGTAAAGCTTGTTTTTTAAATCTTTTCCCTCTGTACCTCTTTTTTTAAGAAGATTTGCTGATTGTGATTTGATTACCTGTTCAACCTTTTACAAATTATGTTACTCTAATTGAAGCCTAGAAATAGAAATCCAATAAGTGGCTCTAAGTTAACCTCAGAAATGTTTGATTTTGTATTATTCTATTCTATTCATCTCAAGATTCTGGGCTATAATAGATGATACTTTTTAAGCCTCCATAGAAAGTATTATATTTAAAAAAAAATTACAAAGCAAAATACTTGCATTTATTATACGTGCTCTCCTTAGAGATTGCAAATGTGGACAGATGCCGAGTCTATTGTCATTTATAAATAAGACAACTGTTATCTTGGTGGAAACCAGGACTCTTCAAGTCAGATTTTCAAAGAGCTCCTAAGGAGGTTGGAGGCGTAAGCCTCATTCAAAGGCAGATTTACACCAGCCAGAGATTCCTCTCATATTGGGGGGGACGTTATCAGAGGGAAAAGCAAATTCACTTTGTGTACGTCTCTGCGTGAATTTTGCTTGCGGGCAAGTCTGGCTATCTGCAGCGGAAATGTGATATCCTCAGCACTTCAAGCTGTCCCGAATTCTCCCTTCAGCGCTGAGCTGTGCGTAAACACGTCTCTGGCTGGAAAGGCTTCTCTTTGCCGCACGCTTCCCTGGTACTGCCGTGCCAGCAGGGCCGTCCCCGGCCACGTTCCCTATGCGCTTGGCACGGCGGTGTTTCCATGCAAGAAGTGTGCTGCAGGATGGCTCGCAGCCCAGGCTCCTCCATCTCCTGGTGTATAGTGCAGAAACCTGGCACTTCGCCGCAGATCGCTGCATTACTCTAGTGTCACCTAGGCCCCGTAATGCTGCACAGGCTGGTTAGCATATATATGAAAGCCATGCCTCACCGCTGCGTTTTTTGTGACACATGCTCTTGTCAAAGGCTTTCACCACAGAAAAACTTTAATAAGTCCTGGCCATTACTGAAGAGATTCTGAAACAGGGCTAATGAGTGAGGAAATTAGCAGATGGCCCCCCGTGGGTTTGGGATGGGGAAGTGAGTTTCCCGATTGCGTCACTGTGTGTGCTCTGCCCACCTCGGCTGGCGGTGCTGCGGCAGGGAGTGTCCTGCTGGCCTCTTGCTGCCTAACAGCTGCCAGCCGTACCCAGCCTCCTGGCTGGAAGTCTACAACATGGTACTCACGATGCTGAGGCCACATCACTGCTCAGATGAATGCCACAAAGCTATGAGGGGCACCCACTGTTCCTGAGGGCACCTGGGGAGCGTGTTTGTCCTGTGCATGACCAACTGCTACGGGCAGAGAGTCTCAGCGGGAACTATCGTGTCCCCCAGGGGCCAGAGAGAGTGAGCAACCTGCTGGGAGAACGGGGTGATGACGACAGTGCTGTGAAAGCACCCAAAGGCCCATTTGCAATATGTTGCTCATATTGTTCACTTGAGCAGTTATTTCAATTGGTTTGGCTGGAAAAACCCTTTCTGTTTTTGTATTGTTAACCTTAGCGATGCTGACGTGCTCCCCACATGCAGCTCAACCATGTCGTGCCTCCAGCCTGGGCTTGCAGGGAGGTGTCTGGTGGGCAAGGTGGGGACCCTGGCAAGCACTGAGTGCTTCAGGGTCCCTTTTATGCCTCTGTGGTCTTTCTGTTCTCAAAGCACCAATCTAGAGCTGGGAGAAGGGTTCTCCACTTGGCTTTCCATTTCCTATGTGGATGGGAGTGCCCAGTCTCTCTGTAGTTAACCTGACTGTGCTGTTCAGAGGGGGATGCCCAGTTGAATGAAACTGAAAATGAACATGGCCCTGATGGCTAGTGATAACTCCTCACTGATGGTCATTTGGGACAGAAACACTGAGGTACTGTGAGGGCGGACTGCAGGCAGACCTCTGGGCACGATACTGCCCAGTTTCCTAACTTCTCCTCTGCCTCTAAGTTGTAAATGTTTTTTTTCTAGGAGCATCTACATAATTTTTGACTTTTTTGAGAATGGCTAGCCAAAAGCTGACTCTGATCCCACCTTTCAAGAGACTTACACTGGCTTTGGCCAAGTGTCAGAAGCCTGAAGAGTAACAGGCTCGGACTGTGGCAGTTCTGAAACTAGTTTGTTCTGATTTATTTCAGCACAAGCTGAAATGCAGGCCGTGCATACCCTCCTCAAATGATGTGCAGCCATGAAGAGCAAACAGCTGCCCTGGCGTGTGAAGCACAGAGTCATGGGCAGTGGGAATGGCCAGGGGCCACAGCTTGGTGGTCCCAGCTGGCTTACCCACGCGTACAGCCTGCCAGCACTCTCTTTTTTCTAAACACATGTGCAGAAAAAATGGAGAAAAAGAATTTTTAATTGTCCTTTCAGCAGGCCAGTCTCTTGGCATTATCATCCGGCACTTGGCCATGGGCACGTTGCCAGTGCCCCTGAGGATAGGAGGGCCAGCCCTTTCCCCCTCTGCAGCTCCCTCAGGCTCCCAGTGAGGGCCCGGACATGGCGGCCAGGTGCCACAGGCCTCAGGCCTGCATCCCCCCCACATAAAGAGGCCCGGCAAGCACTGCTCTTAGTCCCATGCTGCTTCTCAAGGGATCATGGATGAGATCCTCAAGGCTGACTGGAAGGCTGAGCTGTGTAACAGCCACTGAAATTAGTGGCAGCGAGGTAGCTAAAGCCGCCAGCTGGCTTCGCGAGAGGCAGCTTCTCCCTGCCTGTGCTTGTTTACCGGAGAGCACTGCTGCAAGGAGTTACGAAGTACCAGAGGCTGCGGCAGCGCTCGGTTGCTGCAGAAGCTGAAGAGAATTAGATGCACTTTTTGCCAGATCCCCAGCTGCCGTAAGCCGGCTCTGCTCTGCCAAAGTCGATAGAGCTATACCAATTTCCTCCAGCTCTTTCAGGCCGTACCAAAGTGTCCGCCAGTTCCCTTTGCAGGCAGGGTGAAATGCTAATGAATATGGAACAAGATCTTGCAGCCAGGGGATTAAATAAATAAAAATACATTAACAGAAATCAATGCCGGGCCCTGCTCCTGTCAGCATTTGTTTCTGTTTTCTCCCCCCACCCCACTCCTTCTTTGTTCGCTTGTGATTGCATCTGCATCACTATGGTAACTAATGAATGATTATTTAATTTACCAATCTCTGGATGCAGCAGTTTGGTGTTAAAAATATTCCAGCACTGTCTGACATACACATACACACAAACACATACAGTCTGTCATGCAGGAAAAACTATAAGTGCTCGATATTGTTATTCAAGCTAATCTTTACCCTTCTCTTCAAATGGGACACGAGAGCTTATCCAATGTGACGATGGCCACAAGCTAAGCAGTGTGTGTGGATAAACACAGTTGTATTATTTCGTGGCTACAGTCAGTATGCATCAGCTGCCAGCCAGCACACCTGAACCGGAGGCAGCACCATTTACATCCCTGGGGATTTCTGCCCGTCTCCCCTGTCTGGATAGTTAGCGCTTCAGAAGAAAACCGGTATTTCACGTTTGTAAGAGCTGCTCGAAAACTGTTTTGTAGGAGTGGAAAGGGGAAGAGCAACCATCATTAGCTTTTCAAAGGGATGGTGGGACTTTAGCCATCTGAAGTCTTCAAGAAAAGGATAATAAGCAATTGCTGGAGGAATGCTAGGGCAGCTATCTGCTCTTCCTTGGGGCGGGTGTAGGTGGGGACTGACTGGAAAAGGTAGATCACCATCTACTTTCCATCATTTTTTCCCCAGTGCTTTGATGAGCTGGAGATTTTTGAAAGATTCCTAGACATCCAGGTACATGTTTGCTTGGAGGGGACTCAATTTTATTCTGTCCCGAGGAACTGTGCAGCTGACTTTCAATTTGCCAAAGGGGATACTTTCTCAATGGAATATATTCCTGCTACAGGTGAAGCATGTAGCTTTAATAAAGTCACTGGCTTCTCTTTCTTCTTCTTCTTCTTTTTTTTTTTCTTTTCTTTTCTTTTCTTCTGTGGCTGTTTGAGGAGTAGGGGCACAAAAGTGAAAGGACAAGCGTGACGATACACATCCAGGCATGATATGCTCTTATGCCTGCTGAGGAGCTGCAAGGGAAGCAACACGTTTCCCTCTTGGAGCTGGTGGGACCTGAGACCTGGCCACTTCAGAGGTACCTTGTGCAGGGCCTGGGGAGGGAAACCTGCTTGGGCTGGAAGAGAAGATTTCAGATACTCTGAGGAAAGCTGTGAGAAATTTAATGTTACATGATGCTCCAGCTTTGCTCACATGGGAAAACACAGCAAATCAGACTGTGCATATACCTTGTTGTCCACAGGTGTTGTTGCTGTCCAGCAGGTTGCTGTCTTCTCTTGTCCATCCTTTGAGCTTTCCTGGGACACTCAAAGGTAAAACTTCCAGTCTGCATGCAGTGGCTGCTGCCTCACTCAGTACATGCATGCACACTGTATTTGTAATGGCACAACTCAGAAACAACTGTTTTGTGTAGGTGAAACTGAAATCTCCTAGGTACACTCCACTTTGCCCAAATCCAGCCCAAGAGCAGCTTTTGACATGGTGGCCACGCTTCATTGCTGTTTCATAACTGAAATGGCAGAACCAAGGACTCCTAAATCACATCGTATTGCTGATATATGTGTGCAGTGATCCAGACAGGTAGTTTTATTGCTGGTTACACGAAACAATAACTGGTTGTTTGATGGCTCCCAGTTAACCTGTGGTAAGGTGAAAGCAGGGGCACTAGACTAGAATGAACTGTTATATCCCGGGGTTGATTTAGGGTTAAAATGGGACCTAGATCCATCCAAACTGCAAAGCTCTGTGGTCCCTCTGCAACCAATGTTCATTCAGTGCTCATATCCCAGACGGGCTGTTAGAAAAGAAATAAAAAGAGGGAGAGAAAGAGAAGACAGAGAGGAGAGGGAGGAAGAGAGAGAAAGAGAGAGAGAAGAGAGAAAGAAATCTAATTCCTAGATCCTAATCCCCCCCTCCCCAAGCATGAAGCAGTAGAGCCCATGTAAAGAGACAGACAAGGTAAAAACAATGCATATTCTCAACTCTTACAGCTCTTGCCCTCTATCTCTGTGTTAAAGCTGCATCTCTGCTGCCAAACTCCAAGAAGCCACATTTAATGCAGGATTGCTTTAGAAGCCCGTACAGTTAAGGACGTGCCCGTTGGGTGCTGCACTGCTGCTCACCTGGAGCTGTTGGGTGTCCCGAAAGAAAACTGTGTCTGTCTCACAGGGATGAGTCATCTCTAACAGCTGGGTGAGACATGATTTCCTAGTTGTACATGACTTTGAGGTTTCAAAACCACCCTTTTTTTTCTTTATAGGGTTGAAACCAAGTTCCTTCTATTTCTATAGGGGAAAAAATGTGGAAAGGAAGAAAGATCCTCACTGAGGATAACCAACAACTCATTAATCATCACACACCAGGTGCAATGATTCACTTTTCTGGCCTCCCACACTCCAGAAAAGTGCTTTGACCACTGAAATATCAGGGATCTCCTTTGCAGCGTTTAATTTTTTATGCAGAATGGATCAGTGCCAACCTGTGAAAGTGAGATGCTGACTTTGGTAGGTAGTTCATGCTTTGGTGATTTATAGCACCTGCCGAGCACACAGGAGTCCTAAGTTCAGGTCTGAGAGAGCCCAGGGCTTTAGGCTGTTGTCGATTCCAATCCTCTTTTGAGTTTTGACCATAAATCACACCCTAGAGATAAGAACTATTTCCTGACAGAAGTTTTGACAGTGTTTCTGTGTTTCTCTGCAAAATGCTTGTTTCAGACACTTGGTGCTTTCTGATAAGAGAACATTTTATTGAAGAACTTCAAGAGCTCTCTCTAAGTGTTTGGCAACACTGGGTCTTTCAAATTAAGGAATTTTACCTTATTATGGGCCTATTTTTTCTGGGATGGTCTAATTTATATGGCTCGATAGTGTCTGATATGCATCTTTGATACCTTATCTGTTCAGAGGACTTTGAGACACAAGACCCTGGTGCACTGTATAGTAAAAGAAAGAGAATTTCCAAAGCACGAAAAATTTACACTTGGATGTGGATGAAAAATGAGAGGAAATGACTATTTTCTCCCATTTTTAGTAGAACAAATTAAGAAAATCTGTTAGATTTCTTGCTGCCACAGAATAGTATGGGGCTGGCTGATGAGAAAGGGTAGGCTTGATGGCTTTACTGGAATCCACACAAGCAGATTAAAATTGTGTCCTCTGTGAAAACTGGGAGAGTGTTCTGGTTTCTGCTGTGACTCCTGGCATGGCACAGACCTGGGGTTCCCCTGCTGACCTGGCTGGGAAAGGAGAAGGTAGCCTGCCCTGCTTCTTTCTTCTTTTTTTCCTGTTTTCTCAGCCAGGCTGCTGCGGCTGCATGGCATTCTCAGCTCTTGACCGAATGAGAAAGGTTGCTGGATCTGGAGCAAATCCTTCCCTTCAACTGTTTGTCAGGCTGGGGAGATAATTCACATCGGCAATCCCATCCCAAGTGCTTTTTCCCAGGTCCTATCTCAGCCATTAACAGAGGCACAGTATTTTTTATTCATCCAAGAAGCTCTTTAACCCGTTCTTGGCTGCTGGCTGCAGCACATCTTCTGGGACCTGTGCTCCTGTTTTCAGGAGCTGGTTGCAGAGCTGACAGAGAGCTGTAAGACAACACATGAGCCTTACATTGATGACTAAACCTGGCCAGAAGAAGACAAAAGCAGAAAGTGAGTGTTACCTGTTTGTCTGCAATTAGGTACTGTACCACCAGGGTGAAAATCAGTTTAGGGAGAATAGTACAGGTCTGTAGGTGGACTGAATCGAGGGGCAAGAAAGCACGGTCTTGGCAGTAACATCATAAGTACCAACAGGAAGAACATTTCAAAAAGAGTGCCTGCTCTGTGCGTGCCCCACCAGTGGGTTCATGGGGAGAGCATTTCCTTCTCCCCACACTGAGGCCATCTCTTGGCCCCGCATTAGAAACGCTCTGCAGAGGTGGCCTGGAGGAGTGAGCTCACTAGCTTACTTATTTTTACCTTACTTAAATATCCTTACAATAGATCTTGTAAGTAACTATCTTTACTTAAAAGTCCAGTGTTCCTGAGTAGAGTCAGCATTTTTAGTTAGTTTCTACTTAGGAAGCAATGATAAAGCTGAACAAGGGCATAAGGGGTCCTTTCACTCTCCAAGTGCCATCGAGCAGAGCTCAGCTTTGTTTGCAAGTTTCTGAAGTAGCCAGGGACACGAGAGAGAGGAGTATGCTTTAATGCTGATCCTCTCAAGTGTCACCTTAGGTGTCTTCTTACTCACAAAACTGCTTGGGGTTCTCTCAAGCTAAGATTGCTCCAAGGCAACACTTTTGATCAGGCATGACAGTGAAGTATATCCACCGAGGCATCATGTTGTATGTGTCCTGCACAATAAATAGCAGCTGGATACAGGGACGATCCGCAGCAGATCAATACAGGCTCCAACACAGCATTGCAGCTGTCCCACGGGCATCCCACGGCAGCTGGGACCTGCCAGGGGCCTCCCTCAGCGCCAGCTGCCAAACTGGGGCGCAGGTTTCCAAGGCAAAAAGAGCAGTGTTCTGAAATGCCGGTTACGTTTTGTCTGCCTGTTGGACTTTTCATTTATTTTTTAACACTTCAGCGAGAAACAGCTTTGCTTTGCTCTTCCCCGCCCATCGCTGGCTGTCTATTATTGCCTGGTGTGAACATTTTCAGTACTCTTGCCTTCTTGTTGCCAAGTACGGTAGTAGGGGAAGGGAGAACAGACTTACGTTAGTGGCAGTTTCTCTGTGCCTTCACTTCTCTGCAGAACAGGGAAATGATGATGCCTTTTTTTTTTTCCCATCTTTTGCCACGTTGTGTTTCATTGCCACACTATGCAGAGAAGAAATAAACTCATCATGATTTTTTTCCCTTTTGCCACCAGTGGGCTGTAATGCTGCAAAGCCAAACCAGTTTCCAAGCTGATGGGAAAAGGAATGTACTGACAAGCTGGGGTAGTGTGTACTAAGCACAAATAATGGCCAATGTATACAGTTTAAACAATGTATTTGAACAGGAGGTACCGTCTGAACATCAGGAAGCACTCTTTATTGTGCAGATGACTGAGCCCTGGCACAGGTTGCCCAGAGAGGCTGTGGGGTCTCCTCCTTAGAGATCTCCAAAAGCCGCTTGGATGTGGGGCTGGGCAGCCAGATCTGGGTGTCTGCTGGAGGCAGGGGTTGGACCAGGTGAGCTCCAGAGGTCCCTGCCAGCCTCAACCACTTCATGATCCTCTGGCTGTGGACTTTAGGCTGCCGTATATAAGGGAGGTAAGTTTTGTGAGTAGAGTCCTTATTTTTAATAGACCAATAATATTGTTAGAAAAAAAAATGCACTGGCAAACATGCTTTCAACATGTTCTGTGTGCCCTAAAAAGCTTGGGTGTTTTTCTAAATACAGTAGCTGCTTTAATAAAACATACTGTTATCCACAATTTTGGGGGGCTTAATATAAACACATGCATACAGTACGGACCCTGGATTAAGGGGAAAGGCACCTCACTCCCGTATAACTCACAAGCTGGAGCTGTGACCAGCACAAATGCACCCCGACCAGGGTGACCTCCCTCTGATACCAACAGCTGCTCATTCCAAATGAAAGACCTCAACAGTCAGATGTGGCAATGGAAAGACCCCAGGAAACAGAGAAAAGGAATGTTCATTGTCAGTTTGAGTCAGTTTGTCAGAGGGTTGCTTCCAGTTGATATAGTCCATTATGCTAAGGTATACATGGCTTGAAGGAGTAGGGAATTTTAGCAGAATCATTGAATTTGGTTTTTGAATCAGCTAAGTAGAATCCCACAACGTGGAGGTGACCAGGAGGATGCTCCAGTGAGCAGTAGGAGTTACAAACATGAAGAACTTGCAAGGTCTAAGACAGGGAGTTGCTCAGTCATCAACTCTTCTGAATACACAGCAAAGCAGGGACTACGTTGCCACTTCTAGATCAGTGCTGCTGGAAATTGCCTGACCTACAGTCAGTCATTGGAGTCTCCCCTTCCTCAGCCCTGCCACTTAGTCCCATACCTGCCTAATAGATTTCTGTCACATTTCTACAGTATCTAAGCAAAGACCCTTCTCTAAATGTGACCAGTTTGCCAGAAACTGCTGCCCACTTCCAGGTAAAGCTGTGACTTGGTGCCAAGAAAGATTGACTTAAGGGAAATGTACCCAGAGGTCCAGAGGTGCAGAAGACAGGAATAAAGAAAAAGAAAACCTAGGGAAGCCTTTTTCCTGACATGCAGATTGACTTCTCTAATGACATTTTCATTAGCAGTTCTTGCTGCCAAATGCCATGGGTTTCTCCCCTTCAGAGCTGTCTGCATTAATAATGAGCGACTCCCTTGGGAAGCGATTTACATAAAGCGTTCGTCTCTCATTGCAGACAGGAGCACTATGCTAGGCCAGAGAGAGAAGGAGAATCAGTGCCCACTGTAAACGAAGGGCAGTTGAGTATGTTGGGCCATGAGAACCCATGAAAATATTCCTCCCCTCCACTACTTGCCCTGGCCCAGACTGTTTCCTGGCTTGGTGTCCGCACCCCATGGAGGTGAATGTTTTTGCACAGGTCTGGCACAGGGCGTTGTGGTGGAAAGGGCAGGTGCAGACCAGTGGTGCAGACCAGTGGTGCAGAGAAGCTGCAGACAGGAGTGATCTCAGCTTCCCCTGAAGGGCTTTTCCTGCTTGGTTTGTATCACCTGCCACGGCGCAAAGCGGACGGGGCCAGGGACTCTGATCCAGGCTTTCTGCGTTTCTCCAGCTGCGAGTGTCATAGCAATAAGTTCATTTTTTGTGGGATGTCAAGTTCCAGACAGACACCAGTGTGAAAACATGACAGCTAGAAAATAGAAAATGAAATACCACTTTTTTTTTTCAACTTCATAAAAGATAAATTATTTAATTTCTTCCTGAATATGACTGGGACTTTACATTATGGCTTTTTCTCCAAGCTGGATACGAGGCAGCCTGGACCATTTGTTGCTAAGTCATCCCCTGTGTATTTTTGTTCTAGATGAAATGCTTTTGTTGACTCATAAATAAAGATACGTAGAGCTTCTTCCCAGTGTTGCAATAAATTAATAGGAATCATACTGCAACTGTGCTCTTCAAGTAGCTTCCAGTTCAAGTAGACACCAAGTGAGATCTCAGTGAAGTTGAGCTTTCTGAGAGTTAGTGACCTAAAAAAGGCTCAACTCTCTTATCCAAGCTACTTATATTAAGATGAGGTTAATTGTTTTTTGAGGGTTCCTATCTCTTCCCATTGACTGTGGAGAAAGGGAGGGGTCATTTAGCATAGACGTAGATGGCTACTTTTAGATGGTGTTGTTGCATTAAAGGAGTTCCACTCCGCATATCAAAGGCAGAATAATGCTAGTGTCTGAAGAACTTCAAAGCCTATTGTGGTAGTTTGGGGGATTTTCTTAAGAGATGATTGGAAATAGAAATAAAGCTGCAGTGAATTTGGTTTCATTTATATTTTCACTTATATTTCATTTACTCATATAAATGTATACATATATGTATATATATTTAGCATGGGTTAGGTTGAAACAAAGATAGGATTGTCCATAAAGAGCCCCTGAAGAGGCAAAACCAAGCATCCCTCTCCTGTAGTGGACACTTATGCCATTGACAGTATGTTGTAGGTACAGCCATGAACTTTGATTTCTGAAAAATAACCTCTCCGAACACTGGGAAGTTACTTTCAGGAAAATAAGGCATCATTTGCACATAATTAAGTAAAACCTTTCTGTTCCTCTCATCTCCATGGAAATAGATTTGTTGTTCAGTTCATTAGAAATAAACATTTTGCTGGTACTTCCAACAAGAGGACCAGCTTGAGGATGTCGTTAAGAACCAGAGAAGAAACCAAAGAGTTTAGAAGGTAAGCGCACTTTCTTCATGAAGCCTTGTTAATTTGATAGTTAGAAACTGAGAACTGTGGATGAAAGCTTACACTAGCACTTGGACGCATCTCATAGCAAGTGCCAGAAATAAATTCTCTTAATTCTCTTTAATTCTGATTTTTCAGTAGTAAGGAGGACAGTCTAGTGCTCTTGGTCATGACGTCTTCTATGAAACTACAAGCAGAACTAAGTGATTTGTCCGTGTTGGCTTATTTATTGAGCTGGGGCTTGTACTTGCAATGCTGCACCCAAACTATCCTTTCAGCAGAATAACTCTTACAAGCTAAAATCAAAATGTTTCATGTTTTGCCTTCCTTTTTTTTTCTTTATTTTTTTTTTTTTATTTTAACCTAATTTCTATGCCAGCTAAAACCATAAAAATTGAAAAAGTAAAGTATCCCTGATTTTTCTGGGAGATTGTGCAGATCAACGTTTCTGGGAAGCTGAAAGGATTGTAACTGTAAGCTTTTGATTCTTTAAATAGCCTTGATGAAATGTTAGCAGTTCTTCTGCAACGTATCTGTAACAAAGCTGGAAGATTATAAGGGAGGTTCGGCTTCGGCAATTCGTACTGTTGTCTTTTAAATTAGGTCTGATGTGGGCATGGTGCCCACAGCTTGCTTAATCTATTAAACCTTTTTGGTAAATTAATATTTTGGACAGTTATGAATATACATAATTTTCATCCACAGCTTTCATGTTATATGTTCATCGCACTGGATTTGCAAAGGCATCAAGCCAGGATCTAATTCCTGCTTTATTAGGTTATGAAACAAAATCTCGCCAGAAGATATAATGTCCTTAAGCTGTAACATCAGCAGCAACAGACAGACCTTAATGCTGCTGGACCTAATGGAATTAGATTTCATGTATGCTTAATGAATGCAAATGCCACTTAATTTTTACAGCTTGAGTTGTAATACATTGCATGTGACACATTTGCTACTGAAAAAAATATTCAAATGTGTGATTCTTACACCCAGTGTCCAATTTCAGCACTGTAAAATGTATTCTCTTAGGGAAGAGGGACTGGAGAAACATGCCAGCAATATTACTGCATAATTTAAAGCAGCCACCAAAGAGAAATGTTAAAATATGCACTAGGCAATTACAAGTGTTGTGTATGTTTTTATTCTCCTTTGCTGCTGTTCAACAAGGAGTAGTAAAGAGATTTAGAGCAAGCGGCAACCATAGCAACAAGGAATTTTTGGTCCAACCTTGTGCCGCATAACTTCTGGCAGAGAAACGCATTTTGGGATACTTTGTCAAGTGTTGATTCTTCAAAAAGATATGTGCTGCGTTTTCAGTCCTGCCTCTCAGGCACTGGTCCCATAGAGATGCGTGAGAGCCGATCTCAACGCAAGCCCAAGCACAACCAATTGCAGTGGGGTTATGCCAGAGCTGGTCATGGGTCTTGTTCAGCAGGGTGCCTTGAGTTTGTTCACTATCAGAGGTAATAGGCATCCATTTCTGTTCTCTGTGAGGGAGAAGGGAAGTGGATGGGATGGTGAAGAAGGTTTCCATCCCTCACCAGTCCTGTGCTCTGTCCAGCTGTGGCTGTGAGAAGCCCCATGCATGGCTTTTCTCCTCTGACCTGGTCACACCAACCACCGTCCCCTGGGGGGTACAAGAGTCCCCCTCAAGCACAGCTCCACGGTAGTAGCAATTACCAGAGCAATCATGTCCTTAGGCTCTTTTTTGTGCCTCCTGGCACATCCATGTTCGGCCATTGACCTGTAAAGAGGCCAGTGAAAACTCAACGGGACTACAAGTGGCACGCCAAACTCCATTCTGGATGCAAAGAGCCCAGAAAATGTTTTCAATTGTTGCAGGTTTGGGGGGAAGGGGGTTCAAAGACAGTCCAATGCTTAGTCACAATGCATTTTAAAAAATAGAGTGGGTATGCATGATATTCGAGCTGATGGCAGATGTTGTAGCCATGAAGAAGCCTGCCTACTGATCACAAATTAAGCCATGCAAAGTCAGGCTGATCTGCGACGCTTGCTTAGGCAAAAAAAAAAAAGTTGACGTTCACAGCTAGACATCAAAATGAAACGTCCATTTCTTCTTGTGACAAAGAATTAATTTGCACAGTTAATTCTGAAAGGAAAACAAGATGACAGGACAGCAAATGGTATGCAATCTAAAAGATGAGATCTATGTTATTCCAGGGAATGTTAGAAGCAACTGTCATTAAATGTCAGTTAAATGTTTTTTTCTGACTGTTGGAGGCAATCCTTCTAGGTTTTTGTGTAAGATCGAGCTGTTCTATGCACTGCCTCAGAGCACCCTGTGGGATTTTTATTTTTATTTGATGGGCCAGGCATATGCTCTAGTAGAGGTACTGGGTATGTAAGCCTCTGATAGTAGTCGTGTTTTCCTTAATCTTTCCTTGTGGACGCCTTGGGAAGACTCTTGGCATGCCCCAGCTTTGCAGATCCCAGCTTGGAAGACGCCACTCAAAAGTCCCTTAGCCAGGCATTAAGTCCTCGTGTTGAACAAGAAGCTCCATGCTCCCAGGGGTAGCTGGAGTCCTTAGTCACTAACCAAGGAACTCCCCCGTTTTTACAACTAATTTGCGAACTGCTTTTTTCCAGACATGCGGAGTTGGGGATAGGTCCAGGAAACAATGCACATGTACTATGAATCCGACCATTTTATCCAACGCTCTTTTAAAGGTTACTTATCATGAGATGCCGTGATAGCCTATACATCTCCTCCACCTCATTACACCTTAATTTGGGAGCCTGAGACTATAAAATTGTTTCATAAATTATCTGGAAACAGCTATGGCTGAGTCTGCGTCCCAGAGGAGGAAACCTATTGCCTTTTTGCAAGACATATGAAGTTACTTGTGATCAAGGCAGCACAACCTTAAGTACTTTATATATGCAATTGCTGTATCAAGTTACACCAGGGGGAAGAAGAGGAAAAGTGTTGCCATCTCCTTGAATGTAGATGTTTAGAAAGGAGAGAATTAAGTGAAGCAGTTCCACTAAAAGTAGCCGTGCTACTTTTATTTTTCTTTGGTGACACCATCTCATGGATGGACTGGGATTAAAACAAGCAGAAGGTAGGTAGTATAACTTGAACAAAGTTCCCAGTAGCTGCTGAATGTGCATAACGTTTGTATTGTGCAGATCCTTTTCCTCCACACCCATATTTTGTTTCTTGTATTGGAGCACTTAAAGCATATCTAGCAGTTATGTTATCCACCTGCATAAATATTTGATTGCTCATATTCTGCAGCCTACACCATCCTTTGACCCTTGGGCATATAGAGCAAGTAAATGTGCATACTAACCATATATAAAATGCTAAGGTGATCAGGGAATGTGTGAGATTGCCTGAAACATCAATTTAAAGCAACAGCTCTGCTCGCGCTGTTTGAAAAGTCAGAAGAAAAGGATGTTCTTGCTTTATAATTAAAAGGAGTTACTGCTAAATGATTTCACATTATTTGTTAAATTCAAATGAAATAATAAACTTCTCGTTATCACATTTGTTATAAACACTTGTCCTTCAGGGAGTTATTCACATGTGAAAATATCTTGTCTTTAGAAATGTAATGATAAGAAAGAGTTTTGGGGCATAGGATTGTCTGAATATCATTTTAGTTCTGAGCAAAAGCATTGTTAATCATGGATTTAATTTACCTTGAAAAGAATGAACTATAATTATAGCTCCTAGAAAAATGTACTGTAGGATTTATATCTTTTATTTTCTGCCAATTTATTTTCATCTAAAAAAAAAGTGACCTATTTTTATTTTGAAAAGGAGCCTCTGAATGTGTACCAGGACAGCCTGTTCTTCCAGAATCATTGATAAATTAAAATAGTAATGTTGAGATAGAAAAATCTGATTTTTTTTCACTTCCGGTCCACATCCTTCTTAAATGCAGAAAACCTGAGATTGTTCTGATATGTGGGAAAAAGACCAGGATTCCCATACCATGGACAATTCTAGTACTCCTAATTTTTCTTCCTCATGACTTGGAAACAAAAAGTTGAAACAGTTTGTGGAAGTCCAACTCATTTTAGGAAAAAAATCTACTTCCTATGGCCTTTCCAGTCTCACACTGATACTGCTTGTTTAACTGAAATGAAATGCTTTTCCTCCTTTTTTTTTTTTTTTTTTTTTCTCTTTAATCTTTGATGTGTCCAGCTGAGAATCAGAGTCTTGTAGGACTTTAATTTCTAGCACCTCCTATGATTTTTCTCTCCAGGCTGAGTGCCTCAATGGGACTGACCCCTTTTGGCCGTACCACCGTCATGCAGTGCCCAACCAGGTGCAATGTCTCAGGGGAAGGGGCAGCCTGAACAATTGTCCTCTTGGGAAGGTTTATGTTGTGGTGAAGCCTAGCGTGTAGCACTGCAGTGATTCACGTGATTCAGGGGCATTTCATTTCTGCCTTCTAACAAAAAAGTGAAAAATTACATTTACCCACCGGGAATTTGGACTTTAGGAAGAGCTGCATTTCCAGTTACGAAGACAAAGACATCTTTCCTGACCAGCATAAATCATGATTGTTTTCCTGTTTACAAACATCTCAGCCTTGTCTACTGAATAGAGAAAGAGGAGCACATCCTCCTGTATTTCGGTGTAGCTGCTCACCCAGACTTGTCCTCAGCATGGTTGAGGGTAATAGGAAATGGCTCACATTAGAAAACAATACCTGCTTTTTTGCTTTTCAAAAAGGAGAGAGCATGTCAAAAGAGTGGCATGTACTTTTTCAACATGTCTTGGATAATCTAGGTCAAGCCCTTGGCCTTCTGTTTCCTAATCTTCCCCTTAAATCTGTCGCAGGACCTGGGGCCATCGTCAGGATGAAGGAGGCAGGTGCTCCAGTGGGAGCTGTACATGGAAGTCCTTGGTCCCCACAAGCTGAGCTCATCACCCTGCATGCCCTTTATCATTAAGGGAAGAAACAGGCCCTTGTATGGCATGATGCATTTGCCCTTTCCCACACTGAGAGACACAAATCGTGCCCCCAAGTGTCTGCTTTCCCCGCTGCCTGTGAAGAGATTGAAGGCAGCTATCTTGAGGGGAAAGGTCTGTGTTTCGTTAGATCAGTCAAGGAGCCTGTGAAGATATCGCCCAACTCCAGACATAAGGAAGTATGACAACTATTTTAGAATTGGTAACAATCCATCATCATAAATGCTTCACTGAAATTGGTTTGTTACTTGTTACACATTGTTACGTTGACATTGTTAGACTCTTAATGACATACTGGTAGCCTGAAAAATGTTAATAACTGTGAATAAGTGAGTCTCAGATCCAGAACTGTCACCTTATGAAAGTCAAACGCTTTCAGCTTCAACAGAGCCTTGCTTTTTTAGTAAAACTAGCTGGATGAGGCTACCACCCAATACACAGGGGCACCCATAGTTTTGGCAAGTGTCTGGTTTCTAAACGACCTGGCCTGTTTTACACATAGGCATGCAAGACCCATCATAGCTCTTGCACATGCCCCCATAAACCTGAGAAGGTATAATAATGACAAGCTATCTATCTAAGGTTGTTAGGAGTTTTCATTTATTTCTGAAAGGGAAGGCCTCAGCAGCAGGTCAGAGCTGAATTATATGGACTGAGTGGTTTCCAGGTTTTGAACACACAAATTAACTCAGCAGCTAAGGAAATGTTCTAGTGGAAAATTGACTTTAAAATGAAGCAGAGGGAGAGAGGGATTAGGTATGGAGTCTCCTGGGACTGTAGAGGCAGAGAATTTTCAAGGCAGGAACCTGCCTGCTCTTCTTCACTGGGAGAAACAAGATTTGGGAACCTTGAGGTGCTCTAAGAGTATTCTGCTTAGCCTCCTACTTCCCTCTCCAACAGGCAATGGTCTTCCAGAAGTCCTGTGACAGAGGTGGCTTGGATATCCTAGGATGTCTTGAACAGTGCTAGATATGTCCAACTTGCTTTACATCTCACCCCAACAGGAAAAAATCCAAAGCTCACTGCTTGAGTCAAATGCCATTGGGGTCATCCAGCGTGCCCTTAGTGTGGGTGGGCTACGTGGAAACCATTTGTAAGAAATCAGAACTTTGGGTAAGAGAAATGTTTTTAATGGATTGAAATCAGTATTTCTTCAGTTGTTGGTGTGCACAGTTTGATCTGAGCAAAGCATTTATGGGAACTGTCTCTGTACAGAGAGGCATCATAGGACAAATTATCAGAGCGGGCATGGTGATACACCAAAGGGGGTAAAGTGATCGGTCTGGTCTCTGTGAGTTCAGGCCAGCAGTCTCAGTTAGTGCCAGTACAGTAATATTTAGGCCACTTTAGACGTCGGACATTAGACCTAGCTGTCAGCAGAGGCAACAGCAGTCCTGCTTCCTACATGCTTGTTAAACATGGCAAGTGCTGAAACGCCACTGTCTCTCTTATCTTTCATCACCGTACCCAGACATCTTCCTCCCATGAGCAGCCACAGGCAGTTCTGGTGCCCTCTGCGACGGCTCCAGGGAACCGGTGGACAGGAGAGGGTCTTGCCTGGTTCGTCGCATGGTGTGCTTGGTGTCAGTCAGTGCCTGTGTGGTTCGGATGAGGTCTGGCAGCACGTGTTCAAGAGGAGCGGGCCCCACATCGGGACTTGGTAGCTCCCCTGCCTTGCACTGTCTGTGCATCTTCATTTGGGCCAGCAACATTCCTGCTCCTCCAGTCCTAGGATTTCCCTCAAATGTGTCCCAGGCTGATGAATTTATGGCGGTGTAAATGCTGATGAATGACCGATTGCCAACATAAGACAGATGCTGCTTGAGATACTGTGCTAGAATTGGGCCCTGCTTTTGAGAGCAGAACAAATGGATGAAACCCTTTCATTACTTCTGCCCTCTGAGAGATAAAATGTCTGCTTGTCTTCTGGAAGATTGGACAGGACATGTGATTGCCTGTGACATATTGCTCTGCTTTTGCTCATCACTGCAATCCCACATCACTCCGCGCAGATTTAGGTACATGTTGTTCTACGCCAAAAACCTATTTGATTTGGGAAGGCTGTAATAGAAGTTTGCCACTGCTCCAAACTTTATTAGCTGAGTGTGCTGGCTGGTTGCCATAGCTGCAGGTGCCAAGTAGTCAGAGCTTTTCCTTTTCCATGAGAACTTCAACTTTTCTGTCTGAAGAAAGGAAATATGCTTTTCTTTTGTCATTTAAAGCGGTAGTTTACATCATCGTTATTGAAGAGTATGTGGCAAGAAAGCCACAGGAAGTGATTCACCAGTGAAAAACAAATGTAAAGACAATTTAGAAAGCTGTCATTTACATAGATTAATGGAGGGGTCTGATTTTATACCATCTTACTCCTGCAATACTTGCAGAAATAGGAGTTGTACAAAGATGCAAGGCCTTTTATCTTGTGTTATTTTCTTCACAAAATGTCATTTTTTTCCAGCTCCATGCTGAACTGAGCTGGCTTAATGAATGCTTTGGTTTAGGTTTCTAAAGCTCATTTTGTTCCATGGGCAGTAAGTGACACGGTCATAACGATAACAGCCTTCTTGAAGTCATCACCCTGCCACAGCTGCCCTGAGGGAAACATTTCAGATCAGTGACTAGTGAGCTTTGCAGCCACATTAACCAAAAAGTCACAGGCTGTTTGAGTTTGCACTGATGTAAATCAGCAGTAAATCAGCATTACACCGGTGTGACCCGAGTGCCAAGCATGCTGCTAATCTACATATGTTCCTCACATTGACTCTTCTGATATACTCTCTTATTTTCCTCCTGTAGTAAAATAGATCCACATTTCTGTAGGAAGTCCTTTTGTATATAGAGTTACCACACAGGTTGTCTTTACTCATTGCATGAGTAAAATCCCTAGCTTGTCTTTGCAGATTGTTTTTCCTGACACAGGGTGTGTTTCCACCAGCATGTCCAAGATACGGTAAAGAAAGCATTCTTGGGCAGCTATGCAAGTCATGTCTATGCTCCAAATTGAATCAAGAGGAGGGGGTTTAATCTTGATATGGTGTAGTTTATTAAAAAAGTGAACATAATGCTAAGCTTCAGAAGGGTAGCTAGGAACTTTTTTTGCTGAAGTAGGAATGATGGAGAAAAGAGCTGTGCAGTCTCTCTAGGGTTTATAGAGCAAACAATGGAGGAAACACAGAGGTTTTATTTTTCCCTTCTGTTTCACTAGTTTTAGACAGACGACTTGAATGAAGCCATCGTTTGTTAATATTAATAAAGATCAGGATCAAGCTAGATTTCCTTTGTAAAGTAAACTTTACAACTTCTTGTAGACCAACAGAGCCAACAGGACATTAATGTGGAAGGTGATATAAAAATTATCCCTGGAGAGATTATAAAGGAAGAAGAAAACTAAAATTCATGTTCTTGTCACACTAAAATATGGAATCCAAGAGCACAGGAGCTGAAGGGAAGAATGATTCACAATAAAAAAAGCAAGTTAATGCTCAAATAATTTTGTTTTCTTTTTGATTATGGAGATTATATTGGCGAGTTTTTCCTAAGCATCATGAGCCCTACAGTGTGTTTCGGAGGGGAAGCTGATGAATCTTATGTTGCTCATACCTGAGGCGTGAGCCCTCTTCATCCTGGGGCAGCCCCTCAGAGGTTTGCCCATGGAGGAGCTGAGCCCTTGCTTCAGCAGCACACCCACCACATGTCCCTACTTCTGGGAGCCTGGCAGCAGCAGAGCTTGCTGGTTTTTAATTTTGACTTCAGTGACTCCTTCCTCTGGGTGCCGGGGAGTCTTGTGTTTCGGCTCAGCAATGCTGACCCCCTCCAGCTGCACGGCCGCTCCCCCGCAGCATTTCCTACAGCTGCGTTTCTTCTCCGCATATTGGATGACTGCAGCATTCCCCTCCCACTCTGGGCCTAAACTCTGGGCTTCTCGCTGACCTGGCTGCAATGTCCTGACCCCTCTTCAGCTGCTGTCTCCCTCCCATTTCTGTCAGTGACAAGTGTCTGACTCTTTTCGGATGACTGAAAGGGTACGTTTTCTCCTCAGACCATCTCAATGGTGCCAAATGCCCCTGTCCACACACCCCAATTAGAAGTGCTGCAGGCCTGTCAAGTCTCGCACGTCTGAAGCTTTGCACCTTCGGAGCTCTGAAGTGGAAAGAAGCACGTCTGTTATTAATGGACTCTGCCTGCTTGCACTGTGCTTTCCCCTCCAGAGCCTATTCTTCTGGATGACCTGCTGCGGCATTTCTCTGATCTTCTGGCTCGCCTTCATCACTGGCCTCAGACATGTGATTTCGGCAGCTTGAGTGGGATGTGTTTGAAACGCTCTGGATGTTTCTCGTCAAGCCTGGAAAGGAGGGCAGGCAGGCAATAGGCTGCAAGGGTATAAAAGGGAGAGGTGGGAAGATAGTTTAATTACTTGTGTTCATTAAAATGGGGGAGAGGGCTGTTTAGCTGATCTCTTATGCAATTGTCTTCACAGCCTTTGTTAGGAGATGCAGAAATTTGCACGCCGTTATATCTGCTTATACATCACCAAGTGACCAGCTCACAGTGGCGATCGATCCCCTTCTTCTGTATGCCTTTGCTGCTATGTCCTGCTAGGAAAGCAAAAAGGTAGAGACCCTATAAATGCGGAGGGGACTGACTGCGTACAAGCATAAGCAGAGCATCATAAAGCAATCCTTCCTTAGGAAAAAATATCCCTGCAGACCTGAGCCTGCCAGGGAGGGAGCATAAATATCTTTTAAATACAGGAAGCAGATCACATATCTGGGAGAAACTTTACTCTCCAGAATTTATATGTTATGGATCTTCTTTCACATAAGTTAATGTAAAACTGGGCTAAAATTGGTCTAAGTGAGATCAGACCCTTTGTCGTGGGCTGGGATATTTATAAACAGCTTTGTCTTCAAACAATGCGTAACATCCATCCATCATGCGGCTTGGGCCTAACGAGCAGTGTGCAGTGCTGAGGAGCAGCACTGGAGCTCCCTTTGCTTTGAAGGGGCCGTGCTCCAAAAAAAGCCTCCTTTTTACTCAGCCAGCAAGTTCTGATTTCCACGGTAAAACACCAGGTGTCTTCTAAAGGGAGTGTTTCTCCAGATTAACCAGAGCCAGGGCTGCTTCATCAGCTACAGGAGGGCTGTTAGGGCCTCCAATATATTAAGCTACGTATATTTCTCCACAGCAAGCCCAGGTCACCTAAGGAAATCAGCTGAGTTCAATAAGTTAAAATTTGGAAGGAAATGTGTCACGGCCATAAAAAAAGAACTCCCTACAGAGATATACTTCCTGCAGTGAATGCCGAGTGAGCTGTACGAGGAGATATTATTTATTGAATGGACAAAGAAACAGTGAAAATTAGGTCAAATATAAAACCGTAAGGCACTTTGACTGGCAAAAGCTGGTTAGCAAATGAAGGTTGAAGTACCTGAAAATTGGTATTCTGTTGTGAATAGCAGTTAAAGTTAAAAAAAAAAAAAAAAAAGTATTGTCAAGGAAACTCCTGCTTAAAATTCATTTGAGAGTATTTAATCATTTCATTCTGGTCACCTTGAAATAGTTTGATATTAATTATTAAGCATAATACTTTAGTATTTTAAATAAAAAGTCTCACTGCTCAGGTTAAGTGTTTTGCCTGTTTTGCTAGAACAGTTTTGCCTGACAAAAACAACTTGGCATCAGCAGAAGGGAAGAGCTGATGTGAACGAAAAGCAGTGGAAACTATTTACGTTTTCACCTATTCATAATTTGGCCCAGACCAATGCAGTCCCTTTAAATTTTCCCTTCTGGTGGAGCTTTCAGGAGACTGTTACCCAACAAATGGTCTTCCCCTGACCCTGGGGTGAGAGCTGCTCCCTTCCAGGGCACGGCAGGCTCCTAGCAGCAATCCAGCTCCTCGCCATTTCCCCGTGAACCATCATTTCTCACCACCGGGTGCCTGCTAGGTGACATCTCACCGCTCCAAGATTCAGCCATGCAACCGCACCTCCTACAGCAAATCACAGCCCAAAGTGTTTCGCGTTCTGCAAACACGTCATTTTTTTTTGGGCTTTCAAAATTCCGTAAACTCGCAATAATTACAAGTCTGGTTTGGCTTTGTTCAGTGTTCTAGCAAAATACAAGCAAAACAGCTTCCTTTTAGTTAAAGTTTACATTTCCTATAACTGTGACACTCAACTGGACTGATAAAAATAAATCATGCAGGTTGCTGTGACTTTAAATATTATGCACGCTAATCTTCCTATATTTATACTTCTCTTTCTAAAAGGAAATCCTTGAATCTGTGGTGGCGCTCTCATTTTCCACACAGAAAAGGCAATCAGTCAGCTAACCTTACAAGCAGGGCTCACAACACTGACCAAAATAGACTCCTGCTGAGAGAACAGGGAAAAAACAGTTTGCAGAACGTTCCTCTGAGTTGTAAGTGAGAAAACCAAAGTCCTGGGGTGGCTCTCATCTGGTCTTTTCCAGGGAAGATGACTTATGGGAACAAAGTGTATGAGATGTCAAGTAAGGAAAGGTAACACCAGTATGCCTTCTGTCAGGTTTGAATGTGGATCTTCTCCTATTGGTAATTCCACAACATGGTTCTGTGGAATCAAAGATGCCATCTCTGCCTTTTTCCTTTCCCTTTCCCCCCTCCTTTTTTTTTAACATGCCATGAAATGTAATTTCAGGAACTTACTGCTTTAATATATTCTATAGGAGCTTCTATAATGGAAATATTATTTTTTCTGTTGCACTGTACAGTAATGCTTAAACTTATTTTTAGTTTCTTTTGTGCTTCAGATTTAATACCTACAGAATGCAAATAAAATGTTACCTCCTTTGAAAAGCTGTATACAAGGAGCAGTATAAAAGAAACAGATATCAGTGCTCTTCCTGTTTTTATCCTTCTTGACGTGAATGTTCAGCTAAATATAAAATGTCATGATAGATTGTTTCCATAGCTGGGGAAAACGGTGACGGAATCAAGGGTTGCTTTGAATTTCTTCTTCGTTGCAAAGCCAGAGTCTTGCTCTACTGCCAGCCCAGGGATCGCAGCTGGTTGGTGTCCTTGGTTGGCATCCTTGCCTGCGGCGTTGAGCCCTGGCTGAGCTCAGCACATCAGCACAGAAGTCTCTTTGCTTGACTTTTTCCAGGACTGTGTGCCTTGTGTTGTCCTGACTTGGCTCTGGTGTTTCTTGGCAGCCCTGAGCTTCTCTGTTTCTTTTTGTGTTTGTAATCGATGCTCAAGCTTTCACAAATAGAGAAACCTTTTTGCATGCATGTGCCTTTGTTTTTGGTGACTTGCGTGCTTGTTGGGCAGAAGATGCCTCGGACCTGCCCTCTGGCTCCATAAGGGCTCTTGTGGGAGTCTTTGTACTCCCTGCTAAATGATGGGCAGCAATTATACCCAGCCTGTAGCATTGTTCTAAAAGGATAATGATACCTATTGTGAAAGAAATTATCAGTGATACTTCTGTAGCATCTGATCACCTAATTGCATATTTCATCTTCCGTTCACATAAATAGCAGCCATGAAATAAGTATAATTAATATTGCAGCTAAGAAAATGTTCTAGCGGCTGTAATTAGGGCTGGATAAATTGTTAACTGTGAATAAATAATCCAAAGTGTTCTTGATCCTTTCGGTTTCTGAATCAATTAGGGAGTTCTAATTTATCTATTTCCCCCCTCTCTTTCTCTCGCTTTTTACCCCTAAATGCAACCGTTCACTGATTAACGTGTCTGAAAATGTCAAAGTTGCATGGCGTTCAAATTGTCTGCTTCACGGCATAGAATTGCTTGACCCAACTGCTTGGTACTGATAGGTAAAACATTCTGCAGAGCACAGCAAATAAAACCCATCAGAAATGGAAGGGGATGGGCGCACATCCTCAGAAGGTATGCGTTTTCAGGGCTGCTGAAGACCAGCCTTCAGCTGTCGTTGGTATCTGTGCCACCGTGGGAGAGCAGGCACCCAGGGTCTCCCAGGCTTCAAGGTGAGTGGGCTTTCATGAATAAATACCAATAGCTGCTGGCCTGGATTGCTGCTGCTCTGCATTTCACTCTGGCATTTCTTACGGGCCCAGAAAGGACGCTGCATGATGTTACAAAGCACGAGATGAGTTTTTACATGATTTCCTTGGTGTAAATATCTCAGTAAGGTCTACAACAATGAAAAATTCGGCCTTGCCGCCACGCCAATTGCTTTAGGTGTGATGCAGCCAATGGGTATGCACCTATTTCAGGCTCCGCTTCTTGCCGGGCGTTATTCCTTTTTCTCTACTTCTCTCTTTTAAACCTACTTAGATCATAAGTTGCTGAAAGGAAGGGTGCACAGAAGGGTGTTCTGGATTTACTGAAACGTACTGAAAACACTTCCTAAGCTGTTCTTGTTTTGCCACAGTGAACCCATCCCTCCAGTGATTGCTGTGAATGGATGATTCGAAACCACTTAAAAACAAGCATTGCTTCAGATGAAATTTTGTCTGTGAATGTTCAGTCAGTCGTAAGTCCCACATTTTCCCCTATTTCCCACAAAGGTGAGATTTCAAGCAACGTGCATACGGCATTGGCAGAAAAATAATAGAAGGCAGTTCACAAGCCCCAGCTGTCATCTGGGAGGGCTGCCTTTTCGGCAGCATACCTTCAATTTCCCTGTCATTAAGTGCCAATCGGTCCAGCTAGATGCAGGAAGCAGACTGTAGCATTCTGTTTGTTGTTGCAATTGGCGATATAAATCGGCTAACCCTCTAATTACCCCAATCTTGGGACTAATAATTTACATACTTTATTTTCCACTCAGTAGAATTTATTTTAGACCCAGAGGAGCACAAACTCTATCTACTTAAATGCCAATTTTGAAAGCCAGAGGCTAACTACAAGTACTTCAACATATGTGCGGGGGTGTCAGAAGCATTCGGGCTCAGCCTTGAGCTGACTAAGCTGAGTTTGCAATTTAGCCTAGAGCTTATCTTCCATTTTTGGCAGAAGTGGCGAAATTTATGATCCGTCCTGGTGACATTGGAAACAACCTCATGAACATGTCTGAATTGTTTTGTTAGCTTTGCAGATTCACGGCAGAGAAGATCAGGTCTTACGCTGAAGAAAGACCAGAACGGATAAAATTTCAAGGTTCTGTAAAAATACAGAGGGAATACTTGTGTTTTTTTTTACCAGAGCCTCCAGGCAGGATATTCTCAGGAGGTGGGACAGGTGGTGAGAGATGCTAGTTGTATTGATCAAAGACGTCGTGATGGAGAAAAACCGATAGAGCAGTCTCTTTTCCTGACCGTGTTCCTTCCTCCTTAATCTAAACCACCAGCGCTGCTACATTTGGTATTCAGATCTAAATGTTTATTGACTCTGACATGATTACGAGCGAGGGAATGGTTTAAGACGTGACCCTGGCTACAAAGGCTGCTGGGTAGCTGCTCAGGATAGATCCATCATGTGTGCTTTTAAACCACAGCTGCCTTGCCACACTGAGTGAGGCCAGCTCCATGAATCAAATGGAAACAAAATCAAAGAGGAGTGCAGGGAGGATCATTAATATCATCTTGGTTTCCTTTACATTGGCATAATTAGCATTTATACATAAACGTGCATTTGTTAACGTATTCTAAATAACTAACATATGAAAAATAGCTGCTGAGCTGTCCTGTGCAAACAGAGGGGTGGCAGAACACCAGACCCACGTGCTCTTCATTTGCTGGCCTCATCCTGCTCAGGTGCCTTGTCCCTGCCCAAAGTTGTAGTGAGGGGACTGCTTCACGTGCCCCAAACAGCAGGGAACAAATTAAAAATATCACTGCCGACAGTGTTTAGTTATTACTGCAATACAAATACATAATATGCTTTCAGAGGAGGTTTGGGGGTGTGACGCCCCGTATACATAAATGCAAGTGTGTGTATGTCTGAGCATTTAATTAAATTACAGCAGTAATCTGATAGGATTTTGATCTCAACAGTTCCTGGACTGCAATGGCATCACAGTGTAGGCTCTTACCTTCTCTTTCTGCCCAGTGAGTCAGACACTCCTTGAATCCACCTCATATCTTTCTAGATTAAAATTTGTTGCAACACTACACAAAAAATAAATAAATAAACCCACATATCAGACTTACTGCAGAGGGACTCTGCAATGTTTGCAGATTTTTTTCTGCTTCTGTGATGCTGCTTTTCCTGCCTTGCTTCCCACTCCCAAGCTGCACTATGAGAAAATTCAATAGAGTTGAATATTTATGACTTTTCTATATACAAAGTTTCATAGCTGGCATGAAAAGAAGAACTCTGCAGTTATGAACAGGAAGAGGCAGTCCGTAAAACTGAAGGTGGAGGAGAGGTCTTTTCAATCCCGTTAAGTTCCAGCCTATACTAAGGGTAGCTATATTGGAAATCAATACCAAAACCCCCGTAGACTTTGATGGGAGAACAATTAGGTCACTGCTGGTTGTCTTTGAAATCCCACACTGGCTATGTCTATTGTTTGCTTGTCTGGCATTGTCTTGAAAAACCTGCTGGCTTTTTTTCCTTTGTTCTGTGTTGCTTACATATATTAACTGCAGTCATTCTTATACGAAAACCTACTTGTAATGGACTGGAATAGGCCAACTTTCTTTTAAATTCTACATGGCTTGTTTCATGGCCCTATTGTGCTTCAAAAGACTGCTAGCACTGCAAGGCATTCATGTAACACCTCGCGCAGAGTTAATAAGCATGGTTACGTGAACCTTGCTGTGCTTTCCTGGAAGATTATTGTGAAAAGAACAAAGATGATAACACTTTGCCATGAGGATATGAAAAAACCCTCCTCTGAAGCACTCCATCACTCTGTCAAGTGGCCACTTGCACCCACTTATGGTATCCTCACCGGTGCCTCTGGTGTGAGTAAGATTTAGACCAAGGCTTGTGGATCCGCTCACCTGCTGCAAAGTGGAGGGTGGGGACGAGGGCAGGTGCCAAAGGCTGTGCTGAATCAGCACGAGTACTCCTGGTGCTGGGAGTTGGGTCAAGGAGATGAAAGAGTTGAAAACTATTTTATTTTATTTTGGCTCAGCTGGATCTGCTTGTTCCCTTGACCACCCTGCAACCAGAAGACCACTGATGGCAGCGCAGAAGAGGGAGCAGGGTGCGTGGTGAGGTGGGGAGAAAGGTGGGATCACCCCTTTTCACAGCAGTGCTGGAGACAAAAGCATGGCTCAGCAAGGGCATAGGAGCCTGGATACTATATAGGATGGCCAAGAAGGACCCTGGTCCATGGTAAAGCAGCCCCAGCTGGTGAGCAGTGCTTGCTGCAGCTGGGCTGGGCAGAGCCTGCTTGGGGCGAGGGGTCTCTTGTCCCCCTGGGCTCCTCCCTTGAGGATGGGTGAGAGCTGACAGGTGACACCTCCAGCTGGCCTAATTTGGGATAAAACTGCTGATTTCAGAAGAGCTGTCCCACCTCCATGAGCTGAAGGTGGGCTTCTTTGTGGTTGTGTGGAATATAGTGCTGCTGAGTGTGTGGAGCAGGGGTGGTGACCACTCTTGCGTGAGTGGAGGGTGCTTCTTTTCCTTGTTAGGTTGTCCTGTGTTGGCTGATCCTGTGCAGATGTTTCCTCTGAGTGAGGGGAACCTTCCCTGCATTCATGGTTTTGGAGGTCCAATCAAGGCTTAGTGGTGGCATCTATGGGTACAGAGGCTGGGGGGTCTGTGAAGGTCAGATGAAATGCAACAGTGCAGGTAGGCTACTGGGCTTCTGCCTCTCTAATGCCTGTATATTTGTGGTTTTCTTTTGTGCCTTGGGTTTTTTCTCTTTTCCTGGAGTGTGTTTTTTAAAGCTCATACAAAGCCTTGCTCTGGCAGTGCCCTGGCATTGGGAAAGTAGAAGATAAAAGAGGACCTGCTGTTTGAAGAGGCAAATACTTGTAAATATGTCTTGGGTGGTTTTTGCTGCATAGCATTGTCTTTCTGTGTACTCATTTGGAGGGGCTGTTTTTCACTTCTCCTCTTAAGTGCTTCTGTGCAGCATTCCTGGTGCAGAGAGGCTGGCATGTCCCCTGCAGAGGGGACTGATTGATTGCTGCATAGCCATGTATATAATCTGTTGAGTGATCCCTCACAATAAGAGGCGCTTTGCAGAAATAAGTTATTACTCCTATCATACCATTTCTTCACTCCTTTGGAACAGGGCCATTCCCCCCGACTAAATATCAGCATTCCCGACTAGACAAATAGTGGTGCAGATACTCCCTGGGTGAGTCACCAAGCTGCCGCAATAGGATGGCAGCTCATCTGCAGATAAGGGGCCCCATTACTTGTGCAGCGTGTCCGGTCAACACTGACTCAGAAACAGGAATACCCAGGTTGCTCTTGAGTCAGCATTGGGACGACTGTGTCACTAGGCTGCACTAGCTTGCCCAATATCTTCATACATGATGAAAATATTGGGCTGCTGCTGGTCAAAGCAGGACCTCTGTGACTCTAGTGGAGTCTTGAGTAGCTACTCTAACGTATTGCCCTTCTGGAAATAATTTCAGGGTAGGGGCTTCTAAAGCTGTATTCATGTAGAGTCACCTCATGGGTGAAGTAGCTACCTGGGAACTATGCTAGAAAATTAATCTTGAAAACCGTACCTTTATGTCTAGTCAGATAAATCGGTGTTGCCCTCAAGGTGCCAGTCCCAGCAATGGGACATCCCTGGGAGCAGCTCAGTAGTTGCACGCCTGGCTATCCCTCACCAACCCCTGTGGCCTCTACTCAGTCCTAATGGAGTTGCCTGTGGACCACAATCAGTCATCTGGTTCCCTTAATGATGGGCATGACTCTAACATCTATTTCTGGGCATCATTTAGAAGCTTTGTTGGCTTTCAGTAGCTTGCAAGCTGTCCTTTAGGAGGAATTCAGATGGGGAGGATTTGTTCGTTCAAGTGATCCCTCAAGTCTTCTTTAATGTATTACGGAGCATTATCTGTAGATCTTTACTCATGGCAAGTCAGGAGAAAGTTGGGCTTTGGCTGCTCTTAATTTCCAGGTACCTTTTGCACTTGGAAAGGCTGTGGACTGAGCTAAGCTGGGGGAGCAAAGATGCTTGTCTGAGGGGCGCTTATATTTCTTGTCTTATTCTGTTTAATCATAGCAGTATATGGGAAGGAGCACGTTGTCCTGTAATAGCAGGATTCAGAGCAGTTTGATGTCCTGTGCTGTTTGAGCTGTGGGTGACAGTAAGTGATCCGTGTCCAAAGAGCTCAGCAGACGGTGGCTTGGAGGCCGAGTGCTGGAACCTGTGCATGTTTGTTTGCATGCATATTATCCTTTAGGGGATGATAAATGGCCATGTCTCTGCATCCACAGCTTCACGCTAACACGCAGTGGAAATTGCTGCAATGTCCAGAGCAAGCTTGTTCTGAGAAGGCTTATGTGCTGATTCTTGCCAACTGAACTGCTAGGATGTTTGAAAGAGCTGCTGAAAACTGTATGCTGGGACCTGTGAGCATTATGAAGCTTGCTTGCCCTCGGTGATTTGCCTGATTTCACCACCTGCATTTAAGAATCATCAATACTAGAAAAAAAAAAAAAGAGGCTAGACCTGCAAGGTGGCACAACCTGGTGTAGCTCCACTGAACTGAATGGAGGTGTGGTAACTTACACCAGAGAACTGTCCAGTTCAAGGCCTTAAAAGCTTTACATTGATGAATATTCCCTGCTGGTGGGTGATTATTACAGGTATGCTTTGGTACAATGCCTCTAAAGTGCAGTACTCTATTAATTCAGTACATTGCATAAGCCTCGGGCTTGCTTCGCTTTTAGACTTTTTTGGGCACCACTCTCATTTTACAGTGATGTGAGGCTGGAAAAAAGCCATCATACGCTGGCAGCACTACATGGGGCGTGGATTTGTGCAAACAAGGAGAAATGTGTTTGTCCCTCTTCAAAAGTTCTTGCTGGCTTGGTAAGTTGGATGTTTTTCAGGGTCTTTTATTTATTTATTTCCTCCTTGCTTTCTCGGTGCAGCAGAAGCACCAGTCCCACTTACAGTATGTACAGATGTCCGTGCCTTGCTCTCAGACTCCCCACAGGCAAATGATGATAAATGAGGAGGAAAAGAAAGATGGCTTTTAAAGAATGACCTTAGGAAACAAACATTGCAGAAATAGTTACTATGCCTGGTGTTTCATCTGTGAATGCCCAGGCAAATTACTGCATGTACAAGCGGGAAATGCATCCGTATCTTTGGGTAGAGAAAACTGGAAGTTTTTGCACAGCAGCTGGCTCTTTGGGGCCGGACTTCTGCTGATGTATCCACAAGCTTCTTTCTTAAAAGAGAAAAGAGATCATTGCTGAAAGATATTTTAAATGAAATATCAAATGTACAGTAATTCTTATTGCCTAATTGTCCTCATTTTTCTCATTACTTGTCAGATTTCTCCTTAGCTTGAAAGGCAAGCATCTTCTCTGTCATATGGCAGCTGCACTGTTGGTGGTTAATTTTTCATGACCTCCCTCTTCTTTTTCTTTCTTTCTGCGAAATGTGTTCATAACGTATTTAGCCTCACTGTCTTTGGCAGTGATTCTGAATGGTATTTGCCCTAGTGGGATGGTTGCATCATTGGATATTTATATTTTAAAAATAAAAAAAACATTTGTTTCATTAGTTCCACAGCTGACACTGGGGCCCTAGAACAAACCTTTTGTTGCCTCTGGTTACTTCTTACAAAGTGTTCTTATGCCTAAAATTCCTGAGATTCCAACACGTTAGAAAGGAGAAATTAAAAAATGGAATAACTGCTGACAAAAAATTAGAGCACTGAGTATGGAAACTCTTTCATTTGGGAGCAGAGGTGTTAAATGCGGGTTAGCTATGCGTGCAGAGAAATAATATTGCCTTGATTGTAGGAGTGGAGGAAGAGACACCGTTGCTTCACTGTGTTTGTTTTGACCTCTGGTGCCACCAGGACACTTCTATGCTCTGCAAGCTCAGTGTCATTTTCAGTCTTTGCTGTTTCTTGCTGAGGATTATTGGGCAAATGCACATCTGAAGCTTGTGCAACTTTCTGCCTCTCAGAAGGGAAAGAAGTAGAGCCTGAAGCTCCTGTTGTGGGATCTTGAAAACAGGGGAGGGAGAAATAGTACGCAGTGAAATGGAAGAATTTTCTGACTCTCTTTAGTCCATTTTTATTTACCTTGGCTGGATGTAGCCTTGTTTGCCACTGCTCATATAAATCAGATGCTTGTCCTTATAATCCTTGAATCTACATCATTTCATGTGTGTCTATGGGAAAGCAAACTCCATTTTCAGGGAATCAATTTCAGTTTGTGCTGGGACATGAGAAAGTCAGAGGTACTTCATAACTGGTGTCAGGGAAGAACTGCTGTGAATAGATACCTTGAATAAGTAACCTTAAGTTCTCCTTAAAGTCAAAGAAAAGGAGTTTTCCTCTCATGTATCCCAAACTGACTACACAGCTCATTCCCTAAAACTGTTGACTTCTCTCCAAAGCCTCTGGACATGACCTAGCTTAGCTGAGTTGTCTTGAGGCTTGATGAATCCCACCCTTGGCAGCCCTAAGGATTTGAAGGGGAGCTGAGGATACTTACCACTTGCAGGAAGTTCCAACCCCAGATTTAGAACAAGGGAGTAGCTCTTCAAATTAGATGCAACTGACAAATCGGCCTGAGCTCAGTGAATTGCTTGTAGCATCGCACTCAGCACAAGAAGAACACGATGTTTCCTGTTCTCCATGCACTTTTTTTAGATATGGGGGAAAAAATCTGATCTAGCATAAAAGTCTCACAGAAGACTGCGTAAAGCTGATGCCTTATATAGGCTCAGAGGAAATTCCCATGACCGCATTTGACCTTCCCTTTTTTTGTTTTAATAAAACACAATCAGCATCTGTATAGTTATGCACCTGCATATCATCATGTACTTTGCACATGATGAAGCTGCTGAGTTATGTTAAAATTGGCAGGATGCAAGCTAATATACCTGCCAAGGCAGGGGAAGAATTAAGTTGTCTCTAAAATATGTGCCTTCACCTTAGCAAACTTGTTCTAGCTATGGCACAAAACACTCATTGGAGTACTGAATAAAATCAATGAATCTCAATGAATACGGAAAATATCAGAGTGTGTCTTTTGATATGCACAGTCCTGATGCAATTCTCTTGCTGAGTACTTCCCTCTGGGAAATAAACATTGTTGTACATGGTCCATTTTGCTAGCAAATCATCATTTTATTCACCTGTGTTTCATGCAGTTCAGTTTTTCTGCTGCGAAAGGAAAATCTTATAAAGAATGGACTCTAAGCTGCTGTCTGACTACACAGAAAATCATCCTATACCTCAAATCACAGACTTTTTGGTACTGACTAGATCATTATTACTTTATTGAAAGGAGCAGGTAACAGGAATAATTGTGCTGATTGATAGTTTGGGGCCTGAATGCCCAGAACCTTACAGGATTTAGTGTCTAAGACCCAATCTGTCAAGATTCATACCCACACTTAACATCAGGTACTGTGCACGATCCTCTTGACATCTCTGGAGGCAGATAGAAAGCATACAGTACAAGTCTATGAGCAGTTGGAGTTCCAGCTTCCAGGCTGAGAAATGTGTATTTTAAATATAGCACCAACCCCCTGAAGGCTGGGTTCTAGTTCCCATTCAGCTCTAGACGAAGTGTTGCTTCACCTGGGAAATGAATCATAGCTCAGAAGAAAGGCATGCTGCTTGGCAGCATTGAGCAATTTGAATTCCCTGGGTAAAAGGTTGTCAAGACAGACACTTCTCTAAATGCTCTGAATTTAAGTAGGAATAAGTAACACAGAAATCAAACTGGCCTTTTTTTTTTTTATAATTGTATCTTTGGTACAGAAGAGTAGGGTATGGCTTTTAATACATTTTTTTTTTTTCAGTAGCAGGATTCCTGGCTGAGCACAGGGAACGTGTCTGGTCTCTGGCAACTGCAGTCAGTAGCACCGCTGTCACAAAAGGAGGGGACCAGTACATGTTGCCAATTTCAGGCTCGCCCTGGGAATCTAAAATGGCATAGGAAGAAAACTGTAGGGTGGATGACTAGACTTGAAAGAAGGATCTAAAACTATTTCAAGGAGAATATAAATGTGATTCTTCTAGGCCTTTGCGTAAGAGTTTCCTCCTGGGGAGGAGAAGATGCATCACAGATGCACCTACCAAAGCCTGTTTCTGCACCGACTACAGAGAAGCAGTGGGGCAAAGCCCTCAGACCCCAACCCTATCAAACACTCACGTGTATAAAATAATGCATCACAGGTGGTGTGATTTTAAACTGTTTCAGGCACTAAGTAGCTGATAGTTTTATCTGCTGTTATGGATAAACTGTTGGGACCAATCATCCAAAGCCTTTGTCATAACTGTATTACAAGATGATTATTTTCTCTAGGGGTGGTTATGAGGATGAATTAGGCAATAATGCAAATCCCTTTGAAATGAATAAAAAGACATAGTATAATTGTTTCCATGCCCTTTGGGTGCAAAGGCTAAAATAAAGATTCAAGTCTTCCTCCTCTTCTTTCCAATAGCCTGTCTCTTTGGACCCTTAGTTTTATGATTTCCTCAAGCCCATAAATCTCCTACAAGAGTTAAGGATAGTCAGGAGAGAAAAATCACTCTATCAGGTGAGTTTACATCATTCCTCCTTGTGCCCTTTGTTCAATTATTTTCATCCTTACTGGTTGTCTTGCTTCCCCTGAATATAAATCAAGCTACGCAGACATGCAAAACCAAGTACAGGAAAATCAACTGCTTGCTTTATGGCCCGACGAGAATGGGCTACGGGGGGTGTTCGATGCTATTAGTGGCCAAGTAAAAGTGCCTGAAAAAGAGTTGCCTTTTTTGTGCAAAATTTCCTTAGTTCTGAGTTCTGTCTGCACCTTCTAGCCCGCATCTTTAAAAAGAGGGAAAGTAGGATCTTGTTGTTGCATTGGCCTGTGATCAGTGGCCACTTCAGTCATGCCAGGGAGCAGCTGATAGATCATAGGCAAGGTTCCTTCACATCCATGTCTCTCTTCCATCTAAAAGCTTGCCTTTTAAGAGGTCCTTGTATTTTACACCAATATGACTTTCTACAATTATTTTGCCATGGCATTCTTCATAAAAAACTGAAGGGTCAATTCTGGAGAGAGGGAAGATTTTCATTTATCTTCTTATATACAGGAGTTTTCTACTCAGTAAGTAGAGATGGAGCGTACAGTATTGCTTCCTGGGTAAGCCTGTACGATTGCTTAAAAGAGCTGTCAGATTTTCCTACTGCTTTCCATTTTACCGAGGAGAATGTTTCAGACCTAACACAAATGTTGGTACTCTTCCCAGTCCCCTCAGTAGAACAAGCTTGTTGATGTTGCCCACTCATCTTCGAGTGTAAACTTTCCCCAACCCATTTCCTTTTCTTGTACATTTAAAAGCACTAAAGAGAACAGAATCCTGATTGCAGCTGAGGCCTTTGGGCATGGCTATGTTAAATTCTCGATAAGTTTTTGAACTTCTGCAACCCTTCAAGCCACAACAGAGTAGGTCAAATAGGTGAACTGAAGTAGGAAATGTTAAATGCTGTGTTGATTTGGAAATTGTATTTTGTACTCAAAAGTAGGACTGCATTTCAGTTGGTACAGAAGTCTTAAGTTTGAGGTCAATGGATCTCACACTGATCGAACTATTACTATCCACTTGGATAGTAATGATTTCTAACAAATGAGTTAGCTAAAGATTTTCCACTATAGACAACCTCTTCTATGTGTTCGGAAGGAAGGCAGGGCAGAGACTGTAAAATAACATGGGCATGTGAAAACAGAGTTCATCCATCAGAGGGAAAATATGTTGAAGCTGAAGAACTCAAGATTTGTACTCGGATTTGGGACAGTCTAACTAGAGGAAGCTTTGGGACAGCCTTTTATGAGGAAGACAAAATGTGAACTGTTCACTCTTATCAATTGCATATTTCGCAAGAAGAGATCGTGGCAACAGCACTCTATGGGTCAAAGAACACTTGTTTGCTTTCAACTGATTTTCCAGAAATGAATGCCATTTTGCTTTGCTATCATTGCATGCAGTTCTCTTGAAACAGACTAGCTTTGTCATTGGCTTTGCTTTGCCTTGTTCAGTTTATTTCTTTTAATTCTTCAGTTCTTCTTTTTCTGATGGGGAGAACTTTGTGCTTGTGCTCTCCAGTCCATGGCATTGTAATCTTTTACTTTCTCACAGAACAGCTGTGCCACTGGCTGCATAGGTGCTGGCTTCCATGCCCTGCCGTGGCACGTTCCTTGTGATTACCTCTTTGTATTATGCATGCACCTCTGGCCTCTGCCAGCTTTGCTAAAGCACACATTGAAGCACATGCTGCCTTACGACGTCCTCCCTCTAGGTTTTGCTGCCTCACTGACTATTTACCGGGGTAAACAAGTTCTGAAGTTGAAATGCTGGACTGAGGTCCAGGAGAGACAAGATAGCTCCTGCCCCTGCCACAAATGTTCCTTCTGATCTTGAAGAAGTTGCTCAATGTCTCTGTGCCTGTTGGGAGTAATAGCTCTGCTCTGTCTTACAGGAGCCTTGACAGAGGGTTAACTTGTTTACAGCTAATAGATCCTGCTAAGGCTGTGCAGTGGCTGAAGTGTACAAGACAACAAATGAGAGGGAAGGCACAAGTTACTATAAGGGATGGGCTGAGCACACAGCCCCAGGGCAACCAGACTACATCACCTGGTTTTGTAAAGATAAATTGATTAACCTTTATGAGGTGCTGAGATATGTGAAAGCCATAGAAAATCCTGAATGTGAGTACACTGACTAACAGAATATCCACTTACAGTTCTATGAAAATCCATGACAGGTTTTTTCTTTTTTTTAAAACTCTACCTAGTGCCTTCCGTGTGTGTGTATATATATATCCAGAATTACACATTGCAATATTCAGAGCTGGGAGAAAAAGGTTAAATTCAAATAAACCTCAGGATTGATTTTTTAGCTATAAACCAAACCAAGCTGAAACTTAATTGTGCTGTTGGAAACCAATGTAGAAGCCATTTGAGAAGCCATTTGCAGTGTGGGGACACATTAGGGAGGTTTTCTTCATTCCCTGCTTTCTTTTCTAATATATATTCAAATGTAAGAGCAGATTCTCTCTTCAGGAATAAATCCAGAGTATGTCATACTTCACCAGTACAGTAACACAGCTTGTGCAGCAGGGTGATTGATGAGTTATGCTTCCAGTTCTCCACTTGCTGCTCTTGAAGGTGTCACCTTCACACAAAGCTTCAAACTGTTC
The DNA here is from genome assembly GCF_009769625.2 of Cygnus olor. Lineage (NCBI taxonomy): Eukaryota > Metazoa > Chordata > Aves > Anseriformes > Anatidae > Cygnus > Cygnus olor. Next base: position 79,292,136 of record NC_049171.1, on the reverse strand, counting down.
CATGGTGTAGAGGCTAGAATGGCCTTTGCTACCTGCAAAATATGCCACATTTCTGCTACGCTGCCATTTCCGTGTTTATCAAAGATCTTGGCATTGATTTCTGTAATTGCAGAAGTGATTGCAATCAAGTCTTCATTTGAATGAAGACTGATGTATCATGGTTCCAATCTGATTGAATTACCCTAAACAGTATTTCCTCAATTTTTGAAAAACCTCGGTGTCCATTAGGTTTGTAAATGACAGGCATTTTTTCCACAAACACTCTTCAAGTACAGCGCACAGTGATGAAGGAAGGGGTGCCTGCATTTTTCTGAGCAACCAGCCAGGGACATGCACCAAAAAAAGTCATCTGCATAGCAGACCAGGAAAACAACCCCTCACACTTCTAGTTTGTACTTTTGCCTGTGTTTTTGGGAGGTGTCATCCATAGAGGAGCATACTAATGGCTTGCGTCAGCAATTCAACTCAGGTGCTCTGCAGACACACCAGAGGTTTTGTGGAGCAGAGAGATTCTGTAGGTGCTTGCAAGGCTGCAAAGAGCTTCTGAAAACTGCTCTGAAGGCAAGAACAACCTCATTCTAGCATACCTGAAATCAATACTTTTAGACCAAGTAAGGTCACTTGCCTTTGTAGCCACTCTATTTATTTATTTATTTCCCTGCATTGGAGGAAAATTACCATTGTTTGTGAATTCTGATTTACAGAGACCAAAGCCCCCTGAATGCAGAGGACTTCCATACAGAAATCAACACTAGCATCAAAGGTCAGGGGAAATGATCAGACAAATGGTCTGCCTCAATTCAATGTGTCCATTTTTCCTTGAGAAGAGCAGAAAATCACATGTACTTAGTCACATAGCTAACAGTAGTCCTTCAACTTCAGATTGGGCTAAGATCCTAATTTCTATCAATTTATTCTAGCTTGAGAGTAATTAATTTATTTGTCTCATGGAAAATAAACTATAATTTTTTAGTGAAAGACTTAATGAAGGCAGACAGAAACATATTCATCCTAAATCTGTTGAATTTTACTGCTGTATGAAAACACTTACAAAAAAAATAATTTTGATTTTTTCTTTTGCTTCATTCATTTTCAAAATTTCAAGTGAGCATCCTGAAGTCCAAAACCTTCTACTCAGTCAGTTCTGGTCAGGGGGAATAAGAACAACACAGATCAAAAAGGGGAAAGAAAAAGAAATAAAGGAGGGAAAAAAGAGACCCTTTTGAGAGTTAAAATCCCATTTTGATAAGATTGCATTTTACGTAGATTTGTAAATGTTTTGAAACCACTGATTCATTTAATTTATTTATTACAAAAAAGTGCTGGTCTCAAGATAACTCTACCTTAAGCATTGGAAACATGGTCTTCTGAGAAAGAGCCTTACCTCTGTGGAAACAGGTGGCTCATAGACCATGAACTCCTATCACCTGGGGTAGATAACCTATTATACTTATGTTATTTCTATCCTGATGATGCTGGCATGACAGTTCCATACTTTTTTTTTAGTGAAGAGAGGTGGATTTTAATTGTGACCTTAAATATAGTTGCACATTTCAGCTGAATGTTTGAATATGCATTACAGACCTGTTTTCATAAGTGAAGAAAATCTGATAGCCTTGATTTCTACAGTTTTGACGCTTTCTTTTATTAAGCTGTCAGCCTCTGACTTGTAGCGCCATCATTACAGTGACACTGACACCTATATATTGGTGCTATTAACGCTTCCATTTCATGTCCTCTAGATAAAAGCTGGCTCTTGGAAATCCTTTTGTTGAGTTATTTGCCACAGGATGTGCCTGCAATGCAAAAATAAACAAACCTTAGAATTTCTGGCTTTTTTAATCTGAAATGATTGCCTTGGTTGGCTTTATACATGACACATTCAATGTGTGCTTATTTTCAGTTGAAACTGCGTTTGTTAGAGGTGTTGTTTAATGTGGATAAAGAGAGACAGCGGACTAGAACGGTTCACGTTAAATTCCTGGAGGAAATTCCACTTTAAAATAGAATTTGGCAATGGCACACGCTGGCTGACTAGTTCTTTGAATTTATGGTCCATCAACCAGAACTAGAAAGGAGAAGGTAAAAGACTAGCATGACATCCATTAGCGTTTCCACTACTAGTATGGCATGGCTATAAGTAAGAGTAGATGATATTGCTGCTCAAGACAAGCAGCCGTCCTGGAGGCAAGCAGAAGAAATGCCCTTGCTATGGGACTTCCAAACAGGGCAGAATCCATCAGTGTCTCTAGGACACTAGTAAAACTATAGCCACAGAAGCTTGCTCAAAAGCTGATATAAGAAGAGAAATGTTTGCATTTTACTAAGCTTTTGCTTTACATTGTTGCTTTATTCTGGCATAAACTTGTGCTGGCACTTGAAAAGGTGGTTATGTTCCCTGCCCTAACCCTTACTAACCACTTTTGCCTGCTATTGCCTCTTCTGTGGTGACATGAACACAGATGTGATTCAAGATGAATCATATGGGAAAGCAGACCCAGCTGAAAAATACCTCACCTGAAACTATGATCAGCTTGATTGCTCACGTATGCCTGGCCATCTCTGGTGCTAGTGCAAGGGAAGCATCAAGAGCAAGGAGCCAGGTGAAGGACATCACTGGCCAGGGCATAGCTTTGTTTCTGCATTGCAGAGAATAAAGAAAGTGTGCTTCAATCATAGGTTTTCTCAAAAGGAGCTGAACTGGTCCCCTTGCAGGGAACAAATGGAATGCAGGCTTGGCTCGTCTAGTCAGGAGAATGGGTGAGGAAGAGCCAAGTATTCTAAAGCTCTGACTGTCATGCCAGTTCATGACTCAGAAGCACAGAGGTATACCAGGATCAACAGCAAACTCAGACCTTCTCATGATGCTCATCACGATGCTCACAAAGTGCTTAGGTCACTCTGAATCAGAAGCAAGTCTTTCATAGTCAGCAGAATTATGCTATCGTAAAACCAGCATGACAGGAGAATCAGGTCTTATGTTGATAATTATCCAGTTTCTTCACTTTGAGCATTCCCAACTGTTTTAGTAATGCTTTCCTCATCTTCTCTTTGTGTTATCTTCTCTGGCAGACTGGGCTGGTTTGATTTTTCTCTCACTGCCAACCATTGGTCTCCACATCCCTTTTGTAGCTCTGTTTGAGGAGCAGAGGGCTCCCAGTGCTGCTGGCTGGGCTCTCAGCCTCCCCCATGTGCAGTCAGGGAGAACAGATAAATTGATGCCTTAACAGCAATGTGCTGTTGTGCCTTGTGCTCACTTCTCTATCGTGACGTGCTTTAGCAAAAGTCTGTTAACATCCTTTCATCTGAGCTGTCCTTTTTAACTCCTGTTTCACTGGTTTGTAAATGGTTTTTGTATTCTGTATTACATTGGTGCGGCCTCACCTCAAGCACTGTGTGCAGTTTTGGGCACAACACTATAAAAAGAACGTAAAACTATGAGAGAGTGCCCAAAGGAGGGCTACAAAGATGGTGAACGGTTGGAGGAGAAGGCACATGAGGAGCGGCTGAGGTCCCTTGGTTTGTTCAGCCCAGAGCAGAGCAGGCTGAGGGGAGGCCTCATGGTGGCCTGCAGCTCCCTCAGGAGGGGAGCGGAGGGGCAGGCGCTGAGCTCTGCTCTCTGGGGACAGCGACAGGACCCGAGGGAACGGCATGGAGCTGGGACAGGGGAGGGTCAGGCTGGGTGTTAGGGAAAGGTTCTGCACCCAGAGGGTGGTCGGGCACTGGGACAGGCTACCCAGGGCAGTGGTCACAGCACCAAGCCTGACAAAGTTCAAGAAGCGTTTGGACAACGCTCCCAGGCACATGGTCTGATTTTTGGGTGGTCCTGTGTGGAGCCAGGGGTTGGACTTGGTGATCCTTATGAGTCCCTTCCAGCTTGGGATATTCTATTCTGTATTAATTATTTAGTCTCTCAAATTTTTCAAATCCACCTGTTAAAAGCACACACACATACACACAGGCATACCTACACTTATTCACAGCCATTAATAGATTTAAAAAGAAAAAAAGATTCAGGATAGACTGCAGTTTATTAACTGACATAAAAAGAGGTATAAAAAGAGGATTAAGTAGTAGCCCTATTGTGAATCTCTTTTGCAGGAAAATACAGTCCTTCACACTGAGAGCTGCTGAAATGACAAGTTTTGATAAGCTTGTATCCTTGATTTTATTTTTGTGTGTGTGTCTTCCTCTTTCCACAGTGCCAGTTGTATGGTTTATTTAAGAAAACATAAAGTATATACCTTCTTCTCCACTCCTTGCAGCCTCCTGGCAGAAGAGTCAGTGTTCATCTCAGAAAATTCAAAGTCACATAGTTGGAGTTGTTAAAGGGCTTGACTCAACTTTTTGGAGAGTTCCTTGAAAAGAATTTTTTATGACTGGAGGAATCATCAGATTCAACACAGCAGATGTCCAGATACCGGTGTCATCTGCTACCTTGCCTCGAAAGATTTTAGAGACAAAATACAGTGCCTGACTTTTTTTCTCAACTTTTCTTTTTCCTCAAGCTGTCCAAAAAGCTACATGAGATGATTGTACCCACCATAGCTTCCCATTGCTGCCAGTTGACTGAAAAAGAAAAGCTGAAGCTAAATTTGGGTGTGCTGTCTTTTTTGGAACACATTTAGTGTGCAGTGCCTTTTCTTTCTCTATTCAAGCGTTACTTCTAAAGCATATCTGTGAATCACTTTTAGAAGCAGCAGCCGTGGCCATTTCAAAGCATCATCTGCTTAACAAATTCAGAGTAGATTGACCTGCTTCCCCATGTTAAAGCAGTATCATTGACTTGTTAATTTTAGAGGATGTTTCCAGACAGTAGCTTTCTTGCTTCCAGAGCCTGATGGATCTAATTTTGATGTCCCAAAGACAGTAATAATTTCCCCTGCATATGCTAATGTACACGAAGTATGAATAAGAGTATTGCCGTCAAGCATTATGTGAACTCGTTTCAGGCTCCCCCAGTACGCTTTTCGTTGTTTCCCAGTTCTTCTCATCTCTCTCTTCCCCTTTTGTTTTTCTTATAGTCCTATCAGTTGTTTCAACAGCAGATTCTGTCCTCTGGAACAACTTAATGTTCCTGGTTTTGGACTTTGCAAATCATTCCAGATGGAACTTGATAGTAATGAAACCTGTTATCAGGCTGGTGTAACATTAGGGCACTGTTAGAGGAGCAACAAGTGCTGGCTTTACATCACCTTTGGGTTCCTCAGTGCTGGCTGATCTTCATGGTCCAGAGCATCCAGACAAGAGGCTGACAGAGTGTTGTGGGAGGTTGGTCTATGTAACAGCAGTATGGTACAAATACCCAAGAGGCTCTTTTAGGTACTGAAAACAACATAGTGTGTGTGTGTGTATATATATATATGTATTATATGTATTATATATATATATTATATTTATATATATAAATAAAAGAAAAAAAGGCACCTTTCCCTGCCTCTCATGGTCCTGTGCATAGTGCCTGGCACTGCAGCCTGAGTGAGGGGGAAGCAAAGTGAGATGTGGGAGACCTATGTTCAGCTCTTGGCTGTGTCAAAAATTTCCTGTCACCTTGCAGATGTCCCTTACTTATCTGTTGTTGCTATTTCCATGTGCAAGCTAGGGAGAATGTGTTTCAGCTACTGTGTGGTCTAGTCAGAATCCTGTGTTTTCAGAGGCTGCAGAAATTAATGTCTCCTGTGCTGGGCTTTGCTAAGTAGTTCTGCAAGAAGACTTCACTCCTGTCAGGGTGCTTTGTCTTCCTCTACACTCCTTCCAAAAGGACTGCTACTGGTTCTCTGTAAACCTTCCTCAGGGCTGCAGTCTGTGCTGGAGTCCTTGGTTACCCTCCAGTGATCACTGGGCTTCTGTACCCATGCTGCTGTGTGCTTGCAGTAGCGCCACTTCCAAACACAGTGCCTTTGCAGCCCTGCTGCTGCTGTGTCCTTGCCCTACAGGGCTGCCAAGGGGCAGTGGCAGACCTGGCAGCTTGCTGAGGAGTAGGGGGCAAGGTGCTCCATGTCCTAGGCATGACACTTGCTTGGCTGCTCACGAACCTAGTGTTGGACTGCTTCCAAGAAGCACACACAGGGCAAGACCCTTGTCCTGGGGAGATGTCTGTGGAGTCCTTGCACTGCCCTACCTCAAGTGGGATGTGTCGTGCCATGCCTGTGAGTAAGTTTAGCAACTGTGCTTGACTTTCTCAGGAGTGGCCCATGCAGAGAAGGGTGCTGGCTCCCACCTTTTCTTCACCTGCTGTGCAAAGCACGCTGGCACACAAGTTGCCACATTGCATGCAGTGGAAGCAGCAGAGCTCAAGGAGTTAGGGACAGCAGTGCTGAGAGACAGCAGGGTTTGCTATAGGTAGTGCTTGATCAGAGTGAGCCCCGCTTTACATGAGAAAGGATGGATCTTTCTTGCTGCTCAGGAGATTTAACAGCAGCCTTATCTCACATTACTATGTCTTCGTTATTTCATCAGTGGCCTGTTTCAACTGGCTGTAGGACAGCGCTTCATGAGGCATTAGGCATAATTGACACTAACTTTCACCTGCCAAAACAAATAGCTAGACTAAATGCATTTTCCTTTCCTTTATTTTGAGTTGTCTTTGTTCCTTGAGTGAGTGGAGTTATGTGGTCCTTCATAACTGTTTTCCCGACCCTTCTCAAGTTTGGAGTAACCTGAACGAAGGAGCTCATGATCACTTCTGCAGTGAGCAGCTGGGCTTGGCTCAATCCATGGCAAGAGTGTATGCAAAATGGGGGGGGAGAGAGGGGGGTTGCTGTGGGGAGAGGTGAAAGGCACAGTGCAAAAAAAAAAAAAAGCCAATTTGCAGCTTTTCTATACCTCACCTTGGAGTGACATTGTTTCGACAGGTGAGAGGCAGTGTATTTCTCTGTACTGAGAGAGAAACATTTGTGTGGCCAGATTCTCCCTTTGTAATGTGTGTGAAAAGGAAAGTAGGCCAGAGAAAGAAACAGTTCCCTCTTAGTACAGTCACGCTTGCTCCACGAAATTGGGAAGATAGCATCCACAGCAATACCAGCCTTTCAAAAGCAAGAAGAATCAGGAAATTACCTGAACGTCACTCTCATTTACTGAATCTGTGGAAAACTTTCTGGAAACTTGATCCACCTGCCTGCTCATTTTTTGGCTATTATGCAAAGAGTAATTACATTATCAGCCAACCGGTAGAACAGGCAAACACCATGGTGAATGTTACTGTGTCCACTGATCTATTTAATGGATGAATGATCTTTTCACTTCTACATCTGATTTGTAAAGGATTGCAGGCAAATGAGAATAACAGCAATCAAACCGTGAAATAAGGTAATTGGGAATGTTTGCATTGTTCTGTGAGGCACCATACAAAGAGAAACTTTTGACCAAGTTTGCGGAGAAAAATTCACGTGACTAAATTTAACACTGTGAGGACCTACATGTCCTGAAAGCAGCACAGACCCTGTGACCATTCTGCTACCAGGCCCCATGGACCTACCCCTCAGCAGGGCTCACAATTTTGGGTACTGCTCTGCGCTGCCGGGCTGTTGCACCTCCTGCTCTGGTGCTACGGCAGCCTCCCTGGTGATTTGTAAATGTGACCAAGCTCCGAACCAACAGGCTGAGCATCCCGCCTGCGAAGCTGAAATGTCTCCCTCTTCTCCAGGCCTGGTAGCGTGGACGTGCCACCTTGTGCCTGGATCACTTTGCAGACTCTGGCCACCTAAATAGGTGTGGGTAGCTGAGCCACTCAAACCAACACCTTGGCTGCCATGTGCCCTCTGGGGCTGACTATCCAAAACTCTTCCTGCTCAAAGCTTTGTTGCCCCTGTGCAGAAAGTGTGCCCAGAGCAGGCACGCGACTGAACAGAGCTGCCATTGCCTGGCCCTCTTGGGGTGCCAAGCCTTACTGCTGAAGTCATGCATGTGACTGGTTGGTGCAGAACAAAACCAGGTCTAAGACCACCAGAACTTGGTCTGAATCACTTGTAACTTAAGCACGAAGAAAACTGAGGGTATTTGTAATGTGTCTTTTGTGGCTTGCTCATTTCTGAAGCAGAGTGCTCAGTGAATTCACAAGTTTTAATGCGGCATCAGAAAAAAACATAAAAGTAACATTGTCATACCACTCGGCGTGCCAGGTGAAGAGTCATAGCAGAAAAATAAAACTCACTGAACTGTTAGGTGCCTCATGATGGATGAGTCAGAAACTCTTTGTTTCCTGCTCCACTGTTACCAATTTATCAGGCTGCAAAACGGGAAAATGGAGCTGGGGATGACAAAGAAGAGATAATTTGTGAAAAATGCCCACAACTTGTGGGGTAGATGAAAAACATGATACGGCAATTTCAAAACACCAGGAGACACACTATGTGGGCAGAGGGTGTGTCCACGTTCTTCAAGCATTTGAGAAATTAAATTCCAAAATCACCATTCTTTCCAGCAACTTTCAATGGGCAGAAGCAGGTGCCCTCTCCAAAGAGCACTAGTGGATCCATCAAATACCACACTGCATCTGGTGCCAGCTGGAAGACAAACATTTAGGGTCTAGAGATCCTCAATTTGCATCTTTTCTGAATTCCAGTGGGGAAAGAGTGTTTTCTGCAAGGAAAGCTTAGAAAGCAGTGTTATTGGAAGGCTGTCACAGCACAGAACAAGAGCAGTTTAGATGTTATGATATGGTCCAGCCTGAAGATTGCTCACCTTTGCTTCTCTCATGTGTGGCAGACTTACCAGTGAAATTCATTTCATGTGTACGTTATCCAACTAAGGCTTCATCATTTACCACTTAACCCCAAAGATAGAGTTAAATGCAGCTTTGGGCCATGTGTGAGCCATCAAAGGTAAGGGAATTTGCATTACACTAGATGTATGCACTAAACCAAATGGCTTCTATAAGATTTGTGAGTCTTCCTGTGAATTCAAATGTTACGGATTTCAACTCCAAATGCTGGTCAGCAGAGCAACACTATATAATAGGTCTACAGAATATGTCATGATTATTTCTTGTCGATCTGCTGTTTCAAAATGAATGCCTTAAAAACAGAACTGGGAGATGCAAGGTAAAATAGGAGCCTATATTCTACTGGCACAATTTGAAAAGTAATTAACAAATATGTCCAGTAGCAACATAACATGGATACATGCTTGAGAGAGGGGTTCTTGGCAGCATAGCATCTACATCTACCTTCTCCTTTATTTCAGGAAAGCATTTAGAAAAAGCTTGAAGGGAAATAAAATCAGAGAAGAGCCACTAGAATTATTATGGGAAACAAAATACAGATCCGACTGTAGCGAAAAGCTCTTGAGAGTGCTACCTATTTACTTTATGAGAGAACCGACTGAGGAATAACTCAGTTATAATCTATATGTACCAGCGCTGAGAACACAGCATGAATGGAGTTTTCAGTATAGTGGACAAAAGTAAAACAAGGTGCATTAACTGAAAGGCAGACAGTTCAAACTAGGAATAATGCACACATTTTTAACAGTGAATGTAATTGAAGCAACCTACCAAGGACTTCAGTAAATTTTCCATCAATGAGAATGCACATAGAAAGACAGGAAATTTTTCTAGAAGACACCTAGCTGAAGCACAAATTAATTCATGGAAGTTCAATGACATGTCATATACAGGAGGTCAAACTGGATTATCACAAATGGGCCTTTAGAGCTTTTAAGTCTAAGAATTTATGGGAGATTGAAAAGATATTAACAAGTTTTCTTCCAGTAGAATGCCCTTAACAAAGATCAATCTCTTTGTCTATCAATGGATTTCCCATACTTTGCATCACTGCCTTTAGTCTTTCCCAAATAAGTTAGATTAACATAGCGAGATCAATAGTGATTTCAGTGTCCTCTCTTTTTCAGCCTGCCTCAGTTATTGAAAGAACTGTCTAGTCAAAATATTAAAAAATCTTTTTTTTTCCACTTTTGAAAAAAAATCCAATTATATCTCATTACAGACTGTTAAAATAATTCATAAGAAAGCCTTAATGAACATAGTAAAACTGCCAACTACGAAATGCTGCAACTATAAAACTTCTTAAAAAAATAACTCTGGGCATTTATTTTATCAAGAACTAAGGATTTTTACAAAATAAGTATGTTTACAGTTTCAATTTCAGATTTCTCTGAGTTAGTCAATGCACAAGTTCTGTTTGGACCATGTGGAAAATAATCTTCATATGCTTTAATAGCTCCACTGATTTTCCTTTATCTTTGAAATACCCCAAACTTGACGTGTGCTAAAATGAAGTCTGGAAAACGTCAGTCCCGGAAAGCATGCTTGTCAAAGTAATGGCAACCAAAAAAAAAAGAAGGGTGGTTATAATAAAACTGAAGTCAGTGATAATTATAATGGATTTTTGGGGCCTATTATCAGCCTGCCTGAAGTGAGATGCAGACATTAAGAGACCTGCAAGCAGAAGTTGCCTGGGAGATGTGCTGAAACAGCCTGTCTCTCAGTGCCTGGGCTTTTCTTTCCCCGGCTGACTTCACCCACATGCCTCACCACGCCAGTTTACTCCAGTCCTTTTCCCTCCTTCCCCAGCAGAGTCGGGTGTTGCAACCTATCTGCAGCAAGGAGGTTCCCTTCTTGGGTGAACTTTGTATTACCTGGCAGGAGAAATTCCTTGGGAATGAATGAAGTCTCACTATCTGTGGAGCAGCTCAGGGATTAGAGACGTCTTTTCCAGTCACTGAAGGTTCCTGATAAAGAGCACAGCAGCGCTCTGCGGGAAGTGCAGAAGAGTACTGACCACTTAAAAGACTGTGGGAGATTTTTTTGCAAGCAGAAGCTGATCGTGCTAGTTAGGTACTAGTTATTATTGGTCCTGTTCTTGTGAAAAGTGATGTGTGATGGCTGCATATTTCACAGGCTTTATGCAAATCAGCCCACACCGCTGTGAAGCAGTTGCATGCTACCCGGCATGACAACAAATGGGGAATTCAGACTGAGATCATCCATGGTACAGCGAGATCAGCAGGGCACAGGAGAAATCCGCCTTTTTTGCTGCTTCTGCCTGCCTCTCTTCTGTACCCTTGAGGTTTCGTGTCCACTGGAAGACCTCCAGGTGGAACCTGAGGCAGAATGTGTTCAGCCAGGCACGCAGGTGGCTGTGTCACCACCACTAGAAGGAAGCCATTTGGTGGCTTCCTAAGAGCTCCTCAGCAGCAGAGAGGCTACAGCTGCCTTGCTGTACCATGGTCTTACCCCTGGAGATCTGTCCACTGCCAGGACACCCACTGCTGCTTCCTATTGCCTTTGACTAGGGTGAACCAAGCCCATTGTCTGAAGTACGTGTCTGTGAGGGGAAAGCAAAAAAAAAATACAGCCTTTAACAGTTGGGGGCTGGGGGTGTGGAATTAAAAGAATGGCTTCTTTCCACAGTGAATGGAAGCCAAAGTGGCGGTGAATCTCATTTCAGCATCTAGTAGAAAAACTGCCAGGCTGGTAATAGTAAAGATAATAATTGTATGTTGTTTAATCTTATCTGGATATGTCCCCTCCAGTGGTTTCCTGCTGGTAAACCACAGAGGAGAGAGGCAGTAGTAAGTAAACTAGAGGAAGTGAGATGAAATATTGCATGTTCCTCTGGTTAATAGGGGATTCATTTGAAGGATATTGCTAATTAAAACCAATACTATTTTCCTCCATGTGGGCTTTAAAAACCATTTTCAGAGGATACAAAGGATGTTTTGTTTCACTGAATTGCTTATAGTTTAGGGAAGCCAGTGGGATGAAATATTATCGTAGTAAATTGTGCTTGTGCTTCAAGAGCAGTGTGTGAAATGGACGCCTTGCCAATTGTGAGTACCCAGCTTCACCCACCTAATGTCCAAACAGAGGGGCAGCTTGGGGTTAGAGGAGCAAAATCCACCCTCAGCCTACCCTGCAGTACAAGAAACTGCCAAACAGTTGTGGTTACTGTTAAAAGAACTCGTGTGTGTCTGTGGCTCCAGGGCTGCTGGATCTACAGAAGCCTGCAGTCTGGGGATTTGCCTGCAGTGCTGACCTTAGCTCCAGCCTGTGGATGGCTCCGTGATTCATAGGGAGGGCGTGAAGCCAGCGGCTGCCTCCTGCTGCTGCTCACAGCTTTCTTCTGGTGTGACCAGAGGGAGCCGAGGGTGCTCCAAAGGCCAGGCTTTATAGAGCACCTCACCTCATTCACTGCATCCGAAAAGAACTGAGCCATGTCAGCGGAGAGATGTGAGAGTGAGATGACATCTTTAGGCATTGCTGAGATCTTGTGCTCCGCGCCTACTTACTTCATCCAGACTCTAGGCTTGCGCCCAAGGCTGAGGAAACAAACCTGAACTTTCTTCAGCTTGCCTATTCATGAGCGCCTTGTGTCAGCAGAACATGCCTCATCATGTGGCTATCGGATGTTTTCTCCACCTCCCGCACTGCTTCCAGGGATCCCACTCCGACCCACTTCCCCAGCAATGAGTGGAAAAGTCCACTTTTGGTTTTAGATTTGTCTTTACATCACTGGAAACAAGCAGCCCGTAGGAGGTGTTGAAACAACTCCCTGTGTGTTAGAAGTGTCTGAAGACTGGCTTCAGCGTGGCTGAGCTGGGTAGGCATTGCCCCTACTTTGAAATTAAACATGAAGGGGTGAGGTGAAGACACTGCAGGAAAAGCTGGCACCCCTCTTAATCAGAGCTGGGGCCTGTGGGACATCTTCTGCCTTGCTTCTGTATGCTTTCTGGCCACTGGCTGAACTCTTACAATGCACCCTGGATCATACCATCAAGGGCTGGACTGTTATGCTGTAATCGACTTATCCCAAGGCAAGTGTCCTTACTAGACAATTCACGTAAAATACTTGCATCCTGGAAGAATTAGAAACTTAAAGGAAAATTGGTCTCCTCCTTTCTCTGTACCCTTTTCAATTACATTTTAATGTTTATCAGTTTTTAGTTTGGGATGGGGATTCCTCTTACCCCATTTGCTTTTGTGCTCCAGAGGCTTGAACAGCCCATTACTATTTCAAGAAGCTCCTGTTTACCTCCCTTCACCTGTGTTCTGTTTTCTGGCCCTCGTTTTTCTTTTGTTGACTCCCTGAGGGTACACAGATGGTAGCCTGGATGCCAAAAGGAATGATACTGAGGGAGTGAGAGTGGGAGAGGAAAAAAAAAAAAAAAAAAAAGAAAGGAAAAGAAAGAAAGGGAAAAAACCACAGTGATTGCAGGAAGCCTTCAGACTCCCCTAACAGCAAAACCCTAATACATATCAGTGTGCTGGATCTTGTCAAGATGCAGGTAATGTTTAATTTTGGGAATGCAACCTAAACACATTTGGCTTGCTGGCTGTAATCGTTTAGACCTGTGAAGTAAGGTAACACGATTCCATCACAAAGCGCGTTCTGTCAGCTGAGAAGTCTCTCTTTATTCACATGCAGTGCCACAGTTAGCTTGTTCTTTACTGGTGGGTGGCAGCCTCAGAGGCACCACATTGGCAGAATATGCAAGCATTTCTCATCTCCAAATTAAGCCCTATGACATACTTCACCCTATGTGCAGAAGGAGTTAATCTCACCGCTGCAGTCTGGTAGGTATTGAGCAGCAGGATAAGGAAATGCCGTGACTTACAGATAACTTCAGCCAGTTGTTTTAGCATAGTGTTCTTTGGGATTGTAGTTGAAATATTCTTGGAGGAAGCTGATTTGCATCCAAAGTGCTTTATAAAATGAGTCTTTAAAATAAAACCCAGTAAGTAAATGCAAATGTTGTTCTTAGCATACAAAACACCACAGCTCTGCTACCTGTTAGTACAGCGTTGTACCACTTTCCTCAGCTCGCACATGAACCGCAGCCAAGCTTAGAACAGAACAGTTTAGCCGCACTGGCGAGCGAGGCTGCAGAAAATCAGCCACAGCAGAGGTGGGTTAGTCATTAAACAGGCAACATTAGCAAAAAGGAGCGAGCAGAGCGTAGTCCCAGCACAGAGGACACCTAGCGGTGGCTCGCAGCGCCTGGTGCAAGGGGAGCTTGTGAGGGGCAGCCTCAGGCTGCTGGGCGGCCGCCTGCCCTCTCCTGAGCTCTGCTCAAACCTGGGCAGAAGGACCAAAATTCACGGCATGAGGGGTTAGCTGAGATCGACAAAGAGACAAGAAGTCACGAAGGACTGGGGAGGGCTCCTGTGATTCTGTGATCCAGTTTTCCTTCAGAGCAAGGGATGCAGAGGAGAACACGACCATCAGCAAGGAGGGAGTATTCAGTAAGTGCTGTGGAGTCTGAACTCCAGAAAGCCAGCTGGTTTTTGGGCTGAGAGAACCTCACAGAAATAAGCAGCCAGAGCACTGTGGCAGTGAGAGCTTGGCCAGCAGAGAAATCACAAACAAGTTCTGCTGACCACGCTCTGTGCTCACTCACAGCTCTCTTAACGCCTTATCGTTCCACTGACATTTCCTCAACTAGTTCTTAAATAAAGCAACCTTCCAGGAAGGATACCATCTATAACATCTTTTTTTTTTTTTTTTTTTTTTCGTGAGGCTCCTTGTCAAGACAATAATATTTTATCCCTGTGGTCTTGCTCCTGTGCAGAGGCAATCTGCTGCCCAGCTGGACTAGTGATTCAGAATAGAAATGATAGCACTCAAATGTGTTAGTTTGACCCAAACGGTAACACTCACATAGGTATCCAAGCTCTAAGCAATGAATGTCACGTTTGCCAGTGTTGTTAGAATAAACTGTGACACTTTAAAGTTTGTTCTACCGATAAGCCTGTGTGAAGCTATGCTTGAGTATACGAATGCGGATTTAAGATGTATGTTAAAGGAACAGTTAAGCATAATAACCTAAAATTTGACCTGCCTTGGGTGTTTTGGATCTTTAGCGTACGCTTGGGCAGTTCCTTTCCACTAAACCCAGCAAAGGGCAGGCAGCGAGGAGACGCTCACAAGGCAGGCAGTGCTTGTAAATGTCAGCAGGCAGCTCCCAGAGCCGAGCAAACTGGTACGGCCACAAAGTTACGTGCCCATGGCAGGTGGGCGCGGGCGGAGGGGAAAGCAGGCGAGAGAGGTCTGGAGAATAAACAGGAGAACCATGGGTTGTTTCCGTGGGGTTTTGTAGGGGCAGACTTTATTTCCAGTGACGTTGCAGGCCGCCTCATTCGCGGCAGCAGATGGGAGCTACCGCACCAGTCGCGATAACATCTCGTGTGTCGCAACCGCCGTGTGGAAGCGGGCCCGGGGATCACAGACACGGTCTCTTGCGGGACTGGCCATAGGGAAATTCAAGTTCCCAGACCGGACCTGGGTGCTCAGGGGCAGAGCTCGGAGCCGGCCCCAGTCCCAGCACCTTGGGCTCGGGGCTGCGGGCACGTCCCCCCCCCCCCCCCACCTGCCGCCCTCTCCCTCACGGGGCAGGGCGAAGGCGGGGCGGTGCCCGGCCCATCGCTTGCGCGACAGCCCCACTGACCAATGAGGAGCCGGCGTTCCCCAGGGGCCGAGCCGGCGGAGCCAACGGCGAGGAGGGGCGGGGCTTGAGGGCGTGCGAGGGGGCGAGGGGCGGGGAGGCGGGGGGAGAGGCCCCGCCCCCGCCCTCCCCTCCCCGTCCGGCGGCTGAGGCGCACTCGAGAGCGAGCGCCGGGCAGAGCGCGAGCGGTGCCGGGGGGGTGCGGGAGCAGCAGCAGCAGCAGCAGCAGCAGCAGCAGCAGTGGTTGCAGCAGCAGCAGCGCTAGCAGTGCTAGCAGCGCCCGCCCGCGCGCCCCGACCCCAACCCCAACGGCCGCCCCCCCCCGCCCGCTTTCGTTAACGGCTCCTCCCGCGGGAGGGGGGCGGAGAAGGGGAGCCCGGCAGCGGAGCCCCGCGGGCCATGGGGGTCCCGCGGCCGGAGCAGGCGCAGCGAGGGCAGCGGCAGGTAAGGAGGGGGCGGCCCCGCTCCCCGCCAGGTGCCTCGGGGCTGAGGAGGGGGGGGGGGCAGCGGCCGATCCGCGGCGAGCAGCCCCGGGGGCTCCGGAGCCCTCCCGGGGGGGACCGGGGGCTCGGGACCCGCTCGGGACCGGCGTCGCTGCGGGGTTCGCGGCCGGGCGCGGCGGGGCTGCCCCGAAGTTGGCCGCCTGCAGCTCCGGGCGGCGGCGGCGGCGGAGCGGGGCGGCGGAGGAGCTGGCGGAGCTCGGGGGGGCTGCCTCCGGCGCGGCCCCTCCGCTGGGAGCGAGTTTGGGGGTTGCGGTGCGGGGAGCGTGCGAAGTTAAAAGGGAGCCGCTCGTACGAACGCTCCCCGGCTCTTTTGTGTGCGGTTCTCACTTCCAGAAGTTAACGCTAGATGGCTTTCTTATATCAGGTATCCGCCAGAGAAGGCAAGCATGTAAGCTGTTTCTGCAGCCGACTATTTCTGCGTTTGTCTATTTTTTTTTTTCCTTCATGTGAATAGTAAACTATCTTCTTGAGCAGTTCAGCGCTGGTTAGACCAGAACATAACTTAAAATTTGCTTACTGGCTGATACAATTCAGTCTTTTCATCACTTCAGCTGTTTACAGACACTTTATATATGTGCTACCAATATCTAAAGGAAGCTTGCTTAGTTGCAATATAGTTCTGAAAAACACTCAGGTTCCTTTAAAGGAAGGCAGCTGGATAGGAAAGGCTGTAAATGTAAAGAAACAATAGTATCATCTCAGTTATTACTTAGTTTGTTGGACTTCATTTTAGAAAGAACCATAATAGCTGAACAATATTACTGCACTTTTTTTTTTTTTTCACCTAGATTTTGTGCCTAGCTATCTTGGACTGAAATATTTTGGAGTTGGATTCAGGAACATGGTGCATCACAGCCTGTTAGGTATTGGAAAGCCTGGGCCTGATGCTTTATTAACCTCTTTCTTCTCTTTTCCAAAACTGCCCCCGTTGTCAGTGGAGTGCAAGATTTGCTCCCTGTTTGTTTCTTTGGTAGTAGCTCTGAAATACCCGAGTCTTAAACTTGATCTCCGAAATATCTTTTATTATTAATGCAAAAATGTTTAAATCATCAAGAGCTATGATGCATTACCATACAACAGTTGATTTATAATTTATGTAGCGTTCGTATAAAGCAAGATCACAGAGAGGTCTCTGAATGTGTTGTCTTGGTTTTGCATGCCCAGTGGGTTACCTTACCAGGTCACGCAGCACTTTAGGTATAACGAGGAATACTTGCTTGTAAGGATGGCAGGCAGTTTCACCAATCGTATTGGATCAATTAAAGATGTCACTCATATATGCCGAGGGTATAATGTGAAACCCAGAACTAAACAAAAGCTCAATCTTTTCCTAGCTGGTATTTGCTTACTGTGTAAATCAAAGAATTTTAAAGGTTTCTGTTCTGTCATCCTGAAAGAAAGATAATATGGTCTTTTCTGTAGACATGTACTGATATATACCGTTACTTAAGTACATTGTGAAATGCTCTTGGAAACGACAAGAGTTAAGGAACTAAGCGAGGCAGTGGTTGAACAGGCAAAAAACGCCCCTTTCTTTTGCTTCTTGATGACCTTTGCAAGTGAACCGAGGCACTTCTTTCATCACTGTCAGCTTTGTGTTGGACGTGGTAGTTGGGCATTGCCCCTAAGATTGTATGCAGAGCAGCAGTTCTACCTGCAGGAGAAAGTGAGTATTTTCTCCTTGCCTTAGCTGCTGGGATTCAGATTACATTTAGATGGCTGGATGTTAAAATATACCTGGGAGCTTCATGCTTTTTACTGATGAGTGGTCTAGTTTGGTAATAACGAGTGAGAAATGCTACGTTAGTATGAAAATATAAGATACAAGCTACTGATTGTGGAAAGAGGGTGGGGTGCTGGGTTATCTAGTTTCTCACTGTAGTCATCCAAGATTATCAACAGTAGCCATACTGACAGCTTGAAATGTCACGGTTTGATGAGTGTTCCCTTCTCTTTCCTTGCGATTTTTGCTTTTCAGTTTAAAGTGTTGTACTTTGTCTTTCGTTTGTGTTCAGACTTGACTGGTGTTTGGGCAAGCTGCACTGTGAATCAGTGAGGGAAAGAGGAGGCGGCTGTGTTTATTATTTGCTATGGTATTGTAGTCGTAGTCAAAAACTTTGATATACTAGATAGTATTCAATGCTTTAAAACATTACTTCTTGCAAAGTTAAGACAAATGTCAATTTATCTCTTTTTAAGGGAAAATTCATCCTATTATAAATATGAACAGTTCAGGAAGTTTAGGCTGGGGTGCTCCTCACAATATCTTTCTGCCTTGTTTTTTCTGACTGAATTATTTTGGGGAAATATGGTGATAACTCTCTACCAAATCTGAGAATCCAATGCTAGGTATTCATTAAGACTGTTGCAGTATATAGCTCTGATTAGGAAATTTGCTTTTAGTAGACGGAAAAGTATGTGTAACACTTTTTTATTTTGAAAATACTATTTTTTCATACAGATTGCATTAAGAATAACACTAATTCCTCATGACACTCTCCAGTGATGCCATACAACTGTTTATACATATTTTTAAGAAATGCTAGGACTTCATGTGAATTAGCAGTCTTTCTTTTTTATAGTTTACTGTGCAACACTGAACTTAAATATCTGATTTACTCTCTCACTATCAAATGAGAGAGACGCTGCCTTCCGTTGTGGTAAAGCACAGACCCCAGGTTTAAACCCATTTCTAGGCATAATTGAATAAACTGAAGATGGAGAGGGATGATTATAGTTGGTGATACTCCTCTAGTTTTAACTGAAGGCAGGACAGCAGTAGGTAGAAATGTCATTGGGATTATTTTGCATCAGAGTCTTAACTAGAACATATGTAGACTCGTTTGGATCATAGAAGTGTAATTACATCAGCAGTTAGCAACTCATGGCTTATAACTGGATTCTAGTTTTTGAGTTTTTCAAATAATGTTCAGCTCATACTTTAAACAAGACCTTTAATTATGTATGTCTTGAATCCTTATGGAGATAATCTCCTGAGCATGTAATAAACATAAGCAGCTGCCGTCCCATCTTCTTGAACCTGTGAGCAAGCAGCCTTATTGGGTCTGTTGTGAAACATTTTAAAGAACTGTAATGTTTGAAAGGAAGTACACATTTATTTTAGTTCCTGTTATCTGGGGATCTGTATTCCTTAAGAAAATGATGTGGCTCACTTTAGTATAAAGCTTTCTCTTTTTTCTTCAAGCTAAGAGATGTGATGTAGAAAGATACTGCAGTGGGAGGAAGGAATCCCTTGGATGTACGGGAATCCAGAAGAAGGCAGGAGGAGAGGTAGTAAATTGTGCTGTAGTAGCTAGGAAGCTGGAAGGTGGCAGTAGCTGAAGTTGTCATGTCTTCCCCTCCCCCTCAGCAGCTTGGCAAATTCAGATGCTCAAATGAAATTCTGAGCACAGAGCTTGGAGTTTTGCCATTGACTTTGATTCTTTTCTTACATAACGTCTTCATTTGTTGTCCTGCATCCTGCAGAGTGACATAGCCAGCTTTGCAGACATTAGTGTAATCCTCCTATGCTGCTTGCTGTTCCTTCCTTCTTTCCCCTCTCCCTTCATGCCCTCTTCCCCCAAATTCTCCCTGGCACCGTGGCTGTCGACTGTGATAATACCTGCTTGCTACCTCGTCTTTTAGGTAGGCTTTTGAATCATAGGTATTTCAAAATACAACTTTCAGGCTTAAGTGATATTAAAATGATTTGATGGGATTCGTGTTAGAGGACGCATAATACAGATACAAAGCTCTGATACAAATCAACAACTTGTGCTTCCATTTCCCTTTCGGTTCACCAACCTTTATTTTAACCCTGATACAATCTATGATGAAATTATAGAACTGCTTTTACAGATTACATAAACAGCAGATTACAGTACCTAATAAAATGTACCGATAAGGACAGCCACTCTGAGAACATCAGAGGTTTTGTGGAAGTAAATGAAATAGAATTAGAATGTTTTTAAAATCTAATGATTTAAAATCTAATGATCTATTGAACTCACTCAAAGGTGGTTTTCTATTTTGTTTGTTTGTGGATGTTTTTTGACACTTGTTTTCTCTGTATATATGAGAGAGAAAGGAGAATCTGGACCATTGTGTAATACTCATATTTTGTCTTCCATGTTGTTTTTTTATATTTATTTTCATCAACTCTGGTAAATTTTGTAAGGATCTGAGAACTAAGTGGCAATCAGAGAGGTGAGAACAGAAGGGGGAGTAAGAAGAGAATACAGCTTTCTACAGATGTTGTAAATGTATATAGTGTTAAAACCCTTGTGTTTTTTTTTTTTTCTCCCTTCACTTGGGGGAGTAAAAACAAGTCCTGCGATTAATGCGTAGTTGGCAAAACTGGCTCTGGAAAGGAGTGTGTGCGCTCACGCGCGCGCGCTCTCTCTCTCTCTCTCTCATGTTTTGTGGAGGAGGCTTTTGTGAAAGATACGGAATTTCAGTCTGTGGTCTTTTTTTTCTTTTTTGTTTTGCTTGTTTATTTATTCACTTTTTCATCTGAGAGCTGTGGGTTACCTAATCACACTCTTCCTCTCTGGTTGTTTTCATTTGTGGTTTTCAGTTCAATACCAGTTATTTCCTACTTTTAGATACCTAAAGAACATTCAAGGAAACAAGCACCTCCAAGTATTTTTCTAGACTCTCAGGACTGGAAGTGAATACTTGACATGCTTTAGTGTGAAATCTAATTGCAATACCAGTGTGACATAAAGTGGAAAAAATGTGGCTGTGTATATGCATACATCTGCATGCATAATGTGCATATCATATATAGGGTGTTTGCACGCGTATATGTCTTGCTTATTGTGGTGGCCAGCTGCTCTGGAAGAATTGGGGGCAGTTTAAGGTGACCAGGTTATCTTGCTGTTCTGCTGTAGTAAAGTAAGCCTTTGTGAGGTTGTCAGGACAACAGCTTATTATTATTGTTCCTAGTGTGTTGGGTTTTTTTTCCCTCTATAGCAATGAAGGGAGCTGTTTCAAAGAGGGTTGTGTTGCCTCACGAGGATTGCCAGCTGTGATTTGGGTTCAGCAGGATGCTCTGGGTTTGTCATGTAAAAATTCTAATTGATGATGAATGCAAACCCAGTGTGAGAATAATTTTGTTCATTGGACTAATGCAAAACAACCCATTGTATTTACAAACCCATGGCCTATTTTCTCAGCAGTGTTGTCATTACTCCTCTGTTCTCTTCCATCAGAGGCTTAGAGAAAAACGTTTTATGTTTGACAGTATAGAACCTGTGATAGGAGTTGAGAGAAGGCAGGAATTAGTTTAAGGCTATGTTATGTCAGTGAGCTCCAGCCTGATACTGGAATGATAACAAGTGAAACCACTGGGGACTCAGTTTAGTTTGTCATATGTTCCTTCAAAATGTGGTATGAAATTGGTGTCTAATGATAAACTACACAGTTACTGTTTGTGTTGCCATTTTGAAGAACTACTATTCTTGTCACATGCTAAATGAGACACAGCTAACTAAATGACTGGAAGGTGCTTCTCTGTGCATGGCCAATATGTGCAGGAGATGCAGTAATTTGAACTGAAATAACTTTTAGGTTGTTGATACGTTTGGGGTGGGAGACTTGGTGGTTGTTCAACAAGGACAATTATGTGAGGAAAACTTTCAAATAGCTTTGAGGAATTTTTTTATTTCATAGAATACGCTAACAGATGGGTCTTGTTTTGGCACTTCCACGGTTTCCTCCCTTTATGTTGCTGATACCTAGATACACCTTAGTCTGATCCCCAAATTCTTTGGTCTGGGTTTAACTATATAAAACAGTGAAATGGTGTCCAAATAGTTAAAATCCTTCATCAAACAGTAACTTTCTATTTCAAGTTCCGTTTTTGGACAACTGAGACAACTGTCTATTCACTGAATAATTTGACAGAGATACCATAGGCAGTTGTAGGAACTGCCTGACAGAATCAGAAGCTATTGGGGTAAACCTGTGAATACTTAGATCCTTTCTCCCTTACTAGGCAGTTGGTCTGGAGGTGGCTGTCTTCCCCCTCTCAGATTCTCTGCTATTCTGCAACTTTCTTGGTGTATTTGTCTCTTTCAATCACAGTCTTGTTTGTATAGGAAACCATTCCAAATCCATCTTTCTGAAGATAGTGAGACTGAGTGAAGCAAACACAATGGTCATTGTAATCCATAGCAATGTGAGAACAGTTTTGCTTATTTCCACTTCTCTTCAGAAGTAGAATTTTACCAGCTTGCAAAGGAGACAGGACAGATGAGATTATCTGAACTGGGTGAGAGCTGTAAAGGTGGTTGCTCAGAGTGCCACACCAAAAAGACAGGCTAGCAAATATCAGTTGAGCTCCAACAGAGTTTTCTAGATGTATTGAGGTTGCTGCTGTTAGGTCAGAGGGACTTGCTGGAATTCTGAACTTCTGTTAGTCTCTTATCCTAGATCCCTGAAAAATTATTATCGCTACTGGAGGCTTCTGAATGAAGGGCAAGCAGTGCTTCATTAATCTATGAGTTTGAGATTTGATAGGTCTGCTAATGTTGGTGCTTCTCTCACAATTCACAGAATCACAGAATGGTTTGGGTAGGAAAGGACCTTAAGGATCACCTGGTTCCAACCCCCTGCCATGGGCAGGGACACCTCCCACCAGACCAGGTTGCCCAAAGCCCCATCCAGCCAGGCCTTGGGCACCTACAGCTTCTCTGGGCAGCCTCACCACCCTCTGAGGGAAGAATTTCTTCCTTATGTCTAAACTAAATCTCCCCTCTTTTAGTTTAAAACCGTTACCCCTTGTCCTATCACTACCTGCCTGTGTAAAATGTTGCTCTACATCTTTTTTTTTTTTTATAAGCCCCCTTTTAGTACTAGAAGGCCACTCTCAGGTCTCCCTTAGAAGAGGAAGACTTCTCTTCTGCAGGCTGACCATCCCCAGTTCTCTCAGCCTTCCTTCATAGGAGAGGTGCTCCAGCCCTAATGGATGACTTGGGACGCCTTGTGCTTTTTCTCTGTGGTTGTGTAATTTTTTTTCTAATTAAATTTCTGTAAGTGTAATTACTCTTTTTTTCAAATCTTGCTGAGTCAAACAGGCCCCAAACAATCTTGAGGTGGAGGGAGGAGTTTCACAGTGTGATTGCATAAAGCTTGTTTCCTTAGAAAATAGTTCTTAGAAGTAGCTGACCATTCTTTACATCATACTGTTCTGCAGCAATAGATATTGCATTTTGTATTGACTTTTAGTTTCAACTTTACTGCTGCATTTTTATGTACTGTTAAATATTTAAGATTATACTCATGTTATCAATGTGTAGTGTGCTGTTGTGCCTGGTAATGTGATACAAACTATGTCTTTGTATGCACAAACAATTAAATATCTGTCTTGCTCTATGCCTATGAAAATTTTGTGGCTGCATATTAAAATGGGGTATTTGCATATATGCATATTAATATTCTTTTTTCCTAGGAAATATGTTCATTGTTAATGTTTTTTCTCTTTCTTGTGTAGACTCTACCCAGCTGTGTCAGTGTTCACTTGTTTTACCATATTCAGTATGCCTGTAGGTCAGCAGTGTTAAAGTTGCACCTTAGAGATTCTCCTGAACCGCATCTTTGCTTTACCAGCTGTTTCAGCCACATCTCTTAGTACAATTCTTTGTGGCAGCTACAGGAATAACTGTGGGAAAAGTAATGATAAGATGCATCTAAAATATGTTAGATCCTCCTCACTGTGACTTAATGTCAGGTAACCAGGTTGGAAAAAAACAAATGCAAAGCAAAAAAGGCCCACACCACTTTTCAACAAACCATTCTTTGTGGACTCCCAGCAAGTGTTGTCCTGGCTTCTAGTCACTTGTGGGGGGCACTGTGAAAATTTCCTCACTTAGAAATCCTCTAAGTAGAGGTCAACATATCTGTTGCAGCTTTATATGAAATAATCAATTACATTGATCAAAAATTTTAATTTTTGAGTAATTCTGCTTTGTTTGCTGTAGTATGATGTCTTTCCCATTGCATCATTCATGGATAAGGGGGATAATGCATTTTGGTTTCCTACCTTGGGTGGCGAAGTCAGTGTTTCTCCTCAGGGACTATAAGCATATTCTTCTTTATCCCTATGTTTTCTTCCCTAAGAGTAAGAAATCTAGTGCAATTTTTTTTTTCCTAAACAATCATTAAAATATCCTTCTGTGAAGTCCCTGAGTATCTTTTACATAATCTTTATCAGTAGTTCTGGGAGCTTTATGTATATTGCTGACACAATAAGTTCTATAAGGTTAGATTTAATATTGCTTATGGCAGTTTGCCCATCATCTACCTTGATGTTTATCCAGGCTTCTCGCGCAATTTTCACAGCACTTGTGTAACCAAATTACAGTGTTATGTTTTGGATGGGAGAGCTAGAGGAATGAGACAGTGACTGGACTGTCAAGCTCAAAAAATTTGCAGCCAGTGGTTTGTACTCTGACTGGAGATCAGTTACAAGTGGACAGGGACCTATCCTGTTTTGTACCTTTATCTGACCTGGAGAAGATAAAGCCTATCCTCATCAAATTTATATGTGACATCTGACTGGGGGAGTCATTGGCATGGTTGAGGACAGTGCTCTGTGATTTAGAGGCTGGAGGAATGGACCGTAATAAACCTTGTGGCATTCAACAAGGATAAATGTGATTTCTTATGCCTGGGGTGGGAGAGTCTCTTGCCACGGTATAGCCTGGGGGCTGCCCGCCTGGGAAGTAGGTTTGTTGAAAAGGACCTGTGCGTGCTGATGGACGTGTCAGCATATCTCTGTCTTCTGGTGGCCACACACTAAGCTTTATGACCAGGAGGTTGTCAGTGTTCAGCATTCCTTAGACTGCATTGGATATATTGCATCCAGTTTTGATTCCTTGAATGCACGAGAAAGATTGATTAAACTGAAGCTAGCGCAGTGGCTGGGCACTGAAATGTTGGGCTGGAGAACATAAGGAGAGGCTGAGAGAACTGGGTCTGCATAGCTGAGACGACAAAATTTGGGGGGAACCCAACAGCTGCCTTGCGATACCCAAGAAGAGGTTAGTAGGACAGGGGCAGGTCCTTTAAGGAGGGTAGGAGATGACAGTGCTTATAATCTAGAACAGGTGAGGTTCCGATCTGGCATTAGGAAGCAAAATTCACTGCGAGGACTAGGGGAATGGAAACAGGTAGCACAGGCGGTGGAAGCTCCATACTTTCCAGTTCTTAAGACCAGACTGGACAAAGGCCTAAGCGAGTTGGTCTGAATTCAGTGCTTTGAGCAGGATGTTCAGTTAGATGATGTCCTGAGGTACCATTCAGTGTGAATTATTCTATGAAAGGTTTTCTTTCAATGTTAGTCGGTCTGATAATTGAGAATTTTAGTTGATGCTCCACTCTGTTTCTACTTAATTTGTTATAGTACAGAATATTTCTGTACTATGTTGTTGGGAAGATTTTATTATTAGTCTAAGACAAAGAATATATGAGTACAAAATACACTGTTTAAATCAGTTGACGAGAACTAGCAAATTATTGGCAGTTAAATATTTTATAACTCTTACAAAAGAATAAGCACTTAAAGAAAATAGCATCCGTTCAGGTTTTGCTTCAGATATGCATTGCTGGCCTCGTCACTGAATTCTACAAGATGATTAGCAATACTGGAATTTGAGTGTGTGAACGTCTATTGAGCTTTTCAGTTGGATCTCTTCCAAAAGATTGTTTTGCTCTTAAAGAGCAGGACAATACGAGTTTGAAATTGGCTCTCAGCCAGTCAAAACTACATTTGTATTCTTTTGCTCTGACTGCTAATTTTACTATTGTGCAACTTCTGATAATCTATGCTAGAGTTATCCATATGACTGGAAAAAAAAATGATGTGATGTCATGTTATTTAAAAATCTAAAATAAAGTGGTTCAGCTCTGCAAGCAGCTGCTGCTTATACCTTTCTGTGTTTAGTCTTACCTCTTAGCTTCGTTAACTATAAACAAGAGTCAGCAGAACCTCAGAAGATTGAGACAGTTCCTGTTCTTGCTCATCCAACTTCACAGTAATTATACTTCTAAATATTTCTATGCTTACCAAACCATGAAACGGACCTTCAGATCTTTGTTTGTTTTTTTGTGTGCCGTTTTATTAAGTGTTTAAAAATTCAGGGTTTAGTGTAACATTCGGCTTCAGTATGAAAGAGATTGTAAATGCACGCTGAGTTAATCGTAGCAAACAGGAAAGGGAATGGAAAGAATTTCCTTTAGGGTAAAACTCCTTGAAGTTGAAATGACCCTGATAGTGCTTGTCACTTGACAGGGAGGGTTACAAGATTTTTTTTTTTAAAGGTGGGAAGGAATCTCTTTTGTCAACCTTTTGCATGGTATTGTGAAGGATAGGGAGAAGCTCAGTCTGATGTCCTTTTGACTTATATTTTCAAGAAAAGGAGATGAAACTTTAATTTTGTAACACTGATGGATCTCCAGAATTGTTTAATTTTAAGGTTGATGATAGATATAGATTGGCAGTCCTAGCCTGAAACCTCTTTTGCCCTGAACTCAACTATTTGTGTACTTGTTAATCCTGTTGCTTTAGTAAACAACTACATCATTGATCTTGATTCAATGGTGGGTTGCTGTCCTAGATTTTCTGTTTTTTTTTTTTTTTCCCTCCCATCCTATACATGTAATGGAAGACTGTTCCAGAGACTCTACTGAGGACTAGAACTTTCTGCGAAGTTGTATGTGGAGCACATGCTGAGACTGCAGCCCGTTTGTCTGATTTTTTTTTTACGTGTATCTTTGTTTAGCCTACATACTCTTCCTTTCTTCCTTTTAGAAGACAACTTGCTCAGTCAGACCTCACTTTTCTGAGGTAAAATTAGCCAAACTTCTAAGCAGCCTTTAAACAAGACAGATGTGTAACTTCCTCTTGTGTGGTACGATGACTAGAAAACAGGGCTCTTCTCTGTGCTTGTTCTGTTCCTATGCTTTTGTTATGGCTAGGAAGAACCTAAGCAGTGTTCTGCACGGTTTTATCTGTGGCAAATAAAATGACATTAAAGCATTATCTCTACCTGGAAATATTGTAGAGTTGCGTGTTCATGTTGAGCACAGTGTCATGGTTATTCTTTCTGGTGTTTTCTGCTGATGGAGCTACAAGACTGATCAACATCTTTTCTTCTAGTTCTTGAATGAATGACTTTGCACATTTAAAAAAAAGGGGGGGGGGGGGGGGGGGGGAAATGTTCCTCAAAACTTAGTTTACTCTTCTTGGTTACATTTTGACCTTCCTTTGCAGTCCAAGTGGTTTCTAACTTCGTGTTGGTGTTAAGGTCGTTCTTGAAAATATGAAGGAAGACTGACTTAAAGATTGATCGTTGGCTTCATCTAATGAACTGATTTAGTTCTAGCTTCTTTTCAGGAGAGTCAGTTTTCTCTTTTTCTGGTCTCATTGTGGTGTTGTTATCGGGTACTTTCTTAGTTCCAGGTTGTATCAACAGCATTTCTTTTTAATAACATTTTGCTGATCTAAGGAATCTTACTTCTATGTAGAGCTGTTGATCCTGAGCCAGATGCTCCTTGATGCTTGCAGAATCCCACCTGATGCAGTAGCTCTTGTGGAGTTTCTAAATATATCAAGCATGGCTTGCATGCCAAATGGTGACAGTATGGAGACGTAAAATATAGTAGTAGCAGTATGTCATGCTACCTCACCTCAACAGTAGCTGTAGAAAGTAATTCATGAAAATCAGTCTTCTGAAATCAGTGTGGAATTGTTAGGTCTTGAAAAGGCTTTATTTGTCCCAGTTAACGTTGATTTGAAATATTCCTCCAGCTTTGATATGAACATAGAGATTTTACAAATCAATGCCTTAAGTGAAGCTAGCTAGCTATGTTGTTGCCTTTCAGTCCAGGGTCTTTCTAGTCACGTCCCTACATAATGATATTTTCAGACCATTTGTTTCAATGGGTAGAGTGAAATTGCTTAAGATCTACCTATTTATTTTGAGGACCTTAATTAGAGTGAAACATGCAGGAAAAACGAGGATGTTATGTTTGTCAGAAACACTGTCCAAGAAGATGCTTCTTGTCATCTTTAGCAATGGAAACAGTGAAATATAAGTATCATTCAAAAATATAAATTGCTCCATAGAAAAAAAAATCATCAGTGTTTTCATTTGATAGTTGTGAAGAGCATTTTCCCTGTTTTGTAGGATACTGGCAGTTTATGAAACAGCCCTTTTCTGCTCTGCAGAGAAAAGATATATGGCATGGCACTTTTCCATGTCAGAATCTGGAATGTTATGCTTATTAGAAACTTTCAGTGCCCTGAGAGAAATGCATAGAGCTGTGAGTCATAGTCATACTTCTAAGCTGTTGTTTTTGGAGAATGTCTAAAACCATTGCTTACAGAGGCTGGTGCTTTCTTCTGCAGTATTTTTCTGAAAATTACGAAGGGCTATAGGAGGGAAAAATACTGTGCTCAATCTCTGGTGCAGTACCAGCTACCTTGGAAACTATTAGCAAGTTAGTGATCTTGCTTTGTCATGTGAGGCATATTTTGCTTTAGCCACTAATTGCTGTTACTTCCAAAAGTGTCTTTTTGTGTTGTCTTTTTTTTTTCCCTATATATATATATATGAAGTGTTGCACTTCCAGAGAAGCAATTTGGAGGAGGAAAAAGAAGATAGGATAGCATAGTGAAAAGTCTTATGATTTTCTTGTGAATAATGAGGAGACAAAGTGCTCATCAAACAGCTAATACACTGTGGGAAAATTCTACCTTCAAAGTGCTGTTTCTGCAATACTTTGAATTTTCCCCTGTGTGAAGTAACGTACTTTTTTTTAAGAACAGGAAGAATAATTTAAGCTGAACTTTAAGTCATTATTTTCTTCCCTGTTTTGTGCTACTGCACTTGCACAAAGGGGAAGATGACTAAGGGGAAGGCTGCATAGACAGTATCATTATGTGCACAACATTTTAATGTGCATAGAGCAAAGGGGTGTAAGAGTGGGAACTTACTACTAGCTGCTAACTAATATTAATTGTTCTGATAATATTAAATATATATTCAGATGGAAGTGATTTTTTTTTTTCCTAGCCCATAGACTGCTGGAGGAGGCAGAAGGAGTTTGAGGTGGTGGAAAAGGAGGAAAGGTGGAGAATGCTTGGGTGGAAGCTGTGGGGTTGAACTTGTGTCCTTCTGTTCAGGCATTGATGACTTAAGGGAATAGCTGTCAGTCAGACTTCTGCTTTCCATTCATTCCCCAGGAAACGCTTTTCTTCACCTCTTCCTTGAAGCAGAAGTTTCAGCACACACATGCTTTATCTTGCTTTCAAGTTGTTTTATTTAGCCATAGTGTTCTGTGTTTTGTTCTGCTTCTCCTCTCCCCACAAGAAGGTAGTAATTCAAAGTCAGCTCATGTCCTAATGGGGTTACTTACTTGGGAATAAACTGATAGAAACTAATGTTCCAAGCCTTTTGGAGAGACAATCTTGGGGAGAAACACTAAAACAAAATTGTAACTAATTACCAGTAGCCCAGGTGATTTATAGCAATAATATAAAAACTCTCATAGTTGAGCTGACCACAGTAAAACCTTGCAGTTATGAGATGTTATGAAACCTAAAACTTCAGCTTCTAATAAAATGTTTATGGCCTTCAACCTTTTTGGCAATAAATTTAAAAGAAAAAAACTGTTTAGAATACATTTTCTCTCTAAAACCATAACAACATAATTTCCACTCTAATACTCTCCTCCTCCCACATGGTCTCTCCTTCTACAATAAAAGTCATTATGCTTTTTCCATGCTCTATTCTGTCTCCCACACCCCTCTACTGACTGTCATTACCCGCTTGTGGAACAACAAAATCCCTTTTCTTCTTTGTTTCAAAAGTGTGGGCATGAGGTACAATGGTATAACTCAAACCCTGGGTGCATTGCTGCGCCCAGAGGGGCATCATGTCTCTCGCCAGAGGCAGAGTGTGCCTCTCGCTGACGGCAGCTCAGGATCCCTTCTGGCTGGGAGTGTGCGCTCAGACTCGATCCCTGCCTGCAAGGTTTCACACTTACTGCTGCCACGAGGACGTGCTCTCAGCCCTGAGTAGGCCAAAAGCACAGGTTGCCCCTTGGCCACTGGCAAGTTAGGGGAATGCATTTTCCAGCAATGTCTTGTATGGGACTGGTACAGTATGTAATATTAGAAAATTCAGGGCAGAGGGAGGTGTTTTTGGCTATGTTTGAATTCTTCCCATGATAGGTTGTCCTTTAAATAAATGAATAGACAATAGTGTTTACTTCTGTTTTTATTTTTTCATTTTTGAGAATGCTCTGTCCTTATAAGCTAGTTAGACTTGAATGATTTTGTGTCTCATCAGTTAGAGAAATGTTTTCATTCATTGCGAGAGGTTCTGAAGATCAGGAAGTGCATCTATAGAACACAAAGACAATGGCTATTTTTGGTTATTCCTAACTCAGTGGAGTTCAAGTGCCTAAACACTTTTCAGAGTACAAATCTTAGCCTTTTTATTCCTATTTGGTACGTAGAGCGTTAGTAACCTATATCACATAGATTCTATATTTAAATAAATATTGTCTGACCTTCAGGTATGATAGTGATAAAAGCCTTGTGGGTCCCTTCCAACTTGGGGTTTCAATGTTTCTAAGCCTCTTGGGCTCTGTATGTCACCAACACCTTGAATATTTTGAAATGGGTTTTGTCTCCCATAGAATCAGATTACTGTTACTATTTTAAAATGTCTAGTCTGGTACATACAGTTAGTATGTATGCTCTGGAGGTTGTTCATAAATTTAATGATAACCCTGGAATCCTTGGCAGAGGTTCCTTGTTCGTTCACTTTTCTTTCTCCTGCCTATGTGACTACCATAGCCACCAGTGTGTTTTTATGGTCAAAGATGAGCAACTTAAAAACCACTAGCACATGGTGAAGATAGGTTAATAAAGATAGCATTATTTTGTTAGAATAGTTGATAGTATTCACTATCAAGAGGTAGCAACTTTTCTATTTTGTGGGAAATTGATGAATAACAGCAGTTTCTCTCAACAAACTGATGGACTTTAGATTAGGTGCTCGCTTACAAACATTGAATGAAAATGTATATTTGTTGTCTTCAAGACGATCTTAGAGGGAGAATGAGACCAAGTGAATGGAAACACATGGAATATGAAAATAATTATTATGAATACTTTATATATACATATGTTCAAAATGATCAAAACTTTTAGATTGAAAGCTGGGAAAAAAGTTTCCTTTTTAGCTGTTAAGCACTATATCAGATGACTTCAGTGTTTGTTGTTGTCCTTCTTCCATCAAAATAATCCTCTTCAGGTCTTTCCTCATGTTCTTTGACCAGTACAAATGAGGTACAGGTCTAAGTTTTGTGATCATTGATGTGTTGGGTAGAATATTTGTGTAGTTAGATTCTGTTACAGAAAGACATACAAAACAAGCTTGGGATTTCTTTTTTTTTTTTTGACTACTTTTCCATTATTATATCAGGAGCAGTTTATGCCAAAGTGATGACCTATTTGTGTAGGGGTTCACAAGTGGGTGACTGGTATGACTGGGCTAACCTTATGGCCTTAACAGAACAGAAAAATTCTGTCTAAAAGCTGAATGTGTCTTTTGTAATGGGCTGATATGCAAGGAACAACCCTCCCCCCTCCCCCCCCCCCCGAATGAGCCTGTCTTTGTACAGCACTGTCACCGCTCCATGGAGCTGATACAGGCTCTCTTCACCTGTCACTTTTGGTACAAAGAGATGAAGCCTGGCTATAGGCTTACTCCCACTGTCCTGGCCTGATTTCTGTTTCCCTAAAACCAAGTCTGATGCCTGCAAGGTTATCTATCACTTGTCCCTTTCATAATGCTAAGGTCAGAATCCTGACTTCTCTGTGTTTTGTACCTTCCCTGTCAGTCTTTAAAGTATCTCTTAACTCTGGATACTATCTTTGTCCTGTTGTTGGGAATAAAAAAAAGTCGTCAGACAAAAGTGTTCTGCCCTCTTCATACTTCAAAAGATATTAGATTTTTTTCCTTGTAGTCCATACATCCAAAGAGTACATTAAATTGAAAAAACTTCTGTTTTCAGTTTAAAAAAAAAAAAAAAAAACACAACACATTTGCACCTATTTGTTCTTAAAAGTATGAGTTACTTAGAAATCCTCTGGCTGATTATCATGACTGAAACAAATACTAATAACTTAATCAGAAGGGGAATTTAGGGCTGGGTGACATTTACGTTACTTTTACATGCTTTGCAGTTATCACATGTGTATTGCAGTTGCACAGTTGTCTCAGGGATTTTTTTTTTAAGTACCACTCAGTCTTGATGTGCTGTTTTCTTGGCAAGCCAGTCTTAACATTCTTGCCATGTGGAATTTCTTAAGCAGAGCCTTCTACCAGAAAGAAGTAAAGTACAACAGAAGCCACTCTTGGGTTGGGGAGAGAAGGAAATCTTGGCCAGGTGGGGGAGAGGTGAATCAATGGGTATGCATGTGTGCACGTTCATCAGAAATGTAGAAAGAGAAAACCTAATTGTGACCGACTCTTTCATTGTCTGTCCCCTTCAGAACCACGCAAACTAAAAAGCAGTAAGCTCTCAGATCTAAATGGATCACTGCTGGTTTTTTGTTCTTTCAGTCATCTGGGTATTACAAAGTAGCAGAAAGAGACAAATTATCCTTGGTCTGTGGAATCATTTCAGAACACAGACAATGTAATACTTTACCTTTTTAAACATCCCAGTAAGTCTTTAAGACTGTCAAAATGTTACTGTCACAAAATTGGGGCTACGTTGTAAGCTGGCTGATGTTTAATTTAAATTGTTCTGGTTTTGGGTGTTAGATAACTATACCTGGTATAAACGGTAGATCATCTAACCACTACTTTCCATTACTCTTTTATCCTATTCCAGTTTTTAGAACTGAATATAATGTAGATAGCATCCTTACTGGGCATAAGTTGTTACACAAGTGCATGAATGAGCTAAAACTGTATGGTGGTACACAGAGTTTCAAAATGCCTTGTAAATCAATTAGTGTTTTATTCCAACCTTCCTCCTAATAATAACTGGAACTTTATACTAGAAGGGTTCGTCTTGGTTTAGTTTTGATTCAGTGGCTGAGATATCAGCTGTATGTTTCTAGAATTCTGGCAACTTTGAAAGTTTGTTTCAGGTCAGGTTAAATTTCTCTTAGTTAATGAATGTTTTTAACAGGTCCAAAAGGCTGTGTTCACAAGACTGAAGATGAGTGCACTGAATGAGTAGACTTTTAAGGCAGAAGATACAGCATGATGTGGTGCCAACACTATTGAGCTTTGTTCAATCTGTGCTACTTAGCAGAATGTCTTTTTCATATAAGATTATTTGTAAAATGTTTGGGTGTAAAAACAGAATGGCAAGGAACTTGCTGTCCTTTTATGTCACAGTTAAACAGCACTCATTACTTTAATCTGCTCTCTCTCCAATGTATGGACTAAGAGCATGAATCTTAAATCTATTGCAACAAATGTTTGGGTGGGGGGAAAAAAGTACAAGCTCGTGACTTAGAAAGCAGACATTGAAAGAATAAGTTCTTCTCTTTTTATAAATTTAGTCATTTGCATTTTGCTTCACTGAATATATTGAACCGTAATATCCTAATGTGTTCTTCTAGTTTTATATTTACATTTATTTTGAAGCACTTTAATATGATCAAAAACTGTTGTTTTACTTAAAAGTAGGTTAGGTCACGTTTGAATCCTGTTGAAATCTGTTAAATTTTAACTGGAGTTTTAAATTGAGATTGATTTTTTTTTTTATCTTAATTTCTGTGGTGCATGTTGAGTTCTAAACTGCAAAAATATGGGGCACGGATAGTCTAACGTTATATTTGTCTCTCTTGTCTAACGTTATATTTTATTTTTTAAAGCATCTTATAGGTGGCTATTATTCCTATTTCACAAATATTCAATAGCTGTAACTACTTAACAATTAAGGACACTTATTTAAGTTCAGCAGCAGATGGCCTCTTGAAATATACAAACTCAGAGAATCTTATCTGAAGATGGAACAAAAATAACTGTATATGGCACATGGCAATGTGAAACTGTCATCCCTGCTAATTATTCAGTAATTTAGATGCGTTGTTGTTTTTTCCCAAGACAGTAGTCTATAAAAGTCCAGAACAAGTACTGCTTTCATGTTGTGTTTTTTTTTTTTTTGGTACAGCGAACAAAGTTTAGTATTAGTAATTTTTGTTTTGCAGCAGGCAGGCCATTATCTGTTCCTTTTCATCATCTCTCCTCTTGTGCTATAGGGCATATGGGATGCTTCTAGTTTGATTGTCAGGTTGGTTTATTTAGGCACGCCTGAAATACATGCAGTGTGTTTTCCGTTCAGAACCACGCAAACTGTGCTCTTTGAAGCAAGATTTTGAAGCTTCATGTGTAGGAAAAATGGGTTTAAGAATTTAAACTGGAAATTTTGTTTAATTCAAATTCTGTTTGGAAAAAAATAAATAAATTTTACAAACATATATGTAAAAACGAAATAAAATGAGATAATCCTGACCGGAAACCAAGTTTTAGCTGAAAGTTTAAGTCACTGACTATTCTTCTGTTTTGCCATCCAGTAAAGACAAGGAAATGGGGAACAGAAGTATAGGCTGCAATCCTCATTAGAGGAAAAGGTGAACCTCCACCTGAAGTTGAGTTCTGTGATGTAGATCCAGTTTCTGTAAAATACAACATGGAAATGATACTGTTTACTCAGATTTCTCTACGCAGTTCTACAAAGACTGATTTGTATATGATAAATAGTGAAAAATTTCATAGCTATGCAGATTTCTTCATTACACTTAATAAAAATGCTTGTGAATGAGCCGTCTTTGCAGCTGTATCGGGGAGATAGATAAGCATGACCAAAAAACCTCTGTCAAAACAAAAAAAAGCCCCCCAGCAGGTGATAACAATTATTTAGTAACTGTTCAGGGAAGCACTGGATGAGTGAAATACAGTGGTGAGAAAATAAATCAAAATGTTTTGGACTAAAACATGCTGAAAATGATGTATATATATAGTTTGCCAGACAAAAAACTATACTAGACTGTGGTGTAAGTATATAAATAATGGGCCTTAGTTACGATAGAAGTCTAAAACTTAGTAAAAATGTTTCTTTAATCAAAGTAATCAAAGAATTAATGTTTAGTTATGTAAAGTAATACAAAAACAATTTTCTAATTTCAACCTCTAAAAATCTTTATTCAAATCAAAATTGTTATATAAAGCTTACACTTTGGACTTCAGATCTTTTATGTAAGATCAACTACATTCTAAAACATCCAGCATTATGACTTCCATAAAAGATGGTATTTCTCCTAGTACAGTTAATGGGTGAAATTGCAGTGATTTTTTTTTCCATAAGTTCTCTTTGTCTTCAGTGATACTAGAGTCACCGTGTAGCTGAAGTTTGTCACTAAATAGATCTATGGATATGAATTAATGCTACTTCAGATGTTGAAAGTTTTGGGCTGGTTCCAAGTTAGTCAATCCAAACCTGAAAGAGGGGTAGTGTTTGTGTTAAGGTATGTTATAACGTACTTATCAGCTCAGATGAGTGTCTA
This sequence comes from Cygnus olor, assembly GCF_009769625.2. Lineage (NCBI taxonomy): Eukaryota > Metazoa > Chordata > Aves > Anseriformes > Anatidae > Cygnus > Cygnus olor. The sequence continues at coordinate 79,256,625 of NC_049171.1, read as the reverse complement.
GATCTCTGCAGTCCTCAACAGGATCATTATTAATTCTTTATTTTCTATGGTACGTTTTCCTTAATGTATTCTATTATGTTTTGCATCGTGTGTGTTTAATCTGGCTTATTCCACTCTACTATTACACCCTGTAATTGCACGTTGACTATAAAAAGCAATAGTGGTAAATTATGAGACTCATATTCTTGGAATGGCTTTGATGACCAGTTATGCTATTTTTGTCTCTGTGCTTCAAAGAGGAACAGGAGACGTTTAAATGCAATTTGTAGGCATTGTCAGTCTTTTCAGTGACGTATCATAGAGTTAAGGTTGAAGGAGGACTGTACAGAATTTTGAGTAGTTTTTTCAATTAAATGCTTAAGTTCAATGTATATGAAAAGTGCTATGATGTTTTAAGTGTGTTGACTGAAGAAGTGATCAAATCAATTGCTAAACTTGGCAGACTTTTTTTTTTAATAACTGGATATTTCAGTGGAGAAGAGATCTTCAGTAGGAGATCTGGATGGTACATTAAAGGCTTTGATACGTGTTAAATACTCGGTTTTGCTTCCCAGAGTTCAAGAGGGATGTTGAAGAACTGGGGAGCACCAATAACCCAGGTAGGAGGCCAACTGCATAGAGTACACGACCTGCCAGGAGAGCTTGGCAGGGCTAGGACTGATTGTTCTGCCAAAGCAGCAGCTAGTAGGTGATCTGATAGCATCCCATGGGTAGCTGAAGGGCAGTTACAAAAATGGTGGAGCCCAGTTTTTCTCAATGGTAGCAGATGGGCCAAAGGCCACAAACTGTGGTTTGATAGGCTCAAGTTAGACAGGAGGAAGAATGGCAGTGGGGGGGCAGTGTAACTCAGGAATGGGCTGCCTGGAGAAGCTGCTGATTTTTTTCATCTTTGGAGTTCTGCATGAGTCAGCAAAACTAAGCCATCCCTGACCTTTTGTAGTGCTGCTGGCAGTCCTGCTCCAAGCAGGAGGTTGAAATTGATGGCTTCCAGAAGTCTTCCAGAACTCACTTTCATGGTTCCATGATCCATGCTCCAAAACACGCACTTACATTGACTTGCTCACTGGGGGATGGGTTAACCTTTCAGCTCCATGTTGTGTGCTTACATGGTTGTGCTGCCACCAGAACTGTAGTCGCAACTTTAAAAAACTCACCTACATCAAATTAGGTTTTTGTTCATTCTTTATCTCCTGTCTTTTATTATCACATTCTACATAACTATATCTCATATTTTCATTTGAAAAAGCAAACAACACTGTTAAAAAGGCATTGTTGCGCACAGAGTAAGGCATTCTCAAATGGTATTCCCAAAACTCTAATCTTGAATATGAGAGAAAATAACACTACAAAGAAAAAATCCCCTCCACTGTTAGTATTTGAAAACCACCCCACTTTTCACTCCTGAAGAAAACAGGGCTGATGGAAAAAAAAAAAAAATATATATATATATATATATTATTATACTTAAAATCTTGTATTCCAAGGGGGGAGCGGGGTGGTGAATTTACTCTTTCACCCCAGACAAAAGTTACTGACAAAGTATTGAGCAGCCCTATGGGAAGAGCATCAGATTTTTCATTTCATTGTCTGTGTGAATAAACATTCACAACAATGTAATTAAGTGTATTTCTCATTTGTTTTCAAACTTGTGAATATTTTTTTTGCATCTTCACTGCTTTTAAGCAGTTGCCTTAAGTCAGTTTTTATTCCTCTCACCTTTAGTAGGAAATTCTGTAGTACCTCATCTTATTACTAACTTCCCATCTGCTTTACTGTGGATGCAGTCAATGATATCTGCCTTACTTAGTAACTTCATTCTCGGGCTGGTAAGTCCTCTTTATCATTAACATTTTCAACATTTACACTTCCGTATTTTCTCCTTTTTGTGTTTGGTGGGTATCAAAAGCATTGCAGGTCTTATTGTTAAACTCAGGTGTTGCTCAACACAGGGAGGATGACAGCCCCTTTCTCTTTCATTAGGTGGAGTGGTACTCAACTTTGTTGTGGTTATGCCAAAACATTTGTATTTAAGCTGTTTACTTTATTTCTGTGAAACATGGTATGAAATAGTACAAAGAAAAAAATCACATGGAAAAAAATGTGAAGAGTAAATGCTAAGCTATTTCTGGCAGAGAACAGAGAAGTAGCGAAGACATTCAAAACAAGGTGTGACAGAATAGATCAGAAAGTGGCTACATTATCTACTTTATATTGTAAACTGTATTTTCTATAATTTGGGGTCCAAGTCTGATATTTTGTAGTGTCAATTGATATGGTTTCATGCTTTCTTTGTGGTCTTGATTATTAAATGTTTTTGCTGTGTGGTCAAAACGAGTTTGAAAAGAGGAGGAAAAAATGCCTAGAATTGAACATTTTCATAAAATAAAAAGAGAAAAGGTAGGAATGAAGATGGTGTACACATTATGTACAAGAATGGTAGAGTGTGAGGTGACGTTGAAAATGTAGAGCTAAGTCTTTATAGAATTTTATTAAAAAATAGATACATTCCACAGTAACTGCCAATTTAGCATAGGTAAGAAGACTTCTAGTGAAGTGATGAGCAACGTGGAATGTTCTGCTCATTTCTGAGAAAAATCATTTTAGTGTAAGGCACAAACTTTTTCCCAGTTAAAGACAAAGTTCAGAGGGTACAGCTATACCTAGCTTACGTTTTCTGTTTTTATAATGAAGAATACTCTTTACTTGAGGTGATTTTCTAAATGTGCTGGAACTCTTCCAAGTCAGAGCAGGGCTAGCTGACTTTTCATATTCAGGATAAAGGCAGAGTTACATCTGAGTGCATGTAAGAAAATATTGATGTCCTAAAGATAGACCCATTTACATTCTTCCCTATTTTAGGGAGTGAAGCCCCAGTGTGTATTGCCCTGTTCACCTTATATCAGTTTCCTAACAAATGCTCTTTATTAAACTATCTCAGAGAAAGGATCATCTGAAATTATAGGTAACTCAGCAAGCTCCATGAACAATTCTTCTCACCAGTCAGTGAGACTTAAGCAGACAAATCTGAATGGATATTGCTTTTCAAATAAGTACTACTGTGTAATTAATTGCCCTTAATTAGCAAATCTTTCCTTAAGTATTCAGACTGCAGTGATGTAATTTGTTTCCCCAGGTAACTGATCACATAATGTGACAGTGCAGCTTGATATGGAAGGCTGTTTTTAACAAACTCTAAGTAATTGCATGTTTTAATGAAAATATTTTGATTGAAGCAGTGTGATCCATCTGACCCTCAAGCTGTGTTTGGCCCACCCAGTCCTTACAACTGCCTTCCTGTGGCTTTGAGTTGTGGGATGGGTGTCTGGGCAGCATGCTCTGTGGTGAGTGAGTGCCATTCCCTGTATGGCACTGAGATCTCTGCCTGGGTTTGGCACTGCAGCCCCTGGGGAGGCATTGTGCCTCTGCTGTATGCCATGGAACTAGGAGCAATGTGTACTGGGATGGCAAGGCATCTCCAAATGGACCTGTAGCTGGTGACCTTAGGCCAGCCTGGATCAAATAAGGTATCCCTTTTGTAGAGGCCAATTTAAGTTTGTGATAGTATTAACTCCCAAAAATCCTTTTGAAACTGAGTGGTAAACTACTGCATTGTTAGTGCCCTCATCTACCTGGCTATTTTTAGAACTGCATCTGACTTATGGATTCAGAGGGAAGGCCTTGTTCACAAGTCAACATATAAAAGAATTGCTGTGTCCCAGACCAGTCTTCTTAGAAGTTTTAAAGCAAAGATACTAGCTTGTATAGCTACTACATTCTTGGACCTTGAAAGAAATACTGTGTTATAACAGGAGCTACATGGAAAAAGGGGAGATGGGGCTGGAGCTTCAGGAGAGTTGGAATGCAAGACAAGTGAATACCCGATCAGGAATAAGTGTTGTTTCCCTGAGACCATGCTCTTATTACATTTCACTTTCTAAATCTTAGTGTCTCTTGTTTTTCTGTGTCTTACTACCCAGAGCTAAGAAAAGCAAGCACCTTGTGGACCTTGCTTGTGGCTTGTTTATTGTATATTTTCAGTTTGCTCCACAGTGAGGCATACTGCTACTTCCTTAGCTTTTTTGTTTTCTATTTCTCAGTCTGTACTTCAAAAAGGAGCAGCATGTTTTCTTTCTGAAATGAAAGATTACAACAGATTTCATGTATGAAACACCTGCACAGTGAGAAATGAAACAGACCTTTTCAGCTCTCACTGTTCCATGGCAATATTTCTGTTCTTTTCCTTCCTGTAAACAAAAGAAGTCACTTAAAGAGTGGGAAATAAGCTGTTTACGGGATGTTTTCTGTATGAAAGGAAGGAAAAGTGCCTTTACAGAGATCAACCTATTGTGTTGGGAATATTGGAAGTTATATGGAGTTAAATTGAGTTTAGCTTTTAGAGGGGAAATAAGAAGCAAAATACATGTAATCGCCTCAGTCTTGATCCTGAGAACTGCTAGATACCCCCATTAGTTGCTGAAATCAAAGCAGGAGTTAGAACATGGAGCACTTTGGTTTGGTTCTAATTCCTGAGTGTGACTTGTGGTCATTTTAAGAACTTAATCATATATGGGCTACACTTCAAAATAAAAGCTAAGAGCTTATGGAACGTGGATTTTATTAAAAAAGAAAAAAAAAAAGCTGTCTTTGTAATACACTTACCTTTGCTAAAGAAATGTCCTGTTTAGATTCAAATATGCATGTCACCTGTATGTATTCTCAAAGTTCTGCTTGACCTGTGATACATACTAACTATAATTCTGGTGTGAATCAGGATGTCTTATTCTTGCTTACGTTGTGAGATTAATTTCTGTGACTAATTATTTGGTTTTCATTCATCTTCTCTAGCACCACTAAGAACCTTTATCACTGTTAAGAATTGTGGTTTTGGAGTACTTAAATGTTGCCCAAGTATTATAGAATAATCTACCTTTCTTGAAATCTCAGGTGTATATATAAGCTGGTAGAATAGACAACAGCTTTGCTTATAAAACAAAGCAAAGTAGAGAAAATATACATGAAATATTACTTGTCATAAACTATATATATTTTACCTGTAGTTCTTCTACTGTAGTCATACTTGTTAATGGAAACTCGTTGTAGCAATTTTTGTCGTTTCTTCTGCTCCAAATATTAAATGCAGTTAATACTTGAATGCCAAGAAAAGGCAATTGCAAACACAGAAGTGAAGAATTGTAGAGTGGCTTGGGTTGGAAGGAACCTTAAAGATCGTCTAACTACAACCCCTGTGACATAGGCAGGGATGCCACCCACTAGATCAGGTTGCCCAAAGCCCCATCCAACCTGGCCTTGAACACCTCCAGGCATGGGGTATCCACAGCCTCCCCAGGCAGCCTTTTCCAGTGCCTCACAACCCTCTGAGTGAAGAATTTCCTCCTTATATCTAGTCTAAATCTATCCTCTTTTAATTTAAGACTTCGTCTTAAGCTAAACCCCTTTGTCCTATCATTATCTACCCAAATAAAGAGTCCTTCTCCATCTTTTTTATAAAAGATGATGTGTTTGCTTTTTAAAAGTCTGCTTGCTTAATATACACAAAACTCCACTTTTGGTTTCAGAATGTGTACTTAGATGCTGGGCAGCAGTGTACCATGTTAGAAAAAAAATCTTTTCTCTGTTTGGTAGATTTGGTTCCTTGCACAGAAATCCTGATATCAGGGCATTTTGGTCTAACTTGGCAAATAAGACTGGAATATGTGAATGGAAACTGAGAGTGGTCCACCTTCTGGCATGTCTTGATGAATGGAGCACATACCCTGCCTTTGTCCTTATAGAAGAAATGAAATGATTCTATCCTTGCTGCCTGTGCTTGTTTGTTGTTCTCCTCTAGACCAGAAATTTTGTTTGTTTCTTTGTATTTTTTTAATTCTTCTTCATTCTGTGCGGAGGCTTGCCAAAAGAGCTAGGTATAGAGGAAAGCATAAGGTTCCCTCTCAAGTTTGGAATCTTGAAGAAAGAAAGGCCAGTAGTATCCTACAATACAGAGCAAGTGATTCAACTTGGCATCAGCTAGTCTGTGAGCTGTGTGGAATTACTTTTGCTGGACTACTTAAAACTTTGAACTTAGTTTTCCATGTCAGTGGGATTTTGGATGTAATTACAATCTTGTCTTGAGTATTCTTTAATGAGAAAACCATTAGTTTTGTATTTATAAGAAATGGTTTCTTTATACATCTTGCAAATGTAATAATCCAGTTTGTTATTGTATGTATGGAAGTTTGAATCAAACTTTCCTGTTAGATTTATGAGGCTATCAGAGTTTCACTGCTTCCTCCCCCTTAACATTCCTGTTTTTTTCCTTCAGATATATCCATAGAAATTAGACTTAATCTGTATAGGTTGACTCTACAGTAAATGTGAAGCAAGTTGTTTTTATGGACATACTGAACTTGCTGTGGAGCTTCTCCCTGCAGTGACCATCAGTGAGGCCTACTGCAAGTGTGAGGCAAGTAGGAGGCCTACTTGGAGCTAGGCTTTTCTGACTTGGGTGCTGTCAATCCGGGCCGTTCTTTCTGGCCAGTCAGTTTCTTCTCCATAGTCAAAACTTTTTGTAGAGAAAGAAAACTTGCTTGGAGAAAATTGGATATCTGGTACTGATGATTTTATCTCTTTCTGTTTTTCCTGTGATAGTAAAGTACAAAGGGAAATACTAAAATATCAGACATAAATAATACCAAAGATTCAGGGAGAGGTGGTCTTCACATCAGGTTGAGAAGGAAGGAAGAATTTATGGTGATTTAATGTTCAGCATTATATGCTTTATATTCCATCCTCTTTATTCTGATAGATTTATGTATTCTTCTGTTTTGCACCTAAGAGTTGTGGCTTTAAGAATTTGAGATCAAGACAAGTATATTTCTAACCATTGAAGATGGTGTGCATTGCATGGCAGGCAACGGTTTTGACTTTCTGACCCTTTGCCAAATAGGAGTCGTGATAAGGATTGGCCTTCTAAATAATTACTTCTACTCGCAGTTCAGGTATCTTAAATGAACTCTTCTTTGCCTTGTCGTTGGCCAAGCTGGTTTACTCAGTGACATTCCCTATAGAGACAAGGCCCTGGTTTGCAGTTCCAGCACATTTAGAAAACAAAAAAACAACAACAAAAAAAGGACCAACAGAGTAGCAAAACAGATGCATGTATTACTTGGAGAAAAAAGTAACCCTGGGTGGTACTCTGGGCTTAGTAAAATAGGTGTCCAGGTGTCTGTATGACATTTGCCTTACACAGAGGAGTCTTATGAAGTCTAATGCCATAAAGATGTTTTTAAAATACATTTTAAAAAAAAAGATGTAGTTTCTCCTGACTTCTGATTTGGAATTTGTTACTTTATGTGAATTTAAAGGAACTTATGTTAATTCAAGTTTTGAGTAATTTTTCAATTGTTTCTTCATGGATGTAGGGGAAGATGCTATGAAGAAAACTTGTGAAGAATGCTGTTGAAGCATTGATTTTTTTTTTAAATATTCTAAATTTTTCTTTTCAATTCTTATTTTTTTTCCTGATGCAGTGTTCTTTATATGAACTATGGATTAAAAAATATTAATAGATGGACAAAGCGTAGCGTTTTCCCATTTGGCTATTTCATGAAAGAATTATATAATTCTCTAAATTCCACTTAACTCTAGATCAATGGATTCTACTTTCTATATCCATAAATAGGCAATTTGGAAATTCTTTGAGAAATATTTTTTGTTTGTCTGTTACTGGTTACTGTAAGATCTAGATTTGCAGTTGACTCTAGACTGTTGAGGCTTTGTGTGCCTTTTCATTGTGTACACTAGCTTGCAAAATACTTACTAGAATTATTTTTATCCTGATGGTGGTGATTTAGTAGAGGAAATAGCATCTCTTCCTGCTGTGTGTTTTCCTTTCTTTCAATATGAATGTAACATTGTGTTTTCAAGTCAGATTTTACTATCTGAGATCATGATAACAATAAACTCCCTTTGAAACTGTGTTAATACAGATAACATACAAAACCAGATAACCTTATTGGTACATGGTAGCTTTATGTGCCATACCTCTGTATGTTGATCAGAGAGACCTAAAATACTTTATGTATACTTCAGAATGAGGTAAAATAATGATATATTGATATGTATGAGGTAGATTTCTGCAGTTTAGACATCTGTTAATGTTTCAACAGCTCTCCTTTTTCAGCATGTAGAATGTGAAGTTTGAAGCGTTAGATGCTTTGCTGGCTGGAAGTCATTCCACAAATTCTAGCAAAATGTCTTCTAAACTTTGTGAAAAGAACCATCTTCCCTCAAAATATTTTATGAAATTTTATAATTTTTCTCAGACTTGTAACTGAAAATATTATGAAGCTACTAGCTTCATAAAATACAGTTCTAGGAATAGCTGTGGGCTCCTTATGCTGACCTTTGAAGCAGAGCCATAATAAAACAGTCTGATAGTTCAGTAGCTAGTTGTTCATTACATCTCCCCCCTGAAAAGTTTTTTTTCCCCAATTATTTCCAGGAACTTGCACAGATAACAGCTTTAAATTTTCTGTTTCAGTGCATATGTGTTGCACTATGCTGAATTTTGTAGCCATTAGGTCTTGATATTGTATTTCCATGTATGTTACATATTCTTACTCTATACAAATGTTCATCTATGGTTGTTTTTTCTACTTATGCCTTAATGTCCTAAGTGATCATGTTCACCTAAAAACGAAACAACCTGAACCTGTCTCATTTAACTTGCAGGTATCTCCATTTTACTGATACCAGAAAGAAAGTGACTCCAGTAGGCATTCTTTGGGAATCATTCTAACCAAAGGTAAGCAAAATTTTAAAGCCATGACAGATGTATTTTTAGTATGTATCTAGTATTATTCCCACCTTTTAACTAAACAGTCAGCTGTGCTTCTGTCTGTCTTGATGCTTGACATCTCAAAAACTGAATTTGTTATGGGTTTTTTAACATGCTGCTAGATATCCTGAAGGGAATTGTTCATATAGCTCAGCATACAAGTGAAGTTCAGGCTTTTTTTTTGAGATCTGTAACTTGGCAGATTGCCTCTCATTGATATTGAAACGTATGGTACGATCACTTTGAGTCAAAGGATTTTGCATTCCTTAATGCATTAAATAAGCAAAAAAAAAAAAAAGCAAACACTACTTTAATTTTGGTCATTTGAAAATTCTTAGCTTGGTATTCCTCTGGAAAAGAGATGATATGACCAGCAATATAATACTCTTCCAGCATGTTATGCCAGTGTCTTTGTAAGGGACAACTAGGCTGTTATACAAAGTCCTGAGCCTACAGTTGCCAGGAATTGACACCTTCGTATTTCCTGTAATAAGAATTAAGAGGTGCAGTTATCTTCCTATAGCTCCTAATTCTGCAAGCTCCATGATCTAGTCCAAATGGATTGCTTATAGATCTAGCATATGGCTCAGAGGGCTTAGAAATACATCATGTTGGCTCAATACAGTCAGACTGTCTTGTAATGAAAACATGCTCCCTGCAGCACAGTGAAGAAATAAGTCATTTTTTGTAGAGTGAACACCTACTTGTTTGTGTACTATCCACAGTATACAAACATTTGGGGAAGTATTTGAATACAAACTTTAAAAACTTGGTTACATTCATGTCATCTGGTTTCACACCATGGGTCCTTCAAGAGTACTGTAACCTAGAGAGAAATCTGCCACGTAAATATTTTTCCAGTGAATATATCTAGTAATCTGACCACTCTCTGACATTTTAAATATGTACTGTAACTATTGAAGAATGGAATAGCATGGTATTAGTAATGGTAAACAGTGGAAAGCACATAGTATACAATTGTGTAGGAGGTGAATAAGAGCTTTGGGATTGTGTTTAGTTCTTTGTGGTCCAGATAAAAAAAGCGTGCAGTCTTTTTACAGACTGAAGAAATTAACTTAAAACAAATGCAATGATATACACAGAAAATAGCAAAATGGTTTTCTTGTGTTACAAGATGAGAGTAGTAGTAGAGGGAGGGAATAGCAGTTGTGAAAGCACAAAGAGAAAGAATTGCATATCTTTAGACTTTGGAAAGTAAGTAAATGTCCTGAGAAACCAGTCTATTTTAGCTTTTTTCTAATAATTGATATAACTGAAATGCTGTGTTTTGTGGGAGTAGGTTCATTTTATATAAGAAAAATTATATATGATTATGAATTGTATTAAGTAAGTTAATTCTGATACTGCATTCATTCTAGTCTCTTTGTTTCTAGTCTTCTCAAGAACCATACTTTTACAGTAAAGACAGTGTTCCGCTACTGTTCTGTTCTACAGGAAGAGTAGAAGAGATCATTACTGAAGCTGGTCAGAAACTTCTGTTTTCTGGCAAAAAGCTTACTTTGCACATTTTTTTCTAAAATATTCCTATTTTGGGGCAGAAAAATAAAAATGGAAGCAACTTTTTTCTTTTTTTTAAGATATCCCAAAATGTTTTATTGTTTGTAAGTTCAATGCTAAGCTATGTTTGCCTAGGAGACAAGCTAAGTTCCTAAGAGCTGATGTTTAAGCATCAAGTGCCCATGCTGATGGCCAGCTAGCCAAACAGGTAGGCTGCATCTGCTGTCAAGCCATTTTCTTTCTGACTTGAGCATAAGGTATACTCATGCAGTTCCCATGACAGACGTGCTTCATAGTCTGGACATCCAACCATGGGAGGCAAAGCAGAGAAAGTACAAAATCTCTAACAGCTGCTTATGGAATGTCCATCCCTGTTGAAGACAGAGGACAGGACTGTCCTTCCAGAATATTTCAAGTGTTCCAAACGCAGGCTTGAGGATAATTTTTGCTTTATACTTTATAATAGCATGTCAAGTGTTATAGTTTGCGCTTCTTTCCAGGATAATAGTTTCCTGTCTGTATCATATTGATAATTCTAGGAAAAAAACCTTCTAGTTTTCACTTACAAGTACATATGGTTTCCAGAAAAAAGGTGTTCTGAAAGAAGAATTGATTTTTTTTTTTGCATAACTTACTATGCTTTCAGAGATTTGTATGAAGAAAGGTGATTCCTTTTGGATTCTATACAGGTTTGTCAATATATTCAAAGAATCATAGTCTTAGGAGAACCTGAGTAATTGACTTTCCTTGCCAGTGGTTTGGCATGCTTTGATGCAAGAAGCAAAATTGAACTTCCTCTCCAGTTACTTGAGTCACTTTGCGATTTGTGCTTTACAGCAGTTACGCTAGCTGGGTGTTCGATAAGTACATGTTATGGTTTGTCTGCTTTAAGTGGCTTCCTTTGCAAACATTAACTTACTAGTTTTTTTCCCCTTCTCATCTAAGACTCTATTTTTTCAATAAATGGTCTATTCTGTAATATGAAATAAGATCAGTACACTTATGTTACTGTGCCTGATGAAGCTCTGCTGTATAAACAGCAGTATGAAGCATATTTCTGAAAATCTTACTTGTAGCATTTCACATAAGTAGTGTGTTTTGCTTCAGAAATTGTCAGAACAATATCGTAACATTTTTGTCTTACGAGTTGTCAAAAAGATCTGTTCTAATGCTATTTCAAAAATTGTCACAAAATTAAATATTTTAGAATATCTAAGATTTCAACTGTTTAAAAAGCAATCTAAATTATTTAGATTGCTTAGTGCTCTGGTAACTGCACAGGTCTGCATTATGTCTGTAGACATGGTGATAAAGCAGAGGAACAGCTGATAAAATTAGAGACTGTACATTCATATTGAATATGTGTCAGACTTAAGGGTATAAACTTATCCTTATTTGCCTAAGTTGTCACATGCTTCCCGGGTGACCTTTTGATTGGGAGCATATGTCCAAATTAATTAAATATAGAATCAGTAAACCTAAAAGCAACACTTGCTATTACGGTTTGTTACTGGTGGTTTATTTCCTTTTAATGATAAGTCCACGCTTCTTTTCACCTTCAACTACTGATAAACTGAACCACCAGGTATGGAACCATTATTCCTTTGGTATTTCTGATAGTCACTGCATGGGGACACATGTGCTTTGGACATCTTATCCCACTTTGAAGTTGTGTGTTCTTGTAATGTGTTTGTGACCTGGGAAGGAACATGCTTCTAAAGCCGTATGTATTTTTGTGAATCCTTGAAAAACTAAACTGTTGACAGTTGGTATATGGTGTTGATAATTATGCTAAAGGAGTAAGTAGAACAACACAGCTTATGCATAAACATTCCATGTTTTCAGAAGCTAATGCAAAAGAAGAATGTATATAGCAGTAAATTTGATCCAATAATATGGGTAGAGTATTGTGTGATACAACTTTTTCGTGGAAAGCATTGGGTGCATTTATTGTGAAGAATTCTTTTTTAAGAATCTCAGCTGTATTGGACAGGTTTCTATGTATTGTGTTCCACAAAATCTGTGGTTCTGGAAAGGTTAATGAGGTTGAGTGCAAAGTCATGAAATGTGACTGTACTGCTTCCAGACTCAAGGTGGATCTGTCTGTTCAGCTTACTGAAGTTTGGAAAGTAGTAGGACTCTCAGATTTTCAAATGCTGTATTGTTAATACTATTACTGTGTCCGGTTCTGGGCCTCCTAGTACAAGAGAGATGTACATCTTGGAAAGAGCCTGATACAGGACCACCAAGATGATCAAGGAATAGGAGTGCCTCTCCTAGGAGGAGATGCTGAGAGATTGGGGCTGTTCAGCCTGTAGAAGGAGAGGCTGAGGGGAGATCTCATCAATGAGGACAAGCACCTGAAGGAAGGGTGCAAAGAGGATGGAGCCATGCTATTACAGCTGTCTTGCCCAGTGCCAGGACAAGAGATGATGGGCACAAGAGGTTCTGCCTGAATGTTAAGAAGCACTTCCTTACTTTGCAAGTAACTGAGCAGTGGCACAGGTTGCCCAGAGAGGCTGTCGAGTTTCCATCCTGGTTATCTTCAGAAGCTGCCTGGACATGGTCCAGGGTAACCTGCTGAAAGTGTTGCTGCTTGAGCAGGGGAGTTGGACCAGAAAGCCTCCTGAAGTCCCTTTCAACCTCAACCCTTCTGTGATATCCTTCTGTGATTCTGTGATAAGTAATAAAGAGATAAGTGGTCAGCTAGTGTTTCTTACTATTAAGGCAATCAATATGAGTGAAGTTCACCAAAAACAAGTCAGGCTGGATTAACATGTAAGTTAATAATAAGCTCTCCTGTTTTAACTTGTTTTGTGCTGGCTGTTTTGGAGAGGACATGGGAAGTAGAGAGGGAGTATCGTCAGGTTGGGTTTAAGGAAAGAAGCTCTAGAATCAAGAGCTGGAGAGTGTTAAGTCTTAGAAGGGAAAGGAAAGAGGATACTATTTTACAACTGCAGTATGTATTTTCTATGAGCAAGAGACTGCATACTGAATAGATCTAAGAAGAAACAACAAACACTAGTAATCAATACAAAGAATTGGAAGAAAGTTTTTGGAAAAGAGAGGGGAGGAAGAGAAAAAGGATGTGTACCATCTTGTTCTCTTACTTTATATTTTCTAATTTATTTCAGTGAAATGAATTGCATATTCTTTTATATGAAGTGAAAGATTACAATAAATTATCATAATTGAAGTCCTTTGTTTCTGGCTTATGCAGAAAAAATATCTAATTCTTCATTATTTTATTAATGCAAATAGAACCATAGAATGACTTGGGTTGGAAAGGACCTTAAAGATCACCCAGTTCCAACCCCCTTGCCATGGGCAGAGATGCCACCTGCTCTATCAGGTTACCCAGGGCCTCATCCAACCTGGCCTTGAAGAGGCCAAAAAGAGGCTGAGATACTCAATACATTCTTCACCTCAGTCTTCATTGATAAGACTGGCCTTCAGGAGTCCAAGACCCCTGAGACCAGTGGGAAAGCCTGGAGCAATCAAGACTCCTCCTTGAAAGAGGAGGATTAAGTTAAGGAATGCTTACACTGAGCATGAAGAAGTTCACGGGGCTTGATGGGATGTACCCACAAATGCTGAGGTTGATGGCTTATGTCAGTGTGAGGGCACTCTGTATTTTCTTCAAAAGATTATGACAATTTGGAGAGGTTCCTGAGGGTTCCTGAGGACTGGCAGAAGGCAAACATCACTCCTATCTTTAAGAAGGATCTGAGGAAGTACAGGCTGATCAGCCTTGCCTTAGTTTCTGTGATGATGACAGAGCAAGTAATTCTGGAAGCCTTTTCCAGATACATGAATGGGAGTAGTGAATATGGATTTTAGAAGGTAAAATCATGCTTAACTCACCTGATAGCCTTCTGCGATGAGCTGGTTGGCTTTGTGGATGAAGGAAGAGCAGTGGATATTGTCTATCTTAACTTTTTTTTATTAAGACTTTTCATGTTGTCTCCCATAACATCTTCTTAGATAAGCTGTATGGGCTAGATAATTGTCCATGAGGAGGACTGAAAACTGGCTGAATTGCCAGGCTCAGAGGGTTGAGATCAGCAGCATCAAGTCCAGCCAAAGGCCAGTCACTAGTGGTGTACACCACAGATTGATAGTGGGTTCAGTATTGTTTAACATCTTAATTAGTGATCTGGATGATGGGACAAAGTGCATGCCCAGCAAGTTTGGTGATTAAAAAAAAAACTCCGAGGAGCGTCTGATACCCCAGTTGGTTGTGCTGCCATGCAGAGGGGCCTCAACAAGCTGCAGTAATGGGTGGGGAAGAACCTTCTTATTTCAACAAAGGGAAATGCAGAGTCCTGCACCTAGACAGAAATAACCCTATACACCAATACATGCTGGTGGCCAAACATCTGTAGCGCAGCTTTACAGAGAAAGACCTGAAGTTTCTAGTGGACACCAAGTTGAAAGCGAGCCAGCAATTTGCCCTTGCTGCAAAGCTGATGGTATGGGGAGCTGCATTAGGATAAATGTTGCCAGCAGGTGGAAGAAGGTGATCTCAGAACAGGAAAGACCATACCTGGAGTACGATTTTTAGGGAAAGGGGAGACGCTGTATGTTTTTCAGGCAGAGAAAGGTAAAACATTGAAACATCCCATGAATTAAAAAGATTAAGTCGAGGTTACTTGCAACTCCTTTCTTGGTAAAGTTTCAGAGAGAATGCTTACATCATTTTTTCCTTGATCTTAGGTAGCAGGGTAATAAACATTAATTAAAAAAAAAAAAAGCTTTTGGGCTCAGGTCAGTGTTTTTTCAGGGGGAAAAAATTAATGAGATTTTTGGAAGCATTTTTCAGGGTTAAAACAGTTTGTCTAAAAGAACTATTGATAGTTTGGATCTTGTGAAACTGCTGTAATGTTTTTACCCTGTCTATGGGATGTCTAAATATTTTCAGAAAGCTTTAGTCTTGAATTTTCATTTTAAAATATCAATAATATGATACAGATGGCCTCTTGTTATATTTGGTCTTCTCTTAGGTAGCCTGTCATACCCACTCCATATCTGAAAAATGCAGACAACTTAAAATAATCTCATAAGCAGGCTGACCTGGTCTGCTTATTAACCCAGCACACTCCGAGCCATGTCTATTGGTAAAGATTGGGGTAGGTGGGTCGGGAGGGTAGAGGGGGAGGTGAGGAAGTATCTGGTTTCAAAAATAGAAATCTCACAAGTACTCTGTCTCTTTTAGTCCTCTAAAAAGTCACTGATTTGCTATGAACATTACCTTCTAATTCTTACCTGTTAGACTTGCAGTTTTTAGTTTGTCTTGCCCTCTCGCTCATGTCATTTAAGCCTACTAACTGGATTTGCTGCCTCATCAATTCCTCCGTATGAATGGTCTGTGTACTCTGTCATGCATGTTTGCCAGGGTGAGCGGGGACAGGAGTAATAACAAAAATTCCACCGATCCTATACTTTGTCTGATGTCAGCTTGTATACGTTTTTTTGTTTGAACTCACTACAAATGGGGGAAGTGTTATGAATGGCAAGAAATCATAGATAAAAGAGGGAAAGAAGGAGGGGGGGGGAAGGAAATATTTCTTGAGATTTCTTTGTTGGTTTTCAGGCCGATGAAATTAACTACTGTGGACAGCTTCAGGAAGGGCACGGCTACATGCCAGCAAACACTGAGGATCAAAGTCCCCAGTAGCAACAAAGTTTTCTCAAAAATATAAACTACATTTTTATACACTTTTTGAAGTGGTTATTTCTGAGAGGGACAGGAACATGTTTCCATTTCATGCACTTTTTGTTAAGCACATGTACTAACTGTCTCCTTAGAAGAAAGGAAGAGCTGAGCTGTTTCTGTCTGTGACAGCCTCCCTTTTTGTTGTTTGTCTCTTGGAGATTGTGGAAAAGTGATCTTCCTTCTTGTTAATAATGATAACAGCTAATTATGTCTGTGTGACTGACAGATTACATTGACTGTCTATTTGTACTTTTGCTTTTCTTTATTTTCCAGTTGGCTCCAAAGCACCATTCACAGATATTTACTTATTTTTTCCTGAGTAAGTGATGAGTGGTGTTCTTTGAACATGTTTAGAAGTCAGATAGAAAGAATGCGATTTTGATTTTTGACTGACTGTTTTTGTCTTTCCCTGAAGTAGTTTGTGTTTTGTCTGTTTTAAGAAGAGAATGTTTAGAAATATCCTCCAGCTCACTTGAAAAATTTAGAATACACTCTTATAACTTGTTTTTCTATTTTGTTTTGCTTTAGCGAGTTTTTTTTAATTTTGAAGGTCAGATTGGGCTGCAGGTTTAATTCAAAACTATTTTCTAAGGAGCAGATAAAATGTCATAGTCTAGCCTTTTTTTCTTTACATATGTATGCTAATTATTATATTACATTTGGCAGTTGGTAGCTCTGTTTTGGAGGAGGATGTATGACATGACAGCTGTATGCATTGCAGCTAATTCAGTCTTCAAGGCAGCCAGTATTTACGGTACTTTCAGGTTTAGCCAAGTAATCCTCTCTTATTTTGTGTTTGATGTAGTTTGATACAGAAATAAACATTTGAAATGCTTTGTTTTTCTTGAAGGAACAGGTGTAGCATATACTTTGATAGTAGCATATACTTTGATAGTCTCCAACTTTCTAAAGTGGGATGTTATTGGCTGAAGTAGAAAGGAAAGTTGTTATTCTTTCAGGATTATTACCACTATGAGTTGTTGAGGTAAAAAAAAAAAAGTGGTTTAAAAATAGCTTTTGTTTCAACTTTTTTCTTTAACTGGAGAAATATAAACATAAAATATAAAAACTGACAACAATTTCAGTATGCAGTATTCAACAAGCGTGTCTTATGAAATATGAAGATGATATGAAGTGTCTTAAACCTCCATGTTGATGTTCTTGTTGCCGTTTTAGATAGATATATAGAGAGGTTCAATATATATATAGAGAGAGAGATTCAATAGAGGTTGAATTTACTTCTCCGTATCAAACGGAGAAGTGAGAACTTATTTCTTACTGGAATCTGAATGATATTGCAATGCAACGGGGAATACATAGTTACAGATATTGCTTAGAAAACAAACTATATTGAACAAGCTGTACTCATTCTTTATTATTTTCGTATATATGTAAAAAAAAAAAAAAAAAGGAAACTAAAACCCCTACGGAAGCAACCAAAAAATTTTTTAATTCAGTTCCTTGTATGGTGGCTCGCTCACTCAATGAGTCAACCTCTTTGCACAGTATTTCAGGGTAGGAAGACGTACACTGTATTGCACTGTGTAGGATCCATTATCCATTGCTCTGGATAATCGTTTCTGTATGTTCTGTAGTTCTGCAGTTTTCTACAAAGCTGCTTTTCTCCAGTAGGCTCAGAATTTTTATGCTAATGTGTACTCTTTCCCCAGTCACTTCACAGATGTCACTGGGCTTCTGTAGAGTTCAATGGAAATAATGCCTGCCTTGTTTAGCTTAAGCACAATATGCTACTATTATAGTATTGTCCAACTTTTTATACGCGTATCAGTTTGCATGGTGCATTGAATTCCATCTCATTCTAATGCAGAGCCATTGTGTGTGTAGGAACAATTAATTGTATATCTGTAAATTGCATTCAATGTTTGTGAAAGCGCATTTTTTTTAAATCAGTTACAAATGCTTTAACAAACTTTTTGCCCTGGTGCCCGCTTAACAAAAATTACGTTTATTAACACTTATTAAAAATCAAGAGGTTCTACAAATACTCATTCAAGCTGCGTGTTGTTTGAACATTAAATATGAAAAGAACTGCTGCATTGAGATGACCTGGTATGGTTTTATTTGGTAGCTTTTAATTGTTCTTGTCTTACAAATTCAGGTCTAACAATGCTTTAAAACAATATTAAACTACTGATGTATTTTTAAAAAGTTAACTTATTCTAGTTTAAGTAGCTGGGAAGAAATAAGATGGACTGCTTGCTTTATTTCCAGATGAATTCACAGGTATGTCTGAGAAAAATACGTGGCCTTATAGAAGCCATAATGTTAGTTGCTTGTAAGGATTTGCAAGAAAATTACGTTCTTGTACAATACACAGTAGGAAAGAACTATTCCCTTCTAAAATTCTTCCTGGAGTTGTTTTTGCATAAATCAGGGTCACCTCATGTGCAATTGGTGCTAGACTGTAGTTCATTCGAGTCCATTGAAATGGGAGAGAGATACCTTCACCTGAAGTGAGGTGGGGGTAGAGGGGCAGGGGTCAAACTAGGCAAAAGGGGAAGGGTCACTGTTTTATGTGAGAAATGTGAGTATAGATTTGCTTTTAAATGTAGAGACTAACAACCTCTTGCTATGACTAATGCTGTTGGTTCTATGAAACTGACAATCATTGGCAGACAATATTTGGTTTAGTTTTGAATGTTTTAAGACTTACAGATGGATTATTAGAGTGGCAGAACTGATTGATTCATGAGTTCTTTCATGAAGCATTTTATGAAGCTTAGAGAGAGCCCCCTTTCATTTAATCAGTGGAAGAATTTTGACTGGAACACTAAGTCTTTAAAACGTATTTTAAAGTGTTTAGCACTTTGTTTTTTGTTTTTTTTTTTTTTTCAAAATCATTGTTAACACGGGCTTACAAACTAAGGAGAACATGGATGCAAAAATATTTTTGCTGACATGCACACACGTAATGTGAGTGTCCATACAGTGCAGCCTTGAACCTGCACAAAAATTTACTCCCATGTAAATGGTCTGGAAAAAGTTTGAACAACTGGAGCGTTGAATACCGAACTATACACTTATCCAAAAAAGCATTTATCAAAATTCTTGATGTCTTTAAGTGCGTTTTTTAACGTAAAAATTAACTAACAATTCATGGTTAGTCAGGTCCTGACTATTTTGATTTTATTTCCTTTTACATTACAAAAGACTATTCATCATACTTATTTCATGTCAGCAGGAATTCATGTTACCTTATATGCATATATATGTGCATCTTTAGTTGTGTTTTTTATTCACTTGTACATTAATTTGTATAAAAACGTGGAAAAGCTAGATGAGCGCACTCTGTATAAAATCCTTTAAAATCACTGGCTTTATAAATTGCAGTAAAGATACTTTTCTTTAGTACATAATGTTGACCTTAGTATCTGAAACCTCTTGGAAGCAATTTATAATTTGTTGACAAATATGCAAATGCAGAGTGAATTTGGTTTTAGGTAAAAATATTTCTAGCTTAAAAAGAAAACAGTTTGGTAATGTCCTGAATTTTTTTGGGGGGGGTAGGAGCTGGGGAAGTTATTGTGGATTTTACTGATAAAGACAGTAAGTATACATTGGGAAGGAGAAGGATTCCAGTTTCATTAGGATATGTCAAAAGTGCAGTTTTTCTCATCTCTTAGCTTATATGAGCTTTCCAAGAGTCAGCTGCTTATCAAATGTGATTGTTCCTTTCTAATCTTTTTTGAAATAAATCTGTAGTTTCTGTTATGTAAATGTGCTACACAAGAGAGAGGAAATATGCACTGACACCAAGTCAAAACAGTTCCAGAAATGTGCAGTCTGTATGAATGATACAAAGTTTGTTGGCTGACCAGAAACTTTGTGCTAAATCAAGGCCAATAATAAAATTCAGAGGCAGATTGTTTCTTACAATGCTTACAGTACATTACTATGCCTGTGCATGAACCATTTGGATCAGTTAATTATACCCTCCTATCTGAGCACTTTCATTTACATAAGGAGCAGAATGTGATAAATCAAATATAAAATTCAGTGTCTGAATTATTGCATGGGGAGTGTTATGTAATCAGAATTTTAAAAGCAAAAGTAAAAATGAAACTGGCCCTATAAAAGCAAACCATTCCAGATGAATGTGAATTTGTAATTCACATTCCCCATGCTTACCAACAGTATATATTGTTCATACTTCCCAACAGTTACTTCACATGAGTCTGTTCAGATAGATACTTAAAGGTAAGTTACTGAAACAGTCAAATGTTTGTTTTTTCCCTAAAATATTTTGACTTGTTCATTAGATCACTAATTTCAGTAATTAGCTATATGTGTAACTATTTCAGTAAGTCATATTAAAGCAACACTCCTCTTTCCAAGGAGTTTAGGGAGATGGTAGCACACTTAAGGTTGCCTGCAACTATCATCTCACGTGGCATCCTGTTAAGAGATTTTTACAGAATCTGAAGAAAGATAAGACGGAGTTGGAAGGGTAGGGAAAAAAGAAATAGTATTCCTGAATTGTTAAGAGCTTATTTGTAAGGTTGTAGCTCTTTAAAGGCTAGTTTTATCCACTGTCATTATGCTAAGAATCAAGAAAGGCTTATAGATATTTTCTTCAATGTTTCTCAGACAGGAAGATTATAACACTGAATCTGCCTTCCTTAACCTCTGTCACAATGATGGGAGGGGCCTTTTGTTGAGAATATCTAGGAAGATGGTGTCTTGCTGGTATAGCCTGGTATTTTTGTCAGGTGTTTTAATGTCATAGTTTTGAAGACTCTTATTTTCTTCATATTTAAAATGAAAATATATAGCATATTTTTGCAACAGGACAATTCCAGAGAGTTCTTTCATGTTCTTTCATGTGCTTTCCCCTAGCAAGGGTAAAACTATAAAGCAATGATAAAGAGAGGTAAAAGATACCTAACTTCTGGGGGTTGGGGAGCAGTGTACCATAAAGTTTGCATAAAACTTTCTTTTTACCAAAATTTTCTGTTATCCTAAGTCTCATTAATAAGACTCTTTTTAGTTTAAGAGCAGTTTGATTCCAGATAACATATCAAATGGTCACTTGAACAAATGACAATGACTTTGTAGCTATTACGTTGTGATGAGTTTGCATGGACTGCTGAGAAAAGCAATATTCTGCTAGCAAATCTTGTACCACTTACTGTTCACATTTAGAATTATGCGAAAAGGTTTTCTTTATTGATCAGAAGAACTGTGACTCTATCAAAGTTAAACTTACCAGGTTGGTTGGTAACTACTAGCATATTTGAAGTATTTTTTTAATATGCAATCTGCTTTCCAAATTTAGATTGTAAAATTAAGAACAAAATAGTTTTTATGTAGTAAGACTATATGAATTATGTGTATTGTGGTCGCTATAGATTCCCATGTATTTTCATTCTATATTTAAGTTCGTTTTCAGATGGAAAAGACAGAAGAAAAGGTCTCTGTTCCCAAAAATCAAACAAACAAAAAAACTTGTTTAAGAAGCTCTTCATGTGTGGTAATGGGAAATAATACTTTATAGTTCTAAAGTGATGCAGAAGTACATGAGAAGTTACTTGCTGTCATCTGAATCTGAAGAGCTGTGGCCAGTTGGAAGGGTTCATAATGCTGGCCAGGAGTATTTGAGTTTATGCTATCTCACAGTTCACACCAGTTAACAAAGAAACAAGGTCAAACCATAACAGTTTCCATAAAAAAACAATCAAGATAAAGGCTAATGTTTCCTTTTTTTTCTTTAAGAACTTATTTTACTTTAATCAACCACTTCCTTCTTTACTACTAAAAATAATTTAGAACTATGACATCAGAGCCATTCTATTGCCAAATGGTATGGCATAATACTTATTTTCTGTTTTACTGTCTTGAAAACATAAGAAATAGAGAAACCAGTATTTCCATTTTTCAAAAAATTGTGTTTTTTTGTGTACTCTGTACTCTTCTTAGTGAATATTTTAAATCTCTTCCACACTAGAATGTTTTGATTTTTTTAATGGTCCATCTGTTCTCAAAGGCAGTATTTGACATTTATTTATTAATTAGTGGGGGAGCATGTTTTTACTTCTTTCATTATTGTGAACTTCTGTGATGGGTGGGATTATTCAAGTTCTCCTTTGCTTTGAAAATAAAGTTGACTTAAAAATAATAATAAAAAAAAGAGTTTCCCTAAAAATAAACTGGCTTGAATTTCTAAAACTGCATTTATCCACTTCATGGTTGCATCTCCCCCCAGAGGTTGCAAAGTATTAGAAAAAGTGGCGTTAGCAGCTTGGTATCTTCTGTGAATAAACCAAACTGGAGGAATGCTGAACTGAGTTGTAATCAGTGGGAACAGCTTAGTTCCTGAAGAGGACGGAGGTGAATGTCTGCAGTTGCATCTAGTAATTACAGATGACTTTTGTTCATCCTGGAGGAACACACATGACGGGCCTTCTAATGGGAGTCGCATGTTAAAATAAATAAATAGAGAAACGCTGTGTTCATTATTGCAAATCTTCAGTTGGTAAGACCTAGGTGATAGACTACAAAGCTGCAGAGCAACAGCCTTGTAGGTTGGCTGCCCTTAGGGAGGTGTTTCTTTGCTTAAGTGATGTTGTTTAGTGATGGGAGGTTTGGGCTCACTTAGATGTGCTTGGAAGTGTCAGGTGAACATGATAGGTCTAGCAGAAGAAAAGAGAACCAACACATTGCTTTTGTGCATTTCTTTGGGAATCTAGTATGTTTGAGGAATTTCTGGATGCTGCTTGCATGTACGCAGAGTGGCTGTGTAGTGCCTTTTCAATATGCCTCATCATGTGATAGGTTAGGAACTGGAAGATGACCCTCTGCTGTGACAAGCTTGTATGGTTATAAGGCCTTTCTACAGGACTAGTCTACAGCGTCACCAAAGTAGTGTTTTTTTCTGGATTTTTTTTCCTCAGAAGAGGGTGGAACAATTTAACTTGTGTGAGCCTTTAGATGATTCATAAATGAGAGTCCTAAGGAAGACCGCCTTGATTATCATCGGATAGCTTCGATACATGGTAACTCAAAAAAAAAAATCATGTTTTTTATAATTCTTATACTGGACAGATTTTATGAGGACGAATGTAAACAGGTTATATTTAGTAAAGTTTTTCTGGTTTTATTTTAATCATGGCATTTCTCTCTCAAATATGTTCACACAGCAGGGCATAAAAGAGCATACATCTGTCATAGTGTAATTTTGTAGGCACTGAGTGTTAATGTCATTTGCAGATGTTCTGTGCTACCCATAGCTTTATATGGTTGATGGACATCTGAAGGATTGTCTGTGTGGAAGTTTAACAACTGATGGGCAGCTGTACACTGCAATCTGTACAATCTATTCTTGTATTTACGACTTAATTTAAAAAATCTAATTATTTTGAGCCAAGAAAGTCTGGTGCAAGTAAGTATATGGAAACCTTGTAGGATGACACATCCATTTCTCATGTATATCAGCAAAGAAGAGATCAGCCTTTCCTCAGTTAACGCTTAAAGACCTTACAGTTTATACCTTTGAAGTCACTCTGGCTTTGGTTTCCTCTGGACAGTAACACTTAATGATGGTAGTTTGTCAAAACAGAAGAATTTTTTTTGAATGAATTAGGAAGTTTTTCTCATACGAGGTGTTGTGTTCTCATGATTAAAAGCTTTGCACCCTCTTTTGTTATCTGTTTCACCAATGGATGTACTGGGTGTACCTTTTGCTTTCAGTAGGCTCATTTTACTTCAAAATGTTAGATGTGCTTAAAAGTTATATTCAGTACATCTTGTGATACATTGGAGAAAGTATTGTTGGTGGAAGTAGCATTAATATTGTTCTAGTGCTGTTTTGTCAATTGGTAATCTCTGAAGATGAAGCCCAACGTATGAGCAAATGGGCTCATACCGTGAAACCTAGGCGAGCGCATAGGACAATGGGAATAGTCTGACCTCTTCAAAGTGAAAATGGCAGATTTAATCTCTGCTTCTGCTGGAAGTAATATAACAAAATATCAAAATATAACAAAATATCAGAAACATACAAAAAAAAAAGAATCTTGCGTTTTCTGGTTTAAAATGGCTTCATACGCTTCCAGATTTCTTTTGAGTACTGTGTCAGAAGTTGAAACCAGCTTCATGGAATAGTCAGTCTCAGCTGCTAAACAGGTTTGTTTGTTTGTTTTATCTCTCTCCTGAGTGGATGAAAAAGCTTTATTTTGGGCCTCACTGTAATAAGCCTGTGAAAAGTGGAATTGCCTCTTATAAATTAGTGTGGCATATTGACTCAGAAAGCTCAAAGCTTCAAATCTTCCTTTCTACTAACTGAACAATTTATCCTCTCACAATACTTTGCTCCTTATTCAAATTAAGTATAGCCTCTGAACCTGTAACCAAATTTCTACCTCCAAACGTGAAATAAGTCAATGTTAACACCGCTCTCCTTTCTTATCAACCTTTCCTTAAAAGCCATTTCTTCAGATACCCCAGGAGGCTCCAACTCCAATATTCATATTTTTTTTTCCAGGGTAATTGAAAGCAATTATAAGCAGCATGTGAAAATAGCTTTACATACATCCCACAAATGGTTTGAGGAAACTGGCAGAGATGTCATACTTTCTGTAGCAAATACATTGCTAACACTTTGTCAGAAATTTATCTAAAGTTATCTAAAGGTATGTTTCTATCAGAAATCATGTTCTGTTCCTGAAGTTCTAAATTTCTGTAGATTGACTGTGATATCTATAGATAATGATGTTAGTTAACTACTTGTAATTTTTCTGTCATGTTATTTCATCTGTAGCAATTTGTTATATGTTGAGAGCAAGAAATCTCACACTGCTACTTTTCCAATGAAACAGGACTTTTCTTAATATTCTGTTATTTTTTTTTGTTTGCTTTTCTCTATGCCTGCTGCTGGGCAGAATGCTTTTCTAATGGAATTTCAATAACCATTTTGAGTGCTGAGCTAGAATTATAAGAAAAATGGTAATTTCTGATGTGATTAACTCTAGGAAAAGGTAGAATGTTTTCGTTTCATTGTTTTAAAATAATGGACCACATTCATTTCTTCTAAAATGCTGAGTTGCTTTTTTCTGCCAGTGTTCTACAATAACTTTATTGTAAACTTTTAGCCACCTTAGTATTTATTAATATTTATTAACAACCTGAAGTTTGTATTGAAATGAAACACATGTAGTGCATTCCTTTCTCAAGTATAACATGAATACTCTCCTCTGTATTCTTCAGCTAGTCAGTTTGCAGATGCTGAATTCTTCTTTGGGGGTGTTATCCCAAGACACAAAACTGTCAAATCCTCATTTTCATGCAGCAGGTTATTCAACAACTACTGACTTTCCTTCTGCATTATGCAAATGATTTCTCAGCGTCAGTACAAGGTAGTCCTTTCCCTTGTGTTTGAATGGTGTAAATGCAGTGCACAAGTCCTGTCTGTCTTTCTGAGCTTTGCCTCTGAAAATGACTTTGCTACATGTGTTGTTTACCAACTGGATTATCATAGTATGTAGCATCCTGTACAATGGGGTCATCATATGGGGGTCCTGTTGGAACAGGACAAAGAAACAGTCCCTGCCTTGGAGGGATTATGCAGTTTAAATGAGAATACATGCATTCAAATGGGCAATTCAAGAATCCATGGACATGTGACAATTTCTGAGCCTATAGATATTACTGCTTTTATGTAGGGTTCTGACATTGGGCAACTTGCTTGAGAAGACCACTGCAAATGAGTTCTTGGTTTTCAGTGAAACTTGCTGCAGTGCGATAGTTAAGTACTGTAACTAAACATCCTTCTGCAAAGACTAAAGCTGCTTCGTTCGTGCTCTAACCTGGACTTCTCCTACTGTGGTGGTTTTACATAGGTGGGCAGCCGAGCTCCGCCACAACTACACTCTTGCTCCTGCTCCTCAAAGGGAAAGAAAAACATGATGGAAAGGGCTCAAGGGTTGAGATAAGGTCAGCGATATCACTCAACAATTATAGTCACAGGCAAAACAGACTCAGTGTAGGGAGAGTGTAAGATTTATTGCCTATTACTAACAAGCTAGAGAAGTGAGAAAACAAAGGAAAGAAACCAAAAACACCTTCCCCCTCATCCACCCTGTTCCACCTCCTCCCCCTGAGCAACACAGGGGAATTGGGGGCTGCAGTCAGCCTCTGACACTTTGTCTCTGCCCCTCCTTCACGGTCACTCTCTGCCCCTGCTCCACGTGGGGTCCCTTCCATAGGATGCCATCCTTCCTGAACTGAGCCTGTGGGGGCTGCCCACAGGCAGCAGCTCTTCAAGAACTGCTCCAGATATGGGTCAGTACTTTGGGCTCCATCTGTCAGGAGCAAACTGCTCCAGCATGGGTCCCACATGGGTGGCAGCTCGCCCCAGACTCCCTTCTCCTCTGTGGGCTCCTCTCCACAGGCTGCAGCTCCAACCTGGGGCCTGCTCCTGCGGGGGCTCTCCATGGGCCGCAGCCTCCTCCAGGCCACATCCACCTGCTCCAATGGGGGCTCCTCTACGGGCTGCAGTGTGGAGATCTGCTCCATGTGGGACCCATGGGCTGCAGGGGGACAGCCTATCTCCACAAGCTCCTGCGCATGGAGCACCTCCTGCCCTCCTTCTGCACCGACCTTGGGGTCTGTAGGGCTGGTTCTCACTCCTTGCTCTCCCAGCTGCTGTAGTGCAGCAGGTTTTCTTTGCTTTTTTTCTCCCTTTTCTTAAATCTGCTCTCACAGAGGCGCAAACATCACTTACTGGCTCAGCTCTGGGTGGCAGCAGGGCCATTTGGAGCCTGCTGAAACTGGCTCTTATCTAACCTTGGCAGTTTCTGGATTCTTCTCACAGAAGCTACCTATGCAGCCCCCTGCTACCAAAACCTTGCCAAGTAAACCCACTACACCTACTGAACAGGTTCTAGTGGCTGGGGTAAAGTACATATCATACAAACAGCTTTTTACTCTTACTTTGTAAGCTCTTGAACTATGTTGGATATGTAAAGTGTTGTACAAAATTCACCTGGTTTGATCTGCTGACTGGTATTTCGTGATTGTTATATCTGTATCATTATGTATTAAAGACTCTTCATTCTCAAAGATGGAATTGGAATAAATATTCTATATTACCAGTTTTTTTAAGGATAAAGATTTTACAAGGAAATTGTAATTACTATGAAATGTTGCAGGCAGAGAGATAAGTACATCTAAATACTTGAAGATAGGGAAATGTCTTAGTCATACGGTCTGCCATGCTTCTGTCCTGAAGGGATGATGTACATGCATGTAAACTATGTTCTGGATGTCATTTTAGTCTCCCTGTAGGAAACAGATTACTTAAAGCTCAATAAGTAGGGTTCTTTCTAGTTTTCCTGCCCTCTGACATGTAGATTCACGAATGGAAGGAATGAAAGGGAACAAAGACACTTTGGTGGATTCTGTTTATTTAAAATTTTCACTGACACAAGAACTTGACTGACAGGTATATAGTTTCTATTTGCAATTAGTAAAGAATCAGACTGCCAAAAAATGATACTGGTTTACGATAATTTGTGAGGAGTTTTTTCTTTATTCTTTCTCATGGGATAACTGAATGATCAGTGCTTGTACGTGTTCTTTCAATTCTTTCCTGGAAAAATTCTGAGTTTCATGTTAAGATGTTTCCTCTTTACTTCATTAATTGCATTATATTTTAGGCCTTAGCATATTTTTGTGAGGTTCCATGATTTCAGTTAAAATAATGCAACTGGATTAGAAGGGTACAATTGAGAGATTCATAGTCGGTGTGTCAGTGGTAGTTTTGCTGTTGATTTCAACATAATTGATTTCACTCTACTACTTTAGACGGTTCAACCTGTAACTGAGGAGTTTACAATAGAGGTCCAAGAATAGCAGGCTATCTACTATCTAGTTTGTTCAGGATATTGAACTAGCCTTAACGCATCTCAGTGTCAAAAAAAACTTGCTAGTAGAACAATAGAGTATTGGTATTAGTGTTGTAAGAAAATAGTAATAAAACATCAGATACAAGGTGACTTTTCAGAAACTTGAAGATTACTGACATTAACATTATAATCATAAATAGCTTTAGATAAGACATTGATATTCACTGAGAGGTCATCCAGGTTTCTTGACGAAAATCTTGAGCAGTGTTTCTTAGTGAAACTATCCATTGATCCCCAATATTTAAGGGGTGAATATTCAGGGAAAGTAATGGAAGATCACAGAATCGTCTAGGTTGGAAGAGACCTGCAAGATCACCTAGTCCAACCTCTGACCCAGCACAAACAAGTCTTCCACTAAACCACATCACTAAGCTCTACATCACTAAGCTCTACATCTAGGAAGAGAAGTGCTAGAACTTTGTGATAGGTGTTTTGATATAATGAGCTATATGAAAGAACGTATCTATTTTGTAACTGTCTTTAGTACCATTTCATAAATGATTATAGTATATTTTGAAAGAAAAAAAAAAAGTAGTGAGTTTAGTATTTAGTAGTTGGAAGGTGTGGTTTATTAAAAGATTGTCTTTGGAAAAGCCAAGGCGACATACAGGGCATCTTGACCTTAAGACAAACAAGTCTGATGTTTTTGAGGGGGCCTGTTTTTTACTGTTAAATCTTATACAATTGTTCCTGTAGATATTGGGAATAATTGTATGCTTTTTTTTTAAATGAAAACGGAACCCACCACCTTTCATTGAATAGGACAGAACAAGTGCAGAATTCTAAGTTCTATTCTTAAGGTCCACTGCTCCAAAATCAAATGTTGCATCTGTCTCCATATTTACATCTACCTGCCAGTTATTTCTTGGAGGAGAGAACTATATTGAAGAAGTGCGTGGTTACCACTGAATCTTTTAGCTGTCCCAAAGTACTGCAAATGCACAGCTTTAAGAAATGTGGTCTAATACCACTGTTCAGAATCATGTAGGCTGGTGTCACTCTTAATTAGCTTCACCCTCTCCTCCCCAGTTCTCCCTCCCCCCCCAAGTCATCTAAGCTGTGGCATGATTATTGCTAGATTATTCTGTAGGTAGGTACACTTCTGTAACTATCACTTCAACAATCACTTCTTCTTCTTTCACATTTATCTTGCAACTGAAGATGATAAATTAAAGAAAGACAGCACAACAAAGGAAGTGTGCAACAAATATTGCATAGCAGCTCAGATGTATTTCCGTTAGTCAAATGAGAGGCTTCCCATCTTTCTTTTGCCTCTTATCTATGTCTGCATATTAATCAAGTGCCTGAAATATGCATATGAGAAGTAACCATTTATACTGTAATAGTTGTAGCTTTAATTGTAAATTTGATGTATAATAATCGGAACCATTTTTTTCATGAACTGTGCTCATAATTTGTTCATTTTATTATTTCCAATCCATTTTCCACAGCTGCAATCTGAATAAGTGGCTCAATTATAGTTACTGTTATCCTTTAATATTCACTGAGCCTCATGGAATACTTTGAAAGAAATATTCTATTTAAAGACAATTATGCTTAAATATCATGGTTTTCTAAAGACATTTGCATGAAAACAAATGCTTGAAGAGCTCATCTTCCTTTTCCATACTCCTATCTAGAGTAATAATTCTCCTGTGACATAATCAGCTGTCATATGATATGATGTCACAGTTCAGTGTGACCAGAATTTTCTATCTTGGTCATACACTTGAAAACCAATAATAGCCCTCATTTTGCCGAAAACTGAATAGTTCAAAGTTAGGAATCAAATTAGAATTTGGCTGCAAATTTAAGAAATAAATGCTTTTAATAGTTACACTAAAAATACCTAAATAATAATAAAAAACCCTCTAATGCAGTTGTTCTTTAAAAATAAACTAAAAAAAGTCAATTTAGAAATTGTCTGAACAAAACTTTGTATGGTTTTTCCTGGTTTTCAAAAATTACTTTTTTTTTTTTTTTTTTGTCTTTCAATGAGCAAGGTTAGTTTTAGGAAATAGGTTAGTTTTAGGAAATAATACTTTGTGACAGATTTGTTCAGTGGGTTATCTGATTCAGAATTTGTGACAATACCAATAAATTTAAAACTACATTTATTTCTCCTTTGTATTGTTCATTTTCATTGTTCTTAAAAGGATGGACCCAAAGGCAGAATTTTCTTGCAGACCTCAAATTCCCATAAAGTAGCCGTTGTGTAACTATTACTCTGCTATATTGGCAAAATACATAACACTATTTTTTGATGTATTTCTCTTAAGAGTGGAAACTAACCAGACTCTGAGCATACAGAAAATGCTTTGCAGAATGAATTGAATGCAAATGAAATGTCTGATCTTTAGCTTTTGGTGTATTTTTCTTGCCTATACTCCTATTTTATCAAATTGCACTTCCCATTTTTAAAGATTAGTAGAGCTCGAGAGTCAGTTTTATGGAATTGTCATCTTGATAAATAGTAGAGATTAACGCTTTCATCCAAATTATGCATCCTTTTTAGGATGATAACATTACATAATAGTAGGGGCAGATTTCCAAATTCTTGATCAACAAAATGACCACAGAAAGACTTCTTAAATAATTCATTTCCATCTATGAAGACTGACGTGAAGGCAGGGTTACCAAACAGCCGCCTTTTGACAGGGTAGTCCAATAGTACTCTTCTTATTCATTGCTCTGCTACTGGCACAGGAACATTTGTGGGCATAAATCCAGGTCCCCAGGAAACTTGGAAGCTTTCCATCTTAAAGAACTGTAACTGTGGCTAACAAACCAGCTGCTGTATTGAGCTCAGAAGGAAGTCTTTGTAGCAGTGTGGAAGGAACTTAAGATATTTGCATAACATCCAGTAGCCTTAGTGGGAACGGTTGGCAAGAGCACAACAGCAGGGTAGGCGGCATCCAGCTTTTTATCTTTTGACTGTAACTGTCAGTGATTCCATTCTTAAATGCTAGGATGAGAAGAAAAGAGAAAGAAATGAAGAACTTGACCGAAAGGGTTATACGGAGAGGGGTACTTATGGTCCTGTTGACAGGACAGCATTCTTTGTGGAAGTAATAGTTTATTAAACTTGGCAAACAAAATCAGTTTATAACATAGTATCACCATCTATAGGTGAATGTTTGTGAGTTGCTAAGTTCTTATGGAGAGAGAAAAACATTAAAAAGATCAAAAAGTACAGAATGTAGTGCTATCCAATAGCATAGGTCAGCTGTCAACCAAAGCATGCTGCTGTACTGACTTACAGGAATTTATAGGAATGGTCAGTACTAAAGTGCATATATTTCAAATTTAGAACAGGCAGATTTTGTCAATTAGGTCAACTGCAGATGTAAAAAAAAAAAAAAAGTTTACTAGTATAACTTAAATACATTGTATCACTACTTCTTCAAATATTATTTCCAATAAATTGTCAATCTAGAGTTCTAAAACAGATGTTACTTTGGTCTTCTGTCACAACAGCTTTACATAGCAAAGAATAATTCTTTCTTTATATGCTACTTCTTACGTTGTACTTTGTTTTAAAATATTCAGGCCATGCTTCACAAAATATTTAAGGTAACACCACTGGAAAAAAAGTTTTGCTTTCCTGTTGCCTTCAGGTTCTCTCCTGCTATGTACAAATACAGCAGTTTGTGAGGCTAAATAGTAAATCACATGATGGATTTGGATTGGAAGTAAATGGGGTGGTAGTGTTTATTTGTTGTTCTTTCTTTTTTTGCCTCTCACCATGTCATATCCAATTTAATTTCAACCTGGATTATATTCCTGGCCCAAATCGCTGCTTTTGCACAAGTGTTTATGATGGAAAAAGGGTTAACGCTTAAAAAAAAAAAAAAAGAGGAATTTTTGCAGGATAGCCATTTATGGCCTTCCATGTATTTTCTCATTTTGCAAGAATTTATTTTTGTTTTTTAAAAAAAATGTTGCACAGAGTAATGACTTCTATGAATGATTTTGTGTAGGTGAAGGCAAGAAGGCTAGAACATGTAATTTACTGTAATTTTTTTAAAAAAAGTATTTATCTTCCTTAAGAAGCTAAATATTTTTCCTGATATGTGAAATTGATCTCTTCATTTTCACTACTTCATGTTCTCGCAGAATGATAAATTGGATTCTGGAATAGCTTGGTCATCCTTCAGTGTTCTTACTTGGTAAAGTTGAATTATGTAAAAATGTTACTGTTTATATAAAAAAACACTTCAGAAATGTTTAAAAAATTGCTGTCAACTGTTCATGTGAATCCCACAGAAGCTTTCTTTTATTTTAATTCTGTAATATTACTTGTGCCACAAAAATATTAAATGTATTTATTGGTATTTTCCTTTTTGTTATATTTTCATAAGTCTGTATTTAAAAATCCTACCTGCTACTTCTGAAAGATTGTTTTTTCTGAACGTTAGTTGTTTAAACATTTTTTTGAGTCGAGTCCTATGAGGAACCAAAAACTTTAGTTTAGTTGACATCGTTGGCCATTGAGCAGGAGTTTTGAGGAATGTCTGTGTAGTGACAGTAAGCTGTGATATTTTGTTGTCATTATTGTTACCTGTTCCTGGTAAGAGTCACATAGAAACCCTGGTATTCATGGTGCTACTGTAACTCTAGCTTGGTTTTTAACCTCTTTCACTAGAAGAATCTTCAAGTTTACTGTATCAAGCACACCTTTTTGTGGATTTTTTTTTCCTGTCAAGCAGAAAAACTACTCTGTCAAATTTCAGTTTGCCTCCCTGCTTCACTTTTTTTTTTTGAGATTTTTTTTGTGGCATTAAACGTAAGGGGGAAAGAAAAATTTTTGAGTTCCTCTTACCATCTCCTATCTTCACTGAAGGAGAGAATTCGTATTTCAGTCTAATTCAACCTGAATTCTTCAACTCTCATAAATACGTATTATGCTTATATGCAGCATCTTAAAAGATCATTATGTTGCCACTTTTGTTCAGAGGAATAAATATTTTAGTATAGTTTTATGTAATGGGTTAAAGCATGGGCTCTGCCTACAAATGAATCTTCACAGCATGAATCATGGTCATCCTTAAGACCATTATAGCCATTTGAAAAAAATATATATGTTTATGTCCTAGCAATTCCAAAGTTGTAAGTGACTTAACACTTATCAATAGGCCTATTCTCTTTTCATATTTGTGGAAGGCAGCAGACATTCTCTACTACAGTAGCTGCATTAACAGTCTAAATTTTCAGCCAGAGGAATATAATGTAACAGAAGCAATTCTAACTTTTCTACAGCATAAATAAAGGAATATAAGGAAATCTCTCTTTGGGAAGGAAAAAAACACATTTATTCACTCTAGAGAGTTTACTAATCCTTAAAATGTTATTTTATATGGGATTTTTTCTCTATCTAAGGCCCTATTTCATATATTTTGCTTACGTTATTCAGCAGTCTTGCCCCAGTAACTCCTATATGTGTTAGTCTGTTTCAAGCAAGCTTGAAAAAGATGTCTGAGATGGCTGTGTTCTTCTTTCACGTTATGTAAAAAACAACAACAAAAAACAGTGATTAGATAAAGAATAGGCATCAAAGTTGCTGTCAGGATTGGGAGGGGAAAAAAATGTCTGTCTATTAGGTTTGGCAGAACCTGGTCTGCTGTTCATTGTGCACGTACTGGTTGGCCCATGAGCAGATACGTAGGTCCAAACTACATCCTGTGGGGATCATATGGGAAATTGGGATGAAACTGGGATTTTTGCAATTGCTGGGGTTTAGGAGGCAAGGAATATAAAAGCACAGAAAGCAAGTCTCATTGTTTCCAATTTCATGGGGCATTGTGTGTATACAAGCAACACTGAAAGCTTACCATTGTTGACTGTAAACATTTTAATACACTTCTTTATTTCTTTTACAAACAGATAACAGAAATTTGCCTGGATTAACACTGAACTGAATGCATCTGAACTGAAGGAAATGTTTTAAGATTGGTTTCCTGCCGGGAGTTGTACAAAAATGGTGCACTGAGGGTTCTGCTGCTTCTGGGAAGACAGTAACTGTATATTTATACTGCAGTTTACTGGTCCACAAAAAACAATGTAATAACAAAGCTAACAGTAAATTTATGTAACACTAGTGGTTCCCCTCCCCCTGACTGGACATGAGTGATCAAAGGTCTTTGCAAGAAGATAAGCACAAAATTAGCAGAACTTCCTCAAAGTTCAGGGAGTCTTCAAGAAGCATGCAATCTGATGATTATTTTGCAAGAAAGCTTAAAGCTTTGAATGGTAGCATGGGTCCTCCTGTTTCTTCAAATGTATCTAGCAAAGCTGAAAATAATCAATCCAATGGTACACCAGCTGTGCCTAAAATGGGTGTTCGAGCAAGGGTATCTGAGTGGCCGCCTAAAAAGGATTGCTCTAAGGAGTTGAGTAAAGCTGCTTGGGAAAGCAGATCTCCAGCTAGTTACGAAAGTGTTGGATCAGTACATCCAAATGGACAAAATGACCAAACTGAAGGGCAGCAAGAAGAACTAGAACTGGAATTTGCAGAGGGAAGATATTCTATTGGAGATCTGTTTGTTCATTCCCCTCAAAGGGGACTTCATCCCATTAGGCAAAGAAGCAACAGTGATGTGACGATAAGTGATATTGATGCTGAAGATGTGTTAGACCAGAATGCTGTTAACCCAAATACTGGAGCAGCCCTTCATCGAGAGTATGGAAGTACTTCTTCAATTGATAGACAAGGCTTGTCTGGAGAAAACTTTTTTGCAATGCTAAGAGGATACAGAGTAGAAAACTTCGAACATAAAACCCTTGCTCCATTTGGATTTTCCGAGTTTTTCCACTGTGATCCTACCGTTTCTCCAAGTCTGCATGCTGCTGCACAGATTTCCAGGGGAGAATTTGTCAGGATTTCTGGTTTGGATTATATGGATAGTGCGCTGCTTATTGGTCGAGACAGGGAGAAATCTTTTAAGAGGAGACTAAAATCAGAAACAGTAGAAACATCTCTATTTAGAAAATTGCGAACAGTTAAAAGTGAGCATGAAACCTTTAAGTTTTCGTCTGATCTGGATGATAGACTTGACAGAAATGTGCGTTCTTGGAACTGTCAGAAGTGTTTTGCACATTATGATGTTCAGAGCGTTTTGTTTAACATCAATGAAGCAATGGCTACCAGAGTAAACGTGGGAAAAAGAAAAAATATAACCACTGGGGCTTCAGCTGCATCACAAACTCAGATGCCAGCAGGCCAAACAGGAAACTGTGAATCGCCTTTGGGAAGCAAAGAGGATCTCAATTCAAAAGAGAATTTAGATGCTGATGAGGGTGATGGGAAAAGCAATGACTTAGTACTGAGCTGCCCTTACTTCAGGAATGAAACTGGTGGAGAAGGAGATAGACGGATTGCACTTTCCAGGGCAAATTCAGCATCTTTTTCTTCAGGTGAAAGTTGTTCTTTTGAATCCTCTCTGAGTTCTCATTGCACAAATGCTGGTGTTTCAGTACTGGAAGTACCAAGAGAAAACCAGTCAATTCACAGAGAGAAAGTGAAGCGTTACATCATAGAACATATTGATCTTGGAGCGTACTATTACCGCAAGTTCTTCTACGGAAAAGGTAAGTTTTTGTAATGCAACTGATTTGAGGTGTGCATGCATTAGATTTTTCTTGCTTATTATTTTTTTCTTCTCTGTAGGAGTACCTAAGTATCACTGAGGATATTGAAACTCTTTACTAAAATTAAGCCTCTTAATATCCCTCTGGGAGAGCAAGAATCAGCAACCAGTGGGTTATTTATAAAGCTAAACAGTATTTGTCTAAGTTAACTAAGTGTGGTTTCATTTAGATCAGTAGGTAAATTAACTTCTCTGTACCAAACTTTCTTGGAGGGCAGGAGGAAAAGTTGACACTTATATCCAGCAAATGTATTGGAAATACTGATACCTGGAGTGGAAATCAATATTTCTTAAAAGGTGTTTCCATAAGAGGAGGTTTTATTATTGAGGCTCCTCATTGCCTTCTAGATTCCACTGTTATCTTGTGTCTTTGGGGCCTTTCGTACTGTACACATGTATGCATGCGTGTATGCATACCCATTAAACAGAGAGCTTTTGGTGATATTTAGTTTTTGAGCCTAAATAAGGTTGTTCTGTGACTTTCTCATAGCCTTTTATCCTATTCTTTTTGGATATGTTCAAACTGCTAAACAGCAGGGTACCCTTCTGAACTGAGTAACTAACTTGGCTTGAATCGTTATTCAGATAAGCGATTTCCTCTTAGACCGACCTACTTTGTATTCAGGACTGCATCGTGCAGTGTGTGTGCAATGCCTGTTTTTGTGGGACAGAGAACCCCAAACTACCTCTCTAGCCTTTCCATATTATGAGTTGTAGCTCAATCTTTTCGCTGGTATTAAAAGAAAGAAATGCTTCTGTCCTTAAAAAGATTGTTGGCTACTGCCTGAGCCTTCCTGAAACCATACTTACTTTGCCTTCTAACTCTATTTCAACAGCAAGAAATGAGCACTGTGCTGTGCTCCTTCCTCCTGTGACCCTTCACAAGGGACTTGAAATAGGGTCCAGTACAGTTTCACAATATGATAGAAACCTAGAACATATATCCTGTAAAAAAACAAACAAACAAACAAAAACAAACAAACAAAAAAAAAAAAAACAACAAAAAAAAAAACAATGCATTTAAAAGAGAAGGAAGAAAGAATCTGGATCTGTGATGTAGAAGGAAGAAAAAGCCCCGTAGCTAAGCAAGGATGGGCAGTAAATTCAAAGGTACAAAATGACTTTAAGTTAGGTTGCAAAGGGTCAAAAAATGTTGAGGGAGTCAAGAGTGGAAGAGAATGAAGGGAAATTTCTGAGAAAAGGTGGTATGCTTTTTAAGGGACAGAGAAGAGAGAATTGGCATAGATGGAAATGACTGACGAGGATTAAGCCAAATAAAAGAGGACTAGTTTGTCAAATGCTTTTATGATGGAGGGGGGTAGGAGTAACAGGTTCCAAAAGGCTGACCGTATTTTTTGTGTGAGAAGAAAAATCCCCCTGGAGAGAGAAAGAAAATACAAAGAGAAACCACTTTAAATATGCTTTAAATAAAACTAATGACCTTTCTGGAAAGTTGATGCAAATGTAATGAGCTTTAATTAACTTCTGTTCTTGTATTAGGCACATATGATCTCTTGACTAAAGTAAAGTATGCTTATGTTAGTATAGCATTAAAAACTTAAGGAATAGTATCTGAGTATTATACTACGTGGGACAAAACTCTGGGAATGTAAATTGTTATTGTCCTCGTTAATTGTTCTGTAGGTAGCATTCTTCAGGAGTAAATATTGTGATGCATTTAATATTCAGTAATAAGCTGTTACCCTCTTGCCTTTACAGCTATCTGTAAGCCATGCCCTGTTCCACATATTTTTTTATAGAGCTGTTAACAGAAGCTACCCAAGAGAAATCTGTATTGGAGAAACTCCTTAGGAGTGAGAGTGAGCAAGTCAAGGCAAACAGAGCAAAAACTCAATTTTCAGTATCTGTTATCTGAAGGGATCGGGCTTTTGGGAATCTCAAGATTACTTCCAGCTGAACATAGTTTTTACCTAAGCAAAGTTTATTGTGGGTAGAGGAAATAAAACGGGCATTTTGCCTTAGGCAACAAAATGTCTTGCTGCTGTGCTGATCTCTTGTGTAAGAAAAAGTGACATTTATATGCATACTGAGTCTTACTCAATGCTATTCCATGACAGTGAGCTCTTCTAGCTGACTGT
Source organism: Cygnus olor (assembly GCF_009769625.2). Lineage (NCBI taxonomy): Eukaryota > Metazoa > Chordata > Aves > Anseriformes > Anatidae > Cygnus > Cygnus olor. The sequence goes on along the minus strand of NC_049171.1, from coordinate 79,218,886 downwards.
TCATTGAATTGTAGATTTAATAGCACAGTTGAATTTAGCAAAATAATTGTGGAAGGATGAAATGAAAATTTAGCAAACAATAGTCACTTGTATATAGAGACACATGCAATGCTACTGATTTTCTTTGCCTTTAACAAGATATCTGTGAAAGAGAAACAACTTTCTGCATATTTGATTTAGTTCACAGTTTTGTAATTGGCACTTGTCAGCATACAAGTTTTATTTCTGTTTTAAGATGCATGGAAGAAACACCCTGGCATGTGTAGCACTAATTATTCCATTCCCTTTCAAGAAATGAGAGATTTGGAATTCAGTCTTCTGAAATGAGCTCTAGTTTTATACTGCATATTTATAAGCTTTGTAACTATTGTTAAAATCAAATCCAACAAGACTGATGTAAAATATGTTAATGTTTATGGAAAATATATTCTCAGCTTCCAGTTAAGGTTTACAAAAGCTAAAATATTTTATCTTTTGGTTTTGATTTATTAATGGTGTCCTTTGGTGAGCTACATATTTTGTGGGATAGAATGGGATGAGAAGAGGGAAAAAATTGTGATTTTTTTTTAAGGATAATTGAAATGTTGAAATGTCATCATGAGTCCTTTTCCTCTTGTGTGATTTATCCTCATAATACCTCAAGACTTGACTGTTATTACTGTGCTTTTTATTTGTGGAATGCTTGCAACTATTTCTTAATGTTATCGTGTCTGTGTGCTGATATCAAACTGCAATAATGACCTAAAAGAAATATACAGGCTTATCAAGTTTTTATGTTAACTCAGTCTTGTATAGGTAAAACCTTTTTGATTAGAATGAAAGTTGGCAACTATTCCTCAAAATGAAGAAGTAAAAAATAGGAGTATTTTACTGTCTCTCTTTGAACAGCTAGAAAACAGAACTTATTTTCCTCTTTTATCTCCAGTAGACACTATTAAATCAGTAAGTAAATTCAACAGACCTTCATGAGTTTATAGTTTGATATTAAAAACCAGCAAATAAAGCACCAACCTTGAATTAAAAGTTTTCTCCACATCCTGCAATATCAGTACTAGTGTTATTTTCAAATTTACTTCAGTTTCTGCAATTCCCATTCTTGAAACTATTTTACCATTTTTTAATATATGTTCATAACATCTTTAGTTTTGTATCTCTTATGTTGTACAGGAAGTTAGCAGGCATCTGCCAAGCTTGCATTTTTCTGCTCAGTAATATAGCTGCCAAAAAATCTAGTAACTGTGGAATACCGTTTTCTATATTTACATCAAAATGTAAGGCTGTAGAAACCTTGAGACGTTTACCCCTTGTCAAAGCCTGAATATGCAGCTGTGGGAAGCTTTAATGTTGAAAGTATTTGGCCTCTGATTATCACTCTCAATACACAAACACGCACAAATTAATATTGTTATGGTCTGTAAAATCCAGTTCCATTAGCCCATTAAGGTTCCAAGTTTTATTTTAACACTAGAAGTAGGAGACAATCCATGCAGGTAGAATGCCGGAGATGGGGAAGGAGGGGAGGAAAGTAGGTGGTGAGCAGGTCTGTTACTTCATTGCTATTTAAAACATGGAATTATAGCATTAACCAGATTGGAGGAAGTTTCTGGAGATTGTCCAGTCCAATTCCATGTTTAAAGCTAACTTTACAGGTAGGTTCTGCACAGCCTGTTCAGAACCTTTTCCCTCTAGCTTCTGACCAAGGATGGAAAATTCACAGACTCTCTGGCAACCTGCTCCTGTGTTTGATTCTCCTCAGTGAGGGGCTGCATCTTATGACCGTGGCATCTTGTACTTTCTCTCTGTATCTTGGAGAAGAGTCTGGCTGTGCCTTCTCTGTAACCCTCCATCAGGAAGTGGGGTGCTGCAATTAGAGAGAGTTTGTCCCCAGCCTGTGCTGTTTCATGGGCTTTCTCTGTCTCAGGTGTAGTTCTATGCTGGCCTTCATGAGGCTTTTGTCAGTCCATTTTCTTAGGTTGTCAAAGTCCCTCAGAAATGCAGCTTTAGTGTATAATAATTTTAATAGTAAATAATATTTTTTGTTGCTACAATTATTTTTAAATGGGATTTGAACACTTTCTAGGAGATTCGTGTTTCATTATGCTTTTTTATTCTTCATTCACTTTTATGCAAAAGAACATCAGAATTACTTTGGAATAGATGAAAATCTTGGACCTGTAGCAGTCAGCATCCGGAGGGAGAAGGTTGAAGATGCTAAGGAAAAAGAAGGATCTCAGTTCAACTATCGGATAGTTTTCAGGACAAGTGAGGTAATATTCTTTCAGCAATTCTGCAAAGGAATTGGAATGTTAACTTAGAATACTGGTTGTTTGTCTGGGGATAGGTTGCTGACTTGGAAAGTAAATCTGTTAATGGGAAAGGGATGTTCGCCTGGAACAAAGTTTTCCTCTTCCCTGCTATGTAAATTTTTTTTCTTTTTGAACAGGCATCCAAAAGGAGGTAAGTTGGCTCAAATTACATATCTCCAAGACTTAAACAGAGGAACAGATAATAAGAACTAAACTGAAGATAAGTTTTGATCAAGTTGCTAGATGTTATGGTTCTAATTGTAGGAATAGAAGATTAAGAAAAGAAATGTACGGAAAATGAGAGGGGAAAAATATGAAAGCTTATACTACAACTTAAATGTACTTTTTTGTGTTCTGTTTCAGACTACTTTCTTAGAAGCTTTCTTCTCAGAGAAATGTTTTTATACACTTTATATAATTTGTGGAAGGAATATTTCAAGTCCCTGCAGAGGGGAAATGGAGAAGTGCCAAAGTCTTCCCCCTGGTAACCAACGATAGGATGCAAGGGAATGGCACAAAGCTGCGCTAGGGTGTTTCAGACTTAGATATTAGGAAAAATTTCCTTATCTTAACGGTGGTCAGACACTGGAACAGGCTTCCTAGCAAGGTGGTTGATGCCCCATGCCTGTCAGTGTTCAAGAGGCGTTTGGATAATGCCCTCATCAATATGCTTTAACTTTTGCTTAGCCCTGAAGCAGTCAGGCAGTTGTACTCAATCTTTGTAGGTCTCTTCCAACTGAACTTTTTTATTCTATTATATTAATATGTTAATAAGACAATTATTTTTATTTATCTGGCAGAATAGCTTTTGTGATCGTTGTAGAACGGCATTTCTCTTCATTTTTATTTCAAGCCAATTAGTGTCTGTTGCAAAAGCAATTTCTTGTTTATGACAGCAACTAGATTTGATTTGTATAAAAATACACAATGACACAATGTTAACTGTCCTTAGGACTGTTGCTTTTTATTGCTATTATAACACAGGGAAGTGTTCCTGATGCCTCTTCGTTCATGTGCTTTTACAAACAGATGTAGAAACATTTTTTAAGGCTAGGTTTTTCCTTCATTGCCATAAAAAAGAGGCCTCTCTGTGTGAGGAGAGTGGTGATTTAGCTGACTCACTACTAAGAAACATCCCTTTTTGCAAAATCCAATGGCGATAAAGCAGAGTGGTTTAAAAAACAGGTAGTTAAGGTAAATGAAGGTGCCATTAGTTGTAGCTTACCTCACCTGTCCAACCTCACATTCAACTACTGTGTTTCTAGGGTAGTATGGCATTAAAATTAATAATTTTTAGTTTTTCTGCTGTTTTGAAATTCTTTTTCTTTTTTTGAAAAAAATCTTAGGAATTGGAATAAGTTAATAAGATCATCAGTGAATTTCTTTAAACAAAAAACTTAGAAACATAGAGTCATCGAGGTTCGAAAAAGACCTCAAGATCACGAAGTCCAACCATCAACCTGACCTACTGACTCCCATCACTAAAGTGTGTCCCTTAGTGCCACATCTTCATGTATCTTAGATATCTCCAGAGATCCCGTTTCAATGCTTAATCAACTTCTCTGTAAGGGAATTCTTCCTGATATCCAGTCTAAACCCACACGGGTGCAACTTGAGACTGTTTCCTCATGTCCTATCGCTTGTCACCTAAGAAAAGAGACTGACACCCTCCTTGCCACAGCCTCCTTTCTGTTAGTTGTAGACGGTGATGTGGTCTCCCCCTCAGCCTACTTTTCTTTAGACTGAATGACCTCAGTCACTCTTCATAAGTCTGTTTTTCTAATCCCTTCACCAACTTCATTGTTCTTCTCTGCACACACTCAAACAACTCTCTTTTCTTGTAGTGGAAGGCCCAAAACTGAACACAGTATTTGAGGTGTGGTCTCGCCAGAGTCACATACAAAAAGACAATCACTTCCTTAGTCCTGTTGGCCACAAATATGTCACTGAGACAATAAGAGCCTGTTTACTTTTTAAAAGTCATTTTGTAATCTTTTTTACTGGTTTAAAAAATTGAAAATATGGATGTCTTTCTTCCTACTCTTTCTTCAATGCTTTTTATAAAACCTGAATATCTTTTAAGTCTTTGTAGTATTAGAATTAAAAATGTTTTGTACCTTTATTGCAGCTTACTACGCTTAGAGGAGCAATTTTAGAAGATGCTATACCATCCACTGCAAGGCATGGCACAGCAAGAGGTCTGCCTCTCAAAGAGGTACTAGAATATGTAATACCAGAACTGAGCATTCAGTGCCTGAGGCAGGCTTCCAACTCACCCAAAGTACCTGAACAGCTGCTTAAATTGGATGAACAAGGGGTATGTAGGATATGACTTTTATTTAAAGAGTAATTATTTTTTTTATTTTTTGGGAGGGGGGAATCTTAAATATTATGAAGGTAATATTGAAAAACATGGATCTCTAATGCAAATTAATCACTTTCTTGATTTTGCCAATATTTACTCAGAGTGTGTTTTCATAGACAAAATGAGATTTGAATTTCTAAGCAAATTGTTTTTTAAATATATTGTAGCTTAAGAAAAATGATTAAGACTATAGTGATTCTCTTTATACCTGTGAGTGGGAGAAAGATCATGACTGAACTTTTAATAGTCCACAGTCTTTTTTGTCCTTTACTATGTACAAATGTTGAATGCAAATGAAAACACATCTAATATTTTATTAATACTGCTTACAGGTAAGGTGGAAAAAGGGTATGATGTATTAAGTCTCTGCATCTAAATCTCTGCATTTTTGTGTTTTTTTTTTTAAACACTAATTTTCTGATTAACTTGCAGTAGTTTTAGTAGAATAGAATGCTTCTGGGTTCAGACAACTGAAATTGTGGTTGAGACTATGTAATGAATTAACTGCACCAGCAATGAAATATTCATATGCTTTAAATTTGGAGAGACAAATGATGAAGTTTATTGGGTTTGATAAAGTGAATCTGCTTTATTAAAAACTAATAAGTAAATTCAAAGCTTCTGAATAATTTGGAAGGACAGGTTTATGAAGGCTTTTAGTTCAATTTTAGAAACCATGCTTTATGTTTATTTAAAATAAAGATTGCATTTTCAATGCAAAAGTCAATATCTGTCTGTTGAAGTTGAAGCAGCTGATGAATCCAGTTGATTATAATGGTGATATAACTTTTTTTAATGCTTATTCAGTTTCAAATGTAGCGATTGTGTGAAACATATTGGTGTCTACCAGAATTGTCTTCTCCTGTGACTGTAACAATTGCTTAAAACAAAGCAGAGGTAGACAGAGGAAGAGAATTTCTTTTTTTTGGGGGTGGAATATTAAGCTAGTTTTGTATGTATGTTTTACTACTTTTGTTCATTGAGAACTTTTAATTGGAAATTAATTTTGTCCAATGTCCTCATTTTTTCCTGTGTTTTTCAGTGTTTCTTGTAAAACAATAAAAGGAAATCATTAGCACTCTCCTCTGAATATGAGTTCCTAATCTCCTGTTGCTCCCTGTCTTTCCTGTCTGAGCTCCAGAGTAAGTTTAGGTTCACGTAATAAATAATAATTACTACTTAGAGGGGTTGGATGTTCTAGGCAGCGTAGAGTACATCTTTATTTGACCGCAGTGGAATATTTCCCAAAACTCACTAAGCATTTCCCCAAAATTGGAAATGGAGATTGTCCATTGAACCAACCAGTATATTTTTAATCATTAACTCTTAAAACTCTTAATTTTGAGAAACAGCAGTACATAGCACTGAATTTTATTCTGTGTGCTCAGTTCTGAAAAATTCAATCCTGTTATGAAATGGGCTGTCACCAAGCAAAATGTAATATTAATGTATCTTACATACTGCTTATTGTGAGATAATTACTTGAATATAGAGAGAAAGCTGTGCATAGAAGTGGCATGAGATCCATTTATGTTTTTAATCCTCTTATGTACTTCATGCCTTCAGTTTTTTAATCAACCAAATATAAAAAGAGTTACGCTTGGTAGCCGAAAGTGACAAGTGGCTGAAATGTCATGAATTTAAAAATATGAATTGTGATCTAGAGGATTAATACGATTACCAGAATAATCATTTTCAATAAAACTGTATTAAATATTTGCATAGTTCTTCAGCAAACTGAAAACTGTTTCAGTTCTGTGAAACATGCAGAGAAAGAGATGAGTAGTTCTCAGTGAAATCTATTGTGGGTTGTGGAAGAAACATGTGGCTAAAACTCTATCCCTAAAATGACAGTAGAAAATAGATGGACATTGGATGGTTGACCTAATTTGAGAATGTAAGTAATTCCAAGTTATTCTGGTATATGATGATCAGCATTAGGTTTGACTCTAAATTTACAGGAAAAGTCAACAATTTATCTACAATATAGACAGGATTTTTTTCTCCAATTCCCGCCCCCCCCCCCCCCCCCCCCCAGATTCCCCTCCATATTTCTGCTAATGGTTTATTGTATATGGTTTTTGATGGTTTTGTTTGTTTTTTTCACATCCCTTTGAGAATGCTTGCTTTTCTCTAGAGCAAAGTTTACAAAAAGCGCAAAGAAAATAGGAACTTTGAATGCAGGGATATTTAGTTGCTATTGAGGTTCCTTGCCAGAAAAACTCTAAAGTCTTCACATGGTGTAAGTCATCAATTTGTTGTTGTTACACAATAAAGAATCTGTACTGTACAAGAAGACAAGATGCCAGGATTCAGTAGTAAGTAATTCTGACTAAACATGGTCAGTTTGAGTCTGGAGGGACTTCTATGCACACTTAATACAAATTATATACCCAAGTGGCTAAATTAGACGTTTTCTGATGTCAAATATTTCTTATTCAGAAATCATGAAATCAGAACTGTGTCCGAAATTCTTTACTTAAACCTGTATAAGCACGCAATGCCATTCCATAACTGGCAACTTTGTTTGTTTTAAGTATTCTGACATTGATATTCTGACATTTTTCACATCAGTTAATGGCCCATATAAGACGCTCCCAAACCTCATGTACATACAGCTTTCTTAGGCATTGACTTTCTAAAGGTACCTTGATTTCTGTTTCTGCAAAGCCCCATTGATTCTGAGTTGAGTCACTTTGCTTAAGTCTGTATATTTTGTGGACGTGAGTTCTCCTAGCATGCAGTCGGAGGTTCAGATTATTGCAAGTGTGCTTGCACTGGCTGTCTTGTTTAGGAATAGTAGTGTTGGTAGAATCAACTTTGTACGTAATTGTTGAGCGTTTGCAATACTTGTCCATGAAGTGAAAACGCAGGATTAATTCCTTCATGGACTGGGCAGTATCATATCTTTACCATCTCCTAGTACAGTGTTTTAACTAGGAAATGCTAGGATGTTTGGAGAATAGAGATATACTTCACTCCTGTTTAGAATTATACTGATACTTAAGATCTAATTCAAGAATCACTCATCTCCTTGGAAAGACAGAAGTGTGACCGTCTATTTAAGAATGGAGTATTTTGCCTAAGTGGTTCTCTAACTTGCCTTTCATTCTTACTGTTAGTTGTTGCCCCTATTGTTGATGGCTCAGTTAGCGTTTAACTTCTCCATTCCTCTGTTCTCGTGCAAAGTCAAGGAAATTAACTTAAATTCCCTGTGGTTTAAGTTAAGCTATTTGACACTGAGCTGGGGTAGAGGTGGCAATGTGCTTACAATCATTTTAATTTTCTGCTGGAAGTGTTAAGTAACAGTGCTGTTTCCTATAATCTGAAGTTTATAAGAGCAGTTTTTCCAGCTTCCTCCACAAAGTGTTCATGCTAGTTTTACACTGAATAAATAGTTTCCAGTGTGTGATTTGGAACACTTTATTAGATACCTAACTCTCCCCAGGCACTGTTTCAATATGGGGCAGACAAAGAAACATTTCAGATGACTATTATATATGCCAATCAAAATGAAATGACAAGAGCAAGCTGGGAGCAACCCAGCCCTTTCCCTGAGGTTAGGGGTCTGACTCAGGCATCTCTAGTGATTCTGTCTGTGGCCTTCAAAAAAGCTTCGTTAATTTGGACATCTTAGGGATTTTTTTATATGTTGGTAGTGCATGAAGGTAAATAATTAAACCAACAACATTGCCATTAAACCTTTAATTTCATTAGAGACATTGAAAAGGAACTCTAAAAAGCAGTAGCATCTTGAAGACACAAAAGAATAGGTTAGAAAAATCATAGTAAAGCTCTTACTCCTCCAGGAATGTTGAAGATTTGGATAGTGATGGTTTTTTTGTTTGTTTTAATTGATGCTTGGCAACTGCCTTATTTATACTCAACTTTCCACTTCAAGTGGAGAAATGCAGCATTTATTGAAGTAGGAAGATTAAAGATTATTTGAGGTTTGGAATTATATCTTTGACACTTTTTTCTTTCATTTATGTATATTTTCTTGATTCAGTCTTTGTGTTCTAGTCTTACAAATTTTCCTAGAAATTGCTGTGATAAAACATCAGTGCAGTAGCATGTCTGTGAATTGGAGTTTTACAATATACTTAACACAGCTGACCGTGTTACATATGACTTACGTGAAGCAGACTGTTCTTGTCACCTTTGATTTAATAGGAATTATATTTATCTAGTCTTTCAGATTTTAGACACTAATCCTGAAGTTTGATTAAGAGAAGTCTGTACAGCTGGAGAGTTGAGTAGCATGTATATAGACAAATGTTTTAAGGGAATCTGGTGTGACTGATGGTCTCTGTCAGTTTGTGAAGCTCTAATAGTTGTCAGTTAAGAATAATAGCGCTAATACATTCACATGGAGGTTCCCAGTTTGTCATCTTAAGTACGCAAAAAAGCTAAGAAAACAAGACAATGCTCTGATTGAGAAATAGTCATGTCTTTTTATATTAATATCCTAGAGTTGAGAGTCTAGTTTGTTTAAGAAAACTCTTAACTGAAATCAGATTTCTAGATTGAAGTATGCTGTACTTTGGACAGCTTGTGTTTACATGTTAAAACCTTTGAAAATAGGGAATAATACTTTTACAACGGACAATTTTATGGGGTGGACAAAAGATTTATTGAACAATAAAACAAATTATTGTTTGGAGACTCTGTTTTTACAATGTCTTGTGAGAAGCAGGTTTTCTGAATGGCTGCTGTTATGTAATTAGAAAGTTTACAGAGCGGAAAGTTCACATACAGGGATCGGTTTGGCTCAATTTTTAAAGGTAGAAATAAAGGAAAATAAACTCACCTTGTTTTAATCTGAGAAAGAACACAAGTTCACAAAAATTACCAGTTAAATTCCTCATGCTATAACATGCAGTAGAGATTATGCTTCTGTAGATAACTAAGTCAAAAGTCTTCAAGTACTGTCTTTAGCTATTTGGATAGCGTCAATCCAGTTTTCTTTCAAGATTTGTATATGTTGCGGGTGTTTGTTTTTCATGGTGACTTCATTTCCCAAATCAGAACACTTAAGTTTTCATTTTTCAATATTTTCTGCCAGACATGGTAACAGTGTCAATATTTTTTATTTATTCTAGTATTGATTTCCTGTGCATCTGTAATATTTCCTTTCTTTTTTTCTTTTTTATTCCAGCTGAGTTTTCAACACAAGATTGGTATCCTTTACTGCAAAGCAGGCCAAAGCACAGAGGAAGAAATGTATAACAATGAGATGGCGGGACCAGCTTTTGAGGAGTTCCTTGATCTGCTGGGCCAAAGAGTACGGCTAAAAGGGTTTAGTAAATACAGGGCTCAGCTAGATAACAAAAGTAAGTTATGTTTCTGACCTATGGTAGAAATTACAATTCTTCATTTGATCTTTTGCAAATCCTGTTTTGTGTTTTCATTGTCTTGACCTTGGGTTTTGATTAGTAATGTTATGTGGTAAATAAGGAAGATGAACGTATATCATGCCTTGTCTGAAAGGTTATTTACTTCCTTTGTGATATTAGTAGAACTGAAAATTAAAGCAACTTATTTAATTTGCTTGTACTTAGTTAAGATGATATTAACTATGTGATTTTTGATGTATTTGAGAATTTCACAGCTACATTTTAACATCTTATTCTTACAATGGCAATATAAAAGACAAGTAATTTGAAATCTGGAGTCAGGAAAAGGGAACATTTTACTTATTTCACCTAAACTTCTTTGCTTCTGTTTAACCAACATATATGTTGAGGTTTATATTTGAGTTGCAATCAAGTTTTCTCAGTTTTCTTTTCTCACACATGCACACATTCAAGTTTTATCAGCTAGACAACTTTTCCAATGAATGCACAGTAAGCATGTTAACCTTCTGTAACTGATAAACATTCATCTACCTTACCAATGTATTATTACTATCCACTTCCTCAGGTCTCTCAGTTTCCCTAAGTAATACGGTTCAGCAGTGCAATAATGTGATTTATTTGTACAAACTGTTTTTTTTTGTTTTGTTGTTTTTTGTAGCAAAAATAGGAACTGATATATTGCTGTTAACAAAGTCAACAACATGTTGACACATCTTTATTAGCATTGCTGTTTGTTGCCTTTAAATTCAACTTAACTCATTCTTTTAGCTTAATGTGGTTTTAACGGGATTTTGACAACTGACCACTATATGTTGTGACCTACGGATATCTAGATGTTCATCTACTTCTGTAACATGCGATTTTTTTATATCCTTATTTTTTTACAGTTACTTGTCTATTACATTTGGAATTTTTTATCTACTGTAGATGGCTCGTGGGTAAAAAAAAAAAAAAAAAAAGATTTTTGTTAGCCAAGTAGATTTTTTTAAGCTATTAAATTCTGTTACTTGTGTGCATTTTCCACCTGTCCTTATAATCAAATGGAAAAGTTGCTTGAACTGTTAAAGGTAAGCTGCCAAGAAGGAAGGTTAGAGAGAAATACCTAAAGAAAATTAAGGGAAGATCTTTTCTTGTAAGGGATCTTTTTGCTTTTCAGAGAGTCACAGAGATTTAGGAATAGATAAGTTCCAAGCTTCTCTGTTCTTCCTGCAACCTATTCACCTGATTTAATCTGGTTATTAGGGATCTCTTGCATGTTTTTTGCTACTTAGTCATCGGTCTTCATTTAACTGGAATACATCTGGATTTTTTTCTTTTTTGAAATAGTACACTTGACCACCAACCGGTGTTGTAGTCATAGAAGGATTATCTTTCTGTTATTAAACTGATACTGGCTAGGATGGGTTTTCGCCTCTCCTGTATGCACTAGAAGAGAGACTGAATTCATATTAGAAACTTCTGGAAATGTCCAGTGTGTGTAGCTTGTGGTTAGTGGCCAGCCAATAAAATGTCCATAGGGCACTCTCCAGTGGCAAATGAGATACTCAGAGTTGGTGGAAAACTTCATGATTTGCAATGAAGGGAGACAAGCTTTGCAACTCGAAAATCGTCATGTTCTCCATCTCTAGTAATGGTGGGAAATGGTGAAAAAAATAAACGTAATCCTATGACAGACTGTTCTAGTTTATGACTTACAAGGTGGGAAAGCTGCAATTCTGTAACGATGCCAACCAGCTTGAGCACTACATTTGATTTTATTAATGTTTTTGCCTCTTTGCTTAAATCCATACTTGTTTCACTTTAATAAATTCAGGCTTGATAGAGACGATTACATCATATTTGAGTACAGAATAATAATTCACTTTTCAAAATAATATGTAGAAATATTAACACGCTGCAGATGTCAGACTTGTGGGATGGGTTGACAAATAGGGATGAAAAATTCAAAAGGGCAAAGGGTGTGTGGCTTTGCTTTTTCACCTAGAGCATGACCAAATATCACCTACTAATTTTGACATGTGAAAATATACTGATCTGTCAATAAATTTGCTGTGCTTTAGTATGAACAAATGTTATTGATTGGCACTGCCTACATACCATTCAGTAACATAATTTTAATATTCTACTAATGCTGTATTCTGTTAATGATATTGGCCTATCATAATTTGTTTGCACAGTTTGCAACAAGCAGTATGGAATTAAGAGAGTTCACAAATGTAGTCTTCAGTTTTACATAAAATATAAAATACTGACTTAATTATCATCTTTTTTTTTGTTTTATACTCCTTTTTTAATATAAAGGCACAGCAAGTGTTACAGTGTGTCATAATTATAATTGGAGAATACATTGATCTGACTGCCTGAAGGTTCAGAATAGTGCAATAATTTCGTCTCTAATAGCCACACTTTTGGTAGGCATAATGTTTCTGTAATATTTCTTGCTCAGTTTTGTAGGGCTTGCATTTACTAAGTTTTTCTGTTCACAAATGCTTGACTTGCTGTGTGTTGTGTTGTGTTTTTGTTTTGAGTTGGTTTTGCGTGTCTGATTATTTAATATTTTGGTAAGTGATCCATTCTTTATGGAATGTAGAATGTGGAATGTTGTGGTGGGCTGACCCTGGCTGGTCTGTAAGCCCCCAACCAGTTGCCCACTCACTTGTTCCCCAGTTGGATGAGGGCGAGAATTGGAAAGGGAAAAGTGAGGAAAGACTCGTGGGCTGACATAAAGACAGTTTAATAAGTTATAGGGTGGGGGAATTCACAAAAAAACTCAACCAATCCAAGAAGAAAAGCACCCAAGTGATGCACAGGCAGTCACTTGCACTTCCCAACAGCACACTGCGGCCCAGCCAGTCTCTGAGAAACACCTGCCGTGGGAAAACAATCCCCCACTCCAGTTTTACTGTAGAATGTGACATTATAGGGTATTGAATGTCCTCTCAATTTGAGCCAGCTGTTCCAGCTGTGTCTCCCCTGAAACTCTTGCTTACACCTAGCCTACTCCCAGGGTGAGGGGGTAGACAGAGTGAGAAACAGAGAAGGGCTTGATGCTGTGCAAGCACAGTTCAGCAATAGCTAACACTGATGTGTTATCAACACTGTTTTGGTCACATATAGAAAAAGTACCATATGGACTCCTATGAAGAAAATTAACTCCATCCTGTCTAGATCCAGAACAGATGTGAAAAAATTGGAATATTAACTATAAACTCTTCTCTGCCCATATTTAGTGCATTTTTAATATCATCCAATTCTGAATTGTTAGATCAAAGAATCAGAAAATTTGAGGAAACTTTACTGATTTCATTACTATATAATTTGTGTATTATATATTTTAAAGCGTATCAATCAACTAGAAATGAGGAATTAAAATACTATTATTGGAACATTACAAATGAGAATATTAATGTTCAGTCTTTAATTATGTTACTTCAAGCCTGTAAAGAGAGAAGTAAACTGAAAGAAATTGAAGAAATGTTACAATTTTATTTATATACAATTAAGACAAATATTGGTGTTTCACTTTCATTTAGTAAACAGTGCTTTTCTGAAAAAAAAAGGCTGAAATGCTTCATATGAACATGAATTTATTTTAAAAAGCTGATTTTTCTCAAACTTTTTGAAGTAAAACTAGTATTCAGAAAAGAACAAGGTGCAAAAAAATGACAGTATAACAGTATGACAGGTATAACTTTTTTTCTAAAACGTTAGCAAAGAAATGTTTGTAGTAGCAACCATTCTGTAAATTCAGAGAGAGTCTTAGTAGGTGTTCCCTAAAACATCTGTTGAGTTAGAAAATTTTATCTTGCATAACGTAAGGGACTAAATTTCAAACAAAAAACTTGCTAGCTCATTTCCAAATTCAACATGCTAGATCATGTACTAGATCAAGTACTCCGCTAAGTAGGATGTTGTATAAGAAAAACATGGATTTAAAGGTAAATAATCTACCTTTCTGAATCGCTATTTAAAGGGACTTTTGTGCAATAGCTGTTCAAGATACTTCGACTTTATTTAACATCTAATTGTAAAATAAAAAAATTCAGGGACTAGAGTTGCCAAGATCAATGTAGTTTAGGCAGATATTTATATTTTATAAAATAATTGATTTCCTCCTTCTGTGTCTTTAGAACTCTTTCTGAATGGCATGGAAAAGTTATAATGGAATTAATTTCAACAAGGATTTTAAAATAGAGGAGTGCAGTAATAGCTGCTTTTTTAGCAACATTTAAATATGCTCCCTATTTGTTATGAAACTATAATTCATACACATGAATATTAATGAATTAATTTTAAGTTGTACAAACATAACTGATGAGGTCAATTGTAATATGAACATATTCAAAATTATAAACACACCTAAATATTTTCAAATTTAGGGCTGTAGATATGCACTACAGTTACTATTGAATTTTGCACCTAAGTGTATGTTTGTGTACTTTGAAAAGGAGAGCTAACACAGCCAGACACAGTTTCTTTTTGGAATACCGTTGCTATTAAAAATAAATAAATAAATAAATGAACACTGTAAAAGAGTGCTGCAGGATGCTTTTTGCCGTGGAAGATATAAAATTATACACAAGAAATCAGTGAACATAAAAAGGGAAGAAAAACTGATAACTGCCTTGACATAATACGTTGCTCCCAACCTCCTGCTTTGAAGTTAATTATTCTTACCTAAATAATCCAGACATATCAAAGAAAGTGGATAAAAAAAATTATGGTAAACATTCTGAAATGAGAATTGCATTACTAAACTTCCAAAATGTAATATCATAGATGAAGTGTGTTTTAACAATTTTTAAAAGATCTCAAAATTCCCAATAAAATTATTTTTGCCTTATACTACAATGTATAATGCACATATTTTATGTTTTTGAAATGTCTGATCTTCATTATGTGTTTTATTGTGAGATTTGAGGTAGCACTGTGTCAGTATTTTATTTTTGGTGAAATATGAGATTAGTTAATTGTCTTTATTGACATTTAAAATAATGAATATATGTATATGTATACATTATATAAAAATATACTTAAGTAGCTAAATGTTTGTTCATTTATTTTTATTTCCATGAGATATTAAGACCTAGCAGTTCTTGCCAATATATTCAAAATAAGATCATGTCATAGACAGCTGTCTCTGGGCAACTTCTTGCTGGATCCATCTATGTCATAATATGAAATTAAAGAGATCTTTAGCTGTTTTGTTCTGTTGGAAAAAAAAAAGTTTAAAATTCCATTAATAGATTTAAATCATAGCATGCAAAGAGCATTGTCCTAAAAAGTAATATGAATGTTCTATTTTACTGACCGTCTTATGATTAAATTCATTTTCAGCTGATTCAACAGGAACTCATTCCCTCTATACTACTTATAAAGATTATGAGTTAATGTTTCATGTATCAACAATGCTTCCATACATGCCCAATAACAGGCAACAGGTATGTTATTTAACTTTTCCATTTTCAATATAATTTTACTTGAGAGGTGTTTGAGTTTTTAAGTAATACTGATTTTAAGCTGTATGTTTTTTTATGCGACATCTGCTTTTTTTCTTTTTTCAAAATAATGTAATACATTAGAAAAATCAAAGGATTTTTATATGTATTTATAATTCATTAAGTTACTTCTATACCCTCCATTTCATGGTATTATTACTCAGCATAGTTTCCCCATGGTCAATCAATTATTCTCAAGTTGGGTGGGATTTACACCCTGTGTATGTTTTAAGCATTGGATGGAATAAAGCTTGAAAATAATCGTATGGTTAAAATATGTATGCAATAAGATTTTTAAATGGTTATACTAAGTGTTACTGATCTTGAAATTTTTTGTTAATGTATCAGCTTAGTAATAAATGGCTAGGTGTATCCTTCAATGTGTCTGCTTGTGAAGACAGAAAACTGCAGTGTACTTAACTTTATTCATGGAGAATTCTTTGCTTATGTGGTAATTCAGAATATCATTAAAGCATTAAGGATGGCTAAAAAATAGCACAGCAACCAAAGTGTGCACCAGTAAGGTTATTCTGTCTTGTCTGTCTGAGATGCATGACCAAATTAAAAAGTACAAGCACATTTGGTATAATATATCAATGTTAACACTTAACTTCAGAAACTTTCTGCGCTTCCACTCTGCATTTTCCTAGCCCTGCAGATTAAAAAAAAACAACAACCACAAAAAACTGTTGGTTTTATTCAAATATTATCTCGTTGCAGTGCAAGGTATAAAGGCTTCAGTCATTTTGGAGCGTTGTCATGAAATAAACATGCTATCTCATGTTCTTTGTGAAAGCATACAAAAGTTGTGGTTAGTGTTTGTTAAACCATATGATTTGCATCTTTTGTATCAGTAGATCTCATGAGAAGAAAGACGTGTCAATGCAGCGACAAAAAGATGAAATTATTAAAATTCTTAACGTAGGATAAATGAAAATTGAAATGGAAGAAAGTATATAACATTCATATATTTTAAGTAGTCAGTGCATAATGTTCTGTACTATTTGAAGAACTGTTCCTTGGGAACAGTTAAGACAACTGTGAACTTTATTCCATTACAGTTAGGTTTTAGATGCAGTTTAAAGAAATTAAATTAGGAATAAAAATACAAAAAATTCTTCACCATGTGAATAATATGAATGTTTAGACAAATCACATCTTAGAATGTGTAGCTTTTAGAGGACAGAATGTTCGGCTATATCACAACCCCAGCTGTGCCAGTAGCTAGTGATCAATATATTGGATTGTCATCACTAACTTGAGATTGCTCCACTTCTCTGAACTTTCACTTATGCTTTATTACTGTACAGGATTAATTTAGTAAGCTCTCTGTAATCACTCATAATGGTTTAACTCTTATTTTAAGTTTATGCTTTAATTTGATTTGCACACAAGAATACTTTGCTTTTACACATTTGTAAAATAGTTCTGGTTTTCCTAAGATACTATATGTTTTTAATAACTTGAAGGCTGAGGTTAAAACCTGGAAGGAAATATCATGGTAGAGTCCAAAAAATTGATATGTTTCAAATAACTAGTTTTAATTTATATATTTATTTGCAAAAGACTTTTACAAGTTAGCAAGGCACCAGTGCAGAACTTGTTGCAGTCATAGAAAACTGAATTGTTGGTCTTTGACTGGAAATCACATGTAAATAGGAAAATTTATACACTTATTATGATATAATACACTGAATGAGCTTGCCTTGAAAGGGAATAATGCGTATTTTCATAATTTATCACAAGCACTGACAGTAAATATGACCTTACTTGGATTTTATTACTTTCATCGTCTTTCACGACTTGCCCTTGTTTGTGAGAATGGGATATCCTCTTGACACTATTTCACTAATTTTCATAATTGTTTGTTGTCAGCCTCACTGCTGTGTTGCTCAGCCACCCCCTATTGCTGTCCTTTCGCTTCTTCCTTTGTTTTCCTTTCATTTTCATCGTTTCCTTACATGTCCTTTATAGACAGGTGCTAATTCTTGTATATAGGAAAATCTTCCAATTTTAACTTCATGGCTTCCCCCAGCAACAAATGTTCCTTTCCACAGAGTGTTTTAGTAAGCACTCATCATTGTCACTTTAACAGGTTCAATACTTAGTAGAAGCATCATGTTGTTATTCGTCACTTTCTTGGGATCAAAATAATGTGGCAGTTTTCCAGGTTCAAGTAGTATACCTATCTGAAGACCCCCCCACATTATTTTTAGGTGTTGGGATCTAGTGGTATTTGTACAGCATGGACACTGTCTTAATGAAGTGTGACAAGTGCACCCAAATAACCAGGATTTAGCCAGCCTTAATGTTCAAAAAGAATGTATAATCACTGTTAAATTTTCTTCTATTACAGTATAGTTCTGAAATGCATACTGGAATGTGAAATCTATCAACTGTGTTATTTTTCACAAGCTAGAATAAATTGGATTAGGTCTTTTTCCTTGAGCTGTTTTAGATGCTGAAGACCCCAGTTGCAGTTGCATCAGTTGTGCTCGACACAGAGAGACACTTACAGGTGCTATGGAATGTGAATGTTGTTTGTCTCTTCAGAATTTGTCTAACTATGTTGCCAAGTAAGGGGAAATTAGGGACTACAATAACTTTCCTTTTGGATTCTATTAGCAATGAAGACCCCCATTCAATAGATAGTTTTTGCTAGCGTATTGTGTATGTACTAGCAATGAGGTTATTGCGCCCTATACACGTCCTTTGATTGATAATGACTGGACAAGATACTGAGTCACTCACTCTTAATCATCTAGAAATAAGACCTTCAATGAGCAGGCACTGAGCTTTTCTTAGATTCCACATACCTGTGAGCCAAAACCAGGCCACACCAGAACTGTTTGTTGCTTCTTCCAGGACATAACTACGCCCTGCTTGGTCACTGATCAGGACATCCCTCTAGTTTTAGAGCCAGCAGGAGATCCAAAAAGCAAGGTAATTTTTACTTTGGCTGCAACATAGGCTCGGAACTTTCAAATCAGCTGTTCCTTCCCTAGGATAGAAAAGACTACCTGCCCTGGTGTGGCCATTTCCTTTTCCTTCCCTGGCCTTTTTTTCAAGTCATAGTTCAAGGCTTTCTCCTTTAAACGTTACCTTTGCAAATTCCCTTTCCAAATGATTCCTTTGCAAATTTCCCACTTACACATTTGTAGTCTGCCTCTGTACACATGGTTAGACCTAATTAATCCACATCAATTCAAATAATCAATTTTCACTTGGTTTGATGAAAACTTAAATGAAACATATACAAGAATGAAACAAACTTCTTGAATTTAACCTACTGCTAAAATGTTTGAGATAACCATATGCTTGGTTATGTGGGTTATACGAGACTCGGTTTCACCAGATTTGAGCAGTATCTTTTGATTGTTTCTGGTTTTGGTACAGATTAATAACAGATATTGAAATTAGAACTTTTTAAAGCCACTTATTTTAGAAATGTGCTAAAATAAGTTTGAAATTTTTTTCTTAGTTCACTCTTAACATTTCTACATTTACTTGAATGAAGAATATCTTTTTCACTGCTCTAACAACAAGAATTCCTTGTTTTGCAATTGGACAAGGTAAATAATATTCCACTCAAGTGGCTAGGTAGTTATGGCTGTGCATCACCCATAAATGTGCTGGTTTGTGACAGTAAATACTTTTCTTCAGAGATGCATATCTGAAAATTAAGAATTGAGTATTGTAGTTAAAATCTCAAAGTTAATTATTATTTGGTGTAACTAATTTTAGTCTAATGGATTCTGCTTTTCTAACATATTTTCCTTACTGGACTCCCCTCTTGTATTCTAAGTAAAATTTCACTGGTTTCCTGTTGACTGCCTATCATACTTGGCTGGGTTCTTTTTCAAATTCTGCTGTGCCAATTTATATTGATACTGGAATGATGTCAGAGTGTTTGATATCTCCTTACTGTAAGTAATCCTCCATAATCTGTGAACCCTGTTGAGAGTTTCTCTTGTGCTCTGCATTGGCATGAGAATCTCTAGAGTATGTTAGAAAGGCAGAGGGAGGGAACCAACCTGAGCAGACCTCAAAATGGGAGAGGAAGAGGAAACTGAGAACCTGAGGTGGGAGAAAAAAAAGGATGTGAAAGTTGGGAGGAAAATATAGGTTGTAGAATAGAAACTAGAGAAGGGTTTCTTAAGTCTTTTTGCTTAGTTCCGGTTTCCAACAATTCCTCTTTCATTTTCAGTATGCTATCCTTAACTCCCATTTTCCAGGGAAGTATGTGTTCCTTCGTATCCATTCACCACCTTATTCTTTCCTATTCCTTTATCCTATCCAGAGCACTTCTTTCCATCTTCCTGATCACCCTGGTTTTTCTCTTCCCTTTCCAGTTCTTTGCATTATGATTCTCTGTGCACAGATGTATGACTGTGCTTTGCCTTTGCATTGTGTAAGTTCACTGACCACCTATGCATGACAGTTATTTATAATAATGTTACATTAATTTTATTTTAAAATGTTGAAGAAGTCACTAAGATCTCAGCAAGCTTGGTAAGGTTCTTAAAAATGACTTGACTTTCTATTTACCATTTTTGTGCCTTTTAAAGGTTTAAGCTCTTGAAACAGTAGTTTAGATGTGGGATATGAGCACTGCCATCATTTTGTAAAGGATATTTTGTTAGTACAAATTCAAACATTTCTAAAACATCTCTCTTACTATGTGACTGCTATTCTTGTTTGAGCAACCTATGGTGGCCAGCAGAACCTCTTAGAGTTCTACAAAAGCAGAAAGTATTCTTGAAAACAGCAATTGTCTTGAGAAATAGATGTAATTTTAAACAAGAGAGAGCTTTCTAGTTTTTGTAACATTGCTCCATAGAAAGGTATAGGCAAAGGCATGAAGCACTTTCTATAGCGAGAAGAAAGTAAAGAGATTTATTTACATAACAAAAGGAGAAATGAATCACCTTTTACCTTGTAATTGGAAAGTGTCTTACAGATTTAACTAGTGTAAATTCCAACCTGTGAGATAATAATAACCTCTTAAACATGAACTTATGCTTCACTACTGTGATCTAGCTAGCTCTAATTAAAGTGTAGAGCTAGTGTTCACTAGCTCTAATTAAAGTGTACCTGATGCACTTATTTCTGTGATCAATTCCACATAATTTATAGAGCAATTTGTCCACAAGAGGATGTACACTTTAACGTGCTCAAATAGCCAGTTACTTTGATTTTAATCTTTAAAATCTGAAAAAAAATGACCAAGTCACATGACAGAATAACACCAAATACTTTCTGTTCTAGTATGTGTTAGTTTTATCAGAAGTCTTTTTTAAAATAATATAGATATGCTAGTGCTTTAAGATTGTGGCTTTGACTCTTCTCACTACCTTTAGAATACCATCCTCTATTATTCAGGAGATGTAATGAAATGCTTAGGGTCTTAGGCTTTAGCATATGCAGCTTAGCTTTTTCTGTTGATTGCTGATATACTGACTTCTAATGGAACTGAGAAAATTAAAACAAACTTTTTTTTGGAAAGATTGTATTCTGTGAAACGAGCTTGATGTAGAATTTTTCCTTGCTCCTTTAGTTAAAGGATTTCTTGCATCCTTTTTAGTTAAATTAGAGCTCTGGTAGAACTTAAAGTGTCTGTATGCTATTAGTTGACAGTGAAAGATCCTTGTCAGACTTTAGGTAGGTATTTACATCCTAGTAGATGCCAGACTACTTGTTTACGTCTAGTAATATAAATGGATTTTTTATAAGCAAGGTTATTTAAAAATAATAATAATAATAAATGTGTAAAATATT
Organism: Cygnus olor; assembly: GCF_009769625.2. Taxonomy (NCBI): domain Eukaryota; kingdom Metazoa; phylum Chordata; class Aves; order Anseriformes; family Anatidae; genus Cygnus; species Cygnus olor. The sequence goes on along the minus strand of NC_049171.1, from coordinate 79,197,582 downwards.
TGAGAGGTATGATATACTTCAATGAGGAAAAGTGAATGTCATTTTACTGTAGGTTTTTTTGGTGGTGACGTGGTCCCTTATTGCTGAATATGTTTTGTAGGTTTTAAGTTTTAGACTGTAATAATGGTTTAGTAGTTTAAATTATTCATTTAAGTGTATTTTGAGGATTAAAAAGTAAACTACTAGCTATCAGAGTTTTTAAATCAATAAGTGAGTTTCAAATAGCTATTGCTTCTCCATGAGTATTTGTCTCAGCTCTGTTTCTCAAGTATGCAATTGTTTAAGGTTTGTGATAAGTATTCATCATAATCTATTTTTAAAAAAAAAAAAAAGTTGAGATTGTAAGGATCATCACGATAAGAATGATTAATAAAAATGCAATAGGGGAAAGGAGTCTATTGAGAAAGAAAAGCAGTATTATATTTTTCATATAGAAGCAGATATTACTCTGTAAAAAGGGAACCAGTGTGCAGTTTTCTGAATAATAAGAAATGTCCAGTGATGTAACATTTTTTATTACAATTGTGATGCAAGAGAAATCTTTTATTCTGTTCTCATAGAGTAAAAGAGAAATGAGCTGAAGTTATACAGAGCTGATGTGGGAAAATTCATTAGCGTTTTTGTAAACTTTGCCTGTTTTCTTTTTTTCCATTTAGCCTAATACCCTTTATTGGTAAATATCCAGGATATGATTAATTGAAAGTTATTTCAGAAAAAATTAAGAACACTTGTTTTGTTTTTGCTAGAATGAAGACATTGTGATTTATTGAATTTTTTTTATAACTAATTTTTCAATGCATGTTTCTTGTCTAGCTGCTAAGGAAAAGGCATATAGGAAATGACATAGTTACCATTGTCTTCCAAGAGCCAGGAGCGCTTCCTTTTACTCCAAAAAATATTCGTTCCCACTTTCAACATGTATTTGTCATTGTCAAAGTGCATAATCCTTGTACTGAAAATGTGTGCTATAGGTGAGTAGAACCTTATAACTATTTAAGTTTGCTATTAAGAATGCAATGGAACTGCTTTTTCTAACAGTTTTGTACTTTCTAGAGATATGATGTATACAATTTTAAAATTTCTGCTACATTTTCTATGAGTTTAAAACCCCAGTGTCTCTTGCACATCTAAACTAATGGGGCACAGTCTGTAGACTTAGATGAGTGTGCAGAACTCTCTGTTGTTGATTCATGAGCACAAAAATGGGATATAACAATTTAGTGAAAATAAGATTTGCAGTCAGACTTGTGGAAATTAATTTAGAATATCATACATTTCTGTTTTTGAAGTAAGAAAGCGATTTAAAATAAAATACTTGAGAATGCTATTAATGTATATAAATTCCTGACTATGACCATATGACACCAGGGTGAGTCACTGAGTTGAATGGGGAGTTTTGGGGGATTGTAACATCTCAAATTTCAGTTCACCTTAACTCACAGTTAAGTTATTGCATCATGAATTCTAGCAAGGTTACCTGAGCTGGAAGCACATGGGAATTGTGCAAATAATGACAAGGACTTCAAGGACAGTGATACAGATTTAGCAGCTATGAATGTTATATTTTATTTTTTTTAGAATGAAATTCAAAGTACCTTGTGAGGTTGGATCATATTTGCTTGTCATATCTTCTAAAACTTGGTTTTGTTTTAGTAGCTCTTTTGTGCTTACTATAACATGATGTATGTATTTCATAAGTTACATTTTTCTATTACTAAATTATATGTCTGTCATCCCAAATGTGAATGCATTTCAGTCAATCTAGTAGTAGTTGTCCATAGTTTGCATGGTATTTTGAAATCCTGTTTACAGATAAAATACATTACATAGATATCAATTGCAGGTATAACTGAGTGTCAGTGAGGAAAAAATATTTGCATTTTCTTTTACATCTTGCTGTGAACTGTCCCTATAAAGAATTGGAAGTATTATGAAATTTTATAAATTTAAAATAGGCACCTTAAAGTAGTGCAAAATGCTCCTGTTATAGACATGTTTTGCACTGATACTTTTTTGTCTGTATTCACACTTTATCTTTGCAAGATGTATAAGTATTGAAATAAATTCTGTTTGTATTCATATTTTTTATAGTTCTAATGAAACCTGAAAATGATGGGTGGATTTAAATATTTTTTAAAAATCTTGCATCTCATTTGTATCTTGCAAAGGATTTTTAAACTTATTCCACTAAACAAAAGAGACACTGACACCCTAAGACGTCAGCCTTGGTATTCTGTGTTTGTATGATATATTCACAATGTCTTTTATACACTTAAAAGAAAAAAGCCATTTTTAAAACAGATGATCCAATGAGTTTTATTTGATGTATCTAAAATATCTGAAAACTGACATGTTAAAACTAAACATCTGTGTAACTGGGCTGCACGGGTCACTGCTTATTTTCTGGGCTTTTTTTTTTTTTTAAGGGTTTAACCATTGCATTTTCTTCATCTTTCTAGTGTTGGTGTATCAAGATCAAAAGATGTACCTCCATTTGGTCCACCCATTCCCAAAGGAGTAACTTTCCCCAAGTCAGCAGTCTTTAGGGACTTTCTTTTAGCCAAAGTTATTAATGCTGAAAATGCAGCACATAAGTCGGAAAAATTTCGAGCCATGGCCACAAGGACACGTCAAGAATACTTGAAAGATCTGGCAGAAAACTTTGTTACCACAGCTACGGTGGATACTTCAGCAAAGTTTAGCTTCATTACTTTAGGTGCAAAAAAAAAGGAAAAAGTGAAACCAAGGAAAGATGCGCATTTATTCAGTGTTGGAGCAATTATGTGGAATGTGATCGCACGAGATTTTGGCCAGTCTGCTGACATTGAATGTCTCCTTGGAATCTCCAATGAATTTATCATGTTGATTGAAAAGGAATCAAAAAATGTTGTGTTTAACTGCTCCTGCAGAGATGTTATTGGATGGACGTCTGGATTAATGAGCATCAAAATATTTTATGAAAGAGGAGAATGTATTCTTCTGTCTGCAGCAGATAATTGTACTGAAGACATCAGGGAAATTGTTCAAAGACTCGAAGTAAGTACACTTTATAAATTGGAATCTCAAAAAATTTATGAAGAATTGTCTACATCTCCTTTGAGATACAATTTAAAATGTCGTCTGTTTGTACTTCAGTACTGTTTTTAGTCTTCAGAGAGCATTAAAAACAGTAATCCTCATGCAGTATATGAGAAGTTATCAACCCATTTTTCAGGGATAAGAAAATGAATACCAATAATTTGATAGACTTTTCTGAGGCTATGGATGGATTCAATATTGAAATCAAGATTGAAAGACTAAGCTTTTCGTTTTCTCTTGCTGTAGCCTTTCTCAATTCAAACCTTTGTAGGTGGAAACATATCTTTATTTAAAAATACACAAAACCTTAATGTGTGAAATATATTCTCTCTGACTTTTCTAAAATTCACATTTTTTTTAATAAAAAAATTGCCACAAGTGGTTCTGCTGATTTGTTTTGTCTACGCTGAGTAACTGCAGAAAGTGAAGAAAACTAGACCAATTAATAACAGTTTTTACAGCTGACTGGATAAAGATTTTCAGACACTTGTGACCATATTAGCACACCTGTCCTGTAACTAACTATTCCAGTCAGTACAAATGAACTGACAGGAGCTCTAAAGTAAAACTGCTGATGCATCTACATCATGTGGTTATGCTTTTCCCTTTGATTTTGATTTAAGTGATGTAGATCATGTTGGTTTTGTTTATATTAGAGAAACTTGTTCTGAATGGAAATCATTTATGCTTACCACTTTCACACTGGATAGCAGATGATGCTGCAGAGCCTCTGTAGTTCTACATCCACTTCTAGCACAGTGCAGTATCCTGCTCTAGTACTATTAACCATCAATGGATGAATGTCTAGACTCCTTTCCTCACTGTTATGTTATTATTTCCATTGGGGTCTTCAGCTTCGCTTTCCTTGCACGGATAATTTTCTTCTGAAGAATAGCGTATGCTTAGTTCACTTCTATTACATATTGCTAAATAGACAATAAAAATTTCCACCTACTTAACACAGGTGGAACAAAGGTTCAAATTTCTAGTGAAAACTTCTGCTGTCAGCAGCGATGACAATCATTTTTTGAAGACCTCCAGGTCTGACAACTCAACAACTTCCCTGGGCAGCCTGTTCCAATACTTCACATCCCTTCCAGTGAATAAAGTTTTCCTAACAAACAACCAACAACAACAAAAAAAACCTTTTTCCTAAAAGTTAGTAATTTTTTAAAGTTGAATGCTCCTTATCTACATTTTGATATAGAAGCTCAGAGGTGACCGTAACAACCGCTCAAAAGTATTTAAAACTCTGATGCCACAATTCAGATGTATACTTTAAAACCCTTTTAAATGACTCAGAATACAGCTGACTTTTATCCAGATGAATAGGATACCTCTATGAATATCTAGATTAAGCAAAGATGTGAAAAGCTGCAGACTGATCTTGGTTTGAACCAAAAGAATAAGTTCTGGAGTAGAAAAAGCTGGGACTTACTGTTCTAGAGTCTGATCTGTACTGGGGAAGGAAAATCTGGTGATATAAAGTAGAGAGGAGGAAAAGTAAACTATAAATGAACTTGTCTGGCTGGGTTTTAAGACAGAAAAGGCAATGGATCTGAGCTTTAGGACAATATAGGATGGCTAAGAGAAGGATTAAATGAAAATGCTTAATGGATCTTTGGACATCAATCTGAGTAGGCTAAAGTTCAGTAGAAGCCTGTATGCTAAAAATACTCCTTGCCTTCTTCATAGAAGAGAATATCTGTCTTTTAATTTCATCTGTGTTGAGTGCATTCAGAGAAGCCATCTCTTAGTTCATGCACAGCCATATGTTCAGAGAAATAGCAACCAAGTATGCAGAATGACCTATTTTGAAGTGGAGCAGTGCTATGTTTTGTGTGACATTACTATGTAATATGCCATGTCACATTTTAGGGGATGTGCTTGTGGAGGGCTTGATCTCCTGGAATCCTTTTTACCTTTGCTTTGGGGCTAGCTTAATCTATGGCAAGAATGTTCATCTTTCTTCTCTTATAACTTTCAATTATTTAACTCAAAGGTGATGTTCTGACTGCTCTGAGTTGGGGAAATCCATATTCCTTGGCTGTTGCATTTATTCTGCAACGTTCTGTGGTTGTTTCGTAACAACAGAGAGGTGTCTGCCTCCTTTCCTCCCTGAAGAAAAGGAAAAAAAAAAAAAAGCTGTGTGCTTTTGAAAGGATAGAATAAGGATAAAATTCCATCCCTCGATGGGACTCCCAGCTCTTATTAGAGTGTTCTTCTTTTCACTGTGTGACTAAGTTTTGCATATATTTTGGAAATTTGTGACAAAAATTTAAGGAAACTAATGAAGAGTTTAAAATTTTCATTTTCTCAGGTTAAAAGCATGAGCGTGGGCCAGCTCCCTCAGATCAGCAACCTTACAGTAGCTCATACATAGCCTTGTACTGGCTTTGTGACGCCAATGGAATATGAGAGTAACTCATGAATTTCAAGTGCAGCTTGAAAGTTGCACTAGAACTTGGTCACCTGAACCTGGCAAAGTATCCCAGCATATAGACTGTTGTAAGATTATGGTTTAAAGGGCAAAACTGTTGAGGTTTTGTTACGTTATATATAAAAATGAGCCTGCTTAACAAAATCTGAATTTGAGGGTTTTTGGCTAGTATATGTAGTGACAATTAATTTTAATTGAATATGAAGAAACTTGGTCTTGTTTTTAACTTTCCCAGTGACATTAAAAATCTTATCCCATTTCAGTAATGTCCACGTGCAGAGGTAGTAGCAGTTAGGAACCTGACTACAAGTGAAAATAAATCAAAATGGTCTTCATTGTTAAAGTCTATAGAAGAGATGCTGCTAGAGCTGAAGCATTTCACTCAATTTGGCTCGTGTTATATCTCAAGCTTAATACTGTCTAATACTGAAGAAAAAATGCCTGCACACCTGCAGTCAGTCAGCCTACAAGAATGAAGTATCTGACAGGATAGCATTTTGCTTGCTTTGTGTTTTGAAGCAAAAGCAGCTGTTAAGTTTTGAATAAGATATAAATGGTGTTGTGTTAATGCTGGGGGGGGGGGAGGAATTTAACACAGGACAGCTGCTTGCTTTGGGGTTGTAAGATTTTAATATTGTGAAGTGTTCTGTTCCCTTTGTTTTATGCAGAAACCTTCAACTACAAATGTCAAAATTATTATTAACATTAGTATATTGAAGATAATAAATGCCAAGCCATAAATGGCTTTACAAGGTTTGAAAAGTGACGTTTGTCTGTCCAAAGAAATGAATGTCCTAACAATCTGATACTTCTTTATAGATAGTGACCAGAGGATGTGAAACCACAGAAATGACCCTTCGGAGGAATGGGTTGGGCCAGCTTGGATTCCACGTGAACTTTGAAGGGATAGTGGCAGACGTGGAGCCCTTTGGTTTTGCATGGAAAGCAGGCCTAAGGCAAGGGAGCCGCCTGGTTGAAATCTGTAAAGTGGCTGTGGCAACTTTGACTCATGAACAAATGATTGACCTTTTACGCACATCAGTGACAGTAAAAGTGGTGATTATTCAGCCACACGAGGATGGAGCACCTAGAAGGTAACAAGCAACAGTCCTCAATGTGACATTTTGCATCCACAGTTTACATGATTGTTTTTGTTTGTTTGTTTTTTGTGACTGTCAGGAAGTTGACATTGTCTGTCATGTTTGGTGGTAATAGTATTGGAGTTCTTAAAGCAATCTTTTTTCCCAAATCCTTATTGGCTTGTAATAGATTAAATTCCTTACAGGTTCCCATTTAAAGGGAAATCTAGCTGATATGCTAGAATGAAGCTGATATGACTTCTTTCCTTCCACAGGATAATTTTATATTTTAATACTAATTTCGGAAATTTTGAATCCTCTGAAAACTGTACCTTTTATTTCCTTGAAGCTTCTCTGACTCCTGTCCTATGGGAAAGGATGATGATGATTACTTATTATTATGCATTACTATTGTATTATTATTTTAATTTCTTACATCAAAATTTTAGCACAAGTAGGGAAATAGGGAAAATACTGTGTTCTGGACATACACAGTGCCAGGTCTTAACTGTCCTCCTTATTTTCTGTAGATATCTAATTTATTCATATTAAATATTAAATTGCATCAATGAAATCATCAGTTAAAGCAAAAAAAAAAATATTGCTGCAACATGAAATAGATGATCACACATTCCGGGGAAGGGTGTAGTAGAGGTTATTATAGTGACTGTACAGTTGTTTTCATGGATGAAATACAATGTTCTGTTGTCAGTATTCCTTTTTTTCTGTGACAAAGATTTTTGCTCTTCTCTCCATTTTGATTATTACTGAGGTAGATGAATAGGTAAAATTTTAAAACTTTACAGTAGTAAGTTTTTCTCACACTTTTTCTGGGCATTTTTAATTTGGCTAATCCTAAATGAGAACTGTACTACAGTAAATTGAATTACTTGTCTACTTGTAAAAGGCCATCTTTAAATCCCTTGTTGATTTTTAATTTAACAGAAAAAAAAAATTAGATGTGTTGCTTTTGGCAAGACAACAAGCCATGAAATTTTACATAGCATGCAGCTCTGTGAAGTTGGTGCCAGCTGTACACGAATACTGCTTAATTGGTGGCAATTCTCCAAGTAGTCATTGGTCTGATGAATGACACAAAAGTGCCCTTCCCTGTCTCAACCTGCATGTTGAAGCATTGGTTTCCTTTCTAAAGTAAACGTGTGTGAATATAGAATACTACCGTTTTGCTTAGTTGGATAGAATGTGCAATTAAGCGTCTCTTTGCTTAGCTTTGCTATTCTCACCATCTGCTTCTGGGTATGAATTTTCACTGACTTGTTTGGTATACATTTCCAAGCTGTTTACAGAATATGAGCCTAATGAGCCGATCCTATTATATTGAAGGTAAAATGTGTACTTTATAGTCCCTGATAGAAAAATACATACTGTATAAATTGTTTATATCTTCTTAGATATGTTTTTAGAAATGAAATGTTAAAATCCCAAATCAGTGTAAGATAAATGGCACTCAGTCTGTGTGTAGGTGGACTTTTAACTGAGGAGTAGAACCAAACTGGGAAAAATCTGCAAAAGCTGTTCTTGTTTGTAAATTTTTTTGCATTTTTTTTAAAACTGTGTAACTAATTACTAAGGAAAACGGATTTTTAAGCTGTTTCTATTCTAAAACATGAAAAGCGCCGAAGTATTTTTCAGTTCTTTTCAGCCTCATCTCTTTAGTATAAAAAAAAAAAACTTCTTTAATGCCTCTTTCCTCTCAAATATCAGCTTCTCACAGAAATGGAAAGCACCTTGTTCCCCCTCTTACCTCCCCAAAATATGAATAGTAATTTTAGTTGCGTCATTTGAAAGTGATCTCATATACAGAAAGTTTTGAGTTTGTCAGTCCCAAATGTTTAAAATCTAAATAGAGCAGACAGAAAGCAATGTAAAGATACCAAGTAACAAGACTGAGAGTTTCAATTGGCAAATGTGACCTGTGACACTGTTCATAAAAAATATTACCGAGAGGTGGAATGAGCAAAAGGCAGAAAGGCATAAATTACCAGCAGTTTGGAGAAAGAAGAAACTCTCTTGGTAATCGCATATACATTTCCCCATTTCCTACTCCATTGCTTGTCATAGCCAGCTGAAGTGGAGATCTTTTTAATCAAGTTCTTAACTTGTTTTTTTGTTTGTTAGCTCACCCACAAATAATCTCTAATCCATCAGCCCTTTATATTAAAAAAAAAAAAAAAGCAGGCAAGCAACAAAACAAACTATGAACATGCATATACTGTGAATATTAACAATTATTTTTTCTGCAAAATGTCTTGTATTAATTTATTTCAGCATGAAAATTATTTGGAATGTTAAAGATGCTTACAAATGAATGTTACAGAGTGATTAGGAAACCAGGGAAATTTTGCTCAATCAGTGCATTCCATTACTTTCTTAATATGTAGATCCTTCTACCTATAGTCTTGATAGCAGTATATGCAAAAGCAATCCTGGGATAAGGCCTTTCGTTTGTTATCCTGTAGAGTTAATGAACTTGAAACAAAGCTCCTACTATTTTCAGATTGCTCCAGCAATTAAATAATCATGCACAAAGTGAGAAATTATAATTATTTGCATGGCACCAGGCTTATATTTAGATAGAAGGAAGAAATGTCTACTTAAAACATAAACTCTTTAAATTACAGATTTCAGAACAGAAGTGCTAGTCTGTATACTGAGATCTGAATAAGTATTCTTGTCTCATATTTGTTTCTATGATATGCCTTTCCCTTTAGAATTGTCAATATGTTCTTCTGTTGTCAATATTACCTAGTACTACAGCACAGTAGCTGGAATTACACAGATTTTAACAGGAGAATAACAATGTTCCTTCTAATTTGCTTTTGCTGGTGTTGTCACAGTAATGCTCAAGGACACTATCTCCTTAATCAGTCAAATCCAATCAAGGAATTCAAGTACTTCCAAATCCATTTTAAACTCTAGTGTTGCATTCAGTTAGAATCTTTCTTACTCCATTGAAGCTTATTTGTCTGAGTTCATCTTCCATTATATATAAAAGTGCGCAAGAAAACTGTAGGAAGTTTAGAAAATGAACAAAACTTAAGGCAAAATTTCCAGGGATGGGCAAGAAACAGAAGGCCTCGTACAACCGCTGTAGGAGAAGTAGCAGTGGTAGTTTCCATTTGTTTGTGAACAGTTTTTTTTTTTTTCCCTGCTGTTGCTAGTAATGTTTAAAATTGGAATGTTTTTATACCTATACCTGAGGCTACCTGGGAGCCATTATTAAATACTGCTGCATTTCTTTTGAGGTTATTTCATTCTCTTGAACTTTGCAAGCTATTATGAAAGAAGCAAGTAATGTCTTTCTGTATTTTCCAGTTTTGATACTTACTCTTCTTGAATGATTGTGATCTTACTAGACAATTGTGTTTCTAAGACTTTAACAAATAACCAGCAGAGCATTGAATGTTTGGAAAAAATGTTTTTAGGAAGTATGGAAGTGTTTATTTAGTGGAAGAGTTCAAATCTTCTCTCAAGGGCGTTTTGCCATAAGCCCATGCAATAGTTCGTAGGCCACTTTTTTTTTTTTTTTTTTCAGTCCCTTGAATTGAGAGAGTTCCCCTGGGCCAAGCCCCTTCTGGACTAAAAAGAAGCCATTGTCTAAAACTGCTGGCGTGACAGTGCTGAGCTAGCAATGTTTGAAGTACCTTAAAGCAGAAAAATCTGAAACTAAACTTTTGCTTGTACAAGTAAAAGTTTGAGTGCATCCAAATTCTAATTGCTGGCTTTGCTACTAACTTGAGAAGAATGCAAATACCTGAAAACTGTAGTTTGAAAGTTCCATTACTTTTTTTTTTGGTAAAGGTAACTGAGGGAGCTATTGCTAAGAAACTATAATGATACTAATTGGAAGCCGCATCACTTGCATAAGTTAATCCTATCTACCTAACAACAACAAAGGAGAAAATGCTTAACTTTCGTTCCCGTCAGATTACTGTATTTTTATGGCGTTGTTAGATTCAGGAAATGTGAGACATGAACTGGGATTTAGCCTGATGTATGGAGTTGCCAAAACTGAGCTCTGTCAGAACTCTGATTAGCAGCAGAGATGTTTAACTCTGGGCCATCACATTTAAGTGCAAGCCCTAATATTGGGGTCAGCATCACAGTAAGACCTTTTGGCTCACCCCCTCACTGTGAATGTTCTGCCACTCCTCCTATGTTCAGAAGGGTGGCAGCACCAGCAAACAGGGCCCCAACATAGGGAACAGGACAGTCCATACCTTATCTTTAATATGTGACGCACCAAGCCATGAAAAGGAGAGGAGTGTTTTCATCTTTGGTAGCCAACTGAGCTGACTGCAGTTTTCAGGTTATACTAGACATCTCCCTGGGCTCTGCTTGTGGAATTCTACTGGCAATCGTAACAGTCTTTCTGTATTTATCAAGTGGTTTACCAGGACCTTTTATAAAAGATTGCTTCTATTGATTTTTCTCCTTAAATTTAGCACTTCTATTCCAGTCATTACACATTCTTGGGAAGAGTTAATTGCTTTAAATCTTTGAGTAAAATTTCCTCCCCCATGATGGAAAATTCCTTTAGATAATACTGTATGTCAATTATTTCTTTCCAAAATTGGTTTACTCTTAATACTGACTTTGAAATGTTATGGTATCTTGTGCATGGTTTATTGATTTAGATTATCAGCATTTAGGGTATTTTCTACAAAATCGTAAGACAGATCAAGTGTCTGGAGGGTAAAAAAAAAAAAAAAAAAAAGTTGTCATAGAGCAACTGTAGTGTTACCATTCTCAAGATCCTGTTCATTGTTTGTTTTTTTTTTTGATTCTTTCATCTGTAGCTGACATAAAGATGCAGTGTAGGTCAATAGGATAAATTTTGTAAACAAGGTAACTTATAAAGAAAATTTTCCCTGTTCCATCTGAAGATGTGCATCATTCTCACAGTTACTAAAATTGCCCTACTACCTCCTATGAACTAACATTTTCTGGCAGTTAAGAACTCTAGGCATGATTGAGAAGACTTCTACTGTGCAGGAAGTGCATATTCTGCTTAGGTGGAGAAAGGTATTTAAAATGTCTTTAATGTAGCATCAATGATAGTGCTGTGCAGAGAACACTTATGGACAACCTTTGTACCATTCAGTTCACTTACCTGCACTCGCAGTTCAACCTAACAGATGTATTGTAGCTGACAGAAGATCCAGGGCTTCAAATTGTTCAATTGGTCCATCAGTTGAAGTAAAATATACGCGTAACCACTTAGAGTATCTTGAGGTATTTCTATCTTTCTGTATCAGAAGTATGGTCAATCTGTCATTTTTCTTTTGTAAAAGAGAAATAGATGAAAGTTTCATATGGCAAAGTTTAAAATGTACCTTCAGAACTGCATTTCACTGAACTCATCTTAAGATTGGTGTGCTGTCAGTCTCGGTGGTTGCTACACTGTGCAATTGCTGAAATTTGCTGCTGGCTTCGTAGTCATCTGTAGCTTGGTATCTTTATGCTGTCTCAAAGAATGCAGGAGATACTAACTGAAAGTCTTTTACTGCAATGGGGAGCTGCTTTGGAGAATATCATAGGTCCTCCCACTGAAGTAAAGAATGGAAAGTGTTAGAAGGGCTCTTGGTAGCCTTGAAATATTTGAAACAGTTAGCTGCCCCCCAAATCTGACTGGTGGAGGGATGAATAAAGGGCCTGTGGATGTGCTTTACAATTTAGTCAGTTAAATATCATTTCTTCCCTTTTTTATTGGGTTTCCAAAGATGCTGTTACTGACATATAAAGAGACTTTAGTGTTTGCAATTGTTGTATTTTGATTTTGTTGATTTGGATCAGCAGTTTTTTTTTCTGTTCATTAAAGAAGATATATTTGTAAGTCATTAAATGACCTATATATGAAGTCAAACTTTATTTTAGATTCAATTGATTGAGTTGTGTATATTTATACCTGCTACTTCCTCATGACTGATTCCTGGGTCTCCTGATATGATGAGGTCTTAGTCTTAATATCGTCTCTCCGTTATCTTAAAGATTATTTCAAAATCAGGTTTCAATCTGAACTCAGTTCTTTCAGAGCTCAAAGAGATAGGTCTGTATTTGCTACTTCATTTGTCCTCTTTGTTACTTTCCATTTCTATTTCTTAAGCTGGAGCATAAAATAAGTTCTTCATCCTAGATGTTGGTTTTCCCAGCCCTGGGTTTTCCAATTCTTCATACAGACTCTTGGTGAATTTAGAAAGTTTTTCTCTTTAATGTCACAAAAATCTTTCCTATTTGTCTGTTTTCCAAGTGATGCTTCCTTACTGACAATAGCTTTTCAAGCCTTTATTCCCCATATTTATTATCTTTTGATGTGGCTGTCTTCCTATTCTCTGGGATTTAGAAACGTGACTTGCTCTGCTTGAGTCCTGCTTTCCATCAGCAGAGACTGCAGGGGTTGTTATTGCCCCACTGATCACACAAGCCAAACATCTTGGTTGCTTTGTGTTTTTTTTCACCTTTTTTATTTCTTGACTAACTCCTTTCATCCAATGCATGTGTCCTGTCTGTATTCCTCTTCTCTTTTTCATACAACAATGCAGGCGTAGAGGCTTTTAGGAGGCTTCAAAATTGTCAGCTCACTGATGCCAAGATTCTGTTTAAAACTGCATAGTAACAAAGATCAAAGGACAATGAATGTATCTTCATAAAGGAAGGCTTGTCAGCTTCAGCTCTTCTCTGAAGGGACTGCCAGGCAGTTATTACTCCCCTAAAACCAGGAATGATCAAGTGGCAGCAGCCTTATCACCTGAGGTTGCCATAAGCAGTCGCACACATCTGTTGTGCTATGAAACTGTTTTAAAGTAAAACCCAATTAATATTTTTCAAATGACATTTCTTTCTCTTTTGTTGTGTGACTACTGTTAATAGGCTTCTGAGATGTCGTAACTTGGAAGTGTTTGTCTTGACTTTGACCGAAGTTGTTTTAGACCATTTGATCTTATCCAGTGTCTCTGGCTCGCTCTGTAATTGATGTAGAGAGTTAGTGGAGTCCAGGGCTTACCTCCGGGAGGCACCTCAGAAGGTCAGAGAAAGGGAAATAAACGTATGTCTCATGGACTTACACAGCAAGTCTAAGGAAAACTAAGCTACTAAATTCTGCTCTTTAATCAAATCCTTACAATTATGTGAAATTAATGCCTTATTATGTGGTTTTCATAGGTTGCACGGTGGGTTCTCATTCTCCTTGTGACACCTTGTGAGAGAACTGCTGCAGTTGAAAACAAACATGCACAGTAATAGCGATTGCTTCAAACGTTTGAGTTGGGAGAATGCAATTACTTATTGTACTGCTACATATACATATTGTCTCTTTATTGAGAAAGATTAAATGTTTTGAATTGAAATGGTGGTAGTAAAGGAAAATTTCAGTGCAACACAACTGGTGGACACCAATGACTGTTTCTATCCATACGTCCCCTTTAGTAGTTCAGATCTGTGATGCATTGAACTGATGTTAAATTGTAACCAGTTTTTCTACTTTTTGTTATTATCCTAACAAACCATTCATAGCGATGCATGATATCTGGAGATTAAAAGTCATATTTTTGTCAGCTCTCAGCACCCCCAAATGATATAAACACTTAAATGTGTTAAAATAACTTTAAACTAAAATCTGTTTTTCGAACAGTTAAATTGGTGTCTATATGAGAGCTTTACCAAATCAAGCAATGCTTTTTGTATCCTTTTATTTCTGGACTTCCATAATATTGGAAATTTAGCACAACATTTTCATTAAATGTATTTACAGAGCACAATAAGGTAACTTTTAAATACTAAAACCTTAAGATATAGATCTGTTTTTAATTATTCTTTAAAGTGAATTTAAAAAAAATAAGAACTATAAAAATGAAGTAAAAGCTCTCCTGCAATACTAGCCCCAATACATACTCTTCATCCAGTGGAATCAGTTATGGTATTACAAATAGAAGTTAGATAATGGTTCAACTGAATAATTAATAGGAAATTGCATGTAATATGTTCAGTTGTTTTTCATTCAAGCTAGCTTGGCAATAGATCCACAGCAAAATAAATAAATAAATGAATACTTACTGTATTGCAGACATAAAGTAATTGATTCTCTGTTTCTGATCTAGGAAGTAGCTACAATTATAATCTTAGATAAACCAGTATACTGCAGTATCTGTTCTTTGGGCAGTGTTTGTGAAGCAGTAAGGTATAACTTCCATGTAAATGTGAAATTGATTGGTTTGGCACTTTTACATTAAAATAAATAAGCCTATGTGACACGGGGAGTCATATAAATTAGTTCCATTTTAGCCATGGAATTTTGTGGTTTTGTGCCAGCTAAAAGCCATATTGGTGCTCCATTTTGGATTTAAAAGTACCACTGTTAGTTTCTTAGATTTTTATTTTATTTGAAATAGGGTTGCAAACCCTTTTTTTTTCTATTTAGAAAGTGCCCTCGATCAGTTTGTTATTTGTCAGTTAGAGGAGTCCATTTTAGTGAAGTAAACGTACTCGTTAAAAAAAATGAAATTATTTTTCTCTGTTGGAGAGCTTGTTAGCTGTTTTTATATAATGCTTTAGGTATTCAGTTAGCAAGCTGAGTCAAACTAATAGTAGTAATAATCCATTTTGACTTCAAAACCCATGGTTATTCTTACAGCACTTTAAATACTCCCTATGAAGTAATTAATAAGGGATACAATGACAATTACGTGCTATACTTTTCCCAATTACTAAGACAAACTGTGAAATCAATATCCTAATAGTTAAGGTTAGGGAGAGGGTGATTTGTTTCTAACACTTATGGTCTATGGGAATGTAGAAGGGAATGAAATAACTTTGAAATCAGCAGAAGAATGATTGAAATAGTGGCCTACTTAATTGTTGAACTTCATAATCCAATAATGAAAAACTACATATGGCTGCCTGAAAAATTATACAGCACGCTAAACTAATATTAACATTGCTATATCATCTGTATGTTCTTTGTTCTGTTTTGTATATAAGGTTTTATGAAAGTCTTTAATTGAGTAATCAATCTTACATTATTTTTTCCTTTAAGAGCCTTCTGCATTCACATAATGTTATGGCCCTGCTCTGGAAATGAATTAAGGTTGTACTGCTAGTGGCTATTGTCTCTTAGACCTTGGCCTCATTTGTTACAGACAGTGAATGAGGTGGGGGGAGCCTTATGAAGAGAAGGATGGTCTTGGGCTATAAGCAGTTGAATATTGCACTGGAGAAGTTTATTCTATCCAAGTTTCTCCAGTAGAAGTGTTAGTGTGATTCTAGGCAATTAGCTTAAAACAGCCTTTCCAGTGTTCCTCATGCTAAGAGCCAAATGTGTGTGTTGTGACTTTTCAGAAGTGCGAAACAATTTTTACAAATATTCATAAATGAACAGAGGTTGTTTGAAGTGGTGATCCGAATAAATGTGGCACTCTTGGAGGGAAGACACAGGAGGCTATTTAGACATATCAAATTGACCTTCTGAAATTAACTGATAATTTTAAAACACTGGTTTCTGTATAGCTTCATTCCTTATCTGTGGTAGCAGACTGTTAGGGTCTTCTTACCTCCATAGGAAAGCTAAAAACAGAAAATCATTCAATGATGCTCTGTGATAAGAGGAGCTGGAAAGAAATTAGTTTTTATACCCAGTGAAAGTATGCAGCTATCAAATAATTTCTCATAGTAAATTAGTGCTGAATATCTGACCCATTAAATCATAATGAAAATTACATATTGGGTAACATTGCTTCAATGAATGCTGTCTTTTATATGCATAGAACGAGGTAAAGAGCTCTTTGCTAAAAGCAAAAGAGAAAATATATTTCTTTACTTCACCAACACAGAGAGGACAAATTAAAGTGTATGCAGTATTATTTTAAGATTTCCTCCCTTCTGAGTTCTTAAGGTTGCATAATTAATGTTGTTTTAATGTACAGCTTTAGCGTGATCCCTTAGATGTTGTTAAAAGTAAACAAACACAAAATATTCCATGTCCAACTGTGCTACATCAGCAGAATTCACACATCAAATTTTATTGGTGAGTTTAATCGCAGAATAACCTTGAAAAATCAGGAATCCAGAGTTCTGTTTTACAGTATTCTGGTGATCCTTCTTCAACTCATCTTCATCATGGCATCTTCTGCCCTACATTGAATGGCTCCCAATCTTCACCCTCAACACTTTATCCTCAGTATTTGACTGAAATTCTTTCTTTACCTCTTTCATTTGGTTGAGTGCCAGCAGGAACTAAGATTTTATGCTGCAGGATAAACAATTTACCTATTCCATTACCATTAAATTAAGTAGCCAGAAGTATCTGGTTGGATTGCACTGGGCATGTACTGAATAGCTAGAATGTAACTGCTACAGTTGCACACATCTTCTTTTCTACAACCTTGAAAAACATAGGTAGCATTTTTATAATCCCTTATTTTTGTCTGTTTACTGAAACATTGGGAATGAAAATATTCTTTTGGGGTTTGGTTCGGAAGCTTCAAGTAGTTTAACATATGCAAATTTATACTGTGTAATTGTGTTAAGACATTTGTGCCAAAGAATTTTCAGGATTAAAGCTGTAAACACTTTATGCATGCTCTATTACAATTTTTCTAGGTGTTTTTAATTTAGTCAGAATTGATGAATTTCCGGTGATGAATTGATGATGAATTTCTGAGTGATGAATGACGGTTTTCAACAAAAGCAAAATTTGATTGACTGGGCTCAAGGATGGGGCAGTGAATTTTCACTATTATATATACAGCTGCAATGATAATCACTGCTGGCGTGAAGTCTCTGTTAACTAATTGCTGAAATGGTAATCTTTAATTCAATTGTGGCCTGAGTCTACAGTAAATAGCCCAAAGGCAGACTGATCTTTTGGACAATGCTATCACTACTTTTTCCTGAGTTTATACTTTCTGGGAACGCTATTAGTATTTATCCACACTGTAAGATTCACGTCAAAGTTGTAAGCTTTGACTTTGTTTCATCTGCTTCCCTATTTCTCTTCTGGGCAATGAGATTCTTGGAATGAGAGACATTAGAAAGAGTTGTTTGAAAACAAATGGAAAAATATTTAGATGCTACATAATCGTTTGCATCACAGTGTATATGTTTTGTCATTCAGTAAGAACTGGATGGATTTTAAAGGATAGTTCTCAATAGCACTAAGAGATGTCTAGATTGCTGGGAAGCAACAAATATGTTTTGTAGTTTCAGATATGTACGTTTTCACAGTAAGAAATGATTTGTATTTATGAAATTTAAACTAAAGCTGTTACAGAAGAACTTGATGTTGATATTTGCTGACATTTGAGAGCTTTATTTCTAGTAGTTTTTATTATGTGAAACTCAAGCTTATGAATTTATAAAAGCTTAATAATTTTTCCTTTTTGAAGGCAAGGAGAGAGTTCAAAACCTTTGAGCACATGCAAACAAATGTTTTATTTTGACACCTTTCCTACCTGGTTGAAATGATAGCTTTGAAGCATTCAAAGGTCAGCACAATGCTATATGAAGACCTTTCGTCGCCCAGAAGAAAAATATGCATATACTTCTGACTGCAGAATGCAAGATTTCTTTTTCTGTTCCTGCCAGTGAGATTGATCATCGTTTTATTTGTCCTGCAGGGGTTGTTCAGAACTTTGTCGTATACCCATGGTGGAATACAAACTTGACAGTGAAGGCACCCCATGTGAGTATAAAACCCCTTTCAGAAGGAATACCACTTGGCATCGGGTGCCGACTCCCGCTGGGCAGCCTCTCTCTCGTGCCTCTCCAATCCTAGGAACATCCGACAGACTGCAGTGCCAGCAGCTTCTCCAGCAGGCTCAGACAGCCATTCCTCGCAGCACTTCCTTTGATAGAAAACTGCCAGATGGTGCAAGGTAGTATACTCTCCATTTAATGCCTGTCATTTTCCTAATGTGCCTTACTTAGATAGCTCTGTTCTCTAGAACTTTTGTTGTAATTTTAATTCTGAGGTTGTGTGAGAGGGAATTGACTGATTATAGTTCACTCTACGTGAAACAAGTGACTTTTGTTGTTTGTGATGAAAGTGTGCTGTGCTGAGGATCGTACTGATGAGGACAGCTAACCTTTCCCTTTAGTTCCAAATCAATAAAGGGGGAAACTCTTGTTACTTTTTGATCTAAACAATGTCCTGTCCTCCACCTTTTGGGAGCCTACTTAAACAAATAATGAGCATAAATAAAATGAACTCATCCCTTTAAAAATGAATGATTTAGTCTCATTACCACACTATTGGCATAGTTTCAAAGGGTTCTGTAACTCATTACCAGTCCTTATGCTTTGCTTTGCTTTTAATTAAACAAAGCAGAGCTTGTGATTTGAATATATAACACCTATTAGACGATGGGATGGTATCTTTAAATCTTAGCTCTGTTCTAATTTAATCATAATTCTTCATAAGAGAACAATTTCTTCTTAAAGTTTTAAATTTGTAAATACATTGACCTTTGAATTATTTAGAAAACCATATGTCTTGAACAGAACTCTCTGTCCTTTATTGTTTGCAATTATTTCTAAATGTTCCTAATTGGCAAGGCCTTTCCACATGGCAAGAGGCATAGTTCTTTACCCTGGAGTGATGTAGTTCTTTTAATTTTCAAGACAGAAATATCTAACTTACTTAAAAAAATCTGAAGTACAGCTCTTCTACAGCTTTAAAAAATTCTGGCTGAAATCATAAAATACTGCTATTGCTACACTAACTACCTCATTTAGTAGAAAAGAATTAGAGAATTTTTTAGATTGTTTGAAATATATACAAGCAACAGTAAAACATCTTTGAAAACATGTCTATATCAGGGTCTGGGGAAGGCAGACTGTGAGTTATGATATTTGATCATTTGTATTCTGCTTCTTTTTGTGCCGGTCTCAACATTCCCTCCCCTCACCCCCCCACCCCCCCACCCCATAAATAAATAAATAAACAAAACACCAGAACACCATGGTTACATTTTTGTAACCATGTATATATAATTTTAGGACTTGAGCTTTTCCTAATGTCTTGTTACTGAAATTCTTGGTAAAATCTAGCATAAGGAGACAGTATATTGGAATGTCTACAAATATTTCAGGGTTTATGGAGCTTTATTAAGCATACTATATGCTTATATATAGAAAAAAAAATAAAGCTTTCTGATATGCTACTTATTTCCAAAAAAGTTCACATAAGTTTCAGTTCCTTTAACACTCAGTGAAGCACGTAAAAAGCTCTGAAGACAGAGTCCGTCTCTTGTCGTGAAGAAATTCCTGTATCACTTAAGCAAAACAAGTACAATGCAGGAGTACCATTCTAGGGAGGACATGGTAAAGAGTATAAATAATGAAAAGGGAGAAAAATGATGAACTGTGATGTGTGGGTTCTGAAACGTGAAATGTTCCTAATTGGCAAGGTCTGCCCACATGGGAGGGGAGACATAGTTAATAGCTTGACAGAGAGATGTGTTTAAAACAAGAGTTTGCAGTAAGGTTGATTGGTACTTATAGGTAGTCTTGCAAGGGTGAAAATGTATACTCAGGCTAGGAAAATGATGAAGAGATTTTAGAGGTTGAGTCACAGTATCAATGTAGACAAATTGATGAGGAGCACAGGCAAGGAAAAGCAGGATGATAAAACAGGGAAGTTATGGCAACTGGTCTGAAAATGAGCTAATGTTGATGTCAGTGATAAAAACGTTCTTTTTAGAGTTAAAAAGAGGAAGAAGCAATAGAAATGTTGATAGATACAGTAAAAGGCTTAAAAGGCTATATATAGTGGAAGACTTCAGCAGCAGCAGTGTAGGTGCCCAGTCCCTGGAGTGAAATTAAACAGGGATCTGAACACCTGTGTTTCTACTACAGCTTCTGGGGAGAATTAAGTGCTTTGAGAAGGCAATTCAAATGTTTGTGTTGAACAAAGAGCTTGCTGTAATTAGTCATTAAGAAACACATGGATATTTTAGAACTCTACTTCTGCTTTTTTAGTATGCCTAATTCTGTTACAGCTTCCCATAATGAGTACCTAAAAGACAAGCTTCAGTGGGACTCACTTTTCTGCTCTTTCATGCCAAGAAGTTTCTGTGTACTTTAGTCTTTGAGTCAGAG
Source organism: Cygnus olor (assembly GCF_009769625.2). Lineage (NCBI taxonomy): Eukaryota > Metazoa > Chordata > Aves > Anseriformes > Anatidae > Cygnus > Cygnus olor. The sequence continues at coordinate 79,176,873 of NC_049171.1, read as the reverse complement.
TGGTAGGCAAGTGTGTCCTTTCACCTGCAGTCCAGAAACCATTCCTGAAAGCAGACAGATGCAACTGTTCTGTGAAGGAACTGTGTGAGGCATTCACAGACTGTTTCTGTGGTTCTCCTTTTGTAGCCACCTTTTGTTTAGTAGGCTAATGGCTAGACATTTGTCCAGGAAATAGGAGGTTTTGGATGTAGACATTTGTCGGTAAAAACCAGTATCCCAGTTTTGAGGACAGTGTCCCAAACATTTGTCTCGAGGCCAGAAACACATGGGATGATAATTTACCCTTTCCTTAATGCTGGTTCGCTTAAGCTGTGCAAGAAATGCAAAGTTCTTGGCAATAAAAAAGAACGCACAATTGAGCTCAACTGTAGCCTATAGACTAATTCATTTGATTGCAAAAGGCTTAGTCCTGTCAATGTTTATCAGAGTAGGACATGCTGAAGAACTAGGCGCTATACCATCTACTTACGTGTGTTTGGCTATTAAACAAAATATAATAGCAAATGTCTTGGAAATTTTCAAGCTGAACAGTAAAGTTTCTTATTAAATGTCATGTCCTTGGGGAATTGTTTTGCATAAATCCCAAGTTACCTCTTTTCAAGTACATAAATTCATTTCTATTTATAGCTGCCTTAAAAAAAAAAAGTATGAAAAAAAGAAGGGAAATACAGGGAATTCAAGCTGATGTAGCTGAGGGAAACTCTAGAGTTATGGATTGGTATGGGCAAAAAGGAAGAGTAGGAAGGTGATCAAAAACAAATTTCAACATTGCATTTCAGCTGTCCAGACATCCCAGAAGAGTAGTTAGAGACATTGCTAAGACATGAGTCTCAAATGTGTAAAGTACAAAATAATATTATTCGTGGAAATGTTTTATTGCTACTCTTCTATGTCAACGTATTAATAAAAAAATAAGAATAAAAAATTATTGGTTGTACCTTATCTAAGTTATTATGTAGAAAATTGGAATGCATAGAGCAATAAAAATGTTTCCAATGCATCATGAGAGCTTCCTGTACATATATTTAGAGGGCTAACCCAGCTGCTCTGACTCATGAGTAATCCCAATTGTTCAGAAGTAAAGCTGGAAATACTTTATTAGTGATTAAATAAATAATATATTTAGAAAATACTTCTTAAAGTTTTAGGAATCTATGATAAACCTGTACGTTCCTCAAATGAATGTTCATAAAGTATTCGTACTGCGTATGCATTATTTGTAAAAACGAATGTTTAAAAGAAACACAGTTCAAATCTGAAACTCCACAAATACCTCAGTGCATCATTAATGATTCTAGTCAACATTACAGAAGTTCTCCAAGCAACCAGTCCTCATCCAGTGACCCAGGACCCAGTGGGAGCAGCCAGTGGAGACAGCAAGTGGGATATGATGGGTATTGATGATTTTTTTTAATCTTGTTGCATCTTCTTTCTGAAGCACACATCTGTGTGGATGCTCTATATCATAGATTTATCTGGGAAATCCGTTAGTAAAATATTAAGACTCTTAGGTTCACTGTAATGTAATCTGTATGCCAATAAAGTTTTAAAGTCATACTACTTAACCCTTTAGGACCGAATTGTTATTTTACAATTCAGGTAAATAAACAATTTTTAGGTTTGCTTTCCTAGGAACAAGACAGAAAGCAGCTGGTAAAACAGAACTGGAATAGAATAGTAGTTTCTCCTCCTTTAGTTTTATTGGAAGGGTATTTAATTAAAAAAGGAACTTTACAGTCTTCTGATGTTTTGTTTCCTACTGTACTTGTTCCAGTGACATCCATTCCCTAGCATTTCTCCTCAAAAAAGCAGCAATATTTCAGGTCTCTTCTCCTTTTAAATCTGTTGCAATATGTAGATGTTATGTTCACATACCTGTTAATCCCTTGATGCTAAAGGTTTTAAATATTAGCTGTGTGTTAGTAAAAGACTACCCCAATGTGCCGCTTATGTTTTAAGAATATTGCATGAGAAATCTTTCTAGATTGCTTTATCACTTTGTTGTATAAACGTAGCTGACGATGATACTTCTGTTATAAAATTTGGGCAATGGCAGTATCTACATAGCATATTATAGAAACATTCGATACTTTCCGTTTGGGTTTAGGAAGCTACTTTTAAGAAAAAATGTGAATACTGAAAACATTATCTTGGCTCCTCGTCTGTAAGCAAAATATTCTTCTGGCATGCCTGTGTATAAGATAGTCCATGTAGCAGATATATATGCATCATCTTGGAGATTCCTCAAAGTATTTCAGGTTATTCAGTGAAATCTGTGGCAGCTAAATATATGGAAATAATTCAAATAAAACTATAGCTTTTTTACTTTTTTTTTTACAGTTTTTCTGGTGTCCTTTTGCCAGCACAATAATTACTTATAGCAACCTTGTTTTTAGTATGTTGCTTTGTGAAATTAACTTCTGCAAATTCCACCAGAGAATTTAGAGTTCAGTTATTTAAGATTCTTCAAATCTTACATAGTTCTAATACTGCAATAGTGACATCATAATTTTACATAAAAATGACAGAGCAATGGATACAAAATACAAAACAGTGGATCTAATATTAGCTTTCATACATGCTATGAATTTGAAATCCTGCAAAAATAATTATTTTCATGGGGCTTAGTTTATAAAGCAGTTAAACATGTTAACGTAGTTCTCGACTGCAAAACCTTGGCTACTGTAGCCCCAAGAATGGATTTCTTCTGAAAGCTCAGTGTTGTCTTGGTCTGTTCACACTTAAGGCGTAACAGTGGGCTGTTGAGAAAATTACATGTAAATATTTCTATTCAGTGTTTGGAAATGTTACTGTACTTGCTTGGTGGGAGGGATGATGACTTTTTAAACAAATCACTTGCAAAATACTTGCTTTGAAGAGTAAAAAGTGTTGTTGTTCATCATGTAAATAGTTCTTTGGAAAAAAAAAAAAAGAAAAAAAAGCTTGATTTTCTCCTTATGTTAAAAGGTGCCAATCCCCTTTACTCCATGAACACCAAGGTACAGGCTCGCTGGAGTGTGAAGGAGGCAGAGAACGAGAGGAAACTTTGGATGGAACCAGACATTCTGGTAATAATACATACCATATCTTAAAAAGAAATGTTCTTTGTAATGTAGTGCTTGGTGAAGTGTAGCCACGTTCTGATGTGGCAGTTTGATACCCAAAGAGCAGTAATATGACAGTGAAAGCTGGGACTGTTACAGACAGTCTAATGGAATGTGATATGAGATATTTAGGCGGTATTTTGACCGAACTGCTCCTGAACTTCAGAAAGCTTTGTGAATGATGAAAAGCAGGTTTAGATCTTAACAATTCTGCAAAGTTGCACGGCTCTGATTCCAAAGAGTATACGGGTTTGAAACCTGATGCTAAGCCATGTGCTCTGTTCTTTGTACAGTATACTCATCTTTTTAGCATTCAGAAATTAAAACACAATTATTTATGGCAGAAACCAAGTGGCATGCACCATCGACCAAAGTCCTCAGCTCCTACAAAGACCGGGCTTTACAAAAAGAAGGCAGTGGCAAGGAGTCACCAAACAAACTTTCACATGTAAGTCTTTTACTTTAATGTCATTCGAAACTCTAAAACAAACAAAAAACCCCACACTAAACAAACAAAAATTAAACAGGAAAAAACAACAACGAACAAATGAACAATAAAATTAAAAACAACACTGGTTTTAAATGTATTTTTAAGGTGTGTTTCTTCTGGTAATTTACAAACACCACTGTGGGTTTTGGGAGGCAGAGTATGCTTACCTAGATGAGGGGTGAATTGAACGTGCTTAATTTGTGTTTGTAAACTAAGAAACCCTAGAGGGCTTCAGTCTAGGACACTGATGAGATAAAAGCCTAACTAATATAGGCTACACTCTGCTGTGTGTTTACAGCTTCATTTATAGTGGCTTGTTTAATCTGTGAAGTATTTCATATGCTAAAAAAAAAAAAGTTGCATTTATGTTACCACTTGTCATGATGTGTAAAAGACACGTGCTGTATTTATCAGTGAGCACTGTAAATGTGTAGTTTCTATGTTGGGAATGCTGAAAAGATTTCTAGTCTACTAGTTCAGAGGTTTGTCCTCAGTAATGGCAAAATCCTCAAATGACTTAACTATGGAAATTACACTAATGACATGGTTGGTCTATTTCTGTTGTCTTTTGTACTTACATGGAAAACCTCTTATAGTTAGTAGGAATCTGTACAATACTTTTAGACTTAGACTGGTAAAAATATAAAATCAAACCCTCTTAAGTACGTTGATTCCTTATGAGAATTTAGCCTGATACTTCTCAAAAAAAATACTGTCATAAATAGCATCATGCTGTACAGTTATGTACAAAAATACTTCCTTGTATCTTAAGCCAAAGTATACACAAACCTGCAGTCATTATATGTAACAGTTACCATTAATCATAGTACTGAAGCGAAAGTTAAATGCTGAGTTTGCTTCACTAAGATTTTTATGCTAATAGCAGCTCTCATGATGCTGGGGTTCTGAACAGAAAAAGTTCATGATGGACTTATGGTAATGTTTGCATGCATATGCGTGTGTGTAATGCAGGTGCAAGATAACTACATTGTACAAAGTAAGAACCAGTATCATTACAAAGATAATACGTACATGATGAGACTATTTTATATATGGTGTAAAACTGAAAAAAATAGTCATCGCCTTGTAAAGGGACCTTGTAATATTCACCTGCACATCCCCTTTTTGTTTGAGCTCAATTTGCCATTTGACACTCTGCCATGTTTTGAATAGCCAGTGAAATTCTGATATCCTTGATTTCCTCAGGCTTTTTTTAATTTGCCTTGGATGATTATCTCCTCCTGATTTTACTTTTTATTCTTATTTTAATCTTGCTTCATGACATAATATTTAACAACATGTAACAATTAGGGTCACACTGAGCTTTCATAAAAAAAATTTCTTTTGGCACAAGAAAATGCATAAAATGACCCTGAGCTATGGCCATAGTGAACTTTGAACAGTTCAAGATGTTTATATCAATAGATTTTTCCCACATTCTCAGCTGCTTGCAGAGTTGGGGGTAACTGAACATGTATGCTCAGCAACATATGGGAAATCTTTGGGAGGGTTCATACACACATTGTCTTCTGAGGCTGATTTTGTCTTTGACCTTTTTTTCCCATTTCTTTTCACTTTGGTTCCATTTCACATTATAGTACAAAGTGACACGTCTTTTCTCCAGACACCTTTCTCCAACTCTCTCCTTGGAAAAACAGCTCATTCGTATTTTTATCAATTGTTCCATTATTTTTAAGGAGGCAGCCGTTTGTAAAGGCTAGGATGATTGCAAATGTAACCCCTACTTTTTTTTTTATAATTTCTCAAATTTTGAGACCTGCTAATTCCTATATGGAATAGAGCTGTTATTTCTGGAAGAGCTGCCTTTTCTAACTGCTTTTATGTATGAGCAACAGCTATGTTTATAGACATCTGCTAGGAAGGGGATCTCATAAAAAAGTTTGTTACCTTCCCACTTAGTTCTGCCTAATAGAAACCCATCTGCCCTTATTCTGGCTACTCTGTCACAAAGATAAGTTAATCCAACTCTCTATAAAATCTCTTTTCAGGAAACAGAACAAAACACAAAAACTTCATTGACACAAATGCCTGATATAATTCTTCCACTTCAATTGCATGCTTAGTTGGGAGCCCTGTGACTTAAGTTACTCTCATCTGGTACACATACATTGCACTTGGCTTCAGTTCAAGTAGCCACACATCCAATTGGATTTGGTCCAATAAACAGCGTATTTCACCCACACTGAGAAAAAGCCAAGGTTAATTCAGTCTTCAGTGTCCTTCAGATTTGCAGTAGAACTTGTTTAAACAAATAATTACAAATGCTTGTAGCTTTAACAAATGCTTATTTCAGCTGTTCAGAAACTCAATTTTATGGATGTTAAGCAAGTCCTATAATCAGAAAAGTCAAGTGTGATCTTATGATTTACCATATAAGATGGAAATAGAGCCTGATGTTCACTTTTATTTGCAGTGACATCAACCTCCAGTGTGTCTAGCCTGTTGTGCAATTCATTCCATAGAAACTAGTGGTATAATTAGCTTTTGTCATGCTTTGTAATTATATTATAGCATACTGTAAAATAATAAAGTGGTCTTTGAATGGCACAAATTCAGTAGTTTATATGAAAATTAAGATTTTACAATTTAACTCGAGGGCGGTTCTTTTTCTGTTTGGTTTCTTCTTGCTGATAAGATTGGAGATAAAAGCTGTTCAAGCCACTCAAGCAGCAATACCCTATCCAGTAATACATCCAGCAACAGTGATGAAAAACACTTCGGTTCTGGAGATCTGATGGATCCTGAGCTGCTTGGATTGACTTATATAAAAGGGGCATCTACTGACAGTGGAATTGATACAGCTCCCTGTATGCCAGCTCCTCTCCTGGCCCCTTTGCACCTTGCTGGCAGCAGGTCTGGAGTACATTGTCGTACCGAGCAGTGGACCGAGTCTTCTGACACTCCTGGGCTAGATGAGGAGCCAACTAAAATGTATGCTGTTCATAGCTATGCCTCTGCTATTTCTACCAGTCATACAGCTGAAGGCAGTATGGGAGACCTAAGTGAAATCTCCTCTCATTCCAGGTATGTGTTTCTTACAAATTAGGGATTTTGGACTGTAGATTGATGTTCAGAGAATTCTTTTTTTGTTACAGTTGCTCTCTTTACCTTTCTTTGAAAGTGTGCCTAACTGATTTTGATTCCTGTTGTATTCAATACCTACATGAGGAAGCGTAACATTTTTCAGGCAGTTTTTGATGAGTCTTCCTAAAAAGCATGACTAGTCCTGCTCCCAGATTCGATGGAGAATTTATATGCAACTTTGCAGAAATTCCTTAGGTTTTCAGAGTTGGAAAATATCCCTGAGTAAAAGTGAAATTAATTCTTCTTTTTTTATAGTATTTGCGAAATATATTATATTCAATACCAATGTGTTCTACCTGTAATCATCTGAGATCTAAAATGTTAGAAAACTTGCAACGTTACTTTCATTGATAAAGAAGGAAACTGTAAATTACTATCCATCAGCATAAGATGCTTTCATACTACTTTGCATTACATTTAAAAATAGTCATTCCTTCTCTATTTCTCAGTTATGAGTGTAGTAGGTCCAAACACCCCAGTTGTATTATTTTGACACCACCAAAAGATACTAATATCTTTTTTTTCCCCTAGAACTTCCTTCACATACTTGTGAAGGAATACAATACTATAATACATACTGTACAACAAATTATATTGGAGTTAATGATGAAGGAAATCAAAGAAATTACAACGGACAATTTTTACATATAGTGAAACTTCATAGCATACCATCCACCCTAATTTGCATTATTGTGGTGTATACTTTACAATTTTGTTTCTCGATCTGGATTTCTGGTTGTGTGCACTCTTCTTTTTGTTACCAATGGAATGTGTGTATGGTACATCTATTATAAAGCAAACTGTGAAAGTACACTTTTACAGCTGGTAAAAGTTTTATCTTCCAATTCCCATTTTATGCGGACTTTGAAGCTGGAGCTTTGGTCTCTGTGTGAAGGTTTTTACTCTGTAAAGGATTAGAAGGAAATTGCTTGTTCTTTCCCTCTGAATTTTCTGTTTTCAATGTCAATTAGTATAGGCAAATAACAAAAGAATCTCGTCGTGTCTTTATATGCTACTGTGATTGAATTAGTTTTGTATACTTACAATGAGTTAGAATTTTTTTCACAAGTTATGGAAGATAGTATTGACTTGCAGTATAGGCTGTTGTGAAAAGTAGGTACATGCTTTCACATTCTTTCACTACATCTGTGATAAAGTAGAAGCTCCAGATTTACTCTGCTTTATAGGCATTGAGATTTAGTTTTATAGATTAGGAAGAAATAAGCTCTGTGTTTCTGGGACTTCATCATAATGGGCTGCAATAGATTCCTAATGGCTATAATATGCATTTTCAGCACTTGTGTGGCAGCTATATTTAAAGTGCCACGCAGCTATTAAATATTCTCATGTTCATTTATATAGAATAAACATTATAGATCTGGGGAGGAAAAAAAAGCATATAGATTTTAAGTGAGTTTATCCAGGCATTTACAAAGTAGTAATTATTGTTGAGAAGATAACTTGCATTAGGAGTGACCAATTCCACTTTGGCAATAGCAGTGTTTTCAAATGATCAGCTTCTAATCTGTGTGCCAAATGCTTTTGCTACAGGAAAATGTCAGACTTGCATTACGTGACCCAACTGTTTTATTTAAACTTTGCTTACATTTCCTTCATATTATACTAGAGTGGTAAATAATTTTACAGTTGGATTTAAAGGCTGATAACACCTATACCAGCACCTGCAGGCTTACGTTATTTAAAAAAAAATCTCATTTTATGGCTGTGATGCTGCAACACAGTGTTCAAATAGACAGAAGGTTGAGTTAACGTGTTGTGATATCTACTGCCAAATCCCATGTATATTTTCTAACTGGTTAGAAATTAAGTTCATACTGGTTCATAATCTGTAATGATGAAGCTCTAACCTGAATGAGGAATTTATTCACAACTGCTTTATAAACGTTAAACAATAAATGTATTCTACAACAGCTAAACAGTGTAAAACTTAGACACAAGACCACAGACAGGAAAGTAATTGCTCTATAAATACAACATTTTCCATATTAAAACTCTATTCTGCTTATTGAGTAAGTGAAGCGCAATATGCAGGAAAGATGGCAGTTGGAAATACTGGCCTGATTCTCTAATGTGATCAGATAAAGAAGCCCCTGAAAAAACTAATACTAAAGTCTGAGAATTAAGCCTGCTGTGTGAAACAGTATTTCAGACTACAGGACTGACTGGAGCTATGCACATTATGTCTCACAGCCATGTTGTTAATGGCTTTCTCTCTCCTATTTTATTGTCAGTATGCATATGAATTATAAAATACCTTCGGGTTACTGTAGCTGAAACAACTCCAATGCCTTTAGTTTTGCTTTGTTTCTTACATAGACTATCATTACCATTTGGATGCCGAGACTGTACATTGCTTGTTTCAACCGTTGCATCGAACTCATGATCTAAAAGCAGATTTCTGTAGGCATTTTATTTCTTTACTTCATAAAAATGTCCTGTTATTTAAAATCTACAAAATGAAGTTGGATGCTCCGTTTTTCTTGGGTTTAGTTGCAAATAGAAGTCTAAAATAGTGTTCTTGCTGTCAATCTGATATGTTTTTTTTTACATTGTGCTTCAATGCTTGCTTCACCTTTAGATTTCAGTTTTTCATAACTGAATTGTTTTCTTCACTATGTCTTTATATCCCTTCTTCACATATTTGCAAGGATAAGCTGGAGCAACCTTATTGTTTTTAACATCACTTGCGATATTGTCTTCCCCCCAAAACTTCATAATCTTGTTTCTACTTTTGTGGTGGAAAGGGGGAAGAAAGGAGAGAAAATTATTTGTTTTTAAGATTAAATGTACATAAACTTTCATAAAAAAAAATAGTAATCCACTGCCTTAATGATTGAACTTTATTTCATGTCAAGCAGTTTAATTTGATCTAATGACATCTTTGCATGTGCATTGCTTGTATTTGACTCTGATTGGACAGTAAAGTAGACATGCCTCTTACACTTTGAGCAACACCTTCTGATCTTTTGTGGATGAATCTAATGGTCTTGGGATTGGATTAAAAGGTAGAACTGTGTTTGGTATTTGTAGCTGCTTCAGGTTCCAATCTCTAGTTTTAGGCAAGCTATTTGGTTTATGAATGCTTTGGTTACTTCAACTGCGTGATGAACTTTATTCTTCAAGGAAGGGTTTGTTTTAGTTCATTTTAAATCATTTTGAGAGTCTTCAGTAAAAGGCTACAGTAGTGCCTACTAGTGCTATTATTCGTAATAAAAGAGACTATTATAATCATCTAGAGAAGTATTGTTGTTGAACTAGAATTTACTTCTGTTAATATAAAATTCTCAACAGTACTGAATGAAAGACTAGATTTAAACTGTCATGAACAGGAAAAAATAACTTGAAGTGGAAAGCTATAGAAGTCTTATAATCAGAGGGATGTTTGGAGTAATTCCTTATGTAGTTCTTGATGTAAATTGAATTATAACATTAATAATGTGTGTATACATATTTACTGAAAATTGCACATAAAAATTCTATATGTGTATTAAATTTAGTTCTTTAATTTTAATTCACATCAGTTTGTGTTGACATTTCAGCATGTTGAATTATATGTTACTTGTTTTAAAAACTCATTATTATTCTATTATCAAAGAATTTTAATGTGTATGCTGCTGCTAAGTAGAAAATTACTGATGATGCTGCCTCTATTTTACCTTGAGAAAAAGTTAACATTAAAAAAGATAGCTGAGTATAAGGTGAAGAGTTTCTGATTTGTTGTTTTGCATAGTGGATTTCATTTTTGCTTGTGTGTTTTCTTTACTTTTTCAGTGGGTCACATCATTCAGGAAGCCCATCAACACATTGCTCTAAAAAGAGTGGCTCCCTAGATACCTCCAAAGTCTATATAGTGTCACAGAGTAGTAGTCAACAGATTTCTGGGTCGGTTTCAAAACCATACCACAGACAAGGAGCAGTGAGTAAATACGTCATTGGATGGAAAAAATCAGAAGGAAGTCCTACACCTGAAGAATCTGAAATTTCTGAATGCCACGAGTAAGAATTCTGTTTCAACTTTGTTTGGGGCAGGAGGGAAAAGAAAATATATTTTAAAATAGGATCGAAAGATGAAAAAATACAGATGCCATTTGACTTGTAAATGTTTGGTTTATTTCTGTACCTTTATGTATCAGATGCCCATCCAAAAAAGGAAAAAGGGACAATAAATGCAGGATGCACCTTTTTCTGGTTTCTCATCTTTTCTATCTAGCTGCACCTTTTTTCCATTTCTCTAATAAAGCATGCTGAAAGAAATTTCTGAAAGTGTGTGGAGGGAAAACCATAAGGTTATGCCAAACATTTTGAATTTCCTTTTCAAATCTCTGGGAAACAGTTGTAAAGCCACAATTTTATTGTGTCTAAAGACTTGTTCTGGAAATCTTCAGAACATTGCAGTTAATTCAAAAAAGCTTACTTCCTGATGTTTCTGTATTAAACCTTCCTATCTTGTTGCCTAATACATCAGCTAATACATTAGAAATGGCAGACATGCCTATAAACTTAGCAGTAATCTATGTAGACAATTAAAAAAAATAGTGCCTGTTGGAGGTATTTTAGTGGTTCATGTGTATCTTTTTCTGACTGATTTTAATGAATAGATAGCAACTGGTGGTTGGGACCCCACAAGACAAAGTTTAAGTGTGGATATATCTGATTCTCTTCAAGAGATTCTGCAAAATGTGCAGGCTCACACTACATTTTTTTTATAGGAAGTGACATTTAATCAAAGGTACTCAGATCAGTTCTAATAAGCAGCTGTATGTACAGCTTAACAGAGGAATAACCCATTAGGAATGTGTTAGTCATAGACAGAATAAAAATGTTTCGATCAAAGGAAAAGATGCAGTACCTCAAAGACAGAGATGAAACTTTCCCAGTACTTCAGCAGTAATAAATAATGTTTGAATCTGCTGTTTGAAACAAACTTTTAAATTCCTTAATCTTCAAAATCATCTTCTTTGATAACCTCATTGCTTTCTTTTTGTGCATAAGCTATTTAGTGCTACATCTCAATAAATCAGTCAGGCCTATATCTCTTGACAAATTGACACAGTGACATGCAGTACCTGATTTTCAAATGTTTAATATAAGATTACTCTGTTTAATGGGAATATGCTATTTGCATCTAATACCTTGTATTCCATTTATGTGCATAGTTATGGTAAAATTCATATTTAAAAATATAAATTGAAATATTTGTACTAGGAAATATAAACTTGAAGTCAAGCTCTTAAATTCCTTATTCTCAAAAGTAAAACGAATAAAAAAGCTGTCCTGGTTATTTGTATTTTTTCATAGTATTGTATTGGTGATTTTTTTTTCATGTTTTCATCTATTAAATTGTTTAGTCATAGTGGTACTCGCATTTGGAAAATGGTAGCTTCACTGATTCCTGTAAGTTTTTGCATTTTGAAGTTGATGAACCCCTGAAAAAATTTCTCTTTATTTCAGATAGAACCCTTAGAACAAAACTGCATAATGAAGCATGGCATTTAGACTGAAACCACAGTAATTTTGAAAAGCATCTTCAAGAGCTAGTTCAGTTTAAGAAATATTAATTGAATATGGCAGCACTTCATATACCAGAAAATACTTTCGGATTTTTCTATGGTTTAGAACGTTGCTTTACCTCTTTCTAGGAAAGCTTTCTATACATCACAGAGAGGAAATATCCCTCTGAGGATAATTATGTTGAAATAAAATAACATCTCTAATTAGCAATGATGATGAAAATCAGGTCAATTGCTGAATGTTGTGCCACTATAGGATATAATTCACCGAGAATTACACTTTACCATAGCAAAGCTTGTTTCCTCTCTGCTGAGGACAGAGTCACTGATTATGCTGCACTTGACAGTGAGTAATGGCTTCAAATGCATGTTCTGTGTGATTGGGAATCTCTGGTTCCTTAGATTCTATTTCCAGAGTAAACCTGTTAAAATTCTCTCCTTTCTCACTGGAGGGAATGTGAAAGATGATAATTCAGTTTGACAGTCCTTTGTTGACTGTAAATACATTTTTATATACTGATAATTAAAGAAGACAGCTGTTTTATTTGTCCAAACAGCTTTATGAAATTGCTGATAATAAAACACACTTGGCACATGGCACAATAGATTACAAATCTTCTTCAAACATTGCCATTGATGACCATAGTAATTTTGTCAGATTGTAAAGCTGGATACAATGTCACACTAAAAAATATTGATTTTCTTACTTGCTAAGGAAGTAAAAAATATATTTATGTATTTTGATTTGTGAGGAACTATTGGAAATGCTGCTACAAATACAGCCTTAGCAATAGAGAAATGTGGTGTGCAAAAAGGGAGAGAGGAAGGCTGGGAGAAACATGCATTTTTTTTTGTTGTTCTGAAGAATTCCTTAATATTGGTCTTTCAGTGGTTTAAGAATTTCATCTTGAACCCACAAACAGTTTTGTATGAAATGACTAGAACATGTTCTAAATAAAAGCATGCTCTGTCATGAGGTAATTTTAACAAGTTTTACTTTGTGACTGAAAATAAATGTAGTCTTTCAAATCCATGAGCGCTATTGCTTATTTTGCTAAAAACACCAATTGTTTCAACAGAGTGTATGATGATATTGATGCTGTGTCTGCATCGAGTCCACTTCAAACTTCCGTGAGGAATGCCATTGTCGAAAGCCAACAAGTGTTATCCAAAGAAGATTTTCTGAAGTTGATGCTGCCAGAAAGCCTCTCTGCAGAGGAAGGGAGGAGAAAGGTTAGCTACTTTGTTTGCATGTATCCCAGGCATAATTATGTTAGAAATTTATTTTCTGGTATTCCCAAAATTGCTATAGAGAAGGCAATATCACTTTGTGCAAACTAAGTATATTCCACGGGGATGCTACGAATACTGACCATAAGTCCCAAAACATCATTTTCCACAACATGGAAATTATACCTACTTTGATTATGTATGAAATACAGTATTTGTCTAAGTATGACTCTGCTTAGCTATAAAGGTTGAGCAACTTAATTATAATTTCAAAGGCTAAGTAGCATTTTCAAGATTGAATGGTTACATTTATACACCTCAAATGATATTTAGGCATAGGAATAAAAGTAGCCCCCTTTCCTCTGTTCTATGCTACTCACTACTAACAATTCTGAATTACAATTCCACATAGACACCAGTGGGAACTGCTCAAAAGACATAATTGTCAGTGCTAGTGGAGAGCATAGGTCTATATAGTATGAAAACGATCAGTAATGTTAAAAACTTCACAAAAAGTGGATAGAAGACTTAATATTTACTACTTTTCAAAGTATGCATGATTCTGAATTCGGTGCTTAATGCGTAAGAAAGCAGTAAGCAATTGAGTTACTTGAGATAATTGTCTCACTTAAATATTAATTCACTGCTGTCTTAACCCACTGTGTTTATACAATGTGCTAAATAACATAATCATCATGTCTGAACAGAAGTAACACATGGGAATACTCTAAGTGCAGAGTTGAGTTTAAAATTTAGATCATATGCACCTTTAAACTACAGTATGTGAAGTATGTGTGTTGTATGTCTTTGAATTCTTATGAATAACATCCTAGAGGTCTTTATGAGTTACTCTTGATACAATAATTGGCTTTCTGTGATGATTTCAAGAACGGCCAATGTTTCTGGGTACTTAAGTATGAAACACCAAAGAGTGAGGAGTTATAACCATCCTAAGATAAATTACTGCTGTACCCTTCTCTTCCCAGGATATCGAAGGAAGAAACACCACAGGCTCTGATTTGCAGGGGATCCCCAGCCATAGGAATTATCAGTATCCAGTCTTTGATTGTGCCCTCTGTAGAGGGCAGTTACTTTACTATAGCTTGGCTAGTTGACTTTGACAGCAAACCAGAAAGGAACTTTGAGTATTCTACAGAATCAAATCACATTTTTCATAGATCCTTCTTCATAGGTCAGAGAATAATGAAACCTATAGAATGGGTAATGTTCAATTTTTTGTCATGTCCTGAAAGGAAACTTTGTAAAGCTTCAACAATTAATGTTTAATATGTTTGGATAGCTACTGACCAATTTTTTTAGATGAAAGATGCAATATGAGGTTGGGAGACTTGAGTAACAGTCAAGAATCATGGCAGAATGCTTGCTGGGAATTTCAAGTGCAGGAAAGAGAATTGGATTCAGAGTGTGGAGGTTTTCAACCCTTTGCCCAACGTGGTCCCTAATCAGACTCAGAGGGTTTTGGCATTTGCATATCCATTCACTTAAGGATGTTGTGTATGTCCTCTATCCAGTCATTTAGGACTGCTGCTTTTGCCTATTAATGTAGTTATTTTGCAAGTGTTAAAATACAACCTTGGTCTTATGTTCGTTCCAACATCTGTTTCAGCCAAATCTCTAGAACTAATGTCTTTTTTTTCTCCGGAAGTATTTTGATGCTTTCCTAGATTAGAATCTGAATATCTGCCTCAGTTTTCTTTGGGACATAGTTAACCATTCTAACAACTGAGCATTTTCTATATTGTCTTCAAGATAGATGCTCTTCTGAACTAAGTGTATGAAGTATATTTAACTATTTTGCAAAGGCAAAGTTTCTTGTGGCATGATTGAACATTTCTGTCTATTCTTTTTAGAAATATTCACAAAGTAAGTTTTGTCAAAAATAATAATGTAAATATTTTTAACTCTGTTAAAAATGATTAAAAACGTGATTCACTGTTTCAGAAAGCTACAACTCTTAAGCATACATTCTGCGTAGAGAGTGAGCTACTCATAATTATTTAGAGGGAAAATAGGACAGGATATTAAATTGTTATATGCAAGACAATCCAGTTAAAATAATTAAGGCAATAACTGAAGTTTGTAGATGTGAAAAATAACTGGATTTGCAGTACTGAAGAATGACTTATGAAGTGGAATGGCCCAGTTTTACACTACAATAACATCTTGTTTTACTGTAGATGTTCAGGTTGTGGTTTAAATAGCTTTTTGAAATACATATAAAAATTTTCACTAAACTCTATTATCGTATTTTCTGAAACTATTTTATGATATTTGGAGAGATGCAGTGTCTCAAATTACTTTTATCTCCCAATAAATTATATTGCACCATATATCATTTCAGAATGCTTAATATTAAAGCATAGTCATTTCAAATTAAAATCAAACAGTTGTATGTATAGTCTTGAATAAACGTTACCAGAGTTGGTAACCTTATATATGTATTTCTGGAAAAATTTGCTGTCATGAGGCTATGGAGGTTTCATTTAACATTTCAGAATTAATAAAGCTGCACGATATCTGATTAATTCATGGTGATATGTTCCAAAATATCAAGAGAAAGTATGAAAACCCAATTCACTAACTCTTTTGAGGCCTCAGTAGAGCTGATGTGATGGAAGAAATCTCTGATCCTTCCGTATTAGCTCAAGAATTCCAGAATGTCTGCCCAAAAAAACACTCCAAAGAACAGATAATGGAATGTGGTGGTGTAAGTTATTTTAACCAGTAATACTAGTTCTTATATCTTCATATTTTGATGTTTAGTTTTCATGTTATGGAAACCTTTCTCCACGGAGGACGCTTTATCGTACCCTATCTGATGAGAGTATATGTAGCAATCGAAGAGGATCTTCATATGCTAGCTCTCGAAGTTCAATGCTAGACCAGGCCCTGCCAAACGATATCTTATTCAGCACTACTCCACCATACCACAGTACATTGCCTCCCAGAATGAGCCTGACTCCTGGAATGGGAAATCTGAGAAGTAAGTGATTGCTGTTATTGTTGAGTTTGGAATATTTGTAATAAAGTCAAACAAGTCACCAAATATTAAGTTAGATTTTACTTGTGAAGGAAAATTATGAAATGTCACATCAGTCTTCTAATAAAAGCATATTTGGTCAGCAGTACATACTTACGCTTGTCTTGGTGATCAGTTCAGATTTATGTTTGAAGACAGGATTCACATGCCAAGAAATTTTCATGAGACCAGTGACAGACAACAAACAGTTGTCTGAAGATTTCTGGTTATAATTTTATTTTCCGGTAGTGACCTAGTTAAGCCAATCTGGCCTGTTTTGTTTCCTTGTGTGTGTGTGCGCATTCATATTACTGAATATATTCATGAATATTTCATTATAGTTAAATAGGAGAGCTTAGATGATCCTTTTGGTAACATCTTAAAAAGAAATGTGTGATAGTTGTCATCTCCAATCTCAAAACTGGATCTGCTGATACTTTTTAATATTAGGAAAACCTTTGCAAATGACACTGCCTTTTCAATAATCAAAAAAAAGACTAGTTTGGGGTGCTAAGTTAAAATTATTTAATAAAGGTGTATCTTCATTTGTGATGTTCTTCAGAAGCAAGATCTTTATCATATTTTCCAATATGGAGTGATGGATTATAAAGGTTGTAGTACTTTTATGGAGAGCTTGGTAATTTTCATGATTTTCATTTAAAACAAAATAAATTACTGAAAAGGAAATTGTGAAACTCTTGCGTGCTTATGTACCAGAGCCAAAATCTATGCACCCAGATACATACATGTAGGCTACATATCCATATTTATATACTTAATAAGGGTAAATTATGTTTTTTTTTAAATGCTAAATCTCTTCTCAGTTATTTTACTTTGACCCATAATCTAGAATCTAGGAAAAAAGAAACACTTTTAATTAGCAACTTTAATATTGTATCACAGCTGACTGCAGTTTACAAAAATAGTAGAACAACTGTGGACTTTGAAGTCCATAGCTAAGAAACTGTGGGTGGATTTCTTGAAAACATTAAGGATGCTTACAGACCCATATCCGGAGAGAATACAGACAGATGACTTAAGTAATAGACCTCTCTGTCATTCGTCATGTCTTTCAGGCACTAGCAGTCAATTGCTAACTTTCAGAAGTAAGTTTTCTATGAAAAAAAACTCATTCCTACTTATAGTGGCTTCGGGTCTGATATTGAAGTTCATGTACTGCGCACTGGTTCATTTTATAGTGGTATTATAAACAAGTGCTAAATTCCTGCTTCAGCTGGGATCGCATGCTTGATGTACCTTTTGCCAAAATTTAAAATTTTCTTCTGTCAGGGTGAATGAAACTCTTTAGCATAAGTTCAATTTGAAAAGATTTTACTGAAGATCCATTTTTTTCATTTGAGACTAATTTGGTAGATTTTGTAGTCTGTTAAGGATCTATATACACATGGCTTCCTGATGGCCTTTTTTTCTTCTTACACCATGTTAGGCCTGTGTTTTTAGAGCTATTTGATATAAAGGTTAATCTGCAAAGCAATCAAACCTTCAGCATGCTTTTATTCAGAAGGTTGACACAAAGCAATTAATGGTTTACACTTGAGCTGTATACTGCTCCTCCAGCAGTGAAATTTTAGTGTTTGTGTATTAGCTCTGTCTCAAACATCTTATTTTCCATTCTTGCTGCTTAGAAGCAGGAAGATATTTATACGCATTGCAGGAAAAAAACGTGAAACTAGTATCCTGTCAGTCAAAATGAAGCTGATTGTTGTTAGCCAAGGTAGTTCGTGCTATTTTCATACACAGTTTCTATTTTCTTCTTCTGGTTTTGTACTATAAAAGTGCCTTTCAATGCCGGTGATAGAGGATCTTTTATAACGGCTGTCTCAAGGAAGATATAATTGGTCATTTGTAATAGCCACTTGAAGACAAACAAATCATGACTTACTCACTATTATTTTCAAAGTAACGTTTAGTCATTATCTCTATATAAGAAACTAATTTTGGCTCTTGTTAGGAAGGACTTTGTAGTGAGCGCATAGTAGGTCCTTAATTCTATTGCAGTGGTGATGTGAGAGGTTTTTTTTCCATTTATACTTTTAGTTTGAGGTTGTAGTTTCAGATATCAGAATTCCTAGCCGTGATGCTACTATCTTTTGTAAAATACATACATTTGTAATCTTAAAACATTTTAATTTTACCAATATTTAGTATTTACAGAAATCAGTAGAAATAGTGTGGTTTTGGCCAGAATTCATTTTTAGATATTCTTGCATAGTATTACGCAGCATGTATTACATGAAATATTGTGGCAGCACCAAGTGTCTTGAGACCCTCTAGCAAGGAAGAGTGATCAATAGGTAAGCAAAGCAACATCAAAAACAAAGCATAATAGGCAGCCTGAAGAGTTTCAGATTATTAGGAAATCAGAATTAGCAGACAAAATGACCATGCAGATATGGAAACAGGAACTTAGACTGTGTGATGTTCACTGTGGGAAGGCGGTGAGAAAATGAAGCTATGGATTTTTTTTTTATTTTATCACTGAAGGAAGTGAACTGAAAAAAGTTGCTTTCAGTAAAGCCTGAAATGTAAGCTCTGACAATTGAGTACTTTGGATTGCACACAGTACACAACTGTACGAAGATTTTTTCATTTCATATATAAATGTATAGATAGATACATATATATATATATATATATTTTTTTTTTAACTTAAACAAGAAAGCAGAGCTTGTGTAGCTGAGAACCTTAGGGACACTAGAGATTCCCTGAGACGGTGCTGTTTATGTTGAGTGATTCTAGCATACTATACACAGTTGCAGGTACAAATCTATCCCCATCTTGCTAATTCATGGCAGCTGAATTAGCAGGGAAAGAATGAAAACCACTCATACAGAACTAGTGTACAAACATGTCAGAGAAACCCAGGAAGACATATGGAGGCAGTCTGACTGAGCTTGTGAGCACCGTGTTCTTCTCCAATTATGAAATAATGAAAGAATAGGGGAAGAAAAAATCCTGAAGCAATACACTGGCTTGACATTGCTGTGCTGTGAGGAAAGGAGCAAGGTGCAGGATACTTTCAATGATGAGGGTCCTTCCATTCCAACACTCCTGTCATGGGAGCCGTCCCACCATGTCTCTTTAATGGCATTGAGGTCATATCCCTGCAGGTGTGTGTACATCTCTAATTCCTCTTGTTTATTCCCCATGCTTACATGCATTACCATAGAGATGTTTAAGCTGGGCCCTTGATGAAGGTGGGATGGAATTCCTTTGTACTGCTCTTCAGGTGCTTTCCTGCTGACCCATGACCCTTCTCCAGGTTCTGGACATCTATCACTGACATTAGCATCAAACTGAGAGGAGGGGGATGGATTGAGGTTCCCCTCTCCTGGCAACTCTAGTTTAAAGCCCTCTTCATGAGCCTGGCAAGCCTATGACCAATGTTCTTCCCCTTCTCTGACAGGTGGACCCTATTAGCCCCTAGCAGACTAGGTTTCTGGAAGTGAGTCCTGTGGTCTAAGTAGCCAAACCCCTGGCAGTGGCACGAGTACTGCAACTATCTGTTGATTTGCCAGATTTGATTGGCCCTGTCAATCCCCTTGCCTTTGACCGTCAGGGCTCATGAAAAAACTACCTGTGGTCCCGAGTCCTTTACTGCTGCTCCTGGGGCTCTGTAATCCCTGAGCAACAGTATCAAAACAGAAGAGCATCACTGTGTATTGGTGTTATACAACTTGAACAATTTGGAAATCAGTTTTTCATTAAGCAAGTAATGAATGTTAAGTAATTCATACAACCAAAGGAGTATATATGTTATCTGCTACAGGCTCTCATACAATGAATAGTCCACTGTACCAAAACACAGTATTTTTAACAAAAGGGAAAGGAAAACTAATTATTGGGGGCATATGTCCACTATTCTAACAGTAGCATAAACATAGTTCCATGAGAAAGCCTGTTAGCAGGCTGACATCTTTGTAGGGAGACATTGCACAATTGCAGGTAGTACTGAAAAATGGAAAGGTTTGGCAGGAAGATGCTGTTGTTTAGAAGGAGCATATAGTTGCTGATTGCAGGAAGGAGGAATAGGAAGCAGACACTGGGATTGATGTCCAAATATGATTTTATATGTTCCTTCAGTTGCAGCATCTTTAGCGTATAATGTGCTTATTAAATGACATGTCTAGTTCATGAGGACAGTGAGGAGTACATAACAGATACTTTTCCATGGTCTATGATCTCCACATATTTATAGCAGTTCCAAATGAAGCAGGATAATTGTTGTCTTTCTGTATTAATAGTTATGCTTTGAGTACAGAGGAATGTGGGACTGATGATGGTCAATTTAAGATCTCTATTGGAAACTGAGTTTACTATATAATTTTGGTGAAAATAAAGACTTTTAAAGATGCTTTATACTTTTATGTGGCAATAATAAAAATAAAGAAAATTCCTAAGTACAGGAAGAAAGTGGCATAAATGAAAGGACCAGAAAATCACAAGATCAATGATTTTGTGCCAAAAGGGAGTACAGGAAATAAAATAGTCTTTAAAACTGAAAGATAACACTCGTGTTGTTTCGTCAGGGGAAATAAAGGGATGAGTCTGTATTACTTCAAAACCAAACTTGGGGGCAATGAAGATAGTGACCTATGAGATTAGGCATGCGTTCCTGGATATGGAGAGGAATGCATGTTAAGCGTAACTAGTCACCTTTGCACAAGTCCAAAAGGAAGACAACAGGTAGTCTGCAGGTTTGCTGATGTGGCAGTCATACAAAGAAAAAGTGGAGGCAACAACAAGGTAAAGAGGAGCAGGGAGAAAATGCAAATGCAGTACTATAGAAATATTTAACCTCAGCGAGTGTGTTCCTGAAATATAAACAATGTTCCTGAAATATAAACGCACAAAGAGGCCTACATTATTTGAGCTTTTTCTGCTTTTCACTCTTTCCCTCTTTTCTTTCCCCTTCCCCGCCCCGCCCCGCCCCCCCCCCCCCCCCCCCCCCCCCCCCCCCCCCATTGCCCAAGAAACCATAACTCATATCTTGGAAATTAATTATTCTGTGGTGGCACACTGATGCCTGTTCAGTTATTCCACTTACAATTTCAGCCATCAGCATGAGTGCCTGAGTTTCCAGAGCTATCAATATTCAGATCTCCTACTCCAGCAGGCTTTCTGCAGTTGAGTTCCTCTGTCAGGGCTTATGCAGGACTGAATAGGACCTACCCTAAGGTGAACCGAGGTTCTCACAAAGACAATGCATAATGAAGGATGACTGCTGGTGAATGTATCACTCCTACTCTTTAATTTGGAAAGCCAGCAGAATGTATTGGGGACAGGCATCTTCCTGACAGGTTTCACAGTCAGCTTCTGTAGGCCAATCACACAAAAGCAAGGGCTGTCCCTTAGGGCCTGCCTGCTGGTCTGGAACCAAAAGCTGGCTTGCTAGCTTTCAAATACAGCATTCTGCCAATTTTCCAGAACAGGGATATATAAAACACTTGTACTACCATAAGTAGGGTTCTTATAATTCCCAGGTCATACACAAAAGTTCAGAGACTGTTCTGCTGTTGAGTTTCCAAAGTACTTTCACCCCAAGGTAACCTTAGATAAGTTTGAATGTGTGTTTATAAGAAAGTGAAAATAAAATATTTGTACAGATGTATGAGTAGTGCATTTATCCATTGCGTTTTCCATTTCATATAACATCCACTTTGGCATACTAAGAATGGGTATTGAGTACATTTCTGCAGAGGTTTGTCAAATCGTTTCCAATTGTAATATAACAATGCTTTCATATAAGTTGTAGAACAAGATAAATTCCACTGTAAATAGGATTTCTACCTCGTACACATTGCTATTTATTTGCAGGACTCCTAATTTTTTGATAGAGGATTGCAAATCTTCACTGCTATGTTCCTGATTTAAAAACAAACCACTCTCCACACACACTTCTTTTGCAAAGAATATGATAAACTCTAATCATTGCTCTGTGCAATAGAACATTCTATAATAGGTTACTGCTTTGGGATTTTTAGGTCAAAAATCTTTCATTCAGTGTTGGTGTTTTTTATTATTGGTATCAGGACAATGACAAAATGCCACTCTCTTACACTACTTACACTATAATGTATCTTCCACTTGAGTGTTTGTGTGCATGCATTTTTCCCTTCATTGATTTTTGTGTGTGGTATTACTGGCAGAAACATAGCTAGTAATTATTATAGTCTTAATCAGTAGTGAAGAAATGGAAGGAAGAAACAAGTCCTGTACTTCCAAAATATTCAAGAAAAATACTGTTTTGACCTTTTTATTTAATACAAGTAGACACATCATAAAAGCAAAAATTCTTTGGTTTTGACTACAGTATTTAATAAAAGGACAATATGTGCATTACTAGCTTTATGGTTAAGATGAACTGTAGTTTAAAATAATCTATTTGGGTTTTATGCAATTTTAAGAACATCCGTATGCTTATTCAGCAATACTTATTTTAATGTTTACATTGATCAAAGTGAAGATTGCTGTTGAAAGATATGGAACTGTTAAACTAAAGATTTTGAAAATTATCGTCTCTGCTATGATGTATGCTAATGGTATCTTTCTAAAAAGACTGCATAACTGAAAGCTGTGTTTGAACTAACTTTATAGATTGTGTATTAATTAAAATGTATACACTACCTACAGTATACAATGTGTTACAGCATGCTCTGAAGCTTAGAGATCAGCATGCAAGTCTTGCATTCTAAGATACACAAAATATTAAGTTAATAGGGTAGTATTTTCAATGTGAAAGTGAGTTTTGGATATAGGCTAGAACTTACAAATGCATTTAAAGAAAAGCAGATAATATTTTTGAAATTACTTCTGGAGATGTAATATTTAAGTTTCACAATACAACTCTGCATATAAATATCTCATGTTGGTTCACAGCCTTCTTTAAAATATAACTGCATCTAGCAACTTTTCTGCTCAGTGTTCAGGTTTAGTATGGTATTCTTTAAGACTGGATGCTGCCTACTCACACAGCATTCACATCAAAATGCAAAGAACTCGTCATGTGCAAAGTGTCACAAAAACCTGTAGAAACCCACCCCATCTTATTCTGCTTGCATTTAACAGTAGTTTCACCCATACTGAATATTGAACAGGAAAAGATAAAAAGAGAAGTGAACATGAGCACTCATTGCTTATACATTCTTTTTGCAGTTCATTATAATAGCTTCAAAATTAACTGTACATCATTGTTATAGGAAGACTAATTATTGTGTTTATTGTTTAGATGAATTCTGGTTCTCAGATGGGTCCTTATCTGATAAAGCCAAATTCAATGATCCTGGCCTGATGCCCCTGCCAGACACTGCCACAGGGCTAGACTGGTCTCACCTGGTAGATGCTGCACGAGCGTTTGAAGGTAACAGGAAAAACTGAATAAAGATCACTGTTCACTACGCAAATTTTCTTTTTTATTATTTTTTTAAGAAAGAAACATATATTGTATAGCCACACCTTGAATTACAAAAATCCAGTGTTTGCCTCCAAAGCCATTTCGTTCTTTTGGGTGTATTACTTCTCAGTGCTGTAGATTGTCACTGAAAAAATTGGGGATATTTGGATATTCTCAGTATCTATCTTAGATACAATTCAGTGACTTAGGGACCAAAGTGCTCTCTGTAGTCAATTGAAAAAAATCAGATGCTTTGAATGTGAGATTCAAAGCACATAAATTATATACTTATAAAGAGACTGGGAGTAACAGCTTATCTGGGTTTATTGTGTTGTCTCTATAAACTTTGTATGTGTAGTACAAATGATGTTGCTGTCCTTCTCAGTTTTCATAATAAGCCCTTGTAAAACAGCAAAAATGTATGCTGTACCTTCCAGTAGCAGAATTTGAGGTGCAGGATATAAACCAGGTTTGCACTATTCAATTATAAGACTAGTTTAACCAAGAAAAAACCTCATTCACCTCTCCAGCAGCTAGACCTACATGTAATGTATAAACACAGATAAGTGGTTGCTTGTTTGAAACTATCTATCCATGAAGTTGTGTGTTTGTGTTTTTTCATTTCTGAGGAGTGTTTTGGTTAGGTCATGGGTCTGTCCTAAAGTCTGCAACATTTGTTATCTGCTATTACTCTCACTAGTGAATATATGAGAAGTCAGAGGTATCTGAATAAGGATGAAATTACTGCAATCATATATAATATAAGGTACAGGTCTCAACTTTATGAGGAGAACAGGTTATTAAGTTAGTGATGAGGTGTTCTGTTTTTTCATCTAAAAAGTAACCGTGGTAATAATATTTCTGGTACTGATTCCTTCCCTGAGTCTGAAGTGATTAAATTTCAATTTGATCAAAAACTCTTGAGAAGTATTTACTATGCTAATGTAAATGTCATTATTAAAACTTTAAAAAACAAAACAAACAACAAAAACAGACCAACAGTGATGATTAGCAATCAAAAGTACTGTATTGTTTCTTAATGTGATTAATTTTATCTGTATTCATTACTGTTCAGTACTACTTACATATGTCTGTTGTAGCTGGCAGGAAGCTGTACTGTAAGGCTGAAAGTCTAACAACTGGTACCATGCATTTGTATGTTTGATTGCTCAGAAAACATCCTGGCACTTGTTATTGGTATCTTAACAACTGAAAATAGATTTGGATAAGTAAATGACAAATTTTATAACTTTGTACATGAAGAATATTTTTAAATGCTAACAGAAATTGAGTTCAGCTATCTAAAAGGTCGTTCTGTACCAGTTATGCTCCTCTATTTTTAGATTTATTTGAAAACTTTAATAGATTTTCATTGCTTTTACCATTTAATATTCTGATGAAAATATTGTCATTTAGGTAAGAGTTATGTGAGTGTTCATTTAAGAGAGAAAAGTAAAACAACATAGCTATCCACAGTGCTTTGTTATAGGGAGGTGGGGATATTGTTGGGTTTTAGTTGCAAACGTCTTTTTTTATATACATATTTTATATATACAATTGTATGTAGATAAAGCTGAAGAAATGATGGTATGAGTTGCAAGATGGAAACTTTTTATTGCTTTTTTCTTTAAATTCTTAGAAGAATCTGAGCAGTAAATAATAGTTTTGTATGAAGGAACATAATTCTTTTCTGTTTAGAACTCTGCAGTAGAGACGCCCGCATGTATGCTAGATGATTTGTAAAATGTTTTGACTAGATTCATAGTACTGCAACTTGAAACTTTTGACTAGGAGTGGAATTTTTAAGCCCTTGCTCAACTTTCTCTATCTGATGTCTTGTAGTTTGAAAGTCATTTAAAAAAGAATAACTGATAGGGATATCATAAAAAATTCACTGGGAGGGAGTGGGTTGGATATGAATTGGCAGATCCTTTTTCCTTATGTATTTTAATGGTGATAAATGAGGAGTTGCCTCAACTTAGTATTTAAAAATAGCTTGGAACTACTGTTCTGCATTCTGTCAATGTGAAAAATAGAGAGTAGATGATTCTAAAAATCATAAACTGATTATTATAAAATTATTTTGATAAATGGGATCACATTTTATATAGGACGGTCTCAAAAAAAAATACAATAAAAAGGATCGAAAATGGGTAGCATTTGTTTTTAATGTTAAAACTAATCTCTAGTTTGGCTTTATCAAGCTGATATTTAAGTCATATTCTTTTCTAGAACATAGACTTCATTTTAGTTTTTTCTTTGTACAAGGTCTTTTCTTAATATTATTTCATTAGTATTACCAAACTGATTCCAAGGTCAGAGTTTTTTCCCTTTGATTTCTGTACACTGTATATTGATAACTTCGACATTTTGATCAGTTCAAAATCCACATGGGTCTTGCAGTCCTTCATTTGTCTGTCTTAAAATGCTGTTGTATTGTGGTTAATATTATATATAGCCTTTTGAGCTGTTTGTTGGAGTTAGTTGAATGAAGAATAAACTACAGTAGCAACGTTTTTGCTACCATCATCTGTGCTCAGAATTTATTCATGGATGTAATGAGAACAGGGTTCTCATTTTAGCCTAACTCTCTTCCCCCCACACCTGAACAGTTGAGGAGCTTGTTCATTAATTAATATTATAATTAATATTAGCCTTTATCCTACTGACACCTTGATCTTATGTAGAACAGCAGTTTCTAAACTGGTCTGCAAGGGTGGAGTAAGTGTTTGAGGGACAGAATATGAGGCAGTCATAACTGATCTAATTGAAAGTGTGATGATAATGCCTTTTTTTTTTTTTTTTAACTTTGTGAGGATTTCATTTTTAATGCTTTGCTTGGCAAGAACTTCTGTGGGAAGCAGAATACTTACTTCAAACTCTTCTTGAAAATCCACTGTTACGTGGACAGGTCTCTGAAGTGCAATGAAGGGTTGTGCAGGGGTTAACTCCCCAAGCTCCAGAAGCTGCATCTGTAAGAGGTTTTGCTTGAGCTATTTCTGCTGAGGGTCAATATCTATAAGCTAGAGTTCAGTGCAACGTTATTGTAAGTATTTGCACTGTCTTCCATTGCAGGGCATAGATTTGATCCTGATATTTATCCAGAGATGATTTTCAGAATTCCTGCGGTCAGTTGCAAGGGGTATCCTTCAATTTCTTTCATACATGGATAGGCTACTTCCATTCCTGTATTTTATTTTGGTAGTAGCTGCAGAGAGACAGGGGAGCAGTTGACATGCTGGAAGTTCATTGTGGTAATATCTTTGTATCTATCCCTCAAGCAAACAAAAAAAATAGAACTTCATGTGACTGTGCATCAGAAGAGAAAAAGGAGGGTTTAGGGAGGGCAATTGAAGTGAGAATATGAGTAAGAAACAGAAATAAAGCAACTTTTTGAACTGAGTAAAGATAAAGATATGGGGATTTACAGAATAAATTTGAAAGATGAAAAAGAAAAAGGAAAATCTCAGAAAAGAGTAAAGAAAACGGAGAGAATATGTTGTTGGTTTTGTTTTCTAATTCTGTTTTTGTATTATCCTTCAGGTAGATCCACAAGTTAGAAAAGAAGGACAGGTTTTCAATGTGTTGCTGATGGCTAATTTTGGATCTTTTAAAGAACTTGTGGAACAAAAAGTGAAGTCTTCCTAGATGTCTACTTCTGTTACTGTCGTTATAGAAAAGGGTTGACCCGAACATAAAAATTATTATGATGAATAGAACTTTTTACTATTTTTGTTACTTTAAGCTGGTTGTATTCTGCTTTACAAAGAATAGTGTTTTGTAAATCATATTACAGGAATTAACAACCTAAGAAAATCTCTCTGATATCTCTAATTTAGTTCATTGAAATAGGTGGTTTCACTTTATGATTATTTTCCAGGTTATTTTTATGAGCATCTACTAGCCATGCCAATCAGAGTGTAGTGTTTCTTAATGCCAGTTTATCTTTGCAGAAACATCTGTGCTACTATAATTAATATTATTTTAATATTTCCATTTAAAAATCTTTATAGCTTAATGCGAGTAATGCTACACAGAACATAACGAGAAAGAAGTGAAGCATTCAACAAGAGAGAATTATTTTAATAATAATTATATTTTAAATTGTTAGATAAATAAAATACTCATTTAGCATTTGGTAATTTTTAATGCATGCCTGTGTAGCTCTGTTTTGCTTCCATGCATATGTCAATGCATGTGGATAACCTTAGCTTTAATAGTGAAAGGGATGCTTCATGCACTATACTTATTTCAGCCTTTTGTGCTTTGCAGTACATGAAAATGTCTGGAGTTCTTTCCTGGCCTTTGTTAGTGGGCTGAAACTATGAAAATCTAGACTGAAATTCTGAGTGGCTACAGCTGTACAATTCTATTACCTGAAAGTCAGATGCAGCTGTTGCCTCATCTTGCTAAATCAACAGTTGCTTAAGCTTTTGTACAAACACCAGTACATTTTGTGGAATGATAGAAGCACAGAATGGTTTGGGTTGGAAGGGACCTTAAGGATTACCCAGTTCCAACCCCCTGCCATGGGCAGGGACACCTCCCACCAGACCAGGTTGTCCAAAGCCCCATCCAGCCTGGCCTTGAACACCTCCAGGGATGGGACATCCACAGCTTCTCTGGGCAGCCTGTGCCAGGGCCTCACCAGCCTCTGAACGAAGACTTTCATGCTAACACCTAAACTAAATCTTCCCTCTTTTAGTTTAAAGATATTACCCTTTGTCCTATCACTATGCTCCCTGATAGATTATTTCCCCATCTTTCCTGTAGACCCCCTTTAGTTACTGGAAGGCTGGTACAAGGTCTCCACCAAAGCCTTCTCTTCTCCAGGCTGAACAGCTTCAACTCTCTCAGCCTCATTTTGAGACTATTTGAGAACCGTTTTCTCAAACAGTTTTCTACGCATGGGTCCTTTGTATGGTTTGGTAAGAATGTCCCAGATAAAATTAGAGCTCTGAGATTTTAGCATGCACATACCACTTGAATAGGAGGTGTCCTCATAATTTGGAAGAAGCAGAACTTATACCTACAGTATCATAGTCGGAAATACACTTGGTTATTCTATCAAAAATTAACTGTCAGCAAAAAGTAGCTTTGATTTCATTTTTGTGGATAGAGTCAAGCCAATTCTGTTTAGAACATATGAAAACAGAATCAGTTGGGAGATTTTGCTCTTTGAAGCACAAGTTCAGTTTTGACCACAGTTCAGCTTTAAAAGCATTTCTGATTTAAATAGTGAACTGCTGAAACTATTGCGAAGCATGAATACTTGTGTGGAGATCAGTGAGATGATATAGTTATTAAAAATAAAAATATCTTTTAAAGTACTTGAAAAGTATTCAAAGGAAAAATATTTTGCTACTCAAGGATCTTGTTGATGTACGAGTTGTTACAAAAGTTTTTGTCACAGACTTGTTCAGAGAATGATTTTGACGCTAACCAGGCTTTTGAAAATTAAGTAGCTGTTCTTTGAAGAGCAACACAGGAATTTACGTAGTATGCTGTGTGTTTGGAGACTTCTATTTTTTAATGGCCATGTAGTGACTTGTTCCTCACCTGAGGAATGTAATATGGTCTCAAGTTTTATAAAGATAAGAATTTCTGAAAAATCTGTTATGTGAATAGAAAAGTTTTAATAATTAATTTCCTATTCTAAGAGTTACTATTTTTAATGACCTACAGTTGAAATTCTTTATGGAATATACAAGGAAGAAAAAGTCAATCTACACATTATGCTTCATTGCAAGCACCCATGTTTTTGTATTTTTGTTGTGTATTGAAGTAATATAAAAATATTTTAAAATAATGGGTTTTAAACTTTCCTTGTGTGGTTTCATTAACAGCTGCATGCATCTATTTTTACACCTGCTTTTATCCATCAGGAGAAAGATATTTTCCTGAATAAAATGACAAAACATATTCTCAGCTGACAAAATATGCCAGACAAGTGGCCATTCTCTTTAATTAGGCTTACTCCGCAGTGGAAGTAAAATTCATGTTTTTATGTTACAGTAGAATTGCATGTGAGATGCAATGTCACACATCACGTTATTTGTGCCCATAGAAAAAATAGCAACATAACATTTGTTGCTGACTTTTTCTTCTGTCAAAAGGTGATGAAAATGTGAATACCATAGAAGTGAAATTGATTATTTGATATGTACTTCAAACTTATGACCCATACCCTTGTCAGGCTGATAGTTTTCAAAGCCTTGTTTCTAGCGTACATATTGTGTTCAAGTTTGGAACCTAGTTTATCTATGCTAATTAAATCTATCCCACTTAATATGTTTCAAATTGATCATGTTTAAAATTATATTCTTACTTTATTGTCAACACATGAAAAAATTGTGTGCATATTTTCCAAAGCCTAGTCAGAAATAAGGATAAAATCGGAGGAAATGGTCTGTGGTCTTTAAAATTGGGTAAACGATGGCATCCAATTTTTCTTCCTTATATAATAAAATGAACTGTTACTCTTTGCTATTCCTTTAAAAAATGTTCATTTAGAAATGCCTTTGAACAGTTTTCTGATGGCCTCCTATTTTCATTTGGTAAAGTATTAAAACAAATTTTTCTGCCTAGTTAAAATGGTGTGGCCTGTATTTGCTGTTTAGGTGCTTAGGGTTTGGAGGATTGTCTCTTCGTGTGTTGTGCCAAATTGTGTGTAACAGTACTGGGTATTATTATTAGAGACACTGGGTGTGCCATCTCATGCTTTATTGTAATGTTGGTGTTGTGTAAAAATGTTTTTGCAAGGCTGGTGGTGAGAGCCAGCATGAGTTGCCCTGGGAGTATTCATCATGTGAACTTTACATAAGGGCCACAGCTACTTTAGTGGAGATGGACTGTCTTGTTTATAGGAACATTCTAAATCTTATTCCAGGTTTTGACTCAGATGAAGAACTTGGGCCGTTCTGTCATCACACGCCGTTTCTAGGTGATGATCTGGGATTGATGACTTTTACCTTTTGTAAACTTTCTTTAATATTTCCTATGTTTGCACGTTTGCATGACAATGCAAGCTTTGGGTCTGTGGGGTGGTAGAGCAAGGGGACAAAGCGGCAAGGCAGGCATGTTGTCACCTGAATTTATACAAACCTACAGACATGGATTTTGTTTGACAGAAATAAGTTAAATTGATCTCCACGGAATATGGATGTTTTTATAGAAGACAAATTAAATCCTAATGAATGCATCATTTACTCCCATTCTGTGCAATGATGATCTGCATGGCATAATTCTATTACGTGGTGACTGATGTATTTTGGCAACCACACTGTATATCCATAGGTAATTATTTATATGCTTGTTAGATTACTCTCTAGTGGAATCCAATGCAGGTAATAGTGTGCCTTGGTAATATATATAACAAAAACCTCAATTGATTAAAAACTAATATGAATTTGTTGCTTTTTAAGTATGCAGATGGCCAATAGGTTCTGCAAATGCTTGAGACTATAGTAAACAGTACAAAATGGTATAAAGTGAACAGTGCAGATTTCTGAGGAATCTGAGGGCTTTAAGTCCATGGAAAATGCAAATCTTTTCATTGAATTATTGTCATTGGTTGTGGCCCTGAGTTCTCAAGCTGTTTTCTGTGGATTTCATCAAGACCAATTTACTATTCATATCAGCCTTAACTGGTCCAAACAAATATGAGACACAAAAAAAATTGCTTTGAGGTTGCCTTTGGATGCAGACGTGGGGAAGCCAACTACTTGGAATATACTTTACATCTGCTGATTATCTTTGAAGCTGTGATGTAGAAACCTACATCCCGTTGTCGAACTGAACCAGGATACTGGCTGTAATACAGCCTTTTATTTTATATATATATATGTATATATATAGCTTTAAACATATCCTTATGTTACTTTTTTATTTTTTTACAGATCAGAGAGTAGCATCTTTTTGTACGTTGGATGATATGCAGCAAGCTCAGGGCTTGGAAGGAACACAAGAATTACCTTTGGATGAGAGTCCCACAGATGGAAAAGATTTCCTCGAGGCTACTGGGTATGTCAAAATTAAAGCATGTTTCTTAACACAACAACAAAAACCACTGATTTTCTCCTAATGTTGCATGTTACGTAGTGGTGAGAGTTCTTTCTCCCTCTTCCTTCTTGTGATAGAGGTGATACAGGAAAAATATATGTAGGACAGAGGTTCCCATTATTGTTGGAATATAACACACACTCCCCAGAACAACAGAAAGAAAGCGATGCGTGTCCTTTTCCCTAGCTTAAATGCTGTCAAAGGGAGGGCATGTAGAAGGAAATGGAAAGACATAAGTGGACAAAATGGATAATTTGGGCAGCCAAAAAGTGGAGAAAAGAGAGGAGAGAGTCGACACGTTAATGTAAAGAAAAGTCAGAAGAGTATAGAAAGCAGAGTACCACTGCTCTGAAAATGTGCAGGTTTTAAAATTAAATGTACTACTTCATTTAAAAAAAACTTCCCATTTTTCTGTCCTCTGTATAAGGGGAATGAATAGGAGAGATTCTTGTTCAGGTCAGTGTTCTAGAATGCTGAAATGATTCTAATGTTATATTTGATATTGATATGTTAGGGATGAACACTGCCTTTTCAGAATGTAGTGATATAGTTTATCACATGATCTTTGGATATAAGAAGTTTAGAATTTGGTTGAAACTGTTCAGAAATTAGCATGTTGTACTTACAAGACCCAAGGAAGAAAATAAGACATTGGATGGAACTGTCTTGGTCCAACTACTGGTTTATGGAAGTTAAGAAAGCTTTTCTACTTCTATTCAGCTGACAGATATTGCCTATAGGAAATTGACAAGCTTTTTAACTTCAAAAATCCACTCAGTGACACTGTCTTGCATAATAGGTGCCATAAATAACTAAAATCCTAACAATTTTACAGTCCTAATTTAGATTGTGAAGCTACTAGACAAAGAGTCCAGTTCGTCTTTGAGTCTCAATCTACCAAAGCAATCTGTGTGTAATGCACACTACTTTGCTTGTGTGAGCAGCAACTTAGTCTTTCCATAAGTATTTTTGCTATTTATATGACCATAACAGGAAACTTTCTCTGGAAACTATGTAAATGTCTCTATTTTATTTCGAAAAGCATGATGTCAAATTGTCTGTATGCATGTTTCATTGTTATTTGATGGCAGACTGATCACACTTTCACTTTACTTTTGAAAAGTGTTGTTTCTTGAAACCAACCTCAGACCAGTTCCATCTAGGAAATTTGTAGTATAGTCGGATAAAGCACTGTCACGGCAACAGTGCGGAGTGCAGGTTGATGCAGAGTTTCAATCAATTAACCTGCACTGATCTATTGCACCTGAAAGCCAAATTTTTCACTGTATTTCTCCTATACAATAATAGTTTGTTTCTTTTTTTCATCGGGATAGAACTGATGACAGGAGCTCAGCTCTGTAGTATATAACATCCTTATCTGCAGCAAACATCTCAGACCTTGGAACTTACCTTTTGCAATTGTTCATGTTCAGAGAAAAAATGCTACTTGCAAATCCATAGTTTTTCATCTACACAGAGAGAAATGAATCAAGAGAACCTGTAACTGAAAACTGTGGGAAACTGCCCAAATTCTTCATACCCAGTGATCTGTGAGAGGATTAGATTATCTTTTTTTTTTATCCCTGTCTTTTCTGCTGTGGGGAGTATACTTGTTTTAAAAACAGAGGGATTGAGAAGCAAAGTCTGTCAATTAGCACACCTTAAAAGAAAAACATCTTTGATTAGTTTTGCTCTTCAGCTGCAGGAGTGGAAGAACAGGAAATGGAGGAAAAAGAAAGCTTTTAGTCTTCCTGCTTGTTAGGCTATCACATTATAATTTGAAGCAATTTTACACAAATTAACTTACATGGTTAAATGCATTTATTTCAATGACTTCTAAGTCCACATTTTTACCAGCCAAGTGATCAATAGGGTTTAAAAGACTTTTAAAAAAGATGTTCCACTTCAAGCATTGGCAAATCTGTCTGATTTTTGCACTTGCATGAAACAGCTGATTCAGCTCTTTATATAAAGCTACTCTCTCTTCAGCTTCTCTCTTTTAGACAAAGTAATTCACGTTACAGCTAATTTCATCTATAACGTATGTGAAACTCTCTCCCACAGTGCTTGTTGTCATACAGGAAACAGAAGCTATTCTCAGTATTTTCCTTCACTCATGCATTTGATTAACCTGTGGCAATATTTCATATGTTTTGACCTTTAAGCAAAATATTTGGCTCTGTAAAGCTGTAGGTTTATCTTTTACTGGAAATGACACAACTGCAGACCAGACAAAAGAATTCTAACAGCTCTTTTGGTTTACAATAGTTACTGCTGCAGCTTGCTTCAGATTAGTACAGTCCTTATCTGAAAGCAGCTTGTTAACAAGTTTGACTTGCACTGTGAAGGTATGTTGAAATAATACCTGAAATATTCCTTCTTAAAATTATTTTAATTTCTTCTAGGTTTGCATGTGAGGTTGTGTCATATTTCAGATATTACAGCAATAGGTTTATGTTCTGGTAATAGTTTTCCACTATTGCTGTTTTTATCTTTAATTCCCGAACTATTCCTAAACTAATTTGTTTTCTCTGTTATTCCTGAAAGTCTTATTCTGCAAAAGCTGGGGGAGAAAATGGGGGAGAAAATTGTTTTTAAGTAACCTGGAGTGAAGATAATGGTTTACTTTATAGGGAGCATGCTCCAACTACTCTGACGGGAAAAGTTAACCAGCTGGAAGTGATCCTCCGGCAACTACAAACTGACCTGAGGAAGGTAAGAGATCATTAATGGTATTATTACTTTGTAGTTTTAATATCTAGATTTCTATGCAGAGTTCATTAAAGGTTTGAAAAAAGTGCATCAGTTCAAATAGATAGCATAATGACAATTAATGAATGGTAGAGCCTCGTGGTTGATCAGAACACTGAAGTGCAGAAATTCCTGTGGGAATGGTTACACAGACAAGTTGCTATAAGGCTGACTTGTTTACAGGTCATTGACTACTCCAAAATAAAGTTGTCCTACCTATAGTCATAGCCCAGAATAAATAAGGTACCTTATCTCCATTTTATGGTACCTTGGATTTGACAAAGGATAGGGATATGCATGCAGGTTCTATTTCTAAGCAGTTAACACTCTAGATTTGTCATCCTTGTTGCCTTGTGATGTCTTGATCATGTGACATTGAGTTGATTTGTCTCATTTGCTATCTAATTCCTGAACTGGAAACATTACCAGGACTGGTAGAAATGAGACTTGCGTTTATTCAGAAAATAATCATTATAGGGAAGATTTTGAAAGTAGATAATTTTGTTTCTTCCTGGGCTCTCACATATTATCTGTAATACTCAAAGTCTTCTCATCCTTTTAGTCCTTGACGTTTTTGTTAAATTGAATGAATTCCTAAAATTTTTGTATTGAAGTAGCATCTAAATTTCTTTTTAGATTGCATTAGTTTCAAAACAACATACCCTAGAATGAATAAGGTACTTGGAGCATATTTTGGGAATCAGCTTAGAGTTA
This sequence comes from Cygnus olor, assembly GCF_009769625.2. Classification (NCBI taxonomy): domain Eukaryota; kingdom Metazoa; phylum Chordata; class Aves; order Anseriformes; family Anatidae; genus Cygnus; species Cygnus olor. The sequence continues at coordinate 79,141,433 of NC_049171.1, read as the reverse complement.
GTTGTCAGAATGGATTAGGGAGCTCAACAAAATATAACTTGTATGACTTGCAGAGAAATAATAGCAACAAAAAGAATTGCTCTAATCATGACTATTCACTTTTTTCAATTTGTATCTTTATTAACCAGGAAAAACAGGACAAAGCAGTTCTCCAAGCAGAGGTACAGCATCTGAGACAAGATAACATGAGACTTCAAGAGGAGTCTCAAACAGCAGCTGCTCAACTGAGGAAGTTTACAGAATGGTTTTTCAATACGATAGACAAAAAATCCTAATGGCTGGACCCCCTTCGAAAATACTTACTTGTAGCAGCTGTAATGTAACAGCTGTATTTTTTTGATTAGCAGGATAATAATTTCACTGTGTTCACAATCCATTTTAGGTGTTTCTGCTACATTCTCTATCCAGCTTTATTCATTTGAAAAAGGGAGAACTGTGATAATCTGTCTTTAAATTCATATGAAGAAAGCAGAGAATAGCAGATATTTGTTTGTGTGAAGATGAATGTAAAAAAAAAATCTTAGTGTCATTTTAGACATTTTTAGAAGGTGCGCTGGCTAAGGCTTGCCTGAAGAGGAATATCTGGGGTTTTAGTTCCTTCATTTCAGGTGCGCTGGTGAAGATGTTAAAGCAATTTACATTAGCTTGGGCTTCAGTATTGTAAGATAAAAAGAATAACTAGACATATACTTTAATGTTTAAAAGGTGCTCTATTTTTTTGTATGTACAGTAGTTTTATTTCCACGGTCCACATTGTCATAGCAATAAGAATGGAGGTATAGTGAATAGTCAAAAAGCTGTGTTTATAAAATGTTAGCACTGATGTGTTTAACACTAGTTTGGATGCAGATACATTAGAGATTATTTATTTGCAGGAACAAATGGTGCCTGAATATAAACAGTGTTCTGATTTTCTAAAGATTCACATGCCTTGTAAATGGCTCACTGGGGTTAGCCCACTCCCAACTTCAGTTACTTTTGTATAGTTGATGTTCAGCTAAACAGTTATATTGCTTAACTATTGGAATCATGTATGGTGTGAGCCAGCCAATCAATTGTACAATGCCAAATCTGTTTATCTTTGTACAGAAGCTTTGATCAAGTGTCTTGTATTTAACACCTTTATTTAAGCTTATTTAACCTTAAATTGTTGATTTTTATAAAGTTTGTTTTATCTGCACTATGGTGAGGTCAGTTGGTTGCAAGCTGTAATATTTTTAGCTTGCCAAGACTGTACTGAGGAGTTCTAGAAAATTCTAACAATTGGATGCTGCTAGTACACAATTGATTTGTTTGTATGCTTTAACATTTTTAACTGTTTAATTTGAAATGAACATACATCCTGCTTTTTTAATAAATGTTAAAAATCTAAACCTGAAAAATTATTTTATCTTGTATCATCTACAACTATTGTCACTAGCTCAGGTTTCCATTCAGCTCACCATCTAGGTTCTCAGTCAGAAGACGGTCCAAACCCCTCGAGTAATCAGTCCATCGTTACCAATGAGGAATTGTCACCATTATCAAAGTGGATTTCTTTGATTTGGCCTATGCTATAACTGAGGAGGTAGCTTCACAGGTCAAGGAGCAAAAAGCTATTTCGACTGTTCGCAGGCATTGATTTAGTGACCTATGAGAGAAACTGCTTTACTGCAAAATATGTTCTAAAGAAATATTTTTCAAAAGGTGTCTAGTTTTCGTGTATTATTTTACATTAATCACAACAGCAGATAGGTTGCCATCCTCTTCTATCTGCAATTGAAGATTTGATTGCAGTGTTAGCATATGTGAGATGTGAAAGCAGGCTGATGATAGCTTGCACTGCTTTATTCCTCTTTCGCTAGTTTTGTGTGTAGTATTGAGCTATATGTACTAAGTCTACTCCAAAAAAGAAATACAAGTTTACAAAATGAAATGAAGCTAACAAGAACCTTTGAAGTTATCCTTCAATAATGAAAAAAAGAAAATGGTTCCAAATCATGGTTGTATTCCAGTTCCCTTTCAGCAGCTAAATGCATTCAGGCAAGCCTACAGAAAATTGTAGAATCGTTACAGTATATATTCAACTGATGCAAATAAAATTCTGTATCCATTGTTTGCATATGTTGGCTAAGAAATGGTTCATAAGTTGAACAAATGTCTATTCCTGCTATAATGATTGTTCTGAATAACTGCTCTTAGGAAAGGTTACATGGGCAGCAAATCAAGGCTTTGGTATCATTATATTGAAATGGAAAAACCTTTGTATTTTTCATCAAAAACTGACTCTTATCTACCCAACTATATCCATTAAGCTATATTAACTTAGAGTAATTAAACATGGCAGTCATGTGTTACACTAGATTCTGATTTAAACACTTTACAAGAGTCATTAGCAAACCCATCTGGCTGGACACCTTGCCAAAACAGCAGTGCTGAACAACTTTCACAATTTGTCTGTGAAAACGTTTCTGTGAGGACTGGCCCGTTTGAGAAGCTGTGCTAACTGAAATGACCTTCAGAATAAGCTTTTTTTTCTGAAGGAATGCTATTAGGTTTGTGTAAGAGTTTGTAGTCCAATATTCATTTCAGCATTTGTCTCTATCAGTTATTGAAAATAAGCATTATTATAATTACCTGTGCAGAAAGGATTGTCAGTAATTCTTTTTCTTCTTTTCCCACCAACTGAGAACATTTTGTTTACAAAAGCAAAAACTGTCTACAAATCTCTTAATGCCTTTGCTGACCATTTCCTCACAGGATTAGTTTCATCAGGGGCACGTGATTCTTCCTCAAGTGGTTATCACTGTGGAACAAAGTTTTTCGCCTGGCTGTTACTGTTTTAATGATGTTTGGATGCAATATTTATTAGACGCCATAATACAAGTTCAGGTTTGGCATAAGTAAAGTGCATTTAACTGGACATTTCAGTTATCTGATGTTTTAAGAATAATACTTGGAGATATTAATAAAAACACCTCTTTTAGACATGTGGAGGCACAGGCTAAGTCTATGTTAGCAACTAGCGTGGAGCACTAGAAAAATTTAGTGTCGATGACCTAGGCTTTGGGGGATGGGAGATCTGCCAGGCTCTTTCTTGTGCAGTCCCATGACTGGACAGCCTTTGGTGGCTGCAATCATACAGTAGGTGGGCTCTGGTTTAGTTTTATCTGGAAGGACGCCAGGCTCTGTGCAATAAATCCAATCCATATGAACCAAAGCACAGTAAGTGGGGAGGATTTGGAAATTTACTTCAAAGACGCTTTTGTGATCTGAACTTAAAACAGTAATATGGAAGTGTTTCAGATGTCAACAAAGTCTTACCAGCACAGCAGGCAATGCTGTGAAATACCAAGATGCAGAAACCAAACCAAGCGGCTCAGGTATTTACTTCTGTAAAAGTGACAAACACAAACCATGGCAAGATTACCAAATGTTTTACTTCTGCCTTAAAAGTGGCACCCTGATTTGTATGTAGATCCTTATTGAAGGGATCCTTATTAAGACATTTCTCACGCTGTGGACTGCATTTTATTATGTATGTGTTTTTTTCTGAGACCACTATTACAAAAATCAGCAGTAATTTCTGCTATTTTTTTCTGTCCCTGAGAGCTTAGTTATTCTGTGCTTACTGTTAGTAGGCACGTGATAGCTTTATACAGAATCTTTATACATCTTTTGCATTATTTCATATAAATTCTGAACTTAGGTCATCTTTTTTTTGTGCCCCAAATCCAGTTGTTTTGGAAAGAAATGTTTAAGTTACTTGTAACATAAACATGCTAGTGTATTGTAGGGCAATTTCTTAGAATAACAATTGTCAGTCTGTAAAAGCGTTGCTATATGCGTTATGATGTTGTTGCAGCAGTATTTCATGAGCTCTCTCAAATACTCTGAGATCAGACTTTGGGTCTGATATCTAAGAAATTCAGTGGAACCCTGGAATTGTTGTGTGATTTGAAAACATCTGAACCATTAATTATTGCCAAATAAGTTATTTGTTACCCCAGCTTCTTGCTTCCACAGCAAAGACTAGAAGGAAAAGAATGTCTTTTCAACTCAAAAGCAAATTTTTTTTTTCAGACAAAAGCTTGCTTCTGTGTATTTGGGAGCAGATTTTGCAAACTGAGAGGGAAATGTGTACTTTAGGAATCCAAGAAATGAATTTGCCAGGAAAAATAAATCTTAATCTCAGCTCTCTTCTCTATGCAGACAGGTTGTGTTCATTTGATTCCCTAAAAGGCCTTTATTTTTCTCTCTCCTAGCACATTCACTTGATTTTCTCTCAAGCAGAATCCAATGGCACATGAGCCAGAAGGTACACACAGTGAGCTACAATAGACCCCTGGTCTGGACAGTGGAGACAGGTTTATGTGGGTTTAGACAAAGCCATAGAGAAGGAAGGCCTAAACGTTTTTCAGTCTTTGCTCCTATGAAATTCATAACAGTGGCTGTAGAAAAAGAAAGTGGTAGAGGTACATTCCAGCCTTACAAAATGTAAATCTTTGCTCTCTTGCAGTCTCTTTAGACACTCGGTGTCTTACCACATTGCTAGCTTTATGAATAATTTTTGAGTCATGAGTTAAGCCACCAGTCAAAAATGTATATTTCTAAAATAACCGTATCTAGCAGTTTTCTAATATCTTCACCAGGGAATCAATTAAAAAAAAGGGTGGGGGGGGGAGCAGACGTATTTGCTTAGGTTTTCTTTTGGTTTTCCTTTCAGATAGGCAGAGAACATTGCTGGCTGTTGCACCAAATCATGGGGAAGTAGCAGGACCAGAGAGTGGAATGAGTGGGCTTAATTGCTCATACCCTGTCACTTTAGAAATCACTTGAAGGTATCAAACATTTCAGTGTTGGAATCTTATTTATCTCATTGACTTCTGTAGGGAAGTAATTTTATGCCCTTTGTTCCATTTTTCAGGCATGTGAGCCTTTTTCATCCACTAAGCATTGATATTGAAAGGCTTCTTTGCTATGTAGTATCATAGAATTAATCTAGTAAAAGTCACATCGACCTTGTCCTAATTGGAACAAACTGAGGCTGATAGGTGAGTAATATGAATGTGTTAGTTTTGCAGAAAGGTTATAAATCTGTTTCATGTTTTTTTTGTTTTGTTTTTCTGTATTCCCGTTATAAAATAGCAAATCATTAAATCTCAAAGGCTGAAAGCCAGCAGATGGGTATTTTCTGACCAGTGTCATAAAGCCCAAAAGATTATTGCATATTCTGTTATATCAGTTCATGTGTCCTTGTGTCTGCAGAGCAGCTGGAAGCATTTTGCAATAAATCTAAGGAGAGATGTTAGAGAGTAAGGAGGCAGAAACGTACCATGCCAGAAAGTGGGACATGCAAAATACACTAATAGTAATCCTGGGCAATATATGAGTTGTGTTGTTAGTGATGACAAATGAATTTATGTCCAAAGACTAGAATTTTAATAAAACTATAAATATTCAGGTATCTTGCTTATTTTTTGTAAGGCCACTGTTTGGAACATAGAAAACAATTGTCAGACTACCTCAAGAAAGAGTTAGCCCTGACCAGAAATGTGGGAGAAGGTCTGTAATATTCAGGCTTAATATCTAACGTGGGGTATTTGCTTAGTCTGAAATTTAAAGTGTTAGGAGCTCAGTCCTTTTCATATTTATTTCTATTGGAAACTGGTGAAAATGTGACTATTTGAGTGACCAAAGCTGTTGCTAGTAGGATAAATATGTGACACTAGGGTTGTCCAGAAATAAATACTAGTCTACCCATCTGAGGTTTTCATTACTCCTAACGCTATTTCAGCTCAGGCATAGCTTTGGTAGGTAGTGTATTTTTAAGATTTTTTTGTTTTGGAAAGCCGAGAGATCTGCATTCTCCTCATCAAGGCTGTGTTTCTCTCTCTAAAGACATTCTTTCAAGATGATGGATGTTCCTTTCACAAACCCAAGACACGGTGTTTCTTTTAAACAATAAATGTTTCTTTTGTGTGTGAGAACAGTGCTCCAGGAAGTATATTTTTGCAATAGTGCTAAAAGCATGCAACTTCAAGCTGCTGGGCTCAAGTTTGTTCCCTAATAGATTTCAAATGAATCTGTATTTGAAATTTATGACTGGTGACTATCTTTTGTCACATAGCTCCTAGATTTTTGGTCATCCCTTTGTCTGCTAAGAGTTTCTCAGTAGGGGGTTCAGTGTAAATATGCACACAACAAAAAGCTACTTTAGACTTGCACTATCTTCATTTTGTAGGAAATACAGTTTTTAAAGATACAAATATCCTTTTTTTTTTCCTCTCCCCTCTGTGCCTTCTCCTGTCATAAAGCTCAAAAAGGAACTTATGGACGGCTCAAGGTGGCTTGTCACCTAAACAATTCATAGCCTATTTGCTGAAATGTTTGTTTATGAGTATGGGACCATAAATATAATTACTAACTAATATAAAAACTGTTCAATGTGCTTTCAGTCAGCATACAGACCAGAAGCAACCTTGTTTCCAGTGGGGGAGATGCCATTTCATCAATTGCAGTCCACGTTGGCTTGGACAATAAGGAGTGAGTCATCTACCACTCAGAACGCAAACAATGGGCTCATTCCTATGTATTTTAATGTCACATAGCCACCAGCAGACATATATCATTTACTCAGAAATGCTTTAAATGGCAGCATTAAATTGGATTGTGTTTTGTGGGCGTGTGCATATTGGGTGGCAGATTTCTTTGAAAATATCAGCAAATATGATTCAATTCCTCTGGTGTAAATCAGGTTTAATATCATTAAAATTGCTGAAGAAAGTGAAAGTGGGAAAAACAATCAGTCTCTGTCTGAAATGGTGAATTACATCCAGACCATGTTTAAAAATGAGGTCAAGTGATTAGACCAAAACAGGATCTGAAAATAAAATTGAAGCCTGTCTTTATTAACCATGACCTCAGTTGTCCAGATTTTTGGCTCATTGATTTCTAATGTTAATGTGGTTTAAACATCTTGCTAAGCGCTGGAGAATGTTCTTTCAACAGCACCATATCTATTAAATGAGTCATTTGCTCTTTAAAACTAGATAGCTTCACAGCACAGCATGCAGTAAGCCTCCTAACGTCTCGCCAATTGTCCGGCAAGACTGTTGATATTTATGCTGAGAAACTTTAAAGGGATGCTGACAGGAGAATTTCATCATCTATAAACAGCCTTATTAATTTTAATGTGTAGAATCCTCTTAGATACTTCAAGAGTGGATTCTTGCTAAGACTGTGTATAGGTACCTTTGTGTTCCGTCCTAGTTTGTTATTGCAGAGCAACCTGGAGTTGTTCAGCTGCTGTTTTTTTTTGTTATAAAACAAGCATGAAATAGAAAAAATCTAAGATAAGGTGAAATGAATCTTCAGACTAGCACAGATGAGCATTCTTTTTACACATTTTTATAACAGCATAGAGGTGCTTTAATAATCTTCACGGAGAGAAAAATAGAAAAATGACTAGGCTTGCATATTTAACAGGCCAGTGTATAATTCCTGAATGCTCCATGTGTTCTCTGTCAAGCCATGCAGACAGCAAACCACATTACAGTGAATGGCTAACAATATGGTGATAATGACTCGTCCACATTTCAAAAGAAATGTTATGAATTTCCTCCATAAAAATCACTATTTTTCACCTCAAGGAAAATTCTCAGAAATACCCAAGCTGCATTTTTATTTAAATGATGTGGAAATGCTCACTTACTGTTAATGGTATGAAGCCCTTAGTCAGTGCTAGAATGAGACTGAGATCGCCAATATGTGCTGACAGAAAACTGAGATGCTCAGAGTGTAGAAGCAGATATACCTGCACCTTTTCCTTGAAGGGAATGTACCTGAAATATCAAAAGGGCTTCCAGTCAAATGCTTGATGTGATTAGAATAAAGATGAGAGCAAGGTAATTGCTGACAGGGCTACTCTGATCTTCTGAAGGAGACAGATTTTTTAATTTTTCTTTTTAATTTTCTGGTGTTCAGAAATAAATCTTTACTCTCTGTCCGCAAAGGCTTGTTTTTTCCTCTTGTTTGTACTGTGGAGCTTTGAGCAGCTTCCTGGACTGCATGGTCCTGTCTGACACCTGAGGAAACCGTGATTTTCCCTGGCACCCAATGGGTTATTTGTGAGTCTTTGTTACAGGCAAGCCTCCCATCCCTTTTGGGAGCCCCCAGCCAGCCTGCAGGCTCCCTGCTCTCCATTCCCCCACTTCATGGTTTTCACCTGCCCCGCGTGCTGCAGCAAGCTGCTTGCTTGCATGCCAGAGTAAAGCCGCCTTCCTTTCTGCTGTCCAGCTGTAGCCTTTTAAACTGTACCTAACACATAATGCACGTACAGTAAGCAGCGAGCAAACAAATAAAACTGATAGCATCCTTTCCAATTATCTACAAATCTTCTGAAAGATTTGCTTGTGGTCATATAATGATAACTCTGGAAAATCTGGTGTTGCCAGTACTTAAGTGCAAACTGTGGGCTGCAGCTGGAAATGCAGGAAATAAAGTGGGTTTGAAAAAATGTAAACAGCTTTGTCTCATTAAAGTCTCCTACAGGGAGAAGGAGCACAAGAAACTTTGTGTAGTTTGAAAGCCCTGACACAGTCTGAAACTTGACTGTAGAAATTTTTCTAGTGGCAAACAAATAGGTTCAGGATTCCTAGGTTATTTTGGAAGTAGCCATAAGACTTTTGTTCAATGTGCACAAAGTTGCTTTTCTGGAATTCAAAAGCAGTTAACTGTGCAGCTAAAGATCTATCCCTTTGAAAGTATCTTTAACCCCCAGTATGTTGTATAAGGTATTGTAATGTCTGAAATAGCCCTCCTCTATGAGCCTTGTATTGCTGGGGCTTTATATTCCAGCTCTGAGCAGGAAATATGGAGAACTCCCAGTTTTCAGCGAGGCTGGGTTTTGTTCACTTTATGTTATCTGATGACTTTAAACTTGCTAAGGCAACATTGCCAGAAAAGTAAACACTCTCCTTCATCTCTGAGTGAATGTTCTTCATTTGGCCTGCTCGGATTTGCAAGGCCCAGAGTCCATTTTTCATACATGCGTAGACTTTTTTGTTTCTCTATGAGCAACCACATTTCCTTCTGAAGCTGTTTCAGTGACCGAGTTACTATGAATTAATAGGACTTATGATTTGTCACAGAAATGTTGGCTGGAAGGAATGTCTGGAGGTCATCCTGTCCAGCCTCCTGCACTACTTCCACCACTATACCAGGTTAGCTATGGCTTTGTCTAGCCAAGTCTTACAGACCTCCAAGGATGGAGATTGCACAGCCTCCCTGGGTAGCCTGCCTTATCCCACAGTAAAATGTGTATTTTTATTTTTTTTTCCCTTAATGTCTGACCCGAGCCACAGTCTTTGGTCCTCGTCCCTCACTACCTCATCTGGCACTGCCAAGACTTGGTCTGTTTTGTGTGTGCAAATACCCTATAAGAAGTTGTAGGCTACTATTAATCATCCCTTAGCCTCCTCTTTATCAGATTAAACAAGCCCGGTACTCTCAGCTGCCCCTTTTTGGCCACGTGCTGAAGGCCCCTGATTGTCTCAGCAGTGCTCGGCTGATCTCTCCCCAGTTTATTAAAATCCATCCTGTACTGGAAGTTCAAAACCAAACACAGTACTCCAGGTGAAGCCTTACTGGTACACTTAATTATCCTATGTATCCAGGAGCATGCAGGGTAAGTGTAGTTTGCCTCCTTGTCCCAACAACCCAGACTGTCTTTGGAGATGCAGTAATTTTTTTGTTACATCTGGCTATAGTTTGATGACAGGAGATGCTTTGCTGTTTATGTCATGAGCGGGGGTGGTGACAAGGATAAAGACGTGCACAGATGCACGCATGCTCATGACAGACACAGAAGTGTTGGTGTCGGACAGAAGCTGAAGTAAGTAACACATACGTGCACCTTCTGTGAGACCCACGTAAGCTGAAAATCCCCAGAGGAGCACTGATAGTGAAAGGAAAGTAACCTTCTCTTTAGCTTAAGACAGTTTTCAAACGCACTGTTGCTAGTTGCTGCCAATCCAAGTGGGGTGCTGGGCAGCAGTCCTCTCTGTTGTCTTTCTGCTACAGTCTCAAGGAAGATCCATCCAGTGGAGCCTCCCCCGACCTGAACTAACCAAGTAGTTCCCTTTATAGTGGGAGAAGAACAGCAATGGCTTGCAGAGAGTGCTTCATGTGAAGGATATCGTGGAGCTCCCCTGGACTGAGCCCTCACCGATGAGCCCTCTCTCGGTGTTCAACCCGAAGGCAGCACTGGAGCTCAGGTGTGCTTCTGCAGTGCGGTCTGTTTTCACGTGCTTTCAGCTGTTCCTTTCTTTAGCTTCCTTTAATGTTTAAAAGAATGTTTATGAACATCTTGAACAAAATGAGAAACACTCTCACCTGCTTTAGCGAGCAAGCAGGATCAGTGCTCAGGTTGTTTGAAGTCAGTGGTGCTTTGTGTTCTGTGCAAGGCAGGATCCCTCAAAGGAGGTTTTCATTTTGAGTAAATGGGAACAGGAGGTGTGAGATGCACTCACCAAACTTATCTTGGCTGAGACGAGTTTGAAGCGTTGTTGGATGCCTCAGTAAATGACATATGATCATCTGGAAACAGGCTTTTATAACCAGGATTTCTCTCCTTTTTGGACAGGTTGTTATGAGGAGCAGAGGTCAGCCGGCTTCAAGCTGGTGTTAAAGTAGAGTCAAGTGGAGGCACATAGAGTTTTTAATAAACAAAGAGTCTTTGAGTCTCATCTACCACTATGTTATTCTAGTTTACTTCTAGAGTAACCCAATTCAATTAACGTTATTATACTTAACATTAGCCTCAAACTAGAGCTGCTCATTGTTAAATCAAGCCCTGTGTTTAGATCAAGATATAGAGAACTGTGTTTTTAAAAGTGCTGAAGTCTTTGTTTTGGAAGGTGTTAAAACATGTTAAAGAAAATTAGTTCTAGGCTGAATATTTGTATGACAAGTTCTGCCTACAGCAAATTTCTCTGACTGAGTTGCAATCTCTAAAAATAAGATTTAAAATGGGAATGTTTATGCAAGCCTTAACACTTGTGGTACCAGTGCATGTTGCCATAATAATAAGTGGAATAACAGAATGTCGTCAGATTGCATTGAATTTCTGACCTCTGTTTCCTCTTGTGAGAGAAATCGATCCTTCAACATTAGGGCCGTGAAGGTTCATCTGAATAGAAATGTTTTCCAGATATTTGTAATGAAACTCAATATGCTGAACAATTCAAGTAACCAATAAATACAGTCATTATTCTGATCAGTTTGAAGTGCCATCAGCAGCAAAGCAGAAGAATCATCAAACAAACAAACAAAAAAAGGAAACAATAACAGGGATCTTTCTATGGCTTTATCTAACACTCTACAGCTGAAAGTTTCTAAAGAGCAAAAGCATACAAAACTTGGGTGCAGGAAATTAACTCCTGCAGTTCCAGAGAATGTTTTTTTCTAACATACTGGAATATTTTTGAGTTTGCCCTCTTCAAAGGGGGCAGTTAGTGGTCAGATGTAATAATTGTAGAAATGGTGTTAAGGAGAGTTACGCTTTCTGCTGCTGCAAGGGGAGCTGGTGCTTGAGGCCTCTCCCGTGGCACCGCTGGTTGTGTGGGAGGCAGGGGGAATGGGGAGGACTGTGATACATCAATACATTTATGTCTCTGTGGCACCAACATACTGAATCACCTCTGGATCTTCTTCATACACTTTTGATCACGCTACTGGAGTTGTTTGGATTGTTCTTCAAGGTAATGGAAATTATGCTGGGGAGCAGAGCCAGGATCTTGAGAGCCAGAGTAGCTGGAAGAGCAACAGCTTTGCCTGCCTCTCCCTTGCTGCAGCCTGGGATACGTCCCAGGTTTGGAACCTGGGAGGCTGGAGTGCCTCGGCCATGGATCTTCAGAGAGGCTGAAGGTGCCTGTGACTGAGCCACCCTGTCGTGTGTACGCCTGTGGAAGGGTTTGGCCGGGAATGTGGTTATTTTGACTTGCTAACATGGGGCTGTCCTTGGGGCAGGCCCTGCTGCTGCACTTGGTGGGTTCAGTTGCCTTTCTTCAGAGCCTGGCGAGAGCTCCGTGCATTTCCTAAACAGAAACAGGTACTGAAAGGCGCTGCCCTCTATCTGGTGGGAGAGAACGTCTTTCCTTTGATGTGAACAGGTGCTGTAGCAGGAAAACTTGTCCAGCTCTGTGAAGCCTGGAGTTTTGTAACTCCTCCAAAAACCAGAGGATGGAGCATCTTTGGTTTTGGCAGAGCCCATAACCCTGGGTGAATGTACTGGTGCCAGACACTGGTTTGAGGGGTGCAAATGACCCATAATCCAGCGCTGATTATGGAAATAGTGCATGAGACATCCCCAGTGAAGAAACTATATTTGTTTCTCCAAAATGAGTTGCTTTTTGCACAATTTTCGTTAGCCTGTAAGTATTTCTTCTTTTGCATGTATTTCTCCAGCAGCTTACTCACAGGGCAGAGTTTAGGAACAGAGTTGTTATGAGATAGTGTAACAGTTTGTGTATTAAACCTCACAGGAAAATCTCCTTTTGGGTCTGTCCTGTATTTCAGATCATACAGCCTGCTTTCCATGTACTCCACAGCCGCCAGGAGATGAAAGCCCTTTTGCACTTGAAGGTCTCATATCCTAGATCAGATAATCAATGTAGAGAGGGTAAATTGTATTAGGTGATTATCTTTGGGAAAATCTTACATCATTTTAAACAACTACAGCTCAACAAACTTACAAAAGAACTGGTGTCTCTGTCACTCTGTTTTCTTCAGTAACTTCCAGGGCAGTTAGGAGTTTCAACACCAGAGGTTTCTTTCTATGCTTGTTCTGCACGGCGCTCCACAGAAAACCCTTCACCTTTTGTCCTTACCCCACTGATGAAATCCCATTGCACTTGGTCAGGTGATCTACTTTGATTCGTTTGCAAAGCGAAATCAATAACCTCATTTTAAAACTTGCTGAAGGCAGGGAATCTCCCTCATATTGGGCATGCTATCAGAGGAGAATCTGCCACTCTGGGTGCAACCTGACCTCCAGCCTGCAAGGATAAGTAGCTTGAGAAAGCATGAGGGATTTAGCAGCAAAATTAAGTGAGAGGAGAGAAGATTGTGATAAGAACTATGTAAGGTTGCTGAGGAGTTATTAGGATTATATCACATTTCAGTTTTTCACTCATGCTCTTTTTCCAGAGATATTTCTAAATAATTGTGCTTGAGCCAGCGTACACAGGATGATGTAAGGTGTATATAAGAGAATATATTGCCACACTGAGAGCGTAAGTAGCAGAAGATGCACTGATTCTATTGCTTGTCTCCCTATATACAAATGACAGTCAAAGTTCGTGTCTCTGTGAAATCACGAGTTTCTTTGATCATTTCTGAGAAAATGTCCATTTCCCTTTTGCAGAAGGCTGTTACTGGCACTGCAGTGGAAAAAAGCCAAACCAGCTAAAGATGAATGCTATGTTTTGGGTTTCCATCACAGAAAACAAGTTTTTGTCGTTAAGTACAAAAATAGACTGATGGCAGAGGAGACCTGCTTTCAGAATGGGAAACCATGTTGTCCTTGACTTCCAGCCTACGTCTGGGTCTTATCTTTTAGGGAAGGAATACAAGAGTTTTCCAGCACTAGGTCAGGAACCAAACATATGTTTTTAGTGATTTCTAACCATCTATCAATGTCCTTTTACTTTTGAAGAGTGCAGGTTTTCATAGGGTGACTTCACCTCTTGAAGCCTTCAAAATGCTCATCGATAGTCTTGGAGTAAGTGACACTGCTGCTTGAGGGAACTGGGACACCTGAAGATAAAGGAGAGTGCAAATTCAAAAAAAAAAAAAAAACTGCTCTGTCAATCTGTAAATGATGACACAGATTTACTGCGGTGCAATCTCAGAGTAGAACACTTCTCCCATTAACATCTCATGGGAGGGTGCAGAGTCCCACGCGCTTCCTATGCTGCAATTGTGCAATTGCAGCTATGCAGTCCAAGTGGCCCCAGGCGAGTACCTTCACCACATCTGCCAGCTACCAGACCTGAGGCACCCCATGACAATCCCAAAGAGTCCCATGACTGGGACTGCTCACAGCAGGAGCATTTGAACTTTCTGGTCTCCCTTGCCTAACCCCCTCTGTGCATGATGGAGTTGGGTTCCTCCCTGCTTGCTGTGTTTTTGAGGTCCCTCGTGTATTGCATCAGTTCTTGAGATATGTGCCAAGCTGACAACTGGTGTAAACCAGTGGAGCCACAAATAGGCAAAGATAGGCAATTCATCAGCACAGCATCATCGTTACGTGTCCTCTGGACGTTCTGCAAAGCAAACATGCTCTGCCTCCACTTTGCCTGTCTGTAGGGTGCTAATCGGTTTTTGCTGAGCTGGTGTCGTGCTTGCTAATGACTTTCATGAACTCTGTTCTTAGGTCATAGATTGAAGTCACTAAAGGGTATTTTGTGAAGACCTTGGTGGTTGCCAGGCAGTGTGGGTTACTTTAATCTCAGAGGTAAATTGTGGGAGCATCAGAAAGCACTGCTCTTCTGTGGCCCCCACCCATGGCTGCAAACAACACGAGACCCTCTGATGCTGCTGTAACCCAGGGGAAATTTAAAAGTTGCAGACTGACTGCAACAGGGAGAGCAAAGTACGATACTCATTGCCTTCAGCATGCTTTGCTTGTGCCAGAGTCCTGGACAGCCAGGCTTTTTCTGCTGTTATAAAGTGAGCAGAAGATGGGGAACCCCCTCTGGAAGTCAGAGTCACTGCCATCCCCACCACATATTGTGCTGACAGCCCACTCCCAGCCTGGTCTGCAGGGCTCTCTCTTGACTCCAGAGAAGCCTTGAAACAGACTTGGGTGTTTCCACTGGGCTATGCCATAAAGCCTCAGTCTGATAACAGGTTTAATAGTATTTTGATAAGGGTTGGAGCCATGGAAATGTTAAATTTAAAGCTGTTTATTTCTCTTCAATGCTGATAAAAGATGAACAATGCATAAAGCTTTGTTCCCTCTCTAGCGCAGGAAGCCAACAACAAAATCAATTTCACCCGAGAGTAGCCAAGAAAAAGGTGATGAATTTGTCTTTGAAGCCTAAGCAATGATCATAAAACATGTGATATTATTACAGTGCATGCTTCCTCCAGGTGCATGGAGGGGGGTCTCTATAGCTACAATGTAAGGGACATCCTGTCGTCTCTGGGTTATTTCATGTTGTACAAGGCAGCTACTCCTATTTATAATGCGTGAAAACATTCAGCCGCCAGAGTTTTCTGCCTGGCTGATTCTGCCTTAATTTACAATGAACGTTTGTCTTGTGATTTACAGAACTGCCAGACTCCCTGAGCAGCATAACTCCCTTGAAGAAAGTGTCTCACCCACGGTATGGCTCAGGCAGTTTCACTCGTCAGTGCCAGCTCCAGCCTGGGATCTTGCAAGAAGAGCAGGACAGACGGGCAGGCAGGATGTGACAGGTGAAGCAGCGTTCTTGGCACAGCAAATAGCATTTGCTTTGGGTGAAAGGTCTAATCCAGGTTCACTCCCGCCAGCCTCCTCTCTCTCAGTGCCTTGCTTCCAAGTGCCTCCCTTGAACACACGGGCTCTGGCCAGCCCCAAAGTGAAATTGCAGGGCTGTATTTATGTCTTTTGAAACTTACATATGGAAGAATTCATCAAATGGTTTGCACTTTTATAACCCAAGGGCTTGTGTCTGCTCCTCTTAGGAGGAATGAATGTCTCCATTCGGGAGCCTGGGTCTAAGGTCACTCACAGGCACACATTTCCACTGATTTTAACTCTCTGTAAAAATAGAGTGAGATGCCAGATCCCACAGCCTGCAAATCCTTGGGAACTAGTTCTCCTATTTGGTTACCTGGTGTGGTGTGAGCATTGTGCTTTGAGGAGGCAATGGCTCCAGAGGAGCACCACTCAAAGGAACTCCATCTCTCGTGAGTAATTTGGCAGGCACAACACCTTTGATGACTTAACGTTGTGCTCAGAAAGGCAGTAACTACTTCTGGCTTAGGAATAAAGTAAAGGACAGGGAAAAAGGAGGATTCAGGTGTTTGGTTGTACCACACATGCTTTCAACAGCGGTCCTCCCTCCTCCTCCCCACCCCGCTCCCTGCACTCCTCCAGAAGCTGCAGGGAGAAAAGGCAGCACGTAGCCTAGATGTGGTGAGGCAACATGCTGTCATACTCCAATTAGATACTTAAAAACATCTCTAAAAGGTATTAATATCACAACTGGTGCTAGCAGACACTTTGTTGTCAGTCTTGAAAGAGAGGGAAAAGGCTGAGTTAAAGACAGAAGCCTCAACCCAAATATGTTTTATCCAGTCCAGACGTGAATTATGATCATACTCAGGCTCCAGGTGTCCTGCGTGACTGTGCACAGTCCTCATGTGCCAGCAATGGCTGGGGGGAGTCTCCTGCAAGCTCTAAGTCCATGTAATTGAAACAAAACAGAACAAAAGTGAGGGCTGCTGGTGTGTTTACTGGCCTACATTTGGATAGCACTGGGAACTGGAGGATCTGATCAGATGCTTACAATGGTTTGTTGCAAGTTCATGAATAGAGGTGAACATCAGGTGTTTCAAGCTCTTGGTATCTTCTCTTACTAATCCAGCTGGATGCAATGAGCTTGGGAAAAGCTCTTCTGAAGCAAATTGCCAGGACTATGGCAGATGCCCAGGTTTCACGGGACTACTTGGTGACTAAAAAATCCTGACTTCAGGAAACTATCTCAGTGCCTCTTGGAAATTTTGAAAGACTAAAGGGCAGTTATATTATTTTGGCCACCTCACACGTTCTTTATGTCCAGGTCTTTGAGCATTTCTTGAGACTCGGCTGTGTGGTCTGCCCACCTGCCTGTTGGGTAAAAATTGTTCATGCTCTTTCACCAGATTCCTAAGAACTTAGGTCTGAGAAAATGCAATTACATTGCTGGATGCTGATCAGCTAATGAGCTGAAATGCAAGGACACCAAAATGGGAGGTGGTAAAAATGAAAATATTCTCACTGCTGTGTTATTCAAATCAGGCTGAAAATGCTGTGAATCTTGCAAAAAAATCTATTTCCAGCAGTTTTCCTAAACCAAGGTCGTGGGCATGTCTTGGTGGAATTTAGTGGTCAGCCTTTAGAAACTTCAGGTCTCTTTAGATCATGGCTTAACTGTTCTAATTGTCTGGGCAAGTTTCCACATCAGAGAAACTAGAAATTATTAGAGAAACTGGTTCATTCATGTGATACTGTAACTTTACCGAACCATTTCTTGTCACTGGGGTAGGCTTTGATAAACACAAGAAATACTCTATCTTGTAGGATGAACACAAAGATAATTCTCACATTGGCTATTACTAGGAGAAATTTCCTTCAAGTGTTAATTATGAAATTGTTTTCATTAGTATAAGAATGTCTCAAAAGAGTTCTTGAACAGGGCTATTGTCCTGGCTGAGTTAGCATCAAATGAACAGATCTGTGCTGAGTGCCCTTTTTCAAGCCAACGTGTATAAATTATCCAGAGGTTTGAAACAAAACAATCAGCTGCACACACAAACCTGTTTTGGTGGACTTCAGCCAGGCCATTAACACAACAAAGAAAATATGTGCTTATTCAGATTCTATTCATAATCTATACTTCATAACTTCTAAAGAAGGAATGGCTTGAATAACGGCAATAATAACATATTAGTAAAGTTTCTTGCTGTAATCTTCAAAGCAATCTGTCAACTACGGAAAAATACAGTGTGCTGTTGAGTATCTGAAACTTTTCATATGAATGCATTGGGGGGGAAGATTTGCAGAAAGATGCATCTGTCATCCATCACATATGTGTCATAGAAACACTCACTAAAAGGACATACGTACATATGGATCATAAGAAGATTTATTGTTTTTGTTGTTGTTGTTCTGTTTGGTGGTTCTGGTTGGTTGGTTGGTTTTTGGTCTTCACTGCCATTATGAAGATCTCCCCAACAATTTTCCAGTTCAGCACTGTGGATTCTGTCCTCAGACATAACTGTGATTACAACAAAAGTCCTGTAGACCACATGATGGTTTTGCCACCGCCCGTGTAAGAGTGCTGCCTACTTGGGGTTCATGTGGCACGGCTGCCTGGCACTTAGCACATAGCTATGGAGGTAACTCAAAAGAAGACTATTGAAAAGAGCCAGTGGGCTGCAATAAAAGATTCAAATTCCCACAAGAATGCCCTGAAATAATGTCTGTATTTCAGCAAAGACAACACATTTGCAAGCTTGACTTGCATTTAAAAATAAATATTCAAGGAACTTTTCACTGACAGTTTTTCATATCATTCTTCTGCCTGGTACTGGACACACAGAAACTAAATTAAATCAAGAGCCTTGTGTGATGCTTTCCCCCTCAGTTTCCTAAGTTTTGTTTTAAAGGGTACAGAGCCTGGAGGTAGGTGCTATCTACCTACATACTAGTGTTGCTGCATACTTTATACTTTCCCATATGAGAGATTTTATTATTATTATTACTATTCTTTCTGCTATTGCCAATAGCAGATGGTTAGAATTTGGCATCTGGAGAGATCTTGATCTACAGATATACCTTGTCTTCACCCACAAAAAATCTGTTTTAGAATTAGCTTACTTATAAACTGCTGTGGGTGTTATTTTCCTTCATTAACCTTCTCCAAAGTCACCATCATCCCAAAATAATAACTGACAGTGGCAACCGCAAAGTGTACGTTTCAGCACCTGCAGGTACAGAGACGGTGAAGAATGGAGAAAGAGCGAAGCCTGCCTGCATCCCCCAAACCTTCCAAGCAGTCAGATTATGGTACAAGAATCTGGGCTGCCTTTCAGCAGTGGCAGCCTTCGCTGCGGTGGGCATTGCCATCAGTGTGCTGGTCTGGAGAGCACCAGAGGGAAATGAGGGAGTGGGAGGGAAGACTCTCTGCTGTCTAATGGAACACATTGTTTGAACCCTGTTCTGTTTAAATATGCAGAAAAGTGCAGGTTTAAGCTCACAGGGTTCCCAGAAGAAAGGAATGGCCAGAGTTTTGGTTATTTCTGCCCTGCTGGGGATGTGGGTGCATTGTGGTCTGCTCATGCATCATTTTCATCCCAGGACCTTTGCCTCCCACAGTGCAGGGGCTGGCCAGGTAGAAGTGCAGAAATAGCACAGCTAAGGACAGACTCTGTATTTTGTTTTAGCTTTTACTGACTTTGTGGTACCATATCAACAATTTCCTTCAATACTTCTTAACAGCATGCAGTATGGTAAAGTAGATGAAACAACTAGAATAACTTCAAAAAATAATCATCTCTCCTCCCAGTCCAGTAGCTTCCTACACAATACCTGAAGTGATACCAGTGAGATAATAGCTATAATCACTGTGAATCCCTTGCAGGTACAATTTATCATGCAGCCTAATAAATTTTGGGCCTTTCTTTTACTGATTCAGAATTTTATTTTCTTCATCTCTGAGGAGTTATTCACCTTTGTACACTGTGCTGCGTCTCAGGCAGGCCAGGTCCCATGGCCTAGGTGTTTCCCTGTGTCAGGATAACTCCCCCAGGAAACTTTACCAGTTCTAGCTTGCACAGGCTCTTCTCAATCATCCTTTTGTAAGAGAGGGCGGGGCAGAGTGTAGTAGGGTTTGGGGTAATGAGAAGTCCAGGCAGGGGGAATAGGTATGCAGACTTGGGGAGCTCAGAAACAACAGCTTAGAACTTGAAACATCTAAAAAGAAAAAAAAAAATTAAAAAGAGACTTTGCAGGGCACTGCCAACCAAGCTCCTTTGCCACCTAGTGTAATGGACGCAGAAAAAAGAGGATATGGGAAAAGTGGTCAAAATAGCCTCTCTTTATTTTCAGAATGGAAGTGCTGATCACAGCCTGGGTTCTGATTCAGTCCTGCCCGGGCAGAAGACACTCAGCTATGGATATACCATAAGGTCTGGCATTTCTCCTTTCATACAGCGCTGCCTTAATCTCCATGAGGACATCTGCATTCTCAGCAGGACAGGGTCATCTCCCACGAGTCGCTTGTGTTGCCCCATAAAGGAGTAAAGCTGTCTCTCCTTAGATTCATAAATGATCAAGCTTGAAAGGAACACAGCAGCCACCACATCTGACCTCTGGTGTCAAACAAGGCTGAAGAATTTCTTGTGCCTCAAGCCCAATGACTTGTGGTTGGTTTGAGCCTCTGATGTGCTTACAGCCTGAGATGATATGGCAACTCACCAGTCCTTTTCCAAATTTGTCCAGGCATCTTCAATTCTTGATACATGGTATGACAATACACGTTTCCGTATGACGAGGCAGGCAAAGAGAGCAGAGGTACTCCAAGCATTATGTTTGCAGGCATGCCCCATCTACAACAATTATTTAATTACTGGAGAAATTGTGTGTACCAAGTCCATGTAATACACACTGAAAACTCTGGCTGGGTCTGAACCATAAATAATGTAATTAACTCCACTTGATGAGGCAGAAACAAAGTCATGAAAAAATCAAGTCACATATTAAAAATGCTACTGTGGGCATAATAAACTCATCAGAAAACACTGAGTGCAGACAATCACCATTGTTGCTCTGGAAAGAGCCAGTCAGGGGTTTGATAAAGAGAACTCAAAACTCATAAGCCCAAGTTCTAGCATGGCTATTTGGGAGCGAGCCAGCAACCTCCTTTTGCTCCTAGCTGTATTTAATGAAGGACAGGTTCAGAAACTCAGTTGAGATACCCCTTACACTAAACAGTTTGAATTAGGACTATATATTGCGGATATTATTCAGCTTTCTGAATATTACAGCTGGGTGAGAGCATTAGAGCATGAGAAGAACTACATTCAGGAACACGTCAATCATATCGAAATCAAAACTTATTAAGGAATATTACAACATCCTTCAAAGCAAAGACAATGGGAAGGATTGAAATGTTTAGTTCCTGCAGTCTCACTAGCGAGGCACCAGGATGTAGAAGTAACAGGGTTTTTACTGTCTTCTAAGAAGACCTCAGGCTCTTCGGTGGTGGAGCCAATCCTCCTGCACAGGTGGGAAAAGGAACGTTGGACAGAGGAGAGATTGGTGTCATGTTGCTAAGCTCCTGCTGGTGGACAGAGATGGAAATCTGGCATCTGTTCACCAATGACAGCAAGAGATAGAAAGGGCTGAGCTCTACTTCGTGCTCCAGGGGGTTGCAAGGCACCCAGCCTGACTGAGAAAAACTAGGTCTATGTGCAAATAGAGTATTTCCCCAAAGCAAAGGTCTGGACTGGTTCAGCAGCTCCCAACAGGCAAAGCAGCTGGCTCTGCAGGTACGCAGCAGTCCCTGACATGATGCCATCTCTGCTGATGTCGGCAGTCAACCCAATGGCAAGCAAGACAGGCTGGGGGCAGGTCTTTCCAGTGGTATCTTCCTAGCGGTGTTGGGTAAATATAGCTCCGTATGATGACTGGTGACCAACAGACAATAACCAAGTGCATGTTTTTATTGAGTAATTCATTAATTATATGCCTGTCTGTCAGAGAAGCTCTCAGGCTGAGTGTGTGCAGCGGGCTGGTGTGTGTGCCTGAGCTGGCTCAGGTTTGAACTAGGGCAGCTGCACCAGCCTGCTGATGCCTGCATTAATTTCCTCGCATCCCCTCACGTATCCTGCCCAGATCTGAGCACTGGGACTTCCCAGGGTGCTGCCTCAAAGCAGCCCAGGGCTGACACAGCTGAGGTGAGGAGACAAGTATGTTTGACTCCGCCGGCTGCAGAGCACTGCCCAACTCAGGTGAGAGGAGGCTATCGTCTCCGCTCTCCTGCATTTCAACTTGTGTGCCCTAGGTAAGAGGGCGGGGATGATGGGCCTTTTCTAGCTCAGAGCTGATTCAGAGCACAGTGTGAACTGAAAATTAATTCTTCTAAGTCTCTGATTTCAGCCTGGTATAGAACAGGTGTGCCTTTGGTGAGGAGAAGTTTGTTGAAAGTACGGAGTATGGTTGTGCTTAATGCTCTGCACTTCATAAACACAGGCAGAGTAGTAAATATGGTAAATAGTAGTAAATATGGTAAAGAGCTGCCATACGCAAACACGTCAGACATATCAGGTGGTGTTTTTTTCCCTCTCTGTTATGCCTTTGGATTCCACCAGGATGCTGTCCTTGTCACTTCTTGCTGACAGGAGTCAGAGGTGCAGTATCAGAGCCATCAGCTCAGGCTATGGCTGACGTCTGACGGCAGGCAGGTCGGATTGCCACCAGCTCCATTGGTGCACCCAGCAAGAAAGGTGTTGCACACATCAGTATCTTCAGCAAACCATCAGGAACAATGACCAAGTCCCTGTCACACTGGGCAGGTGCTTGCATTCCCTCTGGCACTAATGGGCACCTTTGCTCTAATGCTGTCTCTCCTCAGCTCTGCCCTGCATCACCATGAAAGAGAAGCTTTAATGACACCAGTGGGTGTGTGGGACCCAGTGTGGCACACAGCTGAGTGTTTTAGGCAGCCCCTGGGTGTCAGACCTGAGGGAAGCTGTTTTTCTGCCACCCTTGGACCACTGATAAACAATGATATGTTTCTTTGAGTTTCTTGTGTGGGATCTCTGTATGTATCAATGTAAGTAAGTTGGTAAGAACTAATGATCAGCCTCTTTTTGGCTTTAGCGACAGAAGAGAGTATGTGCATTGCACATAAGGCTGGAGCCTGCTGGGACAACTATCGTGTTTTTTTGTATTTCTTAGGATTTTTTAATGTCTCCTGCCAATAGTGTTAATAAACCAGAAGGGAATTACACCAGCAGTGCTGCCAGACATACAAACAGAGATGTTACTATAAAGGAAAAGCATGTGATGTTGGTATACATTCTGTCAGGCATTTTCCCCACCTTCACATGCAAAACTAACCAGGTGAAAGACTACGCAGGGAGGAAAATAGAAATTGAAAGAGAGGCGAGAAGAACATCCAGACAGCTTCTTTTCATTGGACCATCAGGGTGAAAGGGTAGTGGTTAACAGTTCAGAGTCTAGCTGGTAACATGCTATGAGTTGACTTATTATAACCCTTGTCTTCAAGGATTGATACTGGGGCTGATACTGTTTAGCATCTTCATCAACAGCCAGGATGACGAGATGGACTGCGCCCTCAAAAACAGGATGTGGGTGACACCAGACTAGGAAAATGGTCACTGCATTGGAGGTTGGGGTGCCATTCAGAGAGACCTTGACAACCTGAGAAAATGGACTGACGAAAACCTCATGAAGGCCAGCATAGTCCTGCACCTGAGACAGAGAAAGCCCAGGAAACAGCACAGGCTGGGCACAAACTCTCTCAGTAGCAGCTCTGTGGAAAAAGACCGGGGGCCCTGGTAAGCAGCAGATCGCTCAGCAGTCAGCAGAACACCCTGGCAGAGATGAATGCTGACCACGCTCTGGGCTGTGCTAGCAGGAGCACACCAGCAGGTCACGAGAAGAGATTATTCCTCTCCATCTGGCACTTGTGAGAGCACATACCCAATGCAGTGTCCAGTTTTGGACAGAGTGGGACAAGTCCAGCAGACAGCTACCAAGGCAGTGAGGGGCTGGAGCATACAACGGATGAGAAGAGGCTGAAGGAGGTGGTAGTGGTGGGGCAGCTGGGTCTTTGAGTTGCTTACAGAAACTGACTGCTGTGAGTTATAAAATGTGATTGATTTCAACTGCTCTGTCCTTTAGATGGTATCAACTGCTGTTCTCAAAGCCTAGATTCTCATTTCAGGTATATTAATGTGCTTTTCTGTCATCTTCAAGATAGCATCAATAAATGAGGACCTGGCCATTCTGGCAGGAAAGATAACAAATATTCCTACTATCTTTTCAAACAGGATGTCAACCTCTGTTAAAATTGTTATTGTTTTTCCTCAAAATTGCAATCACCTGTCCTTCTGCGGCCTAATTTTTTCCCCCTCTATCAGAATTTGTATGAACCCTCACCCTCTCTCACGGCTGCCAAAGGCACCTCAATGTTACCCACTCTGAGCTGAAGATGCACACACACAAGCGTGCACAGACCAGGGAATATCATCAGCCAGCCCTCCACAGCCACCCACCCCTGCTGCTGGGGTGCATTAGGCCTCAGAGGGGTTGCACAGCAGTGGCACTTACTGCAGCCAGAAGCTCAGCCAAGGCCCAGCCAAGGCCTCCACCCAAGTGACTCTTGAATCTCTCCCAAAACGGAGAGGTACTGACTTCAGAGGGGTCAGGGATGGCAGGCCTGAAATCTGCCACTACTGCTCCAGTGTGGTGCTGCTGTGCACATGCTGCCATCGCCCCATTCTGGGGAGACAACGTGGCTCTGCTCACCACCTTCCTTGGGACCTCCCGGCAGCTTATTCACAACCACGTTTTTTCAGCCATAAAGGAAGGCTGCAATAATTAGCTCACCCGAATGGTGTGAAGCTCATTAACAGCTCGCAAAGATGGGAACATTTCAAATGCAGTGCTGTGGAGGCACCGAGCATCACTTAAACACAGTGTGAAAAATGCTCTGCTCTTCCCAAGCACTTCTCACCTGCTTCCTACTGGTGTTGCCTCTGCAGAGACACCAGGCACCTTCGAGGCCACTGCTCCTGCTCCCCTCTGCTGTTTTTTGAGTTATTTCTTTGAAGCAAGGCCCAGAGGGACCTCACCTCTTCAGGCCCAATGGCCAGGCTGTCACTCGTGCCTCTACTGTCATGCCTGCCTCTCCTTTGTGAAGCAAGTCTCCTGTCCCCTAGAGACCTGCCAGGCACCATTTGTCACTCTCTTCCAAAAGCACAGCAGCCCTTTGTGCTTGTAAGGAAACAGCGCTTCTGATATCAGCAGAGAAAGTACTTGGGGAGTGGAAGACAGAGCACTCATTCAGCAGAGTGCAGGGATATGGGAAGGCTCTCTGTGTTTAACCTCTGCACCAGTGAGGAGGAGCAGGTGAGTATCAGGGGCTCTGCAGAGGGACACCTGTATCATTTGAAGGAGCTGCTGACACCCAGAGCTGGTGGCAGCGGACAGCGAGGGCAGAGGTGAGCACTGTCACAGCAGGTGAGGCTCCAGCTCTCAGATGCTTTACATCCTGCCATCCTGGAAAATTGCACAGCTTTACCAAGTCACTTTCTTCGAAACCATCATTAAGTGAGTACTCCACCCCAGGGGCTGTTGGTGCAGTTTGCCCCCCTCATCCACGTGATGGGGGAGGCACACTGGATGTCAGAGGCTGGCTGTACCCAGCCTGCCCCTGCTTACCATGGGGCTGTTGGGGAAATGCTGCTCCTGTCCTTGCAAACACCGTGCTCACCCCTGCCGTCCACCCCTCTGGGAAACTCCCACACCCAGCCCATACCCTGAGCTCTGTTGTGGTGAGCTCGCCTTCCATTTATGGTGTTAAAAGCTTTCAAATCTGTTTTATTCTTTGCTGTTTCCCCAAGGTAAACACCTCAATTTCAGTCTGAGTCATATCTCCTTACGCCACTTGTGCTGACACGCTGGGGTGAATGGTGTGAAGTACCTCTCTCCCTGGGTGGATGCTACAGGCCAGCACCCTGCGAGCATGAGAACCACCAGTGATAGAGCAGCCCAGGAGCTGAAGCCAACCAGTATTTTTTCAAGGCTGGGATGTAGACACCAGTCCATCATTAGCAATGCAACCACAGCCAAATGCCATACTGGTTCCCAAAACGACACAGAGCAGTCGCTGCTCTCCCACCTTGCTCGTTCTGCCTGACAGTGGAGACATTGCTTACAGGGTTTCCTTTTCTTTTGCAGTGATAGCTGCTGCAGTCATTTATGGGATTATTGGCAGCCTGCAATAAATTTGGACAAGAGTGTGCTCTTGTCAGTGGGCAGAGTGTGCTCCCCATGTTGAGCCCTGTGGAGGGTGGTGAGACACAGCACCTCCTGCTCCTGCTGTTGGAAGGAGAGCCCAAGGTGTCCTCTGCCACCTGCCCTTAGGGAGGGGGCAGGAGGGGGGAGCTGCCAGTGGAAGATGTGTGGCAGAGGAGAGAAGATCATGTTGTCAGCAGGAAAAGCTGCTCAGTGTCAATACTCAGTAGCAATCCAGGGAGAATGAAACTGGATGTAGCCAGACCAGGCCATAAAGTGAGCACTGAGTCCAAAGTCAGGGGAGAACATTAAGGAGCATCTTTTGCTGCCCTGCGACCTGCTGGCTGACAAGAAATTGATCCATCTGTGTATTCAAATCCTTGCTTATCTCCACTTCCTGAGCCAGCTCTCCCCAGAGGCACCTTGGTGCTGAGCAGCCTGGGAGCTAGGCCATGCTTTGCCCTGTGATGGCTGCAGGCTCAGGCACCTGCACAGCCAATCGTCTCTGGCTACAGTCTCGGGAGTAGCAATATTATTACATTAGATCAATATTATACAGATTATCTTGGTTCCCAAGGTCTTATTTAGAGAAGGATTGAGAAGATTTTCATGCTGGCTGGTGTTTCTTGCAGCTGATCCCTCACAGTCTGGTGTTTCTCCTGACTTTCCTTCTGCAGCTGCCAGGTTTTCTGAGCTACTTCAGAAGCTAATTGGCCTGGATTTTGTCTTTCTCCCCTTAAGTAGACTTACTGATGACTTTCTTCTCCTGTGCATGCCAATGTGGCTGCACTGGCAATGCTACACCCACACGGGTTGCTCTTGTAAATTTGCCTGCTGCATGATGCTGTTTTCCCAAGATAAATAGAAAGTTGTCTGTCACTAACCCAGCAAGTGACCCCAGGACTTCTAGAGAGCATAACAACTGGAAGCCGCTTTTCTTTTCCACGGTACTTGATTTTGCAGTCATTTAATTATTTTTGCTTCTTTTAGAGGAGGTAAAGAAGAGTCCAATACACAGAGCTTACTTCGTCAGTACTCATGTTCCTGTGATGCTGCTGGTGGTGGGTGACAAGCTGAGCAGAGGCTGCAGAGGCACTGCCCATGTTTCATCTTCTTTTACCTGCAGAGACCATCCCAACTTCTTGGATTATTTTCTGAAGCTTGTTCTCTCACCAGCTCACCCGGGGTCACCTTCATAAAACAGGTTGTCAAAATGGGTGACATATTGACTTTCAGAAGCCAGTGTCTGCCATTCTCCCCTGGCTGTTCAGGGAACCCATGAGGACTAGCTAAGACTTGCAGGACTAAACCTCAGACCTGTGAAAGAAGAGAGGTGACCTCCAGCCTCCTGTGTTACTCCTGGCCCAGGGGAGGTGGCCGTGCGACCTCCAGGGCATGGCGGAAAATACAGAAACAGGCCGGCCTGGTGGGGAACTGGTGTGTTCCTCATCCTTAGGGGGAAATGTGATGGGACACGGGTGGGCACCAGTAGTGTGCCATGGTGAGGAAGAGGGAAACCTTCTCGGGAAGTTTGTGCATAATGGGTACTTTGTTAGAGTGGGAGCTGCAAAAAACAAGACAGTAACTTGATTCTGAGAGGTTTCAGTGGTGTTTTGTGTGAGACCATGAGGAATTTTCCGCCTGTGAGTCACTTGGGCCTGTCCTTGTCCAGGATCTCTGCCCAATGCTGTTCCCTTGGGGATGTGGTGTCCCTGTGGGGTCCTCAGTGTCCAGCGGTGCTTCCCAGGAGCTCTGGCCATGCGTGGGGCCACCACAGAGGGTGGCTCCTGGGATGGACAAGGCTGTAGGTCCTTGGGGCTGGATGCCACCCCTCTGCAGCAGGAAGCGCAGTGGAAATGCTGAGGCCATGCACCAATGCAACCTGAATGGTTAAAAATAAATAAGCAAAAAATGAAAGAGAAAGCTCATCCTGTGGAGGTGCTGTGACACACCCTTGAGTTCACTCAGGCTTCTTTCTCTTTCACTCTTCCACATAGCACCTTCATTCCTTTGCTCCTTTCCTGCCAGGACTGGACGAGATACATTTTTCATGCAGCAGCCCCCGCAGGGTTTGGAAATGTACTCTGCTTCCGAGCTCCCTCCCTGCCTCCCAGCACGTCCCTACGGGCCTAATCCTGTGCCCTGCTGTGCAGCTGTGTGCTCTGGGGGTGAAAGACAGGGTCCAGGCCCTGTGTGAGAGGCAGCGAGGTGGGCAGAAACATTGGTGGATACCTTTAACGAGAGGCGAGACATAAGCAGCACTTACTAGGAATAGTTTTGTGACGCAGATTTCTGGTGTATGTTTGGCTCGTATCTGCTACAATAGCCTCATGGATATTTGCCATTAATATATATCTGTTAAAAAGGGAGAAAAAAAAGGAATAAAAGGAGATTATTCTTGGAATCAAATCTTAGTGTTTTCTACGCTTCTCCACCAGCCACTTTATTTTCATCCCACTGAGGCAGTGATTTCACTGAGGCTGTGGTGCTGGCCGGGGGCCAGCTTGAGGCCGGCCCCAGCTGCAGCCTCCCTGAAATGAACACCTTGAGGGTGTGGGGGGGACATGATCCCGCTCCTTCCATGCAAGACCAGATGTCACCAAGCCCAGGACTCCTCGCAGTGCTGTGGCCAGCCACAAGAAGTGAGACAAGGACCTCTTGGCAGCAGCACGTACAAATCCGTCACACAGGAGAAACGACGGGTCAGCAACTTCACTGGGCAGGCTGGTTGCACAATGGGCTATATAATGGATGTTCCTGTAAACTTAGTGTGGTCTGGACCCTGCCACTGCACTAGCAAAAGTCCTTTTTGTGTGAGATACCCACGCTTCAGCCTGTAACTAAAGCAGTAATTGCACAAGTGCCATTTGCACATGACCTAACCCAGAGTTTCTGTGTGTTGCCAAAACAGTCCTTGCTGTAACTGATGTTCTCAGCTGCTGTTTTGTTCCCTTAAAAATCTGAGCCTGGGCAATGCATTTCAGTGTGTCTGGGAGCTGCCAAGGGTCACTCTGCGAAACGCCTGGGAGCTAGCTAGGGAAGGGGGGTTGCTGCTGTTGTTTAAACACCTCTGGGGCAATATTTTCAAATGTATTGGGAAACTAAGGGTTTAGAGGGATTTTAAGGAAAGCCTTAAAGAATTAAGAATTTCTTAAGAATTTCTGAGAATCCATTCCAAAGTCAGGCTCTGAATGAGAGCAGAGCCACTGCACCAGGTGCCGGCACAGCTCTTGGTGATGCCCAGGCACAGCACCATAAGGCATGCTGGCAAAATCGCTTCCCATGAAGCAGCACAGCCAACCTTGCCCCATCGTGCCAGGATGGAGCAGCACACCCACAGGGATGGGCAGCAGGGGACCGTGAAGGGACAGCTTTTTGCTGATAATCTGGAAGGGGAAAACAGCTTTTTGTCAGTGCGCCACATCTTGCTCTCCTCTTTAACGTGAAATCTCTCACGTCCCGACGCCCTGGGAAATACAGCCGAGGTGCCGTTTCCACTTCAGAGCACACACAATCCTTGAAAAGCCTCCCCGGCTGCTTGTCTGGGGTTTTGTTTGGAGGGGGCTCTGGGGATGTCAGGGAGCATGGGAGGAAAGTGTGTCCCAAGGTATTACGTGAGGAGCCCAGGAGATGGCTGCGTGCTGCTGGGAAGCAGCGCAGGAAGGTGCCACCCACTCCCATGCCCACCCCCTCACTGCATTCCCATGCCTTGTCAGCTCTCCCATCGCAGGGCAATTTTGGGGCTGGCTGCAAGCCAGAGCACTGAGATGAGCTGAGTTAGAGTATTGCAGAGCTGCAACCTCGTTAAAGCAGAGCGGGAAAACAGTAGGCAAAGAGGAAGGCACACAAACAAGAGAAGCCTGGCACAAAGTTTGTGTACATGTTTACATCATCCCAGTCATTTAGTACACACATTGGAATAACCTCTGAAACTAGGTGTTTTTTGTTTTAGTTGGCTCTTGTGCTCAGATCTGTATCAACACGAGCCATCCCCTGCCCCATCCCTGCCCCAGAGTGGTATATGAAGCAAATGAAGGATCCAAGTACATGGATGGGGGAGCGGAGGAAGAAAGGGCCCATCAGCAGGCAAGTCAGGAGCCTAGAGCTCCAGACTCCTCATCGCTGTCAGATTTCCTGCAGGCACTGCAAGGAAGGGAGGTTTTAAATTGCTTTTATACACCCCTGCCTGCCTGAGTGCACAGAAAAGACAGAGCTGACTGGTGTTTTGTTGGGTACGTGGCCCCATGCCTTGTTTGCAGTTTGCTGTGTAAGCACTGTTGTCAGGCTGGAGCTATTCATTTCTTCCAAGCTTTTCTATGGGACTCGTCACCATGGCATGGGAGGATCTCAGATGTCAATGAATTTCTTTCCAGAACAGCCCTGTGAGACTGAGGAGGGGGAAGAAGGGCTTGTCGTTGCTGCAGACCAATCCCAAATTTCAAGTTGGGCATGCATTAAACAAGAAACTGTGACGACTTTTGGGTAAAGTGACACACCCAGCTCTGCAAAGAGATCTAGTGGCAAAGGCTGGACTCCCATCGTGTGCTCCTGGACAGTGTACAGATCAGTTAACCCCCATGAAATTGCTCTTTTTCCTCCTGAAGTCCCTTTTGTTATACAGCTTCTTCACCAGAAGTTTTAGCTGTGATGTGCAGGGAGCTCTCCCTGCCCCTGAGGCTAAAGGATATGACACTGAATCCTATACGGCACTGAAACCTACCGCCCACTGAAGGTTTCTCCTGCCTGTGGGCAGGCTTTGGCTGTGGGGAGCTATCCCTGCCACGGCCCTGTGCCCTGACAGCGCTTGGCACCCTGTTAGCACCTCGTTGGCCACCCACCTCCTGGATGGTGCCAGGGAGCGTGCAAACTATTTGCTTGCTGACGACCAAAGGCAGGTGCTGTAACCCACACCTGGCCTTGTTTTGTGCACTAGGATAAAGGCAGCTGGAGAGGCCAGAAGAGGCAAGCTTCTCACTTCTGGTGTCCCTGACCCAAAGTAGGATGCTCTTGGAGGGGTAAGAGGTAAGCATAGAGGCTGAGTGTTATCTGTAGCTAAAGCCAGTGTTTTCCCCCCTGCTTCTTCCTCAGCATGGACAAGATGCTGTCATAAGGCAGCCAGATGCTGTGTGGGGGACAGGGCTCACCACAGACCCACCACCACGGGAACATCATGCTCTCCCTTGTCCAGATCCTACTCAAGGTGGCTAACCGAGCAGCTAGTAGTCTTCCATGAGGTTGGTTAAATGGACACTGTGGTCAAACTGAGGCAGCTTTCTTTCTTTTCTTTTTATTTTGAGAATGATAAAATTAGAATCCTCCCTGACAAAAGGCAACTCCTGCTGCAGGTTTCAGGCTTTGAGTTTGAACTATGATGCTGTGAGTTCTGCAAACTAATCCAAAAGCGGGTAATTTTTTAGCTGCATATTTGTGCTTCTCTATACTGTGTGTGTGTGTTTCTCCTCTGAAAATCTGACTTCTTTGCTGAAATTCTCCCTCACTGTGCGGAGGACACAAGAGCGTGGAAAATTTCAGGACCTAAGGATGTACAGCATTTGTCAAAATCATAATCAGCTGACAAGAGGGGCTTGGACCAGGAAGCATAAAGCAGTCTCAGCAAGAAGGGATGTTACCAGTTCAGCTAAAATTTTCCTAAAATTTTGTTATAAGGCATCACATAGCCTGTTAAACTGTGTTTTTACAGTACTGATGTACTTCACCCCTGAGAGAAACATGTGGTCTCCTAGCAGGTTAGGAAGCAAGAGCTTGGGGGAAACTATGTGAAAGAAGAGGCATTAAGTCAGCCAGCAATCCCATGTCCCTACAGCTGCTTAGAACTCTTTTATTGTAATAACAATAAAGCAGAAACCTTTTAAATATAGATTCATCTGGTTTTAAATTGAGGAGAAGCATCTATAGTAAGCAAGGTTTGTTGGATGTGTCTCGAATTGTTCTTAATTATGGAGCTCTGCACACCTGTAGCAAATTTTTAAAGGCAAAAAAAAATGTTTTCCAGCATTCTGCTGCTGGCTAAGCGAAGCAAAGGCATGACAGCTCCGCATGGTTTTGTGTTTACAAAATCAAGACAGTGAACCTTTACCAGTTCTGTGTCAGCAGTGCCAGGCTGGGCAGGCAGTATCTCAGTCTGTGTCTACACAGACATGGCCACAGCTGTGTCTAGTGTGCAAATACCCAGGCCAGGACTAGTGTCACTGGCTACAGCAGTGGTAATCAGGTAGCTGCAGTAGCATGGGGCTCAGTACTGGCTGAATCAGCCCATAAGGGTCTGCTCCTTGACAGTAATGCAGACCCACTTCTGCTTTGGGGTTAAAAAAAAATAAAAATAAAAAATAAATCACTTTTTTCAGGAAAAGAAAAAGAAGGACAATGTGCTTAAAAGCAAAGGTTTGAGTAAGGTGCTCTCTCCAGGAGGCCCCTGAAGCATCTTAAGATAGCAGGACAAGCACATGATCTTCCTTTGCTAGGGTTATGGTGCAGAAAATACATGGAGTGAAAACAGAGAAGCAGGGCTCTGAGTGAAAAATAGTCTGAGAATACCCAGGCCTGAAACTGCATTTAAATGCATGGCTTGTTTCACAGGATGATGCTGGGCACAGATAGGCTTGGAGTCTTGGGGGGGGGGGGGGGGCGGTTCTTCCTTCCTCCCCCTTTTTATTTTTCATTTTAAAATTCTTTTCTTAGTAGTAGTGTTTGGGTTTTGTTTGTTTCCTTCTTTTCATTAGGAAAGAGAATCCACACCTCCATCTGCAACAGGGATGGACCTGGTCACCATACCTGCCTCTGGGCAGGATGGTTACTTCTTCAGCTCTCACCTGCGATGGGTCTGGGGGGTAAGCCCCTACCCTGCTGTATGTGAGGAGAAAGCCAGGGCTTGCTTTGAGAAGGTGGGAGGCTGGCTTTGCAGAATGTGCCTGCCTTTTTGTTCCCTGGTTCCTGAGCCTACTACACTGATGTTACTGATGTGTAAAAGAGTGGGATGTGTGAGGAGAGCTGACAGGCAATGCAAAGACACGATAACCGCATGGAAGTGTATTGTAGTGGCAGCAAGAGGAACTACAAAGCTCTCCACTCTGCTGGGTGGGGAACCAGTACAGCAGGACCAGTGGTATCTCCAGGTTATGTAACGCTCATGATGAAAAGCTTGTGCCAGGCTCCTTGTTAAGTTGTTGGGATGTACTTATCAAGAAGAACTGGGAAGACAGAGGCTGGCACAGCTACTGTTGGTCTGATTTCTGTCTGATTTTTTTTTTTTTTTCCCTGAAAACAAGGGAAATAAAACCAGGCTGATGACCAGGGCTCCTGAAATCTGTGTTCATGAGTACCCACTTGATGGTACCTGATCACACTGCTATTCTTTACAATGATCCTACTCCCTGGGTGTCTTAGGAAAAGTCTACAAGAAGGAAGAAATTATTTGCAGTTGCCATCACTGAACCCAAAGTGAAGCTGTGGCAGAGTGGGCCTGACTCACCCACAACAAAATGCCATTGCAGCTACCCATGGTGGCCTCTCAGCTTTTGCTTCTTGTCCTGAAACTGGGATAAAAAACCTCCAAAGGAGGCTCCCAGGATGGCTCTCATCATACAAATCCTCTGAACAGCAAAGGAACAAATGGCTATGTCAGGCATGCCCATGTCTGTTTCAGAGCTGGATAAAAAGGCACGTCAGATTCAGGTCCTTGCTGAACTGTGACCCCTTGCTGCCTTCCTCCTGCTCACTCCCTCCTCACTGCCCACCCACATCTCCTGCTGTGGGTGCAGAGCGGTGTCACGCCTCTCAAAATCTTGCTGATCACTGATGTTACTCAAGGGATAAAATCTTGCCTTTGGGGACCGAGATTCTGTGCCCACCACAGAGCGCAGCCACTGTGGGTGTCTCCTTCCATCTGAGTGACTTCGCTGACCCATGGATATTTCAGGTGTGCAGCTGGGTGTCAAGCCAGCCAAATGGTTGGAGTTACCTTCCTCTTTTTTTGTTTAATTTCAGAAGAGAAAGAAATGCAAAGACAGACATACAGCTCAGCGATGTTGATGCACTGACACTATTTTGTGAAGCGACATAAAATGAGGTGCTCCTCCCTATCACCAGGTCCTTAAAAGCCTTGGGAATGGAAATTTATGTGACTCTTAACCCCTCGTGTTGTTACAGACAGTGACCCCGAATAGTTTAATGTGGCTTTTAAATAGCAGCTCCCCTCCCTGCTCCTTCAGGAGGCTGCTCGTGGGAGATAAGGAGGCAGGAGCCAGTCCTAGCCTCACCTCTACTGCCGATGGCAGACAGGCAGCTGGGGCTGCTCCTCCTAGCCCTGGGAATGGAGTGCTCACCTGCCTCTGGACAGAAGGACCAGATTCATGTCATCTTCCCCCTTTCCTCTGCATTTATAAGAAGGCGTTTTCCATTTTTCTTTTCCTCTGGCAGAACTGTTCTTTGGAGGACAGCCATGGGCCAAGTCCAGCTGAACACCTTTTTTTTTTTTTTTTTTTTTTTTGTGGTGCTAAATACTGGCTTAAGGCTCTTGAATTTTTCCACATTATCTTTGCAGGTTCTAGAAATGTGCTTTTGTTTTCCTTATGCATATTTTTCAATAGCAGTCAGAGTTGTTCTTCCTGGCATCTGGTAACAATTTCACGAGGTGTCCCTTCTCTCTGTCCCACCCGGTGCTGACTGCAGTGCTGCCCCTGCCTTCCTGCTGGCTCACGGGCTGGCGGCAGCGAAAGCAACATCACCCAAATGGCATAGGATGAGAAACCCAGCTGTCATTAACCATGCCATGCTCCTCATTGCAATGTCTGGGGCTTCAGTACTTCTGTTTCTTCCCCTTGCTCCCAGATTGAATGCTTTCCTTCCTAGCCAGCTTCAGTACAAAGCAGCCTCACTTAAATCACTGCTGCAAAGAGCTGTGCACACAAATCCCCGGCCACAATGCTGAGTAGTGGGGAAGCAGGGCTGAACTTTGAAAGAAGTAAAGGTCTGAGCCTATTGCTGTGGCAGAAAAATACCAAATGCAATTATTTAAGGAGAAAAGATGAGTTCTGACAGCTGATCTGAGCTCCGGCAGTGAGTCAGGCTCCCCTGCCACCGGGGAGACAGAGCACCATATCACCAAAATCAATGTTCTGGACTTCGTGATGTAGTTACTGGGATTATTAAGATGACTGGATTTGCCCATTGGAGTGTACAGGGCGAAACATATGGTACTAAACAAGCCAGCAATGCAGTCAAGGGGCTTCTACACGAAGGGATTTGTATGTAAACATAGCGGGGCCAGGCAAAAGCCGTGCTCCCATAAGTTAATTTAGCTGTGCTTGCCGTAATGACAACATAATTATAGGAGTACAATTCGGGAGATTTATCTTTTTAATTAGTAAACTCTCGTGTCCTTCAAAAATCTCCTTTGGCAGCTATGGAGCCACCTGCGTCAGAGTGCGGCGGGGAGCCCTTGCTTACGCACGGCACCTGCACGCGTGCTCACCCCACGCCGTGGTGCTGCCACGGCTCTGAGCAGATGGTCCCCCATCACACGTGGCCTTCCCGTGTCACTTGCTATTAATTAATTGGAACGTTGTTAGCGCTCATCATAATTTCCTTGGACGTCTTCCTCGTGTCGGTGTGTTTCCTTTCAGCGGGCCCTTAAATATACATAAATATGAAGCTATATTGCTTGGCGGCAAAAGTTTTGCAGCGGTGATTTCAGCTGAAGAGAATTTTTTTGTTGTTGTTGTTCCTGAGAAGGCAGCACGTTAGCAGTGCTGCCTGACTTCGCTGTGCAGGAGCAAGACAAACGCTGGGAGCTCTGCCAAAAGCCGGGGCCCACCCCAATGTAGGACACATGGTGCCCAGGCGGCACAGCCCTCCTCTCGCGGGGATGTGGACACCACCACTCGTGCACACAGGAAGCTGAGAGATGCACAGCACAGCATGGGAGGGAAGGAAGGAGCCCCACCATGCATGAAGGTCCAGAGAGATCCTGCAAAGGCTCTGTGCCAGGGAAAGCAACACTCTTCTGCCCTCAGGCCTGTCCCCATGCCGCAGTCATGGCAGGAGACCTGGGAACAAGCAGCTGCAAGGGTCTGGTTGAGCACATCGCAGCCAGCAGCTGGGCTGGGACAGCCTTCACTGGCTGCCTGTGCCCTTACCATCCAACTGTAGCCAAAAAGAAACCACTGCAAATGCTTCCCAACATGAGCAGTTCCTCGGGGCTCTGCTGGAGCTGTCTGACCAGGGCCAGCCTGCTGCCAGCCCCAGGCCCTTGGGAGGTGTCAGAGCACAAGCCCCACTGATGCCTTGCTGGCATCCAGGCAGTCCCTGGGCAAGTGCAGGGAGAGCATGACAAGCTGTAAAGATGAAGACATAGCAGGTGGGAAAAAAAAAAAAAAAACACACTCAGATTAAATCAGCTTTCAGGGAAAGCCTCTGAGCCTCGACACACCTGGATTGTGATACCAAAAATGCCAACACAGATCTGTGCAGGAAGGTCCTTTTTCTCCCTCCTGCAATGTCTTTCTTACAGCTGAGACCTCAAGGCAAGCACAACTAAAAACATGATCGCTTCTGAGGAATGAGAATATTAGAGTATGCCAAAAGAGAAATATGTTTGTTAGGTGCTGCAAGGTTTTTCACTCCTGCTGAATGGACTGCAGAGTTTAGCCCTTGTTTGAGCCCAAGATTTCCTCTAAAAGAGGCTGATACAGAGCTGCATCATAACAACGGGTGGGTGAGCTCAACTGGTCTTGCACACACCCACTCATTGCCCTCCAGGAATTCCAAAGCTATTTACAACTGGAGCGAATAGATGAAAGGATGATTTAAATCTTGCATAACCTTTGGGAGGTGGAGACAGGCAACAGTATTTTCCCATTTCAAAGGTGGAAATTAAAACAGTAGTCTGTCACCAAGGACTTGCTTCAAAGGTGTCAACAGCCATGAGTGAGTAAAAGAAACCTAACCAACCTCACACAGCTCTTCCTCTCCATGGCACACAAGGTGAGCTGAGAGCAAGAAGCTTGGGTGAATCCAGCTCTGGAATTTCTTGGCTGCCTTTGTATCACACCCCAAAGCAGCAGCAAGATGAGAAAAAGCTGATCTCATAAATGCCCCTTTGTATTTTGGCTGGGAAAGGTGCTCTTCCAAGCCTGGTCATGACTACTGTGTGTGAGGTGACCAAGGGCACTTGCTGTCTGTAATTAAACAGATCTGCTCCTCAGGGGAAACCAGTTTACCAGCCAGCTACATCTGCCCCATCACCTGTGGTTCTCCCACCTGTGTGTTGTACAGCTCACACACTTATCATCAGCATCAGCACAAGGTCGCCCCAAGAAACAAGCAGAAGAGAAGTGCAAGAGCCAACCACTGCCTTCATCAGCTTCTGTGTGGTGCTGCCAGAGGGGCTGGCATCCTCGTGGTCCGAAGTCCACAAGCTACTCTGAAGAAGGTCAGTGGGGAGGAAAAGCAGAGGCAGAACACAGGGCCACGCTTTTTACTAGACTGTGTTTTTGTTGTGTTATAAGAGAGTCTCA
Source organism: Cygnus olor (assembly GCF_009769625.2). Taxonomy (NCBI): domain Eukaryota; kingdom Metazoa; phylum Chordata; class Aves; order Anseriformes; family Anatidae; genus Cygnus; species Cygnus olor. The sequence goes on along the minus strand of NC_049171.1, from coordinate 79,104,119 downwards.
TGTTTTTAGTTCCAACCCAACCCCCCCCCCAAAAAAAAAAAAAAAAAAAGTAAAAAAGTGACTAGGACATGGATATTGCTTTTCATTGGACGCACGGCTAAACTCAGTGCTATGCCTAGATGTAAGAAGATCTCGCTGTCCTTAGGATGTTTATAAATTGTGCAATCTTTGAAATACGGCTGTGGGTCATATGTGCAGGGTGACTGCTTTGTCCTGGCTCCATGCATGCTTGGGAAGTGATTACTGTTGAGTAAGAGATGAGCCAGAGTAGACATGAACATCTCCTGTTTAACTAGTCTTCCACTAGCTATGTGAAACTGTGATTGAACTGTAGCTTATGACTACCGTGTGTTTTTAAAAAGGCCTTCAAACCAAATGGTGCTTAAATCTGGTATGCTTTTGATCTGGATGGGGATCCAGACTTTGGTTCCTTTTTTTTCAACCTGTTTAAGTGAGATCTGTGTATCATTAAAAATATTGTTTTGGGGCAGTACTTTGCCTTATGGTTAACTAACCAAGTCTCAGTGAGCAAATATTTATTTTAAATGTGAAATTCCTGAGGTCTGTGCACCTCTAGTATCTAGAAAGGTTTGCAGTAAACTGGCTCGCTGCATGGCACTGAGAAAAACATTATTCAGTGTTTCCAAAAAGGCTATTAAAAATAAGAAGATAAGTTGCTTAGTAGGTGTCTGTATAGGAGAAGATTAAACATACCTCAGCCAGACAATGTTTCATGGTTAGACCAACCAGGCACTGCCTCTTCTCTTCATAAACCGTAATCCACTATATCATTTCTTCTCTAATGTGCTCTACCTGGCTTCCTGCTGAGGATGATCTACGTGCTTTGTGGAAGCAGAAACTAATATTATTCTGGGGAAGGGAAGAGGAAATAGAACTTAAGCTGATTGTTTAATTTTCATACAGAAAATTTTAAGGACTGAGCATTTTTTTTTCAGAAGGAACTGTGGTTTTCAGAAGGAATTGTGGTTTTTCTCTTTATTTTTACTGAGAATGTGATAAATATAGTTTTTTTGAAGCTATATTTTGCATAAGGGAACATATTAAAGGATAAAACCCAATGAACCAGATTTGTCTGGGAAGGTCACGTGTAACTCCAGGAAAGTATGTGGAGATAAAATACACCTGTGGTTAAATTATCTGGGGAGAGGGTTGAAGTGCTTACTAAAATCAATGAAGCAGCCTTTTACAGCAGGAGAGGCTGTGAGCTGTGGGCTGCTAAGTGAATCATGCAGCTATTTGTGAGTGGTGAAGCAGAGGAGCTCCATTGCCAGGCTGCTGCGGTTGCTTTTGCATTGGCATTGTGCTAGGTGGGAACCAGAGAAACATGGCAGTCGGTCTGTCCTTGGTGGCTTGCACCATGCTCCCATCAGCTGTGGTGGGATGGGGTTTGGTAAAGCAGCCGTGAGGAGGGGAGCTGGGGAGGTTGGGTGACTTAGCCGAGGCGATGCCAGGGAGCAGTGGCAGGGCTCGGGTTGCCCAACCCTGACACCTGCCCCATAACCACAAACCCAGCCATCAGCCCCAACGTTCTGTAGCTCACAGCAGGTGGACTATAGGACCCTTCCCTTCCCTTCCCTTCCCTTCCCTTCCCTTCCCTTCCCTTCCCTTCCCTTCCCTTCCCTTCCCTTCCCTTCCCTTCCCTTCCCTTCCCTTCCCTTCCCTTCCCTTCCCTTCCCTTCCCTTCCCTTCCCTGCACTTCCCTTCCCTTCCCTTCCCTTCCCTTCCCTTCCCTTCCCTTCCCTTCCCTTCCCTTCCCTTCCCTTCCCTTCCCTTCCCTTCCCTTCCCTTCCCTTCCCTTCCCTTCCCTTCCCTTCCCTTCCCTTCCCTTCCCTTCCCTTCCCTTCCCTTCCCTTCCCTTCCCTTCCCTTCCCTTCCCTTCCCTTCCCTTCCCTTCCCTTCCCTTCCCTTCCCTTCCCTTCCCTTCCCTTCCCTTCCCTTCCCTTCCCTGCACAGCAGCACTTGAGAGTTTAGGGACCTGGGATTAACTAGGATGCATCAGATCTCTCTAATCTGTTAGTCATTGGGGTTCCCGTGTCAGATCACCTAAGTAATCATCTTTCCAGGCCACCTGCACCCTCACCAGCCTATAAAGAAAACCATCATAGCTTTGGCCGCTGTGATTAAGGCACGTATGTGAGCAAAGGCATGTGCTTCTGCCAGCCTTGCCAGTCCTGCACAAGGTAGTGCTGGGGTACTTCTGTACGCTTTCCACCTTTTTTTCCACTGTGCTGTCTTTAACTTACCTCCCCCTTGATCGATATGGGGCAAGCAGGTCCCATTTGTAACTACTATTTCCACCCAGGGTCAGAAAGTTATCATGCTGAGATTATTTTTCAACTGAAAGTCAATTTCTCCCTTTTGGGGCGAAGCGGGGATGAGGAGTGAGGAAAAGAGAAGGTGCTGAAGAGGCAGAGAGTGATGGGCAGCTGGCAGATAAGGGAAGCAGTGAAGTGGAAATGAAAGCTTCCATATCATTGCAAACGGATATATTCATGCATTGCGCTAGGATGTCACATACTGTAATCATAAAAAGAATCAAAGATACATAATAGCACCATTACTGGGAAATATGAGGAAGAGTTGAAAGATAAGGTATCATCAAAACTCTCTTACACTGAATATTTTGCCTCTGCTTTGTGCAAAAAGAGGCAAGGAAATTGTTCTTTCTGCCCCCTATTATAGGCAAGTTATTGCCCTTTCTCCACACAGCCTCTGGTTTAAAGCACAAATAAAGGCAGCACCTAAGATAAAACTATATGACAAATGAAGTCATAAAGCTCCATACTGAAAGTCCAATATTAGAAGAGCATTTAGGTTTTGAAGGCTGCAAAGGCAGCTGCAGGGAAGTGGCTGTGATAAAGCTGCCCTTGGAGTTCTCACACCAGCAGCCTTGTGTGCATGTGTGCGTATGTCCATGACAATGCAGACTTTCAGGGCACCCGCACACAGTTGTTTGGCCAGGACCTTTACCTCTTCCTTTGAAAGGATGGGCACTGTGCAGCTGTGCAGTCAACAGGGTACATGCTCCGGTTTTCCTTTGTGTCCCTATCAGAAGCTGCCTAGCCCAATGTCTCACGCAGAGCCTGATAGAATTCCCATATCACCCAGCAGGAATTTCCAATGCAGCCTTGAACATGCCCCGAGTTATGTCCTCTATTTGTATCCCAGGGATCTCCTTCCTCCTCCGTGAAGGACCTGAGAAAGCTTGAAAAGATATATATAATGTCTGCTTTCCATGTTTCCTAGCCAAAGAGAAATGAATGAGCTTGGTCAGATCTGCCAAAATCCACCCAGAATTTTTTAAAAATTAAAATATATTCATCACCTGAAACATTTATTTTAATTTATTATATTTTCAAATGTAAATTTCTGGACAGCACTTTCTGCAATGTAGAAAACAGTACATACGTGCGTTGTACATGTAGCACTGTGGGGGCGGGGTCTCTGTAATTGTACATACACTGTAAATTCCACTTAAAGCTGGCAAGTGGCAAAGGCTGAGCTTTTGGAACAGAGGACAGTTAATAAACAATATAAATCAGCAGCAAAAGTAGGAGATTATCATGTCCATAATCTCCCAACAATTAGGAAAATTCATGCTTGCACTGAGTGGACCTACTTTTCCACAGCAATAATACTTTTCTGTATTGGCAGATTAGTAAATTGGCCTTTATCTGAGAGTTATTAAAACATCTCTAACAGATTTACTAGCTCCTGGGCGTCTTGTGGACAGACATAAATACTGAACAGGAATCTGCAGTACAAATCCTTCATTTTTGTTTCATGCCTTTCCAAAATCCAGGTCTTTAACGTAACTTATCTCGCTGGATAAAAGTCATCTTTCTGATGGGCTGATTTTAACCCTCGAAGATTTGTGATATTCTTGGGGCCACAAGAATCTGGAACTGGAAATGGTTGGCCAGCAGCTCCTTCCCTCCCACACCAGTGATCTGGAGCTGCTTCCTGGCTTTAAGGACCCCTGTGTGAAGCGGCGCTAGCAACTTGATGGAGAAGCCAGCTGGCTTCTTCCAGCATCTCCCAGTTAAGGTAAGGACACTCCATGTCCTTGAGTCGTCTTCACAGCTCGAGGTCTGCAATTCCTCCCTGAAGGGATGGAATCGAGAGGAGAAAGAGGCAGGAGGGCTCCCATGGACCATCTGCAGCGAAGTCCTTGGGGCAGCAGCTCTGGCCAAGCCGCCTGCCTCTCCTCCCCAGGCGCTGGCAGAGCGTGGCACAGAGTTGGAGGTCAGCGGCTTGTGCAGCAGACGGGGCTGTAACCCCTAGGCAGAGGGAAGGGCACGTCCTTTGCTGCTCCATGGCCCTCCACAGAGATTAAGCCAGCTGACACAGCAGACATCGTGCCCCTGCCATGCCCCCAAGGCTCAGCTTCGATGTCTGTGAAGAGCTAGAGCAAAAGATGAACGCTTCCCCCCAGCAAGAAGGCTGAAATGGATAAATAGCAAGGAAACAGTTAACAGGGAAGAAAACAAAAGCTAGTGTTTTTGGAATGGGAAGCTAAATGGCAGGTAAGGAGGATGTTTAATTTCTACTTTCTAGATTACAAACAGCAGAGTAAGAGGCCCGCAGCCCACATCATGAAAAATAGTGTGGGTTTGGCAGTGCACAGTTATAATTTAAGAAAGCTCAGTTCTCTATTCAGTCCGAAAGATTTCCTACAAGAATAAGGCTTGGAACAATGCCCCTGGCTGATGTATGGCAAGTCATTTAGATGAACGTCCCTTGTGTGGCATTAAAGGAAACACATTTAACACCATGTGCCACGCACTGCTGTGGGTCGGGTGCATTTTCTTCCTTATCCTTTTCATGAACACGCTTCAGAAACAAGCAGGTAATGGTGGAAAATGACCATGAAATACTACAGCAGTAAGCCCAATGAGCAATGGGGGACCCTGTGTGACTGGTGCTGCTGTTTCTCACCAGAGCTTTAGAGAAGGGATGTGGAAATGGTCCTTAGCATCACCCTGGCACACCTTATAGTGGTGCAATGCTTCTTCATGGAGACCCAGCTGGAATCCTCAAAGGTCTCACTTTAAATTCACGTAAGATTGGTTCAGTTTCCATGCCACCCATCTAGCTTTCCTGCCCCTCTCCCCACTCTGAGGGCTGTAAAGCGGTGCTTAGCCTAATGCGCCTGGGAAGGCTGCTGTGGATTATCAGTGAGGTGACACTGAACTCCGTAGCGATACTCCCAAGAAAAGAGCATGCGAAATGCTAGCTGTTGCTGTTTTGGTGGTTTTGATGGCACTGAAATGTGCCTCATCTGTGCTAACATGAACACTCCTGCCCTAACACTGAGGCTGTAGTATGAAGCTCTGTAAATTCTCATTCTCATTCACTCTTCTGTTTCTCCCCTGGGTTTGACCTTTGGGATGAAATCCATAGCTGGATTTTTTCCACTGGCCAAAGAGCAGCCAGGACTTCCTCCAGTGTCTGCTGTAATAACCTGCCATACAACAGGACGAATAGGGTCTGCACAGCCCAAACAACCGAGGCCAGCATTACTTCAGTATGCTTCAGCCCTCCATAGTGATGTAGAGATAGGAAAATCTGTACCTTGCTGGAAACACATGAATAGCTTTATCTAAGCCTTCCCTCTCCTCCTCAATACAGGATTTTGCAGCTGTTAGAGTTCTCTCCATAATATTAATTAAAATGTGCTTTTTTTGGTGTAACTATATATAACTATACCCAGTTCAGAACTTCTTGCTCCCTTCAAAAGAAATTTTGTTTGGATAGGAATAACTAAAAGGGGCTTGGCCAGAGTGATTATGGATTACAAATACGTATCCCCCTAACTATAACCTACCCATGATAAGATGAAAAGTGATGCCTTTGAAAACAAACTGCCTTCAATTCTTTTTTAGCACTTTTCAGACTAAAAGACCTTGCACACGCTGTAAGAACTGCCAGCACCACAACACTGAAGGTTGTGTCAGCAGCACTTCTGTTACAAAGCCTCCCTTTCCCCAGGAGTCTATAGCTCAGCTGCTAAACTTCCTCCAGGCTCAAACTTCCTTCCAATGTACTAGCTAGGAAGTGATTTTATTTTCAACAGTTTTGTCTATTTTTGCAATATAAACAGGAAAGTGAGTATATATAAATTATACCAGAAGGCAAAAAAAGAAAGGCATGTGTTTTTATTTTAATTCAATTTGATTTTCTCACTTTCTCACACCTTGAAAAACTTACATTTAAAATAATGTGTCACAGCAGGCGATCGCATGTAATGAGGTTTTCTTCTCTTCATACACTGGGTGAAAAAAAAAAAGATAATCTGAGAGGTTGGGCCAAATTTTGCTCTCATGGGTCTGACTTCAAACATTGGATTTAGTGGAGGCTCTCTCAGTAAATGAAATCAGAACCAGACCTATTGTCTTGCAGAAAACCGTGTCTCTGCTTTGCACAGCATATTTAACCTGCAGCCCCTAATTGGTCTAATGATTAAGTGGCACATTATTTTTCAGACACCCAAGCTCTTACAGATAAATCTCAAGGAGACATTATTTGATTTTAAATCAGTATTAGTGATTTGATGGCTAATGACTTGCTATTAAGTTCCACTGGCAGAGACAATACAACCTACCCTGGTAACAAAGCATCGTATATGAGTGTCTCATAGACTTTTAATTATGATTATCAATCTCCTTTTCTGTCTCTCTCTCTCTCTCAAGTCCATGTGTTAATCCGTATGTTGCTCTCTAAATAACCAGGTTAAGTCAGATTCTGTCCCTAAGGAAGCTGCTGTGATTTTCCATAAGGCTAAGGAACCCTAAAGTCCAACTCATTGATGAATAGGGGAAGGGTGCTCCTTTGGAAGTTTTGAACAAGTTGTGTGGCATCTCGGCGATGCTGTAGGAAACAGGACATAGAGAAGAAAGTGAAAGCAGGCCCTGACCTTTAATTTTTGTGCTCCAGCTCCGAGTGTCTGCAGGTGGTGCAGAGTGGGCAGCCCTGTTCTGCACGTTTTCCTCTGGGGTCTGTGGGGGTCTGTGGCAATGTCATGGCTCCATCTGATGAACGAGCCTTGTAAGAAAACCCATCCTTTACAGATGTTGATCTACACCACCCCTTTGAACCCCACTAATAATTCTTTGGCTTATTAGCACAGCATTGGTGAACCTTTCAGGTTTTGGGTGTTACTGAAGTATCTCAGCAGTCCTGCAAAACAAAATATCTTCCATTGCATCCTGGTAGTTAAAAGACAGGTGAAGCAGGACTTTTCCTGTGTATTTTATGGGGTTCCTGTGTGTCTCTTTACACTTCATTCTTTTTTGCTGGCTGATCACTTTCTCTCCCAGTTGCACTCACAGGTACCTTTACCAGAGAGAGGGGAAGAACAGATGTTTAAAGATTCATTTGTAAAGCATATGTGCATTAGAATAACATTAATTTGCAGTGAATCACTAGCTGTTGCAAATTAGGAAGTGACTAAATGTAATATAAGAGCAAGAATCATGCATTATAAAATATGCTTTTTTCATTTATTTGGACAGTTGTAGTTCAGTTTTTAATTATTGATGGTAATACTCCTTAATGTGCTAGTAAATGTGCTGCTTTATATTTAGTAAAAAATGAAGTCTTAGTAAAACATAAAGTCATTACAGCACTCAGCTGTTAATTATTGCTTAGGGAAAGAGGGAAGACTGCAAATTTTGTGCAGGTTAATGAAGCATGGTATCAGCTGGCTCCAACTGGAAAGAACAGCTGAATATCTTATGTGCTGCTGCAGATACACGCATTCCTCGGACTTTGTTTTTGCACTGGCTTGAACATCAGCACCTGAAAACAGCCTGTAAGAGATGCGTTTCAGAGCTGTGAAAGGTTGCCAACAGCAAGGAAAAATCTGATTTGATCCATCTCCCAGTGAATTGAATGTGACTTTGATGGAGAGGTTGTGAGGTCTATGTCAGGCCTTTAACAGAGTCTGTGACATTTCACTGGTGCTGTCTGGAAAAGCAGGAGGTGAGGATTACTAGGTGGATTGATGATGGAATATGCAACTGTCTCCTCCATGCATATGGGGTGTGTGTGCCCTACCATCAAGAGAGCAAGGAGGAGAAGCTTTGAGAATTCTGCTAACTTGTCCATCTGCTTGGAAGACTTTTCACACAGCCTTTCTGATAATGTTTCCTCTGCCTTGCCACTTGCCATCTTCTGTTTAGCTATTAAGAGGGGAGACCCTTTGGTTAATGCAACAAATGAGTATTCACAAATACCTGTAAAAATAAAAGCTGCTGATGCATGTTGCTGGTACCTCTAGTCCCTTTTATTGCCTTTTACAGGCATGGAGGGGTTCTCACTTTTGGAATTGTTTGTAGAAACCAAAACATCATAAATACCAGCAGTCTAAAAAGCTGTGCCCAGTTAGCACTCTCCAGTCTATTTTTAAATACCTCATAAAATTCATGCTAGATTTACACAGCAATTGTTGTTATTATTATTATTATTATTATTTGCCAGTAATTAGCAAATGGGAGAAAATGACAGTCCTGTTTGTAATTCTTTGGTTGTCCCAAGCAAAGAAGAAGAAGTGGGATAGCAGCTTTGGTCACAGGTTGCACAGCAAATGACTGCTAATGCTCAGAGCTATTAGCTGTAAAACAAACCATGAACTAATGCAAACTCTTGTGAAGAAAGAACATGCTTGTAAAAGGCACTTCCTCTTTGTGCTGGCTTCATGAATGGGAACAAAAAGTTACATTCATTACATAAATTAGTACCAGTAAATAACTCAAGACACTCCAGTCCTGAGCATTCACATCAGGGTGAATGAAGTCTGACCCTGTAGGAAGCTGCTGAGGAGCTTCCCTGGAGGAGATGTGCTCACTTTCCTCCACCTGGTGCAGAAACATAGGCATGGGATAGACTGGAGGACACAAAATTTACTGCCTCAGGAAAGTTTGGCCTTTGGTATTTCATGGTGTCTTTAATGAAAGGAGCTGGTCTCTTCACCCGAGCTGCTGGGAGCAAGGTTTGCACAGAAGGACAAACTGCTTCTCTCTGTTGGTGTTGCTAGCTGTCGATCTCCCTCTGTAGCCCTTGTTCTGAATAGAAATGAAATAATATTGCTGGAAATTTTCTGCAAATTCTTTTTCATGTGGATTTTAAGCAATTTGGGAGGGGCACTACCTCAGAAGAAAGAGTATTGTGTGTGAAATCAAGCAGCAGTTGTTCAATATGCTAATTATCCATATCAGCTGGTGTTTTCCTAATATTTTCCTGCACTGTGACTGCATTCTGAATGACACTTCCTATACACAGAGCGATGCTGTGAAGAAACCTGAACTGTGATGGCTGAAACCCTGGAGGCTGGTCCAAGTGCAAAACCCTCTCAGATGGGAGAAGTCCCTGGGAGCTGGCAGTGCCCTTGCCATGCCACCCAAACATCCCCTGCTTGCCAGTGAGGGAACAGTCCCTGTTCTCACTGGTATGGATGCCACCAGTTCTTGCTGTGGTTCCTGTAGTAGAGGGTTTTGTGAGGGTTTGTGTGATGCAAAGATTCAGCTCCTGTCAGGATGGGTGCAGCCTGGCTTCCCTCTTTTTTCCACTTTGCTCTAGGTAGGTGGGGGACCAGCCATCACAATCCTGGGGCAGAGTTTAGAAAGTGTGCGCTGGTGATGCAAGCTGAAATGGGACGTTCCTGGGGCCCTGCATTTAACCTGGCATCTCCAGGGACACTGCCTCTTGCTTAACACGTGTCCACCTTCTTCGAAAGGGGTCACGGTAGACAAAAATATGCTAAAATAGTACCTGCTTCTGCCCTCTCCAGAGCCACCATCTGGCAGCCATCAGTCATGGAGCCGTGACACATCTGGGACACGCTCCTGAGTAATCATCCTGGGCCACATTGCAAGCTTTCCTTCGGGTTTGGCAAAATCCCTCATCAGGTAAGAGTCTGGCATTGCTTTCTGAGGGAAAGGGGAAATAAATCCCAAAGAGCTCCAGCACTGATCCTGTCTGTGACGATTAAGCCAGATGCACCTTTCTGAATTGCTTGTGCCATGGCAAAGAGGTGCTTAACGCACAGGCAAGACAGGCTGTGAGAAATAAGAGGTGACACTGACCTCGTGCTATTTACATGCCAGAAGCAAGGCACTGTAGCTGAGCCTAGTTAGGCCCTGTCGGATCCAAAGGCAGGACTCAGAGCAGAGCTGTGCACAGAAACTGGCACCGCCAGCGGTGTGTTTGCTGTGGGAACTGTCATGGGAGCTGCGTTCACAAATGAAAGAGGTAGGGTAACACTTGACTGGGTTGTGCTCAGGAAGAGGCACAATGACAAAACTAGGTTTCTTCCCCCATCATTACCTCCGCCTCAGCTGAGCAGGCCGGGTGCTGTCTGTGCCGCCTGCCGCTGGCGCTCAGAGACTCATTCATCAGCCTCGCTGCAGATGGTGTCATCCCCTGGGACGATGGCAGGCTCGAGATCAGTGCCAGCATCCTCACAGGGAGAGGGGAGCATGCAGGGAGGCTGGGAGGGAGCATGCAAGTGCTTCTGACTTGGGATGCCACGTCCTGCTGCTCTTTGCCTTTCCTCTGTGCAGTCGAGAAGGGGAAAGCTGATGCTGCCGTTCCCAAAGACAGCTGTTCCTCTCCTTAGGGAGGCAGGCGTTTCCCCTCCAACCTCACTCTGTAAGGGGGAAAGAATAGGTTTATTGTCTATACGCCCTTACAAGCAGGGCTGGCAGTCATTGGAAGTATTACAGATAAATATGGAAATAAACAGCAAAAGCAAATAGTGGAGACTGTCAGCCCCAAGTTTTCTATCCTTATATGCTCCCACAGGCAAAAAAAAAAAAAAAAAAAAAAGAAAATAAAAGGAAGAAAGTTTCAGCTAAGTTACTGCATTTATGAAAGCAAAATAATGCCTCATAAAGAAATATTTCCTCCGCCCCTTCCTCGCCTTCGAAGGGAATTAAATGGCTATTAAAAAGTACCTTCCTTTTAAAAAGGACAATGAGCATTTTGATTAAAAAGAGCTTTTAAGTATTTATATGATTACCTCTTTTGTCCCCCTGGCAGCATCTGTCTTGTTGACTGCTCAGCATCTGGCGTGCGCTGCCTCATGTCAGGAAGGCCCTGATTTTTCATTCAGACGGGGTGGGTGAGGGAGCATACGTATGGATGGATGCACGGAGGGGTTTTTGCCAAAAGAATAAGGCCGCTTCCCTGGCTGCCACTGCTGCCGGCTGTTTGGCCGCAGCGCTGCTGGGCTCTCCTTTCCCCCCGCTGCAGCAGGCTGTGGGTACCAGATGGCCAGCTCGCCAGGGTCAGCTCTCCATCAGCAGGCTTCTGTGCGCAGCGTGGCCAGCCAGAGCATCATGGACCCTACATTTCCTCTGCTGGTGGGCAAGCTGCCTTTTGTCTTTCACTTCCAGGCTCTCCTGCTTCTCCACACATCACGAGGAGATATGGAGGGGCTTCCAAAGCCCTCAGCCGTGGCCTGGCAGTGGGCATTTTGCATCCCAGCAGAAGCAGGCTGTGGCGGGATGCTTGGGAAAATCCCAGCTCACCATTTGGTGTGCTCACATCCAGGGTTCACACCACAGGAGATCTGCGGGTTTTGCAGGGTCAGCCTTCTTTTCTGCATATTCGTTTCTCTTAAACTGTCTTCAGTAACACATTCAATGACTCACACAAACATTAGTCATACTTTGCACCATGGATAATTTCTTGCCTTGCAGAATTTCGGAATGTTTCTAAGATTATTTAAACTATCCACCATCCATGAAAGACTGAGCAGAATAGGTCCATTTCAAATACTGCTACTTAACAAAGACTGGGATAGCAGTGGCTTGCCCAAATAATACAGAAATTGGCTGTAAAGGCATGAGCCCTGCTCATGGATCTCCAATCACTGGGCAATATGAGTGCTCCTCCTCCACCAAGTCCCTTCCCAATCTCATTTTAAGAATGACAGGTACTAGCAACCCTAACTAGAAGTCAGCAAAACTGTAAGAGAAACCTTTTGGACTCCTACTTCATCATTCTTATGCTTATGAAGCTTTGCTTCTGAGATGAGAGTTGCAACTGCTACATGCTACTTGCCGTGGGGAAGGTTGTGCTGTCCTAAATCAATCATCCTTTAAAATCTAAGATACACTGTTTGGTTAATCTTCATTATTAAAGACTTACTTTTACCAGCTTCCTCAAGAGTTGGACTGAACACTAAGTCCCATGCTGAAATTCTGTAGATTTTCCTGTTTTGGGGGAAAGAAGGCTTTTACCTGCAGCTGATGATAGAGCCTTGAGGCCCGAAGGAATGGGTAACTGAAGAGGTAACAAGCCAATGCAGGGTTATTTTGTCTTACTCAGTGCTGTGTGACTCTTCCACATGACCTGGGACCCCATCTGATGCAGTGCAGGGAAACGCAGAAGGCCAGGGAACCTTTCTGAACTCTATTCTGCTTTCACGCAACAGCCCAACGAACAAGAAGCAGCCAGAGATGGACTCGCACATTTGCACATGGCCCCTGCCGTGTGTGGAAGAAAATAGAACAGAAACCCTGGAGTGTCCAGCTCATAAAGGAGCAGGTGCAAAGCTAATGTTTTTGGTGCCGTTCATTGACAATGCTGTAATGGAATTTACAGCTCAAGGTCTTTTTTTTTTCTTTTTCTTTTTTTTAACTGTATGTTTGCAAACTATCTTAGGGTTCATTCTTTTGTAGACGTATGGGTCATCAGCAAAACTAGTAGAAGCAAAAGGGAGAAAATCATGCGTCAGGCTTGAAAACTAGATTAAAATGAAGGACAGCTGTTCCTTTTTTCTTTCTTTCTTTTTTAATATTTCCACAGTACTTTTTATTTGCCTTTTTTTTTCTTTTCTTGTATAGAACACTCAAATTGTGCTTTTTCATGCTTGTTTTCCAGATGACCAGAAGTATAAAGTTCTGGTTTATATTAAAAAGGAAGGTGCTTTTCTCATTTGTTTTCAATGCCCAAGGCTTCAAGAAACAGCACATACTTGCTAGAGACCAGCAATATGATACAAACAATTGGCAATATTGCATCAGTGATTTAGATGTCTCCTCTCATTTTACCTGCAGTATTAGAGAACTGTGATCCACACTTCAGAACAAATAGCATGGTTGGAAAACAAATAACAAAGTGATCTCATTTTTCTGAGGCGAGGAAAAGTCTCTCTTTTCAAACAATTTGCCATCGCTAGATTGCCTCATCACAGTGCAACAGAGGGTGGGATTAATTGAATCTGATTTAGTTAAAAATGAAGCATCTCACCTCAGTTCATTGCCTAATTTCTCCTGCGGTCAATGGGGGCAGTGCCAGACAGTGATTCATCCCACCTACCCCTGTACCTGGCTTAAGTGGGATGAATCAGCCAGCGCTGCCTCCTCTCTTGCCGCCGGCTGCAGAGGCAATGCAGGCAGCAGCTCGGATGGGAGGTCCTGCTTCTGGCCAGGTGTGCTTGGGCGAGGTGAGGCCTTTGTGTGTTGGCCTCCAGGATGGCCTCCCCCGGCGCTGGGCACGGCTCACAGGATCCTCCCTGGGGTCACCGAGCCTGGGAGCCTCCCCTGGCTCCGGGAGGGGCAGAGGGAGCCAAGCCAGCCCCGCTGGCCACCTAACGTGTAGGCTGACGTATCTCCCCATGATGCACCGAGCCATCTCCAAGTGTCTGGGAAACTGAGTTGGAACCTGATGTGAAAAGCAAAGTTGGCTTAAGAGCGGTTCCTAGAGGAAGCGTAAGCTGCACAGGAGCAGAAGCCACATCAGCTGCAGACAGAGAAGTATGGCATTACTGGTTAATGCAGTCCCCACACCGTCAAAGCCTGCATGCAGGTTGTTGATGGTGAAGGATACCACCACTTCCCTCTTGGTTTCAAGCACGCCAGGTTCAGTATGTGTGCTCTGTGACTGAACTGAAACTGCTCATAATAGAAAATTTTTCCTACCTGCACCAACACCTGCTTTACCCATGGAAACATGAAGTAGTGTATCGCCGCTTAAGACAAACCCAAACAAAAACCTACCTACTGTACCTGTTAGTGGTTAGTAGGTGTACATATACATGTCTAAATCCTTTTTCTTTACCCTAAAAATCAAGGTCTCGGAGGTATTGTGTATCTAGATCTCTATCAGCTAATTATGCATACTGCAAAACTAATGCTTTGTTCAGCAGCTACAGATGTTCTGTTCATGTTGGAAAGCTAAACAGAACCACCCTCTTTGCCATCTGGTTATCCTTAATTATTACCTTGCTACCAAATCTGTACCCTGAGGATGAGATTTACCACAGTTTACCCACATTTTATCACTCTCTGAGAAACTGCTATGGGATATTTATGAAAATAGGTGCAGTTCTGGAGCATGAGCATGTAACAGAATGGTTATTAAGCTGTCTGTACTCCTCTGGATAGGAATTTGTGCCTAGATTGTACATTGTGACTGTCTCTGAACCTCATTGTCATCTCCATTCCTGTTAAAGCAAGGCAGCATGGGGTTGCAGAGTGGCTCAAGCTAGCAGTAATTTGCTCCAGTTTGCTAAGGCAGCTGCTCAGTTTGTTAATTGCACCTGTGGAGACTTCTTAAGGAAATACAAGGTAGATTTTTTTTTTTTTTCATCACTCCTTGGATTGGGAGCAAGTTACCAAGTGAAGAGAAGAACAGCCGGTAGAAAAGAGAAAAAGTAAATAGGTCTTCAAAAGTTATAGTGGAAATAATGCAGGAGTCAAATGAAGTGGTTGCAGAGGCCAGGAGATGTGAATCCAAGGACTGGGATTCGATTACAGAAAGGGAGACCCTGCAGAAAACACCCAGGTGAGTGGATAGATGAAAACCCTGCAGACTAATGAATGTCCAGGGAACAGCTGAGCTGAAATACACAGGTATATAAGAAGTTCAGTTTATGATGAGAAAAGGTCTCTATAGGGATGGAGGATCCATGTTCCCTGGCCTGTGAGAGCACCCTAAGATGAAGACAATGAGGAAGAACCTTCCCTGTTGGTGTCAGACCAGACTCTAGGCAAGGTTAATTGTAATGGAAGTCTGAGAAGGAAATGTTTTACTATCCCAGTAATTAATATGAAACTAGAAAGATATCCAGAACAGACCAAACTGAAGTCTGTTTTGGAAAGGGTGACTAGTTTACAAGGAAACAGTAATGGTGTCGGGCCAGTTTGACCCTTGCCGAGTGGAGCACAAATAGATATCTGTCCTGTTTTGGGGACAGCGTCTCCTCTAGAAAGGCATTAGCTAACTGATTGGGTCCTTTGGGGTGTAGCATTGGATTCACTGTGCTGACTGTTACCCTGTTGCTGACATTCAGCTAATGAAGAAGGGCTTTTTAATGTGTTTTCACAGGGTATTTTAATTCACGCTCATCACAATTTCCAGTGTGATTCACTGACTGGCGCAGGAAGCAGGAGCCCCGGAGCAGCAAGCTTTGCCTGGCTCGATTTGGAGGTGACCCTGGGGAAGAGGCAGCCTTTCATTTGAATAATGCCTGCGTGGGGACAGGGCGGAGGAGTGGGTGACACTATTTGGAATGAATTTCTATTTATAACTGTAATTTGGCATTATGGAAGATATCTTTTTGACGGGTAAGAGGCATAAAGCGTACCCACAGCTCAGCAGCTTTCCGTGCACTGAATGGAAAGAGCAGCAGCAAAAGAGCAGCCTCCGGCCAGGCACCCGCCACAGTACTGGTACGGTACCATGTCCTGAACAGGTAGTGATGGAAAACGTCAGCAGTGGACTCTCAACAAGATGATTCACACTGCAGCTTGATTATCTGCAAATGCAAATGTAACTCGGAATTTGTGACCTTAATATTGTCCCATTTCAGGATGATCTGATCAGTGTGAATAGTGTACGTTCCCTTTAGGATTTTGTCAAAATTTTAATTGAACCCGTAATAATTTCAGGCTGTCTAAAAATAGTTTGTTTTTTTTTTTTCCCAAAAATTTGTTTTGCTGTAACCTTCTGGATTCCAATCATGTGATAATCGAAATGTAAATATTTGCAAAGGAGACAAGTTTCAAAGCTCCTAATTCTGCTCTTACCAGGGACTGGTGCACACTTCAACAGTTTTGCCACGTCATTAGCTCCGTCAGCCAGAGCTGTTATTCTCCCATTTCCCCTACCCATCCTGCCAAAAGCTAACGCAGACAAAACTCCTCCAGCGAAAAACCACCTTTGACAACACATTCAGACTAAATTCTGGGAACTGATTTAAGCTCCGCCTGAGAAGGACTGTTTGTACCATTGTATCTGTGATTGTGTGCATGCAGGGGACCTGAATTAGGTTTTCTCTAGACTTTGTTGGTTCACCAAGACCTGCTGTTCCATAACAGAGAGCTGGTCCAGGCCTGTGTCCAGATGGTCTTCAATTTCACAGACTTTAGAGACTAAATACAGATCTACCTTTTGGGACTGTCTGTAATAGGTGTTCACATTTGCTAAAACAGATCCCAATCCTGCAGTCCCTCCATGGGTAGCAGAGTCATGTCCAATGGAGCAAGTGGAGCTAGTATGGACAATTTGTGGCAGCATGAGTACAAGGTGCAGAAACTGTAAAAATGCGGAATGCACAGGTACACAGTGATGAGCTACATCTTTAGACTACAAAAAATATCTCATACATTTTTTAAGTCTTGGTTTATCTCTTCAGGAAATACTGAATGTGGCAGTGGGAAAGTGTTAATAAAAAGGTAAAGTGGGAAGTATTCTGAATTGCCCTGGTAACCACATGCTTTTTGAAAAAGCGTCATGAGAATAAGTGACCTTCTGTCACTCCTTAGCCAGAAGTTAAATTTGGAAAATAACAGGGCATCCCACAAGGATGGGATGGGAGGCAGAGAGGCTTTCTGTATTCTGCCCTGGCTTCGTCCTTTTTCACCTTTTCTTCTTTGTGTTTACGTGGAGAGGATATTGATTCCAGAAGTGACAAAGACCAGATAAGCCAAAGCTCCTTTTTGTTCTTCTGTAGAGAGGAGGTTACCCTTGTTTCAAATCTAGTGCTCCTGGTGCTCTCTCCTCCTCCCTGCACTGCCTGGGAAGTCACACAGTTAGCTGTGGGTTGCATTTACACTAATGACCGTTTTTCTCCCCCTGCCTCCCCCTCCAAGCTTACTAAGCTTTTTCTTTCAGCATGACCAATAAAGCATGAATACAAATAGACCTGAGTCTTTTTTTTCTTTTCTCTCATTTATATTTTGCCACTTTTAGAAGTTACTGAAGAAAATAGTGTCATTCTGTTCCAGAAGAGCTTTTATACCAAGCTGACACTGTACATTTAAATATGTATTGCTTCCTCTATCATTTGCATTTTAATGTTCCAAACCAATAATCATGAAGTCTTGTGTGAAAATGTGAAATAATAAGGATGGGGAGATTCTTGGATCGGATTCTAAATGTTGCTGAATTACACCTAGACGTGGCAGCTCATTGAGAGACCCCTCTAAGAAATTTTTTAGATAAATTCAGAGCTTCTGAGAGAGAATGTGCTGAATTGCCCTGGGTGTTGCACACTTCCCTTTAGATATTGAGTAGGCTCAGCCTTGCAGGCCTTTTCCTGTGCAGCTGGTGCCCTGGCAAAATGTCTTAGCTCTGCTTTGGAAGAGTCACCCTCCAGGCGTACTTAGAGTAGACTCCGCAGTCATTCATTATTTGGCCAATTAGTACCAACAATATTAGTCTGGTGACATTTCACATGTATATAGCCATCCACCAGAAGCTGGACTGAAAATAATGCACATGGTTCACGTTGCAAAAACAAATGCTGTCAGAAGTGCCAGTCATAATATTTTCATGTTCTGCTTCATTATTGTCAGAATTTAGCTCCACATTATAGGAGAGAAGAGCAGAATATCCAAATCAGAATTTACCTTGTGGACATAAGAATTTTGTCTTGTGTGCAAAGTGACCCACTTGCAAGAAATTGGTCTGTTGGAGGTATTGTGCAATGCAACAAAAGGCTCTTTCTGTGTTTCTGTTGAATGGTCTCCGCAGGAGAAGACTTAGCTTGGAATGAATAACAACTGATGTCCCAGTTCTAGCAAAATATTTTGTCTGTATTTTATTCTACCTTTTTTTTTTTTAGGAGAAAAAAAAAATGCAGCTTTAAAACCAAAATGCATTTCCTGTATCACAGCTGTCATGAATTTAAATTCCCTCTTGGATCCTTACCACACAGTCTATTTCACTGCAATATTCTGCTCCTTTGATAAGCACCAAGCACCGAAGAACAAGATATTCAATATATGAGATGTAAATTTGACAGGAGACTTTTGTTCTCAGTCTTAGTATGGAGTCAGAAACAATCACAGAAGAGTGAACCCCCCAGATAGCATAATAACCAGTATAGATGTTTGCTTAGAGACAGAATGAAGCTCAATAAATTTTTGAGCTTAGAAAATGGCCACTTATATTCATGGATCTTTACATATGGCTTCTTGCTTGTGGTTCCAGATATGAAAATGATTGGGAAAAACTGTAAGTAGATTACTTTCTGCAAATCCCCTAGACAGGAAGCCTTAAAAACATACAAAAACATCTGTTTACATCAGCTTTCCATCTATAACCTGGGTAGATAAATCATTAAAAATGAGGTAAACATAGAAGACTTGAAGAGCCATCCATTCCTCACACGCTCTCCATTAAACTGTTTTGCTATTTCTTTGCCTGCTTTAGCCTGTTTTTCTTCCAGGCTTCCCTCCAGGTCTCAGATCAACACTTTCACCAAGGCCAACCTTAATTCGAAGGTAAGCAGACTTTGCTGATAGTATGCAGTTTACGAGTGATCTCTCTCTTCTTAAACACTCTCCCTTTCTCCCTTCCTTTCATCTCAGTAATGATGCAATAGGTTTCAGGAGAAGATGAAAGTATAACAAGTAAACAAGTAATGGGAAACATGAACAGAAGGAGAGTAAGAAAAGAACAATGCTTGAATTTTCTCCCCTTTTATGCTTACAGATTTTCTTTCTTTTGAATTGTGTCTCATTTCTAGGAAGGTTTCTCAAACATTTTGAAGGGCTGCTACATTACAATTCATTAAATGAAATCTCCGTACTTGCTGCGAACAAGATGTTATCTTCATTGCTCTTGGAAGCTTATACTTGGTTGTGGGTTGACGTGGCTTTGCCACCGGCACAGAATCATTTCCTGCATGCATGCAGATTGCTGAAGCTTCCCCATTTCCTGGCTGAACATGGCAGACTACTCAGCTCCCTGTGCTGAGGTGATGGAATTACGGCACAGCCCCATCAGATGGGCTGACATTCAGCTGATAGCTATCTCGGCAGAGAGCAAGGCCCAGCAGGAGAGGGCGGTGGGGCACGGAGCTCTGACCTAAGGTGCCCCGCTGGAAGTCACTGCTCGGATGCATGGGGCCAGATGCCCAGCACGCGCCCTGCCCAGCAGCCTCATGCGCCCTCGCGGTTTTATCTGGGGTTACATCTCGCCCCGTCTGTGGCCTGGCTCTCGCCCCGTGCCCACGGCGCAGCCTCTCACCCTGGAGATGAAGATGTGTGAGAGGCCCCAGCTCATGGGGTGAGGCAGGCACCTGCGAATGGGATTCGCAGAAGCCAGCAGGCCGATCAGGCGCTGCCTAAAATAGCTGGTAGGAAATGCTGAGGAGAGGGAGTGGATCTGGCATGAAACTTGTTCATGAGCTCAGCCCTTGAGCTAGATCAGCCCTTTCTTGCATAAAATGGTGGTGTTTGTCTCCACATGAAGCACTCTCTCCAGGAACAAATACATACTTTCAACCTCCCAACAGCACTGTGGGTTTCACTTTTCCCAGGTAGTCCTCTTCTGACTCAAGCACTCGTAAGGGTTGGATTTCTTCAGGATCTCTCACTGAAGCTGCGCTAACTTACACTGGATCTCATATACCCCTGGGACAAGGCATGGATGCTTCCTTGTCCCTGGTGGATTCCCTGAACATGGAATACAGTGGGAATACAGTGGGACAGTGGCAGTGCTGCTACAGGGACTTCAGGGCAATGTAACTTGGGGAGCCATGCACAGTGGTGGCCAGGCACTCTTCTGAAAGTTAGGAGGCACTTGTCCAAGGCCCTGGTCTCATGCAACCAAAGACGGTGACCATGTTAAAGGTACTTCTCATTGCTCCATGAGACCTCTGATTTCCTGAGGGCATACTTAGTAGCTTGATCTCTGCCAAAACAATTGTGAGGGGCTATTAGCTTGGAAAACTGGCCAGGACTGAGACATGAAGCAGGTTTTAAGACTCTGACTTTGGGATGCAGGTGCTGGAAACATTAATGAGACATCTGAGCTTGGGAGCCTAGTCTCAAACCTTGCAAGAGTACACCAGGGTTGTAAGTTATTAAGAGTGCACCATAGTTATATAATACCTTTCTTGGAGGAAAAGAGTCCCCGCCTTGTCTTCTGCCTCTTTCCAGGGGCTGGAAGGACATTGGCAATCAGTAGAGAATTTACTGCTGTTGTTCATGGCTTTTCAATCCAGCCTTTCAAGAGACATGGTAGAAAATTGCACGCCTGAAGATGTGCTGACAGGAGCAAACCAAGCAGTTAGACACAGAAGTGCACACCTCCTTATCTGTTGTGATTGGTCAGTTATTCTGTGTACCTAGGAATATGAACTTCTTTATTTGAATGTCCGTGTATGCTTCTGTCTGTGTGGTGTTTGACCACTGTCAGCGTGACTGAAATGATCTGATGTGTTTGGAGAAAAAAAAAGAATCTGCTAAAAACAGAGGGCCTAGGACAAATGACAAAAGTTTGGGACTCAGCTGTGAACCACGAATAGCCTGAGCAGTCAGACAGAATTAGGAAGTCTTGCCCAATTTGCAATATAGAAGGGAGGAAGGCAGATGAATAAAAATGGTTCTGAACACAGGAAATATTTTTAGGCTTTAAGGACTGCATCTTATTGCAGAAGGTGAAGTATGTGAACATTGACTCAGTACAGGGTGGAAGTCTTCTTTGCGTTTTCTAATTGTCTGTTCTATTAGTTACTACAAGAAAAATGAGACTTGTGCATGTTCTCATGAGACTATTGCATGTTCTCATTATGGCTGTAGTGTTTATTCCTGGTTTGCTTGGTTGATTGCAAGGGCTAGGAAACAACAGCGGAAAAAAAAAAAAAATGGTGCTATTTATATGCTCCTAAGACTGCTGGCTATAAACTAGTTTGACTGTTTCCTTCCATACCATTTCCACTGGATTTGAAGATGGTTCAAGCAGTGTGAGTTTGTTTCATCACTGTGGGTATACCCAGGCAGGACCCCTGTGATAGCTCCTGCTCTCCCAGTCCAAGGTGCTCACCCTGCCCTGCCTCTGTGTCAGGAAGCACCTAGGTGAGCACCAGCTCACATGTCCCCATAAAAGAAAAACTGAGTCACTTGGGCTGTATTGTATGCTGCTGATATCTGTTGGACAGCATTTTAAGGAATAAATATGAGAAAATCATTAAGTTAGTAAGTTACACATTTGATTCTGACACCCTTACCTGTATAAAGCAGCACAAGAAGTCTCAGGGTAGATTTCTGTGGAATGAGGTGCTTGTCAGTATAAGACAAGACTGCAGATCTTCCTATGCAAATTATATTTATCTTCTTTCAGGGTGCACTTACAGGATCAACATCTGGTCCTCAGGGAAATCCATCTGGTAAAAGAACACATGTCGCTCTGTAGTAATGCAATTGTAAAGTTATGATATGTGGCTAAACAGACCCAAATAGAGTTATTTAGAAATCTTTTACTCCAATTTTAGCCATTTTATCTTCAGCTTTTCTTTAAATTCAGTTCAAATTTTTCAGGTAGGAGTCAGTTTGAATTGGAAACAAACCAGAATATTTTCTTTAAAAGTGATACAATGCCATATTTCATATTTCAGCATTTTGAAGTCTCCCTACTCCCAAGTATTTTGTCATGCATCTCTGTATATATTTTAGAAGAAAGGCTCAGTAACAAGTTGGAAATTCAAGAAATCAGCCTTTTCAGTGATTAACATTTCATTCTCAACTAAAATTTTAAACAAGTATTAAAAGATACAGTGATTAAAAGCCCAGAAGATTTCAAGCAAATACTTACGCATGATGTTGAGAACATCAGCTCCATTGCAATTTCTTCTGTGCAATGTGTCTAACCATTTATAGGATACAGAATTTGGGTAGTCTCCCTCTGTGGTTAGTGCAGAAGTCTAGCTATTCTGTAATTATTATAATATACAATAATGAAACAATAATTTCATTCCTGCTACGTAATGCACTCTACCGGCTTTAATTAAACCTAACAACCTCATTAGTGAATATCATTACTTTGGCTTTAGGGAGGCAATACTATCTAGTGAATAAAGGATTATTACATGATTTTGGAGATCTGGCATACCAGATGCGCCACTCGGCTTCTGTTTGACCTTGGGCAATTCATTTCAAGTCTCTGGGCCTTTTTTTACTCACTGGCCAAGTGACGTAGAGTTTTAGAGTCCTTTGTTAAATGCTGTGAATTACACAGATTCCAAATATTCTGTCTGAGCTGTGTGTTTTCACAAACAAACTAATAGAGACACAGGGAACTGCTGCCTGAAACAGCAAAAATAAGATGTTGTCAGTTCCTAGAAGTCCCCAGGTGCTCAGTAACTTCAGCAAAAATACATTTTTTGTGGATTAAAACAATGTTCATTCTGCACCGTCTTTCTTATTTCATGCTCGTTGGGAGTGTTCCACACAGACACCTAGAGCACCCCCAATGCTTAGGTGCCCATGTGGAAGAGTGTGACTGTGCCCCATCACTTCATATGGATTTGTAAAAGGGATTAGATCGACCTTTGTCTCCTCTTGCAATTTGACTTTGTGAGACTTGCCCAGGCTGCAGCAGAGGGCTCTGCCTGGGCAGATGGGTGCCCTGAAAAGCAGGGAGGTTCAACATGAAGATGTTGGTAGGACTTCAGAGCTGGAATTAGAGCCACCTCCCTGACGTGAGCAGCTCCTAAGTTATTGCTAGCCAACAGAAAAGAGATGTATTTTCAAAAAGGGAAGGCAAACAGGGCAGGAGAGGATCATGGCAGGCTGTCAGCAGGTGCCATGGACAGCATCAAGCCACCAGAAGGTGGGAGGGCCTGGAGGAGGGCAGCAGCAGGTGGACACAGCAACAGGGGCTGATAATGCTTTAGCTACTGAAACTCACTTTTCCCTCAAATGTCACAGCTGCCAAGTTTACAGCTGGAGAGTCCCAGCCTTGTTGTGCTCTTTCTGAGGTGGAAGATGCTTCAAATTTGCCCTCATGGGGCACAAAGCATTTAGCTCCACTGAGCACAGGCTCTGGCAAAGCAGACTGTCGAGGCAGGCAGGCAGAACAGTTCTCCTGAAGGTCCAATGGGTGACTGAGGTGCAGTGTGTTTGAGGACACTTATACTTCCTCCCCCTTTTCTGGCAGCTTTAAAGTGAGATGAAGAACCAGCTGAGGTGTAAGGATCATCAACATCCTTGGTGCATGCTAAGAGGACACTACCTGGTTAGTGGTTGCAGCAGGCATGTCAGTCATTACTACTAACTGATGGTAACGTCAGGAGTGCAGCATGGAAATGTGAATTTGTCTGAAATGCACAGCCATAAACTGCAAATTATGAAAAAAAATCCTGTTGAGTGTGAAATGTTTCCTGAAAAAATTAACATAGTTTATTTGTACAGCAGTATATTTAAGATGTCATGTGTTTGACTTTCTCCTCTCATTTACAGTAGCTTAAATCTCAAATATCAATTAAAGTTTAAGTCATAGCACCAGTGTGAAACTGGAGTGAACTTAAGGTATCTCAGGTGGTTTAGCAGTGGAAAAGTGTGGATGACTGCAAGCTGCAACATGAAGTTGCAATCTTTTCAGCTTTGTCCTCTAATGATTTGGAGTGATTCATTCATCATGTTGGCTCAGTCCCTGGTTTATTCTGAAGGAAGTGCATGCCAAAACAGACGGTCATGTGAACGTCTGCCTACTTTCCAACACTGACTGCCACATTTTTATAGTAAATCAGAAACCCAAGCAAGCTTAATCCAGTTCTGACTTTGATACCTGCACTAGTTATCTGTGCTGCCAACTGAATCTATGAAATGCGGCTACAAACATCATTGCTGTTTTTATTAGATGCTATTAATGTTCATATTTTGCATAAAGCAGTGGTGATCCATCAGGGCTTGCTAAAGATGCTGAGCTCAGACACTAGGGATTCCCAGTGCCCAGCCCTTCAGTCTTACCCCTTGCTGGACTTCATACAAATGGGTTCATACCACAAGATGTATGGCGAGCAGACCATTAACCACAGTACAGGCTATGAGCACCCTGGCTCACTGCAACATGCAGCACAGTGCTCTGGCTGCAGAAAGCAGCGTTTCTGCAGTTCCAGCGAATGAGAGAATTATCTAAACCTCCTTCTGTCTCTCTTTCATCCACAAACTGAGCTGGCAACACAGAGGCATGTATCCGCAACAATTATCTGTGGCAACCTTTGACATGATAAAGGGAAATCTGAGGGAGCTAAATCAGGGAAAACCTCAAGAATCCATGGATCACCTAATATCTACCTGCATCTGCCATACAGATATGGTGATATACTCCATACAGCACTGCCCTCTGCTTTTTGGGACAAGTTATGAGATCATTGCCATCACGTCCATTGGATGTATCTGCTAGCCTTTGCAGAGTTAAGCTTTACAGTGAGGGATTTTGAATCTCCTGCCTAGAAGTAAGTATTCATTTGCTGACATGGATGTTTGACTAGTGTTTATGAAAGGGATCTCATCTTTAGCTTGGTTTCCTAAGAAAACAGATAAAGATTTTTACAGTATCCATCCACCCATCTGTATGTCCAATCACCTGTCCATCTGTACAGATGCCTGTTATTTACCCTCCAAAAATACTTGTAAGACCATTAGGCTTTTTTCAGTCCCATTGGATAAAGCATTAGAGAGAGCTCTGAGGCATTAAATGCCCAACTGCATTGTGAAAATCAGTGGAAGAGTGCAAGAGCAAGGTGAACAAAGGCCACCATCATCACACAGCTGAAACCAAGGATCCCATCCCTCTGGAGGAAAAGGTGGCACCTGCAGCATTAGCATCAGCAGCACCATTGCCACCACTGTGTGCTGGCATTCACCCACCAAGGACCCCAGACTTGGAGGAGGGAAACCCTGGGAACAGTGGAGGAACCGGGCAATATGGAAAATGGGTGGAATTTAAGGAAAAGTAGGACAAAATCTCTAGGAACTCAGGGAGAAGGCTTCTCTTGTTCCTCTGTGCAGAAGACAATATGCACAGTTGTTATTTTTACCACATATTTCACTTCAAAGTAATAGAATAAATTGAATTAGCCTGTGAGATAGCAAGCTGATTTGTCTAATGGTTTCTATATAGCACCGAAATCCAGATGGCTTTTCCTGGTAATGCTGTCATTGCTGTTGCATGTGTATATGAAAGATGCCCAGGTACATTATGTGTAATTAAAGGTGAACTCCGTTACTTATCTTCCTAGAACATAAACTTTGCTTTTCCCTGAGATACAGGGTTGATCCACAGATGCCTCACATATCAATACCATTCTAGCAAATGGAAATACATTCACAGACTGTCCAGTCTGGGCAATGTGAGGAGCAGGTCATCAGCAAATTATAAAATAGGCATTTTCACTTAATGGATCCTGGATCTGGAGGTAGTGTATAGGTGCTGAGACAGCCCTCCAGTTTCCAACATGTCTCAAAGTATTGGAAACATTAACAAAATCATATTCATGTCTGCATTATTATTATTTCTTTCTTTTAGGAGAAAACTAAGGCACAAAAAAAGAAAAAAAAAAAAAAAAGGAGCATTGAACAAGACAACATATAGCAAACCTGGGCATCAAAATTCACTTGTGAAGATCCTAATGTTTACTCTTAACCCTGAGATCATCCTTCCATGATGTAGGAGCAGTTTCATCACAGATAGGCAGAGGATGAGAGAGAAACAGCCCAATGCTAAGATTGCAGCTGTAACTGCAACCCAAGCTGGCTGCAGCTTCTCGTGCTAGAGGTCATGAGTTTGACAGGTTCCTGCTGTACGAATCCCTCAGCAGTACAGAAGCAAAACCCAGATGATTTCCATCAACTTCTTATAATTGTAAACAAAAGACAATGAGAAACATCAGGGAGTCACATTTCACTGGAGCATAGAGATGGTGGGGGGCATAATTAGCATTGGAATCGCATCTGCATCAAATTGAAAATTAGTAAAAATAAAGGAAATTCTTCACTTTGCCACTTTTCAGATGAAAAGCAGCAATTCTTCTAGACATAGCTTTTTCTTTTTTCTTCTTTCTTTTTTTTGGGAGGGAGGGGGGGTGGGGGGGGTAAAATTGCTTTCTTACTACTTACAGCATTTAAATAAAAGATCCATAAAAATAGACAATGCATTTACCCACCCATCTGAGGGCATGTTCCCCACATGTGCTATTCACGCTTTTAACAAAGAAAGGTGGATAGATACCTATTTGTTGCTGGATGATCATTTTTCAGCAGCAGTGAGATCAGCTCTTTTTGCTCCTTCCTATTAGATTATGATCACTTTAAGAAAGCTGATGCAGGCACAAGTCACACCTCAAAGAGATGAGACAGAAAGCAGAAATTTGCAGCTCCCCTGCTCTTTTCCTGCCCTTTGCCACTCAGATATTGAGCATTGCCTGGATGTCTGTACTGAATCAGGTTAGTGGGGAGATGTGCTCTCCTGCACGGAGCATCACCCTGAGATTCAGAGGCCAGAGAGCCTCTTCTGCCTCTGACAGTCTCACTGGTGACCTTGGGGAAAAGCTCATCTAATTCTCAGACCTTGATTGCCCTCAGCTGTAAAATGAGGTCATTGCTGTCTGATTCCCACGTGAAAATTATGGATGAAAAGGTGTTGTAAGAGCCACCAAAGCACTACTTCTCCCCAGGGTGACAGGTGGCAGAAGGAAACCCAGAAGGGAGTGAAGCCCATATAGATGCTTAGGTCTCCTTTGTCAAAGTTATCTTTGGACCTAAGTAAGATGCAGTGTGCCTGTTTAGCAGCATCCATATTAGACAAAGCAATACCTAAATTGTTGTCCCCTGTCCCTGTTGGGGGTTCTCCAGGTAGATGACTGGGAGATATGTCCCAGTAGGACAACCCCAAAGCCCTCTTCTCAGCAGGGACACGAGGCTCAGGGATGTCCCTGGACACCTCTTCCATGTTCATTCTGGATGTCTGAGTCAAGGCAGCACATTTCTTTCCTCACTCTGTCGATACTGAGGAGCACAAAGCACTCCCTTAAGCCCAGGGACTGAGCTAAGAAGTGCTCAGATGTGAATTGTAATTCAAAGCTTTTACCTAAGCACTCTTTGCTAGCACAGATGAAATGGTGGAAGCTGAGCTGACAGGTTAATCCCATTGTCAGGGGATTTCAGTATTTCCAAAGCAGATTTTGTCTGGGTTTGGAGTGAAAACCCCGAGGCTGCTGTTCCTCCTGGGAGGGAGCAGATTCCCTGTCCGGAGAGCTGGGGCAGCCCTTAGGCTGAGAAGCTAGTAGGAAACAGGACAGGGCTCAGCCTGGCCTGCACCCTGCCACAGCTGTTTCTAAAACTCACCTTTTGTGGAACATTTTGACCTTGTCAGCTGGCATTTCCAACAATAAAAATGCTTAGTCATTTTATTTTCTTCCCTGAGCAGCTCTATTCTGACAATATGCAATATGCATTTGTCCAAAAAGATATCTACAAACCACTAAGCTTGCAAATTTGCGTCTGAAGACTCAAAAGCTCCACGACCTCATTGAATATTTGGGCTCTTTCATTCGGCTGCTGTTTTGACAATGTAGATAAAGGCCCAGATGAGAACAGCTGCTCTATGGCAGTTTTCCACACAGACAGAAAGATCTAAATGCTGCAGTTTAGCACCCACCCTGCATACATCCCTTTGATTACACACATCTTTGATTACACACATCTGATCTGTACCCATATAAGCACGAGCCCAACCTCTGGCTAAGGTTTGAATGCCTCTGAAATTATTGTTCTTATCTGAACATTTGAACTTATTGTTCTTATTGAAACAACTTGCCCCAGCTAGTGGAAATCATTTCACAATAGCTTGTAAAATTATATTTTTTAACTATCCAAGCCCCAGCAATACAATAAGGTAATAAATCTCACCAATGAGTGATGTGTGGTGCAATTGATGGGAATACGTAGACAGAGAGTATAAATCTAAGAGTACATCTGGAGCATTTGAACAGGTGACGTGCACAGTGAAGGGGACAGACCCAGGCATATTGCACTTGGCACCTCTAAAATATTTTTGTTCAGCTTAATTATAAACATAAAATCTAATCTCAGTTTTCCATCATTCATTTGAACGTAACCTGATAATTCCAGTACAGCTGATGATGAATTTTGTGGCTGAAAAGTAACATTAGGTCACAACCCTTCTTCCTCATTTTGATGTAAACTTGAACAGCATCTCTAGATCATCACTGTATCACTCCAGAAATAACTGTGATGCTGCAGTAAGTCTGTGACACCTACACAGGCATGGCTCAGCTCAGATATCATTTCACCAATTTGTACATGGTCAGCTGGAAAAATATTGTGTTCCCTCCTGGTCACCGATAGAGTGAGTTGTTTTAAGGAAAAGGATTTTAAAGTGGGTTGAGGAAGGTAACAAAACTCTGCTTGCAATCAACAGTGAATTGTTTTTGGCAAATGCAGAAGCACTTGATAATATTAGCACACAAATAAATCATTACAAAGAACAGGCTTTCCATTGCAGAAAATGTTCTAAATCTCCCGGGTATTGAAAAATAATGTGCATTTTAGCATATTTTCTTGTTTCAGAGCACATTATTAATAATTTCTTACCAAAATGTTATGTAAAAAAGCCATCGTTTATATCTGTAAATGAATGGCAAATCACAACTTCAATGAGACGGAAAACCAATCTGCTGTCTTTGTGAATCTGTCTCTGAATATTATTTTTTGATTTTATAAAAGGAAATCTTTTCCATCCAATAGAAGTGTTTTGCAGTTAGTTAGGTAAATTTACATATTGTGGAATGAGGAAAAAAAACAATCTCATCTCCCTTGGTGGAAGGAGATGTCTGGAGGTTGAATTCCATAGCAACACCAATCCTTCCCTGCTCTTGCTTTCTGTCTTCAGGTCTTTTCTCCTTTTTTGATGTTTTCCACCCAGCCAGGCGAAAACTGTCTCTTGAGTTAGTTAGAATATTCTGCTTGTCCTTCAGTCTCATCCTCCCCTGAGCTAGAGGTTGAATTTAATACAGAGAGAAGGAAGGACTGTGATTTGCGATAATGTCTCAGAGACTGAGGCGCATGGGCCCACAGAAATGTCACTGATTTGTGCTTTTTGCCTTCCCCAGGCAATTCAGAAAACTGTTCAGTCATGCATAGCCCTACCAGCACTGGACAACTCATGTGGTAGAGCTTTAAAGCACTTTACTTCGCTGCCCAGTCTTCTTAGTAGGAAAAGTTGAAAATGTGGCTACAGATGTCTCACCATTTGAGAAAGTAAAAATTAAGATCTTTAAGCCTTTGGCTTAACTATTTCCTGTGATGTCACTTCTATGGCAGATTCCTGAGGGATTCATGAGTTTTCTTCCTATAGCTGTATGTCATTTTTCCTTACTTGAAACTATTTGCTGGGCAAACACATCATCAGCCTGCGGTTTAACAGCTAGGCCTCAAAATAATTAATCATGCTAAGATAAAATAATTACTTCATTTATTTGAAATGAAAGAAAAATAGGTTTATTTATTATGCTGTGTTTTAGGAGGAAAAAATTTTATAATCAATCATCGCACATAAATTTCTTTAGGTATATTGTTTAGATGCTCTTTGAAGGTGAACTTGTTATAATGTTTTCAAGACTCTAACACAGTTTATAGGCTCTCACAAATGTGCAAATCAGGTTTCTATGTGTGTATCCTTTGGTTTCCCAGTTTACTTTTTCTTTTCTTTACAAACATCTGCTTTCAAAGAGTCTGTATTGCAGCATCAAGTTGTGGGAAATGAGTTTACAAATTGAGGTTGGTTTTCAAGGAGTGCCTGCATGCTTAGTATTTCTGTTGATGTTTTTCATAGTTGTTTTTTTTTTAATATTATTTTTTTAGATAAAAAGAGGCCATGCGGTTGGGATAAAAAAGCACATAATCAGATATTCTGAGGGTGTTTTGGTTTCTGGAGAGGGGAAGCTCTGGCAGAACACTAGAACTTGCTCTGGAAGCTGCAGAGGACATCAAGCAGGGGAGGAAGGAAGGTTGCTGTACATAAGCAAGCACAAGCACTCAGTTCCTGTGGCTGGACTGTAACAGCACTGTAACGCTCAGCCCTGCTGCCTGCAGCACTGATGGCTGACTTCTGTGGGACATGGTGACTTATGGAGGGGAAGTTCCTATAAACAAGCGAGCAGCACTATTTACTGATTTATGACTTACTTGAAAGAAAAGGAAGAAGTGGAATGAACAAAAGTTAAGGCTCAAATGAGAGAGCACAGTGTGTCTCCACTGTGCAAGGCTTCAGCATCTCCAAGGACAAAATGGGTTATTTGTGTGCAGCATGGCGGAGATCTTAGCAACACACAAGAAACAAAAGCATCCCAGTTTGAAGCTAGTACTCCTCTCAGAATTAAAGGAAAGGCTTCTCACCTGGTGTATGTCATAACACTGCATCTAATTAGATGTGTCAAAAAAGTAAAACTTGCAAAAATCACTTCACAACTGTTCTATTCTTTGATGGGAAGAAATTCTGCCTTCTGAGGATGCACACACAAACACAAATAAATTGCCCTGCTGGGAATTTTGGAGCTTGAGTGTTGTTATTTCTCATTTGTGTTATTCCTCTGTGGGTGTAGCTGAACGGAGGGCAGTAAAGGCAAGCCCTGGCACTGGAAAGTCAAAAAAAATGGAACTGTTGACCCTCTAGCCAGGTAGCAAATAGAAACCAAAGAGATTGATTCCCCTTGGGCATAGCAGGGAAATGCATCCTCCGCCCAGACTTCAGTTCTTCAGGGGCATTAATGCAGGCTGATTTTCATGCAGTAACAGTTTCTTCTTGCCAGTGCATGTCTAACAGCTCGCCCTGTGGCTCTGCTCTATTAGCAGTGATGAATTCCATTCAAGGGAGGCAAGTCAAGCCGCAGTATCTCTTGAACTTTAAAACAAGAGAGAGCATTAATGAGGGAGATCACTGCCTTATCTCTGTAGAGTGTTGCCTGACACTTCCTTTGTTTTCCTGCTCCCTACAAGTAATGATTTGCTATGGTTTCTCTAGA
The DNA here is from genome assembly GCF_009769625.2 of Cygnus olor. Classification (NCBI taxonomy): domain Eukaryota; kingdom Metazoa; phylum Chordata; class Aves; order Anseriformes; family Anatidae; genus Cygnus; species Cygnus olor. The sequence continues at coordinate 79,072,813 of NC_049171.1, read as the reverse complement.
AATCAACCCCTCCTTTCCACGATGTTGCCTACATGTTGCAATAGATCTTGCATGTTGCTGGGAATGACTTTTTGTCATCTGTACCTGTACTAGGAACCATTCCAAGGAGAGTGTAGAGTATGAGAGCATGTAAAGCATGGAAGCCCACAAGGACTGGCCATTAATTCAGTAGCATGTGCTGGTTTCACTGCAAGCAACCCACTTGCTTTCTGCTTTGAATGCCTTCTGGGACTCCACTGGAGATCTGTTTCTATTTCCAGTCCTTGCAAGAAACGTTTGAATACATTCTCTGGTTGGAGGATGAGCTGTAGTATACTCGTGTGTGTGTGTGTGTGTAGAGCTGACAAGGAACAAAGACACTCTGAAAACTCATTAGACTGAAAAAAAACCCTGACATACTCAACATAAAAGCTAGCAGGAAAGGTTTAAACCCACCACAAAGGCTGAGAAGCTGCGTGCTAAGACACAGCACGCTGTACTTACCCCACATCACCCTGCCTTGGGGCTGTACTAGGCAGTGCACCAGAGCCGCAGCAGCCTGTGGGAATGAACCAGGGTGGTGACATGATCCTCCAGGTCCCCTGGAGGGCTCTTGCTTTCTCCCATGCTTCCCCTCGCAGGGGAGACACTCCCAGCAAACACTTGAAAAGCCACCTCGTTTCCTCTCCTTCCAGTCTGCCTTCACACTCCTCTGCAGGCTGGAGGCAAGCCTGGTGGGCAGATCTGCAGAGGTGCAGCCTTTTCTCGACCGTCTTAGGTAGCTGCTGCTTCTTGTCTGCCTGCTGGTGTTGGGGCTGTCTGCTCTTCTGGGTTTGTGCAGCAGCTGGCACAGCATGGTCCATCAGGCAAATGGGAAGACATATCTCCATTTGCGTTCCAACACAGCAGCTGGTTTTAAGCTGCCTCCACACTAGAGTGGATTGAATCTTCATATTTTTCGTGTTTAGGCATTTTCTAAGCCAATACTCACTTCTATGCAACTGTCATATCTTCAGGAAGATTGTACTACCTTCGCCCAGGGCAGGAAAACTCACATCGAGGTGGCAGGTTGTGCTCATGAGAAGGAGACGCAGGTATGTAACATCAGACTTATTTGAGATGATTGAACCAGTACAACAAATGCTGGTAAGGTCATTTCTCAGATCTGAACTGTAGCCATCTGGAGCGTTGGAAGCATTGGGCTACCCTTTAACTTTTTATGTTTTTTAGTCCCTTGGGAGCTAGAATTTTTAAAGCCAAGCTAAATGTGATTTCCAGGCGAGCCAGGAGCGGTGCGTTTCCTGACCATGTCTAGTAGAAGGGCTCCTAATGGTGCTGTGGTGCTTGGCATGAGTAGCAGTGGATGAACTCCTTACTCCAAAGGGGTCTATCTTTTGCGCTAATACCCATGTTAGTATGCCTTTCATTGCTACTGGCCCTAAGACTTGAAGAAATCTATGAGTAGGAAGATGTCTATCACCCAGAGTCACTCATTCCCTTAGCTGAAGTTTTTTTCCTTCTAATGTTGTCTGTGTTCCCCCATATTGGTCTTTGTTAAAAATTCATGTGAATTAGCCTGATTTCAATGAGCTTTGCATTCCTTCCTGGAGAACAGGAAATATGGGAGAGGAAGAGAATTAATTTCATCTGATGTTAGCTATGTAAATGTCAGACGAGGCATCTCCACTGAACCAGTCATTCAGGCCCTGCAGCCATCAGTGGAATACCACCTCTGGAGATGGCTTTAGATCTACACAACAGATGCCCAAAGCTCATGGACACATCCTCTGCATGTGCTCATCTCCCTCTGTGCACTGTGGAAGGAGCCTGGCTGACCTGATAGAACTAAACTACTCACTTTTAGGTCACTGAGGTCCCTCTTTGGGTCACTAAATCCCACTCCCAGTGCCTATAGCAGAGCCAGAGATGGCTGTTGGGTCAGTTGACTGATGTTAGTTGCCTCAAATAAGGATGGCTGGACAAGAAGTAGTGTATCAGGGTTTGTTCGATGTACACACACTGTGCCAGTCAGATCCCACAGAGTCTGTGTACAGGGCCTGGGTTGATCATGTCCCTACAGACTGGTGGGGTCATGACTCTACTGTATTCCCACAAACTGCAGCTCTGTCTAACTCCTGTTGTTTGCCTTTCAGCAAAAAGTCGTGCTCTGAACTGGGCAAATACCTGCTGCTAGTATTTGACCAGCTCCTGGGGAGGTGCTTGACTCTCACTGAAGTGCACACACGGAGCAGAATATGCTCGCTGTGTCCATGGGGCAGCAGTAGGACAGATGAGTGAGCCTGATGCAAAGGCAGGATTAATGGGAGGACTAGGCTCAGCTCTCCAGCAGCACTGCTGCTGATGGAGTATCCAGCAGAAAGCAAAGTACTGCTGGGCAGCCCGTTTGCCCCCATGGCAGCTACAAACCACTCTAAAAATCCTGCATTTTAATCAGCAGCAAGGTGTTACTGCCATGGATGGAAAATCACCTCGTGCCTTGCTTGTGTTGTTACTGCCTCCAACAGCGCAAGGGCATCAGGCTCAGTGAGCACTCGTGCTGACTGATCCTTCTCCCAGCTGCCTCGTTCCACATGTGGCAGAAGTTAACAGTGCAAAAAATCAGATGTCTTCCTCCTCATGACACAGGGGCATTATCATTCCTCCCCGCAATATATGCATTTGGCCCCTCAACCACCAAAGAATCAAGTAATGTTGCTTTTGCAGCTCCCTGAGCAAGCATTCAGTGATTTAATAGGTCTCTCCATTCCTATATTTTCACTGATGTCTTCCCTGCATTCTTTTCACTCCAGTGGCTTGTTTGTTGTGGTTTTTTTATTATTATTACTATTTTTTTTTTACTTTATTTTATTTTATGCCTGGGTTTTAGTATAATTTTTTGACAGTAACAGTTTGTAATGGACATCATGACAGATGTGAGGCTCTTAAAACCTTCCTTTACAGTGGAAGGAATGCACTAATAGATTTCTCTTCCCATGCCAAAACCTAAATTGGCATAAATCAGCATGGTTTCATTGCCAGGCATGAAGTCTGCACTCATGTACATCAGCAAAGGATATGTCCCTGAGAACTTCAGTGCACCGTATAACAAGGTTAATTTTTTTTGTTATTCTTGTTTCTGAAACCACACTGAATTTTAAGATTTCTGAAATCCACCTCAGTACTCACCTCAGACTCATTTCTTTGAGTCAGAGTTATTAGTTATTGACAATCAAATTAATCTAAAATGAACAAGAAGAGAGCTCGAAGAGAGTTTTTCTATTTTGGATGGGTTTTATTGTGTTTGTCCTTTTTAGTGTCCTTCCTCAGTCCTAAATCCCTCCCTCTTTCCTTCCCTCCCTTCCCTGAAATCCTTCATGCTGATGCCTCTGAAAAAAATGGAAATCAAAGTACGTTCTTTTGCTTTGGTATTTTTTCCCCAGTTGTATCAGCTAGCACTGTATACATCATCATAATTGTAGTAAGATGCTGTCAGCATCACTGGCTACTTTCACAGATCGCTCTGCCTGCTTTCCAAGCATCACTAAGAATAACTAGAGACAGTGATGTATGAGGCTGAGTGAAAATCTGTCACTGCTATGGCTCCTCTCTGCCCATGGACCTCTATCAAGTATTGCAAAAAGAACAGCCTGCAGAATTTCCTCCGGAAGTTTGGTGAGGAAGAGGTGGGCAAAAAGCAGCAGAGGTGCATGTTCTGTGTTCCTTATATCCTCTGACTCTGAGCAGCACCGCACACAGATACCATCTGAAGGAGGTTATCGGTGCACTGTTTGTTCATTCTGAGCAGGGAGTTTATTTATAATTGTTAATCTGTATGGTTGTGTTGCTTGAAAATCAACACAAACGGCATTTCCTAGAGTAATGTCCTTGTGAAGAAAAGCAGCGCATTAAAGCTGCTGTTTATTGTGAAGGGTTCAAAAACGGTTATTCCATAAAATATGCTTGTGTCTTTCACTTCTTACAGAGACAGATGCAGTGATAAGTTCTGCCTGGCTAGAAACCACACATGCAGATGTGCACACTCCTCAAGGTCTGCCGTCGACCAATTCGTATTTCAGAGCCACAGAGACTTCTTGAAATGTGTGCAAACGCTTGCTCTTTCTTCCCTTTGTTTGACTTTTATGCCTATTAGTAAGGACACAGCTAATTAACTGCAGACCAGCCATTCCACTGATGAAATCTGCAAACCTGCCACACAGCTGTAGTGAAAGATAGTGCCTTTGGGGACAAGGAAAATGCAGATTTTTTTTTTTCTCTCAGACTTCTGTAAGAGCAAATGGCCTTCTACCAATGTTTGTCAGTCTCTACTGACCTGTCTAAAGCTTCTCTTTCTGACAACAGGCTGAGACATTAATGACAGCATTTGAATGACTATTTTTTCACAATATTTCTCTTTCCTTCTGTGCACGCAGTGCACAGCTACAGGAAAGGCGATGGAGCAATGGTCAGTGGTGGATGAAGGGTACCTGGGCTCTGTTCTCAGTGCTGCCATGCTGTCCTTCTGTATCACACAAGTCTCTTCCACCATTTTCGTCAGAAAGTGGGTTCAGCTTTAGAAACAGGCTGATCACAGGGGGTAATACCTCTTGTGTTTTAGGCCAGCACTGGCATGCCTTTTGGGGCAAAAAGAAGAGAACCTGGGAGTGTCTGGATCAACGTTAAGAAGCCAATGTCCACTCTGCAGCAGGGGTTAACTCCCTTTAGCAACTGGGACACATCTTCTGGTTTCATTTCATCCCCAAAGACTCCAGGCTGTGTGCCCAGAGCCTCCTCCACAATGTGAACCAAAGCAGAACAAAGCAGAGAAAACAGATACGGCTGATAGCTGCAAACCTTGTGTTGCCAGAGCTGGGCTGAGAGTCCCATCAAGCAGCTAGCTGTGCAAGTAGGACAGGGATGTTTACCTGATGCTAATTAAACTATTGTCTGTAATACTGCCTGTGACCCTTGTGTCAAACCACCCCCTGTCACTCGGAAGTTTGTGAGAGGGGACCAGGAAGGCAGGGGAGCCTCCTGAGGTTGCTATCACACTGCTGCCATTCAGGAGCTTGTCGTGAGTAGTAGAAGGGGAGAAGACTGCCAGCCCACACATCCTTCAGGGAGGAAGGCTCATCTCCACCAGATCCCCAGAGACAGCCACAGCCTGCTGCTTTTCTGGAACGAAACTTGCAATTTTCCCAAGTAAGTACTCCCAGTTGTAGCAGCAATTCTTCAGTCACGTCATGTTTTACTAACTTTGCATGCCTTTTATGCTGGGTTGTCATCAAAGGCATACGTATGCCTTGATTCAAAGTTATTCAAGATGCGGAACCTACATATTTTATTGATGGAAAGGGGTAAGTTTACCTACAGAACTTTTTAAAAAGTCCATGTCTTAAAATGCTGCTACAAAGGCATAGAGATGCTCCAATGTGCTTCTATCAAGCACCTGGTCTGAACAACTGCAGCTTTTAAAATGCTGAATTCCATTCTCTTCAGAATTAGCTTTTGCCATCTATGAAATCTACAAGCAACACCAAATCCAATCAAGCTTGAAATATCTAGTGCACCAGCCATTCCCAATTTATTGCCCACAATTTTCAATCTGAACCTGTGTGAGGGAAGAAACTTCCTCCTCCAGCTCAGACTGGCATGGCTCGAGGGCAGCCTGAACTGGTTTGGCTTACGTTCTCTAAACTGAACTCTGTTTCAAAGGAAAAATCCCTCCTGAAATAGTTTCTTTGATAAAAATGTGACCAGAGGGAGACCACGGGCCTTTGCTAATGCTATCAGGGTCCAGACCTATGTCCTTCAGAGATAGGTGTCATTAGGCAGCATCAGACTGTGCCTTCAAGGAGGAGGAGGTGTGAGGAAATGCAGCTGGCCCAGCCTTCCTGGGTGTCCTGGGGGTTCCAGCAGCAGCTGGGGGTCTGGGGGTCTGGAAGGATGCCCTCCACGAGGGGCTAGCGATGGTGGGTGGCATGGCTGCGGCTGTGACTTCAGGGAGGCAGCAGCCATGCAGTGCAGTCCGGCGTACCCATTGATGTGGCTCCTGGCACCACATCTGAGGAGAAGAATGTTGCACGGCTATTATTTCACCTCAGGCATTTTGCACTTGAAAGAACCCAAATTTCAGCTGGTGTTGAACTAAAAATACCCTGTTTCCGTAAAACTGTAGCCCCTCTCAGAGATCCATCCACCCCACAGCCGTGATGAAAAAGCACTGAGGAAATTATTATCTGCAGTCTAGGAACATGCAGCAGGTGAACTTTGCAGCCTGAGTACATCCTTCATTTCTCTAACTTGTCTAAGATCCACCCTGCAAATCTGATGGAAGAATATAGCCCTAAGAATTGAAGCCAAGTGAATAAACGTGAAATGAAGGATTAGCTTCATTTGATACCATATAACGGCAGACCTGTGTGCAAAAATGTACTTTTGAGATAATCCCTTTTTTCCTCCCTATCCTGTTTCTACTTCGGAATATTTCATGTGTCTCATCCAAGCTTATGGTATTTTTAAGAGATAAGCATGTCATCATCCAGCATGCAGCAAATGGTATGGAAGGAAGAACAGGCAATATGTTTAACACAGTCTCCCTAAAATGGATCCATTTTATTCTTGATGATAACAATGTGTTTAATATCTTTAAACAGTGAGGCATTTTGTATATGGCCATCAGAAGCTTAGTTAATGTGAAACAGAAGCTTAGACCCAGAGCTGCAAGTGTGTAAAACAATCTTTCCCCCGGCCAGCTCCTCAGTCACACACTGAAAGCTTGCCCAAGACTTCACGCTGAAGCTTACCTCAAAAGGGCATAACAAAACAGTAGAAATAGCGCAGGAAAGAGTAAAAACTGAGAAGTCTTAAATTATTCCACTCTACTAAGTGTGTATTTGGTACTTGTTTTTGCCAAGCGGTAGTTCTCCAAAGGCTTCCAAATCAGCTGGCTTGCATTATTTAACTCCTTACATGGCCCTGAAAATATCCAGGTGGGTATAGTTCTCATTCAAGGAAACCATGGTGAACACACAGTACAGCACATCTGACTACCATGCAGTGAGTCCTGCTCCACATGCTTGCACCCCATCTAATATGGGCCCATGTTCCCAGGTGCCCCTAATTTTTCAAGTTTCGGGGAAAAGGATGTCTTTGAAAGTCTTCCTAAAATTCTGGGACAAAGACAGGGATGTACACCATGATCCTCCAGCCCAGTGCATCTTCCTGCAATTGAGGTAAAAGCCAGTTTTGTTAGAACAATATTTATAACTGTCTCCTGTGCAACAATAGTCCTTAATATTACTGCAGGGTTACCCAATTATCTTGGAGACCCCAAGATGGGGTCTCCATTAGAGGTAAGCAGCAGCCTGGGTAGCTGCACAGAGAGGAGACCACCAGACCCTCAGAAAAGCCTGTCATTTTCCATCACCACACCCTTCACCTTTACTCTTGCTCCAGGCTCCATCATGAAACTGTGAACTGTTTAGGACGGAAGCAAAGGAAATGCTGGTTATAAATGGAACAGCATGTCGTTCTTCCTCTACATATTCACAGTCCTAGAAACAAGCAAGACGTGAAGATGCAGTTATTGAAGCAGATGAGCAGACGTCATCATCTTTCAAGTTCTGCACATGAATATGGAGGAGGAATTAAATCATGGGCAGTGTGTAATATTTTAACCACAAACCATAAATTGTCCAGAATATTTTCTTACAAGTTTGTGCTCAAGGAGGTTCCTAAACCACCATCCGTCAGAATATTTGGATTTCTGCTTCAAGGAAGCCAGAATAACAGCTTGAACTTGACAGAGCAACCTTCTTAATGTTTGCTCTCAGTCACACTGTGGCCTGCTGCATAATGGGAATTTCATTTTAGTGTCAGGCTGTTCTGTTATCCATCACTAGGCATGATGGAGCTACACACCTCCTAAAAGGAATCCTGATCATTTTATAATCATCACTCGCAGTAATCAACTGTCTCCTTTTAGAAGTTTCTGTTACTGGTAGCAGCCTACTTTTATTTCCAATCAACAAGATTTACAGGTATGAACAGCAAAGTGAGGACAGAGCACTTACAGCTTTTGTTTCTGGCTCCATACCTGGCTGGAAGTTGAAAATGTGCCACAAAGAAAATATAGAGGCTACAGACTAATCAGACCAGGTCTTGAGATAGCACAATTGGGGTGGTAACATACACTCAGTATGACTTTCTGAGTTGACAAAGGGTGGACGGGGGGGAAAAAAAAAAAAAAAAAGGCTGTAGAAAAATGATACTAGGGTGCTTCATACTCCAGCACCCTGACTTTCAGATAAAAATCAAAGGCAAATCCAAAACCAATTTTATTCATCACTGTAACTCCTGGAAAATAAAATGGGGACGTGTTACCCATCAGTTTCCAGGGAGTTTTGTCACTGGCTTCAGCAAAACCAGATTTTCTCCAAAGCTTTTTGAAAATCTACACATTTGGCAAAACAAGTGAGTCAATATGAATAACAAACTCAACCTCAGACATCTCTGATCACTTTGTTTGATGCAGAAATCTATATGCCCTGCTGTTCTTGGCTGGCAAATATGTTCTCCAATAAGTCCGCACCTAGCTGGGATTACCATTTATTATCACTATAGGATCTGGGGCACCCAGTTACAACGAAAGCCCCAACACGTGTGAGCTAATACCGCCACTGTGGGAGTGGAGGAGGGAGATGCCATGGCCAAGGTCTGCCTGTTGAAGAGCTGGGGCTATGCCGCAGTGCCCATCTCCCCAGGGGGGATCTGCTGCCCACTGGGAGATGGCGCAGCCTGGGCATTTTCTGAACATAACTATAATTCAAGTTGGGATTTCTGAAAAATGTTTTGCGACCTCATCCATCAAGGTCTGATTTGATTCCATTGACAAAGTAGCTGAGTTATCTTTTTCTGTTTGTTCCTCCCCCGCCAACACAAATGCAAAACCTGTAAGTTGCAGGTGTCAGGAGATCTGAACATAATGTAGCAATGGGATGGAAAGGAAAATACATAGTTCCTCAGTTCCTGTGCATTTAATAATAGTAAAAATAGCACAAGGCAGGGCAGATAATACTGCCTTACTGCAACCTCATCTGCATGTGTACATGAATATAAATATTTATACTTTTATTTGGACTTTATGATTTATTCATTGTATACATAAAGAGATAATGAACAACACATCTGCATACTATGAATCTAGGTTTCACTGAGGGATTTCTATTGACAAAGTAAACCCCCAAGGATGAATCTTCTGTGTTTTTTTTTCCTTTCTTTTTTTTTCTTTTTTTTTCCTAAGGTACTGTATTTGGGACACCAGGAGTTTTTTAAGATAGGCTTTTATTTCAAATAGATACACAGACATTATGAGAGAAATAGTATTATCACACAGATGGACTATATATTCAAGCAAATAACACTTTTTTTTGTTGTTGTTGTTTAACATGAATTATACACATGCTTTATTTTTTCCTATTACTGAGAAAACAAGACAAAACAGGAATTCACTAATCACAAGTGACTGAAGCTATAGTTTTGCAGGCATGACAATGGCTCAGTACAGCTCAGTTAAATTCAGCACAACTGCTCTAAACTTTCTCGCAGAAGCCTGTGATGATATATAGCTGTTGGACAACATGATTTTCACATTACTTTTCAGTTTTAATTGTTTTTAATCTTTTTGTTGTTCAAGCTTGTTGGGATTTGGGGGGGAAACAGCAAACACACCCTCCCCATCCATCACCATATGACTTTCTAAAACATGAAATTGTAAAAAAAAAAATTACCTTAATTTCTTTTCAGCAAGAATTTGCAGTATCAAAACCAGGTGTAAAATCAGTTCTTCTGGAGAAATAACAACACAAAAACGCAAGCCACTGTAGTATAACCCAGGTGTGTGAAAAAAAATATTCCATCCCATGAAAAGTTTAAACTTTTCCAGAGATCTCAGCTCAGCTTTGAACTCTAGTGAATATAACATCTGGTTGTCCAATACCCTCAGCCACAAACTTCCAGTAAGTTATTGATTCTGATGCCTTCACCAATGGATGCTATAATTTCCATACACCCTCTGAGTATGTGTGCAGAAGCTGTAGCTTCCAAAATTATGCTTTCTTACCTTGTATCATATACAAAATACAGAAGAGGAAATGCTCCTACGGCTTCAACGAACCTCTTTGCCCTATCCCTTTTCTCTGTAATTTGACAGGCAAAGAAGATATTTTCCCTATTAAATTTTGTAATTTAGCCACAAATTCTACATCAAAAAGTTGTAAATGTGCAGCATATTCTGTATGCTTATTTGGAAACATGAATACAGTGCCTAGAAACTTGTGGCCCTTGCATCTGAAGAAGCCTCTGCCCCATCCTTTGGGGAAGGTTTCCATTAATTTATGCAAAAGAAGGTCTTGGTATATTAAACATCATCCCATTGGTCATGTTGCAGCTTGCAGTAAAACGAGGCTGCTGCAGTCTGCTCGAGGGGCTCATGTAAAGCTGGTGGAGTAAGGAAAAAGTGCCTCTGTTATCCTAACAGGTCTCTATCAGCCCCTGTTCTTTTGTTGTGGCCCTGGATACTCAGAAAATAAAGTGTGAAGGGTGCATAGCTTAGGAGAAACATCAGGAATTTTGAAATATATTTTATATATGCTAAAATTTTTCATCAAATTTGCACAGGGCTAAAAAGTCCCCGTTCATTGGAAAGGATGTGTTAAACGTCTGCTTTGGCTGATGATGTAAACTCAACAGCAGGTCACGTTCAGCGTTTCCTGCATTGCTGTAGGTGTCTGGGAAATTTTCTTCAGGAAAGCCTTCACTTGCACAGCCACAGAGGCACGGGACCCAAGAATTAGGGATACCCACTCAGGATACCCACCCAAGCTATCACTGCTGCCTCCATTTTTTTCTCTCTAAACTCCTTCCTCCATTCCTGCTCCCAGGAGCTTCCACAGATTTGGCTGTCTGCACTGGCTCCTCTCATTATGTATATTGTTTCTTCTACATAAGGCCTTTTAATCATCAGCAGACAGTTTCTGCTCTCAGAAGAATGTATCAGCCCCAGAAAACATGCCCAGGAACCAAGGGAGAGCACAGGCCCTTGTAGGTTGTTTCTTTTCATTTCCTGAACCTTTCCGTCTCCTTCAGGGCCAGCAATCCCACAGACTTCAGGAGGAAAAGAAAAAAAGCTCCAAGAGATTTCGCGCCTCTCATCTGGCTTCTCTTCTTGCAATATTTCCCAGTTGTAATGCTAAGGTAATTTTCATGCAGGGGGGCTGGGGTGAAGGAACAGATGCTGCTCCTGCGTCCTCCCTGTTATCATCCCACTCCCAGCGATGCTCCCATAATCATTCCATTGTACCCTTGCATTTCCTATAAAGCTGAACAATGAATAATGGATGCAAAAACTAAGTGGCGTTTCAGGTTCATTAGTATGCATATTGTTATAAATTCATTTCAGTAGGTGCTGTGAAGCCACTCTCCTCTCTTTTGTATTTTGGTGTCTCTGCTTCAGGCTCTGCTAATGTTCATTTTGCATTCATTCATTTGTGTCTGTAGTTTTACCTGGATTGTAGGCTATTGTTCTTATTTGCAAAGCTTAGGTTTAATTTCCTGTAGGAAGCTTTTCTTTTGTCTCCAGGGCTCATTCTCCTATTATCATCTACCTGGAGAGTACTAATGCACTGTCCTGCTGGTAAAATATAATTTATTTTGTAGGGTTCTAATGAAAATTTTGCCACTTCTGTCCTCAAAAAAATAAAGATCAAGATTTTCCCAATTTCTTATTCTAGCTGTCAGTAGCCAGGACCTCCTTTCCCTTTATTTTTATTCCTGAACACTGGGTAGCCCATGAGCTCCTCAAACACAGCACTGCAAATTCTTGTTACACATGTTGTTGCACCTGTCCATCCACTGTCAGGGGCTTTTCTGGTAACGTTAGGTGCCTGAAAAGAATTTCTGCCAGCCATGCAGAAAGGAAGTTGTGTAAGAGCATTTTCTTACAAAGTTGAACAGACTCTACTTTCTGCTTTGTTTCAGGCCCCCAGCCTCTGTTACTACATCTTGCCGTTAATCTCTTTATTTATACGACTCTACATATTTTATTCATTCTCATTAGGCTGCTCAATAACAACCCATTGCCTTTCAGCAGATTCATAGCAAATAAAACCTTCACTTTATTTCCCCTATTTTTATTTCTGTTTTATGATATTCTCCCTCACACATCCAGATTTGTGCTTCCTAACAACAGCACTTCATAAGGTCTTGCCTTCAGCTATTGTTAACAATGAACTGATAAAATGCAGTAGGATGCTACAAAAAGTAGAGCTGATCCCAAGTCTTTTTTTCTCTCTGGCCTATCTGTATTAGACTGATGGTAGTACAGAGTTATCAGCTCAAGAAAGTACCAAATGAACTCCAGTGACAATGGAAGAAAGAGACAATAGTGAGCTATAGCTGTGGTCTCCCAGGACAGTTTGCACAAAAGAACAATCACCCACAGCAGTCTCACTAAAACGGAATTTGCAGTGATAATATTTGGTGTATGCATGGTGCATATAAAGTAATACCATAGTAGCTGATAGCAGTTTCTCTGTGCACAAAGAACATCTCTTACCAAAACCGTTTCTTGTTTTTGAAGGTCTATCTAAAGCCTTCTTAACATTACAGGCAGCACTGTGTGTTAAGGATAAAATATTCAGACCAAGCTGCCAAAGATAGATGTCGAAACCCAGTACAGAAATGACCTGTCCTACATTTAGAACCAGGAACCAGTAGCCACATTTTGAAAATGCTGGCATCAGTGACTCTCTGAAGATGAAAAGGAGAGCCTGCAGCAGAGAAAAGGGTAAGTCCTCATTGCCTGGATCGTCATTACCTTTGTTCTCCTTTTTTCTTCCCACAGCAATAAAAAAGTCCAGCTCTCTAGTACTTTGGTCATATGAAGCCAGAGATGAAAAGATCTGCAAATGCTAGTAAAGGCCACAAAACCAGGTGAGGTGGGGGTATACAAAGCCAGGCTTTCACCAGGAAGCTCGCAATCTTGCCTGCATCCAGGATGCATGTTCTGCTGATGGTGACTGCAGATGTTTGTGCACTGGAGTCTCCTTGATAAGAAAACTGAACAGCACATCCCTAAACAGAGTACAAGTGCCCATAGATAACTAGACAACATGGACAACTGGCAGATCTAAGAGGTGCAAGAGCATGAAATTGAGACATGTCACATGAGGAGACACAGATCTGTCATAAGCAGCTCGTTTCCACTTTTTTATGGTAAGTTGCCAGCTAATGGTAAATTGAACAGATGCTGGTCTCTGAAGTTTGAAATACAAAAAATTCAAATTTCACAAAATATCGTCTGTGTGCAGTTCCACTACAGAGATTATCACGACCACAGGAACAGGCATCTTCATAAATATCATAGCCTCATGCATCATGTGTGCGTGGTTATATACGGATATATACAAATACACTTAAGAAAACCCATACATATACACTGTAATATTACTCATATATAAATATATACTCACATATCTCTCTATATATAAACATGCTGGTCTCCTTACATATATATGTAGACAAGGACAAACACACATATGTATGTAGATACCCTAACAGATATGAATATTTAACGTTTTTTTGTTGTTGTTGTTTGTTTATTTGTCTGGTTTTTTTTTAACAGTTTTGTTCTTAGATATATAAATATCCTCTCTTGCATTTGTATTTAAGGCACTGTACTCAGACACTTTTCTGTTTGCAAGGGACATTTCCAATGACACTTGCAGATAGCCTGCTTCCTTCAACTTTTCTAAATGAAGTTTTACTGTGTATTCCATTGGGAACTTGACTCTGTGCAGTAGGAGATAATCAGCTCTTGTATAAACTACATAACCTCTGTTGAACTAAGTGTTATGTGTGTTACTTAAAATCAGGGCTAGGTTTGTCCATTGGGCTCAAACTACACCACCGTCTACCTCAGCAGAGGTAAAACTGAGTAACAGAACAGAATTTGTACCCAAAATGAAAACGATCCTCTTTATAATCATAACCAAGGCAAAATAACAGACTGCAGAAACTCAGCTTTCAGGCATCTAGCTCCAGATTGCAAAACTGGAAATGAGCATGGTAGTGTGTTCCCTTTTCTTTCTTTTCTCTCTTGGCAACTTGGTCTTTGTTCTTGCAGTCTACTTGATTCTAGTTGTTGTTTTTTTTTTTTTTTTTTCCAGTGAAACATTTAATTTTTCTTTTTCATACAAGACCTGGCACTGAGCACCTGCTGCAATTAAAGTGCTGGTATTTGGCTCCTGTGAGGTCTATTCTATTATGAAGTCTTATCCATTGATTGTAGACTAATGAACCCATCAATTCATCACAGCACTTCTATTACCCTGCTGCTGTTGTGGGATATTGAATTGCTGAGCATGGGTAAGAGGACTGACTCTCTTGCTACTGCCCCAACCATTGTTAAGGATGTAAAAAAGGTAAAGTAATCAGAATTTCAATGCAGTTCAACTTTGTGGCCCTTCTGTGGCATGTCAGTTTCTCCTATAGCAAGACTTTCTCATTTAAAGCAAATCAATTTCAGCAATACTTGCTGTTCAGAAACAGTGGGTCATGAGTGGAACTGAAGAGGGGAGGAGACTTGATATTTTCCTGGGAAACAGTGGGGGACAGACGAACTACCATTTTTTCACACGTAGAAATTGTCTGGAATGGGGCATCAGCAAAGTCCAGATAAAGGCAAGTTAAGCTAAATAGAAACAGCATGAAATGGCTTCAGCAACAATGTTTTTCTCCCTCTGCATCAGATGCTGTTTGTTGTTGTCATTGTTGTTTTTTTAAAGCCAAGTATCAGATTATATGTGCCAGATTTATTTATCATTCCATAATTTTTTTATTATTATTTTTTTATTTTCAGATTGTCTGGCATTGTATTGATTCAGCACAAAAATGCATAAATACACAAAAGGAATTGGGAAGAAAATAAAAACCAGGACCAAAACAGGAACTGCCTGTAAGCTATTACTTTAAAGTTTGAGCTGTCAAGAACTAAATGTAATAATGTAAAATAAAAATAATTTCTGTCAGTCTTCACATCTTTTTTGAGAAGATAGTTTGGTGTTGAATTTGGAGGGTGAAGACTTATAAAGAAACATACTGAAAAATAAAAGAAACCAGGCTGTTCTTTGCAATTGCATCATAGAAATCACAATGCCTATATAAGAAGTGTGTAAAGAGAGGGTCTGCAGATACAAACTAGAGGAATGGAGCTGGCTGAAAAAAACAAGAAGCCTATAGAGAAACCTCTAACAGACAGCAACGAATACAACCTTTTCAAATTGTATTCCTTGCTGAAAACCATTTAAAATTGCCAATATTGGCAAGCAACTGAAGCCAAAGAAAGAGTTTGAATTTAAGCAACACAAGCTCATTGAAAAAAAAATTTTAAAGGTTTATAAATTCCACATATCAAAAGATATTTCCATCCAGCACAACCCCCATTTGAATTTAACCACCAGCTCATTCACTTCTTGTTTTTTCAGCCAGCTGTTACAACACATACAGCACCCTGATTATCCAAGCATCTCAGTTCTAGGACTAGCTTGTGTTTCTAAAGTGCATCATCTGGTTCCACAGTGTGGACATGAGATTTGGGCAACATGAGTATTTTAATGCCATGTCCATCTGCTGCATGTGTCCTGACACAGGTTGTTCTGGATGTGGGAGACAGAGCGTCTAGAGCAGTCAGAAACTAGTGTTCTTTAAAAACAAGGCAAAGGATTAGTTAGTAAATAGTGGTGCTGCAAGTCTAATTAATTAATGTTTGCAAAATGTTCTGAGATTCCCCAGATAGAATGTGTTACAGAAGTGAAAAATATTACAAGTAATCTTCACTGATGTATTAACAATATAGAAGGTAGGAATGTGGTCTTGTTATAAAAAGGCTCATAATGGATTTCTCTTGCAGTGGTTTGCTAAAAGGAGCAATCAGCTGCAAAGCAAGTACAAAGCTCTGCTCCAAGCTCTGGTGCCTCGGTGCAGAACAGGGGAAGGGATGTGCATGACACAGGAGGACTCATTTCATACTGCTAATACAAAGCAGAGCATTGATAACGGATGCAGGGGCAGGATCTTCAGGTTGAAACCCACCCACAGGACCGGCGAGCGCACCAGTGTGGAGTCACTGGGCTCTTTCTGCAGACTTGGAGTGACATGCTGTGAAGTGACAGCTTTGCACAGCAGAGTCCTGGGTGGCTGCTACACACCCTCTATGCTCACTGCACCTGTGAACAGGCTTTGTTGCAGACTGCATGTCATGTTTGATTACTTCATTATTGTGGTTGCCACTGGTGTGAATGAATATCCACACCCAGTTTCTTCCTGAGATCTTCTGATAAGATACACTCCTGCAAGTTACTTCTTTAATGAAGGTTTGTGGGAAAGTCTGCAGGCATCCCTGAACAAAACTAATTCACACTGAATGCAAGACGTGCAGGTCTTTACACCTGCACTCCAACCTCTTTAACTGTGTCTACAGCAATTGGATATTTATTTTCCAGCAAGTCCCTTGCAGCCTTCAGAGAGATCGATGAGGCTAAACAACTGCAGAAGCAGCACATAAGGTCAATGCAGAAACTCCACTCTTCCCCAGCATGAGACAGTAGGGTATAAGTGATTTATAGACTGGAGTCAGAGGTGACTGCAGTCCTCAGGACTAATTACACAATTTCATTACCCTGTCACTTGTTCCATGTTTGTCACAGATCTGGCAAAATACACTATGGGTTCTCAAAAACTAAATAAATAAATAAATAAAAATCAACAAACAAAAACCACCACCAACAAAAAAAACATACCCTTACTCACTGCCATGGAGTAAGGGAATTAAAATCTTGGATTAAGATCTGCTAGCTGCAAAGTTATGGGCAATGACTGTTAAATGTGAACAGCAGGGAGCGAGTGAGAAATACTCTTCTTTGGTTCATCTCTGACGCTTGTGGGAAAGCTTGTTTTGTGCTCAACATAGCAGACCAGCCTTGCTCCTGAAGCTATCATCTAGCTCCACATCTTATTACCAGCTCAGATCATTACGTCTCTCCCTTTAGGAAATGAAACCATAGAGTGACGTCGAATCTTGTCCAACCTCTTACCCTTCTTCAACTTCAGTAGGGCTACCACTGCCTTAAAAAAGTGTAAGTCACAATGGCCAGTCCCTGCCTGTTCCTGGGGACAAATGTGTTCCCCCTTCAGAAAACAGAATCGTTTTGATTACTTTTCTCCCTGTGCTTGTGCAAAAGGGCGTCCCTTCCATCCCTGTGAGGCATTGCTCTTCCACTGTGTTTCTAGGAGCACTTAAATCCATCGTCACCACCACAGCGAGACAGTCTGCCCCTGGACTGATCTCACCCGCTCCCACACAGCATTTCCTCTCCACGTTTTATGCAGAGAGCTTGGAAGCAGTGTGAGGCTTTAGGGCTCTGCAGCCAGTTTTTTGGGTGGAGCAGCTGATGAGCTCATTGGGGCTGCACTGGCCCCAGTGGGGTATGGTGTTCCCGCTTGGAGGGAACAGGTGAGACACTTTAACCTTTGTGCACATTTAGAGCCAGACGAGTGCTCAGCCGCTTTGGAAACCATGCGTAATTAAACTAATTGTTCTGTTCAAAAATAGCAAGTGCTGTAACATCTACAGAAGTAATTAGAATTGCCATACCATTACTATTAAGAAGTAATACTCTATCCCTTATATAGTCATTAATCTGATAATTACCTACTTTAAAAGAAATCAAATATCAGGGTTTTTTTTGATCTCCTCAGATATGAAAAGTCCAGAATCAGGGCTACAAGCCCCAGAGAGGTCTTTTTTTAGTGGGGCTTTTGGAGGACACCAGTCTTTTGAAGGGGTGAGGTTTCCTTTCCTTTCCCTGCACCAAAATCTCCCTTGTTCCTTCTATATACAGATATAAGATATTCATATCCACATGTACCTATATATACATCTCTTTCTATATATCTATATCCATATCTGTATCTATGTGTATATCTATGCATGAGTGTGTAACCAGGGCTCTCAAGGAAGCCGCTAGGTTCCTAGGGGTAAAGAACTTGTTTCTGCTCACCCTGAGTTGCTCCCCCATTATGGACAGTCAATGGTAGGTCTGCAGAGTCACCACTTCAACCTCCCAGTTAATTCCTCCAGTTTGGGTATTAAAAACACTCTGGGCCTACAATTTTTGGAGGATTCTTAGTTTTCATTATAATTTTTGAAAAGTGACCAAGTTGTCTTACTCAAAGGACCAAAGAACAACCCAATATTCTAAAACTTGGATGAACAGCACAAGAAAATGAGGATGGGAAAAAATTTGCTCAAAATGGAGGTGGGTGGAGTGTTAATAACCAGCCAATGTTCTTCAGATGAAATCAGCAAATGCAGGTGTGCCTTAATTTTAAAATGTTATACCCAGGTGACTGATTATATTGGTCTTGGAAAGCTCTCAGGCGAGTGGGTTTACATAAAATGAAACTAATGACGCTGTTCAAGAAAAGACTCAAAGATTAACTCATGGCTCTGTTGTCTGAGGTGCATCATACTGGCAAATGGATGCAGAAGAGAGAGAATGCATGATAAGTGTTGACAAAAAGATTTTCTTAGCATAACCTTGCTGCCTACACCACATTCATGTCTCCATACAAAAACAAAACAAAAAAACCTGACTTTAGGTATTGTGATTTTGGAGGCAGCAGTAAGTCTTTTTGACCGGTGAAAAAGGGATGAACTTTCTTTTTCCTTTAGAAACAGAGGTTTAACAAACCGTCAACAGATATCTTTTTGGAGCACATACTCTGTTTAAAAAAATAATAAATATCTGTTCTTTGTTGTCATCGTGTATTATCACACACTGAAAGGCTAGCTCTGGCATGCTTTTGTGAAGCTGTTCACCTTCATGTAAGCTTTATGGACTTATTGGAAACAATAGAGCTTCATTTTACGAGGACTGTGCTTTTTCGGAGGTATTTCTCCCCCAGAAAATACTGCTTCTATTGTTTTTGTTTTCCATTTTTTTGTTTGCTTGTTTTTGTTTTTTCTCCTTTTCTCCTCCTTCTGCAGTCATCCCCTCACAGCTTTGTTGAATTGGGGTTTTCACAGTGCCTAAAAATTCAACTCCAAACTCTGCAATGCAGAAAAATAATCAAAAAAATCCTCAAGATCTGCACTGCCTCTTCTGTTCTCTGCAGTCAAGACCTTGCACTGAGAACACGCTTACCCCTGAAGTGCAAACTTAGATTTCTACCTCCCCCCATTCTTTTTGCTACAGTATTAATGAAGATTAACTTAGATCCTTTAAACTGAAAACAAATGTTTTCCACAGTTTGGTTATGACCATGTAAAGCTGAGTCCACCCCCTGTGGCCCTCTGTTGGATCCAGAAGTGGTGGAGAGGGTGAGGCTTGTGAAGGGACAGGCCTTGGGGAGTAGGTCATGTTGTTTTTCAGAGTAGAGCTGGATGCAGCTGCAGCTTAAAAAAAACAGAACAGAAAAGCCCCAGTGGTTTGCACAAGACTTCCACCCAAGGTGCAGGAATTCTCACAAGACCGTCTGGGTTTTCTGTTGTTTGGTACTTTTTTTTTTTTTTTTCACCATGGATTTCTAGCTCTTAAATTGCTAATTTTAATATGACCTAAAATTCAGGCTGAAGCTGTTTACAAAAGAAAAACAGCTTAATAATTCAAATCTAGCCAAAGCCGTTAGCAACTGAAAACTGTTTCTCTGGAGTCTCCTTGATACAGCCTATGTGAAATGAGTTCATCATCTTCATCCAGCCCTTAAATTCTGGCACAACTGAAATCAGTCTAATTTGGAAAACATTGCAGGCAAGAATATAGTATTGCCTACCCCAGAGAAAGGTCTTCACTGGAGAATAGGTCAGAAAAGAGTAATTCACATCATCCAGAGAAAAAGACAAAAGCTTCAAGAGCTTGCCTTGTTTTGCCCAGCAAAGTGAAAGTTGAAAGGGGAAGACTGTGCCCTGTACTGGGCTGGGAAAGACCAGCAAGTAAGGACCAAATAGCAAAAGAACAGGTCAGCGTCTACTGTTGGTCATAAATTTAGGAGGGAAATGAGAGAGAGGCTGATGATCACCACAGTAGCAGAACAGCCATGTAGAAATGAAAAATCTTAAGTAGTTTTAAGGCAGTGCTAGATCTATTCCTGGCGGAGAGTCTATGATGCATCTCCAGAGCAAGCTGCATTCCCAGTGCAGCAGGTATGATTAGTTGGAAGTCACTCTCATCCTTACTTTGGAAGTTGTCACAAATTAACCCTTATCATCTGCTATAAAATAGATAAAACCCAGATCCCACTGTTTTGCCTGCAGGATATCCTTACAGACAGTACTTTTTCCACTCTGATCATAGGGGCTGACTACTGGTGGATTAGAGGGGAATGGACCACAGAAAGTAGCCAGTCTCACAGGGTCTTCCAAACTAGAACCTCCTAGTGCCACCATCATAAACAGAGTGCTGGCTAAGAGGGACCTTTGCTTTGACCCTCTGCATCACTTCTTACTTTCTTTCACGTTCATAATTGCTTTCTCACCCAATGAAGTGAATCCTGAAACTCAGTTTTGTGATCATGTTTGTAGAGCAGTATCAGGAAGACAGACATCAGATTCTCCGAGTACCCTGCAACTTTTCTAAAGTGATGGCCACACTTCAGCATAAGAACCTAGATGAGGAAATATCATGAGAATGAAGATGCTGAATCCCAAAAATACAGTGGCACACAAGCAATGAAGACAGTGGGAAACGAGCTAAATCACAGGTAGACACACTTATGTGAGAGGTCAGAGGGATTACTGAGGATAATGAGGCCTTTGAAAAGGGTAAGAGATGCAAGCCTGTTTTCAACAGGGTTATTCAAGGAAGAAGGAATAGCCTAGGAATGTCTGGAGGCCCTTCCAGATCTATTTTTTACGACTCAGTGATTTCTATGACTGTGGTTTGAAAGAGTAGCTGATGTCAGACAAGTCAGACTGCAGGGGAGCAAAGGATTTGGATACCAATCATACTACTCCCAGGAATAGAAGGCAAAGCACAGTCATGCTCAGACAGTGGGGTCTGTGGCTGCCGAGGTGTCTGTGCAGATGAGGACAAACAGACTAAATTAGGTTTGACTGGAACAAAGAGAAGCAGTACAAGGGGTGGGAAGGGAAAGAAATGTCAAGGATAGAAATGCTGGCAGAAGACTATTAGGAATCACCATTGTCTCTGGACAAAGATGTGGGGTGACTAGTCATGGCATACAACAATACATGGATTGGAGCACTTGAGTCCAGTGAGCACGGTAACTCACCCTGCTGTTCCCATGACCCATAAACACCGAGCTGGTGAATGTGACAGACAGGAACAAGAGGGGGATGCTGCAGTCACTGCTGTGTCTCAGTTCAGGTAGAAACATGTTTGCAAAGGGTGCAGCGCAGTCACGAACTCAGAAGCGTGTTTGCACCCGCAGTCATTTATTCATCATCAACGGCGTGTTGCAAACAATCATAGGAATGCCAGTTACTTGCCAAGGCAGAAAGATTTCTCACGTCTGTCACTTGAGCTGGGCACAGCAATAGCTGTACCAGATTCCAGCTGTGTGCTCCATATAGCTTAGTATTTATGAGCTTTGCATTGTGGAAACATTTGTTGTGGCCCCATTCATCCAGGCACAGCAGCAGCATGCCAGTCCCTGGGACTGCTCACACTGGTTTGGCACTGGACTGACTGGTGGCAAACAAAGCCTTGCTGCCTCCATCACAACGTGACACCTAAAGATGAGCACAGGCACTGAAAAGGGTTAATTGGCATTTGTGCTAAAGACACCCAAGAAGCGGTGGTACAATCCACGATGCAGAGTTGTCATCTAAATGCACTCATGCAGTTAATAGGAAACCCTACAACCAGCTCCTCCTGCTGTGCTCTTTGTTACTCATTTGTAGCACAGCAGCACTTTGCCAGCTGCAGCAAAAGCCCAAGATTTCACTGTGCTAGGTGACGTGCAAACACAGAGTGAAGAAGATGGCTCCTGTCCACAAATGCTTAGCATCTAACTGCCTGGTGAAGTGTCACCATCCATACATAGCCATTCGCTGAGCAATCCATCTGTCATCCCAACAGTCTGCTAGGCAACATGACCATCAGCTTCGCAGCGCCCAAGTGCTTGCAGAGTTAATGACAATATCCAGCCAACCTCTCTCTCACGAGCACTGCTCTCTGCCAAGCCTGTGTGGCTCCAACTTAACAAGTTTGCTGTACACTCATATTTTCATATAACTTTGTGTATTAAAGTTGATACCTGGTTGAAGCATCCACTACAAATATTTTGCAGAACAAGCCGTACAAGCAGTCACTGTGTTTTCAGCTGCTAAAGACTGACTAACAAACTCGTATTATTCAGCACCCCTCAGACAGAGTGGAAGTCTCTGTTTGGTTTGGAAGAGTTGAGCAGTATGGTATGAAAACTGTATCCATGCTACAAGGCTTCTGATCATTCTGCAGTTCTCATTTTCTTCTCCCAAATCTCCACTTGATTCTCTGCTCTCCCTCATCATCCAGAGGGTCCCATATTTCCTTCCTTTTCTCTTTAAGGACTTCTGTCAGAAGTGCCTAAGGCACAAAGGTAAATCCCAAGGAAAGGTAAATCCCAAGCAGGAGCACGGGTGGTGTTTCAAGATCTCCCTGGAGGAGCCAGCCCCAACAGGAGGAGCCAGGAGCCACAGCTGGGTTCCTGCCTGCAGGGATAAACAGGCAGCCTGAGAAAAGGTGCTCCAGGGGATCTGCTAAAAGTCATGAGACGTTAATCTGGGGAAGGGGGAAGGAGAAGAAGAAGGACTGAAAGGATCATGGTATGGCTTCAAAGGCTTCATTAGCATAGATGCAGAGCTTAGCTCACTTTGTCACGCTGGCTTTCCCCATCATGACCTTGAGCTTCACTGGTGCAACAGCAATAGTTTAAGGAGAGAAGAAAGAGGGGCTGGGCAGGGAGGTACCCTTCCAAGTAGGAAGGCAGGAACTGCAGGAAAAGCATGAGAGCAAGTTCCCACTGAAGGCACAAGCACACTGCAAAAGAAAGGATGCAGCAAAGCGTGTATGAATACGTATTGTGTGAGATAAAGAACAGGGAACTGGAAAGTACATCTAGCCAGGGCCACAGGAAAATCCACCAAGGGGTACTTCCCCACCCAACCCCACCCATCTGCAGGCCAGGACAGCTTTGACAGTGCCTGCATTTTTTTCTTACCCTGGACAGATTTCTAATTGTGTAGCAACCATACTATATCAAAAGCGGCGCTAGTAAATTAATTAGAATTAATTGCACTCAACACTGCTGTAGCAGAAAATATGGGTTCAGCAGGGGGAGGCAGCACTCTGGGGTTTGTATGGAGGACTTTGACCCTCCACCCATTCAATTCAGGAATAGCTCCTGCCACCCTTATTAACGCTGAATAATGCTTTCCTGCGAGAGTGGTCCCATTGCAGCCAGCAGTGCTAAGACGCAACACTTACCCCAAGCACTGCAAAAGCTGGCCAATAAGGATGATATTCTTTGTTAATGCAAACGCCAAAAAATCTCCTCTGAAGTGAGTGGTGCTATACCCCTGTGGTTTTATATAATGACGCCAGACTGCTGTTTAAAACCCTAACTTGCCTCAGAGCTGTTTTGGCCATTCATCCCTGGAATAGGGATCTGGACATTTCCTGGACAATGTAGCCCAGAGGCAGAGGCTGGCCCCCGAAGCTGCATTTGATGAAGCAGTGAAACAGCCAAGTAGAACATACCAAAATCTGTGCAATAAAAATCTTCCATCTCGTCTTTTTTCTCATGCTGAAAGCTATGCAATTATCCTTTTTAATAGTTCCCCATACTTTCAATAAAAATAACCATTACAAAAATTAGCAAAGCGGAAGAAATGCTTTGGAAAACACATTAATTGATATTCAGAAGTCAATTTTCATAGTTTATTATTAAACTTGGTATGAAAAAATTATCTCCTGTGGTCAGTCAGGGGGATTAGTATGTTTTCACATTATTTTTCCCTTTTCAAAAGACAGAGTTTTGAGCTTGGATTCCATGTAGTACTCCAGATAATTGTTGGACTGGGTAGCCATTCCAGCCAGTAAACATGCATAAATTGTAATTGATATTTTATAATTAAAGTCCAACCTGAGAAGGAATAATAATAATTAGTGAGGAAAGCACATAGTAAGATAAGGAACAACAATATAGCCAAGAGATTTCCTTTAGGTAAAGGAAGCAAATCACCCTGGAGCTTTGTTAAAGCAAAATCAGTTTCTTGCTTTTTGGGAGCGTTTTTTTTTTTTTTCATTTGAAGTACACTTCAGACTCCAATAGCCACTAAAGGGATGATGCATTTGTTTGAGGCAGAGTTAATAGTCTCATTTACATTGCTTTATTCCCAGATGTCCCAAATAGGAGCTGTTCATCCTCACTGCTAAGTGTTGGGCAAATACAAAACAGGAGAGAGCATCTGCTCCTATGGGCTTCCTAGACAATGTGATGTCTCCAAACACAGAGCAGCCAGGAAGTGCTAATAAGAATTTTTCAACTTCCACCTCTATAGGTTTCACCTTTAGTTCATTCACAATAACTTTCTGATATGCAGTGTGACAAAGGGAAAATATGACTGAAGAAGTCTCTCAAGAACGCTTCTCAGAAATGTCCCCCCTTCATTCTTCCCTTCTTTCATTTTTAATCAAAGTCATGCAGAATGGTAACAAAGAAATTAAAAAATGGAGGAGAATGTAATATAAGAAAAAGATTTTATTAAAGCATTTTTGAAAAGTGTTTCTTAGTTCCAATTTTCTGGAGGCTGTTTTCTAGTACCCTGTAACTCTGTTTAGGAAACCCTTCCTAACAGGTTTCTTTCCGTCACTTGAGGTTCAAGGTCCAAATAGATTTTGTTCTTTTGATTGAGGAAATTCTATGCTTCTCCAATGCTCAGTTCCTTGGGCTAACCAACAGTCCAATGCAAATCCAATCCACTTCAGCAATTACTTCCTTTAATTTATCAAAGTTTGCCTTTTAGAAATATCAGTAATTCATTTAGAAAGGTACTTAGACGTTTTTGTAACCTATCCAGTTACAGAGACTGGTTAAACATAATGAAATCATGAGCAATATTACAGTAATAATAACATTAGTATTATCTGGGAGCAACGTAGGATTATGAGTCACATGCAATCTAAGACCAAACTGAAGAAGCTGTAGTCATCCCGTTGCACTGTACTATATTACTAAAATATCTGACAGTATTTCTAATAATAGAGAAATTGCTGTTCATTTCTATGTGTAAGTATTCACCAGAGACCTGTAGCATGATTCTGCTAAAAACTCTTCAGCTGTCCTTCTCTGAACTGAGTTTGACTTAAACATTTTTTCCATATTTTCTCTTCAAAATTTTAAGTCGTATTTCTTGCATTATTACAGTGCTTCCTCATGACATTTTTCTTCATTTCTACTGTTCCTCAGCAATGTATACTTTTCAAGGTCTGTGTTACAATTTGTATGACAAGTAGGACATGTTTTTATCATCTTCACACTGCCTAGTTTCATAATCTACAGTTTTAGGCCTTTCTATTAGTTTCTGGAGCAGTTTCTTGGTGTTCTGCCCACCAGCACTATCTTCTACATTAACTTAGGCTACAGACCCCCTATCTCTTTTGACAAAGTCCTCAGTCACATGTACCTGCTTCTTCAAGGTGCTGCATTTCACAGGTTCATCCTACTCTGCTTCTTCTGATTTCTGCCCACGGGTCACACAGATCTTTAATTAGTTTTTAATTTAGCTAGGCACATGAGCAGTTAGAGTTTTCCTATTCAATGTCCATACAGGCATGTATAGACAATGAGGGTGGGATTTCACAACCGCATTCACAATCAGTTGCCTGTATATGACCTAGTCTTGCAACCTCCTGTTACATCCAGTGGCAATTAAGTCACAGTAAGCACCAGAGCCTAGGGAATGGTTCAGTTCATCCTAAACTAGCCATCTAAATATTTATTCAGTTCATTCTGTATAGACATCCAGCACCATTTTAGATGCTCTGTGTTACATAGTGTAGCACCCAGTGTCCCAGAAGGGTGCATGTCTCCCGTAGGTCCTGTGCCACATCAACCCAACATCTTGTGTTCCAGTGGGCTGGATGACTATGTTTAATCAGCTGAAAGTGTCTGACACACCCTCAGTGTCTGGTCAGCTGATTCACCTTCCAGTATCACTGTCTGTAAGGGGATATGAGACCATCAGAGGTGGGAGGGTTGTCTGTGGGAAGCCAAGACTTCTTCCATAAGTTTTAATTTATTTCTTTACTTGTTTTCTCAGTACTGGAATCAGTGAATGGAGGTTTATGTTAATTGGCAATAAATTAAAGTGATTGAAATTGTCTCATTCAAAACTATTTTTTTCCTCACAACAGCTGGGTTCCTCTAAAACTTTGAGAGTTTAGACTAACTGAAGTAATTTTGATAGCTCGGAAGTTTTGTCTTACTCTTCACCTCCTTCTTTCTTATATTTTTATTTATTCTTTTTAGTAATACTAAAAAAGGCTCTTATAGTACCTCACATCATTAAATACACAGAAAAATCCCAACAGCATGAAAGTGACTATTTCTAAAGGAAGTCAGCCTCCTGTAGCAGAGCCAAAGGGGCACCTTGCACACAAATGTGATTACACGAGGGCAACAGCCAACTTCTCCAGCTTTTAAAGGAGGGCCACAGATAGCTTTTTCCAAACACATGGCACCAGTCAGCAAACAATAAGCCATCCAGAGGAAGCAAGAGCTTTGTGTGACCCATCTGTATTTTAGGAGTGGATATGTATTTCTGGGTGACTTTCCATGTGTTTGAGGCAGAGAGAAAGCAGAACACTTCTTGTAATATCAGGTGGAAGCTGTCTGGGTGACCTCCACCATCACAATCACACTGGTTAGCACTCTGACACCGCCCACCAGGGAGGTCTGTCT
This sequence comes from Cygnus olor, assembly GCF_009769625.2. NCBI lineage: Eukaryota > Metazoa > Chordata > Aves > Anseriformes > Anatidae > Cygnus > Cygnus olor. The sequence goes on along the minus strand of NC_049171.1, from coordinate 79,045,810 downwards.
CATGTTCTCCCATGTCAGCTGAGGTATCTGCTGCACCCCCATCGCTTTGGTCCCCTGGGGCAGTCACTCCAGGCCCCTTGGCAGCCATAGTCAGTCACCTCCATCAGCTGTGAAGAAACAAATAAACTATGCAAAATAAACAGACCATGCACCAACATCTCTGTGTGCAAAGAAATATACTGTACAAAACTAAAAAGATGATTTAATATGAAAGTGGTTCTTAAGAATGTGTTTTGTGCCCAAGTTGAACTTTATCAAGAAAGTTTTGCAGATGCATGTTAATTTGTATGCAACCCCATCTGCCTTCATTTAATTTTTGCTTTAAAAAAAGTGCAATCATCTAATTAGAGAGAAGAAATAATGCTAGGTGACCACTGTGTAATGAAAATAATAAGTAATTTATGGTCTAATGAAAGAATTCCAAAAATACCACTGACTGAAATAAACAAATCTGAACTGCTTAGAATATTTGGAAATAATGAAAGTTGTTTTAGATGTAAGTTCTGCACTGAAGTATTGATGAGAAAGCTGACTTTACCTGATAGCTCATTTGCAGTGAATAATTTCACTGCCTCTACTAATTGAACACTTCTACACAGTCAACAAGTTTCATTAGATAGAAAAAAAGGCAAAGTGATGCAAAAGTATGTTCATCCAAATACCAGCTAAAGAAAAACGTTAAGATCCTAAGATGTCCTTGAAAAAATGAAAGGCATATTCAAAGTAACATGCTAGTACATGTCTAATATCAGAAAGGAAGGAAACACGACTATGTGAATTGATGGGGACTTCAAAATTGAAGAAGCTCAGCCAAAAGTCAACATATATTTCTGATGCCAGCTGAGGGGCAAGACCTATTTTGTAAACACGGACATCAGCACACCAAATCTGTATGAAGAGAAACCGGGCTTTTACTGAGACAGTGAGGGCTATACCTTTGAAATACCTAGGCACCCAATTACCACTGAACACCACTGAGGTCACTGTAAGAAGTAACTGGCAGAAGTATAAACTCCCTAGAGCCAAATTTTAATCTGATTACAATTGAATTTTGAGAGACTGGATAATAAACTCCCTAGAGCCAAATTTTAATCTGATTACAATTGAATTTTGAGAGACTGGGTACCTAATTCCCTATAAAAATGGCCCTAAAGCTTTAATCCTGCTCTCAACTACAACATTTTAAACTGACTTCAGAGTAGCTATTTTGGCTTTAAATTAGTGCAAGTGCGATTAACATCAGAGCCAGAGGCAGTTCACACTCTGTGCAGGTCTCAACAGCAGAAAGACAGGGACTGCGGCACAGTGCAGCTATGAGAGAATGTAAGAAGCTTGGATTTTTCATGGATTTTCATCCTACGTCTTAAACTACAAGTTATTTTGAATGTATGCTCCATCACACTTGCTCACCAACATAAATAAAATATTACTAACCATCCAGAGCATATGACTTAATTTTGCACTCTGCTCTCTCTCACTCTCTCTCTTTTTTTTTTTGATAACAACTTTAATTACTTGATAGTATGATCTAATCAATGTTTCCTTAAATTATCTATAGAAATTACTGGTTGGCACTTTAAAAGGAGAGGAAAGCCACTGAAAGAAGTAAACAAAGGTGAATGTAACAGTGTTTGCGTAGAAGCCAAAGGACAAAGAAGTTGTAGGCGTGTGAAGAATGCCATGGTATATCGAGGGCTCACATGGGAATTAATCAAGTAACAGAAAGTCTATAAGATGCTATTGAATCTATCTTCCCAGTTCATGGTGGGATCAATTATTTCTCTGTGCTCTCTGCTAGGTGTTCCTCTCATCTGCTCTTCAAAACATCCTCCATGGCAAGTATTCCAGAGGTGCTTTCTTTTTCACAGTATATTTCCATTTGCCTATGGCATTTGTCACACAATTCCTCGGAGATTTTCTAACCGCATAATAAGGTTCACTTAAATGTTTAGTTAGCAATATACTTGATACCTTATATGCTGACTGAATCACGCGTCTCTACAGAGCTAGAAAATTACAATAAACCATCCCTCGTTTTCCATTTAGATTCATCTGAAATAAGTGGCTTAATTCAGAGCTGGAAAACCACATAGATTAATGAGATTGTCTTTACTAGATTATCTGCCTCGAAAATTGTCCTTTAAGTTGATCGTGTTATTTTAGAAGTGAGGTTCTTTCCTAAGTATAGAGGATTGCAGTCTCTCATATACTCCATCTACCTGAAGTAGGGCTCCAGACTACCCAAGTGAAAGCAATGGGAACCTCCTGAGGTGACGCAGCCTGTCTGAAATTTGAAGCAGCAGGGTGACTGCCATCTGTGGGCTACGCAGGAGGGCTGGCATCCCGGCAGAGCTCAGGCAGAGTGGTGCCACCAAACACATGCACCCCCTGCCACTGGAAATGCCTCAGACACCCTGCCAGGCCTGCAGCACTGCCACAGAGGATGCAGGTCTCCCAGGGGCTCTTCAGTATCATGTCTGTCTGGTCATGGAGGATGTCTCAGGTACCACAGAACATTTCAGAGGACACCAGAAATCTATGCCAAGGTCAGCTGCTGGTAGCAAAATGCACTGAATCTTGCAGGGCATCTTTTGGCCATGCATTATGTTGGCTATTTTCCTTTCTTTCTAAAACTGTGGCTATCCCCTTCATCTGATGCTGACCACAAATTTAGAATGGCAATTTTCTTAGATGAAAATAACCCATCACCCTTCTGCATTTATTGGCAGCATTTTTCTCCAGAGCTTTTTCTTGGTGCAGAGCTGAGGCTCTGCAGAAGAATTGAGACCCTCTTTGCTCCCTGACTCACCAATTCCAGCAGGGTTTGGGTCAGGCATTAATTTTGCTTCTCCTCCTTAATCTTCATGCCCATTACCAGGCAGGGTGACTTGATTGCTGTGTGCCTATTTAATACATGGTTGCTGCATTTAATACGTGGCTCCCTGCTTTGCTTTTATTGTAACATGTGCCTGCAGAAGCCACACATGTTCTGGGAAGAATCATGTACCAAATGACTACTTCCTTGAGGCAGAAAAACAATCTGAAAAGACTTTAACTGAGAAAAAGCCACTAACAAAAAAAAATATTGATTGCACCCGTCTTTCTCACTTGACTCACCAACATCCATCTCTGGGTTTTATGTTTGTAGAAGCCATTGAGTTCGACAGATGTACTCCAATGTGAAGTGAGAGCAACACACTGAGGAATCAGGCCCTTGATTTATCAGTTACTCTGACTAAATCTCACTGTCTGGGATTTCCCTACCTTCTGCACGTCTCATTAAATGGGAATTTTTCTGTCATATTGATGTTGTAGGAGTAGTCTTTACCTCATTAATTGGTTAAGTTAGTATATTGACAATTTTCCCAGAGGCACTGGTAAAATATGGTGTATATAGTGTACATCAAAAAGTTTGCATTGTATAGATAAAGAGGTCATTACTATTTTCCCTGTTACTTTTCCCATATGTTTCGTATTTTATTTCTCAACGTTGTGTTCTTCCTTGTTTTCTATAGAGATATTTTTGCTAGTAGTAATATAAGGGTAATTTAGGAAGCTATTGGAAGAATTTGGGAACATTTAGCTGAAACAGGAAAGTGTTGTCCCCAAACAACTATAGAAACAGACAAAATGTCATTTGTACACGCGTTTTCTATTATATAAAATTGCACACATCATATCCTTACAATTGAAGAAAACACAGTATGAAAAATGAGTCTATGATGGATAACAGAGCTTTTTATCTGTGCCTCTGACTAAGTGCACTTAGCAACCCTATTGTATGATCCCAAAGCAGCTGGAAGTCTTCTGAAGTTCTTGGACAAGGAAAAAATGTCATTCTGATATCATTCTGTCATGCAATTATACCACTATAAGCACACTTGCTAATAACAAAACAGAACAGAACAGATAAGCTAAGCACCAGTGAAATATAATGGATATTTAGGTTTGAAAAAACAGTAAGGGGAAAATGCTGTAGTTTCAGTGATAAAACAAACTACTTCAGATTGAATCTTCCTTTCTTTCCAATGACCTTCAACTTCCTCTTTACTGCACCTCCTAAGGTAATGAGTATGTCAAAGAAACACGAAGATAACTCCTATTTTCCCAAGAACTTATTTTGTCTATTAATTGAGATTCATTTATTTAAGCTCATAGGTTATTTCTGGGAAAGACTTCTCAGCTAACTAATTCTGCATAGCAGTTAGCCGGCCAAGCCTGAAAGACAGTGGTTCATGAAGGCAGCCTCTGTCCAGCCCACCAGCTCTTGGAAATCTTCTGGGACACACATCAGTCCCCACACATGGTTTAGAGCTAATGTCTGTTACAGATTCACACCAGGTAGCTATCACCTCTGAAACCGCTCTCTCTTACCTCCATACACCATAAAGGAAGTGACCTTTTCTGCACAAGAAGAAAACTTTCTGCCTGGTTTCTTGCTGTACACAGAAATGTTTCTTCCATTTACCTAGGGAAAAAAAAAAAAAAAAAAAAGTGCACCTTGTGTTCATTCCATATGTGCAATAAGCCTTCTTAAGTGTATATAGTTCATCTAGCCTCTCTTCAGGCATCAGTCTCTTTCATCCTGCTGAGGAATGAAGGTTACAAAGTCATTTTTAAGAAGGGCATAATAATGTGAACCTGAATAATCTACTGCCTTATGACTCCAAAATCCACAATCAGGGTACTTGATATTCACTCAGAAAAGAAGCAGCCTTACGATCCCAGCTTGTTTAACTGACACCATCTGCATTTTTTAGCCTCTTTCTCTTGCTGACACCAACAGGTTTTCACCTTCTGGTTCGTGAACATGTTGCCAGAATAATCTCCATCCCTGGCTGGAACTCAGCTGCCTTCTTCCTCCCTTTGCCATGCCTCAGGCAAAGCTTTCCCAGGAGCAGGACTGGAAGACAGGAGTCCCTTCCGCATCCTGGAGTGGGTGTGAACATCCCTGGCACTGCTGTGCCACACACCCTTGTGTCTGGGGAGCAAAGCAGAGGGATGGCTGAAGCAGGGAGGTGGATCTTCAGACTGCACATAAGCTCCTACCTGCAACCCTACAACTGGTTGGGCACCTCCCAGGCTGAAGATCCTCAATCAGGAGAGAATTGGGAAACTTGGATCTTTATACAATGGGGCTTTTAAAAGTCTGGGGAGAGGGAACAGTGTTAATCCCGAAACTTAAGCCTTGCACCAGCATTTTTTACTGCTCCCATCGCAAAAGTTTACATTCCATGCACAAGAGACAAAATATTATTTTTTCATCCAATTTGGGCACATCTGTGAACATCATATTTCACTAATAAGAACCAGGCAAAAGGAAAACTGATTATTTCACACAGTACTGCCTCGGTGTACCATCTCTCTCTGTATCAGTTATCTGAACCTGTCTTCTGTTATCTCACGAGCTGTTGCTGATTACATCTAATACGTTATCTTTTAAACCCAGCATGAAACTAATTACTGCCACCCATATCTCCAGGCACCTTGGCTGCAACTCTGATTATTCCTAGCTTTATATCAAGAAACCCCACCGACCCCTTATTGTATGAGTTCTTCGTCTATAGATTTTCTCTGCGCTGTGCCTGTACTTCGGGCACCCTTTACACGTGGAAATGCAGTCAAGGGCAGCTGTTTGCCCTAAGCACAAGCCTCCATTTCCTGCTTTCCCAAAATGCTTTTTAATGCCAGTGACTTCAGCAGATTACCAGAGGATGAATCTCATGTCAGTAAGGGAAGGGCCTTTTTTGCCTTTTTTTGAAGACTCAGTTTTTCTGCCATCGAGAAGACTTTGATATCCCGTTTTGGTGTACCATACTTTATTATTTTTTCAGCATCCATGCATGAAACTCCCTGAGTGCAAAGTGAGCCTGTCTTTGCATTGCAACATCAGGCTGGCCATAATTGAGGGTGCGTTATCCCACCCTAACTGTCCCACAGAGGAGGGTCCTCCCACAGTGTGGCAGCTCCCTGGCAGCATTAGGGGCTAGGGATGCACCAGAGTTCTCTGCTTAGCTTTATAAAGTTTTGCAGGGGTTATTCTCAAAGGCTTCCTTGGAAGAGTGAAAAGATAAAATACTCTTCAAGCCAGAAAGCTTCTTTTCTTTGTCCCTCTTTTTTGTTTTGTTTTGTTTTTTGGTGATGGTGGTGGTGAATGTGGTGGTGGGTTTTTTTAAACTAGATTTGGGGTGGTCTTTAATGCTCAACTGAAAACAGGGAAAATGCAAGTTTGGATGAACTGAGACCAAATGTATTGCAAGGTGTTTTGCCTAGGTTGGCTTAGAATGCACCAGTAGGAATATTTTCACATTTGTGGGGTGCAATGTACTTCATCCTACATCATTTAAGTCCCTGTCTAATTATTTTTTATTTTTTTTAAGACCTCATGAAGAATAGGAGAGGTACAGGAAGATGGATGAAAGGTGAACAGTGCATCTCTTTTGAAAAGAGTAGGAACAGAATGATCTTGGGGATTACAGACCTGGCATTCAGTTGCTAGAGAAAACAGCAACAACCAGTCAGCAAGATAATCTGTAAGCTCCAGTAAGAAACATCTAATTTCCTGCTGCAACAGGTTTGGGCTTTGCAGGTAGAGGAGAGGCACTGGTGTCTTGCATTTCAGCCCAGTAAGGCTTCTGCAGTACATCACAGAGATTCTCATAAGCAAACTGAAATGATACAGTGTAGGAAGAGGTGGAAAAAAAAAAAAAAAAAGAGTTTGGGAAAGCTTCTATTTGGCCAAAATGGAAGGAGAAACCGAGGGGGTGGGGTGTAGAGTCTTCCCTGTTGCTATTTGGTGCAGTCATTCAATGTAGAGAGGGCACAAAACAAGGGACTGAGGAGCAGATTTATATCGCAGAACGACCTTGGGCAGATGAGGATCTTAGAAGCTAGATGCTTCTAAACACGGAGGGGTGCAGACTACAGCTCTTGAGGAGGAACTGGGTGCACAAACAGTTGGGAACCACTGACTAGGTGGGAGTACTGCAGAAATGCATATGTACATTGTTGTGAATTGCGTGTGAGAAAGCAAACACCATTCTGGGTTGCCAAAATAGAAGAGTCTCTTAAGACATTTGAAGTCTCCTCTATGCAGCACTGAAGGGCTAACCTGTAATACAGAGTCCAGTTTGTGTCAGGGGGGAGATGAGCCTGTAGTGACAGACCAGAGAACGCTCTGAAGCCATGAGCTGTGGGGAATAACTGAAGAACTGAGTTCAGTTAGCATAAGCAGCAATGTTAGAGAAAGCATGCTAAGAGTCATTGACTCTGTAGAAGACTGCTGCAAGTTGGGATGAAATAATGAATCTGGAAATGCATTAGGATTAGAACAAGAAACAATGTGTTTAAGGTGGAGGCAGACTAGAAAAAACTTTGCAGGAGTGGGAATAGTGACACTGTGGAAGAACTTCCTCTGCAAGAGAAGGTTTACCAACAAACAAACTTTTGTGGGCTTATTGTTCCTCCTTCTTTTGTCTTCTTTCCTTCATTTAATTTTCCTTTCCTTTCCCTCTCCTCCCTCCCACCTTGCAGAGGATGGCAGCTTAAGGTCTTTTCCAGCCCAGTGACAGTATACAAGCCCAGAGGTGATGAAGATAACTATTACTTTAAAGAGTGGGAGGAAGTGAGAGAGATTTGAGTGCAAGTTATGGATACATCTGACAGGTATTGTCACCCTGATGGAACTAGCAAAAGACATTTAATTTTCACTTATCAACAACAGCCTTACCCTCCAGGCAAACACACAAACCCATCTCGAAACCCATCATTTAATTGCTTCAAGCTGTCCATCAAGTGCTGCCTTTCACCTCCAAAGTCTCTGAGGGTGCCCATGCCTTGCACATGCTTTCAGGCTCCCAAATGTTACATAGAGAACTGAAGTACAGTGCCGGAGTGACTTAGGGAGACCTCTCTTCTGATGTCTCAATGAAAACAAGGCCCCTGGGTCTTCCCTATGGAAGTAGCAGGACAGAGATGAATCCCCCCAGAATTTGGCATCGGGTATGATTTAAGTTACAGGTTGGTATCAACACTGACAGGCAAAGGTCCCAAATATACTGCCCTTAGGAAATTCATGTGGAAGGAGTCTGAACAATTTTCTTCTAACAAATCCCTTCTAGCTACAAAGCACAATTCTTTGAAGGGTTGTATGGACTTCCCACCCCCTTCCCCCTTCCTTCTTTTTCATTTTATTTTCCTCCTTCCCTCTTTCCTTCCTCCCAGATGCAGCAACCTCCACTGATCTTGACTGTGAAAAGGTAACACCCAGAAGGACACATTCCCCAGCCCTTGGGCAGTCTCCATCTGGAGGACCTCAGCACTGCCACCACTCTGTGTGTCACAGGTCCCCCAGGGTCCCCCTCCCACCTCCATCCACTACAGCCGGGGAGCACAGGATCAGAGGACACACACCACACTTCTCCACACTAAGAACAAGGGGAGGTTTGGCCCATCTGAAAGTGTTTTCTTTTTGCAAACGTTCTGCTTTGTAGATGGTGATTTCCAGCTCCTTTGGGGTTGTCACCAATCCCACAGAAGAAGAGGTAACAACTTGCTTCCAGCCATTCCTTGGTGTGGCTCATTTCCAGAGGACCCTGGGAAGCTTCAGGATCACCCTGACAATAGCTGCCATGACTCCTGAACCATAGGATATTGTTTATATTTATTTTGATGAAATATTTTGTATTCTCATCCTCCTGAGTCTCAGCACAGGAAAGCTGACATGGGGGTCTTAAAGGATTGTCAGAAACAGGTTTGTTTCTTACTCTTCAGAGAAGACTTAAGCCACCTAGCTGAACTGCATTTTACACCAAATTGCAAAAAAAAAGTCAATGCAAAACTCATCAAACCATATTTAAATCTGGCTTTGATTTTTCTGTCCATTATTTCCAAGGGATGAAATCACATTTTTAGTGATCTGGGTGGAGATGGTTCTGAGGTGCATGAGCCCCAGAGATGCTCAGAAAACAAATTTTGCTTCCTGAAGTGCAGGGCGCAAGGACACTAGAGTAAATGGCCAGGGCACAAGTTCAATTCACTGATCTACTATAGGTCAAAGAGAAGCTAACTGGGTGACACTGTGCAGGATGTATCATCATCACCATTATTCATGTTTATTGTGCTAGCATCTTAAGACCAACCATGGACGGATCTTTGTAGCACAAGGTTAGCTGGCAGTTTCTGACCCATGGAAGTTACAGTTCAGTAGCCAGAAAGTTGCAAAAAGCACATAACACACACAAGCGGAAACACTCATGCATCATATTGATCTCAGAGTGCTTAATTTTATTTCTGTCTGTGCATGTAGGTTAAATAAGCGTGGATAAGATAAATGGAAATGTGAATACAGGAGAGATGAGAAAGAGCAGATGAGACAAAAGGGACAAAATACACATTTTTAAAAACTGAATTTCTCTTTGACCCAGAAACCCTGCATTTCTGCCAGGTCTAGGACGCAACCCACATGTTTGCACACACATTCTGCACCCACAGCCCCATCCACCTGGAGAGGGACTGAGGAATTTGTTGCGTGAGAGATGCAGGTTGTCTGTCAGCCATGCAGGTTTAGAAGTTGTTCTGCCTGTTTATGTCTTTCATCCAGCCACAGGAACATAGCTCTAGTTTGATCTCTGTTACTGGCAAGTATCCATCCGCCAGTCCCATCTGTTATGCTTAGCCTGCCTGACACATGCAGCAGATTGAGTCCTGAGGGCAGACTGACAAGGGGCTGGTGCACACTTGCATTTCCTACCAGTGACTGAAATGTATATACCGGCATTTTCTGCAGATGCAAAATGGGAGAGCACCCAAATGTCAGGGAGAGGTTTGACTTCAATACTTCTAATACTTCTAAATACTTCACAGACAAGATGGCAGCCCCATTTAGACCTTTTTATATTTCTGCTCCTAGTTCTACCTCCAAATCAGGTCTTGTACCATCATGCCTAGGAACTGCTAACGTATTTCCAAATTTTCTCCTATGTCATCCAGGGATGTTCAGCAAGTTTCCTCCCTTCTACTTTCTGGGTGCAAAGGATGTGATGTCAATCCACACAGGTGTTCAGCAGCTTTCGGTTTCACTGCATTTCAGCTTCCCTCTGTTTGGACAATGCTGTTTCTCATGACCCTTCCTTCCACATCAGCTACCAGTATCATCTATGGGGTGTTTTGTTTGTATAGAAGATTTATTTCTGACCTTTAAATTGCTTGTGAAGAGGTAATGCCTGTTTTTCCCGTGCTGTCTTTAAGTACTGCATAAGCAACTGTGTCTTGAAGTGCTGCAAATGACCTGAATTCACCTCGGGAGGTGAAAGCACTGCTACTACTAAGAAAGGTGACATCTAACTGCTGCAGTTGTATAAGGGAGAAATAGCGAGTAATAGAGAGCCTGAAAACACAACTGATAATAGACCAAACAAGCAGAAAGCTCATGTCTGTCGTCAGATGAGTTCTGCACAAGATACACAAAGTATTGTGTGGAGGAAATTGTGTGTGTGAAAGATGGCACTATCCAAATGTAATATCCAGTGATCTGACTCTAACTGAATAAAGGTATGGCTAGTGATTGGAGCTTCCATATACACTAAATGTATGGATATTTAGCCAATTAAAACAACATAAAGTAGGTGTATGGTAGGAGATGGCAACCAAGGAGAACACATGAGGCAATGTAGAGAAGAAAGATAAGTATGTACATAAGCGAAAGAAATCCTCACTTTGAGCATAGGTTGTTGGACAGTCAGATCCCATCTTATGTTGCCTGGTCACAAAAATATATGTGCAAAGTATACGTGTAGCTGCTTCTCACCAGTATGGAAACCTGCCTGATGTACCTGATGTACAGCTGAATTGTGCAGTTTATGAGGCCTAGTCCTGGGCTGACACCAGGGACACCATCTGCAATAGCTGGCAGTGGCAAGGATGGAGCAGCCCCAGCACAAAGTGCTGTGTGAAGGTCCTGCTGCACTGCCCGCATGTCCCTGACCCTCACGCTATGGAAAAGGCTGCCCAGAGCCCAGAGGCTATCAGAACCTCCAGCCAAAACCTTTCCAGAACCCCCAGCTTCAGAGATCCATCTGCTGCCTTCCCTGTCCTCACAGGCAAACTATAACATTCTCTTATTAAACCATCTGCAAACTGATTTCCACACTGGATCAGCACAGCAGTGTAACATACCTGCATGCAGCTTCTAGAAGGGCTGCAACTAAGTGACACCCTCAATCCATGCAGATGTTTTTCCTTCCAAAAATCAGTGTAATGCAGTTTCCCTTAAAGGATTGGGCTACCTTAAAGGTATCAGTCTGGTTATAAAGTAACAGGTATAAAATTGTATAAAAAGCAAGCAGTTTTCCTAGTAAGAATTGGAACCCAATAGCAGCTCTGAACAGCAATTACCCTCTGTGGCAGACAAGCAGGGCAATATCCCTGGGTTCCACATCAAAATTTGCACAGCTTATTTTATTAATCAGTTTTCTGCAGGTCATAGCTCTTTCCACACCTTTTCACTAGTCACACAGGGAAACATATGGCTCTTACTCATAATTGCTTTGTATTTCCAAATTCATGTATGGATCCCATTGCTACACCACTTTCAAGCTGTTGTTTATTAGAGCTGTGAGACCCAGGTGTTTCTTCCCCCTTTGTGCCAGAGGAATAACCAAAGGAGAACAAGCTATGATCCATAAGAATACCAAGAAGAAGCACCCACATTGCTTTGTCACCTCTCCTCTTTACAGATCACTGGGTTTAGTAGGTTTTCAAGACCACAGCTATTCTTATTTTTGCACCAGGGGGAAATCTCCTCTTTGCCGAGGGAAATATGTGACAGTACTGGTTCAAGATGAAATCTGTGGGGTTTAATGAGCTTTACCATGAAAGTCTGCAGTACTCCATCAAAAATGCCAATTAAGCAGTGTAGCGAGAAGGAAGAGGGAATGGACTTGTGAAAAGGGTTGTTGAGAAAAATGCAAGATGAAAAGGGTTACCTCTCTACTGGCCTTTAGTAGTTCAAACACGAGTGTCACATTTTGTCCATTCTGGTCTGGATGTACTGCAGCGAAGGAAACCCAGCTCTAATAGCTGATACATATTTTCTACAGTTTCACAAGGTATTTTGCCTCAGTTGGTCTGCTTTGTGTACAATAGCTTGTCTAATGGAGTCATTCTGTTGTCCTTTCCAACAATTTTGAAGTACAGCATGTGTTGATTATCTCAGTTGAATGAATCTGAGTTCATTTATAAGTTGCTTTGTTTTGACATATTTTTTTTCTTTGTTCCTCCCTCCTCTGTCTAAAGCACAAAAAATTGTTTGTAGAGAGAAAAACATATAAACACTGTGATTCAATACAATAAAGAACAGCTTGTTAAAAATGTGCTTTTAGTATATGTGGAACCCAAGCTTTTCCTCTTTCTGTCATGCCTTGGTACAGAAAGTTTTTTGCTGAGGTTGTTCTGGGACTTCCATTAGAAAACCTTTTCTTCTGCTTATAAAAGCCTGAAAAATTCTCCTTCTCAGTTGAAATGGTCTGTGTTTTCCTTTAAGCCAAAGGCAATATTTTTAAAAAGTCTGAATTAAACTCACACACCTATTTTTTAGGTTTATGAAAGTAATGAAACTTATCAGAAAATATTCTTTTTGCAATGGTTAGTAATGGTAGGGAAAATCTCTTTATTCCTTTCTTTTCTTTTTATCCAGCTCAAAGGAAGCTGAGAGCTCTGCTGTCTTTCCACTGAAACAGAATCAGACTCCATTCCTTCAGCTGAAAAAGTGCCTGTGCCAAATGTGGGCTGCCATTAAAGCTGACTTTAACTGGTGAAGAGTTGAAGTGACTGAACACCTACTTAGTGCATGCAGTCGTATGCATTCACTTAACATCAGCCTACATGTCTGGGGCTACTCACTGACATAAATACATCTAATGAATGTTAATTATGTGGTAGTGTTTCATTCTGGAGATCTATCGCTGCATAAGCTTCCTTAAAAGAGTAAAACTCTCTCACTATTGAGGCTGATGTGTTTGGGCCTGCTTCTAAGGTTTCGCTTGCCCAGGCAAACAAGAGAAGCAAGAATGCTCTGAATAAAAAATGCAAAGCCCACATGCTTTGAATAACAAATAAATAATGGCATACAGGTAGAGATGCAGCTGTAATGAGTAGAAGGATGAAGGCTGAGGTATTTGCCCTGAGCCACAGGGACAGAGTGTGGATGGATGTGGATGGACGGAGGTGGAAGGGCTCGGAGGCAGGGCTGCATTTGCTGCAGAGGGGGCATCACGGATCTTCTCTGGAGGTAAAGATGTGTTAAATAGTAAGATCTTGATGTGGAGGCTAGAGGTTAGGATACAGAGCACCAGGACAGGACAGGGTGCGCAGCAGATGTGTGGGAAGGGATGAATGAATACAAAAAAGAAAGGGGAATGTGAGCTAAAAATACTATGAACCACTGGTACAGAGGAAGTATTTCAGGGCCTTCTGTTCTTTCTTTTTATAGCAAAAGGGAAAAGGGGACAGACTCTGGAAATAACAGGCCACGTATTCCTGATGAGGGAATCCATTTCCAGCTGCAGCCTCGCAAAACTGTGAAAGTGCTGCTGCAGGAGCTCCTGCAGGCCAGGGTTCAGAGAGGGGCTAGACTTTTGTGCCGCAGTCAAAGTGGTTCTTTGGGAACTTCTAGCCCATTAAGGAGCAGGTGTTTTGGAAACTTTCACAGAAGAGCTGGGTGTCATGAGATTTTCATCTTAATTTGCAAACACAAGAGGCTGAGGTGCTTTATAGATACGTTTTGGAAGAACATATTTTTGGATGCTTATGTGTATATAGAACCCTCCAGCCAGGGCTTTGCTGGTCTCTGGCAGAGCCATTAGGATGAAGAACAGCTTTTGCCACTGTAGATACTCAAAGAAAGCAAACACGATCAGATTCATCAAGCTGCTCCCTCAGCACGGCATGAACTTTAGCTTCAGAGTTTCTGAGAAGAGAATTGATCAAATAGCCTCTTGAAGACAGAAGCCCTTAGGTAATTAGGAAGATGTCATTATTCAGGAACCTTTGCTTTTTAGTACCCTTTTCTGAACAGTTGGGTTTGGGTAATTATAGTCCCTCGGGGATAGGTTTCCGTGACTGACAGCTCCCAGCCAGGCGTAGGCCCCATGCTTCCAGCTGCACAGAGAAGTGAAACTGCACACAGAAGCAGGTTTTGTTTGAATTCACAGCAGCAGGACTTGTGTGTGTGTGCATCTGTGGTTTGTTTTTTAGTTTGTTTGTTGGTGTTTTCTTTTTTTTTTTTTTTCCAGGTTTATAAATCCCAGCTATAAGAGAGAGGTTATATGCACATTTCCCTTGCATCAGCACCAATACCACTCTGGAAGCCTATAAGCAATTAATGTGTTGAGATGTTTTTAACTCCTTGCTTGCTCCTCACCAAGCCAAGTGCAAAATCCATTCACCTCTCTGTACCATGAGTACAGAACATGAACAAAAGGACAGTATTTTTTTGACACGTTTAAAAAAATGTTAAAAAAGCATTGCCATAATTAGTGGATTTATGCAATTAATTTATGCAATTATGCGAGACTCCTGTATATGAGAAAACTTAAAACTTTTTAGCAGTTACATCTTTCTTAGCACAGTATGTACATTTAGGAAAAAAAAAAAAAGTACTAGTGGATGCCACTGCTCTCTGGTTTGCTACAAAGAATTTTTGTCTGGGGCAGAATGAGCTACGTTTCTTGTTCTGAATAGCTCAAGGTATTTCAGTATTTCTGGAATTTTCCACATCCTTTTTCAGTGACAGAGCTGGGAATTTCAACATAGTTTCTGTTCAGTTATTAGGTGTTCTTCTTTTTCTTATTAATTCAATCTGAATTCTGAATTTCCTAGATTCCAAATATCTTTCTGATATAAGATATTACCTGTCAGGTTACTGATGAGTACACCTAACCTCAACACCAAGGTAGGTATGGGGTTTGATTGGATTAGCAGCTGTTCATTAGACTTGCTTTTCTCATTTTAAATTAACATTTGTGGTTTTTTTATTTAAGATTTTGTAATACCAAACAAAGCACAGGGTAATTTCTTAACATAAAAAAAAGTTTTAGATGCATAGATTACAATTAATTGTGAGCTACCTCTGGAGCTATTTTGAGATTTTTGGTTTTAGGATAAACTATGTGATTAAACAGTCATCAAAGTGGGAACCAAGGACTCAGATTTATGAAAACAAAGACCAGAAATGCCTCAGAAATGAAGTCTCTGGAGATGTAGAAATTTACTCATGGAGGTGCCTTGCAGGCTCTCACTATGTATGGACATGGACCAGGATGCATCAGGCAGAGGTAACTGATCAAATGAGCTTAAATCCTGGGAAAAAAATGAGCCATATGAGTAATCTGTATTAGGTCTGGCAAAGAAACTGTCTGCAAAGGCAGTCTTTTGTTGTATAAATGCACCCTGAAGATATGCCGCATGACAGCAAGGGGATAGGGAAGGTGAGGCTGAACATTTGAAGGGAATGAGGAATTTGATCCAGAGATGAGCATTTAGGTCAAAATACTCTTTCAGAAATTAGAGTGAAAGTCTGCAGTCCAAACACAAGGCCATGTGCAAGTTGCTGTCTCTCTGATCTCCCTGCTTCGCTCATGCAGCCTTCCTGTCCCTGCACTGCAGAACATAAACTCTTACCACCCAAGGCAGTTTTGTCAGATTAGCAGCCACTGGTGCAGAGCTGTCCGACTGAGCTCACCCTCACTGTTACATACATTGTACTGCCTAGTCAAACACCTTGGTGCTCCCTGCAGCACCTCCTGACCATGTAACATAGGCATTATAGAAAGCTGTCAGTGGGCCTGGGGACTTCCATATGCTCAGAGCTCAGCTTCCTACAATTTTATTTTCTGTACACCCTTTTATCCCTTAATTTGTGTGACACCCCATGAAAGCCCAGAATTTCCCGTACTTTCTCTCCTTACTGAAGGTGTTCCCACTACATTTAAGTTCTTGTGAGCACAACACAGGGATGCATGTTTGCATTTGCTCCACTTGAATGGTAAAAGCATGTACAAGGGATGCTGGTTTGAGTCCGGGACAACAAAGGAGCAGAAATGGATGCTGCAGCAAATGATCACTAGCCCGCAGGCTCACAAACATGTGGTAGTTATTTGAACCTGATGGTTTCTTACTTTTCAAGTCCATCAAAGACTGGGATCATATTGTGATGCAGGGCTGGCCACAGTAATTTTGTATGCATACGGTGATGTGTATGATGATGGTTACTGTGGTGCTCAGAGGGCATGACTGTGGCCGTTAGAAGCACCAGAATGGTAAAAGAGATCAGGAAAGCAGCAAGCAAAGCAAGCAGAACGTACTGTGTGGGTGGAGGGTAGGTAACACATATAGCCCCTCATGGGCAGTAGCCCTTGAAACAGAGCAGTAGGTACGTGTGCAGATGCTACATTCTCCATCTGTTTACAACATCTGTATCTTCTTTAAGAGCTTTATGATATCCTCTGATGCCGTAACTCCAGTAAGATTATGAGACTGCTTTGCCTTTGTTTACCTGTTTGCCTCTCCATCTCTTTTTACTCTATTTTTTTTTCTCTAAAAAGAAACCTCCTTTCTGTTGAGAAAACATAGAAGACCTGCAAGGTTTGCAGAAGTAGCACAAAGGGAACTGTGAATACTCTAGCCAGGTGATGCTTTGCAACAGTAATTGAAGCTGTGCTGAGGCCAGGGTTTGCAGGAAAGACTGCTGCAGAGGGCTGTCCCCACTGCTGTGGGGCAGCTGAATGAGGCAAGACTGCCAAAAACTGGGTAATGGGTAGCCAGAAGAAGGAGCTGCATAACAGGAATGCTGGTATGTGACTGTCACAGGCCGTCAAGGTCCTGAGGGAAGAAGTACATGTGGAGATGTGAGATTCCTAGATCACTGTATAGCTTGGGTATTAACAGGAACAGGACTCACAGAAGTGGCCACAGGCCAGTGCAGAATGGTATCCTCCTGTGGTGGAGGAACTGTTGGCTACATAGAAACAACAAGAGGGAACCTACCAGAGAACTTCTTGGAGACTGGCCCAGAAAATTAAAGGGAACTAGATTATCCTTAAAGGTCATTGTCTGCACATTCACCATAGCTGCCAAATAATGAGTTAGATCCCAGGGCTAGCCTGCGAACAGCCTATTTTGCTCACAGAACGAATGAAGGCTCTGAGCCTGGCTTTCTCATGGCTATGTAAGACTCACATATCTGCCTGTTGTCTGTTCTAGACAACAAACGGGCTTCACACATGGTTTCTATGCAACGGCAGCAACATCAGTCCAACAAAACTTCATACTTATACTTTGCTCTGTGCAAGAAAGACCCTGAGGCTTGCCATGCAGAGAAGAAGGATTTTCCCTCCCTTTTTCTTTCTGTGACAACTGGTTGATGATAAGATCCTTGCTTGGAAAGATGTGAAGCTCCTATTTGGTAGCCACATTGCTGGGCATCTCCTGACTTTTCTTTTGGAGGGTGACTCTTCACTAGAGCTGGTGCTGGCTTGGCCCAGAAACACTTCTCAGTCTGCTCGTGCTCCTTTCTGTTCCTCCTCTTTGAGGATGATGGGTTTGCACAACTCTTTCTCTCTCCCCAGAGGCTGGGGACTCCCAGCACCTCTCTTCCAGCCAAGTAGAATCACGAGGTTTCTAAGCATGCTACTCCTGATGGGATGCCACAGCCTGGCTGTTCACAAGCTTGAACAAGCAGAGAGAAACATACTTCCAAAATGAAGAGACGTGAAACGGCATTCTCGGTTTCGGTCAGCTCAGCCTTGCCCACTGACACTCACAACCACAGCTGGAACAGCTCTGCTGTGGAGTAAGAGCAAAGCTGTGCCCTTTTTGGCTTTGTGTCACTAGCTAGATTGTGTGGGGGAGCTTATGCCATTGAAGAAGGCAGCGGTGTTTAGCCAAACAAGCCTTGAGTGTTAGTGGCCCACAGCCACTTTATGTGTAAAATGAAGTGTCTTTTGGCAAGACTTCTTAGTGCAGGGGCGGCTGCAGAGGAAGCAAACGGTGAGGTAAGAGGGATGGGAGAGAAAAAGAAAAACAGGGCAGGAGAGAAACAAGCAAACAAAAACCCTAGGTGATCATCCAGGTTACACACAGAGGGGGCTGGAGAGAGAGGTGGTCCAGGAAGTAGTCTCACCAGGTCTGACTGGTGTCTTAGCTACAGTGTGAACCCACAGCTCAATCCTGTCTTCCCTAAGAGAAAAAGATGAGCTCCACCTCCATACCTGCATTTTTCTCTAGGCTCTCTGTATCGTTAAAGAGGCTTGCACATAAATTTGGTTGTTTGCGTCTGGTTTTCTTTAACCTTCCTTTTCGTTGGTTACACATCTGCAACAAACAAACAGCAACAGACCAGTGAAAGTGAAGTTCCTAACAATGTTGTATGTTTTTTGGGGGGAATGCATTGTCCCACAGGAGTTTGAGGTCCCACTTCAGAACCCAAACAAATGCTGAAATGCAGGAATCCCCTTCTGAACAATTATTCCAATCATACCTGATTCCTAGTGACTGTGTCTGCAGTCTAAGCCACCTAAAAATACATGTTGTCCATCCCACTACACTGACAGACTGCACAAGAGGTACACTTGGAGCACTCACATATACTAAGCAATAGAACACGTGCAGCCTCCTGGCTTAGTCCCTGTTCTCTCTCTGTAGCAGAGGTCATTCAGGTTGCTCTTAACAAGTTCACTGAGCTCATTTCTCTGCAGGACCACATTTTAATCTGGGTCACTCAGACAGATGACCACTCCGCATAAAGAACAAATGTCTTTAACACTTAGAGGCATGAAGAACAATGGGCAGGATCAATACCTCTCCAGCCAAAGTAGGCAAGCTTGTTTCACTTGTAAGAAGATAGACCAGAAATTTATCCCATAACATTGATTCTTCCTTAGGCTATTGAATTTTGGTGTCTACATACTCTAGTGAATGGTGGGTTAACAATCTTATAATATCAATAAATACAGTAATTTCAACTGACATGAAGACCTGGATAGTGTTGAAAGGATTTTGAAGGAAGAAATATCTATATAGTGAAAAAATATTGGGTAAGAAAAACAAAGATTTTAGTGTTACTGACTGGACTCTGACTGTTGTTGCTGTATTTTCAGCAGATGATGGGAACTGTGAAATTAATTTTAAAAAGAGTATTTTCCCTGTTTGGATTAAAGCCACACTATCTCTGTCAACTTCCCTCATCAACCTTTTGAGAAGCAAGGAGTCTCTTGTTAATCAGACCCTAGAGGAGTGAGTTTCCAAGAACCACATATGAAATTATCTTGAGCATGCTACACTGCATATCCTAGCCCACAGCCAATTCATTGGCATATCTAAATGCCATTTTATGGCCCTTGCCTCCCCCTCACCTGAAACCAGGCCTGGCCAAGCAGAAACAGGAGAGGAAGGGTGCTGCTAAAATGATCTCTTGCAGCCCATCCATATGGTGCGGGTGCTGGTGGTGGAGGAGGTGAACACACATCACTAGGGCTGGCCTGCAAGCTACAGGGTTCGCATAGGGAACTTGTTTTTGCAGATGGTGGGCTGTGGCACAGCACCAGCAATGCCTGGCAGCACTCCAGGGAGCAGTGAGGTGGCTGGCAAAAGACCCTGGGGGGATCCCATGAGGCCTGGTGCTCTTCCAGGGCAGCTGTGCTGCTGTAAGCCACAGGGCAAGGGGATCCCCATGACAGGGCAGTGGCCAGCCATGCACTGGAGGTAATTTCCAGTAGCTGTGAGCAGTATACAGGCACGCCTGTGCCTGCTAATATGCCAGCAGTGCTTGCTGGTGGATCCTTCATCGCCAGCCCTGCTTTCACCTCCCTGAAACATTTCCCCATCTCCTACCACTGCCAGCTGCTAGGGGAATCCACTGGAGCCAAGCTCCACTTCTTTGGAGGGTCCTGGTGTCCCGTGATGACTGTGGGAGCAGCTGCACCTCC
Source organism: Cygnus olor (assembly GCF_009769625.2). Classification (NCBI taxonomy): domain Eukaryota; kingdom Metazoa; phylum Chordata; class Aves; order Anseriformes; family Anatidae; genus Cygnus; species Cygnus olor. Next base: position 79,025,828 of record NC_049171.1, on the reverse strand, counting down.
TGCCTCATAAATGTTGTCCTTTTCCTCTTCAAGAATAGATGTTTTCCTCAAAAGCCTACCCTTAGTCTCTTTGCTACTAGTTATTTCCTGTTTGGAGGAAGAGATGGCACAGGAATACAAGTGCACCTGAAAGTCTGCGGAGTGTTATGGACTAGGCCCAAAGCATATAAGAAATGTCCTCATTGCTTTCCATCATGTCATGAAATCTCCACTAATATTTTTAGGAAGCATTTAGTACTTCCCATTTGAGTATTTTAACCTAGTACAAAGACCTTAAATACTATTTAATTAGGAAAAAAAAATTAAATTAACCTCTGTGGGAACCATCTTTCTCTGCCTTGTTTCTCCTATCTCCTTCAGTTTTTACACCATAAAATAGTCTCCCTTGCTATGCTTCAGATTCCATACACCAGTTTCCCTCCACCCTTCAGATATTAGGTAGGATTCTGAATAATAAGTTTTAAACTTAAAATACTCTCTTGAGCACAAAGTTGTCATTCTGGTTTTTGCTATATGAAATTGTAATTAAATGTGGTTATGCATAAACAGTTCCCATGTTGCTGTTAGGCAACACTTCAGCATAAAATTTTACCCTTTTTTTTTTGGTCAGTTTTCAACTCTGCACTAACACCTAAATTGATGAAAAGCCTGATTTAATTCAAATAAGATAGACTTGAGTTGAGATCAGTATTATTAACACTGCTGTATATCTTCAGGATTTAAAGAAGGTTTCATTTATCTTAGGATCAGTCCAGCCTGCTGAAGAATAATTTAATTATCATTATTTCTTTTAATCTTGCTGCTTCTCTGTTCTGGGTCCTGTTATAACTCTTGTAGTCTAAGCTACAGGAAACCACAAAATCCCTTCACCTTTTGCAATACTGTTGGTCACTCACCATTACCACTTCTCTGTGCAGACTCACACAGTTCTGGTCTTTAATATAAGGGTGCCTTATTAGATACTGTGCACACAGGGCTCTGTACACATTGGCAGGGATATATCTGACCACTGACTTGATAAAACCCCAGAAGAGAATAGTGCATAATGTTTAAATAAAACTGTGCTGCAGCAGAGCAGTTCCAGAAAGGCATGGCTGTCTCCTGGCCTTGCATCTGTATGTGCTTGTATACATCGCCAGCTCCAGCTACCAAAGTGAGTAGTGATAAAAGATTTATTTTGAGACAGTACATTACCTTGAATAGCATCACAGTCCTGGGTACCAGTGACAAATAAATAATGGAAGTACTTCCTCTGCCAATAGCTTGTATATTTGTCTATTGCAGCTCCTGCCAGCAAGTCTCTGAACTAGTGTTTGTGTATTTAGGGCATGAATTTACATACAGTGTGAATAGATATTATTTACTGTGGGTTGTTTTGCAGATGCAATGCATTTTTATACTTTTATATCTTAAACTGTATTTCTCAGAACCTGGCAAGTAAGCAAGCAGTTTTTAGATGATTTTTAAACCAATAAATGCAAAGTGGCAAAACATAGGATCAGTCCTACATCTCCACAGTAAGTCTTCTTTTCAGTTTAGAACTTAATATCCTTATGCAAGTGATCTGCCCCTTTTGTATGCAGACTGGCTACATTGCACACAAGAAGAAAGTAAATGCTGTTTCGGGGTGAGGGTGTGTGTGTTACATTTACAGTTTTGTAGGTAAACTTTAATATTGAACTTTTATCACTCAGTCTATGCACTGAATTAAGATTAAAACCTAAATGACTGTTTAATTAAAGACTACACGCGGACTTTCTGGGGTGCTGTAGGAGCCCAATGTTCCCCCCCCCCCACAGACACACACACACAATACTGACCAGCATGCGTGCAATGTGTGCAGTATCTGCACCCTCTGCCACAAAAGCTGTCCATGGTTGCATGAAGGAGGCTGGGACTACATGCCTCCCTGAGACCTGGATCATAATGATGAAGCAGAAGGGAAAGGACTGACTGAATCTTGGCCTCCTTCCCACCCCTTTCTGAAGAGATTTCTGCCTTGGAGGAAAGAAGGCACAAGTGGTCCTTACTTATGCTGATGGACCTTGGCATGTCCAAAGAACAGGTTTGGAAAGCTACTGTGCACCCATGCACCATCCTGTGCAGTCTGTGCAAGAACTGCTGGCACTTCAGTCCTCATTAATTGAGACAGACAGAGACAGGACTTTTAGAAATGAGGTTGACATATCACACTCCCTCGGCGATAGCCAGTGCCAAGTTACATTGACTTCTGCTGTTTCCTTCCCAGTCTGGATCTCACCCCAAGGTTATCTCAAGGTTGGAAGGGACCACACTCCTCATTTCTCCTAGCCTGAAGAGCTGAACTCTTCTCATGTTTGTTTGTGAAATGATTTTCTCCCTGGTTATAGCTGTCCCCTTGGCAGAATGCCACATTTATTTTCATTGAAAATTATTTGAAAAAAACATTGTGTAGTTTGGGCTTCTGCATTTATTGCTAGCTATCTGTTTGTGTTATACATCCCTTGATGACTTCACCTCTGACTTCCACACCTGCAACACTTTCTGCCTCCTTCCTCTGGACCATCACCTTCTAGTTTCTGGTCCATTTCAATCACTCTCTGTCTCTTTGCAAGACATCCACCCTGAGTCCCCATCATTTTCACTCCAACCAAATCCCCAAACCAACCAGAAGCAGCTTTATAGGAGGCCGTGGGTAACCCAACAGGGGTGGAGCATGCAAGTGGCTGTCACTGAGCAGGAATCTTACCCTGTGTGGTCAGGCAGTTCTGGGTATGGTGAGCAGAAGCTACATGAAAATTCATGTTAAAATCCAAGCCTCACCAAGGCTGTCTGTAGCAGAAAAGTCTTGTCTCCTCTCAAAAGCTTTTATTGCACACTTCTTCACTACTGGGAGAGTTGCTAATCGGGGGATCATAAGACTTTACTTGCCCAGGTCTGCAGAGCTTTCCGGGATGCTGAGCAGCTATATTGTCTCACTCACTTCCCTGAGAATTTTTTGACATAAAACAGCACACTGTTTAAAAGAAAAATATTGATGAAAAAAAAAATAAATAAGTGCATCAATGGAACTGACTATACCTCACACTGATTTCAAAATCAAATTTTATAGGATGGCAGATTTGTGCAAGTCTCTTGCTCCAATTATACTTTCAGTTACAGCAAGCAATGTCGGCTGAAAGGAAATGTGATAATAGTTCCGCAAATGCTGAATCACAGTGGATACCTTATAACTAGCCTATCTCATTCCAACATATATAAACTGGCTATTGTCATTTTCCCTGTAGTGACGGGTGACATAATACACTAACGTCAAGACAGAATGGTAAGAAAGTCCAACTCAAAAGAACACAGTCTTAGTATGTGTTAGGTTTGAAGGGGGATTTATAAAGCTGCCACAGCCAAATCATTCACAGTCTTCATTCAATTATTATGTGCAGAGAAAAGAATGTCACAGAGCAGAGCAGTGCTTCAGCCTCTGCAGCCATGCCTGATGGCAGAGAATAGCCCAGTCCCCAGGCCAACGCTATGCATTAGTCACCCGGCGCCTTATATATTTGAGCTATGGATCTGTGCTCCATTTTTAACAGCAAAGGAAAGGAACAGTAGCTGAAAATGAACAATGATGCATGTGTTTCAATCTGCCTGGTGCCAAAGGCCTCAGCCCAACTGGAGACTGTCAAAAAAACACCAGTGTATTTGCTGCCTAAGTGAGCTCAATTAGCAGTGCCACCCACTGCAAAGGAGAGATGCTTCATGTCTGTCTCAGGCCTTCAACACAGCTATCATCACAGGATTTCCATTTGCAGAGAGAGAACTAAGGCACAGAGCAATTAAGTGTCGAGAACTTGTCTGAGCCGAGGCAAGCCTCAGCTCCTAAGTTTGTGCTGGCCAGAAGAGGAGCACAGCTGATATCCAGACTGCCTTCCTTAGGTCTCTGACTTAAACTCTGACCCCCTTCATTAGCAATGGAGAAAAGTTCATGTTTGAAGGCTCTGCTTGCCCTGTATGAAAAGCCAGGCAAAGTGCTTTACCTCCTGTAAGAGACTGTTTCTTTCAGAAAAACCCTGTTGTGCATAGTGGTGTGACCTGTCCTAGTCCTGAGCCTGGTGAAGGACGAGATGGCTGCACCACCGGCCCTGGAGAGGCTGGTGCACCCAGGCACAGGGCAGCCAAGGGCTGCTGCAGCCCATCGAGCTGTGTCCCCCTCCTCACAGGTCATGACACCACATGAGGCCTCCTAAGTTCCATTTTAAACCAGCTCAGTGAGGTCTTCCTATTTTTAAAAGCCAACCACGGAACTCACTGCTCTCATTTCACAGAAACTTTCTCATTTCCCAACCAAATATATTCCTGACCCACCTCAACCAGCAGGCAATGGCCAGGCTCATGTTCTTCCCCTGCCAGGTGCCTCCTCCTACCCTACCAGATGCAGAGCACTGGGCTGGGTGGACCAGAGGACATGTTCTACTGTTATTTCCAATGCATGATGTGTCATCCCAGCATCTGAACAGCTCCTGCACACTGCTGATATCTCCACCACATGGTGGTACTGTGGGGGTATTCCTTCAAAAGCGGAGATGCTTTGGCACAGGGAGGATGGCAAAGCTCACATCGAATGCTGCAGTAGTGCTAGAAGACCACAGACCTCAGAAGCTGAGCAGTGCCACCAAGCTGTCCAGGAATGCTCTTTTCCTTCATGTGAAATATCAGGGATAGATGGGAGGGTGCTGATAATGTTGCTGTGATGCCCTACAACAGGAGTGCTCATAGACCTCCAGTGTCCCTTTGAGAGGCTGCAGGTGCTCCTGCCCTGCCTGGCCACTAGGTCCTGTGGGGCAGCAGGGAAGGTAGCATGAACACCCTGGGGGTTAGGACAGGCTTTGGCATGTTCTGGAGAGGACAAGGGAAAGCTCTTTTCGCCCGTATCATCTTTGCACATTCATTCAGTGATCTGGCTACAAAGCTGTAGATCTGTGTGTCTGTTAACACATCTGGAGAGAAGAAAAAGATACATTAAATTCCCATTAAACTGACAAAAAAAAAAAAAAAAAAAAAGCAACAGAGGGTCTGCCTCTACTGAGTCTGGAACAAAACTGGAAGCTGCCCTCTCCTCTGTGCAATTGGTAAAGCAATGGGCAGGATCCCGATGACCTCTCCCTATGGATTTACCCATGGCTGCTTCTGGGAAGTTCAATTGTGCTGCTGCTGGTTTACTTCAAGGCAACTGAGATCTGCACAAGATCCAGGGTGTTTTGAAAGGTTTAACATAGGCCACAGCTTGGCCAAAAATTCTAAATTAAAAATCTGCTTCCAAGGTTTTGGCCAGCAGCTCCAGCCGTCATGGCAGCAGGCTGGAAAGCCGGGCACGCATCTGTGCACGGCTTCCTGCGTCCAGGGCCGGAACATTTTAATTGGGGAAGCGTGGGGAAAGCTGAAGGGACGGAAACCCTCTCAGAAAGAGGGATATAGCTGGAAGGGTTTGGGGATTGCATTTGTGGAAACAGGGCTGTGGGCTCTTGAGCCCCCCTGGCCCTCTCATTGATGGAGAGGAGCATCCCAAGGAAACAGCCTTGGTGTAGCAGACACTGGATCATCATTTTACTTGCTGCAGTGGTGTCCCCTTTAAAACATATATAAATAGAATAGAGGATGTATAAATCCTGCCTGAGCACTCAGTCACTTCATCATTTACTCCCTCCTTCCCAGTGTCGTGCCCATAGCTGAGCTCACCATCGGCACTGATTATTAAGTTCTGCCCTCTTCCTGGAGCAGTGAGTTTGGCACATTTGTTCCCATCCTCTCCCAAACTTGAATACACTCTTCCAGGCAAATATTTCAGGCTTCAATATCATACTGGCTGACTTCAGCTAGGAAAATTGATGGAAAACAATGTTATGATAAAGGAGTAAAGTATACAGAAGGCCCAAATTTTGAGCAACTGTTTTTGGTTTGCTTTTTGCTCTGAGTCAGCTGCTGTGTTTCAAACGTTTCAAAGGTGCTATGTGCTAGATACCTTGTCTAATCTTTCCCAGCCATGCCCATTCAATCTAATAAAAGACAGCCTGTGGGGGAAAGTCTGAGAGTTACAGAGAGCGGTGAGGCACCCAGCTCCCACCACTCCAAAATGTCCCTGCGCTGTGGCAAGGTGGCTCTGATAAAAAAGCTCAGGGGGAAGACGAGCCCAAAACAGAGGTGCTTATTTATGAAGGCAGCTCTAAACAAACAGCTTGTCTTACCTGTGTCCTTGTGGTTACAGCAACACTCTCACTGATATATTTCAGTCATGTCATCCACTTGCCATTATTCTGGTAGAAAAGAAAGAGAGGACTCACATTTCCACTGCATGGCTGTAGTCTGTGCAAGTAGAAATAGCTGCAGTATCAGTGGAAATTTCCAAGGGCAAAACACAAGGTGCTTCCTCTTTTCTTTCATAACAAATGTCTGTCTGTCAGCTTCCAGGTACAAAGATCTGTGTTAAAAAAAAAAGGGGGGGGGGGGGGGGGCAATTTTTAACTCTTGTATGCATTTCTTTCAATGTTCTCCAAAAAAAAAAAAAAGGCAAAAGGAATCACAAAAATCTTCAACTGGACTAAACAGCCTTCATGGCATACTCTTGGGAGCGCAGCTCTTTAAAAGTGTAGAACTGTTACACGTAATCTGCTTGTACAAGAAGAATCCTTGAAAAGCAATAGAAGTCTGTAAAATGAGCATTAGTGCTGAAAAGTAGATCAGTTCAAAACCTGTGATGTGTTTCCTGGAGAATTTCATCCATGTCAGTCCAAATACACACAGACACATGCATACTCTCACACACACAATTCTAAATGCTTTTGTTGAAACAACATTTTTATGACTGAGTATTTTTCATGAAATATCCTGGACTGCTCCACCAAAGAGCTCTTTTTTTAATCAAAGGAAATTGCAGAGATCCTCAACAGAATGAAATGTGTTTGTAACAGTCCCTTGTTATTAACTCCTGATGGTGCATCTGTTTCATCCTATCCAATAAAGGCTTTCACAGATTTTGATTCTTTCCTTTCTTGTAGCAGACTAACGTTTCTTGCTGCACACTCTGGACATGCACCCTTTTGTTTCCATTTCCTTCCACGTGTTGTTGTTGTCCTGGACTCTGCCATCCAGGGATTGTTCTTGTTCCCTGCCACTTTGGTGAAGATTGGACAACCTGCTTTCTTTGTTGTTTTGTTTTGTTTTGTTTTCCTTAACTTTGCCCTTGACTTAGTTTGTGCCCTTAAAAGTGTATTTAATATTTCACTTTGTACAACAGCACGCTTTCATAAAACCTGCAAAGGCCAGTGGGGTTTTCAGCAGTCACATCTCACAGCTCAGACATGTTTGTGACTGCGCTTCCCTCTTCTCTTTAACAAAACACTTCTTTTCAGCCTTCCACCACTTGACACCATCTATTTCTTTTGCTCCTTTCATGTTATTATTTTTTCATTATCGTTAGGAAATCCTCAGGAGAAGGATTATTAAAATCACTATTAGTTGTATAGCACCTTTGAAAGCCTGCATGTTAGCATTGCACCCCAAAAATAACATGCTGAAGATAAACTGTAGATACCTCCCCATATTATACTCTGTCCACATATGTGAAAACTCAAGCTTCAACCACTGAGTATCCAGAATATGCACATGTTTAAAAGGACCTTTAATCCCATTCCTGAAAATCCTTGAACATATAAGGGCTCCTCACTCATAAGCAGTTCTTCCTCCAGGAGGGCAAACTCCCTGCAGAAAACACACATGAACTCTCTTTCTGCTTGCTGCATTACTGTTAAAGGTTATGACCCTGCTAATTACTCTGAAAGGAAAACATGGCCACACAGTTTGCATAAGGTCAGATCTTGCTGGTACGGAATGGTTCACACTTAGTCTACCCCTCTTTGATTGTGTGAAAGAGTCATTCAGACACGGCAGAGGTGTCTAAGCCTTACACCTACCTGTGGCTAAGCACAAATATTCTTCCTGAACCATCTTACTTTGCCACCAGGGTTGCAACTAAATGTTTGGACTAGTCTGGGCCTCTTAACCAGACCTAGTCTAGTTTTCCTTCCCCCACCTGGGCTACTGTCCAGACATCCCACACAGGCTGTTGGCATAGACGCAGGCATGCTGAGCTATCAACTTTCAACATAATCATGAATCATTACTGTAATTGAAAGGATGATTCGTACTGTGAGCTACAGTAAAGGCCTTTGCTACCAGAAAGTAGATGAGCTCATATTTACCTAGTTCACTGACAGCTACATCACTTGAAGGATGCTCAGTATCTCCACTGAAGAAGGTTATGTGCAAATCAAAGGAGCCGTTTACAAAGCATTTACAACTGTTCCAAGAGGTTGATATAAATCCTACATCTCTTGCCTAGACAGAGCTGTGCTGGAGATGATTTAGTCTGGTCTGATAGAAGTGGCTGTCAAGATCACAGCCAAATTGGCTGCTAAAAATGCTTTTGGCAAACTCCGTTCCCTGACGCTGATCTCTAGTCTCCCAGAGGCAGTGCTGCTGGAAAACTGTCTTCCTAGCCCACCCACTAAATGTCCAGCCTGAAATCCTCTAGGCCAACTGCACCAAAGGAGCGGGAGGTCATCTCACCAGATCACGGTGCCATCGCCCCTTACTTGCTCCCAGCACAGCTCCTCTGGGTGCCTCTGGTGTCCTTTGCATCGAGGCAAGCAGTGGGAACACCCCTTCAGCTAACAGGAAAAACATGGCCATACCTGCATACTTATAAATTAAAAAAGAAAAAAAAAAGAAAAAAAAAAAAAGGATGTTTTGCAGTATTACCAATGTTGATATCAACCTCTGTTGATATGACCTCTTTTCTATGGCCCTTTTTTTACATTTGTTTGATGATGTGTTTTATCTCCTGAATGCCATCTTACCTCAAGAAATTATTCCTCAGCAATTCTTCCAAGAGCCATCAGTGCCATTCACAGACAACCTCCTTCCAGAGGTCAGTAAAAAGCCTCATGTACAGACAATGACTGTTTCATCTCGAGTCCAGAAACTCCTGGTCTTAGTGCCTCCTGTCTTTCTGCAGCACTAGAAGCCAGCACTCTGTATTCGGATGGAAGGGGACCAAGGATGGGATGCTTCTGATGGTGCAGTCTCAGCGCCACACATCACCCACGTTTGGTAATTGTTGCGGTTGCTACCCAAACACATCTGCTTTTCAAGTACATTCCATTCAGCTATCTGAAGATTAAAATGTCTACACCGAGGTTTCAGCTTACCCTAGCAAACTCCCCCTGCAAAGAGAGGCTGCAGTTCTGTGTCTGTGCATGTCAGTCTTTGCCTCTCCCGTGTAAATGCGTCCCGCTGGCCATGACCCCAAGGTTCAGCTGCAGCAGCACCAGGCAATCCTTTCTGGGCAGTTTCACAAAGAAGCCGTGCTTAAGTATTCCTGCTGGCAGCTGATGAATTTGGGGGTGTCGCATGGTGAAAACAGTTGTGTTTTACAAAGAGCACAAAGAAGCCTTAAGGAATATCCTCGCAGGAATTTTTGCTGATGCAGTTTGTTTTGTTGCTTCCTAATTGGAAGGAGGCCTTGTTATCAGCATTTGTGCCCGATTGCACAAATTGTTTACCTGCTGTGAGGGAGCCACATCTCTCTGTATTTTAGTCAGAGCTGCTAATACCATTATTTTCTGAGGACACAGCCAACAAAAATATCAGAGCTGCCTGAGGTTAACATGGTGGTACCTCCCTTCAGCTTTCGCCTCAAGCTATAAGAAGCTTTGTGGTTATTCAGAGAAAATCTCCCAGTTCTTGAGTGTTTAAACTTTAGCTTAAGTGGATATAAAGGAGAACAGATTTACACTGCTAAGGGGTATTTCAAGAAAGATGACAGTTTCAAGAGCAGGGCCCCTGTCTTGCTTCCCAAGCCCTTCTGAGAACCTGTCCGTAAATCCCAGGTAACTATATCTGAAAAGCAGCTGCAAGGGGCTTGGGGGGCACCCACCAGTACACACCAGTATAATCAGATAATCAGGACTGAGAAGAACAGGATTCTGTTTCTGGATGTTCCCTGACATCTTCAACAGGGTACAGCAAGGCGAGGAGCCCTCTGGCCTGAGGTGACATGTGACATGTTCAAAAAAAGGATACCCTGCCCTGCACAACAGGTGGGTCTCATACCACTCTGTGGTAAGGATCCAGTGCCAGTCAATCACTGCATTTATTAGGAATGGCCTTTTATAGGGACAAAAGAAGCTACTTTTTTGGTATGGAAAGAAAATTAAGAATGAAGCTGATACTCTCAGAAATTGAAACTATAAGAGAAATTGGAAAATCTCTTTTTTAAAGGGTAATCTTCAGAAATCTTTGTTTAATTCAATGTCAATGAAATCATTAGTCTTTTTTTTTTAATGGAATATTCTCAATAAACTGATAATATTTTCCCTGAAGCCAAGATAAATACGTGCCTGTATTTATACAGTCGGTGCTTCTCCATAAAACGGGGAATATGTGTTTACCAACCCATTACATTACACTTGCACAGTGAGGGTATTTTTTTTTATTCCTTTATCAGGCTGACTGCAGCCTTTCTGGTTTAACCGAGTACGTGTGTTTTCTACATCTGTGGTGGCAGAGCCCCAGAACGGGATGTGAAATAGGGAAGTGATGGGAATTCACCGAAGAGCAGTGCTTATTCGTGTGCTTCTGTCTGAAACAGGTGGATCTGGAGGGAGCATTCTGAGCTGAAGTCAATGCTGACCTCAGCTGAAATAATTTGCCCTCTTGCTCTTCCTCTGATACAGAGTCAAGAGGGAGTTGTCTGGCTGCTGCGCACGATTGTACACATCTGTCAACAGCATCGGAGATCCAAATGCAAAATGTAGCACTCGGGAACACTGTGTGGGTTTCTGACACTCCCTGAAGGACACGAGGACCATAAACCAGTGAATGGATTACAATAAGGCATAAATAGAGCATTTTTATCTGTGACAGATGTAATCCTGCTCCAGCACTGGAGCCATATATATTTCCCTCAGACCAGCTCTCTGAATTTCAAGTGAGAAACTAAGTCGTAAGTGTTTTTCCACATGAGAAACCTGGGAGCCCCATTTGGAATTGATTTGGCAGCATTGTTTTGCAGGGGGGCTCGCACAGCATGCCACTTCCCCACCCGCACAAGACCACAGAAATAATTCTGAATGTGAAACGAGATGGGACAGGGGCTTTTGGACAGCTTGGCATCCCTAGCAGGGAAAGGGCCACTTTGCTGCCCCAGCTTGCCATTTGAAGCATGCCGCCCCGCGAGCCAGTGAGGCTGTAAGAGAGTTATGAGGAGTAACGTCCCAAAGCCAAGAAGCAGGTGTGAGACATGCTTCTTGCTTGCACTGACATATGCTACAAAATGTTGCAACCTTTCCTGCATAATATCTTAATGTATAGTCATTAGGCAGGACAGAGTGGAGAGCACACATATGGAAAATGTCTCTTCTTTGGAGACAGGAGCATATACTTTCCCTTTGATGCTCATATTTGTAAGGAGATAGCGAGATGCCAGCTACAAACTGCTGATCGCAACCTGATAAGGAGACTATCTTGAAGATGGCAGGAATTTTACCACATTTTAGCCTAGTAAAATTTTTATATGAATTGTTCACAGAAGTGGCGCAGCTGGAGACTGGATGACTGTATCTGAATTTCAGCAAACTGGTTAAGTCCTACTGGGGAAATGAATCAAAAGATGAAGACTGAGAGTTAAGGCTGTGCTACGTTCATATAGCATGGGCATACAGCACTGAGCTGGCTCAAACCTTTGGACATCCTCTGACATGCTCACAGCTTTTGAGTCAGGAAGGAAAATGTGCATTTCAAGCAGCTGAGCAAGGGGGTGTAGCTGAGGAGAATAGTCATATCAACACATTGATTTTCTCAAGGCTGCATTCTGGCATATTTGAAGAAATGTTTGATTAGATTAGTTTCCCTTAAAAGTAGATCTTGATGAACTCCAGTGAACTCTAAGACGTCTCTTTAACCAGCCAAGAGACCCTCGCAGATGCTGACTTGCCATGAGAAACAAACCTGCAGGGTGGCTGGGGTGTCAGGAACTGTTGCATTGTCTTACTAGGCAAAAACTGATACAACTCATGCAGAACAACATAATTCTGCCACTGGAAGGACTAATTAAAAGAACTATATTGGTAAAGAGCGAATTATCTGAAGAATTATGAAATATTCAGACATTAACAGAGATTAATAGTGATGTGTCTATTAGTATCGAGATGAAATTAGGAAGTTTTAAATTTTGGCAGAACTTAAAAAAAAAAAATCTGGGCAGAGAGGTCTGTGAAATAATTTCACAGGAAGGGGAGAAGCTCCATTTCTTGGGACATTAAAAGACCAGCCAAAAACTAGGAAATGAGGTGCAGAAAATGAACATAGAGTGTCATGGAGATGAACTAGATGAACTACATGGAACAACAGGCATTTTTTCACTTCTCTCTTCTCATCTTTAGCTCCTGAGACATATCGTACTGGTGTAACAATGCAGTGATTCTGTAGACTTGATCTTTTGACACAGGAACATAAATACACCTCACCAAATTCCTCTTTTTCTCTTGCCCATTGTAGCTTAGATTTTTACAGAGATCACACCACATGCTGCTGTTCTGTTCCCAGCTGGGCAGATGATCGGTGACTTCCAGGTTAAATAAATTCAGCAGGGTCCAACTGCAAAAATAACATGCTGACGCAAATCCGTGTGCATGTATTCGGCTGCTGTTGAGTCCGTGCTCCAGCTCAGTCCCATTGTTTGTTCTGCCCTTTTTGGATGCTCTGTGTGCAAGTAGGGACAGAGACACAGGTACTGTAGCCATGCTGCCTCAGACTCCTATATTTCTCCCCCCACTTTCTTAGCCTCTCACAGCCACTGCTCACCTACTGAACAGGGAAAATCCTGGACATTCCCTCAGTGGTGCCTGAAGAAGCAGAGATTACCAAAGAAGCACATATCTCTTCTCTCCAAGGAAGCTGATGGAGACAGAGATGTACAGTCTCTTCCCTTTGCATGTTCCAGAGTAAGAAGACAATTTGCAAAACAGGGAGTTTTCCTCATGTCTATTCACTAAAAACTAGTTTTGTGCTGAATGAGCTGTAATTTGTGCAGATCTCATGGTGGTGACAAGTAAGTGATAAATAAGTTGTGTTACTAATAGTGAAGTTTTGATACCTAGTGCAATTGTGTGATTTCCACAAAGAAATATGTAAACCTTGCTATATATGTCAACTATGCAAGCTACTTTTTAGAGGGTATCTGTAGAATGTGACACCCCAGTGGCTTGTAGGACAAGAAATTTGCTGGAGAAGTTTGAGAATGACACTGAAAACTGGAGAAATACAAGGGCATTCTTATGCCTTCAAAGGTGGCTCCCAAGCAGACTGTAAAGGAAGATAAGTGACACATACTGGTCACCAAGAACAACATCTGCCTGTACCCTGTCAGCCACCCATTTACTGGCACAGACTGCCCAGAGAAGTTGCAGATGTCCCATCCCTGGAGGTTTTCAAGGCCAGGCTGGATGGGGTTTTGGGCAGCCTGGTCTGGTGGGAGGTGTCCCTGCCCATGGCAGGGGGCTGGAACCAGGTGGTCTTTAAAGTCCCTTCCAACCCAAACCACTCTGTGATTGTATGATCCAGAGCATAGCACACTTGCATATCTGCCCTTATAAAGTGATCCCATGCCTCATGTTCTCCACTGTGAGTATCAACCCACTGAATTCAGCCCATAACTCTCCATTGTTTATAGCTGGTGCATCTCTTCAGTCCCTTCCGGGGAGGAAAGGCTCGCTGGACTTGCCACAGTTTGTTAATGGTACAAGCATTTGATTTGTTCCAAGCGTGAGGGCATACTTGGTACAGCCAAGACAAGCTGCAAAATTCTTCTGATTCTCCCATGACCTGTCATCACCTACCTTCTAGCCAAGACGTGGTTTGGAAGAATCGGGATAAACAGCATGTAGAGCAAATTATATCTGGAAAGGGGAGTAGTGCTTCACTCTTCATTGTCCCTTGTGCAGGGATCTTCTTGCTGTTTGTCACTGGCAGTTGGTGGACTGGTGACAAGGGCTAGTCTTATATTGATATTACCCCGTGCTCTTTAATTTTATCTTGCAACTGTACCTGTTAGTAAGCATGTGAGGATTTTAGCATGCATGGCATGAAATCAGGTTTTGCAGGTAGAATAAAAATTCACCTCTGAGAAGGAAAACCCCAAGCCCATGCCAGATGTTGTTTAGTTTGTTTTCTGTTTGTTGCAACACGGTTATATGCAACCTAGAGGAACACAGTAGGCATCCAATTGTGTTCAGTTGCATGGATGGAAATTGTATGACCTAAATTCATATATTTAAGTAAATTATTTACCCCTGTTACAAATGATACTGACAAGCTTCTAAAATCAAGTCTCTTTTCCTCTGATTGAGGATTTTTCTTTCTTTTATTTGATGGGTGTTGGGTGGTATTTTTAGCTTGGACAGTAAAGACAAAGTTGTTTTGTTTCCTGTTTATTGAGCATTTCATTTTTTTCTAGTTCCTGTATGCCAGAGAATAGAACTGGCTTTGATTTCAAACACTGTAGAGGAACATTTCAGTTCAGAATTACAGCAACAGAATTTTAATTGAAATAGTTTTGTTAAATGTTATACATTAAGATCAGAGCCTAGTGTATAAAATCCATTTTAAAGAACACTTAAACTGCTCAGCAGTGGCAGTAAGACAGGAGAGAGGAAAAGAATACATATTAACTGTGTGTGATTCCTCTTGCCCTCCAAGTAGGGAATCACAGCCATGAAGTTTCCCATCACCATCCCAGTACTGGGCAGCACTTGGTTTACCCCTCCAGGATGGGGGTGGGAAGGATGGGATGGAGGACGCGGGGCATGAAGGGAAGTGCCCAGCTCCACACAGCACAATCATGAGGACAACGCTGGTGGGCAGCTGGTGTAGCCGTGGCCCCACGCCCAAAGGGCTGTGTGTGGGGATGCAGGGAAGCACAATGGGTGTGTGAGGAAGGAAGGGGCTGGGGACAGGGCTCCTCTCCACCACCCCACTGGTGCGGCACCTCCTGCTTCTTGTTTTCTGCATGGCTGTTTGGGGTCATAAAGTTGCTCAGGAAAGGTGAAGTTGCTCAGCTAAGATGAAGCTGTGGGGTTTCTCAACATTCAGCTTCTTTCTTGCCCAGTTAGGATTGCACAAGGCGAGTGCAAGGCTCAGCCATGCAACAGCTCAGAGGTATGTCTGCAGCCATTCCTTAACCTCCCTCTACCTCCAGGACCACACGATCAACTAATATTGCATCCCTGGGGAGAACTTGCTCTGTGCAGCTTTGGCCTTTTAACCTTTTAATGCTCTTCTAGTTTAAGCTGTTTTTGGCAAGACCCAGACTTAAATTGCTGAATGCAGATGTCACAAATTGCTTTTCAATATGCTCTGGTGATGCCTGGAGCTGCTGACAAGACCTGAAAGAGCTGGATTTTAAAAGAAGGATTTTGTTTGGACAAGCTTTAAAGTGCCTTCACCCTAGTTCAGCATCTGGTCCCACATGAGTGATGAACTGACTAGTACATCAAGGGGAAAACCAAAGAGCTTTCCCCTCAGAATGGGCTCATAGCCTGCAAAGCTCTCTGCCAAAAGATGAAAGAAAATATTATAAAGAAATGGAGAATTCTGAAGAAGGTGGAAAGCCTCCTTCCATGGCCATTTTCAAAGAGAATTTAAGAGGAAATGTTGAGCAGGGCAGTTTGTAAGTGCCTTCCACAGGATTACTGATGTATCCCTCTGTGTGGAGAGACACAGGATCTGGATGAGCTCTCCCATTTGCTATGACAAATCCTGCATCCTGAGGGACCACTGACTCCTCAGTCAGGAGAAAAGCAGCTTCCCAAACATCACCTGGAAAAATGCACTGCTCCCTCAGAGCTGCCTTCACCAGAACTAGCAAACCAAAAACACATTTAGGAATAAATAGGGTCTTTTGGTGCTCGCCTCCAGAGTGGCAGAGAACTGAATGGAAAAATCCTCCTTCCAGTTCTGTGACACATTCCTCGCCAGCACTGCCACAAAAATTCCCCATCGAATCCTCTGAGATTTAATGCAATAAAGACGTGCAAAAATTGCTTTGGGCAACCACATCTTTATTTGTTTATTATTTTCTTTGTAAGTGTGTTCATCTGAGTGTTAATGTCCACGACTGGAAATTCAGGTTGTACTCTTCTTTTAATTACCGGAATATCAGAATCTTGTTTCACAAATAATGGTGTTGTTTGGTTTTTTTTCTTCTTCCCCCACCTTATTCTCCATTCACCCTAATTTCTGAAGATGCCTCAGGTTTCTGGTCCATAGTTGATGACCAAAAGATTTTACTGTACTAATTATATTTGATAGTTAATTTTGATGTTGATATTTGATCAATCTGCTAAGCCTGATTCTGTTAGTGCAGATGTCTAATTATATGCCAGTTTTTGCCTAAAATGCACCAATATCAGTAAAAATCTTGTTGATTCCCTCACTGTCCATCCCAGACCAGCCCAGACTGGGAACATAGGTGGCAGGGCTAAGTGGGAAGTTACAGATTTTTCCTCTCTGGCTCCTGCCAAGTCATCAAGGCTCTGGCTGTGCCACCAGATCCCAGTTTGTCCTAAGCATGATGGAGACATGGGGAAGGAGATTGTGGCCACCTGCCTGTCACATCCCAGTGGCTCTACAGCCTCTGCCAACTTGTCGCTGATGAACCAGACCTCTACCATGATTGGACACAGATCTGCACCTACTTCCTCACTGCTCACAGCCTGTGTGTTTATTTATCTCTTAAATCCAAAATCCCTATGATAAACACTGGGTAGCACACAATACCATGTTTACCCTAGCTTCTCTTGTGAGCAGATTTCTTAATTGTCTCTCGTGATGACTGCGTATTGCACTAGTGCTCCCAGTCCCCGGGAGACCTCACGCTTGCCTGGCTTTCCTGCAGGGGTTTTCTCAGAGCAGATGGTTTTGCTCTCAGAGGCTGCATTTTCCCTAGCAGGGGGAACAGTTACGGCCCAGCAGCTGAGCAGTCCCCAAGGCAGGTGCAGGACCGCTGCTAGAAAGAGCCTTCTGGTGGGACTGGGGATGGGTCATAGCCAGGGCTGTGCCTGCTGGCAGGGTGAAGGCCCACCAGACAGAAAGAGAGCACGTGAGGCTGGACACCACCCCTTCCTGCAATAAAACACCTGAACCTCCAGCTTGCTTTAAGCATTTTTTTGCAATAACAAAAAAAATTGATGAACTCTCACTCTGCCTTCCTATCTTTCACAAGAGCGCGAGCTAATCAGGCAATTTTATGTACGACGATGAACAACCCTTCCCTGCAATGATTTCTCCGCTTCTGGTGCACTTGTCTTTGTTATACCAGACAGCACTTCAAGAGATGATTATCCCCACTCTGCAAATGAGGAAGATGAGATACAGAAAAGGTGCGTGACCAGATCGAGACCCAGTAGCATTCACAGAAACAGGCATGGAAGGCCTTAAAATCCAGGCAATTGTGTAAGGTTGCTTTTTCTTCTCTCATGGCACCAACATTAATTCATTTCCTGGCACACTGCATGGAACAGGGGCACTCATTACTGGTGGGGTTCACCTTCCATCCTTAATTATTCCTTATAAGCTGAGCACTAACAGAGATCTGCCAGTCTCGAGAAGGCAGTATGCAAATAATTATCTAACTTATTACCATCAGCTATGGTCATTTGGGCACATACATGTTTGTACGTCTGACATTAACTCTGCATATGGAAACCTCTTTGCAAAAACAAAGCAGCTGCTTTTGAAGTGTTGTATTTTAAGGCAGTTTTTAAAAAAGCAAATGTCAAAGGAATGCCCGCTCAAACCCCTAAAAAATTCAAGTACACATATTTTGACTAATCTCTTGCCAAAGTTTGTTTTTAATTGACATTTTTTACATTTAATTACCATATATAAGTGCAGAAATGCAAGTCAAACCACAAAAATTCCCCTATTTTACCTCACACTCACAATAAGTTACAGTAAAATTGTTGAACGCATGTATTTTTTAACAAACTTGGAAACCCTCCATCCTGTGAAGGGACAGTTTCAGTTTTGCATCAAGGCCACTCTGCAATAAAGCCATTTCTCTGAAAAATTGCTATTCTTAGACTACGGAAGAACTTAGAGAGACGCTATTTCTCAAAAATAGTAACAATGTGCGTGCAGTAAAGCAGCGGGGGTAACCACAAGGGCGTCCAGCAGGAAGATCTGACTTACATGCAGCAAAGCATCTCCACCACCATTTTGGAACCAAAGCTTTGGGAATGGGTTCAACCTCTGAGCTCCACAGACTCTAAGCTTGAAATGTCTTCAGGTGCTGACCCTTAGCGTACTCCCGTGATCCATTTCAGGAGTGCCAAACACACCTCTTCCTTGCTGATACCCTGGGGATTAGGGATGCTTTCTGAAGGCTGGGCTGGCAGCATCTCAAAAATCAGTTGCCTGCTAATGAGTTGCCACCTCTGATGAATTGATCGTGAATTTTTTAAGCCCTTTCAATTACGAAGCCATTGCCCACCTGATCCAGTCACTGCCCACAACGTACCTTTCCACTAACTTTAATGGCCTTTGGGAGGGTGTTCTGGGCCTTAATACAAACCTGCCCTCAGGGATGTACATGCACAGCCAGCCTGTGAGCACATTAGAGGTTTAACACTTTGATGACCTGAAGGCAAATCTTGCTACTGCAGACTCCGTCACATCCTCTGTGGTAAAGCGTGTATGGAGCAGAGGGCAGTATGATGCCAACAAGGGTCAAACCGATGTCCTGGGAAACAAGGCTGAGAATTGTAAGACGAGGGTGTGAAAGAAACAATGATATACAGCAACCTAAATCAACTCAACTAAACAGCCAACAAAGATGCTGTAAAGTGGCTTCTCATTGCCTCCTCCACAGCCCCCCACCCTTTCTGTTTGGCAGGCAGAGGGAAAGCCTCACACAAAGGTGGGCTTTAACCTGGCTGCAGTGCCTGCAATACACCCACAGCATCCCACCGCAAGGAGGAAAACCACCACTGTTGGAGGCACCACAGCTGTAACAGGGATGGAGAGTGCCACGAGCAGTTGGGAAGGTGGCGTGCCTCCAAGCAGTGGCTTGGCCTCCTGCCTGAGACATGGGTACAAAAATAGACATCTCTTCCTCGGGGCCTCACTAGCAATGGACCAAAACATGCTCCAAACACCAGTGCGTTTGTTGTTTTTTCCCCCACAGCTTTCAATGTTTGTTTATTGTCATGTTATGCTGCATAAGAAAAAGCATAGTCCTCTGGCAACAGGACAGAAACACCCTGGATAACAAATAAGCAAGCTTGCCATTCCATCCTCCCTGTCCTTTCTGGACAGATGAGTGTTTCTAAACCTGTCTCGCTCTCCCCACGCTTGCAGGAGATGGGACCAATGCATCTTTGAAGAAGACTAGAGGAAGAGAGAATTTCCCCTCTTGCTCTGCAGCATCCTGGCTGAGGTTGGTGAGAGGTTGTTTGGAGCCACGGGGTCTGGTGGAGTTTGCAGCTGCTCCTTCTCTTCCTTCCCCTGCATGTAACACAATGCGTGAACAGCAAGCAGATCCACCCCAGGGTGGGAGCCCTTGAAAGACCTGCTTGAAGCCCTGCTCTCTTGACTGTGATTTAAAGTGACATCTTGATGTTGCCAGCTCTTATGCTTTATCTATAGCCTTGTGATAGCTGAAGATTTAATGAGAGCATAGCTGTGGAAACAAATGGTTACCTGAATATTAGTGGGTTTTCTCTTTCTTTCTTTTTCTTTCTTTCCTTCTTTCTTTCTTTCTTTCTTTCTTTCTTTCTTTCTTTCTTTCTTTCTTTCTTTCTTTCTTTCTTTCTTTCTTTCTTTCTTTCTTTCTTTCTTTTTCAAGCACATTTCTGATTTTCAACAGGGAAAAAAAATCAGTTTGAAAAGAACTCAACCTTCTGTTTTGTTTTGTAGTTTTGAAGCCAATCTGATTGTTTGGGGAGAACAAAGGCTGGGTGCTGAGATGGTTTTAGGGTCAGGAGGAATATAGCTAGAGTGAAAGACCCTTCAGGTTTCTGGGGGGAACTTCATGGACTTTGAGAAACAAGCACATTTCTCATTAACTGCCTTTGCACTCTGATTTTGTTTATGCTACAGCTATGTTTGTTGATGCACTGGCTATCTTGTCTGGCCAACTGCTTAATCTCAGCCTATCAAATGTGGGTTTGTAGGGATGTAGGACCCGATGGATACCATTGTTCCAGTAAATCTTTTTTACAATGTTTGCCTTTGTTTATAGTGTGAAGGAAGGGACTCTGAAGGAATCCAGAAAGGCTGAGATTTCAAAGACTTTGCAGATTACTCATGCAGTGCACTCACCACAAATCTGGCCGAAACCACTGGGTTCCCCACTATAGCTCCTGCAGCAGCTCGTCTGGAGAGGTGTGCCACAGACAGAGGTTTGTGCTGCTGCACTGCTGGACATCTGTGTTGCATCAGAAGAGCTGAAGGAGAACAAGCACAGCACAGACAGGTAGTCCAGACTATCAGCTGTGTTTGATCCAGGCCTTTGTCATTAGATCAAAACCAGCTTGCTTATAATTAATATTTTTTCCTCTAATCCTTTTTAGGGTCTGGCTGGAGGAATTCACTCACTGCCCTGCATCCAACATCCATTTCTTTGAGATCTATGCAAAAGAGACATCATTGAATAGATAAAGATATATAGAGAAATCAGAGCTGATTGCAATTGCTTTAGTATATATACATATATATATATATCTTCAGCCTTTTTGAAAAAGGGTTTTTAAGAACAAGGAAAGTAAATTTAACTCTGCAGGGGATCAGAAATCTCATGATAGAAGTTGAGGTAGAAGCTGAAGTCAGGCTTATCTTTGACAAAACATTCTGTTACAGCTTCCAGAGAAGCCAGAGGACAAGAGATGGATACACTATCCCCACCCAACCCTTTGTACCCAGGTTCACTTCAGATCAACAAGTCTGGCTCCTCAGTCACTGGTGCAGCATGCCCCATGGACCACCAGTACAGGAGATGGTGCCATTCTCTGCCAGGTCCTGCCATAACAGTCAGGAAGCTAAGTATGAAAAACAGATATTGTGTGGTTTGGAAATGCCAGTTCTAGAAAGATAAACACAATTTCTGGATGGGGTGCATATGATACTAATTCCTATTAGTATAAATACAGGGAGTGAACTTGTCTCTCTCAGTAAGAAATCCTGAGTTGGCATGGCCAAAGTAAAAGCATTGCTCCTCTCATGTATAGGCAGTAACAGTCCACAGACACCTCTGTTAGGCACTGGGACATCTCTCTGTGCAGGCTAGCACATCCACAGCACAGGATCTTCAAGGCTGGATCCCAAAAGCGGGGTAAGTTTTTAGGTGCTCCCCTGGTCAGCTGCAACATGAGCACCTTTGCTTTGGCATGGCCTGGCCACTCGGAGCCAAGAAGCTCCCAGAAGCTGCACAGGCTGTGCCTGCTGTGTGAGGTGGGCTTGGGCAAGGCCCTTTTCACACAGCAGAAGTTGTTCAGTGTCCAAACACCATTCCTAAGTCAGTTTTCTGCTTATAAGCAGGTCACCCAGATTACACCTCAACACGCCCTCCTCCCAGGAAGCCAGGAGGCTCATTTTACAGAGATTAATGAGTGCTTTTACAATTTGCTGAACTTGTCTGAGTGTGTCCTCAAGCTGGCTGAATCCTTTTACCTTGCTGAGACTGAGGCAGGTTACTTCCTCCACCTGTACTTGCTGAGGGCATCTGAGGGGTGTCTGACAGTACCACCGTCAGGCTGTGTTTGTCATTCCCTAATGCAGCTGACACTGTGATACATTTTCTGTCAGGTGAAATTTAGAGGCACATTTTCCTGCTTGATAGGAACATTGAGTCACAAACAGCTCCTGAGGAGAAATGGCCACACTGTGCAAAGCGTTTTTTCAGGGTTTTTTAAGCTGCAGTTTGATCCATCTGCTAATTACATCTGCAGTCTCACAGATACCCACCCAAAACACAAAGCATGAAAACATAGTCTTCCTAGAAACACAGCTGTCCTTGCTGCCTGACTTTTCTAGAAATTTACGTCTTCTTTAAATAGCCAAAAGCAAAATCAGCAATGCAACTCCCTCTTCATGCCCCCTATTCTCCTACTAATTCAAGAGTTGTTTGGTCTACATCATGATGGTTGGCAGTGGCCAGTGTTTCTGCCCCAGAGTGAAACCTAGAGTCAAGAAGCAATGACCTTGTCTCCACTTGCATTTGCTTATTTGTCCCGCAGTGCTTCCAGTGTTGTTGGCACTGATGATGGAGATGTGAGTGTTGCAGTCCAGGGCTGCACAGGTTGAGTTTTGCTGTTAGCAGCACAGCAGAGATGCAGGGGAGAGGACACACTGCCCCGGGGTCCCTGCTGTGGCACAGTGCAGGGACTCCTGCATGGGTTTTCATCAGAGACCAACTCTTTCCCTGTTACACAAGTGAGCTATCAATGCTCAGCTGGTTTCTGGCAGGCTTCCCTGGAGAGGGGCCACCTCCAGCGAGATCCAGAGTGACTGAGCCTACCAGGCAGCTGGGAGAGAGCGACCAGGACTGGTTATCTCTGGTCATTTGCTTTAGGAGTAGCCGTCATTCTCAGCTGGTGGCCATAGTTATTGTCACAGATGTTTGAAACCGGGGTTAATAGTGCCGCTGGTATCTTTAACTTGAAAGTTACCATAGTTGGAGTGGAATGTTTCTGTCAAAATGTTGGTTTTGCCGGTTCAGTTTCATCTCCCAGCAAGCAGTGTAGCCCAGCTGCATTAATCACTCCTTTCCTCCTCTTGCACTCTCTCTCTATGTACTTGTATGGCTCTCATCACACTTGTATCTGAGTGCCTCTCCCCCTAAGGAATTTAAGAGTAAAAATAACTCTCTATCTCCTTTCCCAGGCAGTAGAGCTGTCTCCAGTTTATAGTTTCCTAAAAGAGTGTTACATGCACTTTATCCCAAAAGGGCTCTTACTTTTCCTTGGTAGGAGTATGTGATGGGAAAGTCACTTCAAACAGCAATTTGAGGTAAACAGAACAGGGAGAAATTGCTAGCTGTTCCTCCGTGACAGTGCTTATTTCTGCATTGCCCGTGCCTGTGCTGCAGAGCCCTTGCCACGGGTGGCTTGTGGTGGGAGTGAGGGACAAGAGGCAGGAGGTATATGGGGTGGGCAACAGAGGCACAAAACCCCTCTGAATGAAAGCCCGTGGTCCCAGCCAGCTGCCCAGACTCCCCAATGGGTTTTGTAGGCATGATGGAAAAGGCAGCCTCAAGGGACAAAGCAGAGCAGCTCTAGGAACATTTCCTCCCTGAAGGGAAAATGCAGCTCTGCAGAAGTCAACTGCTGCTCTGTGCTTAACAAATTCCCAGAGCACCATCGCGGTGAGAGAGGGGGAGGCAACAGGAAAAGCCTTTGTCATGGGTGCTGTCCTAGGAAGCCAAGAAATCATAGCATCTGGGTCTGGCCCTAGAAATAGAACAGGAATGTGATTTTTGGTGTGTATGTGTGTGTTTGTAAACTTAAATTGCATCAGATAAGTTGCAAAGGAAATGATAATTTAGCTGCAGTAGTGGGCTTATTTAATTCAAGTGCAGAATGTGTTTGGGATGCAGTAGTTAATGCTGTAGGCCACTGTGAGGATGTAAAATGCCCTGTACATTCTAATTATTATTACTATTATTATTATTGAAGCTAAATTTAATAATGTAGTAAAGATGCTGCAGAATAATTAAAAAGAAGCTTAATTTCTTCCAGTTGTTTTGGGGGGAATGAGCACAAAAAAAATTAATGCTTCCCATAATGAATTAGCAAAGCATGAGCTGCATTTGCTGTAGGGAGATAAGTGCTTATTTCCTGGAAAAAAAGACCTTCTTCCAGATAACCCCATTAGATACTTTCAATTAAATTGAGCAACTTGATTCTTTTTGCAGATGCTTTATTGCTTGGTAGTGATACTAACAGTTTATATTAAAAGAATTGTCAATCCTAATTACCTGAAGAACCCAGTGAAACTATAAAGGAAGATATTTGGCTATAAAGCACACCTGATAAGATCTGGCAGGGAGATCAGGAGGCATTCCTGGTACAATTCCAATGTAAGGGAGAGCACTTTGATGAATGTATGCCACTGCCACGTTTTTACAACCATTTCTGCTCCGTCACTCTGGCTTCCCAGGGAGTAGTGCAGGCCTCGATGTTGATCATGTGTATGATTGCAGGTTTCCCAAAATGGCAAGCTTCCATTACCATCAGCAGCATACACAGGGGGAAAAACATGAGAAAAACTCCATCTATGTAAACATTATCCTGTGCTAACAATGACACATTCTCTGGAGAATGATGCAAAGATCTGTAGGTGGAGTATTTAAAACAGTATTTTCAGTGTGGCTGAAGAGGTGGGCTTCTAGCTTGGATTTTCAAATGCTCTTGGTGCCTAATGCCACTGACTTCAGCAAGTGGTGAGAAGCTAACAGAACAACTAACAAATGCTTTTGATCATCCATGCACAAGAAGGGCCAAAGGACCTTAGAATACATATTTAAGGCAGGCCTAAAGCAAAACATAGCTGGGCTGTTGCATACTATTTTATCTATAGTAGAAATCCTATTTAAAAAAATATGTGCCTTTGTATACACTCACACTTGTTAAAAGAAGCCTTACAGCACATGGAAGAAGAATTTCCCTTAGACTTCTCTGGTATGTAAATGCCTGGCAAGTGGCAATACGTGTTGTTTATAAGGCAGCCAAATCCCCAGGTGATTCAGATTTGAAGGGAGCATCTGAGCTGACTGATGTGTATAAGAGTGAATCTGAAATCAAAGAGCTCATTGCAGAGAGCTTTGTGATGGATCCCTTTCGGGGAAGGCAGAGAGGCCCCTGTGTTGTTCCCTGGGAGCTCACAGCAAGCTGGCTGAAATTGAATTAAGACTTTGAAAGCAATCTTTAGCCTGTTAGAGCTGAGTGGCTGAACTCTGTGCCAGGTCACACACAGAAAGAGGTTATTTTGCATTAGCAAAGCAGATCAGATTTTCATATTTTACTTTTTGTTGTGACCTTGGCTGTGCATAAAATGATAGTCAGGTGAGACCTCATAAAGACTTGCTCTTTAGGGAGAAATGGAAAGAAGTGTGTGACAAAACCCTTGATTTGGCCATTATCTGGGGGAGCACCCTCAGAGCCAGCACACCCCCACTCCCACCCTGCTGCACATTGTGTCTGAGGCCACAGCTCTCCTCATCCCTTTCCTTGCTTAGATCACTTGTAAAATCAGCACAACACCTCATGTTCTAGGGTGGGCTTGAGCCTTAATTATGTTGGTTCAGGGTCCTTGATAAAATGTGGTTTTGCTATTTGGTACTGCTGGAGTGGCTTGATACAACAAACAACAGAAATATAATCAAGAGTAAGGTATCACCTGGAAACTCCCCTCAGGCCTTGTTTTCAATAAAAAGCATTAACATTTTATTGCACCAGCAGACAAAGCAAAGCAACCCCAGAGCACGGGGACAGTTAGACAGGTGTGAAACTGTTACTCTACATATTCCTTGACGGCATCTTTTACTGAGGCTCTTGGAGCCATGCATCTTATGGAGAACTGCACCACTCTGCCAGCTCCGGCCATGCTCTGGATGGCCCAGGCCAGCTAAGGGGGCCCTGGCAGCCAGCCTGATACATCTGCAGACACCTGGGCTGCGAGGAGTCCTGGCCTGCTGCTGTGGTGTCCATCACTGAATCACAGAATCACAGAATTGTAGGGGTTGGAAGGGACCTAGAAAGATCGTCGGGTCCAACTCCCCTGCCAAAGCAGGTTCCTTAGAACAGGAACACCTCGGAGCTCTGATACCAGCTGCATCGCAGCCCTTCACTGCTTCTCCACTCCTGCCCTATCTCCATGGGTGCAGAAGCTCTTCACAAAGCTCACTGCTTTCCACCTTCTTTCAAGGCAGCTGAGCAGTGCTAGGAAGCCAAGGCCATTTCTACAGCCTTAAATAAGCCCTTGTGCAATTTATACAGATGTACTGATAAGAGTGCAACTTCTACCACATGGACAGACATTGCCAGTTTAGACTGCTCTATTTATTTAGATAGCAGTATTTTACACTGGTATACATTAAACTGCATGACTATATCTGCTCAGCTAAAATCAGATATAGCCTTTACAAATCATAATTAGTCCATTATTTGCTTTTTCTTAGTCTGTTCCTTGATTTTGTTTCAGTCCATCTACTCCCCTAGACCTATTGTTTCAATTCTGTCTTCTCCACTAGTGCCTCATGCAGCTACGAGGAATGAAGAGCACGTAAGGGACTGCTTGGCTTAGAGTACGAAGGCAGCATGTGTTTATTTGAAAGTAACAGGAGTTAAAACATCACTCACAGAGTTTCCCCAGAGAAGTCAAAATGTGAATAGTTGGACCTGCTTTGAGCCAGAAGTCATATGGTCATGACTTGCTGGTTTAAACTGGTGCTAAGTGGCTGTTCTTGGCAGTTTTGCCTGCCAATTTTCAGAGTACTTGTGTGTGTGTTCTTAAATGTTTCTGTTTCATTTTCATGGAGTCATTACAGTTAGTTATAGCCAGGTGTCATTCATGGATTTAGCATACAAGTATTTCCATTTTAGGTACCATTTGAGAAGGTGCTTCTCTTCTCTAAAGCCTTCAGAAAGATCAACTACACAATATGATGGGAACTGAGACAGGTGTATAGTACCAGTCATGTCTAAAACCAGACTGTCTGCTTCTTCCAACCCCCTTGAGCTTTTATACTACCTCAGACACAACACGTACGAACTTGCTGCTTTTTTGTATCCATTCCATTATGCAACTTTATGCTAAATAGCAGAGAGCTGT
This sequence comes from Cygnus olor, assembly GCF_009769625.2. Lineage (NCBI taxonomy): Eukaryota > Metazoa > Chordata > Aves > Anseriformes > Anatidae > Cygnus > Cygnus olor. The sequence continues at coordinate 78,998,912 of NC_049171.1, read as the reverse complement.
ATTGTGTCGAATCTTCTCAGATAGGACAGTATGTCAATTTTGCAAGCTGATCTTTATCTCCCAGTAATTTTAGTCTTAATGCTGCTTTTCATGAAGTAAACATTACCTTTCCTACTGGTTTGGTGATGTCAAGGTCAGTGTTTTGGTATGGTTCCTTCATTTCCATTGTGATCTCCTCTATACCCTCTGCTTCACTGGTGGGGGTGGGAAGCCCTCTGAAGAGGGTCTCACAGCTCTCCCCTCACTCCCCATGTGCCCAACCAGTCCCTGAGCCATATGCTAGGGAATATTTGCTGACAGTACCAAACTCTCTCTTGCAGAAAAACAACTCGTGGACTGGAGGGGAGCCCAAGAGGTCACCTAGGCACTCCTCTGACCTTAGGGCAGTATCAGCTCTACCTAAATCCTTCCTGAGGGATATTTGTTGCATCAGTCTTTAGACACCCCCACAAGCAGAGGCTGCACAGCCTCCTCAGGCAATCCTTTCCATTGCTTAGATTATTCAGGCTGTTAAAAAGACTTTCCTATTATCTAAACTAAATCTCCTTTTCTGCATTAGCTCTTGATCTGGCCCCAGTACACACAAAGAGCAGATTACCACTTGCTATTCTACACTATTTTTTTTTTCAGTTTTTGAGACAATTATCATGGTATCTTCACCTTCATGTCAGCTTGAATCCAGGTCTTTTCATCCATCTTTAGCCATGCTTCTTAGACACCCAGCTTTTTGCATTTCATCTTTACCTTTCCTGAAGTGTGATGTGCCAGACTGGACACACTAATCTTGAAGAGGCTCTAAGAAAATAGAGAAGGAAGTAAAGGTGATTTCATGTGTCCTACAGAAGACATTTCCGCCTGTTTCAAGATATTTGCACTGTTGATTCGTGTTCTTGTTATGATCTATTCTAACCACTGGTTCCTTTACAGCAGGATGGCTGTCATGCAATTCTTTCCTTATCTTTTAACATTTGGTTATTTAAAAAGCAGTACTTCACATTTGCACTTCTTGAATTACATCCCCTTTACTTCAGATCATTTTCCAATCTGCCAAGATCATTCTGAACCAGTCCTCCTAAGCTTTCCAACTACTGCTTTGGCATTGCTTATATTTTTATTTATTTTATAATATTTATAATATTCCCTTAAACAAATAATTAATGAGAATATTGAATAGTACCAACTCCAGTGGAGGAATGGCTGGTAATTGCTCTTTTCACATATCTTCATACTGCAAGTAGTCCATGCATTTGCTTCTGTGCCACTGATTATGACAGAATTCCCACTAGGATCAGAAATAATTTTGCTTTAGCAAGAACTCATAGTTGTCTAGTGTTCAGCATATGAGAGTTCCTTAAATGCATTGCTACTTGTCTCCACACATTTAAGCACACTTGTCAGTTAATAATAATGGACTCCCCAATACCATATACTTATTTAGTTCAGGAATGCTATGGTGTCATTAAGGGGTGGGGGGACTTGGCTGACATCCAATGTCTCTCATTTGGAGTGAACTCTTTAAAGAAACACACTATTTAAAGTGAAGCTGACTGAACAGCTTCAGCATATTTCAGTGGGCATTTGAGGTGGGGTTCGTCTCACCTGGCATTAAATAATGAAGAGACATGATATCCACTAAGCTGAGTGCCTAAGGCAGGTCAAGAAACTGCAGGGCCTATGTCTCTCCATTGACAAGAGGTGTCTGCTTTTTAAACAGGTTAAGTAACCATATGCACGATATAAGAAAAATACCTTCAAAAATGTGTGGTTTCAGTCAGCTGATGTCAGTCTAAACCCTGCTAGACGGAGGCAAACTGCCATCTCTCACTCCCCAGCCTGGCCAATCCTTACCCAAAAGGCAAGAGAAGAACCCGTCTTCCTTTTTATTTTTTTTCCTCTCCTTTTTCTTTTTCTCAGTTATTTATTTGTAAGATTACTTTAGAAGCACCCGATCTACCCGATGTACAGCCCCTGAAACGTTACTGCCATCACTAAGGGCAGTGGCTGCAAGAATTTAGGGCCAATTAAGCCTATCATGAAACTGTATCATCTGTTTGAAGCAAAGTTGCATTTTGCCTAACGTTTGCTTATTGAAGAAAAGGTTATGGTTACATTGATATAAAGATTCGGTTAGAGTTAAATAATATAGCTTACGTCCGACTGGACTTTCTTGTGTGAATATTCTTATTTAAGAATAACAGGAACAGTTTTAAATTTTTCTTACATTAGTTCCAAAGCATCATTGATTAAACTGCAGGAGGAAAAAGAAGGGGAAAAGAAAACCAAACACCACAAAAAAAAAAAAATCTTCTTTCCAAATAAATAAATTCACACCAGGAATTATTCCAGTAAAGCTAAATCAGTTTGAATTCATACCTTTGTTTATGCCACTATAAGTTTTCCATGTGGACAACCCCATATAGGGAAGTTACATTTTACATTATAATGAGGTTACAATGTGCTAATCCCCTTGGACTGAAGCAATTATCACCTGCCTGCTAGGTGTTAAATGCTGCATTACAAGGGGATTATTTTCTCTTTTGTTCTGACTGAGGCTTGGTCTACCCGCAAATTCATACTGGTTAAACTAATTCAGGAGGGAGTTTGCATTTTGCCTCCTCTGAATCAGTTATGTATTGCATTAATAAAACTGGACTCAATGACAATTCCCTTGGTATGCTGTAATTCAAAGTAGTAAAATGATCATTTCTGTGCTACCTGGCTATTTACCATTATTCTCTAGCCTGAGTTACTTGATTTTATTTGTAGCACATTTTATTGCATAGTGGTGTGTTTTCTCTTCCCCGGCCTGCTTTGAACTTTGCAGTGAAGCACAGCTAAATATCATAAATGAGGTGAGCTGGGTACTTTTTCAGTCCCTGGACATAAAGCAGATGTAGGTGTCATGAGAAGTAGGTCAGCAGTTGGCTTTTTTCCTTCTCGCTCAGTGCAATAAAACAGTGCCAGGGGACAGTCTGCTGACAGAGATGTGGCCTTCCTACCCAGCTATAAACATCTAGCCATTTGTAGAGCTCTTCCAGCTCCCACGTCAGTCTCCACAGGCATTTTGGGAGGTTGTTGCCTTGAGTGTCCTGGGTGCATTCCACTTCCATTATTACAGTTTACGTGTCTCAGATTCCTTCTTTCTTTTTTGCATGAAGTACCGATCACAAACATTTTGTGTAGACATGCATCCAGTTTAGAAGCATCTGTCTACCACTTCAGAGCAGATTGTGGTTTAGTGGTGGCTGAGCGAGCTGTACCCATGCACACACAAACACACCTTGCTTCTCATCTACACTCTCACTGAATGCAGTCAGACAAGGAGAGAACTAACCCCAGAGTGTGCCTCAGATCTCATACCCTGAGCTGGCCCTTTACCAGTTACTTCAAAGCTGGAAGACATTTTTCGGCATGAGCCATTTCTCCCTGTTCTGCTGGGTATGCTCACAAAGCTGCCAGGCATGGCCCAGACCCACTGCTTCAGGACATCGCCTTTTACCTTCTTCTCCACGCTTCCTCATGGGCTGCAGGACAGATAATGTTTCTGTGGCCAGGCAACCCATGACTGTACAGCTGTACTAGACTTGCCCAACATTTTGAGAACATTGGCTTATTTGGATGAAAGGCACCACATAGTACCAACATTCCCATCATTTGTTAGTTGTAGTGCATCCAGAGATTCCTTGAAGACTGATTATATTGTGCCTATTGTTTCAGGCACTTGGAAGAATTTATGCAAATTATGTCTTAAATAAAAATAGAACTTACTGTGGTTTTGTAAATGTTCTTCACGATTCTGAGTCCTGCAGACAGAAGAAAGTTAATGTCATAGTTAATGCCAAGTTAATTAGTTATCTGTTGCAAGCTCCCAAAATTCTTGAGATGGGAATGGTTCGATCCCTGCCTCCTATGGGGGCAAAAGTAGTCCATATTCTGCTCCTGAGGAGAAACCTGAGCTATCTCTGGTTCAAGGGGAAGAGCAAAGGGGAAAGCTTCATCTAAACTAGCCATTGTCTGAGCTGAAGTAAAGGTATGTGACAGCACACAACTGAGCACCAGAAATCCATTTGGATGCATCTTCCACCTGCACATTTCACAGTCGTTATTATTTCTTTAGGAGCTGAACATTTTCAGGGTTCTCACACAGTAAGAAGGAATGGTTATTATTTTTTCCACAACTGTCATGTTGCTTGAGTCACATCTGGTCTAAATCTAGTAGGAAGCCAAAACTGGAACTGCCGGCACTGCTGAAGGATTTTTCTTCTACTGATTTATGATGGCAAATATAACACTGATGAGATCCCTGCCTTTTGTCTCACAATAAAACCCAGAGTCCTACATACCATGTGTGTGTTCCCTTAAGTGTTGCCGACTTCTGACATTTCAATGAGGAATCCTTTAGAGATGTTCTCCTTTGGCAATCAAGCACTAACCAAAATCTTTAACTCCAACAGATGGGAAGGAAGGGTGAGACAAGAGAAGGGAAGTCACAGAGCCTGCGGTGGTCAAGGTGGGAGGGAAGGGCATCTCTGAGTGATTCACACCTTGCTAGTTCAGGCTTTTCCTGGTTTCCTTTCTGCCTGCTCTACTGATGCCACCACCCTGGGACCAGGCTGGCTGCTGGCATTCCTGCCAGCAAGAGAAGATCAGAGGGTACGAGGCTATTGATGGGGCAGCCCTTACAGCCAGCACAGTCATTGTCCCCGTCTGGCCTATTTTCCTAGAGGCAGGAGAAGTAAAACTGATTTTATAGATTCCTACATGCCTGGAAAGTCTTTGGCCAGCACTGAATGTGCTCTATCCCTCTTCCTCCAGCTATGTTTTAGAGCTTTTCTCAGACTCAGTGGAGAACACTGATGGAGAAAATTCTCCTGCTGACCATGGCCTATAGATAAGCTCATTTCCCTCTGGTTAGGAGCAAGGCAGCTCGCTAGCACACTGCTTTGCTAACAAGTCCTTTAGAAGGCTGGGATTCCTGGCCGAACATCAATAAATTCATGTCAGTCTTCACATGACAAGATCTTCCCAAAGGTCATAATTTTTAAAATGTTTTTGGTTGTGTCTGAATGCCTGGCCTGTGGCACCCATGCTCTGATTTGCTGGGGCAATCTTTAGCTTCAGTTCCTGTAAACTTCATGCAGACCATTGAGCCTCCAGTACTACTCAGAGACAGGCCATCATGCTTGAAACTGGGGCTGCACAGCTGACTGTACTCCAAAGGAAAGAGTGGGCATTCAGGGAAAAGTGACTATAAAGGGAAAAGTGACCATAAGTGTGCAACAAACCTTTGCAAAGGCACATAAGAACCGTGCTACAGGACTCCTTGAATGCACAGGTTCTGCCTCTGCAGTGGAGTCTTAGCTCCTGCATGCTGGTCATCAGCTCATACCAAAAGGTATTTGAACATCACAGGTTTATTTATTGTTCAGGAAAAACATGTCCTTGCCCTTTTTCCTTCAAAGCTGGTAATGATTCAGTGGTCTTTGACTGTAAACCTCCATCTTTTCAGGGTCATAAACTCTCTGCTGCTGCAATATTACTGAAAGAAGTAGTTTTCCCTGCTCATGTCATCTCTTGTGCACTTAGGCCTGGGTGAGCTGGCTTGCAGTTGGATAGCAAGGTAAATGATACAGCACTAAAACAGGGAGATCACATTTAGCCGCCGAGGTAGAATATGATCTGTTTTCAGACTGAAAATGTTTCTTTTTCTTCAATACTGGCTGCTGCAAAACAAGACACGCTGGGGCAGAGCCATAATTGAATTCATACAAATGTCTGCAGTGATGAAATTCCCCTCAGTCAGACAGCAAAGAAGAAAGATGAAATCCTAGGCTGCAGGTGCCCCCAAATATTAGTTGAACTGGTTTACTTTACATTTCAAAGGCCTATCACCCAGCTGTACGCTTGAATTTAGGTACTTTTTCCTGTGTTGTTATTCCTCCTGAAGTACCACCCAAGTGCCTATATCTAGAGCCCTTCTGCAAGGACACAGACCCCAGCCAGAACGAGGCAGATAGTGTCCATGGACCCAGTTTCTCAGACGTGTAGGTTCTCCTGCACTTGTCACAGCAGCGATACCATGGACCCTCTCCAATTTTTGCCACAGGAACTGGGAGCTCAGTTGTGGTGGCAAGAATTGATCTTCTCAGTCTCTAGTTCATCAGTGTCTGTGCTGTGCAACTGCACAGCATTTGGGGGCTGCTGCGATTAAAATCACAAAAGTCCAGAGAATGAATAGGGAAATGGCAAATGAGCAATGTAGAAGAGACAAAACTTACTGGATTTGAGCTTTTCATGGCAACCGGGGCAGAAAGAAATTATTGGAGGGAAGCAGACTGTCAGCCCTGAGATCTCACTGTGGCTTCCTGAAATGACTGCAGAAGGATTAAAATGTCTAGATTAAATGTGTCAGTGACATTTGGGCATGCGCTCTCTAGACCACACACTATTTACAGTAATGCACCTACTGCAGTGTCAGACCAGTAGGCTTCAGCAAGAGATACTGAACTGTTTTCATTACCACCTTCTCAAGGCTCAGGAGTGCTCCCTTCAGACATGCCTGGAGGCATTCTTGGCTGTGCTGGCTTTCCAGGAGGTTCTTCTTCCCTGGTGAGCTCTGAGTAAGCAGATCCTGGAGGGGCCAGCATAGACTGTGGTCCTCATGCACCTCCTTTTCCTGAAAGGGCTGTGTTGGTAAGGAGGGCACATGTACCAGGACCCTTGCTATATGGCTCACCAAAACTTGGCAGAGGAACATGTCAGGTGTCACTTAACTCTGAGCTAGTTTTACTAGTAGGTGAAATTCAAGAAAAAAAGTATCTGCAATAAATTGCAAACAGATAAAATAATAAAAATCTGCTGTTAGTGTTATACATACCAGTAAAGATCTTTTGTGGATCTCGGTCATTTTATTTTATTTTTTTTTTGTCTTTGATGTAAGATGGAATTTATTTGTCATACGGCCACTGCTGTCTTCCCTTTCATTCCCCATTCTCTAAAGAGAGGGAAAGGTAGAAGGGAAAAGTTAAAATTGTTCTTCTGTCATCCAGAGTTCAAATATTTAATATGAAAAATTCACATAGCTTGCATGAGGAACTTTTCTTCTCAAACCTGCAATTGGTTCCTGGACACCAGGTATCACAGGAAGCATTACCTTACTTCTGTCTTCCCTGCTCCTCAAGACCCTTTTATGAACATATCCATATCCTAATGAGCAAAATCCTAGCTTTAGAGTACCTGGTTTTGTCACAGTCTCCTTCAGACAGACAAAACACAATCCCTGTGTAATGAGAAATACTAAATGCCCACTAGACTTGCAACTGTTGTTTTGCTGTGTATATCTTGTAAAAAACAAATGTGCTACTACAGATGTTGTTGAGCAATACCAAGCTCTACTCTGTACCTTTTAGAGAAACACTTTTGACAGACACTCTTGCAGTGCCTATGTGAAAAGCCATCTCAACTTATACCACATATAGGAAAGAAGCTATCTCATTGTCTGCAAATAGCTTTGCAAGCAAGATGCTGCGTCTGACATTGCATTGAGGAAAGAAGAGGTTTTTAAGTGAATGAGTGCTACTAACAAGATGGCAGAAATGAAAATCTATTCATATTTTTTCAAGAGTGAAATGTGCAGTCACTGCAGTCCGCCATTGCATGCTCTGGCACCTTCTCTCCTCCTCTTGAATAATCTAATAATAACCGAAGTTTCCACTCCAAAAAGCCCTCTCCATTAATCATTTGGTCTGTCGAGATCTCAGTGCAATTATCTTCAGCCTGCATCTCTGTAACTAGGAAATTACTTTAGAAGTTACTCCAAAGTAATGTCAGAGTGCAAGAGCTGAACAGAGAAGGGGTAGAGGGGCTTCGCTGTGTAACAGCACAGAGTCCCCTCCAGGACACTGCTGAGCTAGTATGCAGTAGTGATCCCAAGGAAAAAAAAATAAATTAATGCGATCAATTTACTTCACATTTTGCCTTGTCTCAAAAATTATTGAGTCATTAATCTTAGCAATGTCATGGTGTTGTCATTCACTGAATTCAATTAAATAGGAGCTCACCATTAGAAGTGTGTGTGTTCTTCACATGCAATAATGCCCTTCTTGACCATAATGAGTGCAGCCTGCCTTGTCGAATTAGGGGGAATATAAAGGAAAGGAGCTAATGAAGATAAATAGGGTAAACTTCTTCAGTGTACTGCATCATGTACACACCTAGCCCTGATAGTACGGGACCATATTTTTCCCCATATAAGCATTAGATGGAAAAGCAAGTCCACAAACCTCACTTCAGGGTCCCCAGTTCTTGTGCTCTTCCCTTCTCTAATTTCTGTTTTCACTGAACTAATGCAGATTTTTTGGACTAAAAGGCCAGAGTCTTTCATGCACCAGGGCACTCAGCTGCCATCCTCAGAAAAAGGTACCGCAAAGCAGCTTTGTACCCTGGTGTCGTATCAGCCACTGCTGAACCAGCATAATATTGCAGGTAGGGAAGTGTTCACCAGAGAAGGCAAGTGCTGATGGTCTGAAGGAAAGCTAGCAGGTCTGAAGAGAAATTGGAAAAAACAACATATGTCAAAAGGTTAATTGAGCTGAAGCTAATTTACACTGCATGAGCAAGCAAAACTTTCTGTGATACCAGAAAAGAGTGGAATTAACATGGGAACGTCAATGAAACTGCAGTACATTCGATCAATAGACTGTCAGGGGAAAAAAAAAAAAAAAAAAAGAGTGAAAGAAAGAGAAAGAGAAAGAGAAAGAGAAAGAGAAAGAAAGAATTCTGATCATGTCTAAGGGAATTGCCAGAAAAAAAAGTCAGAAGGACACTTGTTTTCAGCCAGCAGGTTAGAATTATCTCTCTGGGAATGCTACAAAAAAGTGCACCTGGACTCTGATGAAGAAAAAGCGTTGCTGCTGCCTGTTTCTTCCCTGACCACTAGGAAAAGCTACTCGGGATCTCAAGGTTACCTTGTGGTTCACATGGGAGCATGGTGCCAGGGAAACAAGGCTACCATTGACTGGTCTCGGGCCACCTTATGACATGGGCTGCAAGTTATTAGCAATAACAAATGTTAGGTTGATTCCCTAAAGATATATAGCTGCAAGATAGCAGGACTGCACCTAAGTTAATTAGTCTGGCCTGTCAGCAGAATTAATTAGTTATAGAAATAGTGGTAACATAATGATATGATGACACAGCTTCCGGTTTTGGAAGGAGCATGGGTGGGTGTCTCTGTCCTGCCTGCCGTTATGCAGTGCTCATGTCACCTCACACATGCCAAACTCAGTCTGAACTCCAGTCCTTATGCTCAGAGCTGCTCTATACAAAACGTGTGCTGGGTACCATAATGGGATGCTTTCTGACTTGTTTCCAGGAGATACTAATACGAAACACTGTCACTCCATGTACTTGTTGTGCTATGGCAGTGTGATGGGACTATATATAGTCAGTGGTAGGCAGTGTACTCACCGTACACGCTACAAGGGTTCTGGCATTGACTGTGAAGACCTTCCTTCGAAAGAGGCAGGAGTGGAGGAAGGGTTGGAGCACAAAGACAGGAGTTGTCACACCGTGACCATGTAAACATGAGTCACGGTCAATGACTATGAAGTGATTTGCCTCAATGCGTGGTGCTAGTACACAATGTAAATTACAGGGTGTATGGTGTGTTAAATCCCCAGGTGAGTAGCCTCATTCAGACGTATTATATTTTCACCATAGCATAATCCTCTTTAGAGGATAACTTTATTCCCAAATTAAGGCACCTGTATAGAGTTTTAATGAGCTTTACCTTATGCTCATTGACTTTGTGCTATTAGCTGACTTGCTTTCCTTACCCTGAATGCACTTGTTACAGGTCAAAGTTTGTATCACTGCAACTCTAATCTTCCTAGCATACCCACCTGCCTTTGGTGTCAAAAAAATGAAGGCAGGTTATTGCTCACACTGCGTTCCTGTGAACAGGAGGTATCACTTCAGAGTCACGAAAGCAGTGTTGTCATTGTCATTAATGCTGCCCCTGTCCAGTGTTGGGAAGGGAGCACCAACACTTGATGAGCTTTGTAGCTGGTCAGGTGCAGCTGTTGGAGGAGTGCCTGAGAAGCAATGTATGCTTCTCCATCTCCATTCATTTCCTGGCCTCTCAGGCCAGACAGAGCTTCTTTCAGATGGCACATTAGGCTCTGGTCTAACCTTGTATTGACTGCTCAGTGCAGGCTCTGCATATTCAAAAATTTTCAGTGTGTTTTGTAATGACACTGATTATTGTTCATACAGTAAACAGCTCTTGACAATTCCTATCTTGTGATTAATGATCTTGGAGATAGCTCCTTCAGCAGAAGAGAATAGCTGTTTGCCTTTGCACTGTATCAGTTCACACCATTTTTCTAAGCATAATCCAGCTTTCAGTAGAAACTTCACTGAATTTTGAATGTTGGAAGGCAGGCAGGTGTCCCGGCACCAGCTTGCAGCACAGCACACTGAAGCCTTGACTGTCATAGGACTGCCCACCAGGACTCCTCACTGCAGTCCTAGTCCAGCGATCTGTGGCTGGCATTCACCAGGTAGTCTTGGAGGGAGCTCTGGGCTCCGAAGTCTTCACTTTATTAAAAAGTTTTTGCCTTGTGAAGCACAAATAAGCTTTAAGAGCATGTGGAGCTAATATTGCTCCATGAAATTAAGGTCAAATTGGAAGTCAGTGAAAACACTCACAAACCGTTCCCTCAGCACTCGTGCTCTTATATCAGCTTCTTCCTCATTCTTTCCATGTGTTTGTGGTAATTTCATTACCTTTTCCACTTCTTGTTCACTATTTATGGGGACTCTTTCAAAACTGGTAACTGGTAACTAATGCTTGCAAAGTCTTCTGCTTACAGATTCTATTTTCTGTTGGGTGATTCATTGGCTGACAGAGGTCTTTTTCTATTTCAACATGAAGAAAAAAAAATTTACATAGAGAATAGCAGGGGGGAAAGTGAGGGAAGCACATATTTCCTTTTATCCATAAAACTGCAGTATCACTATGCAAGCGCCAGGGAATGATTCTGAGGCAAGAGCAGAAAAAGAAAAAATAAACACTGAATGTAGCTAAGAAACTGCATCCATAACTTGCAGTGCAAAATATAGGGAGATGAAAGGAATAGATGACAATTTGGTGAAGGAAAAAAATGGTCTTTATTCACATAGATGTGCACATGTTCACATAATTTTGAGCAGATTTTTCAAGGAATTGTAATTACTAAGTGCTACATATTGTTATTTTTCTCACCTTAAACATTTTTCTGCTTTCTGCTAATATCTCTGATGAGAATAACTAGAAGGAAAAAAAAATGGCCACACCTGAAAAATGAACATGCAGATTTATTTTTGTTCTTGTACCTTCCCTTGCATTTTTGTTAAGCTCCCAGTATGCAGCATACCCATTGTGGAAAACTTTTGCGTTTATTGAAATGGCCTTTGAGTACTCCCACTACAGAGGGAAAACAGCTTGGTAAAATCTGCTCTGCAGGTACCCCTGCTTGTATTTCTGTACCTGTGGCAATTTTAGTTGGTTAATTTAGTTTAACTATTAAGATGCTAGCAGCAGCGGGGAGCTATAGTGCTACCTCTGTCCCCCTCGATCTCCTGCAGCACTTCAGATGTTGAAACCAGTGCTCCTTGCTAAACTACCGTGGGAAGCGGGTGGTGTGATGGCTGCTGCCCACCTCCCTGCAGGACTCTGTCCATGGGGAGGAGCTGGGGATAGAGTGGGCAACCAGTGAGGGGAGAAGGAGGAAATTAAGCTGGTGCTGAGCAGGGGAAAACGGAGCAGAGATGGGGAGATGAGAGGAGCTGGCTGGGGAGAGGGGAGTCCAGGACTGGGAGAAAGGACTCCCAGGACAAGGAGAAGGAAAGGACAAGGAGAAAACCAAGGAGCAGAAATCGAGATGGGAAAATGGATTTGATGGAGGGGAAGACTGGGGAAGAGAAAGAAACCTCATCTGCCACAGAAATTGGGAGGTACAGAGTGAATTAGGCGTTGAAGTTCAGGAAATTAAAAGCTTATCTCAAGGCTAAAGCAACTGATCACTGCTCTGAAAAATCCAATTCTGTCTCTACAGTCATCAAAGAGTTCCTGGGTCATGCCTGACACACCACTTAAACCAAATTTGGCACAGACGATGACTGATACCGTGCTTCTTTTCTTTGCATTTTGGTGCCTGACTTAAGACACTGGAGCACTCTCAGCTGCAGAAGCTGACAGCAGACAATGTCCGTAGGGGCATTTCATACTGTAAATCGCCAAAAATGCCCAAATCATCACACCCTCATCACTTCAGATGAGGTTCAGAGATCACCTTGCTCTCTCTATGCCTCAGTTGGGAAATGGGGATGAGACACCCTGCACCCCACACAGAGCTGCTCTGCCAAGTCCCCCATGAATGCAGCCTGTCCCTAGGAGTGGACCAGCCCATGGGTCCAGCCACAGCAATGTTTTCAGACATGATGCATTCCTAATTATCTAACTTTTGAGCATGTAATTTGGCTATTTTAACATGCTCTTCAGGGCTGTTTTTCCCTGTAATGACTGGCATTTGGGAAATTTTCAACACCCTGACTGAGGTGCTCCCTGAGGAGCAGGATATTTTCAGCCTCACCCAGCAGGACTCTTGTAAGCAGTGAGATGTCAGACCAACAGCACCCATGCTGAGAACAATAAGGCATATATCACCTTTGGGAAAGACGGAGGTTGAAAGCACCAGTGCTGCTGAATTCCATGCTAAATGATCTAATCTCCTAAAGCAATTCTTCATATTAATGACTCTGCAACATGCTTTAAACTGCAGAGTGCTGATGGAAAATGGAGTGCAAAGCTGACATCTTTGGTGACAAGGCAAACAGAAATTCAAAACATTGTCTTACAGGAAAGCAAACAACTCTCTATACAGATTCTTTTCTCCTGTGACCTTTTGTACCCAGTATTAGACAAGGTATGTCTTCCAAAAGTTCCCCCTGCCTCACAGTTGTTATAAAAAAAAAAAAAAAAAAAAAGGACCACTAGGCAGTAAACTTCTACTAAGCAATGAAGCTAAAGGAATATAGTTGGAATACTGTAAATTTAGATAACTTCAGGGGAAAATAAATAAAATAAAATTAAAAAAAAACAGTTGGATCAGAGATCATTTTAAACCATTTATATTTATTGTTTTTGAATAAAAGGACAAAAGAGGGATGCTGCCATGCCAAACAAAGAAGTCAAAATACTCTGCTCATCCTTCCAGCCTAGAGCAAAATAAGTATCAAGGCATTTCATGAAGAAGCAACACAATCGTAATAATTAAGTACTTCTTTTTAAGGCAGTGATTGAAAATAACAGGTTCACAAGCAAAATAGATGGGACCAAACACATTAGGCACGCAAACCCAGGAACAGTAATTAAGGTTACGTTCTTGGGAAGAAGAGTGTGACTAATACAGATGACATGCAATTTTTTTTCAAACAATAGCAAATTGTTAACAGGCCCTTAAGTGGAGTAATACAGCATAGGAGTGATCCCATCTCTTATTCATTGCTTGGCAAACTAGATTAAGTTTAGAAGATATGAAAGGCTGCAAGCAGCTACATGATCTTCCTCTGTGGTTATGTAAGCAGATTTTGACTTTGCACCAGCCTGTGTGCTTCAGCAGAGAATAACCATAACTCAGTTTCAATTCCTGTTAGAAAGAAGGGGAAAAAAAATAAACCCTTCAAAAATGATTAGGAATGTTTTCTGTATTAGCTGCCTTTGAAACACAGAAGTCTGGGGCCAGATCCTGAGCTGTTTCCAAGGGAGATGGCTCCACTGGCTGGAGTTGAACTGCCAGTTTGCTAAAGGTTGTAGACCTGTATGGGAGTTTTGCAGCCCATGCCTTTTCAAACTGCCTTTGAAGCTCTAAATAAAGCAAAAGCAGCAGGCATACAACCCTTCTCCCTGCCTTTTTAGGTGCTCCATTTTCAGAATTAGCAGTCCAACGTTTGAATAGTGAAGGTCAAAGAAAATTTTTTTTTTTTTTTTAAGTCATTGGAAGGCTGCTAGGGGCTCGTGTGAGGTCTCGTGTCAGGAAACTCTGCAGTCTTGGAAGCTGTGGCAAAGGGGAATATTTTATTCTTGAAGGGCATATTTTTAGTTAGGCTGAGTCAGAGTGTGACTTACTCTTGGAAAAAAAAATGAGGTGGAAAAGCGGAGAGATGCTCCTGCATTAGTTGCTAATACATTTGGTGCCCCTGCTGCAGATGTATGGCTGCCTGGACTGGCACTTGCATTTGAACAGTGCCTGCAGGTTGCTCCCAGGAGCAGAAGCTGTACTTCAGGAGATCAGCTTTAGTCAGAGTCCCAGTGACCAGCTGCCCCTCAATAAATTGGCAGGGGAGGTTTAGGGTAAATTTTTCCCCTGCAGATTGTTCAGGAAAGCTTCCCCTGTTTATCCTCTCATTCAGAGGAATCAAGCTAGAAAGGCCTAAACTATGGGGACAATATACATTTGTTTCTTAGAGAAACAAAACCAAAAGTTTGTTTTAATCTTAAGTGCTTCTGACTTATGTATTCGTATGCTGTGCACGGGCTCTTGATATATGAAGAGCAATTCTATGGAGTCATATCTGAGAGAGATTTGACTGCTCCCATTTTTTTCTTAGCTATTTTCTAACAAAGTGTCCTAAAGTCATGGGCCATAGAACTTCTGATTAATGTGTAGGGATTAGTTTGCCTCAGTACCAGAAAGAAACACTAATAGATTACTGAATAACTAAATTAACATATTGGCTCTTAGCTACATGAGAAAAGGCTATTCTTGATTAACATGTGAACTTCAGCGTCTCCTCACACCTGCCATAACAATCACCAACACCTGCAATGCCTTTGTGCCTCCTTCCTACAGCAGGGGCCCACTCTGTGACCTGGCTAAGGAAAATCTCCCAGTGGGGAAGAAAAATGACAATTGACAAACAAACAAAGGCTTTATCTCTCCTTAACAGCCCTGGAGAAGAGAGGGGAAGCTAGTGACAGGCTGGCTGCTGTCATGAGTGAGCATCATGTAAATACCTCGACAGTCAGAACTGGAGATTTTGACAGATGTAACATAGCTGCAAAGCAAGCCACAACCTGGTGTTAAACCCTGCAGCAAGGGCGCAGCCCCATCCCTGCTGCCTTTCTCCCTATCCCTTCTTCCCCACCCCTCTGCTGTGAGATCTTCTTTGTGTTATTTTCTCTCTTTCTTCCACCTCCTCTCCCCTTTCTTCCTTTTGTGCCTTCCCTCCCCCTTCTTCCCTCGCAGGATGGAATGGTTTGGGCCCTGCGATTCTTTGCGGTTCATTGGTTTTGCTTTGCTGGGCTTCATTCCTCAGCACCACACAAAGCTTCGGAGGAGGAGAGCAGGGGCTGGAGAAGGGAGGTTACATCAGGCATGTGGCAGACAGCACTGAAATGTGTTTGTAACCTTGCCAGATGGATGGGCAGCCTATGCACTGCGGGGGCTCTCGAAAGCAGATTCAAAGTCATGCATACCAGGGGGCGGGGAGGGGCATGGAGAGGCGGGATGTCAAATTTCCATATATTTCCATCATCCTACTGTCATTTCTGCCTAGCACGTCACTAGCCACACATTACAAGGCTTTCCCGCACTAGTCCTACCTATTAAAAGTGTGCCCTGACCGAGATGCTTCATTTCCCCCCAAGAACAAACACATGCTCTGGAAAGACTGTGGGAGCTGCCTGTAGCTGGTAAGAGGCATCCTCTTGTCACGGTTTGCCTGTTTGTGCTTGTTGCTGCTCGGTGCCATGCCAAACGATGAAGTAACAAAGAACAGGGATATCCCAAGCAAGGTTTGAGTGAGCCAAGGGTTTGATTCAACATCTTCTGGGTGCAAAACAAGGTGATGTGACTGAGCAGATGCTCGTTGTGCTGGTGTTACCTACCACCTGCATTGCTGCAGCACCTGCAGCCACAGCACTGGGTGGAAAGCCCCTTGCCATGTGCCACCCAGACAGTGAGCGGCACCAAAGGGCCTGGGCTGGGGAGCCTGTGCTGCAAACACATCTGAAAATGGGGCACCCTTAAAAATAGAAATGAGGGGCTTACAGCAATGGACAGTCTTTGATGCTTTCCTACTGTCAAGGACCCCGGGAAGAGAAAGCCTCACAGATACTTCACCCCAGGCAAGGTTTGTCACGGCCACGGCACACAGCCCAGGTCTGTCCCTCCATGCCACTGCCATCATCAGCTCTGCTCAAGTGTCAGCCAAAGGGACAGCTCTGTGCAGTGGAGCCCCGAGGACTGTTCAAGGCAGGGCCTACTGTATTTCATGCGTGTTTCTGTATTTCAGGTTGTGCCTTAGCAGCTGAATCCTGGGCTGCCAGCTGACTCCTCGGCAGCCTGTGCTGAAGGCTGAGCGATGCCCTGCCTGCCTGGCTTGCAGAGGACAGATGGAAACCTCCTTTTCCTCCTGCCAAGCCCACGATGCCCGTCCTCGCTGAGAGGACAGGCCTCTGCCCCGAGGAGCTGACTCCAGCAAAGCTTCGTGTTGCCGCTGTGACTCATGGCTCTGTCACTGGCCTTTCAGGATGGAAATTGGGGAACCAGTTTTTCTAACTCCGATCCCCCAGAACAACACAAGGCGTGTCTTAAATTATGCCTGCCAATGTTGGGCCCTACAGGCTCCTATGTCGTTCCCAGGGGAGGTGGTTTAGCCCGTCAGCCCAAGGCTCAGAAAGGCTTGGCCAGGCCCTCAGCCCCCAGGTGTTGTTCTGCTTCTGGAAGGGTTTGTGGCTTAGAAAGGCTGTAACAATTTTTAAGCATCCAAAAATAGACAGGATTATATCGTGCCTGTCTAGTATCCACTGTAAAATCAATCTCTAGCCCAATTCCCTTAATTTAGCTACTTACAGAAGTTAAACAACTTTTGAGATAATTTTCCTGTATTTTGTCTCATGCCAGTGACAAGCATATGTGAGTGCATGTGTAAGTTTTTAGTTTTGCCAAAGTCAGCCAATTCTTCATTTCAGAGGGAAATAAATCATTTCTTTCCTCCCCCTTCCACTGTCTATCTTCCTGCCCTTACCACCCCTCCTCACTCCCACAGATGAAGGTCAGAATGCTTCCACCTAACTTCAGAATCCTCAAAAATTAACAAAATGAACCCACAGACAGCAGGTCCTGAACTTGAGAAGGGTCAGCTGAGTCTCCAGCCCATTTTGTTTCTGTGTGCAGTGCTGCAGCCTTCAGCATGACTACTTAGCTGTTCAACTGCTCCAAAGAGTTTAAAATAGGAGAGCAGAAGCATTTGTCCCAAAGGGTCAGGATGAGCCCTGTTTTGCTCTTATGGTGTATTCCCATTTCTTTTCTAAAGATTTCTTCTCTCCTTGGCACTCTGTAAAACAAGGAGCATCAGGCTCCTCAAATGCCTTCAGATGCTGCTGAGGCTTCTGTCGCTGAACCTTAAAGCTGTTGTTTAATCACTTCACTCACAGCCAGATGCAACCTTTTGCTTAGAGAAACTTCTTCAGTCTGGTATGTGCTTTCAGTCAAGATCAAGCTGTTTTCCAAAGGTCTTTTCAAATCTGCAGTCATGTCTTATTTGAGCTCCAGCTGGGCTCCTTTCTGAGTGCAGTGTGTCCTGGTTTACACCACAGTGTCTTTTTCTGCGGCTGTTGTTTTACCCTTGGTGTTTGAAGCTGACTCCAAGCCTTTGACATCCTGTGCCCATGTCGTCTGCTGTTAAGGAAGAGCCAGGAAACATGGGCCTCTACCATGCCGTGTCCAGTATGGTGTAATGAGGGAAATACGTGAAGCAAAGGTGTTTTAAGGGGAAGACTCCAGCTGTCTGTGCAGAGCTACATCCAGCAATCACAAAACACTGTGCCTGATAGACGGCTGGTTCATCCAAATGTCTGATGAACACTTGACAGTCTACTAAGATAAGTTACTGTCTAACCACTGCTTCATACTGTATTAATTTATTCACTGGTTTCATGCCAGTAATGAATAATGGTACAGTTCAGGGAATTACAATTTTTTTTTTTTTTTTTAACCTGGCAGCTAAATGTTGTCTGATTTTGCAAGTTAAATTATCAGCTCAGGATATCTCTTAACCTACTGTCACAAGTGTGACAGGCCTAATCTTTTTTTTTTTTTCTCTTGCCACCTAAAATAAGAAAATTCATCTGAAGTAACTGTCTTGGAAAAGTTAAGAATCTTTCAAGAATAGTTTAAATGATCTTTTTTTCCCCTTTTTTGAAATTTCTAGCTAATAATTTAAAAAAAAAAAAAAAACCATTCACTCTACACCATTGTGTGTCAAGTGTAGAAGTAAACAGTCATATTAATTCTTACAAGAAATTCTGCCTAGGAAATGACAGTTCTCTCTACCATGTCTTGTGTGTGAACATCATAATGTTCATAGTAAGCAAACATAGACCTAGTTTAAGTACATTCCAAATGCAAATACAACAGAAGTAGCAACCGGTCTTGTGTTTTGGGGCTCTGCACAGCCTGTTTTCACTGAACACAGAAATAGTTTGCTGAAAACTATTTGGTCAATTATCTACTATTTTCCCGTTTGGCTACATATATAAGGAGGAACAAACCAGAATATATAAAACAGTTAGATATCAATGCAGTAATAAGAAGTGTAAGATGACTGCTAACAGTAGCTAATTTTGGAGCTCACAGATAGCACAATTTGTTTATTTGCTTATGGCTGCTATCCAGCAATAGTGGTGTGACTGGATGGAAAAGGATGTGATAGAAAAAAAAACTACAAAGTTGACACTGTTTGGCAGTGCCAGCCAAAGAAAGGGATCTAGTGGAGAGGCCATGGGTGGGTTAGCTGCAGGGTACACAGAGGGACGAACACCTTGACACTGCTGCCTCCCTCTGCCCAGGCTGCTCTGCTCATCCAGGGGATGCCAATGCAGGGAGCAATGTCTTCTTCCATCCACCATCAAATCCACAGCTCAGGAGAGGATTTTTCCACAAATTTCACTGAATTCTACTTGAAAAAAGTCATGGAATCTACCACGTCGTCCCTTAGGTAAAGATGTACAACTCACATTTAGTTATGTGTACAGACTAACTGGTCACTGGAGAGGGAAATTAAATGGGGTGCAAAGTCCCAAACTTCAATAATCGTAACTCCTACTGAAGTCACTCGGATTTAGGCATCTCTTTTCCTTTGAGGTGATGAACCAAAGAGTTTCCCACATCTCCATCAGTGAAATGAATTCCAAAACAACAACAGGGCTGGAAGCTTAATTTCTCAAAACAGCAGTGTACCCCATTAAAAAACTGGTGTTATATTTCATTTGGTGACTGTTCCAATAATACCCTCAACAGCTGTTGCAGCATCTTGGTTGGGATTCCTCTCACCTAACTTTAGTCATCCCAAGTTAGGTCTCCAGTCTAAATCTGATCCTTTGACCCCCCTCAAAGCCATGTGGCTCCACCAGATGGCTATTCAGAGCTCCAAAAATTTAGTAAGGGGAATTTCTGTGGTTCCATAGTTGAGTTTTCTTTAAACAATCAACTGTTTTACAAGGCCCTGCTCTGAGAAAACAACCTTTAACCCATTAAAAAATCTCTGCATTCTGTTAAATAGAGTGTGAGACACACCAAAACCTCAATGTAAAATAAAATAATTGTGTTTACTTTTAGAGATTTCAACTGCCCCTGTAAATCACCAGCTGTAAAGCAGCAGGAAGCTGGCTGTGGATGGCCCCTGAGAGCAGGACACAGAGCTCCAAAAAGCTCCCAAGGACCCCAGAAAATAAAGGATGCTTTGGTCTCATTTGTGTCTCCAAGAGGTGATAGGGAAGCATGCTTTTATTTCAACAGTGCTACTTTTGAACTGAGGGTGACAAAACCTGAGGTATCAACCTAGGAAGAGCTGTAGTTTTCAGCGTTACAGCAAAAAGGCCTTCCCCAGGCAGAGGGGAGGAGTGAGGAGATTGCTCTCTGGAGCCCATGGTGCTGCAGAAGCATCTCTGGGGCAGCCATTAGAGCTGACACAAATTCCAATGAGGCTGTAAAGAAACGCAGCCACTTCCCAGAGGAGCTCTGCTGAAGACCTCAGTGCTACAGCTTAGTCATATTAGCAGGCTCTACTTAAAAGCAGTTCATCCCTCCAGGTAAAATATAGACCTTCCCAAAAAGTGGTCTCTTTCAACTCCAGGTAAAAAGCAGGGAGTACTATCTAGGACATAGAGAGCTAGATACTACTCTGAAGTTTCTCAGAAGCACTGAAAAAAAAAAGGGGGGGGAGATTAAGACAAGCACCAAGCTTTTTGGTGGAGTAGAAAATTGAACTAATATTCTGGTGTCCTGATTTGCTGTTCTTTTCCTCTTTCTAGAAGGGTTTCTTTCATTTTAATTCCCTGTGCATGGGGACCATTTCTGCTCATTCATACCACCTGAAGGAGGTAATTTAATTTCCCAGTATGTGGTAGCCAAAGTTGTAATTAATCTCAGGACCTGTAAGTACTGGAGCCTCCATCTGTGGTGACTGGTTGCTTGCCAGCTGTGGCTAATGATAAGGTACTTTGGCAAGGGGCCTTTGGCCATGCTGCCCAGAGTAAGATCAGTCCTGCTGAACAGTGAGGTGGGTCCTTACCACATTTATGTGGCTGATGGTGTTATGAAGCTATATCCACTATAGGTGCTGAGAAGGATAGAAGCAGTTTTGTGGATGGAGCTTTGTGAATCTCAGCTAAAAGTTACTGGTGAGTAAGTTGATTTCTACCTGTAAAGCCCTCTTGCAGCAGCCTGGCTGCAATCAGCAGAACAGGAGATGGTGAGAGCTGACTGTGGTAAGCCTTTTTCATTGTGTCCAAACACCCCTTTAACTGCCTGATTGACAGGGCCCTTTGAAAAATGTTGCTTTCTGAAGAACTAATTGTATTTTTGGATGTTGAGGCCCTGCTGTTCTGATGTTTGAAGTTTGTGGTACAGTTAAATGTGAGAGTCATCTTTCCTGGTCGGGCTTTTCTTTACTCCCCTAAGGTCCAGCCCCCTACCCCCTTTGCTTGGAAGGCCTGGTCCCAGTTGTGCTGAAATAGGTCTGTGGGAAGAGCTGTTCTTGGTCTGGCCTGAGGTGACTTCTCTGTTTTCCTCTGAAAAGAGAAGTGCTCCTTTTGAACTGTTTTTAATTTTAGCTCTTACTTCTGTTCCATGTGAAGAGTCCATGTCCCCTGGGGACATGGTATTTGCCTTTCCTTGAACCCTGCTCCTATGGTCTCCCAGGCTGGCTCTGCTTCCAGAAACCAGCTTTGTCTCTGATCTGTGTGTGTTAATTAATTTCTCTGAAGATAAAAATGCCCCCCTTGCATTTGGAGAAGAGACTGTGTAAGCCACGTGTACCCCTGCGTGTTGGCCCAGCAGCAGAAAGGTAGTGTGGCAGGGGGGCATTTCCAGAGAGACTTCAATTTGGGGAAGGGGAGGCACAGGGCTGCTGGTGTGTGACCGTTGCTGTAGCTGTGCTGAGCACATCTCAGTCCTGTGCTGTGGATTCCACTCTGCTGGTAATTGAATTGAAATCAAAACATAACCGCGTCGCTCTCACGCTCTGGCTGCTAAATAGCAGTATTGTGAATGAATCAGAGTTACTTCAGAGAATCACTTTAATGTGGCAGAATTGCAGCAATCAGGGGACAAAGTTAGATTTAGGAGTATCTGGTAAAGGAGCTGATTAGAGTTTAAAGGAAAGCTGCTTTTGTTCAGCCTTTCTGCAAATAGGGGTATGCATGGCCCAGAGGAATTAGCAGTGCTTGAGGGACAGAGTAACACCTGACTCCCGCTCTGCCCTGATCTTTACCTCCTGGCTTTGTGTGGACGCTTTTTTTTTTCCTGACATTTTTCCCAGGTTTAAGAGTAGTTAGTTCCTTGGCTCTTAGTGCTCTGTAAGACTGCTCATTTCACTCTATAAAGAGCTATGTGGGCAACAAATTACCCCTCCCCCACCCTCTAATGCCAAACCAGCCAAGCTGAAGGGCAGGAAATGGAATTGTTCAGTATCAGAAGCTGCAGGTTGATGGTTGGAGCGAGCTAGTGGGATTTTAAACAATTAATTCCTTGAGATAACCTTATGTCTTGCCTTCTACAATGATAAATGATGCCATAGCTCGGTGTTGCTGCTATTCAGCGCTCCTTCATGTTGATCTCATGTGCATCCCGCTGTCTTTGCTGTCATTCCCATAACGCATCTTTGTCATCTGCTGTAGCCTTGAACGGGACCATGTTCTTCGAGCCTTGCACAAAAGGATTAGCCTAGTGAGAGAGGGAGGTGAGTGGGGAAAAAAATAGACAAGCCTTAGAAAGGAGAACCACCCAAAAGAGTATTGTTACTGGTTGGCATGCTATAGAGAGATGCGAAGGAGACTTGTGATACAGGCGTGGTATGTCGGGGTGGGCAGGGAGGGGTGCTGGCTCTCCTTGCTCCCAGCAATGATGGTGGGTAACAGTGAGTGTTTGGTAAGGAAGCCTGTGTTTCAAGGGGCTTATGTCTGGGCAATCCAAACTTCCTGGTGTCAGACTGCCACAGTCATGCAAATGAGGAAATGAAGGCTAACTGGAGGGGTATGCTTCACTATAAATTAGTGAGCCAAAACACTTTTTTTTTTTTTCATTTAAAAACATAGGTTTATTTTTTCAATCTTGAAATAGATACAAAGACTTTCCTTGTACCGTGGATTGGTAGAAGGAAAGACGTTAAGGCTCAGTCATGCTAACATGGGCGCTCACATTTTAATGAGCTCTAGTTAATAGCCCTGTGAACAGAAAATAAAAATACAATGTTTTTCCAACTTTTTTCATGTTGACAGGAAAAATAACTATCAACTTGCTCATATGAAAAAGTTTCTCAGTTGAACATATGAAAATTGGAATCTTGCAACTTCTATCAAGAACTATTCTAGCTTTACCCGGAACTACCTTTAAATACTTTACAGTCACTTAAGTATTCCAAGTTAAAGGGTGGGGAGGGGGGGAAATATGTGACTAGATATACCCATCAAGAAATCTTACCATGACTTTAAGTAGGGATGCTAGATATCAGAGAAAAACTGACTTATACATTCGTTGACAAGCATATGGAAAGACTAATATCTGGTTTCATTTCTGATGCCATCTTAGTTGGATCTATTTAAGTTGTATAAAAGAATGTTTCCAGGTGTGCATTTGTAGGTGTATCTCCTTGTGGGAGAAAGAATAGCCTGTAGCCTGAGTTCTTGCTGTGATATGTTGCCACTTATCTAACTCAGTCTAGACCAGAGCAAATGAATCTATTGTTTCTGATCTGTAGGTCAAATCTATTGCCTCTTATAATTACCTGTATGACAACTCGCGTAAAAGGCCTTTATGCTTCACAGGCTGGTTAAAAGACACTGAGAGTAGAATTTCTTTCTTTCTTAAACCAAGAAAACCAAGAAATTCAACTTGCTCTTGGGATGTAGCAATCGGTAATAAGGTATTTCTTCTGCTGGCAAAGATGTTAACCTGTTTGTACTGGAGCCTTATATGCTTTGAGGTATGCACTGTTGACCCTGTTCCTTGAAAAATAGTGTTGAGGGCTAGGGCAAAAGTGGCACTGTTGTTCTAGCACTGTCTGGGACCACCTGGAGAAGTCCTCAGTGCGGGATATACCAGGCACTCCCTTTGTGTGAGTAAAGGAGGAGAGGAAAGTGTATAGGGAAGTAAAGTTTTGCCATACCAGGTTTCCTGCACAGAACTACAAAGCAATATGACAAATAATTTCCAGCACTTTTCTTCAAGGTCAGCAATTTCAGAAGTCTTTCCAAAACACCTAGGTTATGATTGCGGCTGTCTGCCTTTGCAGTTTCAAAAGCTTCTACCTATCAACACAAGTGTTTCCCTGTGCAAAGCTGCTGAACTGGTTTCATCCTGCCTGCAGAGTTGGCTTATTTCAGCTTATGAAGTCAGATGTTTCTGGAAGAAACTCTGAATCTGTGTGGTGTACCTAACTCCCTCTCAAGTTTCATAAGCAAGATGAATACATTTGGACTGAGATTCAGTAGGAATAACAAGCCGGGGCACTTTCTTACCTGTTGATACGTTGCATCTCATGAGGAAATAACTTATTTTGCATAAGTCTAGTGATCTCTCACGTCTTGTTACCTAGGAGGCGGTTTACAAGTGTTCTGGAATAGTCTCATCAGCACCACAGAAGGCTTTTTGGTTTGTTTTTTGCAGTTTCCATAGTCCCTCCTTGGGGGGGGGGGGGGGGGGGTCTCTGAGTACTCTTGAGAGATGCTCTGAGACTGTCCACACCAGCTTGATAGCACTTGTCAGGCTCCAGGCAGGCTGCCTTCCTGTGGGGTATTTCTGGTTGTCCAAAACTCTCAAAAAATACTTTCTGTGAATGGACAGAAAGGCACAGCTCATGAGTTACCCTAGTTGACTTGGGGCTCTTAGTAGCAGAGTGTCTTCAATTGCATCAAGGAGTCAAAATACAACTGTACTTTCAAATTTCTCTTCCTTGGCTTGAAAACACAATCATTCAGCGATGACACAACTTTGGTTTTTCGTGTAAAACAAACATAAGTCTCCACAGAAAAGTTGAGAATATTTTTTTTCCAATCTCAGCTTTGTCAAGGGACGCTGATTAGATGGGTATAAAATGATGATATTTGTCAGCAGTTCTTCATTTATTGGTGGTATGGGTCCTATGCTTGTGGAAGCAGAGTAACATAGAGAAGGATAAGGGAAATGTCATTTGAAAGCTGTTTAATCAGCTACTTGTGAAGGTTCAGATCTAGGGGAGAGCACTGAGGGACAGAGAAGTTGTAGTAAGTAGTTTAGGTTCCTGTATGCAAGAAAGAAAACTTTGAGAGAAATGTATCTATCCTGGCTTTCTGTGGAAACAGCGGTACTGCTATAGCAGTCACCATTTTGAATCCAAAACAGAATTTCAGTTTGGAGGAGTATCAACACCCTGGAGACCTTTGTGATTACAAAGAATGTAGAAAGACCAAGACTGAAGTCACCCTGATTTGGGAAGATCAGAAATTTGAATCTGATTCTCCTGTATTGCAGGGAGGTGCACAACTGCTTGTCTGCTGGCTGTGGTGAGAAGCACAGGTGGTTTCTTAATTGCTGTTTTTTTCTGTTTTGCTTTGCTTTCCTTAAGATGACTAACAAAAGCATGATTTCCTCACGAGGAAGAACTGAGGAAGTGGGAGAAAAGAGAGGTTTCTTTTCATAGGATAGGAGCGGTATTTCCTGCCCAGCTCTAGCACTGTTATTCCATCAGTTTAGGTACTATTCAGGTGAGCAGTGTTTTTGGTTGGTTGGAAAACTTCTAGGAAAAAATACTTCCCCTTAGAAACATCTGTTTCCAGTACTTTCTGGCTCCTGCTCAAGTCTAGAGCTCCTCAAGGATGGTCTCTCATCTACTCCTCCTTCTTTCCACCCCCATTCCCAGGACCCAGGGGAGGCAGAAGGTGCACAGCACAGGAAGGGAAGGCTTTGTCATTTGTAATTGTGGTTAACCAGGCTTGAAAGCTGGCTTAGCCTCAGTCTGAGCTGAGCTTTGTTTTGGCTGATAGTTCTTAGTTAATGCCAATTCCCTTGTCCAAATTCATCAAAGAGATTTATAGGTGCTCTTCTCAGAGGAGAAGGAAAAAAAAAAAAAAAAGCACTCAAAGATGAGAGGAACTTGGCTCTCCTCCCTGGGGAGGAGAACAACAAGTACTAGCAAAGCAGAAAGCTCTCCGGAAGGGCAGTGAGTAACAGGGAGGAGGAGGGATGACTTAGCACTTGGAGCATATCATTGCCTCTGTCCTAGCCTCCTCTGTAGCTTCTGAACGTGCTGTTTTGCCACTTGATGCTCTTGTGCCACTATACAGACAACTTACAGCTGGGCAGGGTGCACTCTGGCCCATGTTGGATCACTCCAGCTGGGCAGGAATTGTTTTTGTAGGTGTTAATGTGTACAACTTGGTTCAAGCAGGCATTGGCATGTTATCAACCAGCAAACAAATCCTGTGCATCAGTGCTTAGCTACTGGGGATCCTAGAAAGAAATAGAAAGTCCCGTTGCTCACAGTATTGCTCCAAGGAAATGTGTTTTGTTGCTGAATATCTTTTTCCCCCTCTTGGAGCTTAGCCCTAGTGTCTCTCCTGCAGACAGCAGTTCCTAGTGCACAGCAAAGATGAATATGGAACAAAATAAATGACATTAAAAAGAAGCCAGAGCCTTTGCTGATCTAAGCTGAAGCATTAGGTGACATATGAAAGCCATTAGAGCTAGGCCAATTTACATCTGTATTATCAGTGAAATTCAAAATGCTATCTGCCTGTCTTTCTGTGTAAGCTATCACATGCATGTACCTCGTAAATGGCAATACTGCTGGTGTTGTCTTTCTGCTATTGTTTTTTTGTTATTGCTGTTTACTCTTAAGTACTTACCATGTACCCCTGTGCATCATAAGATCATGAGCAGGTGCACAGGGCCAGACCTGTTGGTCCTGGCAAAGGAGGAGGAAACCACTCTCTTCCTCATCTAGCAGTCTTACATTTACTGTGAAATGCTGGGTGAGAGGGAAGTCCCAGGTTATGCAAGACTGCTGGAGAAATGGCCAGGAAGCACAAGAGCATGGAGGAAACATATGGATAGCATTTGGGTTTTTAACTGTGGAAGCTGAGAATCTGCACGTGCTAAAGGAGCAAAATGATTCTCAGGGTATGTGTGTTTGTTTTTTTGAGGAAAATCCATGACAGAGATCCCAAACCTTTTCCTTAATGTTTGGGCTTTCCTGTACAGGCTGCTTCATTCTTATTTCAGGCTAAAGTAAATGGAAAAAACGTAAGGGGTCCTGTAACCACTGCCTAGAGCTAACTTTGCTCCAGAGCTGCAAGTGTAGCGATGAGAACTGAACCTGTGGCCAGAAGCAGAGGGGAGGGTAAGTGCTAGAGGCCACCCTATCACCCTGGGGGTGGCATGCAGGGGGGACAGGACCACAACAAAGGGTTCTAGCAGGCAGGTTGTGGAGGCTGGCTGCTGTGACTAATGCCTTGGTGTGCAGCCAGGTGCTAGAGGCAGACCTTCCTGCCCATGGGTGTGGGTTCACATCCCTGGTCTCCAAAGGGCCAAAGCCTTCTGGCAAATGAACCCTTTGGGTTTAGCTTTTGTTTCTCTTCCTCTGTCATTCCCCAGCTACTTTGTTGCCTTCAGGCCTCTCTAGCTGCCTCCCAGTGAGGATGGCACAGCGAGGATCCCAGTGACCCATCCCCTGGAGAAGGAAATCTCATCCTACTGGCAAGTGGTGCTGGATGAGTTAAAGCCTAGCTGAGATGTGTTTGTGGGCTGTCCTTGGGTGTTCCTCTGAGCTGGTGACAAAGGAAACCAAACAGGAGGTGCTAACAAGGAAGGAAGGGCCTGTCTGCTGCAGAAAGCTTTGAAAGTTAGGAATTTAAGGGATGAAAAAACAGCTCTGGTTAACTTTCTGTAACTCATGTCAATCTCTTTTAGTTCTGTGCTTGTAGATCTAATCCCTCTCCCTGTCATTGTTTACATCAGGTTCATCTGAGCTGTGCACCTTGCGTGTGAAAAGATCTTCAAGGTTTGATACCTTCTCTGAAACTCATGCCTTAAGCTGTTCTTCTAATAATAATAAAACAAATCCACACAACAGCATTTCTGGTAGGTTTCTGGTGTGCTGTTTCAAAACTGTTTCTCCTTCACTACTCACAGCTGCTGCTCTATGGCTGTCATAACACGTAGGGCATTGAAATTGTTTACATCCTACCTTGTTTTTGAAACAGTAGAGAAAAGTATGTTCAATCAAAGAATGCTTCACAGTGGGACTTGACCAGCCAAGCTCCTTAGGAAGGTATAGTGCTATGTCCTTTAGAGGTATGTGGGTCCTCTGAAGTTTTGTACCTAGCTTTTCTTGCAAGAAGAGCTACGTTCAATCTTTCATTTGGGCAGTGTATGGAAAGTGACATATTGATTTGTCTCAACTCTCCATCTTGTGTCCAGTTGTAGGAAGCCTTTGAAAGTCCGCAGTTGTAGGAGCTGTGACAACTGGCTGAAAGCATCCTGTGAACTTGTGAGGAAAGGCAGCAGATGCTGAATGCATAGCCTGTGTGCGGCCAAGGGGGCTGCAATGCACCAGGGGAAATTAATTTGTTGCAGATGCTCTTGCTGTGTCTGAGCCAGAGGAGGAAGGGGGAAGGGGCCACGTTGCTTCTGACCTGCATGCTGCTGATGAACATTTTTTCCCTCAATAGCTGAATTTGCTGTGTACGGTTGGGATGGATGGGAGCCCTCATTTGAAACCTTGTCACTGTTGTATGGTGAAGAATTAGGCATCCTGCACCATTTCTGCCTCCCCATATCCACATCAATGTTTGCGAGTAGTCTGTCTTGCTCTTAATATCTGAGAGATGAATATAGCAGCTAATAAGGGAGAAGCTTGCTGCAGTCCTTGAAACCATATAGCATATGAGTGCTTTGCTAATCTTAGATAGGCTTTGAAGTCAGCATTTCTAAAAGCTCCGCAAGATCCCTTTTCACTGTAACCACAATAAGAGAGAATATTGGAGATGACTTTTGAGATGGTACAAAAGCCAGCAATTGAATTTCCAGGTATTGTTGCACTTGCACACGGCACCAGGGAAAGGACTTCAATGTGAGGGGACTCAAAATCAGATTAAAAGGTTGCAGGCACTTGCAGGATTTTGCTACCACTAATTCATTGAGCATCTTCTATAGGGATAAAAAAAGGTCTTTAAAAATTGAGGTGTTTTCAGTGGGATATTGGGTGGTCAAAAATGGGAGCTTGCACTCTATTTGGCTTTGCTCTTTCCTACAGCCCTTCTGAGGGATGGCACTTCATGGGACTGCCCAGCCTTTTTCTGCCCCACAGTCATCTTTTTCCGTCCCTCTGCTGTTCCCCTCCTGAGCCCTGATCCAGGCTGTTGCTAAACTGAACAAACTTGAGCATACACAAGGCAGACTGAGTGGAGTGAGACTCCGAATATGTATGTAAGGTCCTGACATGAAGATCCACAATCTTCACAGGCCATAGCACCTGCAGCTTCCACGAACTGGTGGGAAGCCCAAGTACTACTCTTGTGGGAACACCAGCACGGCTCCTCTGGCTCCCTGAAAGCAAACATGGGAGAGATGTAACTCATCCATTTGAGAGACAGGATTTCTTCTCAGTGAGATGTAGCTGTGAAAAACTAATCACAGGCTTTTAGTGCTGTTTTGAGAAGGAGGCGGGGGGAACTCTTGTATTTTGGCTGTGCTGTCCCACTACCAAAAAAAAAAGATGAGCAGAGCTTTCACTTGGGCTTCAGCCCCTGGCCATGCTGTTACATTCTGTGATGTTTGGCAGGCAGGGCTGTGGAGGGTAAGGAGCTGCCATGTAGGGCAAAGGATGTCCTGCTCTTTTATGTATGTATTTTCCTCAAATGCTGCTCTACAGGTGAGTTTGGGCTTGCGTTTTTCTGTTATTCACACAATTTCAGAGGTGGTAGCAGCACAGTTTAAGTGCACTATCTGGTGCTCCTGGGTCTCCCTATATGCTACCTGCTTTGCTCTGCTGTTGGCAGAAGTGTTAGGCTCATTATCATGGAAAAGATCCTGTTCTGAATTAACTGGAGTGATATGGTTGTCCCGACCTGGCTACCTGGAAAACTGGCACTTGAAACCTGCTTTTTCTAAACAACAAAGCAAATGTTTCAGGTGTTGGAAGACAGCGAATGGGGATGAGTCTTGAACTGGAAAAGGCCCAGCTCCTCAGAGACCAGAAGTGCTTTCTGTTTGGTTTGTGCTGAACAGCTCAGAGGACTGGTAACTAATGAGCCACTCAGATGTGGCCCTCACTGGTAATGCAGCATCAGCTGTTTTGGACCCGGCTACTCAGTGAAGTAAGTCAGACCACTTGATTTCTGTCTCAAATGCGTGTGTTCACATCAGGAAGTAAAACTGAGGCCTGTGCTAACTGGCACCACGGCTGGCCATCTGTGCACAAAGGGAGTGTGGGCCAGTCCTGAGCACATGTGCTGGAGAGGAGGTGCCCTGGGCTGGCGAAGCTGCCTCTGTTGCTGACAGGGCTGGAAGTGGTGGAGGAACTGGGCTGGAGCTGAATTTGCTTTAATGGTGGTTGAGGCCCATTGGAGATGTGGTTTGTCCTGTGAGAAGTGAAGCCCTTGCTTGGCTGGGAGGCAATGGGAAGTGTCAAGCACCCCCCTGCTAAGACAGTATGTAACTGCTGGTTGAAATCCAGACCTCTCCACCTCCAGGAAATGCTGGTTGTTCAGAAGATACTTGGTCCTGTCCAGCAGTGCGCCTCAAGAGCCCTGGTCTGAGATGAGGTTTTAGGGCTAATGGTATCTGTGCAACAGGGTTACGGCTCTGGTTCATCTGCCAGGGCAGTTCTGCTGTCCCCACCTGAGTCTGTGCTAAAGAAGCACTTGTATCACATAAGGTGGTAGGGAATAAGGTTGGTCGCTATTCTCTCCTTACCTTTATTTCAGGTGAAGTTAATTGCAAATGAGGTGTTTACTAACTGGAGGTGAGAACACCATCTGCAATTACATCTATCAAGTACAGAGAGGAGCTTTAGAGCTGAGCAAATAATGTTTATGGCTTACCTATTCCCAGGGAATACATGGCGCTGCTTCCGTATGTGCAACTCTGCCTGCTCTCCTGAAATCCATTTGGGAAGATAAGTGAATCATTTCTCATCAGGCTACAAGAATTTCAAAACTTCTCTCCAGGGTTCCTTCGACACTCCTCTGCGCACATCTTAATTTCCTGTAACTGTCCTAATCCACTTCCCATAGGTACCCATGGGAGCCTTGTTATCGACCTCAACTGGAAAAAGGATTGCTTCTCTCCCTCGTTATAACTGCTATTAACTGGCACAGTTCTTCTCTGCCTCCATCACAGGGGCCATTAACATAATAGGTCAGAGAAAGCTAGCTCTGCCTGTGCCCCTCAAAGGGTCCCTGCAGAGCAGGGAAGAGAAGTGCTGTGCAAGAGGAGCTGCTCTTGCCACCTGGGTGTGCTGAGACTGGGGGCTGTCAGCCAGGGTGCCCTTCACCAGTATTTACACCTGCATGCCTCGGAGAGTGATATGGGTGACAGGCTGGAAACTTCCCCAGATTGAAGCTCTTTAATTGCCTGTTCCTGAAGCAGCCTCTGGGGTGAAGCAGTGCTCGGCTGCTTGTTACCTGCCTGGCCTCCATAGGCTCCCTGCAGAGCTGGTGGTCAATGGAGATGCTGAATTGCCCTTGGAGCTCACCTTTCTCTGTTCCTTTCCCAGAGTAACAAGGTATGAGAACTGGGGAGAGCTGCCAATTTAAACGGTACCCTCCCTCCTGCAGTGGCATGACAGAGCACGCTGACGGCTTATCTTCTGCTGCAGCGCTGGGAATGCCTGGATTTCAGGCCGGAGTACAAGCAGGGGGCCTGGAAGCAGACTTAGTGGAGAACATACAAGGACAGTAGTGTCCCATGTGCTTGTTCTAGGAGCGAGGTGCAGGTTCTGTAGGAAGATCCTGGGATAGCTGGGGCACCTGAAAACCCCAGAGAAGTTTAAGCTACTTCAACTAGATGCATATAAGACAAGAGGTTGGTGCGGCACAAGACTGCCAGGGCCTTGGACTGACCACTGGAAGGTGTTTCAGATGATCATGCCCTCAGTGGAGACCCTTTCCTTCTGAAAAGCAGCCCCTTTCCTCTGTGACCCCGGAGGCAGGATGATGCTGCTTCTCCTGTGCCCAGGCTCTCATGTTTGCAGTACCTTGAGCTAGTCCTTGCATGAGGCATTTGAGGTGGGAGGGCAGGGCTAAGACATAGTCCTGCCCTGTGTAGCCTGCCAGTTACAGCTGCTTGTGTAACAGCAGAGATCCCAGCATCCTGGTCTTTCTGGGGCATCCACAGGTGGTGCTCAGCCTGAGAGGAGCATGGTGCCTGTGCTAGGTGTGGGACAGGCCTGCAGTTAAAATCTGGCTGATGTTATGGATCTCTTAGCCTGACATCTGCCCTAAATGTCTTCCTGTGGCCATGCAGACTAAAGGGGGTGTGGAGGGAGAGATAAGCAAAATCTGCAGCAGGCTGCATGTAGTCTTCAATTCCAACAGATCAAAAGCATCAAAATTCAGTCAGGATAAAGGAGGGCTTGGTGATACTCTTTGAGGGGGAGGGGAACCATAAAAGGGGATTAGGAAAGAACTTGTACTTCAGCACACGGCCAATATGCAGAGCTTGCTAAGAGTCATAAAGATCTGTAATTATATTTGTATGGATTATACTAATCCATGAACTTGTAACCCATGGGACATGGTCATGTTGGGCTAGAGAAACACAGAATTATCAGACACTGCTTTGTGATGTGCTAGTACATGTCTTGGGGCTGGCTTACTGAGTGGAAAGATCCTACCAGGGTTAAGGTGCTGGCTGATAGTGCAACTATTTTTTTTTTATCGGGAGCATAGCCTCAAATGTATACTTGGGAGGCAGGAAAACCCTACCACCTCTTAAATTTGCCTTAAGGAACAGAATAATCAGACATATATTTGAGTACAATCCAGGAAATTACTTGTGTGTTTTCACTTCCTTGCTTGCATTTACATAACCAACAGCCCAGCAATCTTAAAATTGCAGATCATGGCTTGCTTTGCTCACCTCTTGAGAATAAACTCACCCCAGCTTCATTCATTTAACTTCAATATTTCTCATTCTCTGGCTTAACTGG
This sequence comes from Cygnus olor, assembly GCF_009769625.2. Classification (NCBI taxonomy): domain Eukaryota; kingdom Metazoa; phylum Chordata; class Aves; order Anseriformes; family Anatidae; genus Cygnus; species Cygnus olor. The sequence continues at coordinate 78,966,179 of NC_049171.1, read as the reverse complement.
AGCTTCAGGTTCCTGGTCCCCACAAAGAGTGGCTCTGTTCAGGCAGCTCACTGGTGTTTCACTGTCTGAATCCTAGCTTCCCCTCTTCGCTTTGGCAATTGCTTAGATATCCCTGACAGCAGCCTTTTAAAATGTTTTATCTGGCATTGTTTGCTAATGCCTCTCCTGTGACAGGAGGAACATGATTTCGTATGCTTATCCAAGACTTTAAATGCTGCGGAGATTAGCGAGGGATGCAGGTACTCAAACACTCACCTGCAGCCTGTACTCGGAGGAGGCTGTGACCACATTGGAATACCTCACATGCTATTAAATAAGACTGAAAGATAAATTATTGACATCAAGGAATCAGGGCATGGATTAAATTAACTGACCTCTTCCGTTAAGCTGTTGAGCATCCTCCGTATTTCCTGAAACTGGGGGTGTTGGAAGAGCTTGTGGTATGAACATCTCACACCTGTAGCACTGAACACTTTATGCCTACCTGGGGAGTAGCAGTGAGATTACAACAGTTGATAATATCAGCTCGGTATCTGGCTGGACTATGTTTTGTATTGCAGAGCTTGGCTTCAATCCATGTTAGTAAGGCAACCTGGGAAGGCAGTGTTCCTGTGGGTTCTGTGACCATAACTTGTTGGGGTCTGGATCTATTCCATGTGCTTTCCTTAAAGATGTACAAAACCAGGCAAGACGGATGAGTTTTGCTGTGGAGAAACCCACCTTCCAGCGTCTTCCTGAAAAATGCTTGTAGGAATCCAGGCTGGGTGGGAAAAAGTGTAAAATGTACCTTCCTGCTACCAGGGCAGGGAGATAGCAATACGCTCATGGAGAGGCAGCAGGTCTCCCAAATGCCATTTGGGAAAAGTTAGAACAGCAGCGAGTGAACTTCTGAACTTCAGTGTTCTTGGAAACTGCTAACCTGATGTGAATCTGCTTCCTGGCACGTAAAGAACACTAACCTAAAAAGTGCTTCAGCCTGTAGTGTTGCCATCTGCTACGGGCTGGAAGCATCTTCATAGTGGATAATAAAGTATTTTTTCTCTGCTAGCTTCATGTGTTCCTCTGGAAATGTGGATGGGCCATCAGTACCTTTCCCAAGTTTCCCAAAGGTCCTTCATGAAGCCAAAAGGCAGGGGACAAACCTGATCAAGGACCTGGCTCAACCCCTAGGTGGAGCAAATTGCTGTTAATTTAAGAGGTGGTGGGATGCAATGTCTTTAGAGGTATGGAAGGAGGGCAGAGCCAGCTGTACTTGCACTGCAGCACACATATCAGACCCAGCACAGGGATGCAGGCAGACCCCACTTGCCCTGCTTGGCTTAGCAGAACCACTGCTGGACCCATCTAGTGCTTAATGGTCTCTAACAGCAACACTTCCTAATTCAGAGTATGTGGATGGATGGGTATTGCAATGGATACCAGTCCATGGGTCTCGGTTTGCCCTAAGATGTTAAAAAATTAGCTGCCCTGTCAAATCTTAGCGATCCTGAAACTAGCAATTCCCTCAGTTTTAGTCACAGAGTGCATTTCAACCAGGTGGAAGACTGTGACTGTTCCTCAATGTTATCTGTCGTCCACTGACCAGATTGTTAAGAGAAGTACTGAGACTTCATTAAGAAGTTGGTGAACTGGAAATAGGAGAGAAATATGGCCCTGAGGGTGGGGAGCTGGGGGGAAGGTGAGGGGAAATATTGTGTTCATGCAGAGCATTTGGTATTTAAGACTCAGTAGCGCTTGCAGAGTAGACTGATTAGACCGATCTCTGGTTCAAAATGGCATGAGAAATGCTGATGTGCCAGCACCCCCAGGGCTGCATGTCCTGTTCCCTGGTTCAGTGGGGTTTGATGGAGCTGCCTTTCCTTGTCCACAGACTACTTGGCACCACCACCTGTGATATGTCTACTGGGTCAAGACAGGCTCCATGACTCCTGCAGAGCTACTTTGAAACTGGTTAGGCATCATCTGACAGAGATATGGATGTGTTGGAGCTCTCATACAAAACACATCTTATGCACTAAAGTGTGTTCTGGCTTGATAGGATGATTTGTCCCATGTGCTGTGTGCTTATCACGCAAGCATGCCCTTAGGGCACACGATGCAGTTTGGGATGGGTTGGCAGCAGGGACAGCGCTCCCAGTAGGCAGCTTGGACGCTACGTGCTGCAGGAATGGATGCTGAACCTCAGGGAACCTCAGGAACAGGCAAGGACATGAGAGTTACCGTGTCTGTGCTCTGGCTGCTCTCCACACAGCCTGGCTGAGGAGTAACAAACTGCCTGAAGAGACTCTTGTGAGGTGGCTCCATCCTGTTTCTTGTCCTGACTGTGGGTGTTTTCTGAGCAGATCAGTTCTTGCTGGCCCAAAGGGTACACTGAGGGAGGTCAATCGAGGGAAGATATTAAGGTGCCCTATTACACCACTGTGCCTTCATGTGATGTGCAGGGGAAGAGCAAGGTGATGTCTGGGATGTGCCAGAGGGGTGATTTCTGGGGCAGACAGGGTCTTTCCCTTGCTCCTGCTGAGCATCCTCATCTCTCCCAATGTGCACAGCAGCTCCTCAGCACCGCCCAGCACTGCGAATGGGCTCCTGGGCTCTGCCCAGCTGTATGTTAAATAACAAAATATAGACCTACGGAGGGTTTATTTGCTGCATGTGAGTGGGCTTCTGCTTGGCAAGTGTATGTTATTCACTTTATCTACCAGTCTGGTGGACGTGCAGGGGTTGAGAAGGGTGTCCCCACTGTGGGGTGCAGTGTGGGAAACAAGCAGGAGGTGGAGGGAAACCTTCTGGCAGGAGCTTCCTGCAGACCAGGCAAATGTGGGGGGACCCCTGCTTCTCTGGATTAGCTCTGCATGTGGGCACTGCCTTTTACATCCTGTTCCCTGAATCTGGGTGAAGGAGACCTTTTTCCTATTTATACCAGATTTGTAAGAGTCTACAAATCCCGTCAGGGAAAAAGAACTTACTGTCCCTGTTTTGACATAAAGTACAACATTTGTTCCATACAAAATCCGCTGTCGTGAATATTGCTGCTATCTCCAGGCGAGCAATTAGATGATGTTTGAACTCCTTACCTCACCAACTCCTTTAACCAAGAAGGCTTTTTTTTTTTTCTTCTAATTTTATTAATCCACGCAATGCAAGGAACAGGACATACACATCCTTCTGTAACGTCACGCTGTTACGCTGTTCACACAGCGATAGCAGTTGACTCATGCTCTGGACCATTGTGGCAGGTGTTACGTGTGAATATGTGGCCACTTCTGTCCTGATAAGGCTGCTGAGAACATATGTCTGCATCTATACCTAATGAGAGAGGTGGCTAAAGACAGAGCCTGTTCTGGAAACCTTGTTCTTCCCAAATAACCTTCAGCATTGCTGGCTAACTTGTCATCCTCTCAGTATTGCTAAAAATGAGGACTAAATATTTCATTTGTCTTTTTAAAACAGCCCTGCAGTGTCATTACCTTACAATGACTCCCACACTTTTTACAAAAAGAGATTTTATTTTAGCTGGAGGAAAAATGTTTGCAACATTTTTGGATGAGAGTTGAAGCAGAAATCTAAGTAAGTTAGTATTTCCCTTAATGAATGCAATGATGGCAGTGCTGCTGTTGCTTTTAAATGTATGTTGGCCTCTGGGGTCTTGCTGGCTCTTACAGAGAGGGACCCATGAAATAAGCTGCCTTAACTTGTGCCCTTTGAAGGGACCTGCCCCATGTCTCCTGCCTCACCAGACGAAAAGCGTCAGGCTCATGAGTAATTTGTAGAAACTCAGCAGTGTCTGGCCTGAGTCTGAAAAGCTGTTCTCTCTTTACTGCAAAAAGAGCGAGTTGCTATCGCACTCTGAAAGCTTCACATCTGTCTCTGGGCTGGAAGAGCCAGGCTTGTAGTTTACTTCTGCAATGCCTAGCCTCTGTTGCAAAGCTCCAGTGACAAATGTCATCATTTTGGGGTTTTATGAGTGAGAAAAGAAGAACTAAGAGGGGCAGTCTTATACCAGTTTCAGGAGAGAGATGCACGAGGAGCCTTAGCATAGTTCAGATGCTGTCGGGATGTGGTGGGCATCTGTGGTTGCAGACGTCAGAGCTCCTTATCTCCTTGTCACCTTAGGCCAAGCTTTCCTTAAGCAGCTCAGCTGTTACTCCCCAAAGGGCAGGAAATTTTTCCTTGTGCTTAACTCTTATGTTCAGGTCAGTGTTGCTTGTAGAGATGCAGCTCAGAAATGAAATGCTCATACTGAGTGTCGTTACAAGCATCCTATGTGAATATCTGTCTCATCTCAGGTTTCCCTAGCATCTTAAGAGCAGAATTTGGGAGCCATATCAGTAGCATGCCTCTTGCCTCAGTTTTTCTCCCAGTATCACTGTGTGACTCTCCTCAGAGAGCTCTGCGTGACGCTGAACACTGAAATGTTCCCTCCAGCAAAACCTCTTAAAGGATTACTTTGACTTGTGATTAAAAGTGGCAGGGAATACTTGGCAGATCTGAGACTCTCAACAAAGCTGTGCAATTTGCTTTCTGGGCTTTTTTTTGCCTTTTATTTAGTTATTTATGTTTGAAAGCTAACAGGCTGCCTACCAGGCTTGGGAGGGCAGGTGAGTTTTGGTTGGTTCAAGACTCCATGTTTAACCTGGGAGAGGATAAGGTTGGAAATTGTGTACCGCGGTGTAAGAGAAGCTTTCCTTTCAACTCTCGTTGGTATAAATTCTTATACCATGTCCCCAGCTAGAGGGGCTGTGTATCTGCAGGGGGAGGCTCTGAAGAAGGAGTGCAGTTTGTGCAGTCACAGAGCATGCACCCTTTCCCATGGCAAGTGCTTCACGGAGGACGTCTTATGAGCCTGATCTATATGCATCAGCCCAGAGTTACACAAATCCCTGCCTACCTGCTGGTGACCATGATGCTTTTTTTTTCTACATCAAGCATTTTCAAAAAAAAAATTCTACTTCAAGCCCTACTTCAAGCATTTTCTACTGCAAGCATTTTCAAAATCAAGTGATGTCTCTGCTCAGGAGAGGTGTAGACCAGGAAAAAGCACCTGATGCACACCCCTTGCCACGTGCACGGTGCGTTGTTGCAGAGGGGTTCCCACAGACTGGCCAGGGCACCTGATTGCCTGCTGGGGAGAGGTGAGTTGGGCAAGGACAGAGAGGCACTTGGATTTCACTCTAGCAGTGGTAAAGCAAGACGGACTAGAGAATTCCGTGTGGATGGCCTTGCCAACATGAAATGTTCCTATATAAAGGCATTGGTAAAATTTACTGGGATTTGGGCTCACATTCTCAAAATCATTGAGGTGCTTAAAAACCCTGAAGGACAGGGACTTCTCCCCTTCCTTGACTCTTGAATTTGTCTTTGTTGTATGTCGAGGTAGAGGAGTTAGCCTTGTCCTTGCAAAGACAGGAGAGGAGAGATGTGAGCATATTACTGCAGTGTCTCAGGCTTAAGCTGGTGAGGGACAGTGAGTTCAGTGGCTCAGGTCTGTGCCGTGGGTCCCACAGCTTTTCCTCCTCTTGGGGAGCGACCAGGGCAAGCCCGTGCCCGCCCAAAACGTGCTTTCTGCCTCCTGCTCCAGCAGCTGGAACTAAACTTTCTTGCCTATCAGGTTGTGCTTTGTCCGTGTTGCTGCAGTGATAGGGAGAAGACTTGCAGATGCTTTGGGCGTGCAGTTAGAGGCAAATGGCTCCGCTCCATGCCCAGCTGGCCTCCTCTGCATGAGGCAGATGTGTACAAGATGTGGCTGGAGCTGACCTGCAGGGATGCTCGCTCCCTGTGGGGCTCACCTGCCTCCTCTGAGCATCAGCCCCTCAGCAGGCTCCAACCCCAGCGGAGGTGGGGAGGCCACCCAGGCTCTGCCTCGGAGCCAGGGTGCCAGCCTGTGGCTGGGGGAGGATGCTGTGCAGACAGCAAAGAGGGGAGCTGGAAGCGCAAGGAGACTGGCAATGGGGAAAAATCCTCGAGTTCTGGGATGAAGCTTGCTCCTTTCTTCTGAATCTGCGCACCATTTAGGACATGCATAAGCTGCATGTTCAAGGGATGAATGTGGAGCATATGTGTCTGTCTGAGCCTGTGTCTGTTTGTTACCTGTGTAGATTGATGGGGGGAAGAAGCACCCTAGCAGCTCCTGGACATGAGACACCAGCTGACTTCGCTCTGGCTGCTGCAGAGGACTGCCCATTTGCAGGAGTCATGATTATTTTCTCCTACTGATCTAACTCCTAGAGCTTAAAAACACCTCCCACAATAAATAGCCCAGTAACCATTAATAGTTGTAGAGGCAAAACCTGATCCTTACCAACATCCTTTGCTAAAGATAAGCAGGCTCTGTCACCAATTTATAGGGAAAGTGAGTAAAGAAATCCCTGAGTGATCATTCCCCTGACCTCAGTATTTCATCTGGGAAGAACTTTCTAAAGATTGAGAACTAAGGCTACAGAAGGGGAGACATTAACCAGGCCCAGTGATTTATTTGTCTTTCAGGAGATAACACTGCTGCTTCAATTTTTACTTTCCACTACCAAAGTTCTTTTTTATTTTAATAGAATTACTAAGCACTGACATTTAAGCAGACCCAATCAATATTACATTTCCAATTCAGGATAATAAAAAAAGCACACAGTAGAATGAAAGGGAGGGAGCTGGTGATGCCTTACTGTTCTCATGTCATAGCCAGGGAGTATTGCTGTGCTAGGAGAGCTGCTGTGTGTCACTGCCTGCCACTCAGTGGTGGGAGAGATTTCAAGCAGAGCTGGAGGTTCGGTACAGCTGCTGCACATATTCACTCAAAGAATTTGGGGCACTTGATGGGAAGACAAGGAAGAAATGTTTCCCGTCAGGATTAATGGAGAGAGACTGGCTTCATTTGCTACAGCTCATTACAGAAAATTAGCAATGACAAATCACGTATGGCTGTGAGAGACAGGGTGCTCTTTTCACCTTTTCCTTCTCGTTTAATGAAAATAAGCGGCAGAGGATTGATCACACGCCAGCACCCTGAGCCAAGATAGGCAGTGCCTGATGGCTGGTTGGGTTTCTTTGGGCTTTCTTCCTTTGCAGGGGATGTAGTGTGGTGCTGCAAACAGTACAGGACTGTCTCTCTGAATCGCTCCCTAGAGGAAGCTGGGGAGTCCATGGAGGCTGATTTTGTGAATGTATCACCAAGTGCCTCTCCCAGGCTTGAGAGGGCACCTTTGCAAAAGCAGGGTGCGAAAAAGCCAGATACCAGAGTCCACTGGCCCTCAGCTTGAGCAGAGCTCTGGGTCAGGGTCTCCCCTGGCGAATGCTGGACTTTATACAATGTGTGAATGATGATGGTGTTGGATGTTGTTCACATACCCATCTTTTGAAAATATATAGTGCAAGGACAAGTTCTAGAGAGAAGAGAGGTGGGAGGAATAAGAGCGGCATTTTCACCCTCTACCCAGCCTACCAACAGTTACCACATGCTTTTTTTCCCCCCTACTTTTTGCTATTTTGCTTCGTTTCCATGAATAGCTGCTTTTCAGCCATGGAGAATTCTGTTCGTGGTGGGCAGTCCCTTCTCACCCTCTGAAACAGCGGCCCAGGCTGTGGACTGGGTGCGGATGGAGCGTCTGTAACCCTGAGCAGTGAGTCCAGGCCAAGTGCCACCCTCAGGGAGTGACCCTGCACTCCCTGACTTCTCGCAGGCACAGACACACCTCGCAGCCCCAAGGAAACTCTTTGTGTTAGACAGGCTGCAGCCCGATCCCCCTGTGCTGTAACTAGCCCCAGCTGCCAGCTGGGTCCACCTTGCCCACTTGAGAGAGGAGCGCTTGCCTCAGTGTGCTGGCAGGGTGGCGCGGGGCCTGTTGGGCAGCCATGTTGAGGAGGGCTGGGGTGGGAGGCAAGGACAAGGTAGCGTGGTTGGCCTGCCCCTCGTGAGGTGCCCTCGGGTGGCCTGCTGGGATCATTGAGACTTATGATAAGCCCTTCCTTAACTTTCGGTTTCTCTTGTATTCACTTGCCCTTTTGAGTTGAGGTCAAAATCAGGGAGGGGGCTTTCTATTCTAAAATTCTAAAATAGGGCTTTCTAAGTTGCAGCCACCCAGCTGCTACATCCTCCAGCTCCGCCTCTGCAGATAAACAACAGCTTATCAAAGCATCTCTGCTTTCCGTGATTTGTTGTTTTTCTGATTTTGTTTTAAAGCCATTAAGGAAAATGCCTGCGTTTAAGGCAAATGTGGCCCTTCCTCAGTGGCATACATATAATGCAGGCTGGAAGGACCTGAGTTGTGGTGGTTTCTGTGCTGTATCTAGGATGTAGAATGACTTGTTTTGACACTTTCTGAAAAAAAAAAAATAAATAAAATCCCAGGTTTGCTCTAACTTCCAGTGACACAGTTTCTTGGTCCGATGGTCAGTTACTCTCCCTGCTAGAAATGTCTCGGTTTTTTGTTGTGGAGGATTCTGCTAGATGCAATAGCCTAGTAGGAATTGGAAAGCCTTCCCCATGTAAAGAATATGAGTGGGTCACCTCTTGATCTTTAGCTAGCTGTTATTCATAGTGAGCTTTTTGGTCTTTTTATGTAAGGAAGTTTTCCAAACCTCCAACCACCTTGCACCTCCTTTTGTGAAACCGCATCTGCTTTTACTTTGTGGGGACAGCAGAAATGGCCGCGCCGTGTTCTGGCTCTTCAGAGTTGTCCACCTAAGTGGGGAAATAGTCTGGGCATCCATTTAGCTGCTGCTCCAGGAATTCATGTTGCTGAAAAAATCCCACAGGGAAGGAGAGTAAAGAAGTACCTGGGTCCATTTGTGCAGAGCTGTGCCTGGCTCCAGGTCGCTGCACTGGGGATGCTCATACTGGGAAGCAGGCACAAAGCTCTAGGTTTTGGGAGTGAGCTGATACACTCAAAATTTTGCGCCTGCTTGGCAAGACAACCCAGAGGGGTGTCCTTTATCATTTCACAGCCTCATTGTTGGAAAAGTAATAAATCTGACATTGTTTTCTTCCCCTTGTAAATTAGGTTGTCATTGTGGAAAGGTCTTTTAATTTTCCATTTCTACAGTGAGATCTATCATGTGTCTCCTAGCTGCGACCCTGATTATTTTCCTATTAACTCTCTTTTTCCACTTAGTATTCCTGTGTTGCTGCTTATTATTATAAACTATTTGTTCAACTTTGTAGGCTATTATAAGAACAAATAGCCTAGTGATGTATTGATTTTACCTGTGTCTTTGACAATGCCCCAACACACCCTTCCCTAAGATACTATTCTTCCAGACCAGAAACCAAGGAGAGAGGGACTGAATGCCATGCATGCTAAGAAGAAAGACATTTCTTTACTCACCCAACCCCAGAAGCTCTTTTCCCAAGCCTCGTATTCAAAACTTCATTAGAAATTTGAGAGAAATGCTTTACTGTGGCTGCTGGCTTGGCTCTTTTTCAGGTTCAGAAAGAACCTCTTGCATTCACAGGCCTTTTTATTCTTTTCTTTCCTTTTTTAATATCATCTCTCCAGAAACTTGTATTATCCTCCTTAGCAGTGCAGATAAATATCCACATGTGCATAATATATTAGAGCTTCTTTGTAGCATATGTTAATCTCTGAGACTAAAAAATCTCTTGGTCCCAGTCTCATTTTTAATAGGATAGTAAACTAAGAGGATACACGAGGATTATTCTAATCTCACCCTGGAGCTCCCTCCAGCACTACTGCCTATCTGGGCGCTATTATTTAACTGTCTTCTCCAGCTCTCTAGAAAAGACGTGCTTATCTTGATTTAACAAGTAATGATAGGAAAAGCAAAAGACTGAGATGTCAAGCTTTAGAAAGAACGGATTAGCTAATTGAGTGAGAAAAATATTAGGGTAGAGCTAAACACCCCTTTGGGGTGCTGTCCCCCTCACATCCTTCCTTCTGCCCCTGGGTACGTTTGTGCAATGTGGGGGTGGGGGGTGTTAAATACAGCTCACTCCTCCTCCTCCAGAGCAAATGCAGTGGTGTGCCTGAGGTGAGCTGCTCTCTTCTTGCAGCTTGATGCTGTGGCAGGGATTTCTGTGCACAGAGCCTCTATGGCTCTTCATGTACTCCTCAAGCCTCTTGAGGGCTGGAATCTTACATAGGGAGAATGCATGTGCCAGGCAGAAAAGGGGCTTATTTCTGCTGACGCATGTTTGCAGGTGATGGGAGACCAGTGGTTACCCGGAGGTGACAGCACCCTAGTACGAGTGTGCCAAACTGATCCTTGTGGCACTACAGCTGTTCTCCTACCTCTCATCGTTCCACCATGGCAATGAAGGTGTGTGAGCGTGACATTGAATTCAGATAGTGTTGTATCCAATGCACAGACCTATGTCACTTCCCTTCCCTCAATCCTTCTCCACAGGTAAGGGAAGAGCTGTCCTCCCTTGGGTGAGAGAGGCAGGCAGGCTGAGCCAAGCCAGGACTTAAACACAAGTTTTACCAGTCTGTATAGCTCACTGGATGATATTTCCCTCCTTTTCACACTGAAAATAGCTTCCTTTTGCTGTGATAATCTAGTTTTGAATGTGTTTTTAGACTGTTTCCAGAAGGCATCACAGAATTTCCCAAGCAGAGGAATCGCTGCTGTCAACAGCTTAGTAATAGTCATGCACATGTTTTCTCCTTTCTTCTCCTCCCTCTCTACCCTGCCCCCCTCTCCCGAGAATGAAATTTGTAAAACCTTGTGCACTGCTCAGAATCCAAACAGACATTTGGTTAGTTAAAAACATATTTCTCTTTATTTGGAAGTTTTCCATCCACAGATAAAAGGCAGCTGATACATTGCATAGTATACCTTCTATTTTTTTAGTATGCTTATTATTCAGTACATCAAGAAGGAATGATTACTGGCTCTAACTTCCCACAACAAACAGTGAAGTTAATGGAATAATAAATTAAAGTAGTAGTCCATGTTATGTATAAAATAAATGTTAATACATACAGATATGATATGAATGATTGATTCAGTTTCCCTCTTCCTTAAGAGTTCAGTGTCTCATCAGAGTGGTTGCATAAGCTGAGTTTTTATTAAAATGCAGCAGCACTCTGAAGCTGCAAAACACAAAAGCCACACAGGTTTGTTAAGTGAATGGGAATGCTGTCAAGAAATGATGCTAGGGAGAATGAGAATGCTTTTGTCCCCTTCCTATGAGGGTAACCATCACTGTTGTTGCTGCTGCATGGAGGAAGGCTTCACACTTCACCTGTGGCTGGTCTTGGCTCTAAGGCACTTGCAGTCAAAGGACAAAGCTCCACGCACCCCTCAGCATGTGGGAGAGGAGAGCCATCAGGCCTTACTTAGTGTGTTGTTTGTCTCCGGGCTTGTAGTCCTATAAACGTTCATTGCTGGATATTTACGGTGGTAGTGCACAAGCAGCTTCTAGTGGTCTTTAGGATACCACTGTAAGGGAGGTCTCTCTTGTCAGTGTGTGTTCTTTTTTTGATGACCTGAACTCATGTGGGTTCCCGTCAGTGCTTTCTGGCTGACCGCTGTCCCCAGCCAGCCACGGGACGTGTGCCCAGCCAGGGTTTCCCAAGTGGGCCGGTCTTTTTGTGGGCTGAATGTCAGCAAACTGCAGGCTGCCACCTGCACTTGTCGGTTTCAGAAAGTGCCAAATCTAGCAGGGGAGGGAGCTATCAAAGAGGGACAGTCCAGCAAAGCTGGAGAAACAGACCTATCAGGGCAGCAAGAGACCTCCATCCAAGACTGGGGAAGGGAACAGAGAGCTGGAGTCCATGGAAAGTAAAGATCCAAGTCTTTACCACAACACAGATGCTGATCCATACATAATACAATGATAATAGTCAACCGTATTCTGAATTACAGGGTTGTAACTCCATCCTGAGGATCTAATGACTACAGAAAGCACCTGAGCTCTGCTGCCCTCGTTTGACAACCGTATACACCTGGATGCAATTATAACCCTGTTGTATGGCTCAGCTGCCTGGCACTTTTTTTCCTCCCTATGTATTAAACATTGAGGTAGAAGTTTCAACTTGTATTAAAACACACGGTAGAAAATGAACACAATCTTAGTGGGCTAGTAGTCCAAAGACCTTCCAAATTTGCAAAAAAAAATCATAAAGTGGCTATAAAATAAGTAATTGAAGTAACAGAAGCAAAATAATTCTAAAAATGTCATACAAATAGTATTAAAAAGTACAGTAATAAGTTGCAAGACGCTTGATCTACTGGCTTAAAATAAATGAACCAGAGACATTTTGTTTCTAAATTCTCCCTCTGCAACAAATGGCAGAAGCAGAACTTTGTGGTATCAGATACATCCTGGTATCCAAGAGTACATAATGAATTCCTAAAGGTAGTAACTGTTTTGAACAATGATCTAAATATAGGTCATTTGTACTAGTTAGCTTCAATGGAACATTGCTTTTCTTTCCTATTAAAAATACATGTTTAAGTATGTATATACACATACGTGTCTATTGCAAAAAAAAAATCTGCATTCCTTCTTAAGTTTATAAGGAAGCTCAAAATAATATAACAGTAATAATAAACTTTACAAGAAGACCTAAATGATTTACTGTTCGTACAATACTTAAATACAGGGAGCACAAATCAGCAACATAGTATTTTTCGTGTGCTTTACAACCCCTGTAATACTAAAACAAGTTTATATTAATACCTACATGAAAATAGTTAAACTACTGCTGTAGGGGCTGCTGTTAGTTACCTCTACTGTACTCAATACCAGGAAGTAAACAAGCTCCAAATTTCAGTTAAAAGAATTCGGTTAGCTTGAATTTCATCCTATTGATTTAATTATTGGCAGGAATGTGCAAATACATTCAGTGTAAGAGAGCTGTTAAATCCACAGGGAAAAAAAAAAAGTTCTTATATTCTTACAGCTATTTTACAAGAAATACTAGATGTTCCAGCTTTAACACTACATTTTTAAATCAGGGAAAAAAATCCATGAGTAAGAAAGACATACTGTTTACGAGTCTTCAAGGAGAACGTTTCACTGACATTAAAGGCAACTTTGCAGACTCACTTGAAATGTATCAATTTGTAATCTACACATTTACAGGGGATGCTCTGCTCCGAAAGCTGTTTCCCAATCTGTGCCAAAACATGTGAGGCTGCGTAGAATACTTCTGATGATAGACCTCCAGGCTCTGTTTCTCCATAATTGATTTAGTTATTAGTTATGCAGGCAGAGAAGAGATCCCTGAGGCTTGGTAAAACAGTATTCAGTTACTAAAAGCCACCCTTTGTGAATTAATGTCATCCTACCAGTTCTTTCTGCTCATTATTCCTCCAAGTCTTGTTTTCCTGGACACCAGCTGTCGCAGAGGAAGTCTCCAGCCTTTTCTTCTCCTGCCTCCCTGGCTGGCTGAAGTTGCACCAGCATGGTCTGGAGCGTCTCCTTCACCACCTGGATCTCCCTCTGCAGAGACTGTGCAAGTTTTATTAAGGAATAAATCGATAGGTGATTGGCAGCCCCTTTCCTCTTTCCAAGTTATTAAATAAATTGTTGTTCCGTTGCTCACACCAGATGGCCATGGCTATCTAATTGTAGCTTCAAATTCTTCCAAATTGTTTGGATTAAATATTAATACATTTCTCTCACTTGTTTTCAAAAAAAAAATCCAGGAAAAGTTCTCAAGTAGCATTATTTAGCACTTAAAAAAAAAAAAAAGAAAGAAAGAAAAGAGGGGATGGGGGCTACCGCTCGGATGCTGCTCTCATGGGAAGGAGGGAGATGAAGAAATCGTACCATGGATGCAGCAGACCTAGTCCCTGGTTTTCTGCTGGATGGTGAATTTTTGAGCACCAGACATAGGGTGGCTCAGACCCGACGTGACGGCAACAGGAGCAGTCTGAGACAAAAGGAAAGTGACCAGAGCTTGTGTGGAGTTAGTGAGCTAGGCAATGTGTGTCAGGACAAGGGGGGAGAGTAGGGGAGTCTAGGCAAGGTAGCAAAATTAATCCTCTCTACTATAAAGCAGAGAAAGTGTTTATGCCCTACTTATTTTCCATTGTCTACTTCAGGTTTCCTGCCAGGCACTTATGACGGCTAATGTCTCTGCCTTTTAAGAGGTGCTGACCTTCCCCCTCCCTCTTTCCCCAGTTCCAAAATGACACAGGGAAGGAATTGGGGATGGTAACCAGACCGCGAATGGGTGCAGCAGTGAGCAGACACCAGCAGGTAGGACCAGAGATACATGGAGACAGGAGGCAGTGGCAACTGCTGAGCCATGCACAAGATTTCGAGTGGCTGGTCTTCCTAGGGCAGTACAGCTTTCTGTTCTGATGGCTAGTCTCTCCTGGGAATAAGCACAGCTTGTACTATCGATAGATCACTCCTTCTGTTGATAAACTTATGTCAGTGAGACTATCCACCTCTGAGTCCAAGTGCAAGGGCTGGACATAGCTCAGGAAGACAACCAACTTTATCCCCTCTTCCCTAGCTTACACAATGTGGAGAGCAAATCAAGCGGGAGCCAAGTCAGAGCCTGCTGGAGATATAAACCAAGAACCAAGTCTATGTGAACAAAACTTAAGGCCCGTCTTCAACCACTCTGAGAACAGCATTCCTTCCTGTACAGATACTGCTACAGGGCGAGGACCCCAAAAGGCAAATGTAAATGGGTCAAGGAAAATAGAAATAAGTTCATCTCTAGCAGTAAGTCAACACGATTTCTGAGAGAACCAGAAATGTGCTTCTTCATGGGAAATGAAACAGGTTGACACTGAAACAACTCGCTTTCAAAACCACAATGCACAGGGAGAATAATGCACAAGGACAGGCCTTATCCTTTACACAGCCCATCCATTATGAAATGTTGTTTTACCCGACCCTGATGTCAATGCAATGTCAAGAAAAAAAAAGACACCCTCTGGTTATGCAACTGCAAAAAGTGAGCTTCTACTTTTGAAAAATTGTGACTACGGCGAACCAGAGAAAAGCCACACAAAACACTGCTATTCCAGGCAGTCATACTTATGCCTTTGAGAAGCCTTTTGGCTGCTTTTGATTCTGCTATCACTTCCTCAGAATTTCATCTTTATGCGTTTATGTAACATTTACTATGATGTTTCACTTTTAATTCCTTCACCAGGAGTATTCATGCATACTTTTAATTTCTGGACAGCTCTAATGTAAAGGGATTCTGTCCCTGACTACCCATAATCAGTAACAGCAGCACACGCTCAACTTCTCCTATCCTAGGATCTCAAAGCACTGTACAAGGACAAATTAATTATGCCTTACAGCTTTTCTGAGGTAAGAAACATTATTATTCTCTTATAAGTGGTCCTGGACTGTCCACCACTCTGCAATTTAATCAGGAGACTCTGTTGAAAACCTGACTGAAAAGAGAAATTCTTCAGTTTATGAACACCATGAAGCCTCTGAAATTTAATTACTTCTGATGTGCAGTCTCTGACTACATGCTGTTATTTGTAATATCCCAAGCAATTACAAAATTCTTTTCAGGTATAAAGAAAAGGCAAAATTGAAACATTTCACTGCCAGTGGATCAGAAATCTTGAAGCATGAAGGAAAAGGAAGGAGACAAAGAAAGAAACTCTTAACCAACAGAAAGACAGAGCAACAAGAAAGATGACTGCGTAGTCTTACCTATAGCAAGTTTCAGAAAACTCATGAATAATACCACAGTCAGGTGTAGACCTGCAACTATCATAAAAGCCTTTATGGCTAGGCAAAATACATGACATAAGCCTGAGAATGGAATCTCTATCTGTATACAGAGGTTATGTCTGGATAACCAGCTTCACCTATTTTAAAAACACAGAAAAAACTTAGCTGTGCATGGGTCCACATGCAACATCGAGCCAGTATCAAAGGCCGGAGCCAAAACAAGTTTCAACAAATAATGTTTTCTGGTCCTGCTATCTTCCAGTAAAAAAATGTCAAAATCTCTCTGATGTCTAACAAGCAGTAAGTTAAAGTAATTGGAAACAGTGTCACACAAACCCAATCTGTTTTCTGCAACACTGCTGCAATTCAAACATAGTCTTGATTGAAGCTTTTCACCTGTTTGACTTCCTCTGTCTTTCTTTAAAAAGTCTTGAGGAAGATCTGTCAGGATCTGGAGGATGTCTGGCACAGGACTGATTTAACAAACTGGAGCATCTTTCATACGAGGAGAGGCTGAGAGAGCTGGGACTGTTCAACCTGGAAAAGAGAAGGCTCGGGGGGAACTTATTGATGTGTATAAATACCTGAAAGGCAGTAATAAAGAAGAGGGAGCCAGACTTCTCTTCTCAATGGTAAGAAGCAACAGGCACAAATTTAAAAATAGGAAATTCTGTCTGAACACAAGAAAACACTTCTTTACTGTGAGGGCGGTCAAATACTCACATAAGTTCTGCATAAAAGTTGTGGAGTCTCCATTCTTGGAGATACTCAGAATCTTACTTGACATGGTCCTGGACAATCAGCTCTAGGCGTTCCTGCTTGAGCAAGCGGATTGGAAGGGACCTGTGGAGGTAATCTGGTCCAACCTAAATGACTCTGTGATTGTACACACCATGTGCCAAAAGACCAGCAAAAAGTTAAGATGTTTCAATGTTTAATTGGAAAGACCTGTGTTCCAGACTGAAGGCAAAGATGCACATGGGTGGAAAAGCACTGACCTACCTCCATCATGGCGCGAATGAGCAAGGTAGAACCACATTCTCTCCATGTGACGCACACTGGGAAGGACCCACCATCCTGTCACCCAAAATTAAAATCAAAGAGGGCACCATTGCCAATTCTCACTCTTGTGGAATCCCAAAATTTCTTACAGGTGAGGTACAGTCAGGGCCTGAACTCTGCTCTCCTGATTCTGTGGAAAATCTACACTGAAACATGTAAAAGTACACGAAAAGTACATTTCATGGTACATGAAAGCCTGCCATATCATAAAGGTGAAGGATTAGCAATGTGACCTGCAATGCCTAATAAATGTTTAGGCACAAAATTCTGTTTTCAAAATAACTTTAAAATGTCCATTTTATGGCAAGGGGGGAGATTGTGTGCTTTTAAGATAATAGTATAGCCAGGTTTTCTTCCAACAAAAGCATTTTCACCAGGAGGAACACTTACATGCATTCAAATTGTCTATCAAAATGCAATTGCTAATTAAGAACAAAAATGACTGTGAAATTGCAATATAGGCTCCATTTAATTTTACTAGGAATTCCAGGCCTTTACTGTCAGGAAAGTAACACCTCTCATCAGCTCTGCAGACACCAGAATGAGTCACCTCTCCTCCTTTGGTTTTTCCAATTAATGATGTGGACTGTTTTCATACACTTTCCAATGATTAACTTTAATTGAACGTTTTGTGGGTCTATTTGGTTATACCACACTGAATTTAGCAAATATGTCATAGTGCTCCAGATGAGCTCTTCTCCACACTCCCCCATTGTTTGATGCTTTTTATACAAAAGTACAGTTTAATATTTACTGTGGAAAGCTTCAATATTAAATGAGAATCCCAAGTGGGTCTGTGTAAATACTCAGGACCAAGAAATATCACTGGATTTCTCCTTTGTTCAGGTTGTACTGACAATTACAACTAGCACAGTTGATTTAAGTGTTCTATGCCATCAAAATGTAGAATGAAAAACAATGACATCTGGGATTTTTCTTCTAATACAAACTTAATTATTAATCAAAGCTATGACACACACTAAACATTGGCAAATGGCTCAAGAGCATCAGGAATTTATTTTCTCAGTGGGGTCTTTAAGAGTGTTCTAATAATAAGACAACAGTACTAATCTACATCTGTGCAGCCCCCAGTCAGATTTTTGACCTAACACAGTTTGTAGGATTTATATGTAAGACAGTTTTTAGGGGGATGAGGAGAAGGGCAAAAATAGCTAAAAAACAAGAGTTTGAAAACATATCCTGCTCTCATTACAATTTCAGATCTTTAAAGATGCTACTCACAGAGTGCTACAGATTTTTAATGAAGACTGCATAATTGCCCAACATTTAGGATAAAAAGTAATTTCATTTAAAACCAAATAAACTACAGTGCAAACAATATATCCATCTATTAGTAATTGA
This sequence comes from Cygnus olor, assembly GCF_009769625.2. NCBI lineage: Eukaryota > Metazoa > Chordata > Aves > Anseriformes > Anatidae > Cygnus > Cygnus olor. The sequence continues at coordinate 78,948,139 of NC_049171.1, read as the reverse complement.
TTCTTCTACTGAGGCTAATTATTGGCACCAGTCTCAGTGCTGGTTCCTGCAATATAGGCTAGTTACCTATAAGCAAAAGTTTACTTTATAGGCACTGGGCAGTTTTTAATTGAAAACAAACAAACAAAAATATCTACAGGTCTGTAGCACTGTAGTAGTTATTCTCATTCCTTTTTTGAAGCATAGCACAGTGATTACACGTACCAGATGGTAACATTTTATGCACATTGATCCAGACTACCTCTGAAATAGCAACTGAATGTTAATGAGTGGTAGCTGAATTGCTGAACTGCTTCTCTCTATGTCCCTATGTTTTAAACATGGTTTCTTATTTTGTAACTGATGGTCTTGCTAGGAGGACCGGGATATCACAGGGTGTGCATTTCTGCATTTAGATAATATGAACTGAATTTCACCGATAGGGGAAATCAGATCTGTATCAGACAACTGTGGCTAAGAATGAGATTAATCTACAACTCTCCTCAACTTCCAGTGATTAGATTTTTATCTTTTCAGCTTACTCATCCAGTTTCAGCAGCTACAAAGAAATATACACGGTCCATGGAAAATACAACTAAGTACTATCAGACATACTTGCAGTGTATTTTCTTTAGGAACCAAAAAAATCATTTTTTCAGTTTATTGCACCTTGCATAGCAAATAGTAACTATGACTGGACCTGTCTTAGTGAACACAGGTCTGAATATGAACTTAAGTCTACTGCAAAGATGGATACAGAACCCATAAATCCAAGCCTCAGTGTTTTTCTACTAGAGTTAATGTGAACATACCTAAGAGAGGAAGGACTCTGCACATACGCAAGACACATACATGCACATATTTCTGAAAAGAATGGAGATGAGGGAAAAAAACTGCAACTAAGCATGTATGCTGCAAATATGATCTACAGAATATTGGAAACAACTGTCCTGTGGCAAATACAAGAAAATAATCTTTTTTTTTTTTTTTTGTACACTGAAATGCTTAGAAAAGAAAGATTTGAAGTCGTGACAAATTAGTGACTGGATTTCTCCTCTCTGTGCAACCCTTCCCCAATACACATATATATAAATATTTTTTTTTTTCCTTAGAGCTTTTCATGCCAATAACTTTAAAGAAGTCAGGTTTCTAGAAAATAAATTTTGCAATAGCTGGCAATAGATGCCCAATTATCTAAAACAAGGTAGTAGTTCCACGCATTCTATTGATTCTCTTTTCTAGTTTTGCGCTAGACCTCGCTACACTCTTTCCTGGAGGACTGTGCACTTCAGTTTGGGAGAAACTGAATCCTTCTTAGCTCCATTATCACCTCAGCTCACCTTCAGGTGTCTGCTAGTCTCTCCAAAGATGAATGCATTCATCTTTCTTCCTTATTCGCTTGTCTACCACCTCTTTTCCATTAAAAACTAATGAACTAAGTACTTTCATCTTCTTTAGTCTCATTGGTTCTTATTCTCTTTTCCCTTTCTTAGAAGAACAAAATCTCTTTTGTGTGTTTTTTTTTTTTTTATGGAAGTCATAAATGAAAAAATACTCTGTGCTCTTAAATTTTGAAAAATTTCCACAGATGAAGGCCCAACAAATGCCTCTGTAAAGGTTAAGCAATCTCCAATCAGATACTGAATGACAGATGAAGCACAGAACGAGATAAGAGTGCTTTATAAGACATCTCATCTGGTCACTTGTACTGGAGTGTTAGAGGCAGATTAGATTGCATAGGATACCATATGATGCCTCTGCTGGTCATTTTTTTTTCAAAAGGTAAAGAAAGCCAAATTACATGTGACAGTATACACAGTCTGAGTCAATGATGTAGCATTTAATTTAACTAAATCATGCTGGGAAATGCATGTGTGTTGATGCTTAATTCCATGCAGGTTTTGGTGCACTAGTTATTCACTTTTGTGTGCATTACCAACAAAAGGACTGTAACAGTAGAATAAAAGCGTTTCAATGCCTAATTTCACTTTACAAAGAACTAACTTCTGTTGAAATCAATTAAGGCTGGATCAGACCACAGTGCAAATGCACTGTAGGAAAACTTGCTACAACAAATACTCCCACTTCAGCAAGACAATCAATTATTCTTGTCTTAATATATTTAATCTATGTTAAGAACTAGTACTCTATGTGAATCTGAAAGACAAATATTTCACATACATACTTACATAGATATATATCTACAGATACATCAAAAAGGATATGAATAACTCCTTCATCAACTCTGCAGACTGAAGTTTGCAGTTGATCTTCCAGATGCACCAATTTCTCACTTATTGCTTCACATTCTTCATCCAACTCTGCGGAAAATATGAAGAACTCCTAAAGGAAGTTGAAAAAGAAAATAAAGAATGTTTGCTGATGATTATACATTTCTACATGACATTTCCATCAAATTAAGGGCAAAATAAAATATTAGTGAGGGGATATGATGTTTTACAGTGCTAAGATATTGCCTGAAACCAAATTCCAGTTAAAGAGATAAAAAGTTGTTACTATATAATAATTTGGTGATTTATATAGAATGGAATGTGCTTGTGGTCGCAGTCTGTTTCCCAGCAGAAAAAAAGTCATGATCTCACTTTCAGTAGAGGATTAAAGGGGTGTGAAGACTGAACTGCTCTCCCTCTTCCCTGTTGTCTCACCACAGCAGGGGAGGGAAAATTCACGCTGACTACGCCATTTAGGTTCCTAAATTTCAAGTTGTTTTTGTAAATATGATTTACACATTTAGGCCATTTCAACAAGCATCATTTTTGGCACCTCACATAAATACAAAAATGTACTTGCCTTTTGAAGAACAATCTGGCTAGAATACTCAGGGACTTTGTTCAACTGATCAGAGAAAACACATCGAAGTCTTACAGAATACAACATGAAACTACACTTTGTTACTATGTTATGGTGAAATAAGTATAAATTTTCAAAAATAATGGTTGTCTACCTAGACCTTTATATAGGCCAAGGCTTTATCTATTTTAAATCGAGTATTCTAAATCCATTACAAAGGCCGCTCCTATAGATTTGTTTGCTTTCAGATATACTGCAGGAGGATAATTTGTATCTTTTATATTTTGTATTGACTTCCTCTTTGAGAAATGACTCAAATAAGCAGCATTACTGAGTGGGGAAAAAATCAACCAATTTGTGCAGCACTGAGATTAGCCTTTCGCCCTCCAAGGCATCATAGTGCTGTCTACAGTGAAAGACGGGACACCTGTAAAGAAAAGATGATGGTGTGAAGATGAAGTTTGGCTGGAGCTACATTGAAAAAAAACAGATCATTCATCAGCTGGAATACAGACAACTGTATTTTCTCTAGACCTCGAGTATGTATTCATCTATAGCCAGCTACGTATGTGTCCATATACAAATATCAGAAAATTTTTGCTCCTTTGAAAAAGTATTGGAGTCCTTTACAATGACCCGTGATATCATGCATCAGTGGTTGTTTGAGAGAAATCAAGTCTTCAGTCAACGAAATTGTGCCAAAAATTGTTGGAATGCTGCCCATTGGGAAAAATCTGATTTTTGGTAAACATATTTACCAGACCTCAGTTTTGTGCTACCCTTACTGTTTGCGTCACACAGTACGTACGCAGAGTCAAATGTCAGAAGAGGTCTGCTTGCTGGTACATCCTCTGTTACAGCACAGAGCTTCGACCTTTTGCCTTCCTATGTCTTCTGCCAGACACAGCTATTCAGCAGATTGCATGGGTATGCAATGAGCTGCAGCTCAAAGCCTGGACAAGCAAAAGGGAGACTGGTTATGTTGCGAATGCCCACAGCTTAGAGGCAGAGAAGTACAACATGAGAAGCAGCCAGCTGAGTCCCTGGCTCTGTACATGAGACCTGAACAGCCAAATTCAGAGTTGTTATCAAGTATCAGAATCTACAACAGAATTCAACAGAGTAAACAGATGTAAAATTGACCCATTGTTTTTAAAATAAGAACAAGGTAGGAGAACATACACATTCTCCCTGCATCAACTAGGAATGTCCTTGTCTCTAGACTGAGGACAGAAGACGAGGAACAAGTCTTCCATCCAGCTGTTAAATCATTATTCAATAAAACAGCAGGACTCCATATGCTTTTAGGGAGTGGGATAACCCAGGCAGTTTATATCAACAAAAAGCTTTTCGGGAATCACTCTATGACACACATGCAAGAACAGATGACAGTTGTCTAAAAGAACTTAGGTCTCATGCTGGGAAGGAGAGAGTCAGTAAATTGTAAGTAAAACTTGCCTACTCTGAAAGAACATCTAAAGTGATGGCCATTCTGGAGAAAGCTCAACTTCTGAACATTTTTCTATAGCAGCTCGTTACCCGTGGAAAATCAGATCTTCACATAATCATCATCTCAAATGCAAGAAAAACAAGACAAAAAGCATGCAGTGCCATACCATCATCGAACAGTTAATTTACGAAGAACAGCTTTTATTAACACACAAGCTCTTCAGGACTGTTCTGACAGACAAAAGCCATAAACAAAGTTTTCAAATCAGACTCTTTCTACAGATTGTGTACTTAGGCAAAATGAGTTAGTCCTGTACAGATCCTGAAGAAATGATATCTTATAGAAACACATAAAAAGCAGGCTCTAGCTCTTGTAACATCAATATATTGCATACTTTTGTCTGATCCACTTACTGCTTTTATCAAGGGGATACTGTTGACAGTAGGACAGTGTATCCAGAGAATTGGTCAACAAATTAGCAGTGCCACCAGTGGCTGTAAAAGATCTATTTCTTCCACTTTAAAATGGCCCTGTTTCCTGTCTAGTAGATGCAAACACAGGGAGTTCAATGAGCAGCTAATCCAAATGATAAGTGTACTGTCTGCATTTGTTTAGACCTGCTGTGAACATCCATAGTGGAAATTATTTCCCTAATCACTGCCAGTGAGCATACAGGGCAAATCCTAAGGCAAATTCCCACAGGGCCTCCTAGACGTCCTCCCTTCTCTGCACTTCAGATGGGATAAGAGATGCTGGCAAGAAGAGCCAGTACTTAGAGACATGGTTGGCAAAAAAGGCTCCAAGTTGCAAGTATGGCCTAGTTCTAAGGTGGTCAGGTCCTGAAAACTCGAGATAAAATATAATTACGGCCTGAAATTCACATTGGCAATGCAGCTGGATGACTATACTTACCAGTGTGCAGCTAACTAATTCAATCTCATATTGGACATTTTCTTTTCCTTTTAAAATAAAACCTTACAGTCAAGTAAACAAAGGTCCCAGGAATGACAAAAGGGAAGAGGGAACCCATGAGCCAGCCCTCAAGCCCCTAGGGTGAACCTTCAGGTGAACTCTCATTCTGTAGCGAGCACAGTGCTTTGCATCAGTACTCGCCCGTATTTTGGGTTTCTAAGCTTTGGCTAGTAGCTTCCATCCTGCTGCAGTTTCTGACAAGGAGTTTATTGGTGAGCTAAACATGCTCAGAAATAAGATTCTGTAATTCTCACAGCCATTCACATTAATTCCCCTGTCAACTGAATACTTAGATTCTCACTTGAAGTAAAATATCCGTTCTAGTTCGCATGTAACAAATACAGTAAATCTTCCTGATTTATTGCATTTTGAATACACAACAAATTACCTAAAATGTAACAGAAATCATGTTTACTTTGGAAACTAAGATAAATGAAAAGTGAGTACTAGGAAAAATTGTGTGCTCAACGAAGAACTGTTCCAACAATATGGAGAAGCAGGGAAATATAAATAAGTAAAAATCCAATCAAACTTATTTAGGTCTTTGAACACTTGTACCCATTTAATCATAACTGCATGGTTATAGCTGCTCTGTGGTGTAACTAAAATATCTCCATAAGATAGTTGTTACCTTTTGTTAACCTTAAAAACTTAATGTGCATTCTGCAGCTTTAATCTAGCAATAATAGTGTATGGATAAACTATTTTCGCATCTGTATGACACAGAACTGCCTTTTCAGCTGAAATGAGAAGCTCCTCCGTAGTTTAGACAAACATTGTCTCTCAAGGATGTACTCACAAACATCACGGGAAAAATGCAGGAGAGTCATCACGTATATAGTATATAATAATATATGGATTATATACAGAACATGTATGTAATGGCCATCCTTATTTTGGATTGGAAGAATCTGGTGGTGCAGACATTTATAACTTCGGTTTAGGTATCCTAGTTTAATATCAAGAGCTATACATAAGATGGTAAAAACATATACTGCTCTCAAAAACATACAAGAAGAATTCTAAATATTCAATCAATTCCACAGCTCCTGCCCCTAGACCCTCGTATGAAAAAAGTATGATAACCCAGAGAACTAGATAGGAAAGGTCCCTCTTAGAGCCTTCCATGCCTGCTAATGTCACTGGTAACATTTTTATTTGACATTTGTCTACGTAGGCAGGAAACCACTGTCAGTGACACACAAACTATTCAGAACAGCTCCCGGTTGGAAAGTGGCACTTTACAGTGATCAACACCTCTGAAAGGAAAGTGGACTCTGCCTCCAGCTCAGTGTACTAATAAAATACACCTCATCCAAGCTTGTAGGTTATGTCAATGCTACAAGCTGTGCGAAGTCTTAAGACTTCTTTGTTTATTTCTGCACTAACAGCACTTTTAGGAGAGACTGAAGCAGTCAGGAAAGAGCTGAGATGCAATTTTGCTCTATGGATTTTTCTGTGAATGGGGATATAGCTAGTTGGGATTATTTTTTTTTTTTCTAAATCCTTAAACAGGTTAAAATGGTACAAATGTGGGTCTGACTTGTTATTTGTTATGGTGGTAACTGAAGAAATTCTTCTACCTTCTCATGCAAAGTATAAATTCTTATTCTGTCCCAGATGCTGCACAGCATCAGTGCACCAAATTAAGAGCAGAGGAAATGGCTTCCACTTTAGTCTTCTGCATTTCATTTTACCCTTTTACAAGCCATTTTAGTCACCTATGAGCAACAGCTCCTCGACAGCATTACTCGAGCAAAACGTTTGGTCAGCTTTTCCAGTGCAAACTCCTTCTGTGCTCTCTTGGATCCAATTCAGCAATTTTATACGGAAGAATCAGTATTCTAGAAGCTAGATTGATCTAACTCTATTAGGGATTAGAGCCTCTATTAGTCTGGTTGTTGTGCTGAGAAGCAGGATTCCCAGATAAATCCTTAAAATTTGTTCTTAATGCACAGAAACTTTGTAGGAGTTAGTTGCCTTGCTTCAAACTAGCAGTATCATAACCCTAATGAAATAGGGCAAACAGAAGCCTTAAAAGACCTCATGCAAAACATCACAGCCAGATTTTTTTTCACCTCTACTAAATCCTCTCTCTAAGAGTTAAAATCATTCAAAGCAATATAAATAACAACTACAAAAAGCTGCCCTTGCAGACAGATACTTTTTGTTACGGCACAAGGCTTAGAACAGTGACTTATTGTTTGCAGAAGTGCTGCATGCTTGCCCTCACCCCTAGCAGAAGTTAATGGAAATTGTGACCACTTGAAACTCCAAAAAGTCAGGCTAGGGCATCTCTTAAATCATTTCTAGAAACAAAATGGAAATGTCCATATGCTTGTCCTGCTTGAGCAGATGCTTCAATCGCATGCCGGCTACATGCACATGCCCTCAGTTAGTGAGCTGCATAGCCACAAAGTGTCTGAAGTGAAGGAAGCCTTTGCCTCTGCCCTGCATCCCAGCACTGCTGTCCTGTGTGCACTGTCCTGGGAAGGTGCCGTAGGTGAGAAGGGCAAAGCAGTCACTGACAGCAGGCCTAATCTTGTATTCTGATAATAATGCTTCTTACTCCTGACCACCACCATCCTAGAATCATGGCAAGAGCAATCAGGAAGCAACAAAGGGCCACAAAAGCCCCCTCCGTGGTTTGTAGTGAGATCAAGCACACTGTTACTGCCCTCAACCGATGCCTGTCTACACAGCTCTTAGCAGCTGATAGGGATTTTGTGGTTCCAGCTGTCAGGACAGAGCCTGCTCCAGGGCTCAACCATCCTTACAGTGAGCAGGTTTTCCTAATCCAAACTTCCCTTGCTACAAACTAAGATGTTTTCATTTCATTTTACCCTTACGCAGCACACAATAACTGATCATTATTCCTCTTTACTGCTATTTTTTCTGTGATGGAAGATTTTGACTTTCAACCAGACCAAGATTTCTAAACATTTTATTTGTATTCCTTTCTTTCTTTTCTTCAGCATGTCCCTATCATCCACACAGAGAGATACCCAGACCAGTGCCATATTCCCGTGGAGGCTTTGACATTCTCGGCTAAGCACAATAATTATTTCTTACAACTGACATTCCCATTAATGAAGATGCAAATGACTTTTGCCCTTCTTTGCAACAGGATCAAGGTAATGAATCCCACTCTGTTTGCAGTCCACTATAACCCGAGATTCTTACTCCAATTGTCATCTTAGCTGCTATTTACCATCTGTATACATAAACACGACTTTTTTTCTGCCCCAAGTGCAATTTGCACCTGTCTTTTAACATATCACATCTTATTGATTTCAGGCTAGTCTTTCAATCTATCAAGAACATTTGGAATTCTAATCCTAATTGAAATTATGTTGGCTGGCACATAGACTCCTGGCCTATCTCCTTTTTAAAGGCAAATACCAACTCTGCCTTTTACTGATCTCTTGGGACTTCAACCTTCCTTTAGGAGTTCTCATAGGAGCTTGTTAATGGTTTGGAGATTGTTTTACTTGGCTCCTATGTGCTTTAGAAGGAATTTCATCAGTCTAGCCTGACTTCAGTGCATCTCACATACCTTCAGACCCTTCACCATTTTCTTCTCTTGCTACCTTGTGGTGAATACTAACGGCATTACATATATGGGCACAGTTTATTATTTTTAGAAAGACCTCAAGCTAAGAAAATAAAGAAAAGAAAAAGTTCTGCACTCTGCCCTCATTTTATCTTCTCATTTACCTTTCTTATTAGAAGACATATTGATGCTTTCTTTCAGCTATGCCTTACAGACAGCTTACCACTGAAGCCTCCGGACAGTATGCATCTTTTGCTTACCAAAACTTAGTGTGTACTGTGGTTTTCCTGGTTCACTCTTACAGTGTGCACTGCTCTTTCACAGGCTCATCGTTAGCATATTTTTTAGTTTTCCTTTCAAAAGTCTTATGGGCCACTGAAGGGTCTCTGACATGGATGGATACACAGTCTGTAACTGTTTGCTCTTTTCCACACCAAAAGAACATGATGCTTTATTAACAATATGATGTCTTCTGGAGGGTACCAAAGATCATCTGCTGCTTCCTCCTACCTGTTGTTTCCCTGCTTTTCTTTCATGGAGGTGGCTCTCCGACTTTCCACAGAACTAGGATCAAGGATGTTTCCCAGTTACTTCTGCTCTTATCACCTTCCACTTATAGACTGCTAGCTTGTTCCATCAGCCTGTTTATGCACATTTAGGAGACTTCAGCACTACAACATGCTCCTGTTTCTCATATGCAACAACTCAGGCATGAAACTTTCCAGACAGCTGTTTTGCAACTGTGAGCTACCTCCCCCACCATAACACGCTTTTCCCACATTCCCTTTGCTTGCACCAATCCTTTTCCCTCCTCTGCAGGGATACAACAACACATGGGAGTGTTAGATGACTCATCAAAATTACAGCCTGATGTTGGCAATCCTTCCCCTCATGTATCTTCCATTACAGCTATGGAGGAGCGTCCTTGGAAAATCATCTCTGCAGGAATAGAGCTCTCCATTGCCTTCCAGCACCCTGCTGCAGTCTGTGTGACAGCAGTCTTCCCATTCTCATCCCTAGTAGATTCAAGATCTTCCCTGAGTGCAGGCTTCCTAAAATCAGTACAGACTACTGCATTGACTCATTTAATTAAACTGGGACAATTCCAGTTCCTGCTGTGGGACGATAAGGCTATTTACTGACTTACAAATAAAAATTCACAGTGGGCCAGGAGCTGGAAGAGAAACAAAAGCACCATATTGTTTTCTAGTGTCCACATCCCGCTGTGCTAGGAGTCAGCATAGCTGGGTATCATTTATAGGTGGTTCGTAGTATTGTTCGCTCCCATCTCTGCTCCTGAGTCACTAAGATGCAACAATGTGGAACGACTAACAGGGAGCTCTCCTGCAGGCAACGGGGAGACTGACAAGGATTAAGGGACCAGAGTGTTAAAGGAACATTTAGGCAAAGCTTTGACAGGGCAGAGGGTGCTGACAGTTTCATAGATGCTTTATAAAGCTGTCTGCAAGTCTACCTCAATCCAGCTGTGGCAGCCTGGTAGAGCCTGGCTTTCTAACTCATTTCAATTTCTGTTATTTATATCATTGCTCTTGATTCTCTTTATGCATTTTTCCCCTCAAAACTTCAAAAGGGTAAAGTTCCTCTGCCTGCGAGGGCTCTAAGATATTAAGCTCTTGCTGAAGACTTCCCTAGCAGTACCCCTGTATGCCTGGCTGCTCTGCACATACATAAGCCCAGCATGCACGACACTCTCATGTCCTGGGCACATCTCCTGCTAAGCAAAGGACAACTTCTTTACTGAGGGTCTGGGTGTTCAGTGCAGGTCACTGCTGCACACAAGCACACAGTAGAGCTTTCATCTGCTTTGGTCCAGACCATATGCAATTTTTAGTCTCAAGCAAATATTTTACCACCTTGGCATCTATCACTACCAACATTCCTTTATGCTGCCTTTTTGGCAGTAGAGCTTTTTGGTACCTTTATCCTGTGGGACTACCCACTCCTACTTCACGTCATCCATGGACGTAAGCACCTGCAGCTTTGCTTTAATTCAAAGCAAAATTCACAGTTGAGAGAGGTTTTTTGCATTTTGTGGTGACTGTTTTTTGCACAGCTCACATCAACTCTCAAGGGTTCCCATTTTCATTTATGCTGAATTCACACAAAGAAAAGCAGTCCATCCTAGGCATGTTCTCATGTCAGTCTCCTTGTATACAAGGTCAACAATCTGAGCTTGGTCTTGCAATAGATTATCTTTCCTGGAGCGTTCCAGCTGCTCCACAGCCTTTGGATTCATTGGTGGGGATCCAAAGAAATATCTCATATGAATAGTTATCCCAAATTGCAACTTTCTTCTGGTTTTGTGTGTGTGTTGTTTTGTTTTTTTTTCATTTGCTTGGCTAACTGCTTGTCCCTTGTACTCGTCAGGTGGCATGTATACTAATATGGGAGGTCGACTGGGGGTTACTTACCCATGTAATTAATTTGCTGGCTGGACAAAATGCATGGATACTAAATTTCCTTAATATGTAGGGTGCAACCCAAGGCATACTGATCACACTGAATCCGTACAGCTCCTTTAACCACTATCAATCTCCTTACACATATATTACCTAAACTTTTAGTTTATACGTAGACAGTAACAAGCAGATTTTTCTCATCACTTTCACAGGGCATCTTACGTTACTCAATTATCCTGGACTTTGCTCAAATATATAGACTAGGATCTGACATCTTTTTATTTATGAAAATAGAGTAAAATGACAAACATCCGTTATTTTTATTCAGACAAAAATCCTATTGACATGTGTTCTGCTCTATGCTACTATACTTGTCAAATAAATTCAAGAGGATTTATAAAGGCATTTTTTAGTGGTACATGAGGAGTCATGTAAAACATCATGATTTTGTTCCATTCTTAAGCATTATTATGGTGCTACAGTGGGGTTGGCTAACTATAATTGGTTCTACATTTCCCCAACATATCTTTTCTGTTGTTCATTTGAATTAAAAGCACTGGCAAAGTGAAATTTAACTATAAACTCTCTGAAATATGCAGCAATTTTGCCATTATCTTCAATGGAAAAAAAGAATGGGCCAACTCTGATGGTGCCTCTGTTGTTTTTCTAAATGCTTGCATACTACATAGCGATTTTGCTCTCAAATTTTTACCAAAAGGTAACACTATAAGAACAGGTATCATTAATTCTAATTCAACCCCAGAAAGGTCTGTACAATGTCACCACTTTATACTGCCTAGAAAACACTTACCTCAGATAAATGACCCTCTGCTCCAAATGAAATGTCTTCCACAACCTGTTACAGATAAGTTATTAAGTATATGGTACATACATGTATAAACATTAAGATTTCAATGGAACTTACAAAAACAGTATAGCACATAAAAAGTTATATAAGCTGAACAATTACATCATTTTACTACAGATATATGAAACATTTCAATTCCTTTTCTAATGGGGCCGTGGCAGCCACCCAATATTTAAAGCTAAATTTGAATACATTTTATTAAAGCCTGACTCTTGGCTTCCCTGTTAAAACCCACAAGGAACACTGCCTCTAAAACTGAATGACTAAATATAGATTGAGACAAACTTCTCTACCAAGCTCTTACTGATCTAAACACCATTCAAAAGTCTACAGAAATTTTCTGGCACAAACCCTGTAAATGATTTTGGGCAGGAGGTTCTGCCCCCACTGATGGTTTTTATTAGTAACATGTGGTAACTATAGTTCCTCTTTCAAAACTTACTTTGTCTGTAAAGGCTGTAAGAACTTTGGCAATTTTTCACTGATTGAGGAGCAGTCAAAAAATTTCATGTTAACGTTCCTGGAAAATCATTAATACTTATCTCAAACAACAATATTGATAATATCTAAATAAACAGAGATAGGGATAGTACTTTGATAGGGCAATACTTAGTATCACAGGTATGTATACATATGTATAATAAAGTATAAAATCATTACTCTTCCATAAGACCATTATGATTTCTGGATATTTCAGTAGTCTATATGAAGAGAGGTTGTTTAGATTTATTTTACCTACCATACTCATTTTCTCTTATTATATTTTCACTGCAACATACTTGTAAACATTAAGCTTACTGAGATACTATTATCTCTATCTAAAGAGGTAGCATGTTTACCAATAGATATGACAGTATCACTTGCAGCTAAGGGGCATCTTACTGCACAACCACGTGTGTGACTGTACAACAACGATCTGATCATTGTATACAAGCCAGCTTCCTGTTTTTACAGCAACCCTTCCCAGCTTGGATTAATATGGAAAACGTTCAAACACTGACTTCCACTGATGCTTAATGCTGACATTCAAAAAGACGATTAAATTTTAAGTTTCCAAATTACATTTGAAGCTCTACAAATACAATATTTAATTAAAACTCAAATGAAAGCACAGTTTATTTAGCTTTCTAAAGGCTTTGTCCTTTACGCATTGCACATTTGCCTCCAGTATCACAGGCTATCTCAATGCACGGTAATGAGTTGCAGCCTGCTAACCGAGGCTTTCTTGTTCCTTGCTATTGCTAAATTCTAAAAAATGTTGTGTCATATGCTGTGATGACTTCTTTTTAATGACAGACAGCACACTGAATATTACTTTTTTTCATAGCTGCTCACTTAATATCACTTAAAACATTTATTACCTTGAAAACAGTGAATCAAATGAATGCTTTGCTATGACAGAACCTTCCCAACACTAATGCTTTCAAAAAGACTTCTAAACATCTTCCCAGATGGCAAAACTGAAGTATGCAGAAGTGAGGAAAGGAAACCAACCTTAACTCTTACCTCTTTTCTTGCTTCAGTAACAGTGAAAAAATGAGAAATGACCTACAAAGAATTCTGATGGGATAACTACCAAAAACGCTGACTTACAAGAAAGGTAACACTACTGAATTTTGGTTTTTACCTTGTAACTTTAATCACCTCAATTTTCTTGAAATCTAGTAGGTGTTTCTTTCCTTCATAGTGATTAAGAGGGAACACTGCACAGCATGCCAGATAGCAGAAGAAGAAAAAAGGATAGGTCAGGAACTCAAGCCTGCAGGTACACACATACTCATGTTCATCAAGATACTTGGTGTTAGGGAGGTCCCAGCACACACACGTCTCTATGTTTATTAGTTATCGTTGATGCTGCTAGCATTATTAAAAGGCATAGCTTACACGTACATTATCGACAAACAAAAAATAAAGCAAGATTTCATAAGTAGTGGAATAAGCAGGCATTAATGTCTGAAGAGAAATGAAACGCTACTGCATATTTTAGAAATCACTCATATATTCATATATACGCATCTAACTACATATTAATGACCACAGCAACTTTCATCTCACTCACATGCAGCCCTGGCAATATAATTTGCAGTTTAAAAGTATGGATCATTTCCGGGATGAAAACTAGAACCCATCTTGAATTCCTCAGAGACTTGGGAGAAAAATCAATCTCAGTTAGTTAGCGAAAGACAAACTAGAACTGCACTGGCAGGGCACCTCATTTTCGGCAGAACAGCTACTATGGAGAATACATGCTTACGTGAAAAATCAAGAATCTATTTTAACTTCATTAGAAAACAACTGACTTTGACAAGATTGAGACTAGAAGTACTGTCTACAACTTTGCTTCAGCACTTCTTAAAATACTATATTCTAATAAATTATCTGTAGTTGAGAAGGGTGCACCTTAATTTTAAGTAACTCAAGATTGTTTTGGTATTAATTTTATTGGCCTCACTTTATTTAACTTTGACCAAAAAATTAGTAATGATGTTTCAGTAAGCTGAGCTGCCAAAACATGTGATTGTTTTCCCTGGTTAACAGTCAGTTTTATAAAGGAAGTCTGACTTACAGGATTATTTGGGGTATGCCATAGTCTACTGCATAAACAAACTGAGAAAAATTTCTCTACTGTCTTAGAAAACAGTTATGAAGACTATAAAGTAACTGTTGACAGTTAATAAACCTGTACTCACACGTGACAGTAAAATATCTGAACTTTCAAAGAATTTATACCTTGCATATTTTATATCAGAACATTCATATCTTGTGATCTAGTGAGAATATTTAATTAAAAATGAAAAATGTCCCTTCTGCAAAGCAGTATCTGAGGATCTAAGTGAGGGGTTATTTCTATTCTTCTGTTCTTTTTTTTTTTTTAATTCTTGTGTTTATTTGTTTCTTTGTTTTCTAATGAAACCTACACAGAAGGATAATTATATCCAAGAAAACTGCATTTATAATATACATCAATAAAAACAAATCCACTGCTCAGTAATATTTAGCCAGATAGAACATGGTAAATAATTGGGGCACTTTATTTATAGCATTCCACCATCAGGAGAATTAATTACCTGGAAGGCAACGCACCTTCAAAGGCATATATACACATACGCTAAGATTACCCCTTGCAGTACTGTTTTGAACCTAGCAATTCAGTAATCTCTCAATACAAAGAATGCCACTCTTTTCTTGCTTCAGTGACCAACAGCTGTCTCTTTAGAAATTCCCTAATGGAGAGCAGAGGTGACACAGCTGAAGAGAAGGGTCGTTCTAGAAACGTTACAAGGACATCAAACTACTCCTCTCACAGAGAGGGCACAAACTTGTTAAATAATATCTAGCCAAGTATATTTGACAAATACATGTTTTTCCATTAGGTACCTCCACTAATATATGGTATCTCCTGAAAAACAGTTATAAAAACCACTAATGGACAACAGTAAGGCTTTCTTTATTAAAGTGACAGACATGGCCAAGGTAGACATTAAAATCCACATCACTACAATTTTTTTGTTTTGCTGCTGCACCGGGTCTGGCTGGGATGGAGTTAACTTTCCCTGCAGCAGCCCGTACGGTGCTGTGCTCTGCACGTGTAGCTAGAACAGCCCTGGTATCACACCAGTGTTATCTCTCTTGCTGAGCAGTGCTGGCACAGCAGCAGGACTCTCCAAACCATCCCAAAGCCAGCGGGCTGGCAGTGGGCAAGAGGTGGGGAGGGGACATCACCAGGGCAACTGACCCAAACTGACCAAAGGGATAATCCATACCGTACGGTGTCACACTCAGCAATAAAAACTGGGAAAGGGAATGGAGAGGCAGGGCTCTCATTATGAAGACGTCTGTCCTCCCAAACAACTGCTACATGTATTGAGGCCCTGCTTCCCGGGACATGGCTGAACACAGCTCATTGATGGGAAGTAGAGAATTTTATTTTTTCTCTCCCTGTGTTTCTGTGTGGCCTTTGCTTGTTTTTTTCCCTCTTCCTTTTCCCTTTAATTAAATTACCCTTATCTCAACCCATGAGCCTTTTTTTTTTTTTTTCCAGCATACTTTCTTCTCCCCCTCTTCTGAGGAGTGGGAGTGAGAGAGTGGTTGTGGTGAAGTTCAGCTGCCCAGCAAGGTAAAACCACCACAGCCACGAATATAAAACATTTTTAAAATGAAAACATTACAATACCATATAACAGAGCATTTAAATGCTGCAAAAGTGGATTGCCTTTCATAGAGCCACAGAATCATAGAATATCCCTAGCTGGAAGGGACCCACAAGGATCACCTAGTCCAAATCCTGGCCTCACACAGGACCATCCAAAAATCAGACCATGTGCCTGGGAGCGTTGTCCAGACACTTCTTAAACTCCAGCAGGCTCGGTGCTGTGACCACTGCCCTGGGGAGCCTGTCCCAGTGCCCGACCACCCTTTCAGTGAAGAACCTTTTCCTAACATCCGATCTGAAAACATAACTTTCAGCTAAGTCCATTTACAAATCAAGACATTTTCTCCCTTGTAATATCTTCTCCACTTCAAAGCATTAAAAAGGAGGTTAGCACGATTTTTAAAAAATGTGTCAGGTTCATTTGTTTGCTTTTATATTCTGCTTTGTTATGAACTGCTGGGAGATGGCAGGGAACAGTATGCTACAGCTAGCTCTTCTCTAAAAGGTTAGATACTGCCTGTCACTCCTACTGAGATCCTACCAGCTTTACTACCTAAACTATAAGATGCACTTGATTGTGTAAACTTCTATATCCCATAAGGAAAAAAATCTCTGATCCTTAAAATATAAAAACTATTGACCAGCCCAAATTCCAGAACCAGAAAAAAGTCTATGGGTTTTGTTTGTTTTTTATGGTTGTAATGGGCTGCAGTTGTCACTGGTGCGTAACCTATACTCAATGGTCTTAATTATAGGTAGCCCTGAAGCAGAGGAAGGCTAGTCAAGTAAGCTGTGATAAAACACTGCTGTGTTGCTCAATCCCTTCTAAAAGCTGGAAAATGAATGAATGTTCTTATGATAACATAACTGCTGCTTTTTTTCCCTTCAAGTTTCCCAGTCCTAAGAGCACTGCGAGAACAGGTGTGAGAATACCTCCATAGGTCCTTCACTGACAGGTACTTTCTTGTTTGTATTTACACATCAGCTTCTATATAAATTATGGCACATTCTCAAAATAGTGTTTAATCAGGATGGCTGGACAGGCCAGATTGTAAGCAAAGGCATTTATCCTACAAAGTTTAAGCAGCTAGATGAAGAGCTGAAGTTAGGTGGATAGTGTCCCTAAGTTCCCTCTGTAGGTGATAAGAGACAGAGAAGAAATTATCAAAAAATGGTGTAAATATACTTTCACCTTCCACTAAACATATGGGGAAACTGGCTTTCTGATTCCTGCAACTCTATCCAGAACCCAAAGTCACCTCACTTCAGTTGCCTATATGTCATTCTAGGGGATAACAATGCCACTTTCCAGGGAAATGATACAGACTTGCAGAGAAGAAATGGCCGATATCTACCGCACGAATTTCAAGAGTGCTACAGAAACAGTCACAAAGCCCCAAACCTTCCAGAGCTTCCCAGCTGCTCTTTTAAAAGGGAATCATGGCTTTCCATGACCAACAGAATGGCTCATATTACTTCAACCAACTCATCAGGGATATGATGAGAGAAAAAAAAAATCACAGAGGAAAAAAATAAATCAAATCCACAGTTGACCATTTACAGCAAAAACCCTCTCTATGTGCATTCAGTCTGTAAAGTGTCTTTCCTAGGCTGCAAGTACTGTTGAAGCCCAATCTAAAAACAGAATTTTACTAACAAGAAGAGATTTTACAGTAAGGTAATACCCGACTTTCTGCTAAGTCTCAGCCAGTATAAATGCAAAATATGGTATCAGCTTTCAATGTAATGCACAGTTCAATGACTCCTAGCACCACGTGGGATTAAGCACACTTTTAATTTTTGTCGATCAACTGAAAAAACAACTCCTGTTGGAGGGTCTTTTTGTCACAGTCCAGCTATTGGGTCACAAAGCTTTTCAATTGCATTTTTTTTTTTTTTGCCTTGACAGTGCAGTTAAATGATTTTTAGGTAGTCGTAAATATTTAAGCACGGATGGCATTCCGGAGCAGAACACAAAAACTTAAAAGAAATTTCTCAGACCCTTCAAATCTCATGATTTTTTCCTTCTTTTAATATTTGCTATATGCTGGAAGCCTACCTGCATCTGAGCTAGGAAGCCTTTGACCTTTTCACTAGGGGAGGAAAAATTACCCCCTCCCCACTACAGCTAACACAGATCCAAGGCTAACTAGTCAGTAGACCTAACTCAGAGTGAAACTCCTCAGTGAGATGAGGAATAGTTGGTAATCTGTGTTAAATACTTAAAGAATCTTAAGAGAACTGTTTTTCCTTTAAATCCAGATGTACAGTCTGTATTCACTGCCTCATTAATTTCTAAATTTTAAGAAGACTGATGGTTAAAGGAAAAAGGGTCGAAGGGTTTCTGAGAAGCTAATAAGCTATTTTATTCATGTCCCGTATTGGAGGCCAGATGTTAAGTTCATTCTTAACCTGCCCTGCTGACCCATCACCCAGATTTAACTCTTCCTCTCAACATAAAAACCAGCAGTATCACTTCAAATCCAGCTGTAGAGTATTTCAGATACCTGTTTCAGCTCACTGTGCTTGGGGTACGGAACACTGCCCCACTCTGTGCCCTTCACAAATTGACCTTCTTTTCTTTTCTCAGAATCAGAAGGGCCATCAGCAGCCATCTCCAGCGCATCCATTTGGTTGTCCTCTTCCTCAAAACCACAGCAACTGGTTTCTTTCAGTTGAAAGCCTCGGATCAACAGCTGACAGGCCTCCAAGTCAGCTTCCCACACTCTTTGGAGCAGCTGGCTCCTGCAGCTGAAATAAAAGCCAAAAGAAAATAATGCAGTTCAGGGAGAATAGTTGCTATTTCAAGTGGGGTGACTACTTGCGATCAGATAGAAAAATAAAAACAATGGAAAAACAACAGCAACTCAAATACTTCCACAGAGATAACACAAGCTATTTCAAACTGAAAAGCAGCAATATGATGGCCTGATGCAGAAGTCACTTTAAAAAACTCTGTGTTAAGATGTTGTTTCCAACAGTGTGGCATACACTGGCTACATGTGACTTTCTCCTGATCGGATACAAGTCCAGGAATCTTGTGATCAGAACCAGCACTTTCTTTGTTCTGTCAGGTATATAGAGCTGTCAGCCTGACAGCAGTCATGGGGCTTTCCTGAATTTCTTATAGAACATCATGTATTAGCAATCACACTATTTACTGCATTAAATCAGCTCTAGTTTTTGGAAAATAGATACAATGACTGTTCATTTTCTTGTTACGCTGAAGTGTGCATGCTTTGACTGTGGTGAATCAAATTAGATTAAGCTGGTAATACTCTCCTGTCCTTCAGTCTTCTACCTTTGAATGTTGTCCTTATCTCTCCCTAAAATGTTTTTATTTTATTTATTTATAATTTTGTTACCCCACTAAAGAAAAACAATTTATTAGGCATTTCAAAATACCAAACTTCTTCATACTTTCAATCTATTGATCATCTCTGTGAGATGTCCACGTACGTTATAAATACAAGTCCTGAGATATGTCCAAGTAGATATTTTCATCTGAAGTAAAAGGCAATTTTATGTATACCCAGTTTTTCAGAACAAGACACTGAATACTAACATCACACTGCTCTTAAGAGATGTGGTCACATCTCCATTTAATACATCTCGTCTCCAAGGAACCAAAGGATTAGGTTGCCTGCTAAAATATAGCTGATCGTTGGCAGAGCCTGGAATAGGACTCAGAAGTGCTAATTCCCATGGCAATACACACTTCTAGACAGATTTGAATACTATTATCTAATAACCACAATACTTCTTCTCAGTGCTTTTCAAATCATATCACTTGCTATATAATACTAGGCAATTATAAGTGATTAAAATAAGGAAAATAATTATCTGATTTTAACTTTTCTGACCAAGTTAAATGCTAGCTTATCTTTCATTCTGAATAAAGGATAAAGGAGATGCACTGCTCACAATGAATTCATTAATCCAACAAAGGTATATTTTTAAACTCTACAAACACAAGACACCAAGATGTAAAATTCACAAAGTGGTATTTTGAAACTGAGAGCAAAACCAGGCTCCAGAAGCTGTGGTACTTGAGCTGAGCTTAGCGTCAGCATCAGTGGTTACTGAGGGTAGGATGCAGCATGAAGTCCTTAAATCAGTCCCCAACAAGGAGTTCAGAGTGTCACTAATTAGAAAGGGGAAAAAACCTTCACTGAATTACAACTCTATGCTCCATCGAGGTAGCATTTTACTTACCAATCCAGAAACATAAAATAACCCCCACTGTTTCTGTATTTGTCAGTCACACCATCATGGTTACACAGTCAAAACATCTCCCTGCAGATATACATATGCCCATTTGCTTGCTTTTTGCAAAAGTTTGCATGCAGCTATATATGACATATTATAAAAGACTCAAAACACACTTGAGACCTGAGTGATAATTTCCAGTGGATAGCTTGTTTTGGCTATTCATTTTAATGAAGAGCTCTATTGACAAAACTGGGACAGAGGTAGTGATATATGTAGTATTCACAGTGGAGAAGATGAACAGCATATATAAAAGCAGAGGGTAATAGTGCCTGGGCTGCAATTATTCATCCATGACTCAGCAATTTGGTCAACATGCTTTTGATTATGTCTTACTCCCACTTTACTAATCAGCAATTACTGAATGTACCTCTAATAGCTTGCTCTTATTTTAAAGACATCTTTGTTTTATCATTGTATCAATAAAACTCTGATATATCTTGACCTAAGGTACCAAGTAAGCATGTTAAATGATGTTACACTGAACTTTTCAACTGCAACCAGTAAATGCAAATATACTGGGATAATCTAGGCCTACTTAAGTCCAAGGACTCTGAATCTTTTAGTCTATATTTTGAAATTCAGCGTTTAGAAGCATTTTTCAAACACGCTTTTAAAGTGAAAATTATTTGAAGGCTGCAAATAGCTGACAGAGAAGCACGGACAAAATAAGCATTAAAAATTATGTTGTGCCCAACATGCAAAATCTTTACATGTTATGACAGGTATAAAAGTAAGTTCAAGTGAATTTCAGAGTTTGGTTTGTGTTTAATACACTGTAAAAGTGCATTTGCAGTCTCTATGAAGTGAAAAGTATGTGGGTGCCTATATTGAACACAGTGGGTTTATCAGGTACACAACTTTTCAAAATGATGCAACAAGATTGGGTGAGATTTTATATTATTCCTGTATTTATAAATCCTTTACGATGTATTAATCTCTAGATGTTATATGCCTGTTCGTACAATACCAAGAAAGTATCGCGTGGGAAGTTCAACAGAGGTGGGAGGAACAATTTGCTGGAATCCGCAACACATCACTATCCATCATCCATTTATATAGACCCAGCAACAACAAAGCATACCTTTATCACCCAATGATTCTGACCTTCCAAGTGCCAGAGGGCTCACAAGTCCCAGGTGTTAGCTTTTGTACAAATACCAGCAAGATTGCAAAGAGCTAGATACAGACAGGGATGTTCAAAGAAACGTTGAGAGAACAGTGGACTGAACACAGCAAATTAGTTACAGTACAACAGTTTAATTAGATACATCAGCAAGTAATTAGTCTAATCACCATCAAGCACACCGAGATATCATCGTGAATGAGAATTCTAAGGATTTGCAGGAGGCCAATGAAACAGGTCTATGGTTATCTAAGATCTCCATCCCTCCATACAGGAATCACACAGGAAAGACAAAAGATGTTGCTGTAAAAACATAATGGGATACCACACTGGGATTCTAGTGTATTTTAACATCTTTAGATGGAAGTCAGTCTTTTGATACAAAAAACAAAACAAAACAAAACACGACTGAATAGGTGGGAAAAGATTGTGAACAGCCTTGACATTGAAGACTAGCAGTTATGTTTAATGTAACAGAACAGAGGGAACCAATGGAGAAAACCAAACAAAGTGAAACGATCAGAAAGACAGAATTTAAAAAGAGGAGGGAGGGAGGGACAGAGAGCAGTCATTGCAGTAGCAACAGCATTTGGACTGGTTGAGGGTAGGGCAAGACTGCTTTTATCAAGTAGATGCCAGAGAAACAAGTGTTGGAATAACTGAGATGCAAGACTCAGTACAAGTAATTTTTTAGCTGGATGGATAGCTTGGACAGGTCTTATCTCCAGGATACCATGCAAAATGAATCCAAATGAGCAGACCTACGTTGACTTGAAGAATGGCTGAGACATCCACAGGAACACAAATGGAAGAATCAGGACACAGAATTCTGGATTAGGTCAAGTTGATGATGATAAAAGAGCTGTCAGAGAAACAGAGCTGTTTATAGACAGGAGGAAATGAATGTGGAACAGAGAGGCTTATCTGCAAGTTCTCTTCATAACGTGGCAGTTGAAATTATAGTTACAGATGCCTTTACAAAGTCTTACGTAAGAAGTGGCAGCCACAAGGAGTTTTCTAGGGAATGACACCACAGACAAGGGGGTGCAGGAATATAGAGGGCATCTTCAATCTACATGTAACGCTGGGTGAAAATCAAGTTGAGAGTCATATCAAACAAGGACCCTCTCTTTCCTCCTTCGAGTCCAAAGAACATTGCTCCTCACTCTTCGCACAAGATTCCCAGAGACACCAGTGGGGGCTCTTTATGTGGCTCTCAGCACAACATTATTCTAAAACTATTTATAGTGCTAACTGGAACACTGAGAACACGACTTTTCTATTGAAGGCTCTGCAGACATACAAAAGGCACATACAGTTCCGGAACATTATAGCCTAAATGAAAACATGCCCATGTAAAAATAGCCAAAAGACTTTATATTAAATATGATAATAAATAAATAATAATTAAAAAACCCCAACGCAATGATAAATGTCCCCCAAAACCTCCTGGAAAGCAAATTGGAATCAACACTTGGGAGATGTCACTACTTGTAAATCTCACCATCTCTTGCTTTTAGGAATGCCCCTTGGTGAGCGAATTGTTAAAAGTGGTTTGTAACACCCCAAAGTCAACACTGTGTGTTGATACAATATATTGCTTATTTTAAGGACAGCAAAGGGAAATCCCTCTAAGAAGCCACTGAGAGTGAGACTGAAGCTAAAAGGCTGCATAGTGAGACATCTATTTGGAAACTGCATAAACAAAAGCTAATTTACCAGGGGAGATTAACTAAGAAGAAACACTCCAGACAACTTCCTTCTAACAGGCAAGCCACGCTAAGGTACGGATTCAGGAACACATGTACCTTTTTCTAGTACTGGGCACATTTGGTCACACACTGCATTCACTGACACTAAAGGTTGCTTTCTCTGACAAGACAGCAAATGAAGTGCAACAAAAATACTCTGGCAGAAACGAAAGGGATTTTCACTAGGACAGTTAAAATGACTGGAAAGTTGTGAGGCTTACAGAAAATGGCAATGTGAATCAGAAGACTTTTCTCTATATCCCCCTCCTTTGTTGATCTAGGGAAAGTTGCTCTGTATTTTGGTCACTCAATTCTATTTATATTTTGCACCACAGGGAAAGAACTAGCTCTTGTTACTCTCCATTTAGTTATGTCTTTGCTGCTTTTTCTTAAGGCAACAGCCATGCAATGAACAAAGGAGGCAAGCGAAGGAAAGAAAGTATGGAGCAATAATATTTAATTGACGGGGGACTAGAGGAAGAAAGCTGTAGTGCTTTACTCTTTGCAGAAACCCAACCCTCTGACTTGGTTTATCGTATTAATTCAGTCATGCATGAATAGCTCAACTTACATTTGACAAATATTTACAACTTCAGGAATATATTTTGCTTTTCTCTTTATAAAACAAGCTTAGCAGCCTGATCTTTTCTTCATCTTCCATGTTAGCTCTTGTATTTTAAGATGCCTACAACCAATCTGTTGAACAAATCAAGAACTGCAATGTTCTTATCAGTGGGTCATGTGAGGCTCTAGGGAAAGGGAGACACATAACCCTGTTTTCCCTGTCTGGCTGGTGTTCAACAGCAGTCTGATAAGGGAGAAGGTACAGCTAGGGCTCATCAGATCACAACTTGCAGCTGGCAAACATAAAAGTGAGAAGAGAAAAGGGTCAGGAAAAGACAGGAAGAAAACCTGGACTCTCATCTGAACAGAAAAACTTTATTTCCCCTTGCCTGCACACTAGAAAGTCACCTTTTATAAACATCTGAAATCAAAAAACTTCTGTTTTTTTCTTCCTGCAACTTTCTCTAATCCTATAAAACTCCTCTATACACACCAGTTATAGAATCTCAATTTCACAATTCAATTCCTTGCATTATGTCTCTTCTCTGCAATCTCCTCAGGAGCTGAAAATCTCATGAATTCACTTTGTATTGTTTTGATCATGTGTTTCTCCCCCAGTGCGCAAGACATTTTTCCTACTCCCTTATTTCAAAGCTCAGTGACAACATTTATTTGCTGTTCAGCGTTATTATTGCACTTCTCTGTGTAAAAACAAGACTCACTCCCAAGAGGTTAGGGGTCTCCATTCTCCCTTGTCAGATAATAACCTTCTTTAACTCCTACCTTAGAGACTAACTAGAGCTCCTTGGCAAAGTCAGAAGCTTGCAGTATGTTTCTCTGGCATAAGTGATTTGCTTCTTTAACCTTGCCTTCTCTCTTATAAAACATACAATAGTATCTAGCAGAGTATCCAACGTAGTATTTCACTGAAAGTAGTTTGAAGAAAATAACAAGTAGGTGCCCTGCTGTAGATACATGGCGTAATGACCTACTGGAGCATGCTCTGAACCAGAACCACATAGCTCAAGAAATCAGTCCTCAGAATCCCAATCTAACTTCTAGATTCTTACATTTCCAACACTCAAAAAATATGTTCTGGGCTGACTTTTCTAACATCTAAACCTTATGAGCCACAGACACGTTCTCTGCACAACAGTCCTATCCAGAAGACATCCAGCCCACCCAGACAGGACGTCATGGCACAGCACAGAGACATGGACGCTGCTTTCCTGCAGCTTGAAGAATGGATGACAGCGGTGGTTCTGCTTTCCACAGGATGCCAGAAATGTGCACAGGAACAGATCTGAAGAAAGAGGTGAGTAGAGCCCCCAGCCCAGCCCTCATCATGGTGAGAACTCATTGTGGCGTTCTTCTCTCCTCTACTCAGGGATGTAGTAGGGCAGAGTATACCTGGAGATGCAGTACTTTATAATATGTGAGGGTGTGAAGATGTATGTATGTACTTATGTGAAGAGATACACATATAAAGAAAATAAGCCTTTTTAACTTACATAAATACCTTCCTTTTAACACAATGGTAGTGATACTGAAGTCAAAATCAACATACCGTGTCTATTATGTATTTCACAGTGATACAAAAGTAGGTACTGAAGTAGGTGCTGAAGGATCAGAATCTAAACCAAAATCTAAAAATAATCTGCTAATAATCATGACCTCTTTCCCTTGTCCACAGAAGAAAAAAATGATATAAGGTGTTAAATCTGTCCTATGCTAATATTTTATGTGAAATGTATATATGTTTTATGACTGCTCTTCCTTTCCTGAAAGGACCGTTCAAAATAAGGAGGAAGAACCATTTTTCTAGTGCTTAAAACTAATAATGGAAACTTGATTAGGGTTATTAAAAAACAAGATACCATACAATGCTGAACAACATTTTTGTTGTTTTCTCTTCAATCCTCCAGCCACTTATTTTACCCAGCACAAAACTTTAATCACGGCCTGTCATTTTTCTATCAATATTCAATGTCACTGTGTTATACTTAAATTATCTCCACTGGAAACACAAAATGATAGACTGCTGCAGCTGATGCTTTTCACTTTGGTTCTTAATGCAAGGTGGATGCTGGAATGGAAACTGACATGTCAAATGCAGGAAATCAACTAATTTACACGGGAAGGAGGAAGGCACCTTGTAGGAAGAATTTACTACTCAATTTAGTCCCTACATTTACTGTACAGTTTATTTTTACTATATTACCTAATCCATAATGTAAAAATTTACTGCATGCTTTTAGGACTATTTATTTCTCTTAAAAAAAAAGGTATACAGTAATGGACCTCTACCCCACCTCCACTGAAGCATCAATTATAAATAGTCTATTCTAACAGTGAAAAACTTAACTTTGATAGATGAGGAGAAAGCGATCAGGGAATTCTTCTTATTAAGCAGGCCATAAAGCCATCTTCTCAACCACAGTTTATCATTCACCTCATTCATAATCTGATAAAGCACCTTCAAGTTTGGTACTAACACTGATAACTCAGTCTGCATCCTGCTTGCCTTTAGCCTCTGCAATAACAGCAAAGCCCCACAATGTCATTAAACAGTTGGATTTTTTTTTGACTGGATGGGAATTGCTGGAATGAGATTTTTTTTCTGCTCCATTTAATATCTGATCCCAAATGAGAATCAAAGGAGGGGCATGAACTAGCCCCAGTTTTGAAAAGCATGCATCTCAGGATCCATGCATTCATCTAAGGTCTGTTCAAACCACTGAGCTGCTGCAAGCCTAAATACTATCACGAGCTTGAACCTCACAATATTCAAATTCTGGTGACTTCCACTGAAATTCAGTGGCTTTCAAAACCACAACCAGTTCTAATTCAAGAAAATACATTTGTTTCCAAAGGCATACAATGGGAAGAAAGCACAACATTTGAATTGAGGCCACATTCTCAGCTGTCATAAATCCATGCTGTTGCAATAACAGCGATGTCTATTTATACCCCCAGAAGAATGCATCCTTATCGCAAACCAATTAGAAGAATGAGCCTGATCTCTTCTTGTTTGTTACAGCCTCTGACCACAAGTGGTAGGAAGCATATAAAATGAATTTACAATTCTCCTATGTTTACTTTTTATTCACCTCTGTTCTCGAACATAAAAAGCCACAGTTTATAATATATTCCCTCTCTGAAAGGGCAACAGATTTAGAATTTCAGTGTCAAGTGAATTTGGGAACATGAATCATCTTGTGTACTGCTGACAGAGCAGGAATTAGGCATGTGAAAAAAAAAAAAAAAAGAGGGCAAAGAAATGCCCTTTTAGAAGAGATACAATCAGGAGAGACTACATTCTCACCATGTAGGAATGTACCTTGAAATTCAACCTTTGTAACCAGGAAGACACACCTGGAAAAATGAGAGTTTTCCAAATACTGATGTCAAGAGTCGCGTGCTTCCGGAGCTCCTCTGGAAGGTCTGAGGGCACGGTACGAGCTGCTGTAGCTGCAGGGTTGAGTAAGGTCAAAAAGAGTCAAATCCTGTTCTGGCTCCAAAAGAGCAAGGCAGAAAGAGCAGGGCCTACAGATCCTCCTTGGCTGGACCCTGTCAGCTACGAGGCACCCTGGTTGCTGTGTGGTGCTGCTGGCAGCACACTGCTAGCTAGCTGCGGCCTGCACGTCCTCCCAGACTGTGAGCTTACTCCCGGCAGTAAGCACGTGAAGGAATGACTGCCTCCAAATGCTAGTGGGAAAGGCTGTTCCAGCTGCATGCAAGACAGAGCTACCCTACA
Organism: Cygnus olor; assembly: GCF_009769625.2. Lineage (NCBI taxonomy): Eukaryota > Metazoa > Chordata > Aves > Anseriformes > Anatidae > Cygnus > Cygnus olor. Next base: position 78,920,466 of record NC_049171.1, on the reverse strand, counting down.
TCTTCACACTCAGGCTATGCAGGAGGTGATACTTTACTTATTTTCTACTGGTTTAATTACCACAACACTTGTATCTAAAGTGACAGTCAGGACTTCGTGCTAAGTCTTGTCCAAACATGGGATGGGATCATTTAGCTGTACCCCTGGACAGTGGGCAGACAATAACAGATGTCCATCTTCATCTTCCTTGATCTCTCTACACTCATTACTACTGTTGATGGCAATCCTGCTTGAGAGAGATGACAAAGCTTTTGAGAAATGCACAAACTGGTCTTGAGTCTTGCCTGCAGGGATGCACTCAAAAACAACAGCAGTAGGAAAATACACATCCACCTCTGAACAGTTTTCTCACCAAGTTCACAAGGGATCAGGTCTTTCTCACCACGTACATTCACCTATATGCAGCCACCAGGGGACTTGGTAAGAGAGCATAAGCTGAATGTCACAGACACAGAGGCGACAAACAGCTTTGCACATCTCTCCCTCCCTCATCACATAATCATATAGCCACAACTGAGAAAGGATTGCATGAAAAGAGGTCAAAGAGAAGATAACAGCTGGGTGGGTAGAGCTGGGCAAGGGACAGGTGATGGTGGTGGGCAAAGAGAAGTACTTTGAAGAGTTTGAGGCCACGATACACTCACCTTTATCTCAGTAAAAATTGACAGACTGAGAAAAGTTTCACAAGATTACTGAAAACAGTATCCTGCTTAACTGGATGCTTTCCCTTGATTTATCAAACTCAATCCCTAGTTTCTGGAGTGCCTCTCACCTGACACTATGCTCTTGCTAAACATCTGCAGATAATGTTAGCATCTCCTGTTGCACACGTTCTCCATTATCTGGATGGGAAGATGAAAAACACTGTCCTTTAGCTTGACAGAGCTTCCAAAGCAGCTACAGCACACAGCAAATATGCCCTATTCTTCCCAGAGAATGCGGAGTCCAGCTCATGGTCTCAGACCTTATCTTCAGACATCCTCCCTAAATCAGAGGATGAGATCAGTTATTGAACACACTCTCTTTTTGAAGCAGGTGGCTTTCTGTCTTGTAGCCAAAGCCTCTTTGCATAGGAAATGGTAAACTATTAAAAGCAAATCAACAAAGCTCATTGCTTCAACCTTCCCTTCATTAATGCAAATATACATTAGGACAGACATCTACAAGGAAAATTGTACAGGCTTCCAGGTCAAAATGCCAGCACAGCCTACTCTTAGGCATGAGGAAGCCAGTGTGGCTGATGTTAGTCATGTCAGACATTCAGCATTCACAGAACGGGATCCTCCCACATTCATTAGAATCGCTGATTAACAAACAAATAAAAGAGGAAAACATTACTTTTGCTCCAAAATTGAGAAGTCTTAGCACACCAATGCAGCAAAGTGATGCAGAATTACTTATTCTTGATGACGCACGAGTTTGCAGCCTAGAGGACTATCATAATATTAATGAGTTTCAGCAGACTGTTGAACTGTAGCTTTGTAGACATGACTGACCAGCACCAGAACAATGCAGCATAAAAAAAGGCATACTGAAGAAGAAAAGATCCTAACAAAATACACAATTACTAACCATCTAGAGAGGCTGTGAACTTTCAGCATGTTTTCTTTTTAAGCAAGAGCAATACTTTGTGTTTTTCTAAGGGAAGACCCAGCCTTGCCCTCTGATGATTTGTGCTATGCTAAGGATAAAATGAATGGAAGACAAAGAGCCTGGAGGGAAGGAGCGGGGTGGGGGTGGGAGCAGGGAAGCTTTCTCATGAATAGGCTGCAACATCCTCTGTCACCTTGTCTTTGCCAACGCTGCACACTAACTACGGAAGTTAATTCAGTTACTTAAACAAAACAAAACAAAAAAAAACTAGCCTGGATGAAATCTGAATTGATACAGACAGAGAGTTACTAAAGCGCATGTGACTGTGTGCTTTATTTTCAAAAGCTTTAAGAGATGTTAGAAACTGGCCTCAAATCTGAGTTTCTTTTTTTCCTAAAAAGGTCTATTTTCAATGCTGAGATTGGATTTAAAAGGAAGAGAGCTCTCCCCTACTTATCATAAACCAGTACCATCATGTACCAGTTTCCCCATCTCCCAATTAAAAAAGATAAAAAGAAATAAATATTTGCAACCCAGCATTCCTGAATTAGCAAAATAAACCAAAACTAAACTAAATAAATAAAGGGAAAGAAGAAAAGGCAATGAAAATTGGAAAGTCTGCCATTCTTGTGCTGTTCTTCAATTTACTGTCTTATGTAGAAGCCAAACATTAATTTAAAAAAGTTCTGGGCACGATATATATCAAATAAACATTGGTGCAATATTAATTCCCCATTAGGACTTAGAGTGGAAAAATAAAATTTGTGTACGTTGTCTTTCCCCCAGACAAATGCTGGACCTGGGCCTTCTCATCGCACCCCTCCTCTTCTGCAAAGAGCTCTTTCCACACCTCAGCCAGCATATGCTTATTTGGGAATTGAAACAAACTCCTTCTCCACTAGCAGCAAGCACTCTCTTTACCTCTGCAGAGCCAGAAGAAGATCCTTGCTGCCACAAAAAACATAGTGGGTTCCATGAGTGCAATTATCACCTATCTTGTGAAGGCCACAGACAGGAGCAATGGTCTTCTTTATCTTCTCACTTGGTGGAAGAAGCAGATTACATCCTTTGCCCTCCCTCATTTTTACTGCCCAGGCAACTTGTATTCATCTACAGATGAGTGCAAATATTGGTTCTGCTGGTGCTGAAAGACACAACTGAGAGGTTGGCAACCAAGAGCTGCATCCTGGCAGAAGACATGAGTTTGTCTACCAAGGATCTCCATCATGGGACCAGACTACCATGAAGATGAAGTGCACATTACGCTGGAGAGACATGATTACAAGTTCTAATCTGCTGCACTTCCAGAAAGATTATTTCAGTTACCACCCTCTGAGGGTTTTAGCCATGGTTTCCATGCCCAGAAACAAAAAGAACAGCAAAGATTCTCAACTTTCCCCCAGCCCCAGTTAATCTAGGCTAATCCATTTCCACAAAGCAATGCCATCAAATTTCTCATGAGGTTATTTAAATTTAAATTTACTAAGCATTTCCGAGATACTATGTGCTGGCAGGACATTGCAGACATTTTCAAATATACTGCAAATGATTGTGAAGACAGAAAGAACATTTAATGAGAATCTGTGCTGTGGTCATGCAGTCTAAGATACCCTGAAAAATAATCTGCTCTGTTTTAAGGGTGAGAATGGGTTTTCTGTGAATTAAGTGCATTTTTATATTTCTATTTTCTGGTACTTTTTTGTCCTCAGTGGCATACAGAGAGGAGATACACAACAATAATAGTTCTAAGGAATGAAGTTGGAAACAAAATAAAGAAGGTAAGAATAAAATTTTAGAAGTGGAAATGAGACAAGTAAAGGGAAAGGGGAGAGAAAAATATAAATAGAGACCAGGGGAAGAATCGGAAAGCCCTCTCTCCAAGGATACTACCTTCAAGAACAGCAAACAAAAAAGCCCACAAATGTTTAAAGTAGAGGAGGGGATAAAAATGAGTTAGAAAGGATATATAAGATTTTATTTTTTGTTAATTGGATTCATCATTGTGTAAACTAAATTTTCACAGCTACTCAAAAAAGGAGGACATATCTCCTAAATAAGGCTGGGCTAGTACAGCCAGCAAAAATTACCTGTCATTTATTAGCTAACACACTTAGCTGTTTGCTTTTCAATATTCACAGCTCATTTTATTCATGAATATTTTGGGTGAGCAAACTTCCCCTCACCAGAATACTACCAATACAAAAGATCAGTGGGGTAATAAAGCAGCTTGAATATTGTTTCCAAATATTGAGTGGGAGCAACTCTGCGTATGTACACTATCTTTGCTAATTTCTTCCTCCCCCACAGAAATCTATTCAAAATGCTACTTTTGTTCATGAGTTCCTAAGTTCTTGTTACCAGTTACACAGCTGAAGTGATAATCCTTCAATTCATGATATTATGACCTTTCCACAGCAAGTAAGCACGATGACATAAGTTGCTGTTTTCAGGCTGGAAAATAATATCAGGAAAACATAAGACTTTAAGAAACAATAACCCTGTTTTCATGACAGCGTCTCTCGTGTAAACTGAAAAATAAGGTGACTGAAATAAAGAGTATTGTATTGTTCAGAACAAGGAGAATTGATTCTCCAAAGAAAAGTGTTCAATTGTCCCAACGTGTGTTTGGTGACACTGCAATGTTCTTTAAATGTTTCTGAACCCAGACAAGTGTTTTGCTGGTGGTGGTGGTTGAGAGCTTTTTGTGAACCTATCAGTATGACAAAACACCACAATATGTTAAAACAAGATGGTTTCATTCTAAAAAACAGCAAAACAGATTTGAGGCAGAATCCCTTCAGATGTCACAGAAGTGTGCAATTTCCTTCCAATTTTGCAAATCTGATAACTTATTTACTATGTTCACTTCCAGTGGCACCAACATCTAACCACGTTCCCAATTTTCAACACTTAAGATAGCCACACAGGGCCTAGTCCTACAGTCCTTTGTTACAAAGGGAGGCAACACAAGTGATTGCACTGACATGCACAAGCACTTTTTCAGGTAGATGAGGATAAGCAACACCTTAAAGTTATGGGCAAACAACATTTTGGGAAACTAACCTCATACGTTCTATGTTCTATAAATATATATACATATTATATTATATTATACTATATTATAAATACAATATAAATATATAACATATTATATTATATATATGTATATCCCACACAGACAAGACCAGTAGAGAAGTTGTAACCAGATGACAGATAACCATCCATCCACAAGGACGCTTGGCCGTTTTGATGTTCTCTGAGCTCTCAGACCATCAGCCTATCCCCTCAGTGTGCTATTGAGAGCATTCATACCCAGCTCTGCTCCCAAAATCATTTTGGAGACTTAGCGTGTTATAGAGGAGACCCAAGATACATGGTATGTAAACTAATGAGATGAATAATAGGCGACAAAAATGACTGTTGTAAGACCATTCATTTTCAAGTAAACCGGAATGTGATGTCTTAGCAATTAATGCTGAGTTGTTCTGTTATGGTTTGGGACCCTCAGGACATTGGAGGCCTCGTCTGAAGGATGCAGCTCAATGTAGTTGACATTCAAACGCATTAAAAACATTGCTTGCATGAGAAAACCACAAATTTCCTTTACAGGAATGCAAGTCTTGCTAAACACACACAATCCCCTTCACACTTCGGTGAACAAGGAGCTGCAAGGTGTGCAAAGAAGCGCACCTTACGGCAGGGTACAACTCCACTACACCTCATGTCCTGAGCACCCAGGAGTTGAAAAAAGTCATTAAAATGAAAACAAACACTGCTGATTAGAAAACAAACCAGGACAAATAGCAAAAGACAATAAATTGAAGAAAAAAGGTTTTACATACATTTACAAAGTTACAAGGTGCTGTATCATTTAAAAATCAATAATGGCAAAGCACCGTCATTGCAATATTACATCTCACTAGCAGGCATTTCTTACTAGCTTCATTTCCACATTCTTGCAGAATAACACAGAAAATAGCTCAATAAAACATCTTTGTGTAATTGTCACAGTTATTCCTGAAAAATATTATTCCCCCAAAATAATTTCATGATTCCTATCTGGGAATTAGAAACAGCAACTAAAAAGCCATGGTTTTGTGATCAATGGAAGTCGTAGGATAATCTTTGAGGCCTGCAGAAGAGTACAATCACATTAAATTCCCTCAGCTCAAGAAATGTCATCTTTACATCGGCTGGTACAAAAAAATTGTTTCCAGCCTGAGGCAGTTATGATAAGGGATTTAGAAGCCATCACCATGTGGGCCACGAGATACAAAGGAATGCATCACTGCATATAAAGCATCTCTTGCTCCCCATTTCGAAGCTAACGTTCTCACAGCTGTGTATGACTTAGACCAGCTGGGAAGAAGAAAGGGACTAAATGAGTCACTAGAAGTATCCAGCATTTTGTCTAGCCTATGTTTAACACTACTGCAGCAGAACTGTTGGTAAGCAAAATAAGATCAGATGATGATACTGCACGCGCTGGGGCTGCGTGTCCTCTTGGAAGCAACATACAAAACGCCTAATCTTTAGGGGGAGGTAGGCAAAGATGGCATTTCAGTCATATCCGTGCACTGCTACAACACTGCTGCCAGCTGAAACAGCCCTCAGTGCAACTGAGGTGGGTCACGGGTTACACAAAATTACCGCAGGCCATCTGGCACTCCCCAACACACTCGTGCTGCTGTGTACAGGAGGGGGAGAAGCTTTTGGAAAGCCTTACTAGCAGCCTTTGCACAGCAACTCTCCTCTAGCAGCTGCCAGGCTTTGTGCACAATGACATGCAGGACGCTAGCAGCCCAAGATGAAATCTCAGCCCTGCAGAAGATAAGAGGCTGGAGACTGCCAGAGAGGGGCTTTGTCACCAAAATGCTCAATATTTGCAAGCTTGCGCTTGTAGGCTTGGATACCACAGCCTACTCTTCAAAAGCACGGTGCCAGACTTCAGACAGGGCTCTGAGTGTGTGCACTTTGACACAGGGACCTCACCTGACTGCAGAAAATCATGACTGTCTTGAGAAATCTTGAAAAGCCTAATTATTTAATTAGCGATGAAACCAGCACCTCCTGGGGTTTCTGCTGCCTCAGGGTTCAATTTTCCATGGCAGGTCTGGCTCTTGGATTTTGAGTGTCAGCGAAGGGATAAACGATAGAGTCCCAAGGTCTTTTGTTTCTCCTATGTTTAATTTTCACTCTGCCTCCTCCCCCCAAAAATGCATTTTTCACTTGTGAGATGCCCCTTCATCACGTAGCGTATCTATCATTGATTGTTTAGGCTATGGTTCAGGCATAACTTCTATATTAACATGCAATGCCACCCAGGAAATATTTGGTATGTTAAAAGAAGTTCTTAAGGCAAATGTCAAATGATCCACGGCATATAGAAAAGAAATATTCAGCTGCCACTCTCTTGCAACAATTCTGCCACATTTATTCCATCTGCTCCAGAGAGCAAATTTCACAGATTATCAATTTCTAATAAATTTCACAAGGGCAATGTATTCCAAATATGTTTCTACAAATATCTAGCAGATGGACACATGAAAAATAAAGCATTGTTATCTCATCCTATATCTCATGAAGCTGATTTGCAATACTAATGATACTTAGTTTTCTTTGGTATAAAAGCCTCCTATATATATATATATATGTATATGTACTTTAAAATAAAACAGGTATTTTCCTCTACTACTGCTAGAACATCAGCAATGTCTCCAAAGGTAAGAAAGAAAGAAATCCTTTTGCTGCATATTTTGGTGATATAACCGAATTCCTGTTTTTTGCACAGCACTTTGCAAGATAACTGTATTTGCCATGGAACATTTACTAGCTTCTGCAAGGACAATGGTCTGAAAGATATATTTTTTTTTAATTCTACATTCTTCCACACATTTTTGGGGGTTTCTCCAGCTATCAAATATAGATCACACAGAGATTGATCTTGATATGCACATGCATTCCCACAGCCCCCTCTGTGATAGAAGTGACATAGACTGAAGCTAGGACAGAGATTTAATGAGACATAGGGTGCATGTAAAATGTGACAGACGTACAACCAGTCACATCGCGTGACTTTCATTGTGATATGTAAGCTAGCTCAGATGATGACTTTTCAGACAGGAATACAGATCAGAGGTTTCTTACCCACTTAAAAGGCAGATAACTTCAAAACCAGGTGAGTAACTGCAAATGCCAAATCGAGACTTAGATTCCAACACCTAAGCACCTAAACAAATGTGAGTTGGTACTTACTCTCAGTTTCCACTGATCTCAGAGGTGTTTATTAGTACCCCACACATTTTGCAAAATGTGGCCACTTTCATTAAGTGCTTAAGTATTGATCGAGGAGAGCATTCAGCACAAGTGGTGAGCTGAAGTTGTCCACGTAGGACTTCTTACACTTGATATACCCATAGAAATGTCTTCACTGAACACAGTCTCATTGTCCTCTGACCACTTCTGTACATATCTTGTTTAACAGCAAAAGTAAAGCATTTTGCAGTGCCATTAGTAAATGGAAGCAATGGCAACGGTATTTGATTAATACCATTATTTTAAAGAAGAGCTAGCGACTGTAAAAAAAGCTATGAGAGGTTTGAAGTATCTTGGTGATTGGAAAAGAGCCGGCTGGATTATTAAACCTGCTACTTATTTATTTTTTCTTGAAGGATACTGTCCTGAACAATCGTCAGTCCGTTGTTCAGAATGCAAGCTGTATTTTAAATGGAAAAACAATATTAAAAAATCAGTGTAGTTAATTGGCAGTTAGCTTCTTTTACATGAAATTATTAGATACTGAATATATTTGCTTTTTTGTCAATGCATTGACAAAAAGTTCTTCATTCTGTAAGTGCAAGACAATTAAGGAGTATTGTTCTTAATCAATCATCAACATTGTATTAAACTATCTGAGAACGAACCCATTTTTTGGACTTCAGTCAAAAGTGCTATACTTGTTCCTTGTTTTTTTTTTCAGAGAGAGAGAGAGAGAGAAAGGTACTCCAGTGGATAAACTAGGTACTCCACATCCCAAAAAAAAAGAAAACACAAAATGAAAATGAAACCAAAATGAGAATTTATTCCAAACTACACTTTCCTTAAGAAAATAAACAAAAGAGAGAAAATAAATAAATAAAATTGATATTTTTTTAACTTATTATTTTAACTCATTAAAGCTGTTTTGGTCTGAATTTTCTTCATTAATTCTCTTTTATTATAATATCAGTCAAAAACCACATTACTAAGAGTTCTACCTTATTTTGAAGCTATACTTTAATTTGAATCTAGGTTGCTTCTATTTGAAGTGATGTTTCATCTGCAGAAAAACTTAAAAAGTTTATTTGAATTCTTGTTGCACATGCTTGATCCTCTACTGGTCTCAAAGGCATCAAAAAAGTACATCCATGAGCCAGATGCAAATTTCACCTCTGAAGAAGAGGTGAAATGCAATCTTAAGAATGTAATCTTAAACCATACTCTTTAAACTTTCCTTGGAGAATAGGTCTTCAGCTTATGATTTTTAAGGAGTAATATGAGCACCTACATGAAGACCAAAAAAGAGAAACAGTCTCTCAAGTAACTTCGCTAAGTAGGGTGAAAAAAGCCTCTTGGGCTCTTGTTTACTTCTTTTGCTTACTCACACACACACACTTACACACACAAAGCAGGTGGAATTAATTATTTAGAGACCAAATAACCTTTAAAAAAAGTAACTATAAAATTTGCATAAATATAACGCTATTTTAAAGATGTAGTATCCTACTTTCTGGTAAAAACATCATACATTTTCTCTTCCCACCAATATATAAAGAAATTCTTAGCCCTTAATTACATGAAATTAACTATTTTTAGAATAATACCATTTTTACATATTGAAAAACTGGTTCAGGACTGAATCTTCCCTGTCTGGGGGCTTGGCCAACACTGTTGGATTATTATTATTATCATTATTAGGAAGGGAGATTTCAGAAGTTTGGCACTACCACAACAGTCTGGAGGGCTGGAGCATCCAGGTGGCCAGTTAGGGACAGAGAAGCTGATGGCAAGCTCTGAAGTGAATATTAAAACCGCATTTACAGCTGCAGTGACACACACACAGCACTTGGAGTTCATGTATTTGTGTCCCCAGCAAAGGCTGGGGAGGACACTCATCTCTCAACAGCACAACTTTGAAGCCTGTAGCCTTGTGATAGAAAACCTAGACTGAAACTGGCTCAGGCTTGTATGGCACTAAGGAAGGCAATCCTTGTATACAAAAGCAAAAAAAAAAAAAAAAAATTTACAACACTTGAAAACTCTTAGATCTGCTAAGTAAGGTTTGAAATGGTCAACTACTGTCCATAAAGAAATGCACTAGCCTCCAAAATACAAAGCAGTGTCAAGAAAGGGTTTTAACTTTTAATCCTTGCCCTGAAAGAATACTCTTCACAGAAGCAGGATGAATACCAACAGTTCAGCCTTGGATTTTCTCCCACAAATACTAGGAATAGGGTAAAAAGGATGCTGAAAGCTCATAAACAACGCTTATCAAGACACCTAAAACTGTATTACAAGTTAAAGTACGGATGCTGTAAAGAAAATTCCAGTTTCCAGACAACCCAAATGTTATATAAACAGATGTTAAAAACTAAAAACAAACCACTACTGCAAAGCTATCTGATGAATTCTGCGAAAGCAGATTAAAAAAAGTCTGTACAGCTTCTCCAAGTATTTAATAGTTAGAGGGATTTATGTCATTCTAGTAGCCTGATATATCATTTGAGTCCTCACAGGCTAGAAGCATCAATATATGTTGCTATACCTTATGTTTTAAATTTTAATAAAGAGTAGGGTGTTTGTTTTTTTTTTTTTTGCCCCCCCCTTTTTTTTTTAAACAACCCACAGGAGGCTCTTAAGACTTGTGTTAAACTTAAGTATTTGAGACTTCTCTAGCTAAGCTGAAATCAGAGTTCTGAAATCAGTTATGAAGTATCAAAGTTATGGGGGGTAGGCAAGACAGACACAGCTTGATCTTTGAAGTCCACTTCCACCATTTTTCACCCAGCTCAGACTTACTTTTAAGCATGAAAGTTATGCAAAGTAAGTACCTTTATATTCAACAGTGTGAGTGAGGAAATTTTAAAATCTGGAAACATTTCTACCAATGCAACAACAAAATGAAGGCAGATTATTAATTACACCTGCTCAAAAACAGAAATAGGAGTGGCATTAATTTGGGGCGGTTGCATTTTTACTACGGCATAAACTTCAAATACAGCCTATGAAAGCTTTTTCTGATATAAATACTTGTGGGAGACAAAGTCCACTTTTCTATCACAACAGTAGTGCAACGTTTACTAACAATCCTTCAAGGAGCAGCCTAAACCTTGAGGACTAGTCTAGAGCCCCCTTCACACAGCAAGAGGAGGAAATATAAATGCTAGCGTTGCTTTAGAAAAACAACAAAACCATAAATATAAGTGTATTCTACGTTAGGATTCAGTTCCCAAAATATCTCCATTGTTGTCTTGGTTTCTATTTGCTTTCTAATTCCCCAAAATAGCATTCTTTCAAAACTGTTATATAAAGGGTCATTACTTGTTAAGGACGCCCAGAATTATAGCAAGGGACTCTTTGGCTCTGCTCAGAGCTCAATTCTGCATAGGAACAGAGGAGTGCCTTTTACAGCTGCAGCATCCCCAGTACTCCACAACTTCTGGATGTTCAATGGTTCACACCACAGATCACAGTACCTGCAGGCAGAGTTGGAGTGATGTGCATCAATTGCATGCACACTCCCTTGTCTCTGGCTGTACCAGCTCTGCTCAAGAGCAGTCCTGTGTACTGGAGAATGCCCTAAACAATGTTTATTTCTTTTACCTGCATCCTTTGGCAGGTTGCTGGTAAAGCTGCTGAACATGGCGAGGAACAGAGGTCATAAGAAGAACATTTGGGGGATTTCCAACCTTGAACAATTCTGGTATTATTCTAACGCAAGTTCAAAAACATTCCCTAACACTTTTATGTATGTCAATGATGCATTAAGAAACATTTTTAATATTTCAGAGGTTTCCATGACATCATCCTTACCTATGTAGTTTATCTTCCAGCATCTCCATATACTTTTCAGCATTTTCTTTTACACTGGTCACTGCAAGATAAAATTCAACAATTAGGTAATGGTATAACTGAACAGTTTTGTATTGTTTAAACCATCTCATCTCTTACCCACATATTTTTATACACATCAGTTGAAAACGAGAATTCCAATAATCCTTCCACAATTAAATTACAGTATATGTCTTCCCCCTTTTTTCTTGAAAGTCTATTGTATGTGTACTAAATTAATATATCTACTGATTAATGCATCACTAAATTAACCACTCAGTTGCACCAGAAAAATGGTGAGACTAATGAAGGCACGTATCATAGAATGTATCTTGTCAAAACAAACGAAAAAAACACACAACACTGCTAGATCTTTGTCTTTACCTTCAGAAGTAGGCAAGCCTAATTCAGCAATCCCTGAACAAGAGTCCTGCAAAATCCTCTGAAACCTTTATCAAATTTCTTCTGACAGAACTGAAACAGTGTGGTATGGAAAGCTTTTTTTGACCACACAAGCTTTTTATGACCTAAAAACGAACCAGCCAAACAACTTAGGACCTAGATATCATCTCCACACGAGTCCCTACAACCTCTTCACTGAGAGCAAACTCCAATGAACTACTTACTCAATGTAACACAAAATAACAAAGCTATGTAAGATCCTTGGTACTCTGTCCTGCGTATGAATGGGGGAAAAGGCAAATCCCCTCCAGGAAAATGGAGGCTCTTAGTGGATCATCACATTATTATTATCACCATCTTTACCTGACAGCTGCTCGAAGTCTAGTAGGACTGTTAATTGGTTAGTCATTTTGAAACCCTTAACTCACTGCACATCAATGCTATGTTCAGTTTATGTGAAGACAGATTCTACAGAGTATGGCTGTTTCTACAGGTTTGCTGTGTGGATCATCTACCCTCTGAATTTACCTATCCATCTCCTCCTGCCACCTCCTCTACAATACAATGCTTCCAGGTTGAGCTAACATAAATCAAGTGCTGCATGTATTTATCACTTTCCCTCTCATTTTTTTCCATTTTTTCCCCTCATAACATAGAATTTCACACACTAACGTCTAGTCTGAAAACTTGGTGTTAAACAGGTTTGTTGTTCTAAAGTTGCACAAACCTACTCAGGCAATACCATTTGCAGCAAACATCAGGGTCAATGTGACATTGACTATCTGCAGAAGGTGTTCACCTGGTCAGACAGAAGTCATACATCGCTGAAGCAGTCTGCACCTCAATAGCAAACATGGGACACATTTCATGAAGCTGATTCATTTTTTTGTTTGTTTGCTTTTTTAAAAAGAGAGGTTATCAGATTATATATATTTATATATGTATACATACACACATACACGCACACAGAGACACACACCCTAATTCTCTATTAAAGCATCACAATGTCATCCATGGTATCATTAATCCAGAATCACTGTCAGAACAGGTTTTGCAACACAACACCTTGAGCCAGCAGGATTATGGAAGATTATACTGTGTATAGTCAACTGCATTCATTTCTACGTTCACAGATCTATCTCACCATTAGAAGAGTGCTGGCAAACATTAAGCAAAAGGTTATATGAGGATTTTTGCAATGGCACTGGAAACTAAACAAGTTTCCTTATCTTGTAGCAGAGTTTTCTAACAAGTACAGGGCTCAGTAAAAGTTCTGGCTTTCATTACCATTCTTTTATTCCCGTGTTTCCTGTGGAAGTGCAGAGGGCCTGCAAGTCTTCTTTTAATGACACACTACAGTTTTATATAAACTACAACCAGCTTTTCAAAACTCCCTATCTGTCAATTTGCAATGCGTTGACCTGAGGTTCAGCACACACTTTGATAACAGATAGCTTCAAGGTATGTGGCTGCTGTACTTCCCATTCTCTTGCCATTGTCGTAATATCCTTGAACATGAGCTGTTACAATTCAGGGGCTTATTCGTTCTGATAATAAAGTCAGCAGATATTAATAATTTTTGGAGAGGGATGAGAAGAGGTGGAGAATCTGTTTCACACTCACTTTGTTTCTAACCGATATAGTGACTTCTTATGTTACATGAAAGATAAACCTTGCTTTCAATTTCTCCTGCTGTGCTTGTCACTTTTTAATTGGGTATGATCTGATAGAGTAATTCGCACTTTCACAGTTCAGTCCTGCCCCTACATGCAATTTTACAATGCCCTTGAAGCACGCAGCTTAATATATCAGCATTATTCAATGACAAAAAGTAATGGACAAGAATACACCGCCAGTCGAAAGTAGGTCAGTAAAAAGCTAACACTCATTTGGAAATCACCTCACATCACTAAACCATACTCCCTCCATCAAATGTTTTAACTACATTAAAAGAAATGCAAACTTTGTTGCTAAAAGAGAAAGCTATCCAGACTAGCTTTGTCTGCTTGCCTTCTTGTGCACGTAATTGAAAGAGCTGTGACCTGGAGATTTTGCTTGAAGGAAAATACTGCTTAAAAATTCAGTGGGGGTTACTTCCGCTGTAACAAATTGCAAGCAGCACCGCAACAAATACACAAATACTTTCAGCCTTTTAGATCATCCATTTGAAATAGAAGACAAGCAACAAATTAGCAGGTTTTTTGTTCTAGCTTAATGAATCTATTCACGATCACTTCAAAGCACACAAAGTGCAAACTGGAAGCCATGCGTGCCTTAAATCTAGCTAGGAAAGTACTAGATGACAGACAAAAAAAAAGTAGTAATAATTTATGAGACTCTTTTCTGCATAAACATGCCAAATGGTTTATTTTTATATTTAAGTGAATGAGATTGCTTTTTTTCATTGGTTCTCCAGGGATTTACATGCTTAGCTCATATTGGCCTTAAGGGGAGTTATTAGAATAAAAACATATAAATACCCATGGAAGATCAGGCACCAGGGTATTTGCTAAGGTTAAAAACACACTTTTCTTGTGAAGCCTTAATTGAAGAAAAGTGATTCAGCATTTCTCTCTCTTATGTTATATCCTTCCTGCCTACAGCAGCAAAGCCCAGTCGGAGGATCAGTCCTGGTGCGATGGAGCTGAGGGCCAGCAGTGAGCTCCTGTGGTAGCCTTTTAGTTGGCACAGAGTGCAAATCTACCATTTTTAAAGCTGCATAAACATCTTACAATAATTAACTTATATAGCTTTCTTTCAAAATATCACGTGTGTTTCTCATCTGAAAGGAGCACCCCAAGGGTAATGTTACTTCTCTTAATTACAAGTAGTAGTATTTGAGCCTGCATGTGAAACTATATCATTATTTTTATCCCCAATCTTTGTTCTCACTAAGTGAGCTTTCAGAGACCATGACATCTGCTTTCAGAGACCATGACATCCAAAATTTTCCAAAAATGAGTATCTGACTTGATACACCTTGAACCCAGTGGAAATTCCAGATGTGGGTGCTTGGCACCTCAGAAAAGAAGGTTCTTAAAACTGAAGTGCCTCAATATCATACTCAATATCATAGCCATTTTAAATGCTACCCTACAGGTCTTTAATACTCCAACAGACTATTAGACTTTTTTTTTCCCCTTTTTTTTTGTGAGTGAGCGGTGACACATTTTGACACATTAAAGGTTGGAAGAGCTGCAACAGCTGCCAGCAGATCTAGACCCAGTAGAAAAAGAACTGCCACACATTGCCTGCCTGCACGACAAGCCCAAAGCCAATTCAATTAGCCTCTCCCTTCCTCAAGCATTACTTTCCTTCTCAAGTACTTCATTAGTAACGCAAAGTGAAACTCCCACTGACTTCAATGCGATTTTTGCCCAACTTAAGGAAGCGGGATGAGATTTGGCTCTTTAGAATGATATAAAAATAAAATTAACTGCAAGGACATGCATTGATCCAGCTGCAGTAAACACTGAGGGCAGAATTAGTTGCAAACAAGGTTGACAGATGTCCTGTCATTTTTCTATCTTTGAAGTGTATAAACGATTACTAATGCTAAGAGGAATGCAAAAGCAGAACATGATCAGTTGAAACCATCTGATCTTTTCTGTAGTGGAATATGTGCTGTATTAATGTGTGAAGTTTTGGTCTGAAAAACTGTGGAAAAGCTTCGATATATTTAAAGGTTAACTTGAAAAGCCAGTCAAACTTCAGAGAAGATATGTCAGCTGCTCAACTGCATGTCAAGATGATTTATCAAGCCACGGTAACAAGATTTCGGATTACAGAATAGTAAGGAATTTTGCAACTTGCAGACAGACATGGGAAAAACCCAAAGAACAAGCTTTGAATAAAGAACAACTGCATCTCTCCAGTGTGTTATTCCCATGGAACTCAAAAAGAACAAAAAATGCCAGAATTAAAGAGAGGAAAATAGGTGGTTCAATAAAGACGTGAAAATACTCCAGAAGAGCTGTTATTCTGGGTTAACTCAATAAACCAAATTCATTCTGGTTCACTGATTATTTTTCAGTAACGAAATAAATATTGAGATATGTAGTTACTACCTGTCTCTTCAAGCAATTGCGTTTTGTTTTAAGAAATCTGCTAATCCTTTAAACATCATTACAGAACAGCACAAAATTAGCCTAGGGAAATTACTGCCACTGGAGATGAGGTGGCCAAAATTTAGGAGCAGTCTAAATGGTTTGGCTGTTCCACAAATAAGAAGGTGAGTTGTGAAGACAAAAAACAGGGCTCAGCATCTATGATGCTAAAGCCCCACAAGTAAAGACATAACCTGGTATTGATAGAGTTGAAGGTAACGTTGATTTATCATAATCCCATCCCACAAGAGGACAGAGGACTTTTAGCAATCTATTCTCAAATGCCACTCCACTGCTTTCACAACAACGATGGATGCAGTATGTTGCATCTCGCCCGTATGAAAATTTCCATCATCATCTTCAGTGTCTTTCCAGCACTAGACAGTCAACTCCTCTGATACAGTAGGGCAACTCTTCCAATATATAGGAACAACCAGTTAGAGGATCCAGCTTGAGCATCACTGTTTTACAATACTTTGATTGCTGACCTTAAAAACCTTACAGTATACCACCAGCTTCCATTTCATACCCTCATATTTTTACAAAGGTTGAGAAGCAATAAAAATACATGAAAAGTAATAATGAAATGCAAAATTGGCAGAGCACAGGACAGCACAGCTTTTTCCCACTAGTGCTGCACTGAAACAGGAAAAGAAGAAAAGAACAAAGCGAACATTTTCTTTTCCTTAGGATGTTTATCGTGGGGTTGATGATACAGTAGGTCTACTGTTAATGTTTTCTAAAACACGTAGGTACATCCTGAACAGTACAGTCTAACCTCTAGACATGTCTGGAGTGGGTGGACACTGCAGTACCCAACACAACCCAGCCTTCTCTTTGGGAGACCCCAGAAAGACCAAGTACCAGCTCATTTGTAGAGATGGCAGCGTTTCATTCACACATAGCAGAAGCAGACAATGAACGCGCTCTTTGGTTTTTCAGAGAAGGATCTCCATCTGCTTGTCTCTCTGCATACAAGGCTCTCATCTTATTTATAGCTAGCTTAATTTGTAGCCTTGATGCAACTTAATGAATCTGAGTCTGCAACGAGTTAAGTTGATATCTTGACTTTGATGTGAAAAATTACAGCTAAACATATACAGTAAGTAGAAATTACTGACTTGAGCAGGGAGGCCACATCCTGCCCTCAGGTTGTATGTCAGGTCAGATGTAAGGCACAGAAAAACTCAGCATGAACTGAAGTTTGACAAAGAAATAAAAAAAAAAAACAAAAAAAAACCAACTAAATCTTATAAAGAGAAATGACAGGAGATGATAGCAACTCTGCCTGTAACAACTTGTATTTCTATCTTTCTGGGTGAGGCATCAAAGGTTTGCAGAGCTGAAAAGAGGAGGGGGAAAGCTGTGCCTCATAAAAAGGCACATTTGAAAACCAGACATTCCTAGAATTTACCTCCTAAACCTTCTGCCTTGTATGTGGTACTTTTCATCCAAAGAGACAGGTGACCCTTCAGTTCTGTGATGGTTAAATTGCCTAAATTGAAGGGAATTACCATAGCTTCATATGGATGCTAAGCTTCTTTCTGATTTCTGTAAAATCTAGTGAGCCAGACAGAGAGGTTCCTCCTGTGCTACGTGTGGGAGAGAGCACAGGGGAAAGGCAAATTACCTTCTAAATACTTTCAGTAAATAATCTACTGTTGAAAAAAAAAAAAAAACACCTGAAATTTAAAGAATTGTTTTATTATTCAATATCAAAGCAAGCAAAGCCTTTAAATTAAAGGGACTGTAGGTGAAATACTGAATCGGCAGTGACCAGAGTACTGAAGTTACATGACAATTACCTTGATACTTTAAGAGGCTATAAAAAGTGCAGGGAAGGAGATTAAGGCCCAGGGTCACACAGCGATAATGCAAGACCACCCACCCATCCAGCCTCCAGGCCTCCCAACTTAGTCCCCTCCTGCACGTACCACCTCTCGGTAATCACAGGCCGGGAACAGAGCCCCTAACCACAGGTGTGGAGACTTTTCCACACACAACTTAAAAGCTATGAATGTTGCATTTGGTGTGCACCAAAGGGAGCGTTAAACTGGCTGCAAACTTGGAGAAAAACGCTCCTGCCTTTCCGTGCACGTGGCACTGGATGGCAATGTCCTCACTTCTGGGAAGCCTGAACTGAGCCCTGCATCCAGGCATCTCTCTGCTTTGCGTTTCTGACACAAAGAAGCCAACGTTTCCCAGAAAGGCCTTCTTCGTTATGGATAGATTTTACATTACTTAAAATTAGTTGAGAAGTGGAACCACACGCATTTTTCACCTACAGCATGACTGCAGAGCACCACTTTGGGAAGTATGCTGGAGATCCCCACTGCAAACATGCTCAGGCGACTGAGGCTCTTCAATTCTCCTACAGAAAGGGCAAGGTTTGAGTTTTACTCTTCCAACCCCTCACACCAATAGGACCATCCTACCTGTTTACTAGCTTCTCTGCAGTCACCCAAGCCACTTTTTACCTAGAACATTATACAATCATTTATCAACATACCTTAGCATAGGAAGTATCTTTCCAAAAGCCATAAGGAAAATTTCCCTTCACTTTCCATTCCGATTTCCCTTCTGTTCTTCACTAAGCACTGGGGGAAAAATGAAGCAGAGGGCAGGGGGAGGGAGAGCAATCTGCCTATATTTTCTTTGTGTTTTCTCTTACCCGGTTTCATTCCTCTGCTGACCATCTGTTCAGACCCCCCCCCCCCCAAAAAAAAAAAAAAAAAAAAAAAACAACTCTCTCTCTTTTTTCTCATTTCTCCTCACAAAACAGAGCCTGAGCATCGAGGAGAGCCATGTGTCCAGTTTGTTCTCTGTGGATTGTCAGCAGTCACAAGAGATCATCTGGAAACCATTACACAAGCTAACAAGACAGCCAGACTCGACATGTATGAAGGTACTAAAAGAGTTCAAACTTGTTACTTGAATTACCACAAGTTTTTTCCTGAAAGTAAGATTTATTTTAACACAGTTATATAAAACAAAAAGACCCAGAATGAGCCATTTATATAGCTATCCAAGACAAACAACAGAGAACATAAGCTATATTCAGAGGCTAAGCTCCCTGCCAATAACTGAGAACACCTAATACCTATATCATGAAAAGAAGGAACAATTCAAACTTTTTTTTTTTTTGGCTGAGGAAACAAACTACAAGACAAGTGAAATCTCGATTCAATTTTTGGCCCAACAGGATATCTCATTGCTACTAGGGATGATCGAGTAGACCATCAGACGTATGTCACAGCAGTTCAGTAATGTCAAGGCTTCTAAAACATACAGTAGCTGTTTTAAGTTCTTCTCACAGTGGTTGCTTTGCTGAACTTTCACATATTCAGTACTACACCTAATATTTTAGTCTCTGAATTACAACCAAAAATTATAGTAAATGAGTAACCCACTTCGCCTTTTAATTTTAGGTCACAAAGGAAACACAGTCCAAGATTTCTTTGAACCATTCTAAACCCCCCAGAAACTCTTCCAAAATAAAAGGGCTCTGCAAAATCTCCTGCTAGTCTTAATGTTACTGATTAGCTTTTCACCAGCTCAACAAACATAGCTAGTCAGGCTATACAATCCATTAAGAATCCAGGTACCCACATAGAGACAGCCTTCAGCCAGAAGATAAAACATATTTTATACTGCAACAAATACAATTATTTAATGCAGAAGTTGTTTAAAACTTCGTTATGGAGCAAACCCACAGCAAAATTGCACAGCCCCCCCCCCCCCCCCCAAAAAAAAAAAAGAAAAACAAACCCACACTTGTTTCCAAACACTGCCATAGAATCTGACTACTAAAAGAGATGAAAGGGAGAGATGAGTACAGACATAAGTGCTTTGAAAAGTTGACAAGAAAAAAGTGTGTTAAAAAAGGCCAATGTTACCACTGAGAATGGGAAATGACACTTATCTTCACTTCAATAGAACAAATGGCTGCTAAGACATCAGTCCTTCAGATGATTTGAAAGAAAGGAAAGTAGAGCTTAAAGGTATATACTGAAGGCTAGAAGTAATACATATTGTAGTAGCTATGAGAAAAAGGAATATTCAGCATTGCAAGCTATTTTTAACAACCTTGAAATGACATCAAATAAAGCAGAGACTTCCTGTACCAACACTTACAAATGATAACTGCAAATAGCACTAACTTGCATTTTTGCACTGCTGTTTTCTCCAAGGAGCTAGAACAGGTCTTCAAACCGCAGAACACCTGTGGAAAAGCATCAATTTCTTTTTTGAAAAATAGCTGACAATGAATAGCAATGTAGAAAATGAAAGTGTCCCACATAGTTTGATACAATGCAGTTTTCAGAAACCCTCTGTAAACCACTTGGCCACCGTTGGCTATAACAGGCATGTTTGCTGCATTGCGACTGCAGGGCTTACAAAGAAGAAAAAATGTGGAGCTGCTCAGCAGAGCCTGTTCTGCACTCATTCCAGGCAGGAGGACTAAAGCAGATGAACTTAATATACTGTCTTTCTTAATTCCTAATAATCTTTGTCTTGACCTCCTCCTCCTCATGCAACACTACCTGCTCACAAGCTTCATGAAGCTCATCAGTAATATTTAGATCTACTTGACATACCAAGTAAACACAATGCTTTTGACCACGGACATGCAGTCACCGCTTAAAAGCTTCTCACCTACTAACCTTTAAAGCTGGAACAGAGATTTACAGAGATTTGGGGAAATTCCAGCAGTTGAGCAAAACAGATGTAGCTACAAGAATGGATGTGCACCAAGTGCCCATGCTAACCCCGAGCACCACAAAGGGCAGTCACAGATACAAGTGCACGCTGTTGAGAGGGCAGGTATTTTCTGAACTGTGTTCTAGACAGAATTATTAATTTAATTAGCTGGCTTAAAAATAATGCTTAGAGTATAAAATCATTATTAGCTTTCTTACTTTCTAGCACAAAACTCTAATACACTAGTGCTATTGAAAAACACCACGTTAATATCTCTAAAGTAAGGTGGCCTCTGTGAAGACATTTCCCAAAAGATGATAAGGTACATTTCACAAATGGGTTACACGTACCCCTTTCAAATGCACTGTAACAAAAGATTCCAATAAAAAAACAAACTATCACATTGCACATTACCACATAATTTCCACCTATGTTACTGTGTATTTTAAATCTTTTTTCCTTCATACCCTCTTCTGTCACTGGAGCCATAGATAAATTTGCATCTTCCCCTTATCCAGACAAACTATAAAATATTTGAGTTTCCTGATAACCTTTTTGGCAAAAAAAGAGACGTAATTCATACTTAGCTTAGAGAGATGATGAAAAAAGCAGCCCTATTACAAGTCCAGGATGTCTTTCTCGATACAAGTGGACAGTTTCAGCATCGATAGAAAAATATTCTACCTGAATTAAATCGTAAGACGTCTGTTTGAGTAATGGCCATAAAGGAAGGGAATTAAAGACCATGCCCTTCACATGGAGTCTCAACATTGCTACGTTATAAGTAGGATGAGTGGATTCATTCTTCAAAGGAGCACAATGCTTTAATAGAGTAGCTTTTTTTTTTTTTTCAAAGGAAAATAACTGGTTCTGGTGGAGCTGGCCTTTCCTCTTTAATTTTCCCTACAATTTTCTTTTCTGTACATTTTGTCTGCCATACTACCCCCAGCTGTCTTCCTCTCTGATTCCTGAATCTATATGGTTTGTGTCCCATTTTCTCTTCCATTCTTTTTTTTTTTCCCTCTGCCTTTCAAATTCCTCTTTCCCCTAAGCTGTAAAACATTTTGTTATCACAGGGAATTTTACTTCTGGTTTGGTCCACATAACAAACTTCCAGTACTTAAGTTAATGCCAGGAAGGAAAATTTCTAACAGTCTAATAAGGACTCTCAAGCCAGTAGTTTGAGGACACTTTGCTGGTTATTCTGTTGACTTTGAAATAAATTCCCAATGGCTGGTGTAGACTCTTCCTACAGTAGCTTAGTTTAATAAGTTCTAATACCAAATGTTCTTTAGGTATGAATTAGTTGACTTAATCTTCATGGCACAAATTATTTTTCAAATGTCATCTGGAGTTTTAATTTCTGAGTAAGTTTTGAAGGGATAAAATAGAAATCAAACTGCGGTAACGTCAGGTTCCTAATCTTTAGGACATCCCCAAACCCATAGCAACAGCAGTACTATGAAGCTGCTCCAAAATATGCAAAATTAGGATTTTATGCCTCTTCCCTCAACCTTCTCTTCTCACTAGGGTGAGAAAGCAGCAATAACTCCTACTTCTGAGCTGGCCACTCTCAGAAGCTAATCAGCCCTTCGGGCAACATTCACCCATTTCTTATCACTCCTTCATGGCTAAGATGGCTAGGTAGATAGGCCACCAGCTGGACCACACCTTATTACAGCTTTGAGACCTCAGGAGTGAAATTTTCCATCAGTCCCACAGCCTAAACGCAGGAGAGGATGACTTCGGTTTCCTGCTTAGGTGGTTCAGGAGAGGCAGCCTGCCCAGGCTGTAGTAGTGCCAGAAAGAGAAGTGGATGGAGTCAAGTAGGAAAACAGTCACAACGAAGAGCAGCTTTAAAAGTGATTGCTGGAAGAACTGAGCCCAAGGGAAAACTCCGCTGGTCTGAGCTGGTCTGGCAGCTGATGGGCACATTACAGCCTGCTTTGCAGGGCACTTACTTCAGGTCTGAGTAGAGACAAGTGCTACAGGGCACCATACTGCACACTATTTTCTCAGCTGAGCTGCTGCCTCTTTGCTTGGCTGACTGACTGATATGTCAGTTGAACAGTTGAATGTCTTTTTCTTTTTTTTTTTTTCCCCTCTCCTTTTTCCCACTTGAATTTTAAAGGCTGGGCCAGAATGCCCATTGTTTAACGCAAGTGGACGTGTATCAACCTATACCT
Source organism: Cygnus olor (assembly GCF_009769625.2). Taxonomy (NCBI): domain Eukaryota; kingdom Metazoa; phylum Chordata; class Aves; order Anseriformes; family Anatidae; genus Cygnus; species Cygnus olor. The sequence continues at coordinate 78,897,389 of NC_049171.1, read as the reverse complement.
TTATGTAAAGTTGAGGAATGTGCAACAGTGTTCTCAACTTCAAGGCCTCTCACAGATTTTGCTGCTTACACCTGGCCAACCTGTGGAAATGAGAAATGCTCACACAGCAATGCTTCCACAGGGTTAGACAGCAAGAAGCCTTTTCAAAGCTGTGATTGTGCATTTTAGCTGTGAAACTTCCGTGATATCAGTAGGAATCACACAGCTAAATCCCCAAGCAACACTTTCAGAGGATGACTTATATTTAAAGGAGGATTAGAAGAAAATACTTGTTACACCATTTTCCATGTAACATTATCAGTCTTAAATTCAGAGAAGTATGGAATCATTTGGGGGAAATAAATGATTCACTGGGTATCAATTTTTCCATCCAATTAGGTTGGGCAGCTACGCTGAGTGTTTAACACATACCCCTGCTGCCCCTCCCTTTCCACAGAGTGTATATATTAAACACAAGTTAAGACTTCTGGGTTTTCAACTTTGTTGATTTTATATTCCTTTCGGGATTTAAAGTACTGTTTTGTTTAATTATTTTTCCTCTACTCATCCACAGTATTGAATGACAGTAATAATGAGCTCAGAATCATTGTACAAATCCCAGTAGGAACCATTCATAGTTTGTTAATAGGACATTATATTTGCATTACCAAGTTCAGTTCAAAGCACATTGTGTAAATTAGCTCCGAGGGTTACTACCACGAATCTAAAACCAGAACATCAGGTCAATTAGCACAGCTCTAAAGCACATTAGTTTGGTTGAAAACATAAAGGGTATGATTAAAATTCTAGGAAATCCTCTCCTGCCCTGGCTAAGAGCCTCTCAGAAGAAGGCTGGTTTTGCCTCCGGGAGACACCAGAATGCCTCAGCTCACACCAGTATGGCCTGATGCCAGTGACCCCAATGCCTGATAAGCAATACCGGCCTCTTCTAAAGCAGGGGAAAAATTAACTTGCAGGTGGTGTGGAAATCCTCAGGACTCCACAGAGACACTTTCTTCCCCATTCAAATTAAAAGAACAGGTGAGAATGAGGAAAACTTGGAGGGTCTGGGAGTTCAGCACAGAATATATTTCTTACATGAAAATGCAATTAACAAAGAAAAGCATATTTCATTTCCACCACTGAAAGAAACACTACCACTACCTAGCACAACCAAACCCACATGCAACAGGCCAAAAAAATCAGTTTAATAATGACAAGAGGAAGCATACAACAAACTAAGGCAGGAAGTTCCCAGTAACAATATAATGTATATTACTGTTCCCAGTGATATACTGTAGGATTATGTGCCTTTTGGGCAAACAGCATGTGCACACGTGCACACACAACTATGCAAGTAGCTAATGAACTTCAGAGTTCACATACAGCTTTCTTTGGATCAAACTGCTGGAAGAGAAGCATAAACACAGCAGGAGAAGGGATATCATAACGAAATTCTGCCTCAGGACTACAACTCTGATGAAGCCAAGGGATGTCCCAGATAAATAAAAGAAAAAGCCAAAGGGTATTACTATCTGGTCAAGTCAGTTGATTGGTCTAAACCCTCAAGTCAATTAAAGTCAGTCTTACCAAGCCATCAAGTCAGTGTATTACATGGGCTATATACCTCTGCTCAGCCAAAGGTGATCTTAAGATTCGATCCTGTGGGTAGGAGGCAGGTTTTTCTGTAAATGCTAACCCATTTGTTACTCTCTGCAGACACTTATTACTCTCTCATTACTCTTTGCAGAAACGTACTTGAAGCAGTGGCTAGGTAACTCCAAAAATTACATAATATTGAACCAAATAATGAGATTTCAGATTACACAAAAGAAATCACTGAATGGCAGGTTTCATAGTCCAGTGCATAAAAAAGGTCATTCCTTATACACTGAGATGGCTATATCTGTGACACAGAGGAAGATTTCATCGTTAATATTTATAATTCTTTTCTTTGTACCACATACATAACTGTTTGGTAACTGTCTAATAGATCTATATGAACAGAACACACTAAAGCTTCTGACAAGCCCTGGAAGAAATGACTGGCATATACGCAGAACAAGGTAGAAAAGTATAAAACAAAAGATACTGGAAAATGAACTTGGATGTTTGAGTCAAGTACCCCTGTGAAATGCTTCCTGTTCCATGACCACTACCAGCTAAAGACCTGGAACCTCCTTGTGGATGAAGTTGTGAGAATTAAACAATTTGCCTGTACAAGATACTGGGCATGCTTTTCAGGAGAAAACAGCACATAGACACGTAACAGATTCCACCCTACCTGCAATGCAAACTGATGTGCAAAACAGAAAGAGGTTTTTATTGAATCATGAATTGTTAGCAAGGACTTGAATATTCAGCTGGGCAAAAAACGCTTTACACAGAGGACAGCAAGCAACACAAGAAAGATCAGCGACTACACACAAATTGAAAGAAAATGAATATACCATCAGAATACAGACAAAAGGCATATTTCAGAAAGTAAGCATTTTAAGGTGCCTACTATTACATGAAAACTCAACAGTAAAAACAGATGAGCTAGAGTGACCAGCAAAGTAAAAGCTATTTGGTGTAAGTGCTTCTAAAATCAGGTAGAGTAACACAAATCAATGGACTGCTTATTGTATCTACTTATTTAGTAGTTCAGGAAGGCTTAGATTAGCTTTAGAAGGATTAGATTGCAAGGAGAAATGAATTTACAAAGGCAGAGAAGCAACATATTACCACAAGATTCAATAGGATCTACTGTAATGAAAATTCTGCCTTTTCAGGCCTATTGAGCTGAATTTGAATTCTACAAACTTTGTACGATCAACTCCTGAGGTATTTTCTTTCCTTATTTCAATTACAGCTATTTGTTCCAATTTGCTCTTCTTTTCCATTGGGTTCCTGATGGCTAATGCACCTTCCATCACGTTTTATATCCACTAAAGAGGTAGAGAAATTGCCAAATATTTTATTCTGTGGAAATAAAAGATTTTCTGTCATTCTGCATTTCTACATCCCCACAGCAACATCAATTAGAATTTTCTCTGTGACATACACAGACACAAATATATGGGAATTTGTGTCAGACTTTTCTTCAAGATATATCTACTCAGGGTCAAGACAAACAGAGGAGAAAAAAGCTGCTCTCTTCGCTCTCTTTGTTTCAGATGAGACTGTCAGTCTGCTATCGCTTCCCTAATGAGAGAGTGGTGTAACTGTTATTCCTAATTGTGCATTATTCCAATTTTCTGCACTTTTAAGACTAAATTGCCCAAAGAGAAAGGGGCTGTCCAAAGGGGACCCATTCCCTAAGAAAATGCATTTGAGAAGGAGCAATTAAATACATTCTAAAAAGTTGTGAAGCACAATTGCTTAATAATGATTCATTTCAAATGATCCCAGAGAACCTCAGATTTTTTAATAGCTTCACTCTCTGTGGTCTTCCCCAGAAGATATTTAAAAAGGGCACGACACAGCAATTGGCAGCAGGAAGTGAGTACTGTTTCACTAATACTGAAAGTGGAGTACGTCAGCAAAGAAAAATACAGCTGCCTAAATTTGATTTCTGCCATTGCATCCTTGCTCAGAGATGTATTCTTGTGGGAAGTGCTGTGATATTTGGACAGCTACAACTCTTTGAAAAACATTAACATGTTGATGTTCTCTCTCTCTCTCTTTTTTTTTTTTTTTTTTAAGGTTTTAACACTTGTTCTCCCACTAAACTATAAGAGTTATTGGCCAGCTGACCTGGACAAATGTAAAACAAGGGGCCAGGCATGCTCATTTCAGAAAACACTGACACCTCACTGCTTTCTGTCTGAAGTTACCACCTCCTCCTCCTAAGCATCTTACCAATTTCTTAAAATCTACTCTCCGCAGTTTGAGGAGCTCTCCTCAAAACAACTTCCATCCTGCTTTCAGGTGCATCGTAGCCATCCATTTTCTACTTGGAAAGTAGGAGTTTCTCATCCATGAACGTTCAGGACCAGTAGGCAGCAGACACCCCAGGGGCTGTTCTCCACCCCAGTGCTCCAGAGCACCCTAGCAGCACTCCAGCCCTACAGAAAGGGAACAGTGCCACCTTCTGATTCCCTGCCCTGAGCTCCTGGGGCATGCCAGCCTTCTGCAGCCAGCCAGGCATGTAATGACTTACCCAGATTCAGATGGCAGAGCAGACCTGCCGAGCTTGCAGTGTGCAAGGAAGAGCAGAGGCAGACAAAACGAAGGAGAACAGAAAAAAACCCTTGCGTAACTGCTTCTGTCACCCCGCCAGAAAAATCACCTTGTATTCTAGTAGGAATCATCTTCGATTAACCTTTTATCTTTTGGCTTCCTTAGCCAAGAAATTAGCAACCAAGGCATTAAATGAAATTGGATTTCCTATATTTGATTTGCAATGTTTTGAGATTTCATCAGTTCTGAAAGGTGTTAATGCAATCTGCTTTCTACCAGGGCATGGGAAGCACAACATAGACAGAACTCATCCCATCTATAACAAAAATAAAACTCATTATCCTTCCTTGTCAATTATTTGAAGAACTTTTTGTTTTGTCTTGACCTAAACTGAACAAGAAACATACTGTAGTTTCAGTGTTTGCCTCAATTTTCCTTGAGGGCAATTTCATCCTTAGAAACAGCACAATAACGCAAAGGCTCCTTAGATAGAGCAAAAACATACAGACACCCTAATAGGCTATAAAGCCTTTCCACAAACTTCTGCTGGTTTTTTATGACTCTTAAATTATCTCTGGTGCTGCGGATCGGATAATCATGGCATTCCAGATGTGAAGTAAGGGACCAGATGGACAATAGAGAAAAAAGAAACCTTCACTGTTTGAAAAAATCTATTTTAGGAAAAAGCCTCTTACAAAAAGCATGGAAGCAGCAATGTACTTTGGCTACAATGATGGGAATTCTAGCTGATGGGAACCACAACTATTTCAGATCAAGGAGCTTCATGGTAAAGGCACAGCTTGTATGTCTGGACTGCATTTAAAGACAAATCTCAGCCCCTTGTAAATGTGCTTTGTGCCACTGTAACAGCTGAAATGAAGTGAGGATTCCCACTTTTGTCCTACACAGTGAGTGGATAAGATGTCTTCTGGACACAGACAGCAGGCTTGCCCTGGCTATGACAGCTAATAGAAGACCCATTTGGGACTTCTCTCCTGGCAAAAACTAGAGCAGCTCTCAGGCTGCTCACACCTGCCCAGGATCAGATCCCTGCCAGCAGCCTCCAGATGATGGTTGTATGTTACCTTCTCCACAAGGAAACTCCTGTGCCAAGGACCTGCTTAGTACCCTGCCTTTAAAAGAGCACTGTTCACTGCTGGATTCCCAAAACTGAGGAATGTTCTTCAAGGAGAAAAATTGTTTCACCATTCTGCAGTTGCATGAGCAGACCTGCAAAGGAATGGGCACTGTGTCAGTACCAGACACAATTTGATGCAGAGACTGGAGCTGAAACCGACAGTCCAACTGCTCGATTTGTTGCTCCAAACTACGTGCTGCTTCAACAGACCCACAAACTAAGCCTATTAAACATACAGCCAAAATTAAGGCTATTTCTGGCATTTCATTTCTAGAAGCATTACTGAGGTGAAACCAATTCCTCAGCTGAAGAGGAGGTATACACTGCAGCCTGCCAAGACACATTTCACCACAGGTGATGGGCTGGGTCACCACGTAGCCTGAAGGACCAGAACGATTCGGAGGGTCTGTGGGAATACATCCTTGATGCCAGAAGTAGTCGGTGTTGCGGGAGATTGCTTTCCAGCCTCCTGCGTAGGAATACACCACACCTCACCAAAGGCGACCTGAGGCAGGCCAACCGTTCGTGTAGGGCAGGGCATCCTGGGTGGCAGATCTGCAGACTGATGATGATTGACAATGCCTACCAAGGGGGTCCTCAAACTTGCCTCAAAGGAGAGTGTAACTTGGAGAGGTCAAAGCAAAAAGTTAATAGGCTGGTACATCCAACAGAAACACACTCTCACCCCTCTCATCCTCTCAGCAGGGCTCTGCTTTTGACCTCCTTTTTTCCTCATTTTTCCACTTCCACTCACCCTTCCTGAAAAGGCTGTTAACAAAGGCATCTCGCCTTTCTGCAGTCCCAGTGTTAAATATTGGCATCAACTATCCATGTTCCTATAGCATCAGTGTGAGCATTCACCTAAACCCAGAAACCACATGCAGAATATCTGCAGCTGAGGTGGGCTGCAAACCCACCAGGAAAGTGTATCACAGCACAGGAACTGCTGCAGAGAGAGGGCTAGGAGTGCCAGGGTGGTTCATTTAGCATCTGATACATAACAGTATGGTTTTTATTTTTATTTTTTAAGAGAAGGGGGGGAACACAGTAAATGAGATATGGGAAAATCCCCTGGCCCAAAACAAATTTCCCTGTCTGTTCCGCACAAACATTAGGGTTTCTGCATCTTTGAAAGAACAGTCAATATAAACAATTTCAGCAAAACCCTGTTTTATCAGCATTATTTAATATGCTGTTGTGGTTTAAACTGGCAGGCAGCTGAGCACCCCAAAGCTGTTCATGCACTCTGGCCCTTGCCCACCAGCAATAAAGAATCAGGGGAAAAAGGGGAAAAAAAAAGGTAACACACACCAGTTTTGTTGTTCCACATGAACCTGGATGGTGTGGGACATCCCTTTGGTCAATGTTGATTAGCTGGCCTGGATCAGCCTCACCCTGGTGCACCCCCAGCCTCCCCACTGGCAGGGCGATGTGAGAAGCTGAGAAGACCTTGGCTAAGTGTAAGCGCTGCTCTGCAACAGCTACAAGCATTATCATCATCCTAAATCCAAAATGCAGCACCATAACCACAATTTTTCAGACTTTCTAGCAGAACTAATTGAAAAAAAACAACAATAATAATAATAAAAAAAATCTTCAAAAAAGCCCTCTGGGAAAAAAAATTACTTCTGTTCTGGTGAGCTTTAGCTAAGTTGAAGTATTTATTGATTTATCAGTGAAACAAAGAGAGAAAAAGAAAACCGGAATGGCCTCAAGAATCAATGTAGTACAAAGAACGAAAAGCAGAAGCATGAGCGTCCATAACTGGCTTATCTTAAAAACACTTCGCAAAAGCTTTCAAAAACCCCACACACCAACTCTGAGATACAAGTTTAAAGCACTTGTACATTATCTAGGTGTGATAATACCTCCTAACTGAGGGAATGCCCTCACGTTCCAGAGATGGCATATGCACACTTGGAGAAGTGAAGAAAGAAGAAATAACCTATCCCGTCACTCATCCTAAAGTTCATTTTTAATAAATACCATTACTAGTTCTCTCACTGACCATAATCTCCTTTGAATCTTTCTTCTTGGTGATCCGCTGAGATCAGCACCTCTCAGCATTTCCAGTTCTTGGGAAGCAAAACTACCACTCCAAGACCTGTCTTTAATTGCTTCTCCTGAGGAATTAAACCTTCTCCAATACTAATGGATTTTGAGTTCAACAGTCTCCCAGAGACTCTGCTTCAAAATAGCCCTAAAACATCAGCATACTCCATAAAAAACAATGGCAATTAAAGACAGCATCCTCTTTAAATTGTTGTGAGGAAAAAAAGCAAAACTCTGAATTTCTAAAGAAATAAAATCTTTTCATTCCAGGATTGAAAGGGAATCTCTCATCTTCTCCATGGAGATTGTATTAAATTCATCACAGAGAATGCTGGAACAAATTACCGATGGGGTGAGGCATTGCAGATTGAATCAAAGAGTCCAAATAGATAGTGCTCACAACACTTCCACTGGAAAAAGAAGCAAAAATCTGCTTCAATCACAGCTCCTTTGTCCACCTGCATAAGACTCACAGAGCCTGGAGGACTACTGCTTCCACTTCTGATGAGCACTGATGGTTCACAGTAGGTAACCGGTACAAGAATATGCAACAAGGATAGAGCAAGGGGTCAGAGGCTTGAACTCCTCTTAATGACAACCTGTATGGAAGGGGAAGTCAAATACAAAATGTTCTGAGGCTCAACCAGAATACACAGAATTGACTCAAATGAGATAGCAAAGCTATGGCAATAGTTTTCATGGTGAAAACCCTTAACACTATGCTTATATAAGTAAACAGAGATGGATTTATATTTATAATTGAAGTAGGAAGTCACAATTTTCTTTACTAAGTAACACTGCCCTCTGATAAAACTTATAAATGTGTGAGTCTCAGTAGCACTGACTTTTCTTTTGTTTTTTTTTTTTTCCCAAAAGAACAGCACTATTTTATTAATATTACCTGTAGTTCTCACAGGTTTGGCTTAATATAAATAACATAACACAGAACAAAAAATAAAATTATGCTACTGCAGATCAAATGTAATTTTCTTCTCCATTTAAATACTTTAGAAGCATCCAGAAAAAGGCACAAAACAAAGATAAAAATGCAGGTCAAGTGAGGATAACTTCACTTTATCCTTCTTGCTAATAAACAAGCATTTGCACCTATTGCCTCAGAATACTTTTTATCTAGTTAGCACAAACAGCTTTGATATGGGAATTAGGGACAAAAATCATTGCTTGCTAATCTCTTGCTTGTTTTCAGTTGAGATAAACTAAAAAAATAGGCAGATTAAAAAACACTACTGTTTACTTGTACAAAACATATCGATTTGCGTCTCAAAATATTCTTGAAGTTGCACTTAAGCGAAGAGTGTTTGATAGAACCTGTTAGAGAACCCATATTAAAAAAAATAGGCTTTGGAGTACAGGCACACACTAATATACAAAGATTCAAAAGCAATGATACTTCAAAGAAGCCAGATTGTTCTGCAAGGAAAGAAAAAGTTTACCAATCAGTTTTTGTCCTCGTACATCAGTCTGACTTAAATATTTGTCTTGAGTTCAAATCAGCTCATGTGGACTCATGCTGTTCTGGACTCAAAACAGCGGAAAGAACTTCCATAAAAGAAACTTCAGAAAAGCTACAGGAATCTTGCTTTGACTGCATCAGCTGCTGAACGGCAGATGCTCAGCTCACCATGCACCTGTGTGAGAGGTGGTACAGCCCCTGCAGGCACTTCCTACCTGCAAATACAGGAAACCTCTGACCCTCGGGCTTGCTTTAGTACCACGTGCTCATAAGCATCAGAGTAGCGGAAAAGGCCTTGGGCATTAGGGACATAAGGCCACAAAGGCTGGACAAGCTCCTGTCTGCAACAATGCCAATGGAGACCAAAGATGGCACCCTTGGGGATTTCAGATTTTAAGGAAATGACAACCTCTATATTGTCCTACAGCCATGGGATGCAGACGAAGCATGGAGTGAGCCTGTGTGCTTCCTGACTCCACATGTAACCCCGACTCCATTTGGCCTCAAGTCTTCTGTCTGGAGATAGGGGTCAGAAAATGGAAACTGCATCTTTGTAGGAGACTGACCATGACAACAAGGCAGTTTGAAGGACAGTATATTTCTCTTCACTGAGATGAACTGCTTTGCTAGCCTGCAGTTAAGTAAAGGTGAGCTGCTTGGCTTTGCTGACCTCAGATGTACAAACTGTTCGGAGCACTCTGTCAGTAGCTGCTGTCCTCAACTCACCAGCAGAAGACTAACGGATCGCCATGGTGTGCTCACACCTAGGGCCCAGGAAAAAGAAAAGGCAAGGTCTAACTTGGGATGTACATACCTCTGTAAAGCAGAGTGTGAATGAAATGTGACAACAACACCTGCTATACCCAGTGAGAAATCGCCGTACTTCACATAGGCTTTTATAGCATGCCAGAGACTGCCTCTACTCTGCTGGACATCATTCGGCATTCCACAGCTGGATCTCTTTACATTGTTTCCTTACTTTTTTTTCTTTACTTTTTCTACTTTTTTTTCTTTTTAAGCCAACACCGATATTAGAAAAAACCTGAGACACAAGAACCATTTCTGAGACATATGGGTATCCTAAGGATTGACCTACTCCTTCTATTTGCCCAGCCACTCCTTCAGTAGGAGCTCACTCTGTAGGACACTTACAGCTGATTAACAGAGAGAGCCCTATACGGCCTTACAGAAAAAACCTTACAGGGAGGCTTTTCTTTTTGGGGTGCAGCTGAACCTTGGGTATTTTCCCTCACTGGCTGCCAGCTTTTCCCCAGAACTGACCATGCTCTCGGAGAAACTAACATCCAAACTCATCAGAAAAATGCTGACACGTGCAAGTGGTGCAACATCAGGAGGTACAGTGTAGCAGAACAGAGAATGAACCTGGAGAAACCCAGTGAAGTCATAGAAAGTTTGTGAGTTTATTAGTAGCATGTGCTGAGGGAAATCTGGGCAGAAAAGGACCCTGCCACAAAGAAAACCAAGCTGGCTGTGAGATGAGGGAAAACAGTAAGGAATGACTACCTGATGGAGCAGAAGGAGAAAGAAAACCAAAGAGAAGATTAACAAGAGCTTTATTCTTGCAGTCACAGTTGTGACCGTAAATGATTAGGCCTGCACAGTGCTTTGAATGGGAAACATAATATTGTCTAACAAGTGTTCTCCAATCATATACCATTTGGAGATGAAGCAGGGTTCATTTTAATGCTGTCCTGTAATACCTGCAAGAAAATGCTACATTTTTTACAATGTGAAAAATGGGTCCTGCCAGAATAAAAGATGGACTTAACCAAGAAAGGCAGCACATAAATGAAGTCATTTTGTTGTAAAACAGTCTGCCCCTAAAACTGTACCACTGTATTTTTGAAATCAGTGTACAAGAAAATCTGAGCTTGCAGTTCACTGTTTTAGAATCCTCAGAATCCTCTGGTCCCAGGCAAGATTTACATTTTTAGTTCCTTCTTGCTATGCTACACAAAATTAATAAATAGCTTTGGACCATTCATTATATACTATAAGAACCTAAGAAGAAAGTAAACTGAGCAACAACAATAAAGAAACAACCATCAACATTAGAATGTAACACCTCAGAGCTAAGTAAAGACCTTCCTTCTGCAACTGAAATCAAACAATAAAAAAACCAATACTTCTCCTTTATTGGTGATCAACATCCTAAAAAAGAATCATCTCAGCTTATTGGGATGTAAGGGTGCGGGGGAGGTTTTTATGTACACTCCACACTTTTCAATTACTTATTTCTTCTACACGCTAATATTGGCCGAAGGAGATCCAATTAGTATAAAATTCAAATTTATTTCCTTGTAATTATACAGCCCATAAATTCCATCGCTTTCAGGCACACTTTTACACATGCCTGAGTGAAGTGCCATCACTTCATCTTCCTTATAGCTGTTTTTCCTTAGTTACTGTTGTGGTATCACTGGCCAAACTACAACTACTGAATTTTCCCTAAATGCTAAGACAATTTCATTTCTTCTGGAAAAGAGCTCTATAGCTCTACACTTTTAGTCCAGTTATAATAATTATTATGCAAATCCCTCAACTCCGCATGGTTACCCAGCCTTAAAACTCATTACAGATTCATTAGAAACACAGTTGCTCCATCTTCTTTTTCAGATACTTTGAAATTTAATAATTACCATGAACTAGGGGAACATGCTGCAATGTGAACATTATATTCATCACAAAGCTCTCGTGCTAGTGCACAGAATTCTTTCATGCTTAATTTGTTATTAATCATACTTTAGATTGTAGTCTCTTGTGTTTTTTAAGTTTTCTTTTTTTTTTTTTTTTTAAACAGGGAAAAAAATCCTTATTAGAAACAAACAAACAAACAAACACCCTGCCTTATCTTCCAAATAATTCCCACTCTGGCTCACATATTTTACCTAAAATATTGAAAAAGACATGTAAAAGTGCCAGACTACATTATTTTTAATAGAACATGGAAACATTCAGAAGAGGCTAAGGCAACCGAGAGTGAGGGTGAGAAGGCAGACAGCTTTAAAGAGGGGGCAACATCAGCATCTGTGCTCATTTTTTCTCCCAAGTGCACAGATGCTGACATGAGGGGAGCAACCCATGAGCCAGGATGCAGGACTGATAGGATCAAATAATGTAATATCGCGTCTCAATTTATGGAGGCAAGAATTATGTACTAACCTAAAAAAGCAGGAAATACCTCCAACACATTTACGCACAAAATTAAACTGCAAATATATCTCAAAATTACAAAAAAGTTACAGTTCAGGTGGTTTGATGCTTTTAAACCTCAAGAAGTTCCAAGTTTCATTAATTTTGAGATTATTACTGATTTGTTATTGCAGACAGCAATAGTTAAAGTCAAAGGTAAATACAGAGTGGGTGATTCAAATGTTCATCGTAAAATTGGTGCCTTGATAAAGTCTTTCAAAATGGAGGGGATTTTAATTAGTTGAAACTGACAGTGATGAACAACAAAGATGAAAAACAGATTCCTACTGTGGACATGAATTCTGCTTAACTAATCAATGTAATCAAATGCATAAAAAGTCTTCACACTGGAGCTGCTCCCAGCCATTTCCCAGGAGATGAGCAGGGAAATTTTCCCTTAACATTCAGGAAGCACCAAAAGGGGGGGAAAAAGTGTGTTACTATCCTTCACTGTCACTGGGGCAGGCAAATACGATGACGGTCTTCAGCTAAGGCATAGTTTGAACCCCCCAAAACCGCCTCATCTGTTACAATCCCTCTTGCTGTTCCAGATAAACAAAGAAGATACCTCAAAAGGTACCAAAACCCATTATCACAGCAAACTGGAGAAGAATAAAAGCAACCACGGCAAGTTCACTGCAGAATGCTGACAGCAACCCAAGCTTGGAGATTATGTAATGAACTTCTGCAAAATTTCACAGCAAAGCTGTTTTTCAGGCAATACAAATATGCTGAAGACAGGGAAAAAAAAGGAAAAGGGAGGAAAGCAGGATGATTCATTCAGCACTTTTTGTGTGAAATAAGTGGCCTCTACTTGTTCACTGAAGGATAATTCAAAACACATCTATGCCAAGCTGTGCAAACAGGGAGTGGGGGTAAAAAAAAAATCACCCTACAATTGTTGTTTAATAGTGACAGCATTAAGGATGAAAATAAAATACTCAAAAAGAAAGGGAAGATTTGCATACATACATATGGCTTTTTTTTTTTGGTGGAAAAAGGTGGGGAGGGTCTGCAAAAAAATTGCTCGGTGCATACATTCATATCCATACATGCTACAGTAAATAAAGGTCTGAAAAGTAGTTCTTTTAGTAACTTAATGAAGCATGTTTTTCCATTAACGATTCAATTCTAATCCCCTACTCTTCTTCCTCCTCCTCTAATTTCCCCAGAGAGAATCAATAAAGTAACTTCATCTGAAATATACCATCTAGAACAACAGCTAAATAAAACACACTAAAAACAAACTAAAATTCCAGCGAAGAGACTGAACTGACCATTAAATATAAAGCATGAGGAGATAATTGATACATCCAATACAAAGTGATAGCAAAGCAGTCACCAGCTTATTAGAAGTTACTCGACTGCCCAGCTACTGTAACAGCAGAAGACCTTTTGGCTGTGAAAAACTATTTCCCCGACATCGTTTCTGTTCAGGCGTCACTGACTTGAACATGCAATCCTAAATCACATATTGCATAGTTAAAATCAGTGGCACAAGTCTTCAACTTATAGTTTGGAAAAAAAAATCAAGAATTAATCCCTCTTTGATAAAATTTAATGCTATTCAATACTTAACAGAATGCTTGATCTGTTTAGAAACAATCTGCTAGAGATGATAATGACAGCCACTCTTTTAAGAAACCATTTATCTTTTAAGAAAGTGTTATCAAAAAATCAAGTCCTGATTCTTTCCGTTCTTATGAAACTGACTGACTGCAGTTGGTCATTCACTTTCTGAGATGTCCATCTTCCACTGTTAACAGCATTAATATTTCCACCACGCCACTGTTAGCCTCACAGATGATGAAAAATTCACAGCAAGGGCATAAACATTAGGGATCAGCAAACCAATAGAACCCTAAGATCCACTTTGCTGCAAATCTCATTTAAGCAATCAAAACTAAAAATATACTACATAGCTAGAATCATCTCCATAGAAGGGCATTTCAAGACATTTTCCATGAGGATTTATTGGACTAAAAAGGCTAAAAGAGAAAACACAATAGTTATTTAACTTAGTAAATTGGTACAAAATGTGCCAGACCTGCATAGGATAAATAAAATGCTCCCAAAAGGCAGCACTAGATAATACACATGGGAGAGATCACACTTCACAGGTGCAATATACCTGAACAAACACCAGACAATATCATCAACATCACACGATGAATAAATGAAAGAAAAAAAGTATGTTACAATATTTTTCCAATGAGCTTTTTTAATTATTTCATTTTTTTCATGTCTTCTTAGACACTGTTCTTCAAACCGTCCATCAAAATTCTTTAAAATACCATTTACATAGTTTATGATTCTTGAAAACTTTTACAGAGGTGTTTGTTTGTTCAGAATTATACATTCTTCATAACTAGACAAAAGTATCTGAGACATGAATGACCTACAGAAAAGGACTTATTTGTGTTACTTCAGAGAATTGTACTCCTCTTCAGGAACATTACAAAACCATTATGTGACAATTTAAATGGCACAGTAATAAGGTAGGATGGGAAAAAATCTTTAGATGTTGATTTCTGATATAATGCTAGCAACCTTTTCAGATTTAGAACACTTCTGGATGACAAGAACTGATACTTCAGAATAGTGAAGTAGTCCAAAGTCCCCGTTTCCTAATTACAAGAAATTACATTCCTCCTGCTTGCTCAGAGGAACAAATGGGAAAGCAGTGAGAGAATAGACTGATATTGGAAGGAATCCTTGAAGTTATTCCAGAGTGTTTTAAAAAGTCACTCAAAGGCATATGAGTGAAATGTAGCAACTAAAGGAATGAAAACCAAGTTTAAGATTTTCCACAGGAGGCCTTATTCTCCTTTTCAGTAATGTAGGTACTAAGGAGCTTAATCCCCACTAAGATCCAAAGAGATGCTCAGAAGTGCCAAAATCGTTCTGAGTATATGATTTAAGTTTCCAAATCATACTAGACCTTTTGAGAGTCGTGACCTCTTTGCTCAGTCACTAAAACATGCTTTTGTAAGAAATCCCTAACTAGAAAAAAAAAAAAAACTGTCTTCAGGATAGGAGATGTGATTGTGGTTAAGACAAACCTCCCTCTCTCCCACTTTTCCCTCTGCCTTCATCAATAAAGGTTTTTTTTTTTTCTTTTTTTTTTTTTTTTTCAGTGCAGTTCAACTGGTTTTACTGAGAATACTGGAACTTAAATTCCCAAGACTGGTAAAGAAGAACCTTGTGCAGTATGTCCAGATATCAAAGTCCTGTGTCTTACGTTAAAAGCGTCCTCCTTACAGGGGATGTTTTTCTACATTATAATTTAAATTTATTCCATAAATTTTTCAGTTATTTGTAGATAGGAAGTCAGAGTAGTTGCATAAGAAATACAATGCTTTCTTAGCAAAAATGATAGACAGCGCTGACTTACAGTTGGCAAGAATGGAATAGATTCAAAAGTAATTTACCAGTTCTTTGTAGTGTAAGTTTTGATGATGTTTCAGTAGAGATTAATGGGGAAAGGTTTCGCTTTAAAAACAAACTTGAAAAATATTTTAAAGAAAAGGTCTGGGGGAAAAAATAACTTTTTGCAAATCTATTCTGTATGTCATTACTTTTTGTTTCTACTAGTTGTTTGATGTTTTAAAAACATGTGAGTGTTAAACTGGAAATAATTAAGGACTTCAGAAACCTGTAGTCTTGAAACATTCCAGAAAGCCTGGAAAGCTATGGAAATGACTTGGCACGATACGCTGTTAGGTCTTTTTAACCAAGAGGCAAAATATATATATATATATAGTTCACAGCAAAATACAAAGAAGTCATTTCAAACATTTTCTTCCCTACTAAAAAGTAACCTACTCCACAAGCTCCCTGAGGACACATAATATATACCATCCTAGTACTTTGGCAGGGGTCTAAACCACTCAACATGCCTCCTCCGTCTTCCCCAACCTCTGATTTCCACCATCACCTAAAGCATCCCAAGTTCAGTACCCCTGTTTTGACAACAGCACGATGCTCAATATCTTTATCTCAGGGATCAGTTTATGCAAAATGTTCCACTGATCGTTAGAGAGGAAAGAGAGATCACCAGGAAATATCACTGTCTGTTCTCTTGGTTAGAGACAAAGAGAAGTAAACCTAGGCATCCCTTCCCTAGCAGTCTGGATTTTTCTCCGTGAAGTCAAATCTGTCAGTCTATCCCTCCAGGTAATAAGAGAAATGAAATGTTGGAGAACCAGGCCTGCCTGGGTTTTTGGAAAACAGGCCTTTGACCTGTTTCAGGTGAGGGCTGCAGGCTATGAACTCAAATGGAAAAAAACATTTCCCTGAAGTTCGGAGCAAAATACTTAAGCTCTGGAGAGACATGAGGCTGTGAATACGTCTCTCTCCTTAGCCTTTCTTACCACCTTGCCACAAGCAACTGCTGCAAGATCTCTTTCCAAGGCACTAATTATCCCCAGGTACCGCACAGGAAGCCCATACACGTGGTGGTCTATGTCCAGAAGTAAGCTATCAGCACTGCAGCAACCAGTGCTTTCAGGTCAAATCTAAAACTCTTTAAAGACCAGTAGGAAAAGCCACATGAGGCTGTCTGTGAGAGATGCTGAAAGAGTGTTTGCCTGGCACACACTGAGGAGACAGGCAGGGCTGGCCTCAGCCCTGTGTAAAAGGATCTTTATCGCAGAGGGGCTGAGAGCCTAATTAATTTGTGCTTTAAAAAACCCTGCAGAAACTTGGAAGAATGATGATGGTCTGCTTGCAAAGCATTAATTCTTCTCAGTTTAGTTTAATTCAGATTCCTTTTCCCTTACCTACATCAGCGTGTCCCACAGCAGATGCACCAAATAAAGCCTGGAAGTAGAACACACTTCGCAGTTTGAGACTTAACGATCGAGTACATTGCTTTGATGCATTGCTTTTAACTTCTGTATATGCCAGGCTGCCTAAAAAGCTAAAAAGTAAATTAAAACCTTAGACTGTAATGAGGCAAGTGGTTTTGCTCTTTGTTCATCTCGGTTGTCCTCAGACTGTCAGGAGGTTGGGAAAGATACATGCCTACACATCTGTGGCAGACTGTGATCGCCCGCAACAAAACAAGAACTAGGGACAGCTGGGAGGTTTAATTCCCTGTTGTATTTATCAGGAGATAAACTTTGAAGGTAGACTTACTCCAAATTAGAGGAAAATAAAATCCTAGGCACCTCCTGCCATGCCTCCTGTTCAAAAGCAGGATCTGCTTCCAAGTAGGTACTTCAGAGAGAGTACTAAACGCTGAGGAACAACTATCCCACATTCTGGCATACTACCACAGACACTGGGAACATGCTATCCTAAAACCACGACAACAAGGACCACAGTTTGTTAGTCTGGAGACTGGTCAGACACTCACCACTGACACTCAGGTACCAAAGCTAGCGGTACAGGAACAATTCCTCCTGCAAGTTAGCTGAGACAGGCCTTGCACAGGATTGCAGAGGCTAAAGATACAAATTCCACTGCATCAAATACACAACTGAAGAGCAAGCCAAACTCCTACATTGTTCTCTAAGACAGTTTTAATCTTGTATTTTAACTAAAACAAAGCCTGGCTTTTAGTCAGTCCTAATCTGCACTTCCACTTTTTAACTAATCTTTAAAAGAAAGAAGTGATTCTCTTTGGATAGCACTGAGTAAAACATGCTTATTTGCGACCAAATGATGCTTTATGTGAGAATATATACTGTATATTCCAAAAGCATATGACATAAACTTTATTTAAACAGTTACAACCTACCAGGGTTGTACCTTCAATATTTCTTTTACTAGGAAATGGTAAGCTGTATTCACAGTGATTTTAATATGGCATTTGTACCAAAGCTCAGCCCAAACGAAAGCAAGTCCTTTTAAAAAGGCACAAAAGAACACTGCAAAATGGTATTAATTCACTAAACATGTAACTTTCAATGAGTTGTGTACATATGAGGGAAGATAGGTTTACCCAAAATTGGATACAAAAGCAAACGCTGCTTCAAATTAAGCAGTGGAAGCAACCAGTTATGGGTCCAAAATCCTTCCCAGGTTACAGCCCTGGCAGGTCTGTGTGTCCAAGCACCAGTTTGATTTGCAGATTGGAAGAGGGAAAACAAGCTCCTTACTAATTTAACTTATTCAGTTCCTCAGTGTTCAATAAACCAGCCGCTAAACTGAATCAGTCAAACAAACAGAAAATGATTTCACAGCTCCTGCAGGAGAAGCAAGAAAGATAAGGTGCTGTCAAAAGTCCAGTGTTTGAAACAAATTGGATCCCAGGTGCCTGGAGTCCAAACCCCCCTTTAGATCAGCAGCTGCACTTTCCTGTTAAAATTTTAACTGGACAGAGTTCAGTTTTGTTCATAGGCAGCTACATCTGAAAAAAGTACTGAACATCTCATAGAAAGCTTAGTTCTTTACTGCTTCATAATAATACCAAACCCAATTTCAGATCATTTGCTGTCACCTTGAGTTTTAAATGTCCCCCAATGTGTTTGTTGTTTCATAATCCTTCTCAATGCCTCTTCCTGACTGCAACCCCCGACCTTTTCCAAGAGGGAGGATTTATTTATTTTTAATCACAAGAAAATCAGGCACACCTACAGAGCACCGGTTCCTCTAGCTGCCACGTCCCCAGGGACTTCTTCACTGCCAACATATCCAATTTGGTGCTAATAAACCATAATGAGTAAGCAAAACACACTCCTCTCCCAACCATGTGCCCCCCTGAGGGTGCCAGCAGATGGAAAAAGGAGAGATCACCAGCGGGGCACTGCCAGTCACCTCAGTGCCATTTTCACCTCCCTTGTCTGTTCAGCTTTAAATATCTGCTATAAAGAGGGGATAAAAGAAACAAATATTTCATGTGAATACAGTTCACTCGTGGAGATATAAAATCTAGATGATTCCATTCACACTTGCATGGAGAAACATATCTAATACTGCTTTAGCACGTGAAATGATACAAAGCCATTGTAATCTGAATCAATTGGTTTCCTGTTTGCTACACAAAGCAGCACAATAAAGCTCAAGGGGTTTTGTCTGCATTTGCAAATGCATCAATTCCCAGAGCAGAGAGCTGAAAGTCCCTCTCCACAGAGCCCTGGTGCAGCCACATGAAATATTGCATTCAGCTCTGGACACCTCATTACCAGAAAGATAACACATTAAAGAGAGTTATTAGAGAAGCAACAAAAATGATAAGTGGAGATTGAAGAGATTAATTACACACAGACATTAAAAGTTAACTGCATAAAGGTTGGCTAAGGAACAACTTTCCAGGGGACACACTAGCAGCCTGTAAATATTTGAAGGATATATATGCCAATAAGGAAAATGAATTATTTAGGACGGCAAAAACTAGATACAATTAGGAATAACAAAATGAAATTAAGAAAGGTCTGAAGCTCAAGGAAAAAAAGAAGAGTGATAGAAGCCAGGCTTTGCGAAGTCTATCGCCTGGATGACTTAATAGGCCTTTTGTATCTCTACCTCCTGTAACTCTATGATAATAATGATGGAGCGAAAGAAAGGACTCCAAGTATGAAATCCAATTAATTCTTTGCCAGTAGGCAAACCAACTTATCAGATATTTTGGCTTAGCAATAAGCTTAAGCTTGGCATGATAGATCCTACCTGTCAGTTATTCAGATGTAGCTTTTTGTAAAGTCTTCAGGGAAGCCAAGAGTATTTTTATACTTTCATTAAAACAGAGACTACATCCATCAAAGGAGGAAGTTATATTAAAAAGGTCTGTGGCATTTTCAGACTAATCTGTGCATCTGACCGGTGCCATATTTAGCATTATCTAATCTGTTTTGTGCATCTAACAGACTGCAAACCCTTTGGGGCAGAAATCCCTTCCTACTCTTTCTTTATATTACACAGTGCTGAGTGTGTTGACAGTGCTCAACAAACAATAGCCAATTCCAAGGCAGGAAAGAAGTCTGTGTTAGCACGCTGCAGTGTTATTTTCAAGGGATGAACCCTTACATTAGTAATGGTTCTGGGAGACTTTGTGTACATTCCAGCAGAAAAATAACTCTTCTCTCAGGAAGAAAAAGAACTTTAGAAACACAGAAAATGCATCAGAATGCTCAAAAAGTAGACAGGTACGGGAACTGGCAGGAAGCAGAGAGACAGAGGGTAGAAATGATTTATAAGAGGAGAAAAGTAAATACTGAGACTAAAATTTAGCAGTAAGTGAGGAGTGACCCTGTTTAACAATATGTATAGAGGCAATTTGTATGCACTGTGATACCACCTCTAAGTGCACGTTCAGACATCACTTCTCAAACACTAACCATTCATCACCAGGGGTACTTTTTACAACAGCCCGTATTAGTGTACTTCTCTATTTTCCAAGAGCTTCCTCCAGAGCTCTCACTATTTATTGACACTAGTTTGGCACATACAAAACTCAGTGCAGAAGCGGGTTCTGTCAGAGGAGCCAACAAGTCTTCTTTCCATTTTAGCATCTGCCAAAGCTAATTTCTGAAAGAGCATATAGGCACATACATAGTTATATATTGATATGTTGCCCTTTAAGGTGTTCTGAATTGAAACATAAGTCACGGACTATATATAAGATCAGTGGGAGCAAGTTATAGCTGGCAGCCCACGTGGCACACCTGGATACTCTTTCTCTGACAAATTCCCCCTTATAATATTAAGTATTTTGTCTGCATATTAATATATTTAAGACTCCTCATGGTTATAAGCTTGGAATCACATACGACTAACAGCTACGTGCTTATTATCCCGAACGTCTGGTTTAGGGCTGAGATAGTGCCTGCCTGCGTTGCTGTTGGATGAACTTCCTTGGAGAGGCGATACCAGTGCCAAACGAAATACTGGTGGCCAAGGAAGGGACAGGTTTTTCAGAGACACTTTGTTTTTTAAATGATCCTAGTTAAGCGTATGAAGCATCTGTTGTGTACTGCTCTGTGTATGCAAAAAGGATATTCAGGAAAGTAATTTACATTAAAGAAGTAAAACGAGGGAGATAAACACTCCTACCTCATTTACCACATACCTCAAACAGTGTGCATTTACACAGTTGCTAACTTCAGAAACATTTGCAATGTAGCTTCTCTTTCCAAGGACAACATCAGCAAGAATTTCAAAAGACATTCAGAAAATTGCATGTTTCTAGTTCTGTTTCATAATCCTCACTATTTGGTCAAATGAAATCCAGGCACTGATGGAAAACTTGGACATTTTTATTCATAGAAATTTATTATTACTGTCAATTTTCAAATTTGTGTGGGAACTATGCTTTTGTTTTTTAAATATTGCAAAACACAGATGGAAAACTGTATTTTTACTCATTGTTAATTAAACAATTAGTGATCCAAGATTAAATATATACATACATGAAGTAATATATTTGAAGTAGGATGTAAATCTTAGTTTTATAATCATTTATGTCATTAAATAGCCTCAAATCCAGTCCAAGTTAACAGGACTTCAGCACTTTGGATATTTCACTCCACAGGAAAAGCCAAGTGGTTCCAGAGCCGCATTTATCCTGAGAGAGCTCACTGCCAGCTTCACCATCTCAGTTGTCAAGCAGCACTTTCAGGCAGATACATTTTTTGGAACTCATAAAAACCAGGGGCAAGACAACCACAATGACAAATAGTTTTGTAACACTGGTGGGAAACAAGCTCTAAATAAAGAAGGATAGCAGAATTCTTGCCATCTCAAGTGATGTTAAGTATTTCTTAATAATATATTCCAATATTAGCTAGAAATCCCATTTGCAGTGGTTATATGGCTGCCAGAAAAAAACAGAAACCCCAGCTGAAGATGAACAACTTCTAACCTTGCATTCAGTTTTGAGGAACCCAATTAAACCTTCCATGTTGTCCTTCAACTGACCTAGATATTTGTCATAGCAACCACTCAAAGCTATACAGTAGATGATTTTCTAAATAATTTAGACTAAAAAGGAAATGTAAAGCCACCCTTCCAACATTATTTTAAATATTTACTTAGACTGCTGTTATCTTTACAAGGCTTTTTTTGGATTTCTTTTCCAAGCATTTAAAAATACTTTATTTTAGGATGCCTTAACTATATGCCAATTGCACTGAAGCCAAGAACTTTTAGCTTACTGCTATCACAGCACCAAGCAAAGGCTGCAATGAATCCTATCAACCAAATCTGAGACTGGAATTGCACTGGAAAGCCTATTCTTGTAAGATTCCCAAAGCAATCTCTTGTTTCCTTCTTTAGAAGTCAGTTAAAGACCCAGAGAGGAAGATCAGTGTCTGAATGGGTTGATTACCAGGGGAAAAAAAGGGCCCCATAAAACAAACAAAAAAAGGCCAAGAAGGAGGATGGATGAGGAAAAAGCAAAGGAGAAGTGGCAGCAGCTGCGTAAGGTGTTTGATGCCATGGACAACTTTCTCCCTGCAAAGGCCAATATTATTTTGTTGCTTTCAATTCATGACCTGTTAGAATTAAGCATGGAAATCAAACACTGCTCCAAGCTCAAGCATCCCATGGTAGAAGGATGCAGTGACCAGCAGCATGGAAAGAAGAGATGTTATCAGTTCTGTTGTTAGCATATACATGTTCTTGCAAAAACCAGAAGACAATTTGAAGACAGAGTACAACCAATGAGCCCTGTGCAGTGGCCTACAAACCCTCTATTAACACTATTATCTTGATAACCCCCGAGACCCTCCACACACGATTCAGCCTGTCCAAGCTCTGAGCTATCACACTGACTTCATGATTAAAATGACAAAAAGCCAAAAACAACTTAATGTTTCAAGGGAGTCTTCTGGGCAAAACCCATGAATACTAATAAGCATTTTCCACAAGATTTTACAGCCCTTCAAACTTATCGTGAAAATCAAACAATCATTTTTCACTTGAATATAACTTTGCAGTTTAGTGTCTTGTATGTATATATTACATTACGTGCTAAGATAGTTTATAAGACACATTAGTCACTGGGAATAAGCAGTGGGTACTTCATAAACTCCTTCACAACAAACATTTCTGCCATAAAATCTTTCAAGAGGAGAACTTCAATTATATTCTGAAATCCAGAGATCTCTGTAAACAGATCACAGCTTTAATCTCATCTGTATCAGACAGCATAACTCCTAGAATGGCTTCTATAAATCTGAACACAAAACTTAGCATCCATGGGAACTTTGCTTTGAATCACTACACTGATGAATGAAACTCAGCTGTAACCATGACTTTAATACAGTAACCTGTTTACTAAGCGTTTTCACAAGAGACTACCACCTTCTTTTCATAACAACTTCTAAAGCTTCCATCCCATTCATATCCAACTCCCTCGTTTCACCCCAACACCAGAAGTTCCCATCATCTCCATACAAATACAAAGTCAAATCTTTTGGCTGTCACAATGTACCTGAGGGTTGATTTTTTTTCTCAAACTGCTTTTTAAAAATCCTTTTCAGCCATGTTCACATCACAACATTAAAAATTATTTGACATACAGAGGGCCAAACTCTGGTTTCTACAATGCTGGTAGAAATCTTGCTGTTCATCACAGGTCCATAATTACACCTACAGAAACCACTGCTTAAGTGCCCATTTCCCTTGGGAAAAGTGAGTTAGAAACAACAGTCAAATTTGCAGAAGCACATTCTGGAAACAAACAGCTTTGCATCGTATTGCTGCATCCATAGTTGCACCCTGAACAGACAAAACTGTTTGCACATATGCAGTCAAGGATGCAGGTGCATCTTTTCCAGTAGCTATACATAATTATACAAATTTGCCTTCATGTACCTATCCTTGTCCAGTCCCAGAGCATGCTAGACTCACGAGGGCACAGCAGGGTAGGCATTTTGGACACACTAGATTAGCCGCATGTGTGCATACAAATCAAACAAGCACACTTGTCAGGTCCTTCTAAGGATACCTGCGTAAATTAATTTCTCTCCACCTTGATTAGCTTTCTTGACGGAAGACATGGACATGTCCCCAGCATACACAACCTGAACAAACTGTACAAAGCAAAACAGAGTTGTACTCAAAACTCAACACATAAAAGACTTGATGAGAAGTCTTTTGTACAAGAGATAAATAATTCATGACATGCCAATAAACCAGTAGGAAGAGCAACTTCTGACTGCAAAGCCCTGGGTTCAAAAGACATTGACATTCTAGATCCTGCCCATCATTTTGAAATTCTCTTACACAGTATTTCCAGGTATAATTGGGTGATGACAACATAGCATTTAACAGTTATTTTCATTCTTTTGTTAGTTATTTTAATTGCACATAAAAGGTGTCCAGAAACCTGCATTCACTAAAAATGTTCATATTCCATCTTACGCCAGTTCTTCTCTGAAGAAAAACAAGAAAGAAATCCAGAGAGCAATGCAATCCAACTGCAAGAAAAAATGACAGGTTTTCCTTGCTCCCTTACAATAGAAATAGTAAGGTGAACACATTGAAAATAGAAACAAAATAGGAAAAATCATCATCTCAATAAGGCCAACCATGAAATTCACATTTCCCTCTTATTGCTAAACAAATGGCTAAATGATAGCAGTGAAAGGAAAATGGCTGCATAACTCAACATAACAAATCATATTCTGAAACAGTAACTTGCCTGCAACATTCGTATTGATTCTAACAGATAATAATATCTCCTCTTAAAACATATTTCATGTCATCTTCACTCCATTGATCAGGAGTGTTTTATAAATGTTTCAATCAGCCTGATGAGGCTTTTAGCTACACATATGCATCCTGCAATTCCATTGAGCTCCAAAAATACTCAGGTAGTGCATGCTAAGTAAAACAAATCTATATTTTTGTTACGGGTTGTTTCCTTCTATATACCCAGTGCTTTGCTAAGAACATGCTACACTAGACTTACCAGCAACAATCAGCTCCTTGTGCCTTCTGTAAGAGAGCAACTGTAACAAAAAGGAAGGCTTTTTCCAACATATATTTTATATTTGGCAAATTATTAATATTTTAAAGTTCCCTCTTGATACAGGTCCAGACAGTTTTTCATCCTAGCACACTGTCACTGAGTTCTATTTTACTCTGAAGAATAATATGTTAAGTCTTACAGATAAAATAAGTTTGCAGTTATACTAGAAGGATGCATTGCATATGCATATCAAGATACAGATGAGCAATGACATTCATGAAAACTGGAATTGCATTTATAACACAGATCCTAAATCACAAGTTTGTATTTAAGATAAGTAGTCAAGAGACAGACACTGTGGGCTATTACAATCATTATCAATTTATGTCTTCTTAATGGACTGCAAAGATGTTAAATCTGACACACTGAAGTCAAAATCTCCCAAGTACACATCAAGACATGAGCATTAGTACTCACTGTTAAAGCACCTCCCCTTCCATTTCACTATTCCAATGCAATTAAATCCTAACTTTCAGAGAACTCTAAGAGGAAATTCAAGTACCATGCTTAAAATGCAGTGCTAGTCCTCGTGCTATTTCCATCAAGGTGTAAAATACCATGAGATATGTTGAGCTGTTGCATTATCTACTCGTACTCTAAGGAAAATGGATAGCAATCAGCATTTCATTCTATATAGACTAGCACCAACTCAGAAATTTTCCCATGAGCGGATCCATCCCAGAGCAAAATGGAAACCAAGACAGAGAAGGGCCAGTCTTTCACTATCAGTTACTTAAAGTATTCAGTTATCCTCCTGAAACTAAGCATGGTTGTTACAAACCAAATAAACTCTATTACACACAAGCTAAAATCCCACAAGCAACAAAGGAAAATAGCATTTTCACCTTCCTATCTCTATCAGTAAAACTCATCATGGACAGAAGGCTACTTTTATGCACACAGCGTGCATAAAACAGAAACAAATCTACAGCACCATCAATGCACCCGCTTGTTTCCTCCCTGTGCTGACATTTGAAGAGATTCATCCACTATGAAAAAACACTTTCTGCAGCCCAATCACTCATTACCATACTGACATTTTAAAATCTGGCTTCACTATATGTCGCAGCATCACCAGCACTGACCAGGGATAACAAATCAGTTTCAAAGAAGCATTCTGATATTTTGAAGTTAGGTCAAAAAATGCCCGGACTCATCTGGTCTCAAGAAACGTAATTCTCTCATAACGTCTTTTTTTCATGCAAAGAAGCGAGAATGTGGCCCCGTCCAGCCCAGGAAATATCTGGTGCACAGGCAAGAAGGGTTAGAGGTTCAGCGTGACCTCTCTACTCCTCCATCGCTTCATTCTGTGAAGAGATTGGTGTCCAAGATCGTTCTGAATCAAGCCAAGCACAGACATGTACGAGGATATTCTGCTTCCCAGATCCCTGTATTTGCCATCTGTTTTGCATCCTTTGCTTTAGGAAACGTTAGACAGAAATCACAAGCCTAAGCAAAACATTCCGTGATGCTTCAACAAATCAAAAAACTTAGCAAAAGTTTTACAACTTTTCTCACCAGCTCTACCTATTACACAGCCCGTAACGTGCACTTTTCTGTTCAGCATCTAAAAGGGAAAACCACTCACTTACTAGTACTCTTTTTGAACAGACTTAAAGGAAATGCAGAATATCATTATTCCATTATGCAGCAGTAGAAGTAGCATGAAATACACATGTGGTAATGCTCCTTCTGTGTTCCTATGATAATTTTAACAGAGTTTATTATTAGTGTGATTAACAAGGTTCAGTTCAGTCGTATCACTTTAGCAGCAAACGTGAGGTCTGTGAGCATACTTCTTTGTGACATTTACCCACTGAATTACACAAGTTAGTCTTTTTCTCTTCTGGAATTAACTCTTAGACCATTAAGAACCTGAGTAAAATTCATACAGAGGCATCCTCCTCCACATGAAACAGCTCCAGCTCTTTCATACTACACTATTCCTTTAAAAATTTACCATCAAGAAAGGTGCTGACATAATATCCTAATTTTAAATGGTTATTTTTTCCCCTGTTAAATCCTCAAGTGTTTTGAATACTGCACCAGGGTATAATAGAATGTGAATAAGTAATGAAATATAAAGAAGTGGATTCAAATAAAATATCCCCTATTACCATTCTTAATTCTTATCTATTGTTAAGACGACAGCCATCTGGAATACTATAGCAAGGTGGATATTCTAGAAGAACCCGGACAGAACAAAATGTAATTCAAAACCAAGAAAAACAATCTTAAATCAGATTTTAGGAGGATGCCTTGCTATCAAGAAATAGTGTAATTTCGTTGATTTATCTTGTTTTGACCTGCCTTTTTCTGGCATGGAGGCTGGTGATCTGGAGTTGATGAATAAGGCTGTGCAAAGATGCTCCTGCTGAAGTTGTCCCGCCGGCCCCTCGGCGGCCCACGAATAACCGCAGCGCTCGGGTCTGTCGTGGCAACATCGCCCTCTCGTGCTGCGAGGACGGCAAAGGAGTCTCCTGGCCTCTGGAAGACTATCATTACTTTAATTGCAGATTAATTACAGCCCTTCGCCAAGGTCAAAAGGAACATTCGGAGACAGCAGAAGGGGTATTATGTGGAAAATACATAATGTTAGAAAGCCTTTTTTAATGTTAGATTTGACATTTGCAGCTTTAATGAGTACAGAGATTGCCTCTCGCATTGTAAAACCGTACAGTAAGGCATCTCTCTTGTGTACCAAAATAGTGACCCTTCAGCCCCCATGCCCAAGGAAATTCACTGAACATGAGGCTTTTCTCTAAATTAGATCATTCCTGAAAATACCTTCTAGTGAAAATAATTCTTTCCCAAATGAGCTTGGCCAATACTGTTATGCGATCTGTAATTATATTTACAGGATATTTGTGAGGACATCAAACTTTTAGATGGATCCAATTCAGAAGTAATGAAAACAGCAGTGCAGAGTGGCTGCTGAGTGCAAGTGGTAAATCACATAAATTGCATAATTACAACTTCCCATGGCTCCAGAGACGGTTTGCACTGACTGATAAAGTAGGATGCGTGTTATAATGCCCAGGAAAAGAAAGCTCAGCTATGGTAGACAGGACACAGAGGTGATAGCACAGTCCCTCCTCCACAGCATGTTCAACTTCTTGCCTGGAACGCAGCATTCAGCAGCAGGGACCACCATCCCCTCCTGCCTCGCCCCGCCCTGCAGGTCAGGGGACCCAGACAGGTGGATTCAAATCCCAGATGAAGAATCCAGATACTGCCCACTGAGCTAGAACCCTAACCACTGCATCACTCATCTCCCACCTCTTCATTAAGGGAAAAAAAAAAAAAAAAAAAGAGTTTGAGTTCCAGGACTCCTGGTTCTGGAGTTTTGCAGGAGGAAGAGACATAAGATTTGATTTTGGCTGAAAGAAACATTTCATGTGTTACTTAACCAACAGCTTCTTCCAACCTGCAATAACGTCTTCATATTTATCCTTGGTTTTGGTAAGAATCCCCCTCTTCTCCCCACCGTCCATTAAATTCTTCCGCTGAAGCATTACTTTTCTCTCTCAATTTTCCATTTCATTAAACAAAATGAAAAATAAATTATTTGCAGTAGACAAATCACAACTGCCCTCTCAGGACAAGGGAGGAACAGCCGCTTCCTTTTCCTCCTTTATGGGTCTGATTTCCTACAGTTACACTGAACTGAGTCTGCATCACACCCTGCCAGGGCAGGGCCGTGCCTCACCAGTGCTCTCTGATAATGAAGGCCACTGCCTTGGGAAGCTGAGATCAACCTAAAATATCCAACAGGCAGGCAGCCACAAGGCAAGTGGCAAAACAAGAACTGGCATAAGGCTTCTTGTGATACTTAAGCCACCATAGCTGATGACACAGACTCCAGTGTATGCTACAACAGTTTAACTTAATGGTACTTTCTCTCTACTAGCAAACCTTACCTGTTTTCCAACCAATTTACAGCCCACATACCTACTCCGCTCTTATAACTGCTCACAGTAAATCAGATTTTCCCATTATTGTTGAAGCAATAACTCACAGCAAAGGGTACAGCTAGAACATATTTCAATCTAATAAGATAAACGATAGTAGATTTTGATATATTTTGAAGAATGTCTTATTTAAACCTACAGACTGTCATTTGGGGGGGGGGGGGTGAGGAGGTTGCCAAAAATGGGAAGAGTTAAAGAGTTTGCTGTCATTTGCACAGTTTCACAAAATAATGAAAATAATGTGTGATGTGTGAAGAAAGCAATAATCAACAATACAAACAGGGAACAAAAGCTAAATGAATTTTGCCTTGTACTAGTGGCCTTTGACTATTAGAGTCAGATAACTTTTACTTCCCAATTTCTTATTATACAGTTATTCTTGGACAGCAACGCTTCCATTATCATACTTTTTACCTACTTTTTAACATAAAAAGCTGACAATACTCTGACTCAAACTGTTCCCCGAAGAACCTCTATGTACTCAAGCAGAATTCTTCATTAAACAATAACCTTAGGTAGGCTGTTTCCAGAAATGTCTCTGCCTTTTTAAGCTTCACAGCTAATATAATTTCCAGAAACATCTTGGGTATACAAGTTTATCACCAGTTCTACTATTCAGTAGCAAAACACCACAGAAGAAATAAAGACAGAGAAAGAAAGAATAACTCCAAAGCCAAGTCAGCCTGGGCTCCCTGATGCTTAACATAGCAGAACTACTACTCTGCGGAATCATCACACACTGCCTTAAGAGCTTAGTACTTCATCACAGCTCAACATGGTCCTTCTCCTAACATGCAACTGAAAGAGCAGATGGGAACTTGGAAAACACTGCTGAAGGAAACACGTTTGTGATGTGTGATGATACAGCTATGCCACGGTTACCCAGCCACAAACGTTTTAAGCAACACACTTACCAGGGATAATAGGCAAGGTTAAAAAAAAAAAAAAGGTTATTGATAAGGAAACTGTACAACAATGTATGTTTACCTGAGAGCTGTGCAGAGTGTTGTCTCTAGTCCAGTTCCCATTCACAAGAGCAGACCACCTTATAGCAGTGGAGACCAATATTTTACGTGAAGGCACTTCACCACAGCATCCATCTATTCTGGGACAGGAAAAAGAGCTGGCAGCATAAAACACTACTCAACTTGCCTACCACTGAAAGAGAGACGAGTCTCCTACTGCCGTGACAATTTCAGATACATTGCTGCTGAAAGGGGTGAGTGAAATACTACAGGTTATTCCCTGCTGGGGACTACACAAATAGTAAAATACAACCTAAAGAAATTTATTGGGATAAAAAGAAGGTGTGTATAAAGGAGAAAACAGCAGAGATATCTGCTGATTTAGCTTATTCTCCTACAGTAAACTCGTAGGCTGGAAAAATACTCATCATCGAGTATTGGTCATTTTTAGTGCAATCACCTAATCAGCAGGTTCACAAATCATGCAAATAGAATGAAGAATCTTTCTGTAACTCAAATTTACCACATCTGGATTGCAACATGAAACCAGCTTGTCTTCTTTTCTAAAAATAAATAATGCTAAGCATCAGATATGGAATGCTGAGTTAAACTGAGGAAAATATAGTTAAAAGTAATTAATAGAAAATGAAGTTAGCAACAGAAGTCTGTCCACGCAGCTTACTTTAGGAACCATTTGCATCAGAGAAAGAACTCTCAGAAATGAGAGAACAGCATAATTAATTAATTCGTGCACACAAGATGCAAAGATTACAGAAAATCCAAATGGTGTGAACAGAGAAGAGGAAAGATAAAAAATAAATGAAGGAAGAATATGTGTCAACTGGACTTAGAAAAGATGAAGGATCACAATGAAAGTGAACATACAAATAAAATATGAAGAACAATTAAGAAGAAAAGAAGAAAAAATGTGAACACCCAGATTTAAGAGGCTAAATTCTTTTTTCTGATGCAAAGATGCATGACATTTATCAAAGATGGAGAAATATTACAATACATGCTTCACAGGAAGGTTAACTCTAGCAAGAGTTTATAAAGTAAACACGGGAATGCTGAAGATGACGGACTCTGGGGGTTCAGACTTTTAAAACAACTCCCAAAACTTAAGAGAGTTTTAAACTATAGAGTTTCTTACTTTTTTATATTCCTTTGAAAGGCATAAAAGGATGCCTGGTATCCTACTCAAGGCGATGCTATAGAAGCAGAACTAACTAATAAATGTACCCTAATGGTTCTCAGCTGCATTTCAGCATTTTAGAGATGTGACAAAGTATTCTAACACGGGAAAAGATCTTGGTGCACTGGTACTTTATCCTGCAGAACGGTGACTACGTGTTCCACTTAGACCAGCGAATACTGGTTTTCAAGGTCAGGCAGGCAGCTTGTAAAATGCTATGCACTTTTACAGTGTTCTCTGTTTTCCTGCAGTCTCCACTTCCCTAACCAATCCACTCGTATGCTGTGTAAGCACCCTCAGCAGGGGTCACCATGAGAGGCAAAATGCAAGCAGCATAAGAATGAGATAACACCTACACACTGTGCCTTTGAGGAATTAAACAAGTCAGAGAAGACTTGGACGTGGCAGCTTCTTTCAAGAATAAATAAATCAGGTAGAGAGAGACAGAGACTGTGATCGTGGTGAATTGAGCACTGCCCTGGAAAAGGTGTGAAATTGTGTTTTGTGTGATTAGGAGCTCAGATGAACAGAACTTCAATGAATTATTGAATTGTACAAAAACAATTTCATATAGCATAAGCTGGACAAGCAAATAAACCATGCAAAGACTGAAAAAAAAAGTATCAGGAGCTAGTAAATAAAAAATGAAAAAGAAACAAGGGGAAGGAAGAGAACCAGGAGTTACTGCAGAACACACTGAACTATAATAATAATAGAAAATGTTAATAACATTCTGCAGTGTGCATCATTCATCTAGAAAAATATCAGAACAGGAATAGCTTTTCTAGTTATCATTACATTGATCATAGAACCATTCCAGCATGCAAGTCTACTGCAGCTTATTGCATTCACCTATGCTGGCCACCCACAAAAAACAGGCTTTGAGATTACTCTGAATTAATTCCAGTTGGAAGTAAGCATAAAAAATGAACTATTTCTGGGAATTTACAACAATCTTTGATGAACTCTGACGGAAGTTAATTGTTCTTTCAGTTTAAAGATGAAGGATTCATTTTTAAATTGCTGGCCATCAAAAGTGATCGCTTTTGTCTACCACCATCAAAATCTCCCCACTATCAAGTTTTGGTCTCTGAGTAGGCAGTTCCAGACTCAGCCTTCATGATCTCAGCCTTCTGTTTGTTAAACTGAGCAGACACACTGTGTACCTTGAGCTTACCCTAACTAGGCCTATCTCCCTAACCTTTAATCTCCCATGACTCCTCTGCAAATTCTACTCAATTTTTGAAGCTACTGACTTCATTCCATTACAGGGAGCCATCTGTGACATTCAGAAAGATATGAAACAGGCAAAAAAAATTTAAATCGCTAGTTCTATCTTTTGTCAACATTAGGGAAACAGCTGCTCACAATGCAGATTTATTTTCTTTAACAAAAGTGAAAAAGACTATGGCAAACGACAATCTCAGATGTTCGTAATCATTTCCAACTGCTGTCCAAACTAATTCAGCGGTCACTGCAAACACACAGTTCATTCAAATAAGGCCTACTCGAGTCAACAGAGAATGCTTTTCACTATCTGAACATTAATAATGTTCATTAATAATACATTAATTCATTAATAATACAGTCTCAGGCTACCTGGGATGGGAAAGTAAAGGCATCTCATACTTGAAACTGGTGTTAACCAGCTTCATTGGCAAAAACTATTTAGATACATAGACTTGACTGCAACCCATATTCCATACAGGTTGTAAACAAAAGCTTTTCAACTGCTGGCCAATATGAACAGGAAGAATCTTCAGGCTATGATGCTGGCATACAATCCCCGTGGTTTGGGGTTGGTAAAAGACTTTGGGCTTGGTGTAAGCCAAGTCCTTAAAGCTTATTTTCAAGTTTTCCCAAGATTGTCATTATGTAGAATGAAAACACATTATGTAGAACAGAAAACACATGGCAAAAGTAGAGCTAAGGTATCAAATATTTTCACCTACACCATTATAATTCCATCCAAAGTGATAAAATTTGGATTTCGGTCAACGTTGATGACTTTAAATTTAAAGGGTTCCTATCAAAAAGCGCAGCTGATCACATCCTGACCTAATGAATGATGGTACTTACACAGCTTTTTTCACAGGTACTGAACAGAAAGAACCAACTTCATACCAGGGGTTTAACATTTTTCTGCTGAAAACAGGCACATTTTTATTTTGATCGCTAGTTGAAAATTAACGAGAACATCTATATAACCACAAGGTTATATACAGGAAACATGAAAACGAGAGCAATACATTTCATTCAGGTCATTTCTCTACTGCAAAACCAAGAATAATGCTACAGGTGATTTTGTTTGGAAATGCCACATTTTGAATGCTCTGACTTGAAAAGAAAATGATTTCTTCCCAACTAAAGAGAAACAACGTCCTAAATGAATAACTCATTGCAGGAATCAAAGGGCTATAAGTTCACTGAACTAAAATCGAGTAACTAGGTTTTAGCTTAAAAACTACAAAACAAAATCTGTTTCTTCTTTAACAGGAAAGGCCTTCCAACTGACTTTATTTCTGATCAAGTTCTGCTCTTTTTTATGTGGACAGCACCTCCAGCAAAGCAACAGAACCTGCATCCAAGCAGCTCTCATCACAGATACTGTAGTTCAATACAGCAGAACACCAGAGGTGAAACCCTCAGCTCTGGTGAAACTGCAGGCAAACCTCTTACTGATATCAATGCATCAGAATTTCTGCCTCTGTGTATTTTTGAAATTCTCTTTCAAATCATTCTTTCAGCATCAAGAATACAAGAGATCTGCAATTCCTGCTGTTTTCTACAGGACTTAACATTTTTCAAAGGTTCTTAACGTCAAGTCCACAAGAGAAATGGCTGTTGCTTATTTGCTTTTTTTCTGGCATGGAACACAGATAACCTTTTCCCATACAATGTTTTAAAATACAGAAACTGGGGAAAAAAATAGCAGAGAAAATGTGACTAGTACTTCCAATCTAGATATAGGGTTATCTGCACAAAAATACACATAGTTTCAGTCTGTCATTTCCAGCTCTCGTTGTTAATTATATTTCAATGCACCTCACTAGATAAGAGGCATAATCCAGCCAAAAGTGTATAAAGGTTGTAGTCCAAATTATACAATGTGTCTTCCAGCTGATAATTCCAACAGGTAATGAACTGTTTAATCTTATGCAGCCTGGCAAACACTGTCTGTTTATCTTTACCCAAGCCTTCAACATGCACATCAAACCAAACATACCTTCTGCAAATATGATGACTGCATCGTCTTTTCAGTTAGAATATAATTAAAACTTTAAATGAAGCTATCTACTACAATATTTTTGTATAAAAAAAATAGCAGGGTTTGAACACAACAGAAAAACAAAGAGAGTAAACTCTTGAAATTCCAGTTAGATGCATTTCTTACCTGAAGAATTAACTGGTTTCTGTGTTTTTTGTCATTTCTGTCATTTGAAATCTGGGAGGTAATCAGAAATAATACTAAGCACTCCAGCACTTGCTGCATATGAACCACGGGTTCTGTGCAATTAGAGGTGGCAAAACACCTGGTCTTATACCACTAACAGTCTGCTACTACAGCCTCCTTTGCTTAAGCTTTGAGCCCGTGGATCAGAGACTTAACAACATAATTAATTGTAAAAGCAGCAGCCACCACCTCCACTCCCTGTACATGGAAACCATGACAGAAACCAACTGAAACAGGAGCAAAGCCTCTATTCCTGCACCAGTGAGAACCAGAAATCAAATTGATGGATGCAGAGTTCCATCTCCTGGCCCCAGGCATTAGCAACTCCTTGTTTTTCTGCCTTCTACTCCAGCTTATATGTCCAAGGAAAGAGGGAGGAAGGAAATTCTTGGATTAAAATTTTCAATTCCTGAACAGGAGACACAGGGCACTGAACTCCGCTTTGAGTAATAGGGTTTACATTACCTCGGAGTGATCAGTTAGGATTTAATGGAAGAACACAAGAAAAAAAAGGCAAGAAATGTAAACACGTTTCCTCAGTGGAATAATACTGAGAACAAACAGTCTCTCTCTCTTTTTTTTTTTCCTCATTTAAAACCTCTTTATTTCCAGTTTTTTATCTTGGTAAAAGGTATGAAGAGAAAGAGGTTTTCTGTTGTATAGCAATCTTTAGTATAATACAGGCAACATTAAAATAATTTTGGGGACAAAACCAGCTGTTCTAGAGAGGATTACAATTTCAGTGTTTTATTCTGTTTTCACCATCAAAATCATACCTTCCTCACCTTTCAGTAAATACTTTGCATCACTTTAGATTTGGTTATATTTCTGGTACCTATGGGTGGGTCTATGGACCTTGGAAACCTGTATGATTCAATTAACACTATACAGCAGACAGCCATCTCATTCTTTTTACGTAGGTATTAAGTGAAAAGTCAGACAAGGATTATAACATTTCAGAATATCATTAATTACAGAAACTTTCATTTAGTTTTTAACTTCACTACTGTATTTGCAAACACGTCAAAGAAAACCATAAAACCACAGTAATAAGAAAGAATGAGGCAGAAAAAAAATTAACTACTCTGCATGTGACAATGAGCAGGAGCAAAAAAATGAAGAAAAAAGTATTTCATAAGAGTGACACCTTGAATTCCATTTAAATGGAATGACAACCCAAGTTGGCTAGAAGTTCATACTTCTAGATTCTGTATCTGAATATTGCCAGTCAATAACAAAGCGAAGACAAAATTTAACGTATAAGAAATTATCCAACTTTCCATTTAGTCACTGAGGTGAAGTTATAAATCTTTAGATTTAGGCACAAATTGCATACATTAATACTGGCATGGAATTAGATTTGTACACTGTAACTCAAAAACACTGCCAAAACTGTATCTATAATATCTATAGAAAACAGCCAACTCAACAGAAACCACAAAACCAACCACCTGGGTGTCTCAGTTTTGTCATATGTGAGACAGGGATAGTAATATTTACCATTCTTTGAACGGTAACTCTCTCCTATCTGGTAATTGCAACTACAGATGCTGGCAGTTGTCTTGGCCCTCTTCTGGGCAAACCAGCATCCTCAGGCCTGTTCCACCTTTCTGAACGCTGCTGATCAGCTCCAGACAGACTCCGAAGGTGGAATTCTCTCAACAAAGCATCTAGAAGTGGCAGCTGTATACCACAGGTTCACAATGGAATTAGACGATGTACAGTAGTGCGCAAATACTATCAGCCCAAACTTTGGAAGAAGTAGCAAAAACCTTAAAGAGTGGGATTTGGTCATCACCAGCACTATTTTCATGCTGAAGTAGTTAGAATAGCATATGGAAACCTGTTCTATCTGTCCAACAAGCAGAAGACACTATTTTTTGTTTGTTTCTTTTTTAATCCTAGTATTCTGGCATCCTAGCACCTCATTGCTTCTGAAAAGAGCTTTAGTCATCAAAAAAAATTGTGAAGTTTCACTATGAGCCCAATACTTCAGAAGATGCAGTTACAGAATTGGAATCTAATCAAGTGTGGTTAGTACTGGTGGCATATACTTCCAAAATGACTCCAAATTCTCTCATCTGTGTTGCTTCAAATTTATCTTGCTGCAACTCAGTCAGCTGAAGCAGAACTGAACTAAAAGGTGGAGTAATGCAGAAACCTACAACAGAGATGGCAAATCCGGAATAATTTGATATAACACACACCCCAGAAGTTTAATGCAGTGAGCACACAGCTGGCATCAGCGTTTCAGATGTTAAGAATGCTATCAGCACTTTCTGCTTGTTTGTGATGGGGTCACTTACTGAGTTTGGATGCCTAACTCCTACTATAGCAGGAGGTGGTTCAGTAGCGCCTTTCACCATCAGATTACACTTCCATGATTCCAGCAGAGCCACTCTGTATCTCTGTGGCACTGCAACTTGGAAAACCTTGTTAGCTTTACTGCTTATCCTAGTTAAACACGAGTTCATCATTGTCAATGAAGAGAGCCAGCATAAAACTTCAGACCAAATTCTGTTTCTTAAACCTGGTCCATAAATACCTCTATGACCACAGAACCAATACCAGGTTACTTCAGGAGTTTTTCTGTTGTACAATCAGGTCGTCCTGCTGTCTACAAATAGAGAGCATAACATGGGTATATAAAACTTTTCAGTAAAGTTCACACTGTCAGATCTCAGAAGAAAGAAACAGAAGAGAAGCTCAACCTTTGAGCATCAACAGAGAAAAGACCTGATCAAAAGACCCCTATAGATATCAGTGGGCTTTGAACCAAGCTACTGTGTCAGTTCAAGTTGCATGAATACACATTTTGCATTTTCTGCAATACAGATTTTTGCATTTAATTATAAAAAACAGATTAATAAAATTGAAAACCTCCATTGCACTTACAGAAACCAAACCTCTATACTGAAAATCATATTTTACATATGTAAGTGAACACTATCAGACAAGATTAACTTTATCATCACAATTACGAGCAACACAATTACAAGTGACTCAAGACATGCTAAAAAAACAGACTAGTTTCCAATCTTCTCAATCCTAACAAAAATTCATTTCTAAAATAAAAATATTTTACATTTTGGTTATAGGAAATGCTCAGCAGAACTTAGGTCTTTATCTGCTACTAAATTCTACAGTGAATATTTACCAAAAATGTAGCTCCATAACACACACAAAGAAGCCTCAGCTATTTAAATACTATTTAACAGATGTTAGTAAAAAACAAAATCTCTTATTTTATATAGATTTTGTGGAAGGATGACATGGGTGAAACCATCAGTCTAAATTTGATCCTCAAAACTTGATAACAATTTGAAACATATCGTTACAGAATTTAAGTCCAAAGGTAGTATATGGCTATATTTAACCTGGAAGATTCCAAGTGCTTTAAAAATGACACAAAACGAGAATCACGCTCATAATCAATGAAATGCAGACAAACACACAATATGCATAACAGTACAAGTCCAAGCAAATGTAGCAATACCAATTTTTCAAACGAAACAGCAAAGAGAATATCAATGAGCAGAATGCAATTACTCATGCTGTATCTGGTCAAGACAACACAAAAGGAGCTCTGCAAGGTTGGGCTTCTTTTTTTATTCCCCCCCCCCATTTGTGTGTGTTTTTGTGTGTGTGTGTTTTCTTGTTGTTGTCTTGGTTTTTAGATGTTTGGTGGTTTTTTTGTTGTTTATTTTTCTTTTCCTTAGGTGGACCTGGCCTTTATATGCTGCCTAACAGACTAACAGAGGGCTGCTGGCTACTACTCTGGAGCATCAGACGAATGTCAGCTCAGAATAAAGGATGCTACCAGCTGCACTGCCAGTACCACTTCCTGCACCGCCAAGGGTTTTATACTTTCTGTGAAAGCTAGAGTGAACACTGGCTAAATCTGACAAGCCATTCCATTCCACCACTCACATGAATGACAACAGACATATCATACAGTTATGACACGTAGAAGACAATGACCTTGCACAAATTAGAAGTGGACACACAATGAGACTCAGAACAGCTTCTTTCTCAAGGAAGCCCATATGTTACATGCTATGCGTTTTTCCTTTAATGATTTATTTAAACAGAAGCAATCAAAAGGTTCATCTTTTCCATTTAGAATCAGATAATCATTCAGATGCAGGATAAACTGTGGAAACAATATGGAAAGCCTATTTGGTGCAAAACAAACTACACTGAAAGAAAAAAATTAAAAACACCACCTGAAAAATCAGTAAAGCAAAACATGGAATAATTTTTGACATGGCATAGACATGCTGAATTGATATTTTTTGAAATCATTAAAAATGGTTTCATACCATTCTTAATGCTCTTTAGACATTTTCAAAAAGCATTAGAATAATTTAGGAAGAAAAAAAAAAAGGAAGCTTCTGTGTAATAATTATTAGTGAAAGCAAATATTTAACTTGGAAAAAAAAAGGTTTCCCAGTGGGAAGCACATCATCCATGCTTCTCAGACTGTTAATGCTGAATCTGCCAGAATAAAAACATGTATTTAAAAAAGAATAAAAATACTTTGCAGTAAATAGTCATTAACAGTTTGGTAAATCACATCCCGTACATTTGTATCTGAAGCACAGAACCTGCTTTTCATAAATAACTCAGGAAGCAAAGCCAATATTACTTTAAGCAACACGACTAGTGGTTTCTGCTGTCCACATAGTATTAAGTTTCAGACTAATTAACTGCACCCTGTATAATGGCCAAATATGCAGCTATTTGAATAATCGCTATAAAGTGACTAGGAGAATTTCTGTTATTCTTCAAAGTACATTCTGAATACCATACTTGATTCTTAGGTAGTAAGGACAAACACGCTTTTTTTATTAAAAAAAAAAAAAGCATACGAAATATGGACCTGGATGGTTTCTCTTCCATTTTAGGACAAAAAGCTAGGAGATATTCTGTGCAAGTGTTCAGAGTATGGGCACTGAGCATGAGTAAGAAAAACTGAGTGCGAAAGACAATTCCAGCTTCCTAGAAACCCTTCAACTACAACCGATTGATTATTTAATAAGTTCA
The DNA here is from genome assembly GCF_009769625.2 of Cygnus olor. Lineage (NCBI taxonomy): Eukaryota > Metazoa > Chordata > Aves > Anseriformes > Anatidae > Cygnus > Cygnus olor. The sequence continues at coordinate 78,857,819 of NC_049171.1, read as the reverse complement.
TTTTCAGAAAACATCAGTCAGCCTACAAGCAGGCTGAGAAGAGCTTCAGGTCTTATACAAGAAATTTCTAAGACAACAAAACTCTCAGTGAGAGTTCAGCAGTAAAGACTGAAATATCAGCTTCTAAACAATGGGTAAAAAAAAGGGGGGGGATGAAAAGCTATTTTGATGTGCATGATAGCCTTTATATTTCCTCTAGAAATTAATTCAGTATAGAAATTCTACTTAAGGAGACTTGGCAAGCATAACCTAGCAATTAGATCGTGAAATACAGTTTTGCGCAATACATACATTATTTACCAGAAGATGCTTTCCCAAAAAGTGTAATAGTGACAGAAAATGGCTAAGTGCAATCAGAAAAGGAATTCAGAAAATAAGGTAGGAAAACCTGCCCTTCGGTACTAGTAATGAGGAAATTGAGACAAGAGGGTAGGTTTCATTTCCAGCCCTAGGTTACAAATGCCAATCAGCACAAGCCAAGATTTTTAAGGGCAATCTAGCAGTTTGGCAGACAGGCAAGTAATTAAGTTTCACTTGTCTGGAACAGGGTTTGGGTTGTTTTGGACTGCAAAGCAATTATCTTCCTTGCCATAACAAAACCTTTTGACTTGATAAGGCAGATCCGGTCAACAACAAAACGCAAAACCTTCAGTGATTTCCCCAGAACCATTATGTCTTAAGGTACAGGAATTCCTGCAGTCTAGAAAAATGTAAGCCTCACACAAAGCATCATGTAATTTTAAATGTTTGTTTGATGTGATTAATTCAACTCACTAGAGCATCAATCGGGAAACTTGGTTTCACCACCATTTCAGGTAAAATGGCACAACCTCTGTGTCTCTGGCTTTCCTATCTGTAAAATGGCAATAATAGTTGATCCCTTTTATAGAAATGTTTTAATGCCCTCAGAAGAAAGTTACTATATAAAGGACAAATCAGTACTATTCATCTTAAAATACTAATCAATATGTTACCTTTTGATACTTCTATTATCCAATGGGAAAAACATTTTTGAGCATCTCTAAAAATATGAAAGGATTTTTGTCAAATCTCCTTTATGGGGAACACTGACAGCTCTCAGCACAGTAAGCCAAGCCTGATTTTTGCACTGCATCTGCAATATCTTTTATACTTGGGCAGCTGGCACAAAGTGAGAAAATTCATTAACATGCTAATGATGTGTCCTATTTAAAATTCCAGCTCTGATTATTGTGTGATTAAGTCTCTTCCCTTGACGTCTGTTTCCTTATATCTGCAGTACTGTGAGAAATCAACAATTACTAATGAAGTAAAAAACAGGTGACCAATTTATACACAAGAGAAAGACAAACATACACATTTCAGCATTTCTTTTTTTGTTATTGTTCAATGTTTCCCAGACAAAGTGGTATTGTCTTCAGTAAAATAAACATTAAAAAAAAAAAAAAGTTTTTAAGTTGACAGGCACAAAAGATAACAGTTCAAGTGCCAGAAAACACAGGAATAGCTATGCATTGGAATACCTGTGCAGAAGGTTTTAAGGCACTATAAAAGAAAAGAGGGAGAGATCATGATTCAGGGTATGTAGAAGATTATTGCCTGGAAACGACAAAAAAGCAAGAATGAGAGGTGACAGCAGCTCCAGTCAATTTAACTTCCATTCCAGGAGAAAAATGAAGCATCTCCTTTCTGCATTGAAAGACATTTAAACCAATTAGCTTATTTAAATTAGCACAAGCCTTCAAATAAGAAGACAACTAAGGAACTAAGATACGGTCCTCAGTAACTTGGATGCAGGTGGCCCTGACTGAGCAGTGGGGTTGGACCAGCTGACCTCCAGAGTCCCTTCCAACCTCAACCACTCTGTGATCCTGACTACTTTCCCTGCGCTACTTTCAGTACCCTATGCTTAGTTTATGGACAGACAGCTAAGAGCTGAGCTGGGTGAAAGTACAGCACAAGCTCGTGCAAGGAGGGATCACAGGTACGTCCCTACTGAGCATCAGGAATGGATCAGCCAGTCTAGTCCGTATCATTTTTGCTGTATAAAGTTAACATGGATAATTTTGCCTCAAGGGAATTATGAAGAGGGCTCACATGCTCCCTTATAAACTCTGGAGAGAAAGCTATTAAAAAAAAAAAAGAGGACAGTAATGTCCTCAGCTAGCACTGATGGTTACAGAAAGGATTTCTCTGCCTGGCTCGTAGCTATAGATGGAGAACTCAGACTAAGTAAAAACGGTCTGCACCAAGCAATGGTAACAACCACTCTTGCCAATTTTATTGACAGCATGGGCCAAACTGCTCTTCTCAGCAGCAGCGTGAGTTTTATTCATTTCATTTCATAAAAGTTGATGTCATCTTTAAGACTCAATCTGTTTACTATTTTCTAGGGTGTATCAGAATGCTGTTATTCAGTTAAATGTGGTGGTGTCAATCTCATGCTACCATTCTCAAACCTAAAGGAGTTTCCATGCCTTAAAGGAGAAAGTGTAGATTACACAGACGGGTGGCAGGGAACAGAAAAAGGGAATTTATGCATCTCTGACCAGCATGTGCTTGCTAGAGTTTTTATTTTATGTAGGAATAAACTTCTGCTTATGCCTACAGAATCACAATAAATTAAAAAAAAAATCCAAGTAATAAACATCCAGTGTTTTGCAATTTATTTTCACAAATTGTAGGACAGTAAAGGTCAGACCGAGAAGACACCTCATTACAGCTACAGAAATGCAAAGTTAAAAACAGAGTCTCTGAACTGCTAACAATTCTGTTACTTCAGCAATAGTCTTGCACAGGTTTTGTTTGAAATACTGCTGAAGAAAAATACAAATGAGACGTGCATATGCATTATAGGAAGTTTAATTGTCCTAGAAACAAAAGAGCAACAAAATGGACAGATTGGAAGGTCAGAAGCCTCTTCAACTTAATTGCAAATCCAAGCTATGAGGAAGTATTATTGACTGATGTGGTTCTTGCATCACGTGGCTTAGGTGATTACGCACTACTTGGAAGAATATTTTTTTTTTAATTTTTAGCCATTTTACTTCTAACAAAGCAAGTCCTAATCTAGTTGTGTGTGTGTTTATTCTTCTATGCATTTTAAAAATACTGCCTTAGACATATTCAGTTGCCTGAAATCTTTTTGCTTCTAAGATAGCTCTGACTATCCGCTTGCCTGTGAAGAGACATCACGGACTTTAAGAACAGGGGCACCGTCCACTTCTCAACCAACCTACCCATAAGATCCTGAAAAAGGAATGACATTTCAAACCCCGAGAGCTTTATAGTAGCTGTCATATTTATCCTTAGCTATTTAGATGTAACTATAACTGTATGTAATCAAATAAACATTATTCAGCTTTTTCATTTAATCAAGAAGCAAGACCATTTTATCTAATTTCAGAAGAAGGTACAGAAGACAACAGGATAAATCAAGCCGAGGGCTGACTTTGCTATTCTGTTAATTTGTCAGTAGCTTCCCCAGTAATTGAGAACTCCCCCAGTTCCACCATGACAGTGCCACCCCAATTCACTGCTTATGCTTGTATGCGAGCTGCATTTGGGAAGCTGTTTAAACCCACTTCAAGCACAAATTTAAGAAGAGAACTCTTGCCTTCAGAACCACACACGCACTGTACCTCATTCATTCACAACCATCACCAAAGCTTTACTAAATAGGTTGCTATTGTCACAACCAACAGCTACTGTTGACACATAAAAGACTACATATGCTTTTTCTGTACCTGAGTTCATGCACAGTATCATCATAGCTGTTACAATGATGGATTTAGAAAAGAAAGGTTTTGAGAACTGGGCTAAGATAGATCTCAAAAAGCAGTATATTGCTAGGATATCCCTCCTCCCCCCATCATGTACCTCCTCTCTAGTGAAAATAGCTGACAGATTATTCAGCATATTGCTTATCTAGGTCCTGGACAAGCTTCCCTCAGAAAACTGGTTATGTTTTTTGTTTGTTTTTGGTTTTGTTTTGAAATGCACAATGGTTTGTCAAAGCCAGTAGACTTCCAGATGCCTGTGACTGAGCAAAAGCAGTAACAGCCGGTGAACTACTTACCAAAGGCAGTCTCTCCTTGTTCAAGTTCTTGTTTCAGTCTGTTGTAATCGTCTTTAATTCTCTCTAATTTTCGGATGTTTCTGGCACTCAAAACCTGCAGCTCATTTAGAAGTCCTTCCAGACCCTCCTTCTCAGATGTTAATGATCTTATTTCTTCTGTCAGATCCTTAGCAGTACCGAAATTACTTCCTGCATGTTTTTTGGGGGCAGGGGGAATAGGGAGGAAAGAGACAATGAAGGAGACACTTGCAACATCAGTAGGTTACACAGCAAACAAGGGAAATGAAGCAACTATACTTTCCAACAGCAAACAAAAACCAAATCAGGAAAGAAAGAAAAAAAAAAGAAGGCTGTTTTGCAAGTGTCCATTTTATTAACATGCTTCAAAGAGTCATAATTGCAGCAGATTTAACCTCATGCACATAGAAATAGCTTTTTTTTGTTTACTGATACAATTAACTTTTTTGGAGAATATTTACTCCTAGGGTCTGCACTTCAGAAAGTGTCATACTGAAATTTCATTGATCATTGTGCTGTCACTTTTCTTACCATCTTTTGGTTTTGGAGAAGACCTCAACTCACAATACTTCTATGGTAGGTGCTATCAATCTGCTAGACTCTAAAGTATGCCTCCTTGAACAACGAAGCACTATGCAGCTGTTCACAAGCACCAGAAGGTTGTTTATAAATGAACATCACATTTCTTAAACAACAAGCGCCCACTGAAAAGATCATCAGGAGAAAATTCTGAGAGAACATATTTAAAAGTCACAACTCTCTGCTTCTGACTCTCCATGAAGTGTGAAATCTCAGAGACGGGCAAAAAAACCTCAAGTATTGCCAGCTCACTTTGCCCTGTAGTTTTCAAAAAGTGTCCAGGTCCTTTAGACAGGGATCCAGACCAAAGTTCAATTCCCAACCAGTTTACAGTTTAGCCTAGTAATATTTGCCACCTAACCTTTCTGAAACCTAGTTTTATAAGAACCAGGAGAGGAATGTTTCCTTACTTCACATAGAAGTTGTACTTATAGATACACTAATGAGAGAAAGATGCTCTACTATTAAATGATTTTTAAATGGCAGTACCTGCTACAATGCTACATTTATACAGCCATACCTGTGTTTTTTCAATGACTCAGCAACTTGATTTACTTAAAAAAAAAAAAAAAAAAAAATCTCAAAAGACTACCTGAGAAAAACAATCTCCATGTAGACTTGCCTACAAGACTTAAAATCTATATAGTGCAAGAACTAAACTCCAGCATTACCCTGACTTAGGAAAAACATGGCACTATGATCTAGTAAGTAAAGGCATTTAGAATCATAAAACCACAGAACGGCTTGGGTTGGAAGGGACCTTAAAGATCATCTGGTTCCAACCCCCCTGCCATGGGCATGGATGCCACCCACTAGATTTACCATTTATAAAATTTACTCTTGAAGCAAATACTAATGTGAAGCACAGCCAGTTACACACATAAGATGTCTCATCAGCTTCTAAACTATGTGCATGATTTTAGGCTCATGAAATTTGAAGTCATGAAGTTTGTAGCGCTACCAGCATTATTCAGATATAAAAGCTTCCTTGGACTTTTCCTTTTTTCAAGAATATAATACATTATTTCTTATATACAACAATTTTTTAATTCAAGATGAATTCCAAATCAAATCCACATCATCCTTTTTGCCTATTGTCTCAAAAGCATTGGTCACAAAGTCTTAAATGGGCACAGTTGCCTTCTGGTCATGTAAAAGGAGCAAGAACAGAATGAAAGTATCTGTACTAGTCAGAAGACTGCAAATCAGTCCTAGCTGCTGAGAGTGGCTCCACTCCTCCAGAGCAAAAGAAGGAATGAAAACACTTCCACCAAATAACCACAAACAAATAACTGAAACAAAGGTTTTACCAAACCTTTTTTCCTTAAAGTAGTTTTTGTTTCTTTTTAAGAGATCAAAATTTCCCTATTTCTACTTCTCAACTAAAACCATTTGCCAGTTCTATCTTACAATTAATCATACAACTAAATAACTATAAATTATTTAGTTGTCTATTTACAAATAGTAGAATCTGATGTTTACCAATATATTTATTGAGAAAAAACAGGGCAAATTTTACTATCTTAATGTCTCACGTTTCCAAATGGGCAGAACAGAGCAGGAGGTAAGTATGACCACTACACAAAACTGCTGGGAAAATGGCAGATATTTAGACATTTCTAAAGCAAGAAGACCTATAATTAAACAGTGTACTTCTATTTCACCTGAACTCATCCCAAGCATCAGCACACACGAGTCTTAATAAAACATGAAGGCAAGAGATTCTTCATTAGAATCTGGTGCTTGCTCTTACGTTTCAGAAGACAGGAAGGAAAAAAAGTATGATATTATATATGAATGTTTTATACATAGCGAATGGATACAAATTCCCAGAGGGGAATTTTATATCAAAGCTAAGGCTATGAGGAAATGGCATCAGATACATGCCCAGGAGCCAAAACTGCCTGATGCAGCTTCCCTGACTGCACAAATGTCTGAAAGTCTGCAGTGAAAATTCAGAAGAGCAATATGAACTCATGCACCACAGGCGTCATCACTGAGCTTCTGACCTCAATCACAGCAATCAAAATAACTCTTTTCGAAATGCCATAAGAAGGCTGATTTAAAAATTAATATATAATCCCTAGCTGCCAGCATTAAAAAACTGTTGTTTTGTGTTTAACAAAGTCACTTTGGATGATGTAGAAACATCCTTCAGACACATGTTAAAACATTTTATTCTGCTAGTATCCATGAAAATGGTAAAATTCCTCTCTTTGATAAAATAACTATTTTTCTTAAGCAAACACAATAACCGCTGCTTTATCAACCACTCAAAACTGCATTTTATTCAGACGTACCACTAGAAGAACTAGTTGGATGATACCAGATGAATAAAGCCAGGCATAACTCTTCCCAAGAATCATGTGAAGTAAAGTTGGGATTATAATAAAATCTGTAGTCATTCACCTGAGCTTGGCCAAACTCGTATTTCTGCTAGTATAGCACTTCAAAGTCCTATTTTCATTTTCCAATTTGAAGTATACAGTGCTCTGAACAGGTTGAGTAACATGCTTACAGCACACTGTTATAAGAAGCTGAGTATGTACACTTTATAGTAAGGTTCAAAGTTACCCAAAAGTCAGCAAAACAAAAATAAAACCAAAACACCAAACAACAACAAAAAAACTGTTTGAACTTCCTCCTTAATCTTGCCGTGTGGGGCCCTCTCCACTAATGCACCTCCTCCATCTCCTTCTCTCCAACCAGTGACATCAGGTAAGCTCCAACAGCTTGATTTGAGTGCCAAAGAAATACCAGCCAAATCAGGCAAAACAATCCATACTGGAAAAATTAAAAAGAAAATAAAAAAATATATATTCCCAGGCACAATGTAGCTATATAATTCCATTTATTCACCGTAAAAAAATGAATAGTGTATTTAGATTATTTTCCTCTCTTCCTGAAAATTGTACTAGAATGGCTACATACTGCAGCTAAATGGTACTCTGCACATCAAGTATCTGTTCTTCATACATAATTACATGCTATTTAAACTCATGTCCACAGTAACCACTCATCGTCAGAATATACTGTATAAGGCAGACTGTCGCCCACTTAGGAGCCTCAAACTAACATTACATTATTTTGATCCCATTTGCCAGCAACAAATTGACTAAAAATATCATTTGAAATCTACCCCATTTTGTAAAAACCAACAAATGGGTTATTACTTAAGCTTTGCTCAATATTTCCCTTGCAAAACATAAGACAAAGTTAATGGCCCAGAGCCTTTTTACCCTAAGTTTTTATCATATTTATGCCAGAAATTATGTACACTCATAGTTTCCATCATTTATACTCAAAGCAGAGTGGTATGTCCCATCCCTACTGAAACTAAATTCATTACAGTACAAGCAAAGGAATGATTTTTGCATAACTCTAAAGCATACATGCTGGACATCAGCCTGAATGCAAGAAAGAACAGACTGGTCAGTATTTATCATTACCTATAAGCTTTTTCTTCATAGACTAACGCTACCTTTAATAATACATAGAAGAAAAAAATTATTTTTTACCTTAGGGCATTTACCACCATGGTATTTATCAAAGGCACTGGAATTCAAGGCTGAAAATCCTCCACCCCATGATTAATGAGAATACAAACCAATTCCAACACCAGAACAGAACTTGAAGAAAATAAATATCATTCAGCTTCTCACAAAGAAAAGAGAAAAAGCTAAAAACGTGAGGGGAATAATAGATTTTGGAAGCAGTAACAGTATAGCAGTAACAGCACCTTTGAAAACACAAATAGCATATGAGGGACACTCTATCATCCCCTGAAAGATTTTTAAAGAATTCCAAGCATCTGAATCACAATTACTGTTTTCAAGTAATAACACATGCCAACACTTCTTTTGAAGCAGCATGCAACTGAAATGATTGATATGATCCTGAAAGGTAAAATAAAATAATCTGGCCCCATTCTCTTGACCCCCCCCCTCCCTTAAGATATTTGTATACATTGATCAGATCCCCTCTCAGTTTTCTCTTCTCCAGGCTAAACAGGCCCAGCTCTCTCAGCCTCTCCTTGTATGAGAGATGCTCCAGTCTCCTCATCATCTTTGTAGCCCTTGCTCCAGGAGCTCCATGTCCCCCATGTACTGGGGAGCCCAGAACTGGTCACAGTACTCCAGGTGAGGCCTCACCAGGGGAGCGAGGATTGCCTATGAGGACGTTATGTGAGACAGTGTCAAAAGCCTGACTGAAATCAAGGTAGACAACATGCACTACTCTCCCCTCACCCACCCAGCTAGTCATTCCACCATAGAAGGCTATCAGGTTGGTCCCCTTGCTGAGCCCATGACTACTCCTGATCACCTTCTTCTCCTCCATGTGCTTGGAAGTATGCCCAACTCAAAGTGACTCCTGAACTCAAGGACTACCCAATGGCACAGACACAAACGTGTGCACACAAGCTTCCCCACACAATTGGTTTCCCCTGCCTTTTATATCCCCCAGCCACCTTACGCCTTTCAATCTCTTGTTCTTTTACATCTCCCCTCTCTCCTACCTCTGCCTCCCCTCACTACCACTGCCAAAGGAGAATAAATGACATGCTCATGGTTGGGAAATGGCCCAGACCTGAGCTCCATGATTTTGAGGGCTTCATGAAATCACCCCCTTTTTACCAACCAAACCAAGAAAAGAAAAAAAAAAAAAAAAAAGAGAAGGATCATGCTACCTAGATTTAGGCACCAAAACCTCATGCGCTTAAGTTCAGGGGATTGTCACCTTGGCTTCCTGGACAGTCTGTGGAAAGAGGGAAAGCATTGATGTGTCCTACAGACTGCACAGGGGTTTTCTAGCATCCCCTCCAGACCACAGGACAGCCTTTCCAACTGTGTGAAAGCATCTTCACTTCACAGCTCTCCCCATCTAACGTTTCTCCTCTGAGCACAAATCTCCAGAAAAGGAACTGCCAGAAAGATTATTCTCCCCTCTCTTCTCCTCCAGGGAGAGCAGGTTAGGTAACAGGGGAGAAACAGAGTAAGTTGCTACATGACTGACTGGCTGCTGTAACAGAAGCAATGATTTTCTGCTGTCTGGTCACATATCGTGTTAGAGCTTCAGCTACAACAGATTATCTTGGAAGTTCACTGAAAGCCAGTAACACCCAGCATTCACAGTTGGAAATAAGATAAAAAGACAAATAACATAGATATCTGAGGTCTATATGACTGTTTAGGAGTTGGTTTTAGGGGCTCACAGGCATTATCTTTTAAATGGGTTCACAGGCTTACCAAAATGTACATCACTTGTAGCAATATACAGCAGTAAACTTCAGTTCGTGGAGCATGAAGTGATCATTGTGGGAACACATGCCAATAAACAGCGTTGTATGCTGGCACAGGACACTGTGATATGGGCATGAAGAAGAATTTATCTCAACATGCCTCTGAGCCATCAATCTAAACTGCTGCTGGAAGCGAGATGCTGAAAGTGGAGAACCAATTTTGTCATCTGACAAGACACAGGTCTCTGTAGGACTCCAGTTCACCAAAAAACTAAGCCTTCATGGGAAAGCATAAAGAGGCATTGGTATTCTCATCTCGAAGACAAGCTGGATTCCCCACCTGTCACCCAACAGTATTTCTCAAATGTTAAATATACAAACGGGAGCACCATCTCCTTCCAGTGGAAGATATTAAAAGCTGTATCTAGCATGGCAGGGGAATATATCAGCATCTTGTTGAGAACCTTATGACCATTATCTAATCTGCATGAAATGACAGAAGGTAGCAAAGGAATGAAACCAAGACATCCACATCACCAAAACACAGAGATGCATGGTTGAAAAGGTCCTTCAGCCTGTACTGACATCTTCCAGTCTGACTGGTCCCCTCTCTAGCATACTCATTCCCCACAGAAATGCCTAGCACCAACGCTGGAAGGCTGGTTTCTTTTTTTCTTTTTTTTTTCTCCTTTCTTACAATTGCTGTTTGAGCCATGCAGAACTTAAATAAGCATCTGAGTAGGCAAAGAGGCAACAGCATCAGTATTAAATTTTGTGTTTAGTATTTATGTCATGTTATTTCTAAGCTACACTTCTATGCAGGAATAAGGGGGGAAAAAAAAACTTTTTGGTTATACTACTCGAAATCACTCGACTGGAAATCAGTATTTCCAGTCACCTCCCAATATCAGTAAATATCAGATATTTACTGATATTGAGATAGTGCTAATTATAGGATGATGACACAAGATCTCCTACTGGTATCAATCAGAATACATATATATTTTTAAACTACTTAAAAAATCACCTCACTAACTTCTGTGTTTGGATCTAATTTGCATTTGCAAAGACATAAAGAAAGTTAATGACGTGCATCACACAGATAACTACATAATGAATTCAGTTTTTCATTCACATTTGCTTAGCTACCCACTAGCCACTCTGTGGCTATCTGGTCTTACGCTTTAGGCATTCTCAAGAGAGGAAAAAAAAATCACATAGAGCACATGAAGAAACTGCAATATTTATCAAACATAATGTATTCTATTCACATACAGGAAACAGACCGAATGATGACTAAAAATACATTTTAGTTTACATCCCTCCTCCTATTCCCAAATTATTTTCTCACTAAGGAAAAAAGAGAAATGTACGATTTCTCACATATGATTTGATTTCTTGCAAATCAACCTACAGAAGGAAAATAAATTTTACTAATATTTCTACAGTTACATTTATACTTGCTTACATACCATCCTATTTGAATTTTCTTACTGGTTTAGGTTTATTTGATCTGCAATTTATTTCCCCCGAAAATTTTGTGCTACATACACCCACCATGCTAACAGAAAGAACATAGTATCGTGTTCTGCCATATTCTTCCCACACCTGATGACAGAAATTTTATAAACATGTTAAGAGCTATTCTAAGAAGCAATTGTTATAATTATCACACACAGGTTTCTAAGCACTGACATCAAGCTATTTTTTTGGTTGTTTTTAATTTTTAAAAAATCTATTAAATGGTAACCCAAAAGATTTCACCAACAAGTATTCACAAATATGTATGTCAACCATAAAATCTCATGCCATCAAGAGTACTTGTTAGTTATATTTAGCTAAAGCTACAGATTTAAAACCATGAACAATATAACACAATTCTGCTAATTATGTTTGGAGAAAAATTTTGGACTAACATCTCAAGAGTATGAACTCAAAGTTATTTATCACAATAGGCAAATGCCAATCAGAAGTGAAGGAGCTGCTGATATGGAGGACCTGAATTTTAACTGTTGATACAAATAGCTCTTGACACTCAAGAACAGGGTTTTTTTTCATATGAAATCTCAACATGATGTAATCAATCTATTATATTTATTCTACTACCTTCAATAATCTGAACACATCCAACCCCTTTTTCTTTGCCCTCCAAACTTACTTTTACACTTCTGCCAAGGAAGAAGTAGTAGGGAAGAGGAACTTTTACATATGTGGCATCACCTCTAATGTCTTTACTGCATCTTTTATTATACAGTCTTAAGATTGAGGTATTGGACTGACAGGAATAATAGAATTGCTATGCTTACATTTCATTTATTCTCTCAGAACAAGATCAGTTATATTTGCATATGTTCTGGTGCAAATACACCAATACTGTAAATCAGCGTGACAGCAACAGAAAATACAGTTCATACAGAACATTAATGTTGTCTGAAGCTATCCAGGTAACAATTAAAGGCTGAGGTATACATCAAGCTTTCCAAATCATTACGTCATAACACGTGTAAGATCTGACAATGTATTAATAACTGTATTCTTAAGTTCATCTAACTTAAGGGATACATGAAACCAGATACATGCAATTGCATTCAGATGCCTTTTAGCTTTGACACTGTTCCAAAATCCCCTAAAACTAACTGCTTCCTCACAGAAAATGCTATATTAAATGAAAACGATGTAACATCTCTTCAGAGGAAAACAGTTGTTCTCAGTATCCATTAGCATTGTTATTTGAGGAAATTATTTGAATGACTGATCCAACTGCTACGGTAAAAAAAAAGCAGAAATAACATTTATCCTTGCCTAAAGCTTCCAAGACTAAATGAAAACTCCTAAGTATGTCCAGCAAAATTTACACTTACTGCATTTTATATATATACACTATTAATAATTGCCTCTGTATCTCCTACTATTCCAAGGCTGCCTTTAAATAACTGCATATTACCCAACTGAAGATTCTCTCACCTTCTAACATTTTAGTATACCCGGGCTGTTGATTAACCTTCTGTTAGCTGAATGTCAGTTCAGGGGATACGTACATGCAATATATTGCTTAAATGCTGTCCAGTATTTTTAAGGTGGAGACATATTTTTTAACTATGCCTTATTTAAGGGATGAGTATCCATGTGTTAGGCATAAATGAATGACAAGAACTGAATAACCTCAGCCTTCTCTATATTATCCACTGCTCATTGTTTTCACTTTGTTAAGTAAAAAAAAGCTTTTTTTTTTTTTTTTTTAAATCTCCTTCTTCCTCTTTCCTCTTCCACATTTACTACATCTTTTCTTCCCAACTAGTTTCTCTACTAGCTGCAATTCACTCTGCATCCTGGCTTTTCTGTTTTTATCAATTCATGAGCTCAGACTAAAATATTTCTATTTTTTTGCAGAATCTCGTCTCAACTTTCAGGTCTTTAGAACATTACTTGTCATTCCTGTATCCCTTGCATACTACTCTGCATTTAGCATAAATGAGTGCCATTATTACACTACAGTGTCTGCTGTTACAAAATAACCTTTCACCCTTGATTTTCAACCAGTTCCCTCCATCTACAAAAATCAGATCTAAAATACCTGCTCCCTTGTATGTTTTTCTACCTCCCCCACTGCCAACCTGTGTTCATCACCTTTCAACGTGTTTAATCATCTTCAGTGCTTCCTTCCCAACTTACAGTCAGTTATCTGTTATAAACAACCAACTATTATTATTAATTCCATGCTTTTGATGCTATTAGTTGACCCAGAAAGCCTCAGTTATCTTCCATTTCTGATGGTAGCAACGAGGGACTGCTTAGGTATTTTCTCTTCACACAGGGACATTAAATTGCATTGTTTCGCATCTATTGCCTGAGTTTCAGAAGACACATTTTTGCATTTTTGGTATACAATGCAATACCTTTTCCCCCTACTTGCCTATTTCAGCATAATTTGTTCCTCATCAAAGTTACACATCTCATCTTTTTCCTCGCATCTCTGCGCTATCAATTCATATTTGGTTATATGCCAGAAGTTCATGTTTTTCTTTTAAAATTCCAATAATTCTCTTTACACACACACACTTAAGGCATGTAACACCCTGCTTCATCATTCTCCTGCTTTGCAGTTACAGACATTTTCATTCTCCAAAGCCTGTATTTTAATTTTTTCCCCCCTTAAAAGAAAAAAAAAAAAAAAGTAGCTCACTTATAGGCTTAAAGTCACCAGCTTCCTACAAAGCCAGACTTGAAAACCCATAATTTTTACAACAAGAAAGAAACCCAGGAAGTGTGGTACAATGTACCGCATGTCTATACAATTGTGTTTCCTAGGGTACCCTAGGAATGGAAGCTAGCCAGCTATGGAAGCTAGCCAGATTCAGAGACATCAATAATTAAGTCTTGATAACCACACATTAAGTCACAAAGCCCTCTTACTGATGTCAATAGACACAATTTTAGACAGGGATTATCTGGAACTTTTTTGATCTTTTGTTGTTTTTTTTTAATGCGTCTCTGTTGTTTTACAGTCCAGTATGCCTCAGACAACCTAGTCTTTGCATATGAGTCCATACGCATTATTTATTAGCAAGCCCAGGATTGAAAACCAATTTCCAGATGTTCTTCAGAAGGCTTCCACCTGCGACCTTACTCTAAGTAAACCACCTGAAGACAGAAAAACTTCTGGATGCTTATTTTCGTGAGAAAGCATTCACAGAAGTGGGGCATTCTCTCAATATCACTGGTGCTTTTCATCATCTACTACACGAGCTAACAATTTTTGGATTTACTTTTACACATACTATAGCTAAGAAAGAATTATTCTACGTGAAAGTATAGGTTAAAGAGGCATTACTACGAGATTTTCAGTTGTGAGAGACCCCACAATGTCTCTGGGCAACCTTGCTCCACTGTTCAATCACTCACACAGTAGAAAAAGCATTTGCTTAAGTTCAGATGGACTTTGATCTGCTTCAATTTGTAGCACCAAAAGCCAGGACGTGATAACAGTGGGTGCTTGTTTCTAACAGATAACTAGTCACAAGATGGGAAGGGGGTGTCAGAGGTTTTCAAAGATGTTCATGAAAGATGTTGTATATGAAATTACAAAAAAAAACCTACAAATTCTGTTCAGGCAGAATTCCCAGAAAGATAATAAAAGATTTTTGCCTTAGCGACAATTTAAGATTGTACTGTTCACAGTCATTAAAATTGCCTGAAGTAAGACTTTCTCAGAGTAAGGAAAAAAAAGAAATAGCGCTTCTTATCAGTACCAAGAAATAGTACCAACATTTCTTAAAAAGCATGAAAAGGCAATCATAGTCATAGTACTGAGAAAACAATTTATAGAAATATCAGCATTAAATTGTCTCTTGAATTCATCCCTGAAACAAGCAATCTCTTTTAAGAGCTAACAAGTATAAAATATTGTTACGAATGTTTTGGAAATAGTCCTCAAGTTTCCATTAACACTCCCAAAGTGTCATACTGAAGTACGTATCTTCTGGCCAACTGCTTCCTGCTGGCAGCACAAAATGGTTGCATATCCAGTTTGGGGGATATTTTGTTCTCCATAAAGTCATACAATGGCTGGGGAAAACTTTGACCCCATTTCTGAAAGCAAGAAAATTACCTACATTCAAATAGCCTAAGGGCAGAGAAGGGTGATTACTTAGCTTACCTTGTAGGTGGACACAGAGAATTAAATAGGGTTTCCATTCTGAAAAGAGTCATGAAGAACAAAGAATCTGACCGTGCTCAGCAGCAATACAAGATCTGGTCTTTAATTTCCTTTAGGATTTTGCTCAAATCTGACATTATCCACTTCTGTCAAACAAACTATGTGACATCGTACAAGGTTTCGATTTAAAACTGTTCTGTGTACAGTTACAAGATCCTAACATCTAGTTGAGAAGGTAAATGACCATCAGATAGCTACAACGTGTCACTTTGACACATATTAAAAATCCTCTAGTCTCTCTTCTTTCTTTAGTGTAAGACTGGAAAATTTCTTGTACCCAAGTCTACATTCCTTTCTCTTCAGCTTCCTTCGAGATGGGTGTCTGGTGGAGAAACATATACGTACACAGTTGCAAACAGTTTGCTGAATTAGAAAAGTCACCTCTTCAAATTTAGAGAAAGAAGTGCCCTTTTTTCCTTTTTTTCCTTAGTAAACGTGCACTAGTCCCAAGTAACTGGCATGTAAAACCATTATGAATCAGACTGTAATCACATTTCAGTGTTTTACTGATTGTAAATAACATGCATGAGTGCTCCAAGGACCAAATTGCTTTTTTGCTGCCAACATTAGTTGTTTAATGATCTGAATAGCAGTAGCAGCCAATTATTTTACTCTGTTTTAAAATGTCGTTTACAGCCATATTTGCAATTATTACACCTTTATTATGAATTTATTATGACTCTTAGCTAGAGAGCTCAAACATTTAATTTGTAATGTCCAGGAAAAGCTATTGATAATTATTTACCAATTTCACTTACGGAAAAATATTGTGTTCTCTGCCCATTTACTGCCTACCACACAGGATTCTCTTAGCCAGTAGTTTCCATCTGTGGAGAGAGGCCTGAAGCACCTTACAGAGGACGTGACACAGCCTGGTTCTGCCAGACTTGCCATGACTTCAAGGCATCTAGCTAAGTGCAGATCAATGAATTTTCCCAAGAAGGCTCAGCTGTGTAAAGGTCTAACACACTACTCATCAATGTAAGCCTTTCTCATCATTTAAAACTTACCTGATACAGCTAGCATTTTGGCTTCAAGCAGAGCAGGTAGTTGAGTCTCAATATCACTCACTTTCCTCCTCAAAGTACTGCGGAGTTTCTGACTTGTGCAAACCTAGATTGAGGAAGACAGCCATGATATATAATTCATTCATGTAAAAATATAAGGCAATTTAAATGGGGCTTCAAATGTTCTTGGTTTACAGACATGACATAACATCCTACAGCACAGTAAAGAAGCTTAATAAAAAGTGATGTATTTACAGAAATATCAAAGATGAATCAAGATTTCCAGGCTTTGCCACACATTCTGTTATAAAAATAGAGAACAGTATTAGCATTAGCTACCTGGATGACAAAGGACATGTTTCACCACTAGATACTGAGGTTTATTTAGAAGAAAGGCCAACTGACACACTGTACATTTTCAGATTAGCAGTGATGCCTAGAACGAGTGGAATGTAAATGAGACAGTGTTTGGAGTTTTAAGACTTCATAATGCAGAATGCCCAGTGATTTTTATACAAAAGATACCATGCCACACAACTAAAAAAAAAAAAAAAGCAGCTGTCATTCTCTGAACAAGCAATAACAGCTCAATATTGTATTTCATTTCACAATCAGGAAACACAGCTGAATTAGGTTCAGGTTTCTGACTTTCCCTCTCTCTCTCTTTTGTCTTTTTACCTGGAAGTCCTTCAGCAATGGATCATAACTGCTATTAGAAACACGGAAAGATATAGGGGAGGAAAAAATAGATTAAAAGAAAGGAAGTTCAACTGTTTCAATACTATTGGTGTACATTACCACCTCAGAACGACCTTTTTATATTGTACACAGATTATACAACTACATATTCAAAAGTGTTCGTTCTTACTCAATATTGCGTCATTTGCAAAGGAAAGCAAAATGAACAGAGAAATCCATCTAACTAATGCCTATGCTCTTGTTCTGAAGGCAGATATCAAGTAGTAGCTTAGAATTGCAGCTGACACTTGAGAAAACATTGCATTCATTGGAAGCAAGGGTAAAGCAATAGTCAAGAAAGAGACAGACCAGTTGTGAAGAGATGAGATGTGAAATGAAATCTCCAGAGGAAAGTTTCCCTGCTCTTCTTGATATTTTTTTCTCAAAAACAAGTGTATATACCATGCATACTAACAGAAGCACAGCTATCACGCTACTTTTTAAGAGCCTTACAGCGATAATGACTTATCTGTTTGCATAATTATAACAATTCAGATATGACACTAACTGTAAATCTTATCAAATGGTTAATAACCTCTAGCTGACAGCACGTTATAACCACAGATATGTCGTGATTTTTTCTTGAGTCAACTATCAACACAACTATCCTCCAAGCAGTAAAGACTTCAGTCTCCCTATTAATTTAAAAACATATATCTCATCACTTCTTCACCTATTATAATTTTTCAGTTCCCAGACATTTCACTTTATTTCAGTACCACCTTCTAAGTGACTTGCCTGCTGATATACTTTAAATGTTAAAATAACCCAAACCTGTCAGAGGTGAAAAAATATACCCAAAGAACCCAAAGGCCATTTCTGTCTCACATCTCCAACATAAATCTTAAAGTTTTTAATGACTTCCTTCTAAGCAGTGTTCTCTCTTTAGGGGTACTGAATGGCTCAGTGAATTGCAATTAGATCAGGAATCTTTCAGCTCTAGGAAAACTGCATGAATACAGCCCATGCTGGTGGTAACTTAAGAGTTATTACCACTAGACAGCTGTTTGGCAATTATGCAAAATTAGCTGGGAGGAGGTTTAATCAGTTTCTAGTGAACACTGCCCACTTTGTAAGCAGTACTGTCACAGAACGAAGCTTGCTGGCACTCTTTATTAATGGATCAAAGGCAGGGACCAGAAGCTGAAAGGAGGTTCCTCTAACTCAGAGATGATTCTTCTGGAACATGAGATAAGCACATTACTGAGCCTCTGCATGTATCTATGTCACACGCGTTCTGTGGATAAATGAAAAACATTAATCTTCAGAGCTATCACATGGCATAGTTCAACAAAACTAAATGAAAGACTGGGCAAGGCAAAATAATTTAACATCCTCTAAACTAATAGCTCTGCTTCTACATTACATCAATTCTACTCTATGAGCTCCAACTCCTTTAAATTTTTCTAAGTATTTTATCCTAATAACATCTAATATTATTCATTACAGTAGCTTATTCAGCCACTGAGGAAAGCTTATTTCTTAGCTAACAAAGATGACAAATTCTCACAAACAACACCTTCCCTTGCTCCACTTCAACATGCTATCCTCATCTAACCGTCTGCATGTCCAGCACTTATGCTCGTAGCCCCAGCAATGCCCTTGCCTTGTTCCCAGTGACCAGCTCTGCTGCACTCCATCAGACAAAGAGCTCCAGTTCTTTACAGACCAATCTTACAGCATCTATTTTAAAAATCCTCTTCAGTGTTTTACTGGTTGGTTGGTTTTGTAGACTTCCAGAAAAAAAAAAAAAAGTCTCTTATTTAGGAATAAATCCTACAAATCTGGTCTTCAGATACATAAACAGTACTCAAGAAGGCAAACTATATGAAAACAGTAGGATGCTGTTCAGCAAAGGTACGTGAAATCAAGCTGAAAAGAAGCAAAATATCAAATTTACCCATGGTCATCCTTTTCCATCTTGCCAGTGTATGATGTTAATCTAAAGTGGCAGAAACAGGCAGAAGGACACAGACTAAAACACTGAAATTAACTCTTCCTCCAACAATCTCAAGGAAAAAAAGAATTTTAAGTAGCCTTCACATTTCTTTATAGCCATAGTTTAGAAAAGACATGGAAATTCTCTTTGCACTGCCTGAAGAAAAGAAGAATCTGCCTTGATTTCCCATACAGCACAATTTTGCCACATGCAAAAGCACACATTAATTTCTGAAGGAAAAATGTGGATAAGGGGGATTATTCCCTTCACTAACAAAATAATATTAGCTTTTGTAGCCTCAACCGAAAATAATATAGGTAAGGCAGAAAAGGCCACATAAATACTTGTGGTACAGGGGGGAGGAAGAGGCCTTTGACAAAGTAGCATTTTCCCCATACAATAAAAGGGTTTTAAAGACCAGCTCTATTCAGGTTGAGAAGAAAACAATATGATGAGATGATTTGAATAAATCAAATAATAAATCATTTGGAGGAGTCTGATTATCTGCTTCCTATTTGCCTTCTCTAATAAATAAAAGCCATCACACAAGAATGGAATTAAATTAAAATAATATTTTACCTACTGAATATTTAAAGAAACAAATGTGCTGTGGAATTCTACCACACAGACTTCTCAGTTGCTACCCAATGTTTCAGCTCTTATTTAAAAAGACTTTAGATACTATGGTTATAAAATAAAACTTAAAAATGTACACATTTTCAGGGGAAAAGGCAAAATCTATAAATTTATAAATTATAAATCTATAATTTATGTTTTACTTTGCATATAGCTTGAAACAACAAATCACCTTGAGCTATGAAATCTCTCATTCATTTTAGTGGATGATCTGTAGGTCAATTGCAATCTTTTCCTTGACACTTTATTCATAGTCATTAAAAATACAAGGGGGAGTGTCATATTATAATGTCTATACTAATATTTCCCAAGAGGTGTGCATATGCAAAGAATAGAGGAGAATGAACTCAAAATAAAGTAGAAGAGGAGCAGGGATAGGTATTCAGTGCAGTCAACAGCTTTTTTTAACAGTGCATGCTAAAAGTACTCGGTATAATGATTCTGAAGAACAAAGGATAATTTTTCACTAATTTTGGAGAACTATTTCTATTAGGAAACTAACATGAAAAAAATTAACTTATTTCCAAGAATAAATAAATTAATGATTAAAAAATATGAATATTTTCCCCTTCCTGTTTCATACAGATCTATAAGAATTAGCTAAAATAAATAAACCTCCTTCCTAGAGCACTCCAGAGCTTAGGCACTGCACTCTTAGGCACAATGAGCATTTTATGATAAAAAGGAAACTTTAGGAGTCTCTTTCTTGGAAGGAGGACCATGAGAAATAAGAGAACTAAAAGAAGAGTATAACATCTCTGATTAAAACCAAGGTATGACAAATACACCACAACAATTATTTTGGCATTCTTATGGAAGGGTGAGAAATAGATTACTAGCTTGTTATTAGTGAAAGAGAGGGAAAAAGAGGAACTATATTAATATTCTTCCTTCACTCCAACCAAACCAGTCAGGTAAGAAAGTAAGAAGCAAAAGGGTGAAAACATTCATCTGTGACCAGAGTTCACTTTCTTTTCATGAAGAGCTAAGGAGTCTCTTCCTAAATTGAGGCCAGCAACAAGACTGCTCCCTGGTAAACATAAGGCAAGAAACAATAGATTACTCCATCTGCTTTCTTAAAAATAATCTCTGTGGCCTGTCCAAATTAAGTATCTTTTTATAGAATGTATGATTAGAAACATTTAAATGCAAAATCTGTTCAGAAGAAACACAACAAAACAAACTTTCCAAAATACAGACAATTCATTAAAATGCAAGATATTATCTGCTTCTCTAAATACTTTGAAGAAAAATGAAAACTGATAACTGACGTGTACTTACTTTGGCAGTAGTTTCTTTAATGGACGTGCTGAACGATTGTTCTTTTTCCTGAAGGCTAGAAGGGATTAAAATAAAATAAAACAAAGTTGACCTTCTCTGCTCATCACGGTCTGTTTCACAACACACATTTTCATATGGAAGCACATAGGCTTTAAGATGACTCATAACAGCACAAAAAGACAAAAATCAAGACAAAATCCATAAATTTCTATCCAACTTCTATCCACTTAATCCCATTTGTTTACAAACTAGTTTATAGAGTAGCTTTACAGTTCTTAATTAACTGGTTATATTTTATAACACATTTCACCATCTAAACCACAGTTATGATTACTTGTGTAACTGTTGTATCTTAGAAGTTCAAAGCAGGGTCCAGGGCTGGCTCCCCGCTAGGCTACCAACCAAATACCTAACAAAAAGGCAGTTCTAGCAGAGTTTGCAGTCAACTATCGTCTTACAACCCAGTTTCCAAAACTGCCAGGAGAAAATCAAATGCAGTCACTTGTTCTCATGGTAATTTTAAATATCACTACTCATTTTCTTTAGTTTAATAAAAACCTGCAAAATATTTGCACCAAATTGATTCAAAATTCATCTGAGATTTTGAGCATAATCTATGCTTATGTGAGCAAATCCAAGATTCTCTTCCATAAACAAAACCAGTTAAGTTTAGCACTTTGATATTATTGAATATAAAATAACTCTGTGATTTTATTTACAAGCACTAAAGACACAAGTTACATTTTAACAAAGTTCAAAAATTCAAGCCAAATCAAAGGCTAGGAGTGAGTACAGACATTATTCTTGCCACAGTAATAGTTCCCTCCCTCCTATTTTGCAGGTGTACCTTTTTTACAGTGTTCAGTTACATTATCAGACACCATTTTCTTTTCCGTATGACACCTCAATTCAGTGTACATGACAGTCAGCACTCCCCATCAGCAGCATTTCAATTCTTCCTTTTAGCTGCATTGTAAAAATTCTCCTCCTTTCACAGCCTAAGAGTGATATTCTTCCTGAATAAAGAAACTTTAATCTATTTCTCAGCCTTTCTTTAGTGTTCATCGCTGAAGTACCCAAACATTTCAGAAACATCACAGGATTTATTTCAATGATACCCTTGCAAGATAAGGCAAGCTCTGTATTCATTTTCCAGGTGAGAGAAACACAAAGGCGCTGTCATTCAGAATGCACGTTAACACCGAGTGCCCACTTGGATGTGCACGCAGGCCCTGCTGCCCACCACTATGCACTTCAGTTTTTCTTTCTAGAACTTCTTAATTCCTATTTTCCAAGCATAGCACCTACTGAGTTCCGCTTCAAAAGCCAGCACTCATGTAAGTCCTAATGCCAATGTACATCAGGTTGGAGCTGCATTCAGTTACTGAGATCTACAGGAACCGGGCTGTAATACCCTGCCCAGCTTCACACGGGAAGCGATACAGACTCAGAGGCAGAATCCAGCTGTCCCGTACATCATTTAATTGCGTTAATGAGGAAGCTATTTGTATTGCTTTCCCTAATGCCCTGTTTCACGGCGCGCACACCTTTTCGGCCTGCAGAACAGCAAGGCCAAGCACCTCATTAACACCACAGTGCGTCGGGATCCCTCCAGCTCCAGATGAGGCAGGCCCTTCAGAAATAGCTTATGGCACTGTCAGCTAACGCCTGTGCAAAGCAACAAACACAAATACAGATGGCCAGCCCCACGCGAGTGGTTTAACAACATTTCCCACATAGCATTCTCCGATTTCTCCCTTAACAACTTCTTCTCCAGCAATACAGGGGAAAAACGCGAAACGCTACACGTGAAATTATGCCATTAGCAGCTTCCTGCCTGCCCCTGGGCATGCCAGGGGGAACAAACTCTTTCGCCATTTCTCTTCTCAGACTGGGGAGCTCCCAGGGACTTTCAGCATCAACCACAAGCAGCGTTCGAGCTGGCCAGGTTACGTAAAAAAGAACCGGGCTTTGTGTACAGATGTCAACTGGGAGCAGCAAGGCTGCAGTGTGTAATTGAATGAATAATGGGTGGCTGACCCAATTGTTCTGAAACTGGCTTATAAAATTCAACTCTAAAGATCCAAGACATAATAAAACGTAAAGTGCAGTTATAGCCAGAAGAACAACAGTATAAAGATGGCACCTCTATTTAACAGACCTCCTCAGTGTGCATTTCCTCTCATCTGTTTATTTTCCTCACAAAAAGCCCCCCTCCCTCCCCAGGTTCACACGATGGTTCACTCCTCTGCACAACTCACATACCTAACAGCGAGATCAATTTTTAATTTATTTTTAAACTATACATCCAAAAGAGCATTACTGTGATCTAGCTGTAGAGCCCTTGTTGCTAACAAGGATGCACAAACCCATGTGGACTTTCAGGTGCAGTGCTGAGTGGGAAAAAATACCATCTTTATACTCCTGTTTCTTTTTATTAGCATCTATCAAGTCACTGAAAAATAAATATGGAATCACACGCTGCCATTTCAATGAAAGCAGCATTTTAAGAGATAAATTTATATTAATCTGAGCAGTATCAGTAAAGAATAACAGCATCAAATAAATCATAGTTCTGACTCAAGCTAGTGATAGGCATTAACCACAGACTGTAATCAGTTACAGTATTAATGCAGACTCTTACAACTGTATTTTTATTATTTACAGCATTAATTTCACAGTAGGATCTTGTTTTGAATTTGTTAGCCTTCAGCATGTTACTGTAGGAATTCCCTACCCCTTGTAGGGATTAGTCCATCATACAATTCACATGCAACAATCGAAACTGGGTACAAACCAGCCAGGGTTACCAACTACAAACTGTTTATAACCAAGTTTATTCCCAGACTTCCTTCTTCTGCCACAAAACACTGTCACAGAGAAGCCCCTCACAAGCTTTCCAATTAACTGACAGGCTAATGCTCCAGCTGACCCACAACAGAAACCAGGCAGTCAATACCAATTCATTCTACCAACAAAGGGTTTTAACAGCCACGATCTGTTACATGTGACTTGAACCAGAAATAGTATTTTCTTTTACCAGCACCCTGGAGCATTATATTTCATTTTAAGAGGGGTATGCTGTCTGCTTAGAAGTTGCTTTACTTACAACTACCCGGGGAAAACGGCTTTAAAAAGAGCTCCTTAGAATAACACTGAATTCTTGCCTGGGAAGAAGGCCACAGTTTTCACTCATTGCTATTCTTCTCTGGCAGAACAGCTAATCAAGAATCTGACTGCTTGTCCTCACAGTCGCTGCAATCTATTATAAGGATCATTTGGAAGTTACTTCTCAAATTCAATATAAGCTAACTCCATCGCAGAGAATGCAAAGTTCCTGACCTGACTGATAGAAGGACTAGAATAAGACAGGAATTCAATTAACGCAAATTTAACTGACTAAATGCAGGAAAAGGAAGGTTATTAACACTTGCAGAACTGACAGCAATCTATACATCATATGCAATTTTCTCATTCATGCAGATAGCCATATAGGCTATTTAAATTGTTTGCAATGATTTACACACATTAGGATCCTAATGAGGAGAGAAGAAAAGAAAAGCAATGCAGACTTGCTACATCATTGGGTCTCGTTGTATACATATCAGACCAGTATAGGAAAGCAGGAGCTACGAAACTACCCTTTTTGGATGATAAATGAAGTAACACATTGGCAGAACATGGACTTCAGCTGGAGAACTGCAGGAGGATATGGGAACGTCACATATACAGGATCTGAGGCTGACTTGGCATGTAATAACAGACTATGGGAAAAATTAAGACCCAACTACTTCAAGCAAGCCAGTGCCTTGTAAGTATCTCATTTTAGTGACCTTGAAGGAACACAGATATTGAGTATGTCAAATTTTAATAATATAGTTGGAAACTGCTGAGATAATGTTCACAGTCGGAAATGGTGTGCAGGCAAAAAAAAAAAAGGCATCAATGATTCAAAGATTCAGTACAATAGGGGATAGAGAGGGAAGACTGGGAATCAAGTGGTCTGGTCACACTATCACAGGCTTCCTACATGACCACAGAAGACATTAAATGTCATTATATAACAGTAAGTATTTAAAAAGCCTTTTAACGAATATTCTAAGAAGCTATGATTTACATGCAGGAACTGCAGATACTATGGAAGTAGCTTTGTTCAGAGGAAGGCTGAGTAGCACAATACTGGGAAGAATGGCTTTCTACTAAAGGAAGGCATGTTTCTGAATTTCTTTCCTTCCACTTTGCTAGTATACTTCCCTTCACATATGAGACTATTGTCTATTCATGTTTGGCTTCCTAAGAAAAAATTCAAAGAATGAAAATGGGCAAAGGCAAGTCATGCTGATCTCTACATTCAAGATATATAAATATATATAGAAACAGTTCCTGTATTAATGACAAAATATACATACATTGACAAAAAATGTAGTTAGAATGCAGTCTCTATAACTGCACAAAAGAACATACTACACATGGTACCAGTATAAATAAATAACTAAATTCTATACTGGAAATTCTTACTTTCATAAGAAACTGAGCAAGCATCTCTGATCTAAGCCTGCAGGGACTGAGAGACAAAGGGTGCCCTTTAGAGCAAGTATTCTTCCTTACATTACTGCCACCTAACAGACTATTCTAGGTCCTGTTATTTCACTCCCTAGCTCCATAGCATATTACAGTCAGCAAAAACCATATTCCAATTTCTTTAAATCCAGATACAAATCGGAACATTTTAAAATTACTCCAATTAAGGCTGTATATATATGATAAAGCACGATGGGCTGAACCTCAATTCATATGAATATGCATTCCCTCCTAGATAACACGATTATTAAAGAGTATTTTCTTGATTATCAGCAAATTCAAACAGCTTACAGTATTGTTTGAATTTGGCCTTTGAGCAGTAAGACTGCCCGATAATTGATCAATAACCCAATACAGCCTGCAGAGAGCGTGACTTTTCTAACTTGAAGTTTCCTAACAGAATTCCTTCTCAGATTCTGAAGTAACAAAAAGCTGTGCTCTCTCAGAAGATCAAAATATACAAACCAAGCTCTACACTTGTGATCTTTATTTTAGCAGCAAACAGAAACTGACCTTCCAAAAAGCCTTTGTCCAGACTTTTGTAAAATCAGAAGTGTTACTCAAGGAACATTTGGTGTAAACATCTACCACAGCCTACATCAAGGAAAAAATCCAACAAAAATCCACCTGAAATTTTAAGTCTAGGTACATCAGTGGGCCTTTAAGGAATAAATCCACCATATAAAAATCAAATCAATAACTTTCTTGTACTTTTACAGTTCCCTTGATGTGCATATCTCAGAAGGCTTTGAAGACAAGTCAGAAAAAAATAAAAAAGGGAGGTTTTGAGCAAAATTGTACTTAACAAGAGACAGCTTTACACTAGGCAGGTACAACTAGAATTGAAAGAAAGAATAAGAAAACGTACTGAAGTTTTCTTGAGAAAAATTAACAGTCAGTATTACAGAAACCACACGCAGATTTTTACCGGGACAAGACCTACAGGGGTGTTGCTAGCCCTGTGCTTCTGCCGAATTAAGAAGTTTCAGAACTAGATTGCTTTAAGTATACTAAGGTGAAACAGCACTACTTTGTACATTTATCTTTTTTTTTTTTAAACACCATGAAGTTTGAGTCTACTC
Organism: Cygnus olor; assembly: GCF_009769625.2. NCBI lineage: Eukaryota > Metazoa > Chordata > Aves > Anseriformes > Anatidae > Cygnus > Cygnus olor. The sequence continues at coordinate 78,830,946 of NC_049171.1, read as the reverse complement.
AATCAAGACACTGGATGACAAGTTTATCTTCATTCTGTGTGATCTGTTCATAATCGTGACTTGCTACACATCTGGATATTACCATAGGAGAAAAGCAGTATTTCAGTCAAGCACATAACTTCCTTTTCGACTTTGTGCAATGATCCATGGGCCCTTGAACAACAGGATATACACATAGCATATCTCGAGACTGGGAAACAGAATCCCCCCTGAAATATAAGTCAGAGTTTTCCAAATAAACTCTGATTTTTCTTTACATATACAGACCATGGAAAACTTCTATAAGAAGACAGAGCTGGTTAAACGTTGATAAAAATGCAGAATTTCTGCTGAATTGAATAGAGAAAATCCAATTTCTCTGTCTAAATCTGTCAGTGCTCTTGAGGGGTGGACTTTGACATGAAATAGAAGGAGAAAAAAGTTGTGTTTAATTCATACTGAAGATGAAATTTGTGGCAGTAACAAGGACTAGTCACCTGAATAAGAAGTAAAATGCGAAGTGTCACCTTGGAAAGTTTCCAACCTCAAAAATTAATCTGATTTGAGACAAAAATTATCAAGAGATGTACTTCAAGGTATAGGAGCATTGGACCTTCTGCACATTTCAATCTACAGAGTTCTCCGAGGCATATGAATGAGAATCCAAAATTATGCACCTAGCTCTGAAACATCAGAGAGCTGGTTTTGCTCCAGCAATTTGCTCTTCTACCTACGATTTTGCAGAGAAGTATTTTTTTTTTGATTGTTTTATGTCAAGGATGGCTTCAATACATGTGCTCTTTCACTCAGTGTTCATCAAGAAGCAGTCCTAGAAGTACACTTTCCCAACATTTTTGTACAATCTCAGCTCACAAGTAAGGTTTCCCGCTGACTCATGGGGTGCTGGGTGACTGCAGTTGCTTTTGCCTACTCTCAAAGACTAAGCCTTGGTCATAACTATGTGAAGTGGACTATAATAACAACTCACCGCCTTGCCCAAAAGCTCTTACATACACAAAATTTCTAAACTGAGACCACCCTTATTTGCTGCCATGCTGCCAAACATTAGCTCCAGTTATGGGAGAGACTTGCAGAAAACTCTGGCTGTTAGATGATACTTCGTGATCTTTTGCAAGAAAGATTGGTAAGGTTGGTTTTGTGTGGTTTTTTGTTTGTTTAACATAAAACCTCTCCAACAGAAACATCCAGTCCACAGTCATTGAAGATGCTACTGGCATCTTTAACAAAGATTCCAAGCTGAATTTTCATTGTTAGGTACTGAGAAATCTTCCAGCCTTATAAAATACCATTCAGACAGCTGAACTGTCCGCCTGTTTCAAGCAAGCATTCACACGCTGCTGCACCGCCTGCCACTCTCCTGTCAGCTGTTGCCGCAGCGTGGTTATCACAGTTGTTGTTCCAGCTGCTACCTGAAACAGTAGCATCAGATCGAAAACAAAGGCACAATCGAATTCTCTCTGCAGCAGCAGTTCAAAACATCAGAACACTTTCCCCCAATTTTCCGTTGTGTTAAGAAATCTCCATTCTTCTAGTACATCTTTCTGTAGTGCGTGAGGGAACTGCACATGAACTAGAGCCTGCCCAGGGCAGCTGCAATTATTCTCCTAAGAATAACATCCTCTGTACTTCACTGACCGAAAGGGTCTATCCCTGGACATTGTCATGAACTGTTTCTCTTTATTACATACAAATTCAGTATCATACACTGACAGGGACAGCTGGTCATTTTTCCCCAAAGAGAAATAAATCTCTTTAAAATGCATGCGTACCCAGAGGAATCAGCACATATGGGGCCCGGACGTTATGGGCTGCTGCATCCCACTGGATGCTGCTAAGGCAAGCAGGAAAAAACAGATGCTCAGCAGGGAAAAACAGAGTCCTCATTACACTGCACACATGGGTACTCAAGCGGATGGTACTCATCTTTCTCCTGTGACTTTTTCCTTCTATAAACCTGATTTGAAAGAATAAAAACCTGCCTCCAAGATTGCTCCAAAATATTTCAGGTTGCCAGCAGTGATCTGTTCTCATGGTTTGAAGACTTATTTTCTCCTTTCCTTACCGTGTTTCCAACCCCTTCTGTTCTTCCCAAGGAAGGCCAGTGCCTGTGGTGCAGAAGCAGACTTTGTGGAAGCCCTGCTCTTCCCTACAACAGGGGTTCCCACCTGCCCCGGTGGATCTGAGTCACGATGAACCACAGAGCCATGGAACAAGGGACTGGGCTCAGAAACAGCAGCAGGGCACAGGCAACTCTGTAAAGTTGTTCTTGCCACAACTTCTAACTCTGGCAGCTCCTACCTGATTGCTTTTGTTTGCAACTTTGCAGGAAGCAAATTCATTTCATGTGCTGAAGAACAGACAGACATTGTCTGGCAAGCCATTATTTGGTATAAGGTTTCTTTTAGAGTTGCTCCTACAAGTGAGAAAGAAGAAACAAAGCCACTTGCCCAACAGGTCCCCTTCCATCCAAGGCAGAGAACGAGAATGAAATTAATCCTAGGTAGACAAAATGGAGAAGAAAGCTCTTATCTGTCTAAAAAAAGAAAGTTGAGCTTCCTAACTAGTCAGATCACAAAACAAGAAACAGGCTGCTTCTCTCACCTGTAACTTGACTCTCACAAAAACTTGCAGCAAACTTCTTCGAGGAAGCTGAGGCGAAAGTCCCCTCAAAACACAAACCCAGCTGTGGGACACGGCTGAAAATGATACAATCGCATTATCACAGCTCGGGCTGTGGTCTGACATTTGAGATAAAATTTGGAGTTTCCCTCAAAAAGCCCTTGCGGCAGAGGCAGCTGGCTGTGTGGTCAGTCATTCCCCCTGCAAATAGACTGGGGAATTTCCAGGGTCTTCCCCAGATGCCAAGAAGCATCTTTGTCTCTGCTCCTCCACTGCAAACTGCTGCAGTTTTTGTGAAGCTGTCTGTAGCTTAGCACAAAGAAGAAAACGAATTAATGGATCATTAAACAAAAGAACTACATTTAAAAACACAGGGCACCACGCTATCTTCGTCATATCTAGCTATAGTAGCAGCAGTGGTGCCAGCACTGCTTTATTTTAAGAACCCCACAACTGTATTTTGGTTCATCTCACAATGTAGTCAGAGAAATTTCCTACCACAGAGTTTAAAAATTCTGCGTCAAGCTTTAGAAAAAAAATAAAATCGGAGCAGCTTGAAAGGGCCCTAAGTCAAGCCAGTAAGGCTAATACTCAGACTGACCTGTGCATCGTCCTCATATCATGGGAAATGATTCATCACTGATCCGAATTAAGTCAACATGAGCAGGCCTGCGGGGAAAACTAAAGCTGTCAGAAGTCTTGAAGAATCCGATGCCCAAAGCTTATGACTGGGACACAAGTGAACAACAGGAAGAGCAGTTTCTGGGGCTGCACAGCACTTCTTTGCACGGTGTATTCCACATGCAAACAGTGGTCTGCAGACCCACAAAGTTGAATTAACTGAACAACTGAGGTGACTGAAGGCTTATTCTTCTTCACTCCTCTTACCTGACGATTAAGCCCTAGCTCTGGTGGCCACTACACAAGTTATCTGCTTTGTCTGTGCATCTCACAGCTCAAGACACTCAATTTCAGCATGCATGTTTGTAGGAGGGAAACAAAGGGAAAGAACAGCTTTCTTTTCTCAGTCATACGTTTTAACATTATCCTTTCTCTGGACTTTCATTATTTTACAGCAATACCACATGTAGGTATGGGGAGGGGAGGGGGGAGAGGAAGAATTTCAAGAAGATCAAAAGAAGAAAGGTTGCCATACAAAATAAGAGACAGGGCAGAGGAAGGAGACCAGAAGCTTCACCTTCACACAGCACAAGAGCAGAATTTCAGGATCAGATACATATGCCCACAAACACACGTGTTTATTACATCACTGGAGAAATACAGATGTATCTGGGAAGTCAAGGGACAGTTAGGCCATGACAATCTACACCAGAAGAGGTAAAGAAAGTCTGGTCAGAAGAGCAGAAAGCTTTTCTGTCAAGGAAGCACCACAGGACTGCTGACACCCTCCAAGAGCAGCACACAAAATCACCCACCAAGGGAAAGAAACAGAAGTAAATTAAGTTGCATCAGAAGGCAAAAGCACCAGCAACTTCCAGAGAACAGCTCCATATGTACCCAGTCTCTGGATCAGCTAAAGCCTCCCCAGCACTAAGTGAGGTCAGAAGAAGGCTCATAATTATGCAGTGTGCTAAGAGGTCTACTAACCATCTGGTCTTCATGGTCTGATTCGTAACATGGCATGGTAATCTCTCAAAATATTCAGGAAAAAATAATAAGTAAAAAAAAGGTTGAGATTATTTTGCCTCTGTCTAACCAACGTACCAATATCACTTTCTGTTTGTAATCGAGCATGACCAGGATTGTGAAATCAAGAAAAAGTACGGACAACAAAAAAGCTCAAAACATCCCCCCCCCAAACCAAAATACTCCCATAAGTAAGGACTTACAGTATCAGGCATTCCAAGTACAAATCATTTCTCCGCTATTCTCTACACAGACCGATAGAATAGCCAGAAACATTAGCATTCTGTGCACTGTAGTAGAAACTTTAGATGCTATAAACCCATTTCATCCCTTTGCTCTTTGTATTTGCATTACCCCTTTATTCCCAAAGGATATTTTTAATATGTATGCATTTGCTCAGAAATAGCCAAAGAAAATCTCAAATGATACATTTAAAAAGGACTTTCTCAGACAGAATGCACATTATTTAGCAAACAACAGGTTCCTTTTTGGAAAGATAGGGTGCAATTTGTTTTGCTTCTCCTAAGTGCAATTCTTTAAAGCTAAGACTTTTGTGGAAAGGCTGGTGAGAACACACATGGCTGTATCATTCAAGACTCTACAGTAATTTCATAGAGCTTGCTAACCACTAATTTGACTAGGAATTTCAAGAAGACATATACTGTGAAGAACAACAAAACATGTACAAAGCCATGTCTCCTAACGAGTAGCCCACTCTGAACGGTGCTTCTACTTTTCTTAACTTAACAAAGGAAACTACATGTAGGTCTTGTTTTCTCCACTCTTCCCAAGAAAATCAACTTCTCTAAAAACAACACCTTTTTTGGCTTTACCAGGCTTTGGCCTCAACTGAAGTTGCTGAATGCTCTGAGTATATTCCAACTAATAAGGTTTTCAATCCCTTGAGCATTTGTATTTCACTTTGAATTAATCTTTGTCAGATGAGCTCCAGGCATCACTAAAGCAGAGTGAACTGGTTGCATAAAACTTCAAGTTCAGTTCCTTCAGCCACCAGCCCTGACAGTGCTATAATAACTAATACACACAGTAGAAAATTTCAGTATCTGCTGAAGATCCCACACATACACCGTGGAACAAATTCTTACTAATTAAAAATTGCTCCATGGGAAGGGTGGAAGAAGAGGTGGAGTATTCAAATATTTTAAAAGATATTTAATTGAATTTCTTTCTTTCAAGCAACATTCGGTGCCCAGACAATAGTCCATATGGAACTGTGCAATTTATTTTAAGGATGACATGCTGTAGAGTCACATACATCTGGAGATATGGGTAAAACCAAAAGACAAAAAATGCTAAATGAAACTAAATATGAACATAACAAACAGAAGCATAACAGACTTCCCCAGTTTTCATTGTGATGTGAAAAGAAACAAAAGAAAAAAAAAAAGAGAAACTGAAGAGGCACTGAAAAGAGTACATCAAATAATTAAAATTGTCTTATTTTATAATTAGAAACTACACAGTTTCAGAAATACATTTTAACTGTCCCCCTTTTCAGAAAAGTTTATGAAGAGGATTCATTTTGTTACCTTTGCAATCTCCAGGAGAAAGTACTTCACACTTAACACTTGGACCTATTTTTCTCTGATTTCAGTATGTCATCTTGAGTTAAAACACAAACGTGTCACAGCACACACAACACCAGCTGTTCCCGCTTCTTGAACACATTTCTAGCACACAACCCCATGCAAGGGAGCTGAGCTTTTATACTGCAATTTCCTTGTTTTAGAATAATGATCACACCCTTTAGTTTACCAAGGGTAATTAGGCCTGTCTTGAGCAAAGTGATGTTGGATGGTCTCAACCCAGATAAGAATCCCTGTCAAAATGGAAGCTAACATATCTGATTGCACATTAACTGGCTATGTTTTAACCTAGGCCTCTAGTAGCCCTCACCAAAGAGCCCAGGGTAAAAAGCATGTAACATTCCTCAAGTCTTCAAACTCAAAGCAAGTTATAGTTATTGACAAAGGCTTTTTGTTTTCAGAAAAAAAGTCCACCACATAAAAAAGATAAACAAGACAAAACAAAGGATTATTAATCTTCCTGAAAATAATAATGCTTGACAAGAAAAAAAAAGCTTGAAACAACACTCAACCTAATGTCACACTGACTTGCACTCCTCCTTCTGCACATTTCTATCTGGGTAATTATTCTTCATTTAAGATGTTCTCTCACATTCCCTGAAGTTTGCTTTAATAAGTTGCTGTTTAATAACATTAAGGCCAAGAAAAGCTAAATAATTTGTATTTTTATGGTGAGCTGTGAGCCACTCAATATGATTCATTATAGCACAGACTGTTTTAAGAGATGCTTCACATCAGCCTTGCGTTATTCCAGTGCTGAAAGCAATTCATGTACCCAACAAATAATTATGCAAAAGTACACTTTATATAGTACTTTACTGACTAGCACAATGCAGTTGGAATAAATACACAATACTTTGCAACCCTATACCCAGGAGCTTGTCATTTACAGCCCATCAGTACTGAACGACTTTTGACATAAGCACTGTTCTTTAGTAAATGTGCATAAATAATAGGTTCATTTCTCACAAAGATAGCCCAAACTTCAGAAGACTTTCAGGATTTTTCCTTTGCTATGACTCAAAATCAAATGGACGTTTCCAGATTTTTTTTTCCACATTATATATCCCAGGACTTCAGAATTTAAAACTAATATGCTGAACTGACTTTGTCAAGTTTTTAACCTCTTATCTAACATACTGATTTAGGATAAGCCAATGCAAGTTGCAATAAGGGAAATTCTGGCTAGATACTGGACCAAAAAAAGAGTTCACAGCAAGGGTGGTCAAACATAGGATGCCTAGTGAGGCAGCAAAATCTCCATCCTTGGAGGTATTCTAAACCTAGACAGATGGGGCCCTGAGCAACCTGATCTAACTTTGAAATTGTGGTCCTGCTTTGAGCAGGAGTTGGACAAGATGACTTCCTAAATTATTCTATAACATTTTAATGGGATGTAACAGACCAAGAAGCCACATCATATGCAGAAAACTCCTACAAGATGTTTTTAATTCAGAGAGAGCCACCATCTCCTGCAAGGAAAAGAACCTGCTGAACAGACAGTGAGTGGTGCACCTTGCTTCTTTGAAATGCCGCATCAGCCAGGTTGTGACATGTTCCTACCAGTTCACTTTTGCTTCTAATTTGGAAGAATAAAAATAAAAAAAATACACTAGTACTTCATCAATGGACAGTTGCCAACTCCCTCAACAAATACAACTCACCATATGTCTTTCCCATCTCAGCTCAGTGCTATAACCATCAACACTCTCTACTCTTCCTCTTGCCAATTTGCTTTGCTGCCGTTTGCCAGATTTCTGCATTTTGCATTCATGGATACATTATGGCCCAGAGTAAGAAATGTCACAGAGCGACTCCCTTCCAGGGTACTGAAGTTCTCAGCAGGCAAGAGCTGGCTCTGAGGCTGTAGGTTCTGATCAAGTCAGGTTGCGAAGGACCTAAATGCAGTGATTTCCACTTTCTGAACCAAGGGCCCTACGCTCCACGTGACTATGCAACAGGTGGGCATCTCCACCATTGCTGTCAGGTCACATCCAAAAAAGCCTTTGTGCTTGGCATGAGCACACAACTACAGTCTGAAGTAGGAGATTTAAACTGTTCCTGAAAGCTGTCAAAAATGCCTGACTAAGCATGCTTACTCATACATGCCAATCTAGCATTTATTCATCCCCATCTACAACAGGGGAACGAACTCCAGTTATGGCAAAGAGAGCATAAGAAACTGATCATTAGCCCCCTTGACACAAAAGTTGATCAATACACAAAACTAAAACAGAAAAAGGACCATTCAAAGCATCATCCAAAAATGAAAAGAAAGAAAGGAAATTATTTATCTTTATTAAAGTTCTGAACTCACTTCCAATAATGAATGCCTGCTTTCCCTGAAGTCATTGTATTATTCATGGCACTGGTGAGCAAAGAGCTCAGAGAAAGTTGCTTCTGAACCAGTACTCATTAAAGACATCTTTAAAGAATATTCCAAAGAGTTAAGTGCAACTCAAATGTTGCATCAGCAGTGTGAGAGAAAAAAAAAAAAAATGAATATTCTTTTGTAAGCAAATCCGAAACCAAGAGAAAACTCAAATCAAAGCATGGGTTTTCAGACAGACTGCTCGAGACCTTTTCTTCCTCAATCTCAGGAACGCAAGTATAAGCAACTATTAAAACAAACTAAACAAGTCAAGAAACTATTTCCCATAACCTAATTTAAAATTTTAAACAAACCTCAAAAGGTTTTGGGATATGTCCTCTATAAGACATTCTGCTGACTTAAAAAAAAAAAAAAAATCTGTATAAATTAGCACGCATGAGCAGCAATTTCTCATGAATGTTAATATAACTAAACTAAATCCAATAAACATGAAGAGAGGAAAAAATTGCAAGCAACATAGCTATTGCTTATCTGGAAGGAATTAAAGTTAGAATAAACAGGAATTTTGTTTTGTCCTGGTGACACAGAAGAAGTAACACTTTCAAAGTTCCATCACCAACATCCCTCTGACTGTCAGTAAAGTTTAGGCCCTGAAGCACTTCTACTGCTTTTGTAAATAAAGATGAGGTTATTTTGAAAAGGTTACCAAGAGTAGCAACTTTTCCATTTAAAATAACCGTGTGCTGTGCATTTAACTGTAGGTGTCCCAGAAGTCTTCAAGCTCCTTTCCCTGCTACCTCAATTCCACCGTCTGAGCCTAACACTTATCGCAGCAGTCTTTATTACGATTGGAAGTTCACTGAAGCAAGAAACATCTCTAAGGTTTATCTGGATGGCGCCTAGTACACGTTTTCAGACTGCAAGAAACACATTGCAATTACTGCATTACCAAACCAGGGAAAAAAATTCCAACAGTTAATGGAAATAGCTTAAATTGATGATAGGTATTAACAATTGATGGATTCAAATACTTTCTGTAGGTGTCTCTCTACCTTAAAAAAATATGAAGTACAAGATTTTCAAATCACTGCAATGTCTTCCTTCCTATGGAAGTTTACAAGTATTAGCACTTCAATATCTGTTCTTAGAAATTTTCAAGTGTCTGAACCCAGCTAATTAGCTGGCACAATTACAAGGAAAACAACTGGCAGCCAACTCAACACCACACTGGGAAGGTACAAGACCCTTTACATCACTGACAACATACTGATATTTAAATACCTCTTTATTGTCCCTGGAAGATCCAAACTGAATGGAATTTGATAGGAGGATGCTAACGTGTCATCCACAGCCTTGCTTATTTCCTGTAGTTCTCTCAAAGAAACACAGCCAAGTAAAGCAGTCAGTTCACAGTCCTGTGACTGAATAATCCTATCTTGTTCCTCAATTTCTCTTCTTAGCTGTTGATCTTTTGCTTCCAATACAGCCAGTCTTGCTCGGAGGTCTTCAATTTCTTTCTGCATGGAACAGAAACCTCAGTTTACTATGAACAACATTAAGGACATTGGTGGGTCCCTAGAATAATATCTTAGAAGCATCATGAATTAAAGTTGTCCAATTTAGCACAATGCTAGATGAGAATACAGCCTTTTGTTGACATGTAAAAATTCTTACATCTGTTGTGTTCAGAAACTAGCATTTCTACAGTCTGAAACTCCCCACCTGCATTTCAACACCGTATGTCAGGTTCCTCTGCCAAAATCAACTGCAACAGGCACCTTTTGCCTTTAAAATACACCAGTATTTCCTAAGTTAAAAACTGTGTTTAAAAAAAAAAAAAAAAAAGAGCTCAGTTCAGCCATAATTACAGAATCTTGTGTCAGACTGACAGCTAAGGTGAACAACCACCTGTCCATCCTGCTGCAGGATATCCCTGCAATGGTTCCTCCAGGCTTCCCATTCAACATCTGGCACAGGACACACGTGGTGAACCACTATCTAGTCCTTTTTATTATTATTTACTTTTAATTGGAAACACAAAATCCCTCCTCCCAACTTAAATGACCAAAGCTTCACCTCAGTTCCACTAATCCTGCCAGAAGTTCAACCACCACATTTTATGATAGTGATGTTTCCTGCAAAATCACATTCTAATTTCTCCTTGGAAACCCAACAGATGGCTTGCACCCAAGAAATGAGCACTTCATGAAGGAATTTGGGTTGCTGAGTTAACAAAATTATTTAATATATCGTTTTTGGCTCATTTGTCCCAGAATTTGAAAAGGGAAATTAAAAAAATAAAATAAAAATCAAACTACTCGTGATCTAAGTTGCTGAATGTCATACTGGAGAATTTGATTCTATTCCTACATTTCATACAGTCTTTGTAAAACTTTGCAAGCCATTTAGCCTGTTATCTGCACACACAGTCACAGATTGAACGTTCACCATTTTCCATACAACCTAAAAGAGGGGTCTCTGAAGTACTATCTATAGACTCTCAACAGAAATCAAAACTCGTAATTTCACATGACCTTATTCAGTCCAGTTAAAAAAAAAAAAAAAAGGAGAAAAAAAATAAAAGGGAAAAAAGGACTTCTTTCAGGTAAGTAACTAGGCATTACAAAACTGACATTAAAAATTACCACGTAGCTTTTAATGATAATTCACTACTTGATTCTCTATCTGTAAAATAGCAATTGGAATCTCTCTTCAACCAAAGACAGTGGCACAGAAAAAATTAAGTGTTTTTGAATCACTCAGATGCCATGTTGATTAATGGTGTAAAAAGAGCCAATTCACCAATTAATAAATCTGCATCCAAAAGAGGGTTTGAGCGGTGTACAGTAAAAAGATTTTGGGGCTGAATATCAAGTAATGAAGATAAAATACTATTTTGAATATCTCAACAAGTACTTCTTCAGCAATGTATGAGAGATCCAGAAAAAAACAGCATGCTTTTATAATTAAAGACTCAAGACTTTCATAAAACATATATACCATGTGCAGGTAACTGATTTTTGACTTTCTTTTTTTGTCTTAGAAACAGTCCCTTGTACATGAAAAGGTTGAAACGGCTCAAAAAAAAAACAAGTTACATTAGTGCCGTGCAGTACATACATCAATTATTTTCCACCTTTTTTGTATTATTTACATTTCGCTACTAGAAAAAAAAGGGTGGCCCATGTTTCAACCCACGGGCATTTGTCAAGGACAGAAAGGTCAGCAGGCCAAAAACATCAGTGTTGTTTCTTTGAGTCTCAAATTAGGCTTTTAGTGTGCACAAAGGACAATTCTGTCTCTGTATTACTAGATTGGGAATACTGCCAAAATCTTAATAAGCCCTACTTAATACAAAGACCTTCATATTCTTTGAAAATGTCGTAATTGCAATCACTGCAATAAGCAATCTACAGGGGAACAGAAAAGGAGATGAACAGAATTTGGTTTTACAAACACACTTTTAGTACTGAAATATTTTTACAGCTTAGATAGCGGAAGCATACAATCTGCATTCACAAAGAAAAAGCTATTCTGCTTGGGAACAGTTCACATGTACTCTTGAGACAATGGAAATTTTAGCCAGTAAACTGGAATTTTCTCTCTTTCGTTTCCAGAAATGCCACGGAGCCTTTAAAGTGCTCTTAGGGCAGCCTCCAGAAATGGATAAAATGGACAAAGCCTCAGCATGGAGCAACAGATGATATTTAGCTCACTAAACATAAGCTAGAGTTTTACTTTTTGCATTTGAGTTTAAAACTGGGATTTCTAACATGACTGCTAACCACTACTAATTGTGAACATCAAACTTCACTTACGGGCTTCTGTTGTCCACAAAGTAGAGACTGCAGTAGAAACATTAATAGGCAAATTTGAATACCATCACAAGCTGTCTCAAAGCCCTGGATATAAATGCAGAACCAGCAGGACAGAGGGTAGAAAGAAAGGGAAAATAGGGCTAAGAAAAAATAAATAAATAACAATTTCAGATATGTGAGACTTTAGGACAGATTAAAACCTTAATAGATGCTGGAAGCCACCAACAATTACAGGTCAGCCTCTTCCAGAACTTACAAATCGCAAACATTTTGATCAAAAATAGTGTGCTTGTAAAGGCTGTGGCTAATTTGTCCCCGGTGTCACTATATAGAAATAAAAATTCACCTGCAGTAAGCATAAAAGCATTACTTGGCATAAAGTCTTAAGTACAGCAGTCTTCATTTGAATAGTTTGACGCAGTTGGCTGGGTACCGAGATTACCGAAACTAGTTTTCTGGACACTGATAACATTAAACTAGACTATATCTGCTCCTACGTGTTGATGAAACAAATCCAAACAATGCAAAGGTGATGACTAGGATGGAAAAGTAAGTTATCTGAGTATGACTTTGCAATGGCCATCTAAGATGTTTTTCACCATTTCTTTCTTCTTATATATACGTATTTGTGTGTATACACACACATTATTAAACTATTAGATCATTAAAGGAAAAAAAGTATTAAAAATAATGAGATTTCAAGAAAAGAGCACAGAAATAAAGCTGTCACACTGCTGAGTGTTATCACCAAGATTTAAAAGGAGATGGAGCAAAGACTTGTACTAGACAGTAAATTGAGGTTTTTGAAAGGACAGAGAAAAACAGAGCTAAACTATGCTTAAAATGCTTGCAGACTTAAAATTGGACGGAAGCCATATTAAAACATTCCATTTGCCAACACTACCACGTTGTGGCATCACGTGTCAGTGTAAAGTTATGCTGGCAAATACCAACTGCTCCATGATGGCTGCTACATCCTAATGAAAGGTATCGATCATCTTCCAGGAACAAAAGCTGGTAAATCACATATTGATAATCAAATCTAACCAGAAATGGGTCAAAGATTGCTTTGCTCCTGTCAAAATTCTTTGTTTTCAAATAAAAACTTCTGAAGATCAATGAAAATTAAAAATGGCAAATTAGAACATAAAGAGCACACTTAAAAAAAGATAATGAGGAAAGTTAAAGCATACACACAAGCCACTGAGCCTTCCAGCTCTGCTTTTCTTTAATGAGATTAACACAGCTCCTGGGGCTGCCATCTCCAATCATCACTTAGATTATCAACTGGACTACAGCCAAGGCTCTAATTGCTGCACAGAACAAAGTCACTATTACAATAAGTTTATTTAATTCTGTGCGACAGCTTACAAGCTTTTTCCCACACAGCACTGGTTCTTACAGACAACTTGGCAGTTTTGTTACCTGTAGCCATTTCTTTTCTTGAAAGAGCTGCTTTCGTTTTGTGGCCGAAACCTGTATCCTCTCCTTGTAAGTGGATCTCAAAAGTTTATGTTCGTTTTCATGCCAAAGCTGGATTTCTTTATTTCTAACCCTTTGCGGGAGGTAAAGACAAAAGCTAAGAATTAGTGTTCTCACTGGGTATTGACTGCTTCAAGATTAAAGAGGTAAGAATGCTGCATGTTACCTTCAGATTCATAACGCTCCGCCACCAGAATGATTACATCTTAAACATATACACAGTTAGTGAGCAAGACATTTCCCTTGGCATATCTTCCTTTATTATATCAAACATTTACACTGTTTTTACAACACGCAGAAGAAGGAAAAAGGAAAACTTGTATAGCTTCAGGCTTCCCCCAGCTACTTCATTTTTCAGAAATTTATCATTCACCGCCTTGAAATAGACAAAACTAAGGCATGTAATTTCTATCAATACAGAGAGAAATCTCTTTCAGACAGAAGTTTAGAAACTTGCCAAAGCCATTTTTTTGCAGCTTCTGTCAGCTTTTGGAACCCATGCTAGAGATCATCTGGAGCGTTTGCTCCACAATGCCAAATTTTATTTCTCTCCAGCACAGCGAGCTCTTTCAAAATCGCAGTCAGTGGGATTCCTCACAGTGGTCGGTACAACCCTCAGCTGTAAATCTTTGCATGATTGGACCCCAAGATAATCAGCACGTTACATTAAGTGTCAAGTTTATAATCAGCCTCTCAAAATGCACCTGCAAACGATGCAAACCTATTTTGTCATGTATGTTTCTGCGTAAAGGCATGCACACTTGTAAGGCCAATTGCACTTCCATGTCCATCTCCAGAGACAAGTACGTACATTTCCACATAAAGGGTACAGATGCATTTTAGTAGCTTGTTTAAAATAAATAAATAAAACTTTGTCTCAAATGAAGGACATTTTTGAAGCATGATTTCCCACTGTAATCTTACAAAACAAACACATTAATGCCACACAAAAAACATGCATCACAGGTGGTGTAAGCGTGATTAATCACACAATTACAATCTCCATGCACAGCTGTTTAACAATGTAGAACATAAGATTCATGTCTCTTCTGCAGGATCATCAGAATACACGCTTTACTCCCTCTCTGTGGGCCAAAATGTACTAAAAAAGGCAAAAAAATTAGTTTTAAAATAAATGGCACTATTACTTAAACAAAATTCATGTAATGATTGTGTATCTTCATTTCTGCAACAACACAGTAAATCAAGCACCCATGTGTGAGGTGCTAGGACATCTGTGTATCTGTGCCTGCCATTATAGATTACTGGGGCTTCAACCAACCACATTTTCCCAGATTCTCCAAAGCAATTTTAAAGATTAAAGAGGTAAGAATGCTACATGTTACCTTCAGATTCATAACACTCCACCACCAGAATGATTACATCTTAAGCAGATACACAGTTAGAGTTTTTTCTTTTTTTTTAAAAAAAAAAAAGCTGCATTTTTCTGAAAACTGCATGCAACAGAAATTTCTAAGCAGCTGATCAAAATCTAGGAAATATTCTACAACAAACAAACATTATTCTGAGAACCCCTTGGAAATCACATATACGTCTGCCTGCTTGGTATTGAGGAAACAGAAACAAAATCTCCCTGATCTCACTGAATGTGTGTTACCACACGAACATGGTACTGTTCCTAACCTAAACATAACCAGACTTGGCTCCTACCATATGCCCACAATATCCCATGCCAATGCTGAGTGCATTTACCTACAAATTCATCTCATAATTTAATCATGTAAAACAAAATCAGGGCGTGAACGTCAGTCTCATATGTTAAACAAATAACTTGCCATACACACTTCATTTAAAAAGTTCTTCATTTGCAAGAAGATGAGACTGGCTTGATTACAGTAAAACTGCAATGTTCTGGTCTTCTGGGGCTAGTCTGACTCATCTGTTTCATTTTTGAGTTGAAAAAGGACACTTTGGACATCATTGTTTTGTTCTGATTCAAAAGGAAAGACTGAAGTCTACGAATTTGCATTGAAGAAGTGGTCTAGCTGTACTATATAAAAATACTGTTGAACAAAAAAAATTAAACTATTACAACCCCCTACTGAAGACAAAGGGTATGCTCGCTCCCATCAACAAAGGAGCCAGACTGCAGACAAGTGGTGTGAAAGGCTATATGAATCAAGCAAGAAAAATAAAAGGTGCACAACAACAACAGTCAAACTCAAGCTCAAAGAAAAGAGCATGTGCAAGACAGAAAAGTGAGGAGTAAGAGGATATTCATCTGACCCTGAAGAATGGCACTGCTCTCGCACCTGTGCAAAGAGAAGAGTTACAGGTAAAATCATCAGGAGAGCAGGAAAACTTTCATAAACGTATACATTATTTGTAATATATATTTATATATAAATATAATACATATATTTTATATAAAAATAACCAGACTACATATTTCAAGGAAGCTTTAGTGAATCAATTCCTGTGACACTGAAAATATCACCAGCTCTAAAGCCAAAAACATTACAAACTAATGCATAGAGAGAGCACATTTTAATGATAAAATACACTAATCTTTAAGGAATGGTAAAACAGCTTCTTAGAGCCTCAGAAGGCAGGAGAAAATAGGGAATGAAGTTAGTTTTAAACATGTCTCATTACTAACTTTTATAAGTATAGGCTAAAAATATGCGTAAAATCCAATAGATAATTTCTCAATAAACCCTATTACTTGTACTGATTTTATCTAATTTTCGTGTATATCAAAAAATACACCAAAATTTATTTTCTGGCACACTGCAACCTTTATATATACAAGCTGCCAGAATACAAAAGGTTTTTCTTCTTTCATTTGTGCTACAGTATTTGAGAATAGCTTCCAACACCTATGAATAATCCTCTTACTTTTAACAACAGTTAACCAGTAGCATAGCTGAAGAAAGACCCAGGAATAGATGCAACTTTTTCTTCGTAAACTATCTATCTCCCTTGGGTCATCCAAGGCATCTCACATTCCACCAGTCTTTGAAGTTGTTCTCCCTTCAAGAGAAGACTGAGAAGTTATTTTTGTGACTTTGTACAGTGCAGAGCACATTACTGCCACCTAACAAGTGATGCATAAAAGGAAGCTCCTAAAGATCTATGCATCTCAAAGAAGAATCTGTTTTTACTTTATATTTAAATGTCCTTTAATTGAGTGAAAAGGAGCGTCACAATTAACTCCATGGGGAACCTTTGCTCAAGCTGCCTTGCTGTCATACACCTAAGCTGCTGGGTCAGGATTCAATCCCATTCTTACTCAACATCAATCAGTAAAGTTCCATTTGATTCACCATTTCATCATAATCAATCTTTTTAAGGGCAATTCTGAAAGAACTGTGGGAAAAAAGGGAGAGGGCAAGTTTTCATATATGTGCTCCATATTGATATGCTAGAAGGTCCTTAAAAACCTGTATTAAAATTCTTCACAAACTGTATTCCATACTTTAAGAAAAACAGAAGTGTCATTTCGCATAGTAAGGAGGCATCAAACTTACCGATCTGCAGCCCAGCGCAACATTGCTTGAACTTGGGTAACAAACCTATCCAAAAAATTGCTAATTGAAGGATGTCTTGAAGGGAGCTGGAATTTTAAAGATTTTTTTTCTTTCTCCAGTTCTTCTAGTTTCCGTCTAAATTTATCAGCTAGACATTAAATTACAAAAAAAAAAAAAAAAAAAAAGTTATTGAACAGAGAAAAAAAGGTTCTGTTTTAACTGAAGAAGAATAAAGGTTGGTCAACAAGAACTAAAATCCAGATCACAAATGGTCCTTTACCTTTGGATAAAATACTTCAGTCTGTTTTGCTCTGGCACAAATTGCTGAGACTACAACGGACAATATCAGATAACCAGGATGCTCAGCAACTTTATTCTATGACAAGGATAAAATTGCAGGCTTTCCAGCACTTTCACAGAGATTTAATCTAGTAAGGCTCAAAGTTATCAACCATGCTCTTTTCCCAGAGTAACAGCTCTGAACTGAATTTTCTGAAAACTTCCACTTTTCACTGCTCCAGTTTTAAAACAATCTTAAATAGAGTGCTCTGACACTCCTGTAGCTCTATAGACTAAGAGCAAACACTTCTCTATTTAATTTAGTCTTTACTTTGTCTTCTTCCTCTGTGTAGAAACCAAAGAAACATGGTTCCAAATACAGATAGTTATTTCTGGTATGTTTATCCTCTATTCCTATGGTGCACACATACTAGGCAAAAAAAAAATCACACACAGAACAGATAATAAGCCTGGCTGGTCCAAGCCAGAACACCTTTGATGATACATTAGTCAAATCAGAGAGTTTTGAGTTACTCCACAAATGGAAAACCTTTACAATCCAGTACTTTCCTTGTGACCTTGCTGTCTGCAATCTTGTGTGATTAGCATTCCTTCCCTTCGAGCATTTTCAGTACATGTTACTATCAGAATAACATCCATCTGTGCATGCATTTTACCACTTATTTTCTTTCTTTATCCTCAAAGGGGTTTTAAGAAGAGAGGTGGTTTACATTTGCTGTTTTAGTGAAATGATCCATTTTTACAATAATCTATCATTAGTATTGATCTCCCTTCTGCTTCTGTGGTGATGGGGTGGAAATAAAGACACAGACTGTACTAATGAGGCTAGATCTCCCTAGGCCTGCAGACTGTTCCAAGTAGTTAAACTCATGCTATTATTATTATTAGGGTAAAAATGCTGCAAGAAGGCTCTAGATGAAATTGCAAGCACAAAAGTTACTGCAGGGTCCAGGCCTTGCCCCAACAACCTTTCTGTACATGTGTGTATACTTGGTATACTTGTCCTGCAGAGGAGAAAACCCTCTTCAGCACTGGAGGTAAACCAGGTCTGCAATGTACTTCTCAGGGGCCACAACTGAACAGATTCCTCCCGTCCCTATCTCCACAGGGAAACCACACAACATAAACCACCAAAATATAGCAGGCTTAAGGACTGTGAAAAGATGAATGAGATTTTTTAATCTTTTTTTAAAGTACTTTAGAGAGCAAATAAAATAGCTGTATTGTCCATCTTCCTTGCAATATTTCATATGAAGTTGATCAGGAACTAGAATTTGAAGCTTGACTCTTTCCAAGGATCAAAACCCTGTGCATCAAAAATAAAGCTCACCCACACAGAAACTTTGCAAGAAGTCCTACCCAGGCACACTCCCCTACCATGCACAAGTTTGTACAGGGAAAAAGCCACCAAAGGAAGATAGACAATGAGTTAAGTCTTCATCCTCAGAAAAAGTCAGTCAAGTCTTTGGCAACACGGGGCCATTCCCAGGACTTTACAGGGTAGAGATGGCAGCCTGGGATGGAACAACTCAGCTAAGGCCAGACTCACTGGGAAAATCTGAGACCAGCTACGGTTATCCACAACCACTCTAAGAAAACAGTTACGTATCTGGCAATAACGATACTTCCAGACATTTCACATCAGTATGGATATCAATATAGACATAGATCTGACATGCTCCAAGTTGTTGGTTTTTTTCCCCGTTTAATAGCAGTGTGTTAGACTGTGCAAACACCTCCCAGTACTCTCAGCCATAGGTGCAAAGGGCAGCAAAGGCCGCAATCAATCATTAAATCTCTTGCAGTTTTTAAATGTATGGTAGATGAGCACCCTCAAAAATGATGATGAACCACCGTGGTTCCTACTGCACCTATTGCTCCCTTGAGACTGGAGCTCTCCTGTGAGCACCTCATCACAGCGGTGGGCAGGTACAGCCAGTCCAAACATGGGCTCAGGGACCACTAAGAGCAGACACACAGCAGTCCTCCTTTCCTCTGTCTGCCATTTCATCTGACAGTTAATTCTGATGCTGAACAGCAACAAAGCTCAGGGCAGCAACTTGAGGGCTAGCTGAAGTTTCAGTGAGGACAGACCAGAGCTGCCAGCAGAACTGCAGTGCTGCAGTAACTCGCACGCAGATTGTAAAACACAAAAACCGCTGGGGCTATCAGCAGAGCCATCTCACATGCTCAGGATCCTATTAATACTGCAGTGGACAGAAACAGCAATTCTACCAAGGTCCTCATCTGTTTTCCTTCACTGTACCCCGAACTGAGAAGAAGGGACAGCCAGGCAGGACACTGCTGAATGCGTCTCTTTCAGGTTTGCTCCGGTCAGTTCAGGATTAAAGAAGCCCAATCCAAACACTCAGCCAGCTGTAGCTTGAACTAAAAACATAACAGGATTACAAACCCTGATGAAGACTATACATAGATTACCCAAAAGAATCTCTCCAAGTCAGAAAAGCATCAGTGGTACCTATGCTTGATGGGATCAAAGTTTGGCACTTTGGCAAAGTGTTCCAAGCCCCATCACTACAGCATGGAGTACATCAAATTTCTCCCTTTCTCCTCACCCACCCTTGCTGTTTGCTTTTTCAAATAGGATTTATGGGAGGAGAAAAGTGAACATAAAACATGTTCACTATAGAAAGCTATAGTTATAGAAAAAGATCTAAACAAGGCCTAAAGGGTCGCAAGGAGGTGTACATGTGTTCTGACATAGCAATGCTGGTTTAGATAGCTCGTTAGGCACTACCCCAACCATATTATGCAAACCAGAAATTAGGGCAACTAACTGGAAATAGTCCTGAGCCTTGTGGAAATGCCTTGAGTTAGCTTTCTTTCCCTAGGGCACACCATCACAGCAGATGAGGCAGCCAAGCAACTGACAGCAGACAACAGTAGGCAATGGTTATTATTGGCAGGAGAGAGAAGTTTTGGACAAGCATGTATTAGCAGCCTCTTACAGTTTTTTTGTTTGTTTTCTTTTAAAAAAAGAGCAGTAAGGAAACACCCAAGTTATTGACAAATCAAGCCAGGATCTCTCTCACAGAGCAGCATTATACAGATTTATTGGTTTCAGGTCAGAAGCAATATATTATCTGGAGCTGTTCTGTGTGTGTAATATTGAAATAAAGGCCAGGTGATCTTGGATGACAAGGAGCAGGCAGGACCATTCCTTCTTGGGACACCTCTGAAACTCCCATTCATCAGCAACTCGACAGGATGAGGACACAGATGAGAATCCCAAGCCCATATTTTGACCAGAAAAATGTATCAGCATTTGCATCTCATGTGGAATTTCAAACACTAACATCAAAAATATCACTATTACAACCAGAAAAAGTAAGAACTGAATTTGGTCAGTGGTCACCGACCATCAAAACAAGCAGAAACACCTACTTTTACTCAAATCATTCACTGTTAGGCTTCCTTCGTTCCCTGAACAGGGTTTATGGCAACCCTCTACAGCTATTCAAAGAGTTTGGGCACATGGCAGAACACACTTTCCCTTCCCAGCAGGTATGGCAGCAGCATTTACTGTTGTAAAGCTTCCCAGGCATTCATCCATAACAGGGCATTGCCAAATGGCAGGCTTCAAGGAAGACATAAAGACTCAAGTGCAGAAATAAACTACAAAAAAATGGCCTGGGGAGAAGAAACAACTAACTTGCATTTGGGATGGCAGGGCAGGAAAAGACAGGATCATTCTGAGAGATGCATGTGACAGGACTCAGAGGTACTACTACTGTGACTGAAAGATGGGGAATTAACAACACAGGTTTATATTTGCACTGTGCTCTCCAAAACCCAGCTGCTGAAGGAGGAGGCAGATTGGTGTTCTCCTCTGTATCCAGGGCAAGCAGCTGGAAAATTTGCACTGAAAAGGGAGCAAATGGATAAAACCCATCCTATGATACTTCAATTTGTTCTTTGACATGATTATGCTAACACAATGTTTTTGTGTCCAGTCGTTTCATCCTTCCCAGCCCTAGAAACTGGCTATTTTTGGAAGGAAAACAGATGAGGGACCCCACATGACACTTCATTCTCTCATTAATTCTTGGCTGCATCCTGCTTTATATATTCCAGTCTACACAGAATTCAATTAGCTTCTACTATGAGACATTTCTAAATCATTTGTTCCACTGGTATTTTGTAAGTATTGTTGCTGGACATACCTGCTTGTCACCTTTCAGATTAAAAGATTGGTTATCCTATCATCATTAGGGATTACGTCCCAAGAAACTCCACCACCACTGAGCTGAATACTGCAGCACTCAGCTTCTGGTCTCCTCTCCTAGAAAGGAGCCCCCTTGGTTTGACCTGGCTGATGTCTTTAGTGCATGGAGAAACCAAGGCACCTCAGTGCCAGCTGCTGAGCAGGGAGCCATGCAAATAAGGTTTATCTCAGTCCAGCATTCCGTGCTGTAACTCAGAATAGAACTAGATGAAGCAGAAGTAATGGAAATGATCAGAATTCTAGCAAAGATGACACATGAAAGAGTTCAAAGAGATGGATTTTATAATCTACCAAAGATAAAGACTGAGGGGAGCAACTTTCAGTATGCCAGGAAGCTGCAAAGAAAGAGTTAATAAAATGCTTTTCACCCCTACTCAGAACTTGAGTCCTCAGTAACAAACCTGAGTTGCAACAAAGGAGAACAGGAAAAACAGAGACAGTAAAGCACTAAAACTAGCTGCTTGGGAGAGCCAGGAAATCTCTATCAGTGTTAGTTTTCAGGTCAAACATCTCTCAGGAGTAGCTCTGGCATAGTTTTTAAAGCTGAGGCCAGCAAAATCAAATGCATGCTCCTGAGACCCCTTTCCACCATACTCTCTAGGATTTTCTAGCCAGGAAGCAGACACAGAAAACCATTGCTATTCATAAGCCATTAGGCTCAAGAACACCACTTTCTTTTACCCTCATTTTAGATTTTTAAGCATGTTATTTAAATGCAGAAAAGACCTTCACAGAATTCCAGAGCTCACTGATGAACTGAGACATTTAAAGAAACCACATGAACTCAAACATACATATCACAAACTTAATACTTTGTTCCTCTATTCCCATACTTGACACTAAGTCATCTAACACAGTTTACGTGTAAAAAGCAATTCCCTCATTTGAGGAAGTAGCATGATAGACATTTGTTCTAAAATGAAGGAACTTTAAGGTATTCAATACAGACTGCTTTACAGGCCAGCAAATGGAATAAAGCATAATTCCCTTTACCAGCCTTTTATTTCACTGTATTCTGTTACTAGCTTGCTGACTTGGAGCAGTCCTATGGATACGTTAGACAAAGTCCCTACTTCTGTGCAAAAGTCAACCTTTAAATTGCCTCCATCCCCACTGTTACTGCCTGGTGCACTCCAAACATCCCACTCTACTTGAAGCCAGCCCAGGGTGCAGGCCTGGAAGAGGCTGACTAACTGCTGTTCTCAACCGAACAGACAGCAGCCCGAGAAATGCACGGTCTCCAAGGATCATGCTTTGTAACAGCTTTGAGCAAAGGAAGCGATTTCCATAATTTTTAATTGACCATATGAGAACATCTGGCTACCTACCTACTTTTTACATATTCTAATGTGGTTTTGTATTATTATTATTCCCATGAAGCGCAGTTTCACTTTATCAGAACTATTTATCATCATTTAAAAAACATTTAAGAAGATCATCACAGTAAGGGTAGAACTTCATTTACTACTGATGCATATATTTACAGTTATTTATGTCTGCTCTTTGCTGATAGGTGGTAAGATGATCAATCGTGTTATTCTACGAGCTGCTGGAGGACATTAAGAAAGCGTCTCTTCAGCTAGTTCAACTAGAGAAGACCATTTGATCCTGCCCACAGTTATGTAAACAACCACCTTCTTTCCCTCACTTCCCTCAAAAATCTGAGGGACTTAAAACAGGATTTGTTCAGAGTTTACATGTGAAAAACACACAGTACAGTCCTGAAGTCTTTTTCTTAGCTGCTAGATATACTTCCAGAGCCAGGCAGCCTTCCCACCATTCACTTTCTTAAAAATTTAAAAGCTTCCTAGATGACTTAAGAATTTTTGTATACTCAGCATCAGAAATATTTTATAACCTATTTTGTACAAGCAGAAGAACTCCCAAGATGCGCCCAGCAACCCGTGCCCAGCTGCACACAGGAGCAGACTAAGAAGCAAGGCACAAAGCGTCCCCTTACCTCGGTACTGCTTCCTGAGCCTACAGTGCTCGTCACAAGAAAGCCTTCCTGAGCAAGACACTACTCCTCGACCACTGCTTTGTGGGAGGGGAAAGTCATGAGTGGATCAACATTTATCCACTAGAAACTTCTCTTTTCTGTGGTCATGTATGCTTTTGGTCTCCAAAATACCCTATGACAGACAATTTCAAAATGTAGTTATGAATTCTATAAACACACACCCCAGCTGATAATTTTAAAAAGTCTGATGATCTTATTAGGTGTTTTTTTTTTTTCCCTTTACTGTGAATATAAGATAACATTCCACCTCTGCTTTCCCCACACATCAATAATTGAGGCATTTTTATTTTTGAATTGCACCATTCATTTTTCTGGACAGACACTTATATTAGCTAAAGCAATCCTACAAAGGCTAGGAAGTGAAGAGTCTAATTGGGATCTTGAATGTGACTAAAATGCAGCTAGATAAACAGACTATTAAGCAAGGTGTCTGTAGCCCAATTACAAGCATTGGTCCCCTGCAAAATTACTTGCAGGAGAACATGCAAACCAATTAATGTCCAGATATAATGTGCAAAGACATATCCTGTGATCAGAAATGAAGGCATTACAAGCAACTGGAGTCTGCATATGCTCTTCCTTTAAGGATAAATTAACCATTTAACAGTGTTAAGCAGATGCATGGTAGAAAATACTAGATTCCTTCCAAGTCCTAGCTCACTCGATATGTGTAAAAGGGAGCTTTAGACTACATGCAGAGAGTTGTTGAACTGCTGCCCCTCACCGTGTGCTGTCTGGTCATTGGTGGAGAGCATGACCCTTTCTACCTTTCATTCACCCCTACATAAGGAAACCAGCAAGACAGCCCTAGTGCAGAGGCAAACCCCACACCCAAGCCAGGCAGGCTCCAAACAGGCCCAGGGCTGGGGACAGCCACTGGAAGAGCCTGCTGGGATGACAGGAGCAGCGGCTGCACCCCAGAGCTCTGCCTACTCTACTGACTATGCCACTAACAGGGGCCAAGCAAAACAGTTTGGCACTGAGGACTCAACACCCGCAGTTTGGGGGCCTTAATTCAGGCTGGGCTCAGTGTAGTCCCATGGACTGAAGGCCAGTCAGTAGCTGGACTCCCTGGAGCACATCTTTGTTTCGCCTGAAAGAAAAGCATTGATGCGTTCTGCGACTGCTCTACAATGCAAAGCAAAGCACAGGATCTATGGGACAACTGGGAGATTTCCTTCAGAGGCTCACACACCAAATCTTAACTAAAACACTATTTGGGCCAGGATCTTTGGAATACTTCTAGTAGTCAGTGGAAAAAGTAGCTCCTGGAAAGGACAGTGAGCAGATGCTAAGCTCTCCAGACGAGGCCATAATCCCCGGGTACCACAGCCAAATGTTTCTGTTCCGTGTCCTGTTCATAAAAGGATAGAGCACAATGCAGGTGAGAATATCCTGCTTACCCACCACTTAATTTTTCCATTAAAAAAAAAAAAAAAGGCAACTTTGTGGAATTGAGCACACCGGGCATGCTCCTGAAGTATCAGCACGGCCTTGAGGGGCAGACGAGCAAACCAAACTCCTGGCTGCTGAACAGCCTTTGGAGTCTGAAGCAGCCGTGACAAAGCAGGAGGGTCAAAATCTGTTCAAAATGCTACATTCCACTATTCTTTATTCTGTGTGTATTTCTCAGTTATTTGGCACTCATACTATGTGTGACAAACCCTTCTAATTCCCACTTCACCCTACTGATACGCTAGATGGATGTTTGCCATTGACTTTGGTGCTATTTAAAGTTAAAAGCCCAGTAACCTGAAGAGTGTAAGAGAGCCACCCTCCTGAACTCCCAGCCAGACTCGAGGCACCAGAGTGGCTAAAACACACAGCAAGGACCTGAAGTCACACTCGGTGCTCCTAGCTTCCCCTGCTGCATGCTACATTACCTGCCCACAATTTCTCCACTCTCACCTTTCCTAGCAAGAGGAGACTGGCATGCATAACGCAGGAGAGGGGAAAGGGAAGGAAACCTGGTATTCCAAGCAGTCCCTAGAAAAAAAGCAATGGAGAACAGTGTCTGAAGGACTTCTTACAAGTGCTTCTCAAGCAGACCGTCTCCCAGTGTTTTTCCCCCCTTGGTCCACACTAGTTACAACCCAAGGAAATTGCTGTGTCCTTAAAAGATACAGAACATTTCAGAATTTAATATAGCGAATGTCAGTGCTGCAGCAGGATTGGGAGTCTGAAAGCTTTAAAAATACAAGAACAGACACATTTCAGCTGTTATACTTCTTATGGAAAGAAGCTTGACACATTGACAGAAATTGATTTTCCCTCTCTAATTCATATTGGATTTGAGAATGTTCGTTTAGGCTTTGAACAAAAAGTGCAATTCTTAAAAATTTCACCAATGCTTCCTCAAAACATACCATCAAATTTCCTTTCCACTGGGTTTTCCACCTCCAGTCTACACTTGAACATTGAAAAGTCTATGCTGTGTGTGAAAATTCTTTCCAGAAGGGCACCAGTGAAAGCATAGCGTAGACTCAGCCTAAGTTTTGTCCAGTGCCCTTATTTCGTATAATATCCCCAGCAGAAGCATCGGCGACAAATTCCGGCTCAAATCTATAACATGTTCTCCATATCCTAGCAATATGAGTTAAACAGAGAGGTGATTTATGGGCACAGTCCACAGGACTTGGTGGGGTTTGTGAGGGTGTGGGTAAAGTTACTATCAACGTCAGCTGGAAGGTCAGCAAAAAGCCCCAAAACCAGAAAGGTTCCTCCAGCTGCCTCTGGGAAAGGAAGGGGGTGAGCATCCCATAGAAACATAGGAAAAGCAACATTTTTCTAATGCTGGCCAAGTAACTTAAAAGGTTAACCACCCAAATCAGTATTCTGACATTTTCTCACTTGTTATCACCTGACAGCGACGTAGGCTGACCTGTCCTTACAGCTGTTATTTCTAGGCTGAGTTTAAGGCACATCATGACGATCTGGATAAACTCACATCTCTTCTAACATGACTATCCTGCAAGCAAAGTAGTTATTATTTGCCACTATCATCTCACAGAAAAGCCTCCAATGTAGGCCAAAACCCAATCATACAAGGCTCAGACAACAACAGGAAAAAAAAATCCTACTCCAATAAACCTACAATCAACAAAACAAACAATAGTCAAAAGACAAATGGAGAAGACAAAGCATAAGACAGCCTGTATGGATGAAAACAGTGCACAATACTTTCATCATACCAGTAGCTAAATCTCCACTGCCTGTAATAGGAAACTTCTGAAAAACATTATATTTTGATAGTTGTTTTTAACAGCAATAATTTTAATAGTGAGAATTTAATAAGTAGTTTGCATTGCAGCATAAACTAGCCACTTCCATAATTTGCTAAATGCTGGAGTAATTACATTTTTAAAAGTGCCTGACATGCCTAACAGTTACTGAAATAATAGACAATTTTCTGCATATGACAAGCCCTTACTCATCTTTGTAATTGCACTAAAGTAATGGTACAATTCCACGCAGTGTCTATCCCAGACAGTCATTATCTTTGGATTTGCTGCATTTGTAAATTCCTTCAAACACAATGAGGGTTTCAATGCATCGACATTTTTTGGAGACATCATTTCTGTTTTAATCAATTCACCGTACAAAATAAACAATGCCCTGTTGACTGTTTGCTTTTGATATTCTTTTATAAGCATCAATTTCCAGTGGAACCACTGAGATGTCTGCATTTCCAATATGACTTTACAGTAAAAATAATATACGATAACATTGAAAGATACATTAAAGGGAAAAACAAGCTGATTGCTGGTGCACTTTATTTGGTATCAACATTATTTTGTAAGCAGTGCTGACAGTACTGTCACTATATATGAAATTGTACAGAAATAAAGAAAAACATGTACGGCTGATTCCAGGATGAATCTGCATTAAAAAAATGGAAAAAAAATGTAAGGAGGTAAGGCTATACAGCACAATGGCATAGATCCCTATTCTGAATTAAATTTTGCTCTGAAAAAGAGCCCTCAAAACCAGGATGCTAGCAGAAATGAATACAAAACTCCTTGGCTTACAATACAGCCATAAGAATACTCCTTCTTTTATTAGAGTTGGTAGAGGAGGAACTTCGGTAACGGTTTCCCAGCAGCACTGTTCGCATACATGAATGACTGTCAGCTATATTTTAATCTGAACAGAGGATTCAATCTTGTTCCACTATATCCCTTTCCTCACTCCAAGAATGTCCAAGCCAATACCTGTCTTTCTTAACTGCCACTGAATAAATACAACTGATCAATTAGAAGATAGGCCAGCCAATTAACAAAGAAGCAATGCAGTACTTTACAAAGAATTGCATTATATTACGTGACACTTGTCATTTCATCATTTCAACAAAGTGAGTTCTAAATACTCTACAAAAAATAAAGAAAGTTTGATGGACTACACCTTGGCTTTTATAACAAGGATTTTATGACTAGAGACAGCCAGATTACATTGAGATTTTCTGTACCAAGCTCTATTTAGGCACACATTGTGGATCTAAAGTTCTTTGTTCCAGCTGTCAGACAAAGAAAAGGATCCTTCATTATTGTCTCACCTGAACATACTGAGAACACCATCCTGAAATACAGTCTGAATGTTTGAAAGGTTTGTGGTTTTTTTGTTGTTGTTTGGTTGGTTGGTTGGTTTGGTTTTGTGACAGAAGTACAAGACTAGTATAGATAATAAAAAGAGTTTTCCGCAAGGTTTATTTTCATATTCTTAAAAACCTGTTTTACCTGTGCTGTAAAAATGCACACCAAAGCATTACAAGCGCGAGGCTAAGAACACCAGTGAGTAGGCATTGAGTTGCTTTACGTTGAAGTTTGAAAGAAAATAGCACAGATTTTAAGATGTGGTGGATATTAAATTGTGCAATTGTAACATCTAAAAAACTGGTTTGCAGTTTTGCAAAGTTACCAGCTACAGGTCAGCATCACCAAAACACAGTTAGACATTATCCTCTTTCTATGGTAAGGCACGCTGATGAAAAGGTATCAAATATTCCATCTTATAGAATGGATATTACATACAGTTAACTATAATGAGAATATAAATGTGTGCACACAACCTCAAACTGATTGCTCTGAAAACTGCAGAGGGAAACTCTGCAAGGAAACTTGAAGCTTTGCTCTAGAAACAAAAAGAGAGAGTAGATAAGGAAGTCTTTGTGGTAACTGAGCTGAAAAAAAGTGCATTCATTATAGATGAGTACTTGGATGACAGAATTTTGCTTTTAGTTAAACAAAATCTTTCTTTTTCCTCCCTCACTCCATGCATTCCCCTTCATGAGTTCTCCACAATAATGGTCAATGCTTTATCATATTCCAGGTCTCAGTTTTAAAAGTCTATACAATCTCAAATACATGCATCTAATTTCCTGTTTCAATGTTCCTTCTTTACCCCTGATGCCCTTCAAGGATTAAAACTTCACCTAGAATTAAACCGATACACTTTCTGATACACTCTGCATCAGCAGATGCAAAATCAAAAACTGTTTACAAACTATTAAAGATGCTAGTGTAATTCAGTCTAGCTACATTTCCAATTTCCAACATCCATCACCATTCTAGCACCCAGAACCCAGGAACTGCACTGTTTTACATCATCCAGAAAAGGTCATATCCATAAAAAGAAAACAGTAGAAGAAAAGAGTTTACAACATTTGACATTTGTTCTCAGACTATTTTGTCTGCCATAAATCAGAATCAATTCACATATTTTTAAATGTTTTCAGATTCAATTAATTTCCACCAGCTGAAGGAACCTGAATTTAGTGACAAAGGATATCATTTAAACACAGAATAGTTGCTGACAACTGGTGACTTACTTCCTTGCCTGTCCTTTCGAACTTTGTTTCACAACCCAATTCCCTCTTCTCTGGGACACCCCTATCCTAGTTTCTGCCTCCTCTATTTCTCTGCCCCTTCACCCTCTTCTCTTCCCACACCCTCCATCTCAGCTAACATCCATTTCTTCAGTCTCCTTTCTTTCCCAACAGTGATTTGGTTCCTCCTGAACTTCTGCCTGACACAGAAATTCACTGCCTGATTTACAAAGAGGCCTCCATTAAACCTCCTCCTTTCCCCAACCACACTCTTGACTTTATCAAAGGTTGGAATAAAGTTAAATTTTAGTAGGACACAGTGATAGGAAAACAGAGGAAAAAAAGGCTTTTTAGCTATCTGATCTTCACGTGCAGTTTATTGGCTTGCATATACTGAGCTCTTGACTCTTTCCTAAATGCCATCTTCAGCATCACTTTCTCAAGATTGTTTTTGGTACTAATGCATGTATGGGGTGAACACAAAATAACTGAAGTCATTTTGGGCAGTGAAACGCAACTGTAGTTTGATCACACAACTGTAAAAGGGGAAAAATAATAGAATGTTAAATGTAAATGCTGTAACCCCTCTTTTTCCTGAAGGCTATATTTCAAGCACGCTTTGTCCAAGTTTTAAGTCATTAAAGTTGTCCAAATTTTAAGACATTAAATCACAGAATCACAGAATCACAGAATCGTCTAGGTTGGAAGAGACCTCCAAGATCATCTAGTCCAACCTCTGTCCTAACACTAACAAGACCTCCACTAAACCATATCCCTAAGCTCTACGTCTAAACGTCTTTTAAAGACCTCCAGGGATGGCGACTCAACCACTTCCCTGGGCAGTCCATTCCAATGCCTAACAACCCTTTCAGTAAAGAAGTTCTTCCTAATATCCAACCTAAACCTCCCCTGGCGCAACTTTAGCCCATTCCCCCTCGTCCTGCCACTAGGCACGTGGGAGAATAGACCAACCCCCACCTCGCTATAGCCTCCTTTAAGGTACCTATAGAGAGTGATGATGAGGTCTCCCCTGAGCCTCCTCTTCTCCAGGCTAACAACCCCAAAATATTATCTGACATTCCCATAAGGGCACTAAATTCTGTAAAAATATAGTAATTTGGGGGGTTTCAAAGCAGTGTGAAAAGTAAACATCTCTACTAAAACACGTTCTCAAACTGAGCTGTAACACAGGCACATCTCACTGCAACATCTTATGGAAGACAAGCAGATGTAACACACTTCCTTGAATGGTAGCTGTGTGTTCTGCATGTCGGGAACAAAGCTTTGAAAAACTGGGATTTCCACCACAACACAGTCATTTAAAAATGATCCAGTCTGTATGTTAGGGCAACAGGGTGCAAAGCAGAGCTGGCAATTCTCTGTTTTCCAATCCTCACCCATCCATCAGATTTTTGTAGTATTTCTTGTGAAGTTAGCAGCAGCTTAAAGAGTATGATAGAAAGAAAAAAGTTAAAGAGTTGTTTGATTTCCCCATAGGAACCTCACAAAGCAATCTATCAGCCTGCTTTGCACTGGAAAGGCTGAAGTGAACAAAGGAAAACATTACCATACAAAACCTCTCCCACATGGGTGTGTTTTCCTTTTTGCTGCTTCCCATAAGGCTCTCAAAAACACTGAATGCTAACTAAAATATTACAGGATCCTGCAAATCTCCTGCATACCTTTAAACAAAATTAAAGAATAGTTACAGGCTTATATGCATAATCAAGAAACACCATCTAGAAACTCTTTGCCCAGAGTTTCCTTTTATGCATCTACATGTATCTGCATTTTCAGGGGGAAAAGAAGAAGAAAAAAAAAGAAAAACCCATAGGGATATACACCACAGTTTCATGGGAAGGGTTCTGCCCATGGCTGTTAGGCAACTTGAGGTCGCGCTGTATTCTCTAATGAGCACCAATTCCCCAGTGCTGCTACACGATCTCAAACAACCCCATTTCTTTCAGTTTCTAGGTCCTCTCTCTGTAAAAATGTAGACTGTAACAATTGCTCCACGGGGGTATCATTAGGCTTAATTAACACCTGTGTGAGATCTTCAGATAAAAGGATTACTATAATTACACAATATTAAGTGCTTCTTGCATAAGAAACCCTGTATTATCCCTTTCATAACTTGACCTTTTTGTAAAACTTAGTGCCTTTCTTGTTCTTTTACAGGACTCTCTTCCCTATAAAGGACTGTCTTACCTCTTCATCTTGTAATTTCACAAGTAGGTAAAGCACAGTCTCTCCTATTTGAAAAGAAGGGAGGCTGGAGTCCTTTTTTTTTTAAAACAACAAAAACCATTGTCCCCTTGCCCCCATCTTCCTCTCTTTTACACATTTTTCACATTTATGACCTTTTCATCATGGCTCTGCAGCTGTCCCTCCCATCCCAGTCCTAGCGCAGAACTTGTGGAGGTGTTTCTGGCAGGAGAGTTACCCTCCCCACGCACAAAGCACCTGCGGGGCTGCACACAAGGATCTCAGCGCGGATCAGTGTGGAGATGACCACAAGGCTGTTTGAGTGCCCCACAGACCTCTACCTGCTCTTAGGTCCCCGTTCAGCAGCAGGGTTAAGAACAAGAGAACGTCCCATGGACCCCAAAAGCAAGACCCCAAAGCAGGACCCGAGGCCCAGCTGCGCCGAGCTCATATGGCAGCAGCGGATTCCGCTCAAGCACAGCAGCTGCGAGGAAGCTCAGCTCCCTCCATCCTCCTGCTGCAGAGGGCTCTGCTCCACAGAAAAGACCTCACATGTCCTGCCCCAGCAGAGAAGAGCAATGCCAGGGCAGTCTCAGTGCTCTCCCTGCTTAGCACGGCTAAATGTGAAAACTCTGAACACAGGCTGGCTGCCTTCTTTCAGCCTGAGCCTGCAGCATTTCATCGCCTGCAGCAGCCTCTCCACCTGCCCATTAGAGCCTCCCCGGGCTGGAAATTCAAGTTGCCAGTCGGGCAGATGCCTTGCCTGAGAGCCAGGTGAGAATCAGAGCCAGGAGGGAAGGGCAAAGAGGAGCAGAGTTTGATGGGACTTGACCTGCAGAGGTAAGGGCAAGAGCACCTGCCGGCTATTGCCATCCTCTCTTGAAGGGGTTCAGAAAAGCATGTGCTCCAGAAAGGGCATGGGATTTGCCATTTTTGTATGAACTCACATACAAAAGACAGGACATGTTTCAAGTGTAGTACTGTAGGCCCTAGAGCTGCAGCACAGAAGGCATGGGTTCTGCTTCAGCCCTGCAGCTGAGCTCCACAAACACCTCCTGCAAGCATGGAAAACAAATGCACTAAAGCCTGCTCTTTTCTGTAGCATGTGTTAACCACAAATGGAAGTGCTGCAAGAAATATGTTTATTAGCATACAGCTTTCCAATAACTAATATTTACCTTATTTAATATTTACTAATATTTACCACATGAGCTACAATTAAATAGCATTTCTACAATAGTGAATTTTGTTAATGTACTTCACACTATGCTAGTACATCCACAACACCTCAACCGTTTTCCACAAATACAGAAGAGGCTGTTCTACCATAGCGAAATAAACATTGCCATCCAGCATCCCACCTTGATTCTGCCCAGCAGCATCCTCTGCTATTGATATTGTTTGAGCCCTGTCTTTAAAATAACAGGCAAGGATTAAATGGATGTGTCTAAACAGCAACTTCCATAAATATTTTTTTTTGCAAATACTTCCTGCAAATGCAATAGAAGATATCTGCTTTCCCCTCCCACAGCCATTCAGCTCCTATTTACTTTACCTCAACTGGACAGCTTAGGAAGAACTGTGGTAAAATATGTAGATAAGACAGATGGTATTTGTTGCTCTTTTATCAGTCCTGCTGCTTAGTAGTTTTCCAAAGTCATGATAATTTATCACTTGAAAAGTCCCAAATACATCCCGGATTCCACTACAACTTCGCCTTCCCTATTTTGTAAAGTGGAATTATTTCTGCTTACAGGAAACATCAAACCTTGAACCAAGTACCTGAACTACATGAAGACACCTGAAACTACCGACTTTTGTTCTTTGCTTTTAAATGTCAACTCAAAAAGCTTTATTTATTTCAACAGGTCTGAATAGAAGCCGTCCCCTGTAGTTCACAGCTGGAGCAGTGGGGCAGGAACAGCTCGGCCTTCCTTTTACAGTCCTCTTCACAATATCCACCCTCACCCTAACACGTGCTCATAGCTCTGTTCCTCCCCACACAGAGTATTTCTCTCTTCCCAGAATTATATGATAAATTTTTCTTTAACATATAAATAACCAACCTACTCAACATATACGGTCCTCTCAGGAGAAATGGTATATATATATGTATACCTCATGGTATATTGGAAGCTGTTCATCTGACTTTTATGTCTCATTACTTTTATGGACAGAGATTTTAAGACAAGAAACAAGGTTAAAAATATCACTAACTGGTTACAGAACAATGACAAGAGGAGAAAGAGTCGAAACAATAGATTTGACTGTAAAATACCACTATTTTGAAGAGTGTGTTGCTAGACTCTCAGTTAATCGGTGTTCAGTTTGCAATTCTGGCAGTGGTCATTTCTAAGCAAGACATTCTTCAGTGACAGAGGACATGAAAGTAACTTTTCTCATGTTATTTACTAGAGGCTTCACATTTCAACACATATCTGCTTCCAAACAATAAGCTCCTGTCAAGTTAGTGTTCCATCAAATCTGTCAATTGAAATTCATTTTGTGCTACAGGACAAGCCGACACATTGCATAAAGGTCAAGTGGAAAAATGTCCCTTCCACTACATCAATGTCAGAAGTTGGTAAAGGTCACTCCATCCAATAATTGCTAGTACAGAAAATAACTTTGTTGCAATCTACATGATTTAAAAAAAAAAAAAACTGTTGAAGTCTTTCATTTTTTCTAAGGTGTGACACACTAACATTCCTGTCATTTTCCTGTGGCCCATACACTCTAATGAGAGCAGCCTGACCTACAGGCTCTATAGTACAGCAAATATAACACAAAATTACATTAAGATAACGTTTCTGTAAAAGAATGAAAATTAAAAACCCGGTATACCTCAGTTATAATACCTTATAACTGTGAAGCTCCAATCAAAATAGGAGTTCAAAGGGCTTCAGAGTCTCATTAAAATTTGGAATGCTGTGGTAAGATGAGCGATGATATACTCATTTTACGGACCACTTGTCTGAAGCAGAGTGAAGCAGCTTGCCTAGTTAAAAAATCCAAAATCAAATATGATCACAGTCTAATACTTTAAAAAAAAATGAAAATCTGCTGCACTTTTCTTATAGGTTCCTGTTCCTGCATAAGAATTCATTCTCTCTCTCATCTGCTTCTCCAAAAATTATCACTTTATAGTTTGGAACACCAGAAGTCATAACATGCAAAATTAACATGTACAAATACAGAAGTTAGCTTTACATCAATTTAACACTGGAGATGCAGTCGTAAGGCTGAACAACCCGACTAACATAGCTGGATGTATGACCCTCATCATGAGAATAAGCCTGGCTTGTGTTGCAGAATAGCAGAAAAGAAGGGGAAAGAAAATGCCAAGGCTCACCTTGTCTCACTGCATCAATCCAAAACTGGCTCATTTACAACTCAGTATACTCTCAGTATCCATTATTAATGAAAGATTTTAAAAGGAACACTGGTGCATAGGATTCAGATCCTGTACCAAGACAAGTTTGGAAGACATTTTGCAGTTACTGGGAAAAGTGGTAGAAAGATTTTACACAATGGACTTTAAAAGCAGAAGACCCCAAGGATCTCTCTCACCCTAGCGTGCAACCAATGCTCTGATTACAAATCTGGATGCCCAATGCTTACAAAGTTACCTAGGTCCTACTAGATTCCCCCAACCGAATATAACCTGTGTGCACCCTGTGTGCCTTTCTTCTTCAATCAAACCAACAAGAAACAACTTTTTGTTAAAGAAACAAAAAGTTAATCACAGAGATGCAACTCTGTCTCTATGACATACATTAGCCACCTGAATGTCCCCAGAATGAGGCCAGTGGAAGTTTTGTTATCACCAACATTAACAACCGAATCAGGCTGTGGATATGTACTGTAAGATGCACAGTACAGATATATGTAGCCACGTATGTCTCTTTCAAAGCATTTTTGCTTCACTTAGGGGGGAAAAAAAGAAAAAAAAAGATGTGGCGTAGTATAGGAACTTGTAGCTCCTTTCCTAGGTTTTCATTTCCACAGTGAAGTGGAAGCTGGAAGCAGGCCAAGGGATGGGGTCACATTCTTCACAAACCTCTTCACTGCCACTTCAGCTGCCATTCGAAAGAATGGGAGCAATGTTTGTTTTACCCTCTGGCATGTTTCCTAAGCGTGTCAAATTCAACTAGTTATTCAAAGATACTCAATAACAACACTATCAAGACCTTAGAAAGCCATAAAGGAATTGTAGGTTTCTTCAGCGACAAGCACAATGACTGACGGCAGCTCCATAACGTTAGGTTGCGAGCAGATGCAGTAAAGCACATCCAGAAGAAAACAAGATTAGTCTCCACATTATCTGTTTTCCAGCTGATCAGTAAAGAAGGTTAGGAAACACAACTTTAAAGCCTCTTCTAGGCTAACAAAGTACTAGGTTAGGTTAACAAAGCCTGTATTTGAAGACTCTCCCTTGAGATGTGGATGCTTTATTGTAACTGCATTACCACAATAGAAAATACTCCTCCTTTCTGGAGAACATTATTTATGTTCACCCAGAAACTTCATCAGATGAGTGCATTACCATGTCAAGAAAAATTTATCCTTGCCAGCTTTCTCCTACCTGAAGACATAAAGGCTTAAAAATCCCTATTTAATAATCTAAACATAAAGAATCT
Source organism: Cygnus olor (assembly GCF_009769625.2). Taxonomy (NCBI): domain Eukaryota; kingdom Metazoa; phylum Chordata; class Aves; order Anseriformes; family Anatidae; genus Cygnus; species Cygnus olor. The sequence goes on along the minus strand of NC_049171.1, from coordinate 78,794,718 downwards.
CACATCCTCTGAAGTCTGTGGGATGTTCAGGTGCACGGCCCATTTGCAAACTGGAGTGGTTGTAAGAGCCTAAATTAGGGAAGAAAACTGCAGTGGTTTTGTTTGTTTTTTAATAAAGGAATGAAAAGTTAAGTTCACAAACCTTATCTTGCATCTTTCCAAGCACAGTCCAGCAGCATGTATGTACATGCAACACAACACGGGCATTTTACACCAGCAGAAGAATCAAAAGCACTGTTGAAGTGACAAGAATTGCCAGACTACATCAGACTCAGGTCCAACTAGCACAAGATCCTGCCTGCAGCAGTGACAAGTGGATGTTTCAACATTTCAAAGGATGGAGAGAAAGGCCTACAGAGGCAGCCTGCCAGTCTCTGGAACGCTGCACACACTCCAAGCGCCAGGAAATGCTACCAAACTCTTCAACGGTCTCCAGGAATTACAAGGCTGTAATATCCTGTACTTAATGCAATTATGCTGAGTCTCAAGAAATAAACCTTCAAATAAAATTCCATAGTGCTAAGTTTCCAAACCCTTTTTCAAAAATACATTTTTAAAGAGAGCTAAGCAGAAGCCACAATCATGGCACAATAGGTGATGTGTCAAATACATGAAAGAATACACCAAAATGAAAAAAGTATTTGCATAATGTTTCAAAGAAAGTGAAAGTCAGAATATTATTCTTTCAGAAAGCTCCTATAGAATATTTCCCTCTGTACAACTACAGTATATCCCTGTTACTGAGCTTCACTGATGATCAGAAGCCTTTTTTTTTTTTTTCAAATAACTTCTACAGAAGTTCTCCCAGATGATGCTAAATTTGCACTGTCATCATTCTAATTTGCATTCATCTTCTTCCCCCCTTCTTACTAGGCAGGAGAATTAACATAAAACTCCCAAACTTAGAAATGAAATATTTTGCAAGTAGCAAAAATTGTTTCTTCTTCATTTCAGATGTTCCTGGTGACTTCACCCCGTTTCACTGATCTATCTTTGAAATCCAAACAACTCATCATATGTACATATACTTAACCTGACTTGAAATTACTCCTTTTTCAATGGCAAGAATTAAGGTATTTGATGTTAAGGTACCCTCTAGCACTACAGCTTCTTGCCCTTTCCTAGCTTGGCTTCATTTTTCTGCACATGTAAACAAGACTTTGGCTTCCTTATTTAAATCCACTGAAGACAAGACCTATCTGTGAAACTAGAGTACACATTTCCTCAAATCTGGCAGAAAAAAATGGAATCTTGTTTTGTATGGCAGCTGGCCACGAGGCTCTCACTGGGCCTGGGTGTGGAGCTCACCCAAGGATGTTACAGCATGGTGCAATTCCAGCTGAACCCCTGATGTGCAGGCTTGTCACCACTCCTGCACTCACATCGGGGCTAAGAAAGCAGTCACAAGGCCAGCAGTTTTAGCTCCAGGCTGCAGGCTAGAAAGGAAGAAACAAAGACATCTGTGTAAGCTTTAAGAGCCAGGTCAAGTGAGACGTACAGCGATAGCTCAGTACAGCTGCTCCGCTCCCCATACTAGAGGTAGCCTGGGAATTTCCTAGAGGTAATACAGGTAGGAAGGATGCAACTGTGTGGGACTGATAGAGAAGGAAGGAAAGAAGAAAAAAAGGAACAGTGATGCCTGTGATTATGAAGGTGCAAAGGTTCCCAGCTGCAGTAAAAGGCATGGCAGAAAGCACGAAAGCAGAGAAGTCTGAAGGAATGTGATCTGAGGTGAGAGGTTTGGCTAGGAAGTAACAGAAAGGACAAGGAAAGCTAGAAGAGCATTTGAGGGCAGACAATTAATGCATCCTCCACCACCTGGGGATAAAAACAAAAAGCAAAAAAACATATGGTACCATGTGAATGTTTGCATTTAGGAAAAAAAAAAAAAAAAGAAGCAAAAAAAACACCTACCAAAATCCCACTGTTCTTCCAAAAAGCCAGAGGTACAGTTCTGTTCTTTGATTTCCAACAACTGGGCAGCAATAAGTAAGTTTAACGCAGCCCTTTATACTATACTTTCCTGCTAAAATTCCTATCCTGCAATCACACGTAAAGGCTTAAAACTTCAGGGACAGCGAACTTCATTAGGTACTGAGGATGGCCTGCAGAATGTGACCCAAAATATCCCCAGCCAGCAGAAAAATATCATGCAGAAATATACACTGCCATCACCCAAATCTTTCTCACTAGTTTACAGAGGGATTCAAACCAATGGAATTTAACTGATGCAAGCTGATACACTGTGAGGCTCCCTCCCACATTAAAGAGCACAGTGGCTTGACCTCCAGCTCCATTCATACATGCACTATTGTTCCTCAGGCTCCTGGGGTGCTTCTGCAAGTAAAGGAATGCAGGGGAACATCACCTGGTAAGAAAAAAGTCAGTATCTTTCCACTCTATTGAAAATTAACTCATTGAGAGAAGGGGAGAAGTCAGATGTCCCTTGTCATCATGCCTCCACCTTGATTTCAGGTTACTTGGAGACAACAGAGTGACTATTTTGCACCAGCTCTGCAGCCCAGAGGACTGCTGCAACCACAGGAGTGGAGTGCAGCAGCAGGCTGATATATCCACCATCACCCCCAGGGGACTGCAAGTAGCAGGTGAGGAGCAAATTCAAGCCCTGCTCACCAGGTGACAGACAGAAATAGCAGCAGTACAGGCTAAGGAAGCCTGCTGAATGAATGCATAACACGGGCACAGGAGAAGAAGATGCAATGAACTCAGGGTCGGAGACAAAAGGCACGTGCCAAGCACACTCCTAAAGTACAAAGGAAAGTTACTGCTAGGAGATATCCTAATATTGTAAGACAAGGCCATGGGAGCAGATGACGTAAGAGCGCGAGACACAGGAAAGTGAGTTTCTTGCCTTCCAGTCACTGAAGTTCCACACAGCATCCTGTGCATGCAGGCTGATCACGCACAGTCCTCATGCCTGAAAGACTGGAAATCTTCATTTTAAAACAGCATCTACTAGGGCTTAATTGCAGAACAGGAGCCCTGGTAACTCCCCACAGTCAAAATGAAGGCAGTAAAGAAACAACTGCTTGGTAGCCCTTCACCAGAAAGGACCCCCAGGTAGTGTATTTCTGAATGAACACGTGCAAAACCCAAGAGGAGAAAATCCATACGTGGATAGCAGTTCTGGCAGACAGATCCATACATCCCGCTGGGGTTACCCTGGTAATTAACACTCCCTTCTTCATTATGGTCACGCACACAGATTTCATTAGCAAGCAGCTGCCTATGCTTCAAAGTTACTGAGCGATAGATAAGGAAGGTAGCAGCCAGACAAGTCTCAATACAAAAAACACACACGGCAAGAGCACCGCCTGCGCAAAGACCGTGAACCAACAATGAGGCACTGAGCACATCTTGCTACTCTTAAACATATCCAAATTTACAGGATATTCTTCAAGCAGGTACTGGAGGCCCAGCTGGCCTCCGCACTGATAGGAGGTAGGGTAGTTATGAATATTGCAAGAGCTGGCAGTGATAAAGTACTCTTTAAACTTTTTGAACCTACCCTGAGCTCCCAAGGAGAATGTTCTCTGCCTAGAAATAAACATTGCTACACCTTCATCCTAACCTTCAAAAGAAATCTCCGCAGCTAGTTAATCTTAGCTGAGCAGGATATGAACGCCAGCCTCCCTGGACCTCTCTTCTGCAAGTAGGTTTGTGCTGTTGCTTTGAACTCCTTTGCATAGGAGAGGCAATAGGTATTTTTGGTGCCCTTTAGCTGGCCCCAGTATCTTCCACCTACTCACACAGTAGCTGAGATGACAGGCTGTGCACTATACACTATTTTAAAAAAGACCTCCAACAGTCAAGCCAGCAGATGAGAATTAAATAAAAGTCTAGTATTTCACGCTGCTTTCTTGATTTTTCCAAAGGTTATGCAGTGTACTCTGGCATAAGTAGCCTTCCTGGTTGCCTACCAGGGCTGTATAAACACTTTCTTTACCTTCCCAAAGGTACTTCAAAATATTCTGCATCACAAATAACATTCAGCAATATTTCTTTTAGGTATGTATAGGAAATAGTTGAAACAATGTGTACTGTTGCATTACATGGCAGATAAATTTTAAAAACACTTTGGTAAATTAAGGTCAACATACAGTACATCTTTGTAATGTTGGGGCAAAAGAAATTAAGATATTACAAAAAGCATAAGAAGATGTGCCTTGGAACTAATAGGCATCAATTCTACAAACCTGAACCACCAACCACACAAACAATAACTCTTCAGGTCTTGCTAGACAAAGAAGTATTAACCCCACAGGGATCTGCCTTGCGTGAAGGGAACTGGGGGATGGGGGCAGAAAAAAAACGTTTATCTTGGTTAAGAACTCTCCAGCACTGAGGTGCACTGCTCCAGCAATGGGGCAGGTACACAAGCCAGTGACGTGGCACACCTGCTATGGAAAGAAGTAACTTGACTAGAAGCACAAAATGCCAGAAGTATGCAGAGCTCTGGAGCAGAACTCTAAGAACTCACTTAATGCTTTTCTGATATAAATAGAGGGAAAAGCTGCCTCTTTGGAAAGGGAAATCAGGGAAAGCTTCTATGAACAAAGAAAGTAAGCTTCTCAGAGGAACTAATTTTCCATCTCTCCTAACTTCTGAAATAAAAATTGATTTTGTAGACGACCATTTTGATTCTTTATTAGTTCTTCTTAACAGCATTCATTCTGAAGGACAATTAGAGACACTTCACAAGGAAGTTTCTATTAAGCAATTATACCTATAAAGTTAAGGCAATGAAAAAGGGCATCTAGACAAATTAAAATTGGCACGACAGACTCAGCCTCTAGCTCCAGAGAGAGAGGAGACACGATGCTGTTGCTTACACTCAAGGGAGGCAAGGGAACAACAGCTGACACCACTAACAATACAACCTCTACAGGAACACACATGGAGGTGAAAGAAACCTCTTGCCACCCTCCCCATCGCACAAGCTTGTTAGAGCCAGAGCCCAGGTTTGCTTCCTTACAGCTACAGCCCAGGGGATGCTTGCCCAGCAGAACCAGGAGTGCTGTGTATCCCTCCCGGACAACTCCAGCCGTTACATGCCCTGTGTCTCCAGTAGCCATCGCACAACTGAGCTCTGACTGGGATGGCAACAGAATTCCTTTTTTCCCTCATCTGAGCAAAAGCAGCATTTGCCCCAATACCCCTACAAGTGCAAAAAAAAAAAAATCGCAGTTGCACATTTTTTCTGACACAGAATAATTTTTCTCTTGCATTCAGCAAGTATGCCACAAGAGAAGGAAGAGTCAAATACAGCTCCTCTGTTTTGCTACCCAGACTGTTTCTGAGTAACTCTTGCCTGTTTACACTGGGGAGTCATTAGAGAGCCATTCAGAGACATGCAGCCTTATCTTCTCATTGCTGAATTTAAAAGGAAAGGGCTTTCTTCCTTCTTTTTTTCCCAAGAGAAGTAATAGCAATGAAGTAGTTTTGCTGAGCACATAAGACTGCACCAAAAAATCCAGACTGAATAGGTCAGTCAATACAACATCTATCCACAAGCACAGGCAAAGTATCTTGAAAGCACAAGAGAAACATCTCTTGCGAACAGTAACAAACTAATTTGAAACTGCGTAATTGTTTTTAAAAATGTCTAAAAGAAGAAATGCACGAGTCCTATGAATGAAATAACAGCATCCTCCCGGATCCTCTGTATTCCTCAGTATGGATCTTAGGAGCTAAAGAAGAAGGGGGAAAAAAGCAAGTGGAAGAAGAATTATCAAACTGCACAGAACTCAGAAGACTTATCTAAAGGCAGACAAGAACAGACTTGTGATGATAGAATAATATCAGAAAGGTATTCCAGTAGCAGTGCTTCTGTAGGCACAGTTCTCTGAAACATAACTACTTTTAAGTCTTTAATTCTGCTTTGAATTCAAACATTGCTCATTCTTTCTTCTCAGCATCTTCAGTGCTTCCTTTCCTGGAATATCTTGTCATTTTATGCATTATAAAAAATGTAAAGATATATATGTATTATTTTTTTCTTTAAACACTCACAAATCTTGAGTCTTCTCCTCCTAGGTCCTGAGAGGTAGACGACACTAGAACGCCTTCACTCAGAACTCCTCGCTGTTTCCATTCTTTTTGTTAGATGGCAGCAGCATAACCAACTCCTGGAGCTTGCCTTTGACTGGGGTAATTTAGGTGACTTCCGTTCTTGCTCAAAACAGTTTTTTACCAGCAAGGAAAGATCATAATTTAAATATTTCAAACTTACATGCCTGCACTAAGATATGGATTTGGGTGCTGTGCTTACGGGTATTATTTCACTTTGTTTTTAATTACTGCTGTGTGCTTTAAAAAGAGCTGAGATTTTTATTCTTTTTTTTTTTTTTCCCCTCTAAAGGGCAGTTCATAGAGAATTTGCTGTCCCTGGACAACAAAAGCATGACACTTGGCCTACGAATACAGAATATACTGCTTGTATACACTAGGAGAAGGTCAGGATAAGTGTAGCACCTTTAAGTCACCAGAGCTACTTAAACCCATGAACGCCAGACTTCAGCAGAATTACTAACATGCTCTTGTGCTCCTTGCTTCCAGTTCACCCGTTTGACTCTTGCTCAGATTATGGACTGAGAATTTGTTCCCCTTGAACGGTAGTCGACAGAGGAGGATTTTTCAGTAATAAACCCCACTAGCTGGCTTTCTACTGCATTCTGGTATACTGCAGGGACCTTCTCTCACTGAATTCCTATATAGTCATCATTAAAACAGGCATTTAATCTCATCTGACTCCTGCTGAGAAAGTTCTCGCTGTCACTCAAGCTTCAGACTGAAAAAAGCCAAGTGCAGAGCAGCAGCCAGAAATCATTCCCCCACCACCTGAGCATTTGACAGCACTAGCAGTCACCCATACCCTCAAGACTGAGCAGGTGATGGTTTAAACATGGGAGAAAAAAAACAAATGAACTTTTTTTGGTAAAACATTTGAATATTGTTTTGGGGACAGAATGCCACCCTCATATATTTTAGTTCTAACAAATATGAATTTGCACACAGCTTATAGTTTTCGTAGGTCTAATTTATTGCAGACAAAGCTCCTTGAAGAATTCTATGTTTTCACAAAAATCCAACCATGCTGATAACTTCCCGCAACCCATCTTCATTCCCTCCCTTCCTAAGGCCTACCTGAGACAGCCCAGAATTTAGACATCATTTGAAGATGGAAATTAGTTGCCATTTCCACCCAGTGCTCAGCTATGGATAGGACTGTACACAAGCCACAGATTTAAACTGACTGATTTAAACTTAAATCTACCTGAAGCTTGCTTGGTGCCAGGCTCAACCACGGCACGATCAACCCACTCAATGCAGTACCATATCCTGTAAATATAGGCTGATGAGACTGCATAGTCACAGACAAATGGTTTGTAAGGTTATTCTGAAGAAACCAAACACATTTGATGGTGTACAGCAAGATCCTAAATGCCTCTGCCATTTTTCTCCCTTAGTGTTCCATCAGCAATCATTTACTGCCCTGCTCCACTAGCTGCCATCAGTCTCACATATGAAGCGGCTGTGGTGAGCAGACAGCAAAGCAATTTTTTCCCCATCAGAACTGATGCAATGGAGGGGAATGCATGCAGGGACTTGAATACACACAAATCAAGTTCACAGGGACTGTATATATACTGTGAAAGACGGAAACATGAGCAAGGTCAGCTAAAAGAAATGCCATCTTTTTGGAAAGAATAACCTTTATTAAAGTGCTCAGCTGCTCCACCTGAGACTGAAGACCTTAAGCAAGTCTTCTAGGATAAGCACTCATGTTGTTTCCTTCTGAATGGTAGTATTTTCAAAGACCTTTGCAATATGATTCAAAATAAAGCTAATTAAGGGTGAAGGACAGAAAAGGGCAGTGGCTGAGCATGCAGGCTCACAGCCGAAGCAGGGGAGATCTCAGAACAGCGCTCCATTCCAGAAGGCCAGCTCCGCTTCCAGCTGACAACGCTCCTTTTGCATCTGCCGTATCATCTATGCTGTTCCTGTAAATTCATACTATAACAGGGAGCTTATGAATTACATTCATTTTTATGGGAAAAAAATGTTTTGCTAAGTGACATACTTTTGGGAATGTATCAGTGGATAACAGAGTATGCCTATATGCATTTAGAGGTTGCCTTACTTTTTTGTTTTTGAAATCTCAAACCATAAATACTGGAGAACCACGCAAGAAGAGAGGAAAATTTCATTTGTGAAATACAAAAATAGTGAACCACTTTAAAATTTACTTTATAAAAATTACACAAGAGCTTTTTATATGCATATGACAACATGAGAAAAATTCACTTACAAGTTCTTTGTTTTTAAACCACTTTTTTTTTTAAAGTATAAAATCTTAAAAAAAAGAATTAAAAGAATAAAAAATAATTATTCCAAAAACAGACAGCAAAATTAAATTTAAGAATTAGACTGATAGTCACACCCCTACTCATATGTCTTTTTTCCAATGCCCTAATTCATTTCAAAACATGTACCGTTCTGCAAGTGCCATATTGCTGGTGAGACTGCAGGGTTGACCTTCACCTTTACAATCAAAAGAAAAGATGAAAGTCACACCAGTGAGCGTTACCATCTCTTCCACCTGTACCTTCCTTCAGGATATAACCAGCAGCCTAAATGTACTCTTCTTCTACAGATGTTTTAATTTTTTTTCCTGAGTTAAGTAGTATTAATTCTGAAGAATTACTTTATCTAAAAAAATAAATCCAAGGCACTCGATAGCTGGAAAACAAAACAGCATGAAAAAAAAAAATTTCCCCGACAGTAGTCAGAAGAAAATGGGGGGGGGGGGGGGGGGGGGGGGGAAGGGGGGAAGCACTCGTGTGATAGTTTTTGAGAGTTCCCCTAAGTATTTTCCAAGCTTCTGAATTTTTCCAGTTCAAGCAATCTCCCGAGCATGTTATGGGGTGGGGCTTTTTTGTTGTTTTGTTTTCTTGCTTAGTCCAGTCTCCTGCAGTCACTCCACATCCACAATGTGCTTTAATGAAGAGATCTTCACACACTGGACAGCTGGCGCACAGAACCATTTCCTTTGGTTTGGCTGGAACCTGGAGCACCTTATGCCCCCCTTAGGTCTTGCACCAGAAAAGCATGCATGCAGTCCGTATCTGTGTTTAATTGCCCTTGTGCAGTCCCCAGCCTGCTCAATCATTCCATACAAAGCTGTTCCTTATCTGAACATCTTTGCTATCCTGTTCTGGACCTTTTACAGCTGATTACACCCCTTCTGAGATGAGACAACCAGAACTGTACACCTACATCAGGATTTGAATGTGGCACAGTAAGTCTTTTGTTTCGTCTCCTGGTACATTTCTAACCTGACTAGCTTTTATGACTTACTGCAAAGTAACAGGTTCCAGGTGGACTTTTTTTTTTTTTTTTTTTTTTAAAGAGAAGCAACTTCTGCATTTTCACCGTGAGTTTCCAAAAGTATAGTCTCTACTATTTTACAATACAAAGTTAGAACTGTTTTTCCCCACATAAATCACAATCATAGAATAAAATCATAGAATGGTTTGGGTTGGAAGGGACCTTGAAGACCATTTAATTCCAACACCCCCCCCCCCCCCCCCCCCCCCAAGTAAAGTTGGAACAATAAGACAAACATCCAGGCACACAAGCTCTTCCTAAAGTTGGCATGTCCACTGGTCTGTCAGGTTATGGTCAGACACCTGAAGATATTTCCCTAGTGACAAACACTGTCTGGAAAGTCACAACGTCCCTACAAAATGCCATTCTGAGAAAGTGGCATATTTAACTCTGTCAACACCTGTGCTTACTGTCACAGACCCATCTTTCCTGACTGCCTCACAACACAGGAGGAAGAACGTGAAGAAAAACTTCCCATATTGCTGTTTGCACAACTTCAATCCTAGATCTAGGCAAAAATGTTATTAAAAAACATTTATTCAAGGCTGCATAGTAAGTATTAAAATTATATTGTTATGTATGTCAAATTCAAGCCTCTGTCTCCCGTGAGTTCTCACTTAGCATGCCTCCATACAGCAGCTTCTCAGCACGCTTCAGTTCGTACTTCCTTGCAACACACTTTTCAAAAGCTTGTTCAGGCAGAGACAGAAGCTGAAAAAAAAAACTGTCTTCAATTTAGATTTTGTATTTCTAGATGTTAGATCAGCTGTTCCTGTTACAAGGCTAGCATTTTAGGGCTGAACAACAGGACAGCACAGAAATATTTCAGGTACAGCATGCCATGAAAAAAAAATAAAACAAAAAACCTACAGTGAGCCACCTATTTATAAGCAAGCCTTTTTATTGAGACTTATCCCACGTGCTCTATTCTACACCACCATCCCTGGCACGTTGGTGCAACACAAGATGCTTCATGCGGTGCCATAGCACACTCAAACCCAGGCTGGTTTTGTTCTTTACTACCACCAACACAATTTCTTACAAAATTGAATGAACCCTGGATGGCTTTTAGCAATCTAGAATTTAAAGCCTTTTCTCCAAAACATTATTTCTCCAGCAAGCTGCCAATAGCAGGGAGACAGAGGGACTTGGGAATGCCAGAGGGTGCATGAATTAACACCCACCAATAACTCGGGGGGACAGGACATTCTGCAATGACCTAATTGGAAAGGATATACATCTTTATTTCTATTTCGTCCCAGATTACGTCTGAGTTATGCTGATCCACAGCACCTCACTTTGCTTTGTGTTCAATTTGCCATATATCAAACCAATCCAACTCATTTAATTCATTTACTTTTCATTCCGTAAAAATCTCAGTGAGCATGAAGATGTTCCAGTTACTTCCCACCTCTCACACAAAAATCAAAACCAACCAGAAATTGACTATCATTAGACTGGTAGGATGGTAGCAGAAGCTTAAAACTCATGTTACATGGGATCAGTTTGTACACTCTCACTGCCAGTATTTCCTGCAGTCTCTTAACTCTTTGTCCAAAGCCTGTTACTATGTAAGAGTGCTACGAATTTCCATCTTCACCTTTTTGATTCACTATCCTATTTTGATTCACTTCACTATCCTAAAAAGACTGAAGATGTCCATAAAACGGTACTTTTTTTTTTTTGTTGCTTTAACCGTGCCTAACCTTCCAAAGACTAAAGAAAGAAATGTGCACAGCTCACACACAGCAAAAGCAGCACAAGGAAGCATCAGAGAGAGCTGACACACCTACAGAACTATGAATATACCCAAGTACGGACAGTTGCATCTGGGCACATGAGACAGTAGGGAAACCTTGGGAGAAAGGAGAAGTTAATTGACTCAAGGCAATCCCATTTTGCAGACGAGTTTGGCAAGTGATGGAAGGTCCACAGAGATCTCCAGTAAAAGCATCTTTAAAAATTCACCCAGACACCGCCCAGTGATCAGCAACGAGTGTTGTCAGTTCCCCACAGAGAACTGGCATCGCAAGTCTTTTGTGTTTGCTTTCAAACAGTAGTTACAGCCATTCAGCATCTTTTTAATCCCCAGTTGCACAGAAGTTATGCTGCCATACCATCTAGGAGTTTCTGTCCGTGTCCAGTCATCTATTAAGCAGGCAGTAATTAAAAAGAGCAGGTGTCCCTCCACTCCTTTAAAAAGGGAAAGACAAGGGCAGCAAAATCAATTTCTAGTTGTTGGTTGAATTAATAGTCATATTGCCTCCAGGGGTCACGTTGCAAATGGAAGACAATTTTCTTATTTGAAGTTAATATTTCTAAAGAGCAAGGGAGAGATAAGTCTGTCCTGAATATAAAAAAGGGCTGCATGTTTTTGCAAGTGAAAAGTAAGCAGATGGGCTGGGTAGCAAGAGAGCCATGTCACTCAGTCAGTGGGTACTGTCCAGAAAGCATATCAACACTCCTCGTGAGTTACACCCATCAGAACTCCATGCCTCAAACTGCAATTCAGCAAGCACACGAGTCAATTATGCATAATTGACTATTTTGTTCTGATTTTTTTGTTGGTTGTTTGTTTGTAAAAGACTAGCCAGGCTGTCTGGGAACAGCTTGGCTGCATCATGGACTGAGAAAGAGTCCTGCTATCATAGGAGGGGTAGCCTGTGGTGTCAGTTTTAGACAGCAGATGGCTGGGAGTAGAGAAAGCTTCCAAGCACATGGTATGCCAAAACTTCAGCAATTTTCTTTTTCTCAAGCAGCTTCCAGGAACACAAAATGTAGCTGAACCTCTTCCTGCTGGCCAAGATTAAAATAAGAGAACGTAGTAGAATCCCATAAGATACTACTGCTTCCTAAAAAAATATTTAGGCTGCAGAGTCAAAGCAAAGACACCGCATTACCAAAGCGGCTTCCTCTTCAATATTAGCTAAGGAATTAAAGATACAGAAAGTATGATGGCTTTTTTAATGTGCGTACATAAACAGACCAACAGCAAGATCCTGTTCTGCCTCAAAAGACACACCCTAACATGACAGAAACTGAACAACAGGGCCAAAAATGAGGGTCATCATCAAAAGCATTTCTAGAAGTTGCTGACCATGCCTACCCTATACATGTAATGAGTAAAAAATTATGGTAATGAGCACTGTTAAGTATAAAAACCCAAGGTAGTATAAAAGATAAGGTAACTATTAGAGTCAAAGGAGTTTCAGACCTTTAAATTGTGACCAGCTCAATCCCTGTTCCAACTCTCTGATTAAAAAATCAATAACAATTTGATAAGCTTGACTGCATAAAAAGAAACTGTTCCTCCTGCTAGCAGGCAGAAGCCAAGACCAAGCATTTGAACTGCAGTGTCCTAGTCCACACTCAGCTAGCACCAAATAATAAATGGATATGGATGAAAAAAAAGTTTCCCTTTTTAATTTCAGACTGGTGTCTTGATGAGAGTAAGCCAGATAAGATGGAAGAGTTGTGAAGCTTTTGCTCTGTTTTGTTGCATAGGAAATTAAGTTTAATTTATACTGTACATAAGCACTTGCTTTCCATAACCACCCAAAACCTTTTTTTGGAGGTTATGTGAATTAGTCAGAGAAAGGCAGGATAAACAAGATCCATGCAAAGAAGATTAGGTTTTGATAATTTGCATGAGCCTGTCTTCCTGTCCCCTTAAAACCTTTACTCTGGTAAGTTTAAAAAAAAAAAAAGTAACCCAAGACAATGTAACCCACAGATTCCAGAAAGCTTCTGCAAACTTGTGGCAGAAAAAGACTCTGACAGTATAGCATAACAGAAAGCCCTATTTGTCCCATCCACCCCAAATTTTCAACTCCATGGCCTCCAATATTCCCAACAGGTCCCTGCAACACAGCAGCTCTGCCCCTCCAGTGTCCACCACCTTTTATTTTATTTAAAAAGAAAACGAAACACAAAAACTGTTTCTGCACTGGGTAATGCACAAGCCCACGAACACTCACCAACTCATCTTCATCAAGATCCAAGACCTAAACCAAAATAACTGAAGGCTCACTTGATGGTAAATGTATCTATAGCATGAATTTTCATTGCTGAGATGGGATAGACTATAAAACCATTTATGCTTGTTATGACAGAACCTATCTGCCATGTTGCACTGATGAGGAGTTGCTCTGATCTAAGGGGCATCCTAACTCCAAATGTGATTGTGCAGAGAAGTTACCATTCCCTACAAGCTAAGGGTCCGTATGCTCACATCCCTGCATACATTTAAAGAACCACCCCAGTAGTTCTGTAAAAACTCATTTCTGAAGAAACAACAGGGCACGTGAGCCAGTAGTGCAGTTCAGCAGCCAGACTCAGTCCCAACACTTTATTGCCAATCCGTTTGCCACCTGCACCAGGCAAACTTGGGAAGTTCAAGAACAATAGGAAAGAACAGGAAAAGGATTCTAAAATGTTTGGGCAATAGATTTGTACTGAGCAAAACACATTTGCTTCTACTGCAAGCACAACTCCCACAGACAAAAATATGCTGGTTTTTTTTTTGCCTCCTATATTCAGCAGTATGTTTAACCTTGGAGCTGTCAAGCTCCATCATGAATAATGAGCCATGACAACATTTCAAGTGATCCTTGGAGAACAGAGCAATTTTTACTATATGCTACGCAAGGCAAAACGCTGTTATCATATTCCCATGGTATTGTACCTGCTCTGAAAATATACAGTAATGTGGCCATCAAGAGGAGACCACAAGTAAATACAGAAACAAATAAGCTACTTCCAGATATTTCATCACCCAGAGATGCAGAGCAAGCAATAAAACACCAAGTACCCTAATGTTTCCTATTTAAAATTAAATGAGGACAGAGAAGAAGATTCATCTCTCTGAATACGCACTTGACACAAACACTTCCCAGCCTAGAAATACCTGCGTTTGAGGCAGCACAGAGTCAGCACAGGAGGATGAGAGAGGGGTTTGGTGGCATCCTGCAGGTCTCACAGCACTGAGCTCACCTGGTGACCTCTAACAGATGAGCATGGGACAGGAGAACAACCTCTGCCCTGATGCACTCAGAGTGCAAATACCCCCCACATAAAAACAGCACTCCCAGAAAGTATAGGAATAAACTGGGGTTATTTGAATGACCAGTTTAAGTTCCTCTACACCAAGCCCCTACCATGCAATGGCAAGCCTTCAAGAAGGAAGGAACACAAACAAGTAATGGCAGAAGTGATTTCTGCTGGGCTCCTCCCAAGCTCAAAAGGAGGAGGAAGATGGAGCAAATTGACTGGGGAGGAACAGATAACTTGGAAGAAATAAGCTGAGGCTTACAGCATTTAAACAAGGATTCATAACTCTCCCAAACAACGACTGAGAGCTGTAGCTCAAAATATCCCTTAAATAAATAAAAAAAAAAAAAAAGAGAAATTCATCATCTGTTCAGGAAATAAGTGCTATTCATTAACATGCACCTGAAAACACAGATGTTCTCTGACAGTCCCAAACAGCAAGCACCTGCTTTGTGTTTCTGCAAAGGGGAAAATCAAATGTATCCTTTCTCCTGACCTGTTTGCAGCAAAGTATTTGTTCATGGCTTTGGGGAGAGGGTAGCTTAGCCTTATTCTGTGCCATTTCTGGGTCTAGTACCAGAAGTGAAAATACAATACAGCACTTTCTCCTTTCTGTAGGGGCACCATTTTACCTACACTTCAGTTTCAAAGTTTACTAGAAACTATGACAACTTTCAGAAAGCAGTGAAGAGCACGGAGGCATCAATGTCATTTAGATGACTTGACTTTCTTCAAGTTGCTAAATTTGCAGGAGCAGACAGCAGAAACCAGTTCTGAGTACTAAAAACTCCTTGAAATATAACAGATCTCCTTCCCATTGAACTGCTATAGAAAAAACAAACCTCCTGCAAGACTGGATGGCTTTTAAAAGAGTCAAAGTCAAAAGAACGTACTGAAGTCTTGTCTACAGGTAAAGTTAGACATGAGCCACTACCACTGAAGCAACAGCACAGTTGCAAGTGATACTGTATTTATTGACATTTTAGATTCTGATTTGGAGGTATAGCCACTGGTGTGCCCCACCTTCACCTGCTCTCCTCCTCTCCTCACTTCCATGTACACAGCATTTCACAGCTAGCTATCCGCACCACACTAGAGCTCTTCCCCTTCCTTTGAAGCGTTCCCAAATGCAGCAGTTTGCCAGTCTCCTATTCAAAACAGCTCTTTTCTTACTAGAGGACTCACTATGTCCAAAGAAATCCCCCAAGTTACAGGGACAATAGTTTTCTTTTTCTGAGTAGTAAGAACATCTTAAGACCTCTGCATGCACCGTGCCGGCTTCTCCCACCCTCTGATATTTTCATTTACAGAGCACATCATAGCTGTGTGCATTTAGCAATTCCATTCCCTGCTAGCAATATTTGGCAAAAAGATCCCTTTAAAGAAGGCTAATTACAGATTTCAGCCAAACAGACATTGGTACCAGGCCAATCTGTAAGCTCTTTAATAAGCATTTAAACTTCACTTTATACCACACAAGACTTGGTAACTCTTCCGAGTACAGTGACTGCTTAGTTCTAAAAGCAAAGGTGGAAAGCACACCGCTGCAACAGGTGGAAAGAAATTTGTAGCTCTAATTCTTCTGGCAGCACCCACACCTTCTCCATACACGTCTTTCCCTGGAGATAACCTACGTATGTTTCACAAAAGAAAAACTCAGAGAGACAGTCCAGGATAATAACGAAAAGTAGTCCCACATACAAAATGGCTGACAGTCATATCAGAAGAGGAACAAAGACCAGTAAGACAAAGTAGGTCAAGGCCTTAAACTAGGAAGAGAAAACATTAAGGATCCACGGTCACGCACTAGAAAGGAATGCAGCATTTTCTGAGAACATCTGCATTAAGATGGAGTTCCAGTTTTCAAAGGGATGCAGGAGCCCAACACAAAGTCTTTCATGTGCCTCAGTATCTAGTCCTGTAACACAACAAATTCTTTCTGCCCATATGAGCCAGACTTGGCACAGAAAAGAGCAATCCCACCCACAGGTGCTCCTCACTACCCTTGTCCTGATCCAGCTGTTCTATGTAAACTGTGTCCGCAGCAGCTGATGAGATCAGTTTGCAGCCAGACGATTTTCCTGAGGGGAGCTGATGGAAGACTGCAACCTGCCCTCCACGCTACCTGTCTGAGAACTAACGTAGAAACTGGAAAGAGTAATGGACAAGGTGAGTGTAAACAGAAAGGTGGTCCCGTTTTAAATTTACCAGACTAACAGCCAGGAAAACTACACAAGAACTTTCTGAGCAGGGTTAAACAAGTCATCATTTTCCAATGTGGTCAATACCACATGGCATCAGATGCAGGTGTCACACCTGATATACTAATTTTTTTGTTTTGTTTTTGATCAGTGTATGAGCACCCAGAGAATTCCAGCTAAAATCTGTGGGAAACACATGCACTTCACACACAGCTGTCTCCAACTCTGAACTCAATCAACAGGCACTTTTAAAAAAAAGAGAGAGTAACAAGTGTCACACTGTAAAACGGATCAATAATGTCTATTCAATTTGACAGAGATGAAACCCATGAATAGATACAACGTGCTCAGCTTATAACATATTTAAAGGTTCTCCTCTTTGACTTGGAACAGTGGCTGATTTTTCTTCTATGTAGACCAAGCTTTGAGAGGGCAACAGAACCACCCTTCTGCAAGGGCTACAGACCTTCTCCCAAGACACTGCTAAAATACATCTCTGTCTTCCTGGGGTTTGGGAAATGAAAGAGGGAACAGAACCATGATACGACTGCACAGCTTGACGCTAATTCTGACAGGCAAGTCACAAATTTCACTACTCCCCAACCCCCAAAAAGTGAGGGGGAGAAAAAGGGGAGGGGGGGTTATCTTTTTCAAGCTTTATTATCTGAAGCGCCCTTGCAGTTTGCTGAAACACTTGCAGTACTTCCCAAATGAAGATAAATCTATCAGGAAGAACTTCACCTAGAACTTCAAGACTGTTAAAATATGTTTTCTGTGACAGTAGTCTGTGTTCAGATAATCAAGAAAAAACCTGAGATGTATGTTAATAGATGCTCTAATTATTAATGCGTGCACACACACAGCTTATGAGAGGCGCCAACCCATTTGAATGGGAAAGCACTATTCAAATACAGGTATTTGCCAGCAGCTGTATCACCAGTCATATTCCCTATCTGGTTTTGATTCAACTCAGTGGGCATCAAGTTAATCCCACAGGACAGTATCATTCACTTTTATCGTAGCTACTGACCTCATTTCTGTGTTTGAGCTCTGCTGCAGTGTCATGACTAAATGTGGCAAGCAAGAAATCACACTCTGTCAGCAGCCAGTGCCTGTCCTTTCTCCTTTTGAAGCTTTCATTCATTTCTGTATTTTTTTAAAGTCATGCTGCTTCAAAACAGCTGATCCAGATGGTGGATATTCGCATTTCAACCTTCCCAAATGGTGATGTGGCTCAAGAAAATAAAAACTGTTGCTACCTGCTGCTGACCTACTTCTTTCTTTAATTTGTTTCCTGCCAAACCACGGAATGAACAATAGAGTTCATTGAACTCATCTTCCATACCTAACCACAGCAGTGTAGCAAATATAAAATAAAATTAATTGGGAGGTGATGGGGTGTTGGGGGAGGGGGGAATAAAAGGAAGCAGCATGATTCAGTGGGAGGTAGGGGGGAACAACTCTCACCTCTGTCATAATCATCTTCCTCTATTGCTTTTTCCTGAAGCCTCTGAAGCCGTAAGATCAAGGATTTTATCTACATACAGAAAAGAAATACTTATAAAGAAGTCGCATTTAAAAAACACTATTAACCTTTACATAATATAAATTTACAGTATTGCTACTACATCGTAAGAAACACCCAATTTTGAGAATTAAACCCAATATTTGTTAACTGGACAGATCTATTCAGAAATCAGCTAAACTGCAGCCACATGATCTAAGCACAGCTTTAGTCCAAGCACCTACAAAGAACAACAAACAGTATTTCTTGAAAAGCAAAAGAGCTTGTATGATCGTTGAATAACTGCAAGGGTGAAACGTATCCTAAGTAAGGATTATTATAGGATTCTGTCAGCATAATATCTATTTTTGATCACATTCTACTCAATATTCTGTTCTTCAGTCCATTTAACAATTTTTTGCCTATCCAAGTTTTGTGCAGAACAAATTCAGATTTCCATATGCAAACCACATTTTCTTCAGCATGTAAAAAGAGAAATACAGTATGAATATTTTGGGTCAAGTGCACTCACGATATGGCACAGAAAACTGTGTTCACATGCTGCCAATGAAGTTTCATTAAAATATAATTTAGGCTCATCTAGAAAGTGTTGACGTTTCCATTTTCTGAAATGTTCATATTACAAATGATAGATGGGAGAGGAAAAAAAAACACATACAAAATGCCCTTACACACCCAAAAAGAAGCTCCTATTAGGATACAGTTTTATTTCAAAAGCTAATGCTTCTTTGTGCTGAAGCTTCATTTTTTACTAAAATATTTCAGAAGGCTAGGTGTGCATTCAAAGGACATTA
Source organism: Cygnus olor (assembly GCF_009769625.2). Classification (NCBI taxonomy): domain Eukaryota; kingdom Metazoa; phylum Chordata; class Aves; order Anseriformes; family Anatidae; genus Cygnus; species Cygnus olor. The sequence goes on along the minus strand of NC_049171.1, from coordinate 78,775,738 downwards.
AAAGCTTTTATTTTACTCTTACAAGAATTTAGTTGAAGTTATGCAGTCCTTTCCTCATTGCCATGCCAGCCACTGCCAAACACAGCTACATTTATAAAACTGCAAAGTGTTTTCTTAAGTTTACTTGTGACCAGTACCAACAAGCCATTAGCAGCACTGAGAGAGGTAAGCCTGGAAAAAGAATCAGCATATATACTGATAGCCCAAAGCCTGAAAAAGTATTTGGGAAAGCATTTTCCACTGCAAGAAGATCCATACTCGAGACATTCTGCATCTACAAAAGACTTCACTCCTCCCTGGAATACTTCCATATTTAAATCTCTCTAGTTAAACTGTAAATTGCACACAGAAAAATAAGTACGGCCAGTCAATAACTTACCAGAAACATTTAGTTATCATGACTACACAATCAACATGCAAATTAGGGAAGACATTTAAATTAATGGTACCTCTTCAAATTTGTAAGTGAAAGCGGATTGGTCAGAAAATAGACATAAAAGGTAAAGCCAGAAAAAAAAAAGCTTGATTAATAATAGGCTACAGGATCCCCTGGAGGAAAAACAAAGAAAAAAACAAGTCATTGCACGCATTCCCTTTCCATCGAGGTTTTTGGTGTTGTTTTGTTTGGTTTTGTTCTTTTAATTTATTATTGTTTTTCACATACAGAAACACCAATTTTTTTTTTCCTCTGAGACGGGTGAGGAACATATAACATATTGAAGGGAGGCGCTCTGGATCCTCACCATAAATTATTTTCTGTATTTTATGCCACACATTTGATAGAGTTCTAAAGAAGCCCGCAGTAGAAATGGTTCAAGTGACACTTTTTTCATATATATGATATATAACAACCATCTAGACTGAGAGTACAGCACTGCTGCTTTTTGCACTGTTTATTCCTTCATACACTCACAATGGCAGGTCATTTAAAACCTGCTTGGGTACCACAGTGCAGGCATGCCCAGGGCTAACTGACTGATCTGATTGATACTGTGACAATTGAGTGCTTTCTGTTTGCAGGCTAGGAAGACCCTTGGAGCCCCAACTAATCAAAGAGCTGCTTCAGAGCAGCAGGTCCTTCCTATACCTACCTGTACCATGTGATGAGCACTTTTTTTTTTTTTTTAAGTGCAAAAAAAAGCGTAATTTTAATTTTAACAACTTTGGTACTGCCTCCTTTTCTTAACTAAAATTGTCTGTTCCCTTCTGAAAAATTTGAGACTTGCTCTTTACTATTACAATTGGAAGGTGCTACAAATTAAACACACAGGACCAAGGTCAAAGATGTCTGAAGGCACAAATTCCCAGTTCTCCACGCAATGAATTAATGAATGCAGAAATTAAAGATAGCAATGTTTCTTTTGTACCTATCAAATAAGCATACCAAAAAGACAGAAAATTTTGTATTTTTATTATGTTACATATTCCCAAATTTGTATTTTAAAATAGAGAATTAATTTCCCAAGCCACCCCAGACTATGGGCACATCATTACAGGCAAGATGCCAAAGAAACTGCTCCATGGCAATGCGTATGAAGCCTGTAAACATACATAGGAGGAAACTAGTTTGAGTCCTACTTGCACCCCTTATGAAAAATAAATATCAGAGAGCATTATAAGGCCAGGTCAGATAACACGGGCAGAAAAGCACAAATAATGTTTCTCAACCCACTGCCTTGCCCAGACAGAAGGGCTGTGCAGAGCCGCCCCAGAGGCTGACCCAGTGCAGATTGTCTCCCCAGGCCTAAAGACAACACAGCACATCTCAGCAGGTGTATTTGTGCTCAGAAGTCGCAAAACCTGGGTTTCTGAAAGGCTTCCCACTCTAGGGTTAGCATAGGATACTTGCGAGGAGAACTCTCTGAGGTGTGCCTTTATACCTACAAGGTACAGACAGCCCAGACATTGCTCCAGAGCACTCAGGACACTAGTGAGAGACTTAAAAACCGCATCACCTGCTTAGTGGATCTTGAAAAGCTTTAAATTTATTAGCGTGGACATGATGGATTTCAGCTCCCTACATGTACAACAGAGCTAAAATTTGCCTTCTCATCAGTTAGGCTCAGAATCGCTTCCCTCTGATTCCCCCTGACATCCCAAAAATACCCAAGACCAGAAAAAATCCTATTGTACGATAGAGAATAACTGATCCTTGCTAAGGTTTCCTCTCACACAAAGAATATAGCGAATGAGGCTGCTTGTATATATAATAGGTATATATGTGGGTATATACAGGTATATACACATGGGAGAGGGGGAGGACAGCTTCTGACTTGACAGCCCAAAACTCCTCTAAGGTAGAAGGGAAAAAAAAAGGCATTATTCCCAGACTGAATTAGAGCAGGGAATGGACCCCCATTTATCATCATGCAGGGAGAGCACTGGTCTATTAGATTACAGGCTACCCTTACACAGGTGCCTCTCCCCTAGAAATCTTTAATTGGAAATGTGTAAGTTTAGCCAAAGTCCAGTGTTGTTAAATCATGATGCTTCAAGGAAAAAGCTCTTACCACCCTCAAGTTTTGCACTACATATACTCCAGACTGCACACAAAATAGCCACCTGTGAAAGCAGCCCTTGCTGAATTCAGAAATTAATGTGTGGCGTATTAGAAATACAAGCGAGGACCACGGTTTCAGTAGGTCACAGGAACAAAGTACTGCAACATCACTGTTGGGTTTGTTTTGCTTTTAAAAGAACCAAGAAGAAAACAGGTTCTTTCCCTTGTATCATGCAGACAAGTACTATAAACTTCTGTGAAAAAAATGCTGCAAAAGCTGTTAATATTCGAACTCCTACATCAGGTTAATACTTTGACACTACCAACATAGCTGTTTCGGGAACCAGGGGGAGGAATCAAAGATGAAATGAGATTACAAACCTTTAATGTACTCCGGTTGCCAAGCTGGCAGTCTAGTAGCACTGGTTCATACTTTTTCATCAAAGTATCCCAGTTATGGTCACTAACAGTGAAACTACTTTCGTAGCCTGAGGTGACAGAAGAACCAGCAGATGCTGCATCTGAGGAATCCGTAGAATATGAAAACGTTGCATCTGTATCTGAGAGAGAGATGGTCTCACAATCCTGTAGTTTATCATTCGCTGTGGTCTCGTTTTCATGCTTCAAATCATCACTGGGCCTAGAGAAGCAATGCAAAGCTCCTGAGTGCTCATGAGTTCTTGCTGTCTCTTCTAGCTCCTGCAGATTTCCTGCAATGCTGGCATGCAGAACACACTCAGCTTCCTTGATGGTTGCCTTGCCTTCAGTATCACTTACTCCAGAGGCTGAGTTCAGGGAGAGCTGTATGAAGCTGAATCTTGAACTAAAGCTATTGTGTGAACCAACAGAATGAGAAACAACTTCTCTGTTTTGATATTCACAGTTATTATTCACTTCTGTCTGATCCAAGGCATACATCTTTTGGGGCTCACTCACTTTAGTGCTGTGAGCCATCTCCTGTGCACAGCATATAGTAGAAACATCTTTGCTTGTTGCTTCAGCAGGGTAAATTGATATCATTGTGTTTTCTGATTGCGGATTCTTGTAACAGGAAAGATTTTTGCAGCTTCCCAGCATATTTCCAGTACCGCCCAACGCTGTTACCCCATCAGCAGGAACTACAGCACTACTTGCAGTTGAACGGCAGCGTAAGAATTCAAAGTTCTTTTCGTATTGTCTGTAGAGACAGCAGTTCTCAAAGTCTTCACAATGCTGCCTGCCATGTTTGAACTGTTCTGGGCTGAATGGCTTGCAGGCACCCAGGGACTGAAACTCGATCTGTCGCTGAGCTTCTGGCCTCATGTATCCAGGTCTTTTTGCCAGTTTCTTTTTACGAAGAGAGCCTGAAGGCATTGAGTGCTCCGAACCATCTGGGGTGAGGGGGATAAGAAAAAAAGTAATTAAGGCATTTCTGCAGTTTTCCAGAATTAACATATTGTAGCATCTGAAAATAATAATTTCAGGAATTTCAGACAGCTCATCAGTTATCAGTTTCCATTTTGACTAAACAAAGACACAGACCATATTGCAGATAGAGGAGAAAAGGTGTTATCAGAGAACTCTGTGCATTCATTCACTTTCTAAAAAGTCTGCACCAGCTTTTAAGTGAACTTCACTGACATAACCGTGCCCATCAGGACACAAGCCCACGTACGACAGATCACAGTCTCCCCTGCTTGTAGCAACGCTCTGCAATTCTTCATTCTCAAATCACAGAGACTTCATTAGTTGCAGCACAGAACTTCTTTAGTCTCTTTGATGCAGAACAATTTTCAGGCATACAAGCACATCTAGGATAGCACCGAACCTACATCAAAAACTTGAGAAAGAATCACAATCTGTTGCTGTTCTCGTCCAGTTTCTTGTTCGTATTTGTGTTTTATTAATACAATCAAACATTTCCGATCCAGCTTCTACAATAGATGCAGCTCTTTAACAGTCTGTGGCTGCAAATCTGTTACTCTAGTGAGATATTTTATAAATCTTCATTTAGATTTGCCATACTACCTGTTGTCCAAATAATAAGAATATAAGTTTTGAGTGCAGGATCATCAGTCCTAGAAGACTAGTACAAGCATATGGTTGGTAGCATTATTGCAATATTAATGTCAATTAAAGAGGTCCCCTAAACAACGGCTCAATCTCCCCACATATACATTACATACACAGATGAAAAGATAAGACTGGCTGCTTTCAGAGTAGAATAGAAAGAACCAAGATAAAAAACAACACTAAAAGCAGAAGATTAAAATGTAGCATCTTGTCTTTGTTTTCTGTATGTTTCTATACAAAAAATAGGTCATTTGAAAAAAAGTCAGCTACGTGAACAGGTTAAAAAAAGATTACAGGGTGACTACTTACAGTTTCTTATGGATTTACTGCTAGTCAAAAAGTATTCTATTCTTCTATCCTGCACACAATCAATGGGAATACAAGCTCTGCACCATCATCCATTTTGTATCACAAAAACATATTGAACTGGCTTATTTGCCAGAATCACACTTCAAAGGGACCTAGTGACTAGCTGAATTATGCCCTTGATTAGCTGCCTTCTATTCATTGAAACAGAATCAATTGCCAGAATCCCAGGTACTAGGATTATTCTGAGCACTGACACAGGGGCCTTCCAAAAGGCAACTTCTAGGATTTTTTTTTCCCCTATACAATATATTAAAAGTTCGCCTCCAATCACAACCCTTTGTCAATTTTTCATTGACAAACTTGCACATACTCTAAACACCTTGGCAACTAACTCCTAACAGAAGCTTCATACATACCTCATTAGAACGACATGCCATACAAACATTTAAACCTGAAACTTCTCAGGTGAATTTTTCCAATATTCACAGCATCTTCTCCAAGTGAGCTTCAATGAAAGCAATCTGAACATTTTGCAGATATTACAATACTGGCATCTCACTATGGCACTGCAGTTAAGTTTCAGTATTTTGCTTCCTATCACCATAAATTAGGATACCCCAGCTGTCTCTCGCTCTCTCTTTTGCAAGAGGAAAAAAATTCACAGAAATCAGAAATAAAAAAGGTCATGGAGTCCATCAGCCTGTCTACTATAAAAAGACAGTGAAATGCTCTACTGGGAGTAGTTTAATAGAAATTGTAACAAACAGAAACCACTCTTGAAGGGAATAAAAATTGAACAAAATGTTCTTTAGAATTTAATTATTTTATATACAAAATAATAGTTGAGATTTGCCTTCAGCAGAAGAAATCTGTCATGCAGAAAAAGTCATTCTAAGACTGGATATATTTTATCATATTTTATCACAGTTTAAAAAGGCTAGTCACAGGCTTTGTCTGTAAAAAAAAAAGTAGAAAAGGTTCTTCGGTTCAATTAAAATCAGTTTAAAATTGATCTCAGTAAATTACTATGAATTTCTAAGGCAAACAGATAATTACAGCTCTTTAAACACCACATTTAAACTGATGTAAGTAAGGTTTAAATTGTTAAATATTTGCATCACGCGAACTAGATGCAATTTCCTTTGAGTTAAATTGGTACAATTCCATTATCCTGAATTAGCCCACCCGAAAACCCCTCATTTCTGCACTGCTCCCCACAGGCACAGGTAACCCTCCGGACAGAGGTTTGCCGTCCAGCTCCCTTATGGGCTCCAGATCTGCCTTCTGGTGAGTCCACCAGCCCAAGTCCATCACCTGGCTACACCACTGACCAAATTCCACAGTCCAGGATGGCAGTCCAAACCACGAGCAGTTCTGGGGATGCTACAAGGAGAGGGCTACTACCGATCCTTCGTCAGTAAAGGGGCTAAAGCCCCAAGTTTCCCATTCCTGGGGCGCAGCCCTTTTCCTTAGGTCACAGCACTTCCAGGTCAGGTGTTGAAGCCTTACAGCCACGCAGAGGTCTGCTGAGACAGCCCAAGCCACCAAGGATGCCACACGCAAACAGGTTTAGGGTCTACACAGGGCTTTTCGGACAAACCCAGGACTGGCCTTCCCCAAAGGAAAGGGAGGGATGAGGCAGCCGCAACCAGAGTCTGGCCTCCACAGCCAGAGAGCACCCACAGTGCCCTCAGCCACCACAAAACCCAGGCAGGACATTACCAGGGCTCAGGGTATACCAGTCCTGCCCTGTTTACCCTTCTATTCTGCCCCTTTTTTTGAAGTTTAGAGTCACTTTGGTTGGTTTGTCATAACGCATCTCAAATTTAGTTGTGTGTTCTTCTGCATAGCCTTCTAATCATTGCTTTCTATATCTAATGTCCAGACAAAGAAACTACATTGAACCAATTCGGCTAACTTGTTAAAAAGGTCTAATTTTTCTCATAATTCCCTCAGTTTTGTTTCAAGACCCTCAAAAAACTGCTAAGTCCATGGCAAGTACCTACAAGACTATTGAAATTGCACCTTGGAGCACTGGAAAAGCACCTGGAGATAATTTAAAAATATATACATATTACCTTGTAGTGTTACAGTTTGTATGAGACATGCACCTAGACAAAAAAGCCACAAATGGAAGAAAGGCCTTTCAATTGCAATATTACAAATCAACTTTTAAAAATACACATCACACATTGCAACTTCTAGGACCATATTTTCATTCAAGTGTCTGATAATGTTCAAATGGCTTCGATTCCAAGATATGAAAGCCCAGAAAGAACCCACTTGATTGTAACAGACCTTTCACCACAGCCAGTATTTCCTAATGAGTAAGAGCTCAGAGTCAGAACACAGAATTAACAGGGTCTAACACCTGAAAACAACTCATGAGCAGCAACGCCGTTCAAGTCTCAGTTGCACCAGTAAAATGAAACAGGGAGAGGTGAAGCCAAAGAGCATTTATCACTGACGTGAAGAGCACGTTCTCTTGTACTCAACCTGAAGCTAAGGAACAGCAGAACAGTTACCTGATTTATTTTAGATAATGAATCTTCATTTTCAGCCACAAAAGTCACTGTTCAGTTTTTCGACCAACTGCTCTAATACCATCTGTAGATGGATAGTCATAAGAAAGTGAAGTACTTATAAAGTCCACCAGGATTTTACAGATCAATACAAACTCTGCAGTAATTACCTCCCTGCCCCTGCTTTAAAACCCATAATGCAGAATACTTGCAAGCTCATTAAGCTCTCCCTGAAAATAAATGAGAAGTTATATATTCAGTTTTAAAAAGAGCTCAACTATCTGCACACACCTACATCACACACTGTTGATTTTTATTAGAATAGCAAATTCACTTTTAGAACATTCTTGTGGGCCAGCTGCAGTGTCTGAGGAAAAAATATTGGGTCATATTCAAAGCTAAATATCAAAGCACCACTCCAAGCGGTTTCTGTAGTGCTGCTTCTGTTGAGGAAGCCCTAAAAACCTGCATTAAACCGTATGCAAACAAAGTAAGTGAAGTGAAAAGATGTATTATTTATAAAGACACACACGAGCTTAACCTTTCTCAAGGATTAATTAATCTGACATGACAATAGCCATGATTGTTCAGTTCCTTGGTCAGAAAAATATGTAAAATATTGTGGTTTCTAACTAGTTACCTTTTGACTTGTTTGCTGAATTTCAAAAGACACCACATAATATTCAAAATAAGGTGGCACCAATCTCAACACAACCTCTTTTAAAATAAACCTTTAGCTTCTTTATGCACTTATGCTTTCTAACAGTTACCTTTGAACATAGATTTTTGTAACTATTAAGACATGAAGGTCTCATCCAGCTTTTTCACCTTAATTATTGAATGTTAGCTATACTTTGATTTATCTACCATTTTATGAAGCGTATCTATCAAAGACGAGCAATAGCTGAGCTATATTATATTTGTTCCCATTTACGAATGATTTCCTCACCAAGGGCTCCTATAATTTCTAAGCTCACATGCTGAGTTTAGTTATTCAGCTGCTAAATTTCCAAGATGTCACGTACAAAATATACTCTGAAGTCATTAAATGCTTGTTAGTTGTTATTCTTCATTAAAAACACTTCAAAGATTCATGCATTTTAGATGTCAGTGTCCTGCCTTTGCCAGTGTTTAAATAATTGTATTTTTATTGACACACTCCCATAATACACATCATCCAGTTGTTATATTTGAGCCACTTACCTCCTTAATGCAACAACTCATTTTAAGCCATTTGAAGAAATTGCGACACCCCTCTCTAGAGTAAGGATCACATTAGCTAGCTGATCGCTACTTCCAACATGCCCATCAAGTATTTTTCCCCCTTAAAAGAGTTTCAAACCTGGTTTTGCGTTGTTAACTCTAAGACAAAAAATTAAGATATATTAACAAGTAAACTAGTAAATTTCAAAAACACTTCCAAAGACGGTAACAATCACCTGTTTAGTCAACGGGGGATAACAGAAACACCCCTTTCATTAATTACATATCTTAATTGTGTTCTGTATTGCCACCTTCAAAATGCAAGCACGCCTGCATCCATCACTATTCAGCAGTGCATTGACTACAATACAAGCAAGCTTTTTTTCCTCAAGCAAGCGCCTTGCTGAATCAAGGCCCATGCACCCGTATGCTAAAAAGCACAGAAATATGCATTTCTGACCTTTTTAAATTTAAAAAGGTAATAACTACCCAGCCTGTGAAAGCACGCAGTTGCACTGTGAAGGCCTATTTGATAACTAATCAACACCCTATGGCTGGCAACCTGAGATCCAAGGCTTGGCTATTATAGAAAATTGCATTCCTCCAAGTCGAATGTAAATTATACCATCTAACTTTACCACTGCAGCCTTCCGAGGAAGCTCATTTTGTTGGTCAGTAGAACAAGTGGACAAATTCACTCTAGAGCAGGCAGGTGACTCCTGGCTGTCTCAGTGAAGCAGGACCATTTAGATAGCACAATAGTGTTGAAAAATTACATTTCTGCTCTTCTCATGAGAGAGATTTCTGCTTTTATGCGGTCAGCTGCTTCTACAGAAGTCCTGACAAGGAGGAAAAAACAAGGAAAGCCAGGGAAGCCTGAGATCTTTGTCATAAATTTCAGCATGGTCTCTCTACAGACAGTCCTCACACATCTCGGCCCAGTACAGCCCCAGGATACTTGCAGCAGACCCCTGGTGGACAACCACACACCACAGGCAAAGCCACAGGAGGGTCTGGAAACACGAGCCGGTACCAGCACTGGTACTTCACCACCATCAGTAAACAGAAGGCACCAAACTTCCCCACAAATAGCCAGCCCCAATTGATTTAAAGCCTGGTTTTTACTCTTTTTACTTATAGTTAAATGATTAATTAATGTCTCCACTTTTCAAAAGGGCAGAAGGACACAACAGTTGCAAACCTGAAGAGAAGAAGCGCAACAGAGAAGCAATGCTTATCTCAGCAGTTGTTTGTTTTAAAGGTTTGTTGTTCTTCTTCTTCCTGGGTAGGGGAAAAAAACCTTTTGTTCACAATTTCAGTGCAAAGTGCTGTAGAGGCAGCCCATGCAAATGTCTCAAAGGGAGAGAACGTTCTTGTTCCTTCAGTCAAGATCTGGAAACATTCAAATATGACACAAAAATTAGGGGGAGAGGATTTTGCGTGAAGCTTACAAGAAGAAACTGAAGTTCGGTTAGGTCCTAAATTAATTTGTCAGCAATACTTACTGGATTTGCAGTCATATCCCATAAAAGCATTTCACCATACATGTATGTAATTATGAAATTAGTATGAAATTAGCAGTCCTTTTCAAGAATGGTCTAGTTAACACACCACACTTCTTTCATCACTCTGTCTACTGAGTGACAGTGCAGATTCCCACCACTTCTGCTCAGTCAGATCATCTACAGCAAGACTCTAATATAAAACTCATCGGGGGGAAGAGTGAAGTGTGAGAGCACATTGACAGCAGTCAATTTCTAATTCAAGCACAGTTTCAGTGCTCCAGCTTGGAGATTTGAATTTTTAATTTCACCAAGAGAGCGGGTTCCAAATTAAGCATCTGATGCACAGTCAGTCTGAAAGCAGAATTGAGTTTACTGAAATAGAAAGTAATTTTCTCTTAACAGCTCAGTAGTGATCACATATAATGAAAATAAAACAACATGGCAGTTCCTATATTGCCAAGGGTGAGGAGTCAGTATGCTTTTAACTTTACAATTTAATATCAAAGTCCCATGACAAATGCTCCTCCTTTGTCCACTGTAGGAAGTTTACCTCACAGCCCCAACCAGGCTGTCACGGCGTGATGTCAGTGCTGTCTAAACAACAATGAAGACAGAATGAAGTTTCAGACATCAGGAAAGCTGAGCAACAACACTGGACAGAAAGCACAGCAGCTCAGGATGCAGCTTAAATACAAGATACTGCAAGAGTCACGTACGCAGACTGCAGTAACAGCAACACAGGGGACATGGAGCCCACCTGCAGCAGGAGGCACACAAACAAACAGCGCTGTTCCCTCTCCCTGCTCTTTCCAAAATAAAATCTCAGGGCTTTAAGCAAACCCCTGTGACTATATGCTCCCACAGAATTTCTGTACTCAAGCATTCCCTCCTCTTTGCGGAACAATTGTGCAGATTGTGCTTTCACTAGCTGACAAATCGCCACTCTGCTGGGTGTACCACCAGGTACAGACTGCAACACTGCTCTCCTATCCTCCACAGCTACACAGATGACTTCAGTTAATGCAAGACCTTGCTAAAGGCCAGCAGGTTATTCAGCATCATTGGTTTTCGGATGTTAGAAGCCAGCAAGGGGTCAGCCTCTGTGCTCCAGCAGGACGAGCATGGGTTCCCCAAGAGACCTACATCAGTAGGCAAGGATGCACGCGATATCCCTTTTGAGGGCTTCTGCAAGGATATGCTTGACCTTTACAGCCCTTACCTGAGGTTGCAGGCAGACAAAATGGAAGCTGGAAGCTTGCTTTATTCAGCCTGAGAACACAGGGGTGAAGATAGTGGCTTTATCCTTTTCTTCCAGTATATCTCCACTATATCTCCAGTTGGAGAAAACTAGATTGTTCGGGTGCAATTCTGAGATCAGTTTACAAATGTGCCATGGAAGTACTGTAGCTAATATTGCTGAAACTGCAACAGAATACTAACCACAGGCATGTAGCACACAGCTGAGAAATCACAGCTCCTTCGGAATAAGACAAGACAGCAGTCACTCTGCCTTAAGTCAGGTATCTCAAAAAAAAAAAATCAGGAAAGAGTATTGTTTCTCTATATAAAGCAACTGCATTGAATTACAGAAAAAAATGATGCCTCTGACAACGTAGAACTGACCTATGTTACTGCTCCTGTGATATCAACAGCAGATCGCATTTAAGGAAGTGAACTGTTAACACAGAGAAAAAGAAGATAAGAAAAGCAGTAAACCACCAAAAAAGCCACATCAAAACTATGAAAAGCAGTCAAAGCTCTGTATAGTGACAAGTTCAGACACCACCACGGCTGTCTGTTATCAAGACCCTCTTTCATTTAGCCAAACATGCTCCAACGTGCATTTTCTAGCACTAAGCCTGCATTTCCCAGCCAAGCAGAGAGCAACCTCTCGTTGGTGGTACCCAAAAGCCACGCCACAAAGCCACAACTGAGTCCAAATGTAGATGTTTGGCACTATGGCCACAGACTAAAGATTCTCAGCAGAACTGAAATCCTGTCTTCACGCAAATTCAGAAGTCATGACCGCTAGCAGCAAACAAGGATTGGTGGACACGGTCGTGGCAGACCCCATGCTGAGGGAAGACACAATCAACACTGACAGCTCTACGAGAGACTCTTTCACTCATTTTGCCTCCACCCTACTCTACCGACACCAACACTGTACATCCTTTCTGCTGCTCCCATCAAACCCAGCTTCCCTTTCCACCAAATTCCCCTACGTTTCTCTTCTTGGTCCCCAACTAGTCCTCACAAACCAACTACTCATTTATCTTATACTAAGCGCAAAAGACTGTTGAAGCAGAAACCATCCCAAACCTGTATCTCTGACCTAACTGCACAGGTCACGCTTGCACACCATACAGCTCAGGGCGATAACCCTCCACAAAGCTCCCAAACAATGTTCAGAGCCACAGAGAAGCACTCTTCCCCTACATCACTCCTCAATACCACCTCTTTGGTCCTTTCCAGTTTCCCCCTTCTGTCCTGATCCCAAAATGCACAAGCTCCCCAGGAGCATGCCCCTCATAACAGCAGACAAGCACATCTCAACTTACCTCCAAAAATCCTCCCTGCATGAGCTTCCAGCTCCTCCATATCACCCCATTCCTTTCCAGATGAAGAGCCTTCCTGCTTCCCACTCCCCAACAGCATGGCTGAGAAGTTTCTAGGCTTCTCCAAGTCCATTTAAAAGGAGCCCAACCCCACTTCAACTGTGTCCACCGATTTTGTTGCTTTCCCCCAGGTGCACACCTCTTGGCCACAAGGACTTCAGGCAGTCCTAAGGGCTCCTGTTACCTCTTTCACAGCACACGTATTCTGCATGAGTATATAAACTAAATCCCACGTTAAAGGCACACTGGCTCCATTCATCCCTTTTGAGATCTTCTCAATGAAGACACTATTGTAAGAGCTTCTTTCCTGAGACAGTAAATCGCTGCTATTCACATCTAAGAAATCAAGACAATTGCTTGCCACAATTTACTCTGACAGTCTCCCTGAGATAACATATATTAGCCAATAATACAGGTTGCATTTATTAACATACACCATCGACATTCAACAAAACCGTAGATTTTTGCCAGAAGCTTTCTTTTTTTTTTAATCTTTTCTGTCACACGTTATTTGCAATTCCTTCCTTAAGTATTCCTACTTAACTACAAGGATCTGCCACCTTTCATTGAACCCTACCTGTCTGCTCTTATTATCCAAGTAAGTTAAAGAACGGTATTTATCTTCAAAGAAATTGTGCCCTTTCATGAGATAGCTTGCAGATGTTTCTTGGGCACCTAAGGATCTGTATGATACTGTAACGAAACGAAGTCTTAAGTAAAATACTTCAAGTTAAAGAATGAGAAGTAAATACAAATAGCAAAAAAAATCAGGCTGACCCTTGAAAGATATCTTTTATATAAAAGGAAAATTGTCTTGTATAAGCTAATGAAATTTTTCTGTTCAATCTACTCTTAATTCAGCTTAGCGTTTTAGAAGGGATAAGAAGTGCTGATTGCACCATATGGTGCTAAACACGCACACCTGAAAAGATCTTATTGGGTATCAAAACACTTGGCAGGAAGAAAAAAACAACTTTGAGTGCCATTCAAGTAGTCTTCCAGAATTAACACAGATCATGCACGTAACTCTATTTCCAATAAATTCAAGAAAATTTATTATGGGCTTTAGAAATCCTGAATTCTAGGACTTGGCAGGGTCCTCTGCAAGGTAACCCGCAGAGGCCTGTCCCCTTCAGATGCGAGGGCCAGGCCTTGGGGCAGCATTAGCATTGTGACAGTGGGGATTTCTGCCCCTGCTGCTCTCAGCCTTGGGCAGGGTACTTCTGTTACACAGCCCTTTTGTACACAGCGTTGTTGTTATTAACGAGTAGCTGGCAGAACTGCCATAGCTTCCTTTTGGGGAAAGTTAAAGCACCGCAAGAGACATTTAATCTCCTCGGTCCTGCGGCACAGCATAATCTGAAGCATTACTTTGTGGTTAAAAGAGACCACGTGAGAAGTTAGCTGACTTACCCGAGTCACAGAGCATGCCCCAGACAGGGCTGATCACTTACACAGGACTCCTGAAAGACCTGGGGAAGGGGAATGTTTCCACTATAAAAACACACCTTAGGCTTTGCTCTTTTGGAACTCCTGTCTTTATCAAAAGGATTGCAGATCTGAAAAAAGCAATGTTTAGACAGAATGTGAATATTCTCAAAACTACCAAACCTTGAAGTCTCGGGTCTCCCTGAGGCAGATCCTGAAAATCACGTTATTTTATGCCAAGTCTGCACAGCGACTTTTCATTGGAAACTTCAGGTTTAAGTTAAATTTTCACCACAAATTCGTAAAAAAATACAAACATCATATTTAAGTGACTCCTTAACTTATCTATAACACAGTTTGAGCCTGTCTGCATTTTTTACTCTAAACTTAGCAAGTCTATACTAATCCATGAATCTGACACAAGAAAACATATTTATAAAGTATCTGAGTGAAGTAAGCCCAGAAAGATATTTTGGTGGAAGAAGAGGTTCATTGACTGGCTCCCTTAGTGAAACAGGGCTACTTTTAAGCCAGAAGCCTTAAGTCCTCTGCTGCCTAGGGAAAGGACAACTTAAAGGATTCTGAAGTGACTTGCAAGAGCTCCACGACCTAAAAATCATCCTCTCCCTTCAACCCCCAGTGAATAGGAACATCCTGCATGAACAGCCTTACAAAAACAAAGAGGTGCCAATAAGACTGAGAGCAATACTGAGAAGATACATGGATTTTCATTCCTGTACAATAAAAGTGTCATAGTGCATTACTGAGCAAAAACATATGAAACGTCGTAAACTTAAATTACCTCAAAGTCTGAGTCATAAGCAAGGGCTTCTGTATCAGAAAATCATGAAGATCAAACTAAGGACATCTTTAAGGTTACAATGCCCTCTTTGGGTTTAAAGATATATTTGCAGCAAGTTTCAGCAAATACAGCAGCTATTTTATGCTACAGGAATGAAAGTAAATGAAAGAATGCCAAGTATGCCACTATAAATAGGTTATAAATGACACCTGATTCACATCTACTAGCAACAATATTCCTAAGATGCTACATACCAGTAGGAAAACTTCTTCACCCCAAGTGCAGTCAAGCTGTGCAGCAGGCTGCCAAGAGAGGCTGCTCAGCCCTTAGAGGCTTCCAGGGCCCAGGAGAAAGCTTGGAGCAATCTGCTCTGGCCTCAGTCAGCCCTGCTTTGAACAGGGAGTTAGACCAGAGAGAGACTCACCAAGTCCCTTCCAACCCAAATGAGCCCATGATATACCCCAGCTTTAAAAACAAGTCTTGGGATTTGCAGTATTCCATCGTGTTATCTATACACACAACATCATTTCAAGTGTATCATCAGTGACGATACATGCAGCTCTGAAAGAAAGCAATTCATCTGATCTTACTTCACAAGGGAGTCACAAGGAAGTTAGTAAACAACAGCTTCATCACATCCTGGAAGGCGGAAGCAGCTGGCTTTCTACAAACAAAATTAAAAGTTCAATACTTGAAATAAATAGGTTCTTAACCAGCTTTTAAGCATTCAACACACACAGAGAAATCACAAGCTTCAATGATAGCCAGTGCCTTAAGCAAGACAGGCACAATAAGGCATAACATAAAAACTCCTATTGTTCCACAGCAGCAGACCTTTAGTAGTTAGCTGGTGATTAAATGATGCTCATGAGCATCACTTAAGTGTCACTTTGATCTACTGCAGTTATTTCGCAAAATGTTTATTACCAAGACTTTTTTATTGGTTGTACAAACATCTGAAAGCACATCTCTCAAGGCATCATTCAGTTTGCTATATTAAAAATTATTTTGATACCTTTTCTTACTCTGCTTTCCAAGGGGCGGACAAGAGGGGATCATCTGCTAGACTGCAACTGTCTGAAGACACTTGCCTTTGAAAAACGTCATCACTGCCACAGTTCCAAGGGCATTACACAAAAAAAAAAAAAAAAAAATGTAGCCTCCTTTGAGCAGCTGCCACAAAACCAGCCTCTCACACAAAGTACCTGGCAAAAGGAAGAGAACAACCACCCAGGGACCACCGCATCTACCCTACACAGTCCACAAAGTCTTCCATGGGCATGGAAGAAGGCAAACCTGAATACTGCGCCTCGCACCTGTACCAGGCAGCCATAGCCAATGACATGGATGTATATGACCGATATAACTGAGTGCACAAACACCCAGATATTTCTATGTCTCCTTTTATTGGTTTTATTTACTCCTTGGTTTCCTCCCTTTACTTCTTGGTTTTCCAGGACTGGTTTCTTTCTTCTTACACTACTGCTCAGTGTTGGTGTTTACAACGCACACAGGCTGCTACACAAAATTCCTTAGAACAGCCTTAAGCCGTCATCTGTAGTGTCTTTACCTGGCCTGTTTGCTCTTTTTTTTTTTCCTATTATCATTATTATTACTCCCTACTTGCTCTCTGCATTTTAATCCTCCTTTTTAAAGCTTTTCTGGTACTTTATATCGTGGTTTTCAAGTCATTAGAGGCCATTTTCAGAATGCACAACTGTTCCAAAGCAGAGGCCTGGAAGACAGACAGCAACCCCACGTACTCCTCACATGACTTGCACTGAACACTCACACTGGCTTTTTTAAAACCACAGCCACTCTGAATTTGCTACGGCCAGACTTCCAACTTGACGCCTAGACAAGGCACACAGAGCTTCACTAAGACCTGGCAGCACAGAAAGCAGTAACATAAACAAGTGTGTGCAGACCTAGTTGAAAGGTTCGAGCCCTCATCAAGAGCATCAGTGCCACCCCAAGCTCACCAGAAACACAGCAAAAATGTTGCTACCCACCATTATCACTAATTAGAATAAAGGTAAGTTATTTTAAAGTATTAAATTAGTTCAGAAAGCAAGGGGCATCAATATACACAGCCTATACAACTATATACACAGCCTATACAACTAAGCAAAGATTAGATATCAGCCATCCTCTATAGGACAAACAAAAGGCATTGACAAAAACAGGGCATGCCAGCTCCTTTCACCAAGGGTGATGAAGAGTCCTATAGACCAACCTTTCCAGAATGGTAACACTGCTTATGAACCCACAGTCCTACCACATACAGGAAAAAGCAATAACGAACACACTTCTGAAAAACTCAGCACTGTAACTGTACTAAAGACACACAGAGAACACCTCTCAGCTAATATGAAGTGTTTTTTAACTTGGCCTTGGAGCATAGGATCTCATGGAAAATTCTGCCATTGACAAGAGCTGGTAGCACAATCAGGAAAATTCCCTATCTGCTAAAAGAACAAATACCCAACTAATCAGTGCTCACTGCATACAATGTGAGAAACAGGAGCTGGGCTGTCCTTACCCCAGAGCAACCTGAGGCCACCCAACAAGCACGCTATTTCCCCTCCTGTCCTCATTTGCCCAGGAAGCCAACAAACAGCCTTTTACACTGCCCATTAACTGGAGCAGCCCTTCTCATGGCCATGGCTGTACAAGACTTAGACCACAAACACATGAACAGTACAGCAGCTGCCTCGCCTTGCCACAGCCACATTCAGATTTCCCAGGGAAAGGAAACGCAATACCCGTTGATTATTAACCAGTTTGACACGCAAAACCACACTGAGGAACAGCAGCCCCCTCTCCCACATCACTTGGGTCTCCACAGGCTTTCTGCAAGAGGAAGCACCTGGACCTCCATCCAGTGTGCGAAATTCAATCTCACCACTGCCTCAGTAACTGTCCGTAGCCAAAACCCTATGAGAAGGGAAAGCTCTTGTCCCCAAAGCTACGCTTCGCAACACCTATGAGAAAACAAGCCACTCCTGATAAGATCATCTGAGCCCTCCCAATGAAAAGTCAGGTACTTTACAGGGCTGAGACGCTTGGACTTACCACAAAGAGATTCAGTGATAATCATTCCTTGGAGCCTTGGGAAGTTTTAGTGAGGTAATATATTTGTGTGTAGGAAGGGGAACAACCAGACCATAAAAAGTAGACAGCTACAATCTAAGAAAAAATAACCCTCCAGCTATAACCATTTGGCTTTGCAAGTGGTCTCCACCAGCACCATTC
Source organism: Cygnus olor (assembly GCF_009769625.2). Classification (NCBI taxonomy): domain Eukaryota; kingdom Metazoa; phylum Chordata; class Aves; order Anseriformes; family Anatidae; genus Cygnus; species Cygnus olor. The sequence goes on along the minus strand of NC_049171.1, from coordinate 78,757,547 downwards.
CAGGTGTCTGTGTATCTGCAGCAGTGATAATCCATAAAGCTAAGCTGATATACCAGTGGAAAGGATACTTACCAACACATTTAAGATGGGTAACAAAATAAATTCAGTATCCCACTAAAGCAGCAAGGAAGCAGCTTACTAGGAGGGAAAAATAATAATAAAAAGTCCCTCCCCTTCCCAAGCTCTCTGGAAACCTTACAGCTTTCCAAAAACAAAATGAAAGGACCCTAAGAATGGTTTCTTTCAGTGCTCAAAACACACTTATCAGACCCAAAAGCATAATTGCCAATAAATTCAAAAGTGGGGCCATCTAGGTGAGCTAAGCCAGGGACTGCTCTGCTCACCCCATCAATCAGCAAAGTCACGAAGCCCCTGTCAAACTTCATTATGTATGGGCACAGTGAAAACATCACTACTATTTGACTCTACTTTCCCATTAATATCATAAAGAATTTAGCAAGGCGTTAAAAAGCGACACCAACGCCACATGCCCCTTCTTATGCCAGCTTGCAAAACAGTTCATAAGATCTAATTACACCAACTCCCATTTCCTGTCTTGTCCATAGATACTAAGCCTTTCATTCTTACTCAGTTTTACAATACTCACCACCAACCTCTTGACTTTTCCACTCCGCAGGTTGCCTCCAAGTTGCTCTAAGAGATTTTCCTCTGTAATGTTTTCCTGCTCTGCTGACCTCTCACCCCAGCAAAAGAAGCCTTTCAGCCAGTGCCCGCTAAACCCCTCTAAGCAGCCAATTCTGCTGCCATTCCAGAGAACAGGGAAAGGTGGAAGAGAATTTTACATACAATACATTAATTCTGCTCTTAGTTTCAAGTATCCACTTCTCCCATGCAGTTCTTTCACATGAAGATTTTATCATCTGAGCATATATACACATACCTTCCTTAGCAAATTACTGTTCCACTTGCAGTTCTGACTTGCGTGGTATTTGATCTGATCTAGAAGTGCAGGTGACGCATATACCTTTGAAATGGAGCTAGCTAAGCACTATTAAGAAAATGCATTTTCCACTTTCCAGCCCTAATTCTGAGAACACAACTGTTTATGCAGTAAATATTGACTTTTCAATGTGAAATCTAAATGTTTTCACACTTGGTGTGCCTAGGTGTTGTTACAAATAAACATTGAGAGAAGGCAAAAAGAGCAGAGTAACTAGATAATCTCCTCTGACATCAGGGTCGCGCAACAAACAAACATTTGTAAGACAGCAAGAAAGGAAGGAAAGGGAAGAGGGAGTGGGAAAGAATAGAAAGTACCACCAATCATGCTCATTAGGCAACAGGGTCCCTGTTAGTAATTTATCATATAGGGATAATAAGAGATGTGCATGTTGGAAGGATGCAGGGCTGTTAAATGAAGGAGGGTCTGAAATAAAGACTGCAGTACTGTACTGCATGCAGATGCAGCACGTCACACAAAGGGGAGACGGGATCCAAATTTGGTGTGCCCCAAAGGAATCACAAAGAACAAAGAAACCATACTTCAGGCACGCATATGATCTCACTGCTCTGTCTGCAGACTTCAGATTAGTCATTAAGCCACTTTACATTCGCAGCATCAATAAACAGGGAAATAACTCCACATCAATAGCTAATTCAATTTTCATACAGCAAACTCGCATTTAACAAAGTATGTCAATAGCTGATCTCTGCTTCCACAGCATCAATAGCTAAGAGGCTCAGAAAATAAATGTCTCTCCCCAAAATCATATTTCAGGTGAGCAGTTAATGGGATCTTTTAGCCTATATGCTAAAAGAAGAAAAAAAAGCTTTAATGGAGTGTTGAATAGTTAACATTACCCAGAATTAAGTAAACAGCTACAAATAAGGATACTACAGTACTTAACATAGGCGCAGTAGCCTTTGTTCAGTGCCAGAGAGCCAAGTTTTTCCTCGTGTGACTGCTGATTTACAAAGGCCACATTCATCCCTCATACATAAGGGTTTTGCAGCAGTTTTCCTTCAAGAATATTGAATAGTATTACAACATACCCTGGGCTCAATCCTAATCTAAGTGACACAGCATGAAAGGGCTGCTCTCTGGAAAAAGACACAACATGCTAAGGATGAACTTGGAAATCACTATGGCAACTCCACAGGTTCCTCTCTGTTTACCTTTAAGCCTCATACTCCAAAGGTGGTGTGAAAAGCTGTTTTCACACGAGTTGTTAATATGTATTATGTCCAAAACCAGGAACGGCTGCAGACTGTCTGCCGCTCAATTAGGAAGAACGTTTGCTCAAGGAAGCCAAATGCTGAAATTAAAAAAATCATAACTCCTGATGAGCGCTCAGGAGGTGCTGCACACTCCAGTAGATCTCATTTGAAAGGTCAGGTAGTTCAGTAGCTGTAGGAGGCCCAACTTATGGCGAGCAAAAAAAAACCTAACCAAGTGTGCCTAATTTGCGAACAAAGTCGGAATTAACCTTAGGGTTCTTTGCTTTAGTGAGTACAAAACATTGTTTGCAGTGCTTTCTGTCTTTCCTTTCTTTACGATTAATTTATACTGGTGCTAATAAATCCTCTTTTCTTACATGACCCCACTATAATTCCAGAAGCAGCAGCTTAGGCCCAAACTTTTGACTTCGTTTTACTTGAAGAGAACAAAGGCTGATTTATCTGAATTTAAAGAGGGAGGAAGCCAGTGGCAATATAGTACTTGCCTGTGACCACACTTTCATGCTGCTGGATAAGTCAGTAGTATAGTGTACAAGAACAGGTTATTTTCACTGCCCAGTCTCGAAGAACTGTAGAGAAAATTTATAACTTTTATAGTATAAGCACTGGGAAGTAAGAAAAAAAAGAGGCATAAATGCACATAGTCTTAATTTCAAATGTACAAAATATCAGGGGGTTCACATTCCCTCACCCCGCATTTTAGGGGACCACAAACCTCTAAACTCTACTATTTTTCTTTTCAAACCACATACTTAATTTAAACATCCCTTCTTAAGTGCCTAAAAACCCTATCAATGGAAAAAAAAATCTACTAAAACTTCAGCCTTAAAGCACTGTTAATCTCTTCCTAAAAGAAACTACAACTTTAACTTCAGAAATGAGAGGGGGGAACACCAACGCAACGTAATTAAAGGGACTTACCACTTAAACAACATGAAAGTTTTAATACAGTAGAACTTCTCCCATTTTTGAGTTACTGTAAGGCCAATTGCAAATTAGCAAATAAATGAACAAACGCAAAAGGACAAAAACAGAGAATGAATCCCAAGGTACTTTGTTCATTTCTTTGAAAACTCTAATTTACTTTTAATTGTCGGCAGCGCTTGCTGGTATATGTTCTGTAGTATATTTTGGAGAAGCCTTTATAACACAGGCACTTCACTGCAGAGCTCTTAACTCGCTATTCAGAAGCATAGCAAAAAGTTACTCAACCACTTGTACACAAAGACTAGCGTGGATTACCAAACCATGAATGAGCTGCTTTCTACTGAAACATTGGCACGGACAACCAACGTGTTTGCAGAAAGTTTCGCTAGGCTACCAGCCCTTGGAGAACCGCACATCCGAAAAACCAGAAAGGCAGCTGACACACCCAAAGAGTGATCTGCCTTTCTTCCTGAACTCTCCTGGGAAAGGTGAGCTATATTTTTCCAGAATTTCCCCACGGCTCCAGCCCTTCACCAGCACCGGCGTGGGTAACGTGGGCAGCCCCCGCTCAGCCTGACAGCTTCCTGACGGCTGCTGCTCGGAGGGAGGAGGCGAAGAGCGGCTCACCTATGCTAGAAATCACGCTGTTTTAACACTCGGTTACTCACACAAGCGTAGACACATGAAGTTGGCTTCTCTGAAGATGGCAGTTTCCTTTTTGTCCTTTAGAGTGAGTTAGGACAGCCGTGACTGTTGACTGAGAGTAGTTACTTCCCTCTTTACAGTCAGTTAGTTAAAATACATATATACAAACACATACGTATACATATGTATCTTTACAGCAATATAACTCCTTCCACACCAGCAGAGGCGAAATTACACGATTTGCAGAGTTTAAAAACTGAAGGTTACTTCAGCGCTATAACAAAGTTTCCTAGGCAACACTCGCTGCGCTCACCCTCCCTGCGAAACAAACGCTAAAATCGTTGGGGCCTAACGGACCAAAAATCAAAACTTCAAAATAAATAAATAAATAAATAAAAATCGACAAAACCGGGTTGGCGCTGAGAAGCGGGAGTGGAACGCTCCGCATGCTGCAGCCCTGACCCCTTCCCTGCGCCACGCAGCCCCCCGACCCCAACCCGGCCGGCACTGCTCGGGGCCGACGCGGAACCCCTAAAACCCACCCCAAACCCCCCCGGGGCCCGGATCCCCGCGGGGGAAGCTGCCGGCTGCCGGCCGGCCGGCCGGCCGGGCCCCCCGGGGCTTCGCCACCCGCTCACCTGGGCTCGCCGCCTCACTCCCACCGCGGCGCCGCCTGTCGGTGCCGCTGGGCCGGGGCTGCGGCCGCCACATGCCGACCCCGGCGGGGCCCCCCCCGCCTCGCTCCGACCCGGGCGGAAAGCGGCGGCCACGGCCACTCCCCTGCCGTGGAGCCCCGGCCCCGCCACCGCCCCTCCTCCGGCCCGGCCTCCAGCGGCCGCCGGGGAGGGCGCCGGGGCCTTCCGAGCACGGCGGGTCGCTGCCGGCATGGCCGCAGGGGGACGGAGCGGGGCGGCGTACCGGGGTGAATAAAGCGCTGGGAGAGGGGCCTCGGCCACTCGGGCAGAGTGCGAGCGCCCACGAGCCTAATTTTTGCTAAAATCCCTTCCCCAGTTTTGTGTCGTAGATAATTCAGTCCTCCATCATTTATCTTATCTTCCCTAGTTAACACAGTCCTCCATCATTTATGAAGTATCTTCTCTTCCCTAGTTGACACATGCATCATCTTTTGCTCTCACTAGTATTTCTATACTTACAGTTTTATTTCTTTTGATAGCCATAATTATGAGCTTTATATAGACTTAGGACTGTCCACTGACTGGCTTGGCACCAAGTCTGCTAAAATAACGCCTGCTTCAGTCACGTATCATCACAACCTCTCAATTAACCCTGTACATGGAATCAGCATTTTTCAAGATGCCCTTCCATCCTCGTCTTCAAGACACTCTTGCCTTTTCAAAAACATTAAATGCTATTATAAATTAAAAATACCACTTTGTGTACTGAGAAGTTTTCACAGCATTCAGAAAAGTTGCTACAAAAAAAAGCCTGGGTTTAGTTAACAGCTGACAGCCTACTGACGTTCTTGGGTTTCAGTCCGTTTATTAAGAAACACAGGACATGCTAAGGGAGATTTGACCTCATACTCCAGTCTGTGCCCTTCCTGACTTGTGAGAGAAAATAATGAGCAGCTGCGCCTCACGTGCCAAAAATAACCACACATCCTTCTTTCTTCAAGTTTGCCGTGCTGCTGCTGATTCAGATGATGTCAGCTTATATCAGTCCCAGCTCCCATCACTCAGAGATAAATTTGTTATAAGAGAACAGCTGTACCGGTGCAGACGAAGGGCTCAGCCAGCACAGTCTTGCCTCCAACTCGAGCCCAAGGCAGCTGCCTCAAGGGAAGGAACAAGGCAAGCACACAAAACACTTCCTCTTTGGACTCTCCCACCCTCTGAGCAATGTCAGCTTAGGGGTTTCCTCTGCTCAGTTCGTTTTGTTGAGTCGGTAACTTGCAGTGGGTCTCACCATCTCCCTGTTGCTTGTCCAACCTCCTTTGAACCTGCTTCAGTCTGGTGTCCACAGCATCCTTCTGTGAGGGCTTCCCCGGCTCTCCTCCCACTGCACGTGGCACCAGCTCTTGATGTTTGTTTTGAGCCTGGCTATGGATAGCTTCCTTTGACAGCTGCCAGGTTTTTACGCTTGAAAAAACAGATTTTTCCCAAAGTGTCCACGCCTCTGATGCTTTTCATATGTGTTATCACATCGTGTGATCCTTTTTCCAAACTGCCTGGTGCAAAGCTACTCAGACCTGCCTTGTACAGAAACTGCTCCATACCTTGGAGTGTCGTTGTTGCCCACCTCTAAACCTTTTCTATTACTGCTTTTTTGGGGATGAAGGGGTACGTAAGGGTGCAGGTTAGCCATGGATTTCTACAGTGGTGGCATCTTCATGTTTCCTGTTGTATTCTGTGTTCCTTTACCAAAAGTTCATAACATTTGTTTTTGTTTTTGTTTTTTGTTTTTCTGACTCTTGGCATACACTTAGCTGATACTTTCTGATATTTAACTAATCCCCAGTTTCCTGCTCAGTGATTGTGATCATCTAATAGCTTTTCATCTTATATGAGAAGCTAAGATTGTTCTTACCAGTAGGTACCAATTCAGTTTATACACAGTGAATTTCATCAGTTGTTTGATTCCCCAGTCATTCAGCCTCGTACGTTCCTTCTGCAGTTCTTTGTAGTCAGCCCTTGTTCACACTACCACAGATAACTCAGTATCATCAGCAGACTTGCTTCAGCAGCTCCTATGTAGAACAACAATGTTCCAGAGGAGCTAATCTGTCCAAAGCTACCAAAAAGTAGCTGTTCTACAAGTTAATATTCATAAAAATCACGGCATGATCTGTTCTCAGAAAGAAGCCCTTTCTAATGATTTTTTTTTTTTTTGCTGCTACTCTGAATCTTCTCCAAGAGTTAAAGTTTAACCCAAACTTCAACACTTCACCTGAAGTGGCTTTGCCTTAACTCGTGTGTACCTATATCAATACAAATAATTAAATAAACAAAATACACCATATTAGAATACCAAGCAGACTGTAATTCATTAGCTGGGTAGATAATCACCGGTATTTGTCTAATAGAGAGAACATGGCAATCTATTATTTTTAAAAATGAGCAGCTTTCCAACAAACACCCTTGTTCAAATGTCCGGCCATCAGAAAGGGCTTGGAGAGAGATGTCAGGTAGGTTCCACAGAAGACTTTATACATAACCAGAGAAAAAGGCAAAGGATGTAAACACTTACGAAGCATATACTAGTAGCTGAGAACAGCATTTTGGTTTTTAGTGCTCTTTGAATTGCACCCTTTAGGGAAGGTCTGATCCAAATGACTGGATGAGACATCCGGAGCTTACAAAAGAAGCTTCCCACCTACGGTTTAGCCCTGATGAGCTTACAGATGATACTCAGGTGTTTAGTAAGATGGGTGCTGCAAGAAATTGCACAGAAGAGCATACTTATCAGTGGGTATGGTATGGCTGCCTTCTATTTTAGATTAGAGTGGAGGGAATTGGAGTGTTTCACTATTACTTAGTCTCAAGTTTTCATTAAGCTGGTATATACAGACACAGCTGCCAAAAGACATGGTCCTGCCTGTTCCCCCCACTAGCCCTTCTCCAGTTGTGCCTTCCTTCCCTTCCCCCCTGCTACTGTCTGCTTTGTGCTGGCAAGAGCATTTGTTTAGCTCTACAGTAAACTGGGAACAGATGTGGATTTAAACCTCCTTTTTTTTTTTTTTTCCACCAAAAGCCTTTCTCCAGTTGAAAGTGCCCATGAAACTACAGCATTAGATGCTGCACCAGAAATCCTGACAAATTTTAACAATCACTCCTGTGTAGTGAGTGCAGTGCTGCCGCCTCTTTCCTTCCCAGACCACTTCCTGAGCTTTCGTGCCAGTTCAGAATTGCCCTCTCTGTTTCCTATTCCTTGTCTCAGCCTCTGATTCTCATCGTCTACACATGGCTGCTTCTTTGTATGGTACCTTCGCATCAAATCGACATCAGTGTATGAGAACTCCCCTCTGCACCTGCTGCCATCATGAACAGATTTCCTGTAGCTCTGTCCTTTATGACCCCTGTTTCGTCTCATAGCTCAGCTGCAAACTCTCCTTTTCTTCTTCTTGCATTCATCTTTGTGTTGTTTTTTTTTATTCTCCACCCAATCACTGCTGTACCAGAGACCTTTTTCTATTTCAGTGGTAAATAACGTATTCACCAAAACATGCTGCTGCAGAAAAGCCAGCTCTATTTGCAAATTCAAGTCAAACTAAGGGAAAAAAAAAAAAAAAAAAAAAAAAAAAAAAAAAAAAAAAAAAAGGTTTGCCTAGCATAAAAATGAGAAAAGCCCAGAAATCTTAGAGCTATTTATTTTGATTTTTCAGGATCAAGACATCTTGATTTTTTTAAGCTAGGTTCACAGATGGCACGTATGCTGCCCTCTGCATAAGCCAGAACCCGATGGGTACCTTTCCATGGCATGGTCCTGCCAGAGCCACAACCTCCAAGCTGCTTCCTTTCCATCCATGCACCCTCGTGACTCAGCACACCACTGTTCCTTTTCCCTCAGCAACATCCTTTGCATGGAAAGCTAACTCTTTCTGCCATGCTTCATTTTCATGTCCAAAACCAGAAGAATTGATTTCACTTTCAGTGCTGAAGTTCACTACCAAACATGTTTCTTCTGCCCCCCAAAAAACAGTAAAAATAAGTGCATTTTGGGTTTATCTGAAATAAACTTCGAATGATATGTATTTTTAACTCATCTACTGATCTGAAACATAATTTTTTGCACAGCTTTAATCGGTGTTTAGCTCAGATATATTACCATGCCCTATCCAAAATGAGACGTTTTGTATTTGATTATGCATTAGCTAACTCTGCAGGTACTTGCAGTAACTCTGGAACATGCTTTGTGATGAGATTTGCATAAAGATCATTTCATAACAAATAAATAAATAAATAGAATCAGGGTGCTTAATGCAAAAGATGAATGTCCCAGTTATTAAACCACAGAACTCCTGGAGACTTCAGCAAAGTCAGGATATTTAAAAAAAAAAAAAAAAAATCATAATTTTTTAAAACCAATCCATGAAAATCCAAAAGAAACTGGTAGGACTTTAATGTTATTTTTGTTACAGGTGATTACATTTCAGTTTCCAAAATCTTCTTTTTCATTGTTCATCTACAGCTGTAAGAGAACAGCAGCTGGTTGTCTTTACTGGCATCATTTTCTGAGTCTTTTCCAAAGACAGTGACTCAACTGTATGGGATTTTTTCTGGTGTCAGGGTAGACTTCAAAACAAGACTAAGGCTGATAGCAAATTACCAGTCAATTCAAAGTATTTATGGGATTAAGAGCCATGTATTATAGATAACTTAAAAATGTTTTAAGCCCTAATCTGGTGGATATACAAATCAAAAGAGTTAAGCCTTTGACTGTTTATTTTGACCAAATGCCTTCCTATAAACTTGAACTATTACAAGAAAAGAGTTAGTTTCCCTAAAAGCACCTGATCAGTAGCCAGCAAAATGAGGATTCATATTGCTGTCCTCTAGGCTTCAAAAATGGATTTCAGGGACCTTCTGTCCATAGTACAGTATAGCCAATAAATAACCAACCATTTCTGCATTCACCTTTTTACATCTGGATATACAATTATTTTCTGTTGAACTGTCATTATTATGTGGTTGGTTTTTTTGTTTGTTTGGTTGGGTTTTTTTGGTTGTTTTGGTTTGTTTCACAGCAATGTATAATTGGATTTGAACTTAGTATTATTTGACTGTAGCATTCATTTTAATAGACCTTATAGATGATACATTCCCCTTTAAATAGCTCCTTACTGGGCACCATATCTGCCTCAGCACTATCACTCAGTCACAGAAAGGTTTCTGAAAGCTGCACAGGACAGCAAGGTCTCAGCAGAGGTGGAAGGAGCCAGAAGCTGGGCAGGAGGTGAGGGGAAGGGATCAGAGGGGGATCTGGCATAGGTTCCTCTCGTGGGAGCATGTACTAGCATCAGGGCATAGTGGCTGGCTAAAACTGTGTGGGAGCATCCAAAATGTGCTCACACCTGGGTAGCTGCATACATACTCTCCTGTAATCGGCCTGGGCATTCTGGTGGGATTTCTGAGGAGATCAGTACTTCCCATAGTTGAGTTTCTGGTATCACAGAGCAATGATCCTGCCACTTGCACACAGCAGGTCAACGCAGCTGCCGTGCCTGAAGGGACAGCAGGCACTGGAGGGTGAGCATCCTGGATTGTACCCTCAAGGTACTCACGTACCCAGCCGTGAAGAGCATATAAACATTTCAGCTTTGCCATCAAGCTCCTGATGCCTTTGTTTTTCCCATTCACATGCCAATATGCCTTATGTGTGTAGGAGCATTTAAACGATTTAAGCAAAAATACATGATATTAAAAGTGCAGACATGTAAAGCAACACAAGACACATCTTCCCTGCCAGACATGGATCTGAATGCCAGAAATGCAAGGAGTACAAGTTTGGGACTACAAAGTGGTGATAAAGCCCAGTGTGTTTTGTCTCTAGCTGGATGAGGCAGCATGGCTTGAAATCCAACCTGAAGCACTTGATCCATGTATGACTGTATTGGGACCATCCTTACACTAGAGGCTGCAGGTTATCCTCTGAATGTGACTGTGCTAGCGATAACTGCAATTTGTTTGTCTGGGCTTTGTTTGCTGCTCTGCCTTTCAGGGAACTCACTGACAGAGGAAGATTGAAGGGCTTTGTACAGGGAGCGCAGGCAGTGCCTGACTGTGAGCTTGTGGCATATCCAGCAGACTCCTGGGCACAAGATTGGCATTTATTTAATCTTTCCCTCTGCCCAGAGGAGAAGGGAGGCACAGTTCTAGCATCTAACGTGCTGTAAGTGACCACATTTAGGCAATCAAATCCCACGCTGGGATTTTACCTCAATAGCCATGTTTATACTCCTGGTGATGAAGACCAACATCTTCTTCTTCCACCTAAATAAAGTGAACTCTACAGCTGCTGCTGAAAGGCCTTTTTTACTAGTTCTTGAATTACTTCTGTGAGTCTTTGATGTGCTGTCAGAAAACTCTTCAGTGCTCTTTTTAAATGGGAACACTCCAGCGGGATACATATTCCAGCAATGGTTTCATGTAGGGCTTTTGATCCCTACCCACTTCTCACCAATTGTGTTTCCAAAGACGGTCAACACCTTATCTTCCACCACACTGGGAGCTCCTACCGAGTTGCTTCTCTGTTCTGACCTTTCTAAAGTGTTTCAGAGTCACTGCTTACCCTCCAAAACTCACCTCCTGTAAGTACAGCCTGTATTGGTTCTCTTCAGGTATCTAATTTATCGAGGGATCTTAGACCTGCACTGGGACATCACTTGCCTGGATGGGCTCCCTACAGAGCAGGCCTGGCCACTCTGTGTGATTCTTGTTCTCATCATTATTTGCTACCTGGCAAGTGTTTTCACTATCCAGTTTCTCAGCAGAAATGTTATGTTTACTCTCAGATATTGATAAAAACATTGAATAGCAGTAAGTCTAACACTGCACCGTGCAGACTTCAGTAACTCTCATTCTTTAATAGCTCTCCTTGGACATCTGCATTTTTTCAATTCACTAGGTCTCACTGAATATATTGATTGAATATATCACTGAATATATTGATTTTATGTAGTGCTACCTTTTCTTGAAACAACAACAAAATCAGACGGTGGTGTGATACTTCTTCAAATACCTGACAGAAAGCTCTTATGTTAATAATGGTCCACGCCCACCAAACTTGTGCTCTCACCAAAGATGAGTACTGAACCTCAGCTCTAAAGATGCTTGTTTTCACTAATGCCAGTGAGCAGTGGCTACATTGGCAAGTTCGCTTCACTGCTGGCTGGGTTCCTTACCAGTAGTTCAATGATTTTTAATGACTTTGCCCAGGGCAGAGGTTAAGCTGACCCACCTGGAGCAGGCAACCCAGGCCAACCAATTTCTTAATATTCATGACGTCTCTTCCTAAGTTACCAAAGCCCTAGAAAGCACCTTAGATATCTTCATGAAGCCCACGCACCATCCTCCCACTTTCTTATTCCTTGTCCTCACCGGCAGATGGAAGAGCTACATCGAGAAATGAGCCCGTCCCATCACCAAGACTCGTCTCTGCCTAAAATCCCTGAAACAATACCGTTAAGTCTCCCTGACTGCTGACTTCACATCCTCACTACTGCAGCGCTTGCCTGAGAATGTGCTGTGGGCGGTGTAGCAGGCATCCAGACATTTCTGAGGCAACAGGAAAAAACACATTCTCTTCTGTGACCTCCATGTGCCTTGTTGGTCACAGGTATTTTTCTGACTGGGCTAAACCAAGAGCCAGTCCTGCTAGCAATGCTGTTGTTTCTGCCTGCTTAGAATCGTAAAGGAAATATTTCTCTGGTCGGTGGTACAAACCACATGTAAGAATTCTGGGAAGCCTGCTTGTTGAAAATAGATCTTTACTTTTTAAGAAATAAACTATATGAATTAAAAAATCCTCTGCATTTTGTTCACAAATTCAGGAAATGCCGTGAGATGACACAAAGATTGTCATTTGTTAATGCCTGGAAATAGGAAAGCTGGTTCCATTTCAGACGCCATCAGATAATACCTTTGCCAGAGGATGTTATTACAGTTTTAGGCTGAATATATAATATAAATAACCTGTCTTCTGCAGTACAAAAAAATGTCTACTGGCTGGAAGCAATTATTGTGAGATAATACATGGAAGTCTGCCAGCGGGGCTTGTTAGGTTTTCAAACTCTACATTTATAATATACATTAATGCACAGCACTATCTCCTAGCATAGCCAAGGTCCAGCTCTATCACTGTATTTATGAACCTAATTTATGTATCACTGGTAAAATAATAGGGCTCAAGTAAACCATGCAGTGAACTAATCTAAACCAAACCCTTAGAAGGGATTCATTTCCATTCAGGAAATACACAACACCTTTAAATGGACCGCTTTCCATGGGAGTGAATTATTATTCCAATTATTTGGCCAGCTTTACAACTTGCCAATGGCTCAGTGCCAGCATTTTGCTTAACAGGCTAATAAAAAATTGATTACCAAAGCCACCAGGGCAGCTGCACACGGGATGGCAATCGGGGGGCGGAGAGGGAGTGCTGTGCATCCATGCCAGAACAGCCCCCTTGGTCAGACGTGAGGCTGTGTCACATCATTTCCTGCGGTCAGTAATAAAATTAACCAAAATTACTCCCAAGAGCTATCTATCTGCACCAAGGAACATGGGGATGTGGACCCAGACTTCCCCCCACCAGTGACCTGCAGAGAAGGGATAAGGGTCCCACCGAGCCATCCCTGCCCTTGGGACAAGGGACCTCATCCTGTGCCCCCAGGTGGTCCCTCTTGTATTTAAATGGGATGGGAGGGCAGAGATGCACAGGGAAGGAAGGGGGATGTGACTTTGACAGATTTTTGTGTTGCTGGGCCAGCTGGTAACAAAAGCTGTGACCCAGACTCAGGGTGAAATCCTTGGAAAGCCACTGGCAACATCTCACGGGCAGGTGGTGGGACCAGATTCCTACCTACAGAAGAGACCTTTACCACAGAACAGCTTGTCTGCAACCTCAGGATACAGCAGTGTGCCTGCACAGACACTCTGGGAGGGTTGTTATAGTGTCTCGTGTATTTTCTTGGTCTGATCACAATGAACAGAAAAAGTCTCTCTGGGAATGAATGTTTGGATGGAGATAAGGCTGTATTTGGAGTTCAGTGCCTGAGTGACTTGCTAAGGAAAAGGCTAAACATGGCTCCATTTAAAATGTGGAAGCCAGCCCCTGGGAGACCTTCTGGTGAAGTGAAAGCCACTGAAGCTGTGCAGAAGCCTGCTTTTAAAGCGATTGGGTAAGAATCAAAGTTGTGCTTCCCTTTTCACTTTTATTTCCCTATTCCTTACATTAGGCCTATTTTTAGAGTGAAAACAGAACAGGGCTGAAAATTCTCATCTGAATTTGGTCCTGAACGTAGGGCCAAATGCCACATCTGTAGCACAGAGACAAGACTTTGGGGTGGGGGAAAGTCGCTACAAGGCGCTGCCAGCAAGTCTGCCGCTCTTCTACAGGTGCAAACTCCTAATTTGTCTGTGTTACTGTCAGACCGTGTCAGGAGAGCAGAGACTTTGCGGGTTCCTTCAACACCCTTAGGGGCTGAGGCACCTTCTGGAGGCTCCTGTCCATCCCCAAGGACCATAGATGGAGCCAGGGAAGATCACGTTCCTCAGCCAAGCACCCCATGCTGTAGGAGATGACTCTGGGCCATGCAAATGTCCGTGCAAACAGAGCTGCTGTGGTTCAGCCCTTGGAAAATGATCTGCAAGGGAAAATGTGGTGAGTGGTTGGGCAGCAAGAGGGAAAAGCAAGAGAAACAGGGAAGTCAAAAGAGGAAAAAGGGGAGAAATGGAACGAAATGAAGAAGAGTGGTAAGAGCAAAAGCAACTGCAGGAGGGAAAGAGCAAAGAGACTGCGAGAGAAAGTGTCTGAGAGAGGAGGTCAAGCAAGGGGAAGTCAAAAGCAGACAAGTAAGAAACCTGGGCATCACATGGAGAAGCCCTCACCACAAAACCCTCCCAGAGGAGCAGTGGCTGCCTGTGGCCACAGGAGCCCCTGACTCGTCCATCCCAGGGCTGGAGGGAGCTCTCTGTGAAGGAGGCAGCAGCTCACCACATCCAGGCAACTCCTGCAATGGCCCCTTCTGCTGTTCCTGTTCACAGCATCAACTTAGCCCCTGGGAGCCAGTGAAATAACCTCTCCACTATTACAACATCTTTTGATGGACACAGGGCAAGGTTTCTGACGTGCGGTACCAGTGGTACACCACGGTTTTATGGTTTCGTTCTCTTTAAGATATGAAAAAGTTGGCAAATTGTTGAGGGCGTTTTCCTTGCTCTGCTGCCAAAATTATCACAGCGTTACCAAGGCAAGGTAAGCACAGGGAAGCCTCCAAACACACTCTGTGGGTGCTGGGAATCTCTGGAAACACTTTTACTTTAATTGCTAAAGAGTCCTCCGTATCTACCACGTACTTGGAAAGTTACACAAGCGTGTATGTTATGGGAAGCGATTAAAAATCACTTACTACTTCGTAACAGTAAATATGCTGTTAACTGGCAAAGCTGAATATGGTTAACAGAAAGGAGTGTGGGAGACATTAGCAGGTATAATCACTTTAATAGAGCCTATTACCTTTAATGGGGCTTTTGCAAGTATGCACATGCACACAGATGTGCACACAAAGAAGATACACGGGTGGAAATAAAAGTGTACCAGAGCCAAGCCACAGCGTAACTGCTACAGACCATTGACAAAAGTAGTGTACGTGCAAGCCTGATTGCAAAGTCCTGTAAACACAGTGAAATGCTTTTTCTCTCTGACAGACCATCCTGATCACTAATGCCATGAAGAAGCACTGCCTGAAGGGTGAGCCAGCACATGTGAGATGCGAACATCCACCCTGCGAGCGCATGGCGCTGCAGTGTAACATGCCACAGAATCAGAGGAAATTCTCACAATTGCCTATTTCCCTGCGCTGCGTTAAGCGATTGGGTGATCACAAACCACAGCTGAATTACGGGAGTGAGTCACGGAGTTCAAAACAAGAGCATCCACTAATTGTTCCATGGAAGAGGCTCAGAGAAGTATAAAGGAGGATTTTGTGGGATATTCTTTTGCTCATTGTGAGCTTTGTATCCCCTTGTGGCAAAGCTGGCTGTTCTGATCTGGGAGTTTATTTTATGATTCATAGCGCAGGGAGGCACATGTGAGGGTGGTGAGGCCCTGGCACAGGCTGCCCAGAGAAGCTGTGGATGCCCCATCACTGGAAGTGCTCAAGGCCAGGTTGGATGGGGCTTTGGGCAACCTGGTCTGGTGGGAGGTGTCCCTGCCCATGGCACAGAGCGGAACCAGGTGATCCTTAAGGTCCCTTCCAGCCCAAACTGTTCTGTGATCTCATGATTCTCTGTTCTAGGGTACGGCATCCCTCATGGACAGGGTTTTATGGTGTGAGCCTAGAACAATTTTGAAGTGGTCTGGAAGGAGCTCAGATACCACCTGATGGCAAACCAGAAGGATAAATAGGCTTACTCCTAATGCAGATTCCTGGCCTGCAATTGGTATCCTAAAGGCAGCCCTCAACTTTCCTCTGAGGCATGGAGTCTCCCCTCATTCTTGCCACTGGCTTTCTTCTTGAGGTTTCATAATATTCTCTGCCTAAAACAGAAAGAGGTCACAGCTGACCTGCTGCACTGGGATTTTCTGAGCAAAGGCTTATTCTATATCTCAGTAGACTTCCCTGCAAATCAAGGATAGCCAAGGTGCAGTTATCATTGGACTGGAGTCCTGTGCTATCCACATTTCAGCCCCAACCTGGAGTCAGAAACATCAACAAAGAAAGCAGATGAATCACTAATGCCAAATCGGATTTGCACTTTGGTACAGAAAAGACCTGTGAAGGCAGATTTACTTGGCAGAAGCTCAGACAGCTGGTTCAGAGGCAGATAGGAGACACTTTATGCAGAGATGGGGTTTTGTTCCCATTGAGGTGGTACAGGGCATGAAAGATTTAATGACCAAGGACTAACCTCACCCTTGTTCCTTCTTGAATGAAGAAAACAGTGGCTGCTCCTGAACCTGTTCTCCTCACAGGTCTCATTTGGGAAAAAGGTTCTCTGGTGTTGGCAGGAGGTGACCTCAGTTACATTTTTTTTCAAACCATCTGAATTGTTATAAAAAATGAAAACAAACTCTTTTTTTTTTTTTCCATTTCCAGAAATGTGAAAAAATTAGCAGGCTGGGAAGGTGAACAAAAATTAGAGAACCTTGACAAAGAATGGAAATTTCCCATGTTTTACATTTGGATTCAATCCAAAATCCATTTATATTAAGAGTACTTGTCAAATTCTTGTCAGAAAAGTAAGAGTCAGTAAAGAGATTTGCCAGGAGCCCAACTTGGTGGAAAATTTTCCTGTTTGGGGACAATTTACCAGAATAGTAACACTTACGGTCTTAGATTTAAAACAACAGCTTGGTCTCAGCTGTCTAAAAAAGCCTTGTTGTATTACTGCCAAGTCATTAGCTTACAAAGCTCCAGGCCCTGTCTACACACCAGCCTGCCATCAGTTTAACAGAAATCACTATTTAATCCATTTAGAGCAATCAGCGCAACCCTTTTTTGGTAACCAAATTAACCTAAATCAATACGAGCCTGTTGCAAACAGAGACAAACAATTTAAGGACATTGACATCAAAATCTGCGTTGACTCAAGCGGTCCAAGTTTTGTGGGGAGAGAAAATCTTGGGTAAAGCTTGGGAGTTGCTGGGATGGTTCCACTCGTGCCATAGAGCTGTGCCTAAATCACTTTGTGTTGAGGTGCCGCTGGGCATGATCCCGTTTGCTATCATTGTGTTTTCCTTTTAATTCCTAACATTTGGCTGTCTTCTTTGCTTGCTGACAAGCACTGAGTTGATATTTCCATGAAAGCAATCCCAGCATGTTGGTGGTGAAGCGGGGACACCGAGGCTATTTTTCCCCACGAGTACCACATCACATCTACCTACGCTCAGCTTGGTTCCTCTCCTGCCTGCAGTCTCATAATCCACTTCTCCATTTTTTCAGTCGTCTGTTGTCTTTACTGCGGTGGGTATCCTGTCATTAACAAACTCACTCACCTCACCGCTCACCTCCTGTCCCACACCTTTATGGACAGGCTCAGTGTGAGTGCACCTAGCAGGGGGAAGTGCCCAGGAAATAAACCCAAAACACAAATACGTCCCCGTGCCCCAGCTGTTCTGTTTTCAGGTGCTGCATCAGCAAACCCTGGTGGTCACACTTTACAGCAAAACACAATTCCCAAAAGCAGAGGAGGCCAGCATCAGCAATGACGCAGGGCCTCCCATGAGCCAGGGACAGGCTGCCGAGGTGCGGACACCCCTCATAGCTGCCTGTCGCGGGGTTTTCCTCGTGCCCAGTGGCAGCATCAGGTTCAGAGCAGAGATCCTGATGACTTCGGGGGGAGCTTTGACCTGAGGCAGAGCTACGGGATGTAGCCGCTGTGTTTCCCACCAGAGCCAGCGATTTCAAAATGTTTTTACAGAGGACACCAGCTGGAATTTCACTTGACTTTATCCAAAAGACTCAAGAGGACTCCAGCTCTCTCCTTCCTTTACACATGGTGTGAGTTTCATCCTATAAATTCAGAGGCTCATACAAGATCTCAGCCTTTGTTAAGCTGCGGTGGAAAAAGACGGAAATCCCTCTGAAACCTGTGATCTTCCAAAGGCAAAGGAACTGCTCTAAAACAAACTAGCATCTCCTTCCTCCTGTGGCTGTAATCCAGAAAGCAGTTTACATGAATGGGGTATCTGGCCCCCAGCTAAGCTTAGCCAAAGATGCTCAGATATGACCGTGACAATATAACATAAAACAGGGACAATTTTGCATTGCAGAGAGTGCCTGGACAGCAATAGCTGTCTGCAGCCACGTGCCCAGGCGCACCAGTCTTGCCCAGTGCAAATAACGACTTGGGTTGTGTTATCCTGTTTCAAAGCTTGCTGTGTTGTCTCATGATGCCCCCTGCTATGGTGTGTGCCGGGTCTCTCCTTGTGGAGGAGAACAGGGCAAGAGAGAGCTGTTGGGCCATGCCAGGACAGTGAGGAGGTCCCACTCACCTGTAACATCAATGAGCAGTGTCCCAGGGCTGGAACAACCAGCCCCAGCCCCGCTCATCCTCAGGGTGCAGCACAGCCCCTGCTTCCATGCTACAGACACAGAGTCTCGTGGTTGTGAAGCCACTTGTGCTGTCTACCCAAGGGGTTTCTGTGGCAAACATGGTCACCGTAGGTGAGTAAACAGCTGCATTCACACATGCAGAAGCGTTTGATTTTATACCAGAAGTTCAGCAGCTAAAAGAGACTTGCATTTTCTTATATGGGTAGCATGATTATAATACATATTAAGGAATTAGGACTCAAGTTTATGAGTCCTTATTAGCACCAGTACTCCTTAATGTACTACTTCAAATAAAAGTATTTGTATAATTCACAAGTCTGCGAGTACATGTCTAGTCAAACTTTCTCATGGATTTTTATTTACTTGTCTTCAAAACACCATGCACACATGAGGGGATACAAAATAATTTTGGGAATACCAGAGAATAGCATGTTTTCCACATAGCAGAAGGAGCCGAGTATAATTTATCACAATCCGAGACCTACCTAAGCCTAAAAATGAATCTTGCACTGCACCACTAATTGTGTTTATAAGAACTTAAAGAGAAAACAAAAAATAATTTGTAACTCAAACCAAAAAAAAAAAAAAAGCCTGTTTCAGTTATTTCTAGAGCTAGACACTAGGTGGCAGAACAAATATGCGTTCTCTAATAATTCACAAATGCATCCTTCTAGTAACAAGGCAGGACCAGATAAACTAAAATTAAGTATATATTTAAAATAATCTGAAATCTTGCAGCTGGTCTACTTTTCCTGACCAGTTGCTGTAGAGCACAGGCCCTGCTAAGACTGGATTTAAACCTTTTATGTTAATTACCATGAGCATTACTTTCAATTTAGTTATTTAGGCACGAACTCGTGTCTCTCTGCACAAATGCCCACAGCTCCCCCTTTCCTATACAACACAGTTTTAAAGTAGGACTCAGGAAAACTCTGCCTCATAATTTAACAGATGACAGAAGTTTTATATGCAGATAAGGACCTCAAATGAGCCCAGGTGATTTAGGAACATCGGTGTAACTGCTAATCAGTAGAATGAGCTGCACGGGTAGATACAGTTAAGAAATGAGATTGTAAATTGTTCGCTCATTATTTCTTTGTTCCTGCAAAGCCACATTTCTTCCAGAGGAAGAGTATACCTGTCCAAATTGCTAATAAACTAAGAGTCACTGTGGGTAAATGCTGAGGTGAAAATGCTGGAAAAAAAGTCTGGAACAACGAAGCGGGAATGCTTTGCACCACGAGATGTCAGCAGGCACCCAAGGCCCGGAGCCGGGCCCCAGCCATGGCTTTGCCCTTGTGCTGCAGGGAGCAGGAGGCAAAGTGCCGGGCCCGGGGCCTGGAGGTGCAGGGGCAGCTTGATAAGCAAGGAAACTGCTAGGAAAAGAGGTTCCACCAAGAAAATAACACACAAGAGGGGTTTATTAAAGCTGGCTGGAAGTTCGGCGTGAGTGCTTGTGACACAGTTGTCTGCCTGTGGGACGTTGTGCGTGCTTTGCACATGACAGAACCGCACGTAAGCAACCTTTGCATTTCAGTCCCATAAAAGGGGACTGAAAAAAGAGCTGCTCCTTGTGCTGGCTGGCTCTGGAGTGCAGCAAGAGCCCAGATTAGCAGCGGTGAGAGATGGAACGGAAGCTGAAAGAGCTGAACCTAATTCCAGGCTCCTGACCAATTTGCTGTACGGCCTTACACTGCCTCATCTTACTCATTTGTCCTCACAGTTTTGGCATCTCCTGTCTGTCATATTCCCCTTTAGGCGTGAGGTATGCAAAGAAAGACCTACCTACCACCAGCTTTGAGGAGAGAACCCCTCACACCCCTCAACACTTCTAAATCTGTCAGTGCTTAACAGCATTCCCATGACATTGAAACACCAAGGGCTGTCTACGCAAGGGCATCCTTCGCCTATCTGGATCCTGTCCTCAAGCATGCAGAAGTTCATTTCAACAAAACCTGGGCTATTTCCAGATCCACTTATGCAGAAGTTAGTTTTGTCAGCTATTTTTTCCTAAAGCCATGACAGGAGAGGACCTTGAGAAAGAACTAAATGGAAGTGGTAGGACCCTTCTGCAGCAGGATCTGATGATGGACTCAGGAGGTCATCTGGCCTGATGTGGCAGCAGAGGAGCAGAGCCTACACAACAACAGCTCCTTTCTTTGGGAGGAGTAAACATCTGAATGAAAACAACAGTAGATAAACGTGGATGAACCCACTTGTCACTGGCCTGCGAAATCCAGCGGGGGGGCTGGGAGCTCAGGAGGCAGCAGGAGGAATACCAGAGCCAGCTGCAGGCCTGAGGGAGGAGCCATGAGAAGAGCCATCACCGCGCCTCTGGCCTGTGCTCAGGGAGGCACCAGCTGGCTCCTGAAGAAGTCATAGGCAAGCCTCTTCTGCTACACCCTGCCAACAGGCCTTTCCAAGGGATAATGAGTCAGGTAAAGGGAGGTAGAATTGGTAGGAAATTATATTCCTCAAAGACAACCTTCCTCAGAACTGGAGAAGAAGCTTCTTTCATGTTTGTAGACAATTTGCCTTGGCTTGTGATGATCACAAACCTCAAAATAACTAAGGTTTGCTCACCTGCAAAGATTACCATGAGATCTGCCCGCCCATCCATCCTGACACACGGTGCCATGGCTGCTGTAGGACATGCACTCCAGGCCTTCAGACTGCAGGAATACCAGACCTCTCTCCCCTCCCAGGCAGAGCGCTGTTTTCAAATTTGGAGGTGCAAGTAGACCAAGCTACCCAAGAAACCAACAGACTCCTCTTCCTGCACTGAGATGGTTTACCTCACGATGCCAGCTAGATGCGGAAAGGACCAAACCATACGATGGACATGAGCAATAGCTCAACATAACTGTACAGCCTAAGAAAGGATAAGTAAAGATAGGAAAGAAACCGATGGGGTTGAATGAAGCAATGACAGAGAAATGGACATGCAAACAGCATACAAAGGGGATACAGTGGTCACCGTAAACATTCCTTTATGTCACAGGATATACCTAACCTTGATTCCAACAGTTACAAATGCTGGCAGTTCACACATCAAGGATTGTGCCTACTGATACAGGAGTGAAGGTAATGTGTGTGGGAAATGGGGTGGTATGGGAATGAAGAGCTTGTGGTTGATTTGTGGCAGCACAGCTGAGAGCCTGCAACCCCTGCTCAATGCAGGACCTGTTGGCTCTCAGCAGCTCCGAAAACCAAGTTCCCCTTATTTATTACCCAAGGAGATAGATGCTTTGGGGACCTTGTGGTCATTTAAAATTCAGTTCCTACAGCCTACTCCAAGTCTCTTTTATAGTCGAGTCACTCAGTTTCAAAGCGTTGTTTCTAAATTCTTGCAGGGCTCTCTTCCTGTCCCATGTCCTCCCCAAGTCCCACCCTACTCGCATATGTACCCTCTGTCCCGCAGCTCATCCTGCTCTTCCTCCACGCTCTCCCACTCCTTGCCATTCTTCCCCCCTTTGTCTCTACCTCGCTTCCTTCCATTTTGCCGCTGTACTGCCTTCGCCCTTCACAACTAACCCTTTACTGTCACACTTGAGACTTTCCGAAGCTTTGAAAAGTTCCCTTTCCAGAATGGGAAGTGGTAAACCAAGCTGCTATCCCACACAGTCTTCTGGTAAAAATCCCATCCTCCCCATTTCTCTTCATCTCCCTCTACCATCTGCCTTTTGTTTGTCTTGGCTACTCCTTCGTCTGCTCTTAAATTAGAAACTCTTTGAGGGCAGTGCCGGAATCTGGTCCAGAGAAATCCATAAGGCACCTAACATGTTATATATTACAGAGGGTCTAGTCTAATTTTTTTGATTTTGGATAAACTCACTGAAAACCCAAGCAAGTAGGACTACATAGACACACGTGTCCTGTCAACAGGAAGTTTCTCTTACATAACTTCACTGGCAGTTCTGGAAAGCTAAATGTGGTTGGGCTGATTTTCCTCACTGCAAATTAATAGCCAGGACAAAAGTCAACCCACAAAGAAAAATCATTTCTGAGAAAGGAGGCTTTAAAAAAGCAGATGATTTTTAGCACGCAGAGCTGCCCTCGTGAAACATCTGCTATGACATAGCCTTGTTCTGGCCCTAGACCAAGCATATCAATAGCTCCACAGAGTAATGGGATAAGAAATGGGAAAATTGCCATTGCTTGTTTAGCAGCTTGTTTTGCTGATAAATGTCTGTCATTTTTCAAATAGCTATAGTGTAATTGTTTGGGGGGGAAAATATTTCCTTGAGCAGGAGGTTTGCAGGCCATTACCTATTTCCCATCTGTGCTGGTGTTCTAATACACCACACATACACTTTGCTCCCTATTAGAAATTATTCACAGCTTTTGATTACAAACAGGCAGCCTGAAGAAGTTTAGAAATCATGTCTGCCATTAAAAAGTTTGTTCTGGGCATACAGAAAATTTAGATTTCAGAATCGTTAGAATCAAAATGGAATTTCTGAAGGAACCCCTACTTAAAAGTCTGCTAGAAAAAAAATACTTTTCACATCTGTCTTTTTAAAATAATGAACGACTATACAAAAGCAATAGTTATTTGACTAAAGCAGTGGCTCATTTCATGGCTACAGAGGCTCTAGAATGTCACTCATCCCATCCCTTTTCAAACTGTGCCATGAAAATGTTCAATTTCTACCTGATAGCTGCTAGGACTGTTTAATATCACACAATACCTCTAATAACTATAGGCTTTCACTTCACACACATCATCCTAATATGCAATTACTTGAAGCAAATCTAGCCGCGCTAAAAGACAGTACTATTCTCTTACCTGCTTCAACTGAAATACTAATGCATTCAAAAAAAAAAAAAGCATTCCTTATCAATAGGTATCCCTCTCCTTTCTTTCCCCTCGTCCCATCAGGAAAAAAAAAGAGAGGAAAAACAAGGGGAAGAACATGGGTACCATTGCAGATTTATTCCAGTGATAAACTTTTGTCATTTGAATCCCTTGAATTTAAAAAAGAGAAAGAAAAATTAAATAAAATGCAAGAGGATTACACAGTTTCAAACCTAGCTACTTTTTAGACTTCACTGAATAAAATTAGTGAAAAAGAGAAAAGTTATTTGTGATTAGAAAGCGCATCAGTGGGAAACTCGCACATTTATTTACCACTAGGACTGACAGGCAAAAGAACCAACACGCAGGCAGTGACTACTTTTCAGAATTTATTGTAAAAAAAGTAATAAACAATAGGAAAAAAACTCTCCTTTTTAAACCCACCACATATTGCTTTATATGGAAACAATGGGAAAATGTGACAGAAATGTATTTACCCATTTCTGTCCATATATCAGATGATCCAAGCTACTCAGGACACGCTCATGGGAAAAATATTGGCAGTATCACAGCATATGGAAGTGGAAATAAAAAACATGCAGTATTTTCAATTGCAGTTGGGAGGCCTATTTCCTGGAGTCTAAAGATCATGTTGTTTTATCTGCTTTCCTTTAGCATAACGTACATTATCAGACTTCCATAACTTCAGACACCGGCAGAAAGCCCTGATTTTTTGCCAATAGTGACATACCCACCTCAAAGATAAATGTGGAAGTCAGAATGTCTGCCTTATTTCTGTTTGCAATTTCCTTTCCATAGGAACATGCACATGATATAGTTCCTGCTAACAGATATTTAAAGCTTGGCTAGCCCTTGTTCATTTATACCAGTTCAGCCCCACTGGAGGTCCTCAGGGCAGCACAAACAACGGAGAACAGACTTCCAACACCACACTTGTTTTGACCAAGAAGTGCTTGCCCTAACACCAGATTATGCACGTTAAGCATACTTGGCAGGTATTCTGCTTTTGTCTACAAAGATTGCAGATTCTGCATTAGAAGGTGTTACAGAAAATGTAAATAAATAAATTCCACAATTTTTAATGGATTTTCTAGTTCATATCAAAACATCTAAAGAACCTGCGTAACTTAAAGAGAGCTCAATTTAAACAGAGCCCCAGAATAACGAGTGCAAGGTAATATTTACCTGGTGTAATTAGCTTCATTACCAACTAGTGAAAAGTTGACTTAGCTTCAGTTTCATGCTTAAAAGCATTAATCAGAGAAAACTTAAGTTACATGGCACCTGTGACACCACCTCAGCTTCAAGTCAAGGAATGAACTTACACATACATAGGTGTGTTGTTTTAGATATTATTTGGGGATAGAAACCAAATACTCAGAAAACAGGGCTCAGCAGAAACCTATGGATAATGCTGAAAAAACAATACCTAACCATTTTTTTTTTCACTGCTGTGGTTGCTGGAAACTTATTGTAGTGACCACACCAGTTTGAGGTGACTCACACAACTGATAGCCACTGGTGCAGACCACTGTGGAACATTTGGTCATTCTGAGAGGAGATACAATGGAGCAATACAGGAAATTCCATGCTGAGAGGACAAAGTCAAACATTTGTTCTCTTGCACATCATAAAAAGTATTTTTGGTTACAAATTACTATTGCAAACAATCTTCTCATAGATAAAATTAAAATGTCTCTAACTAGAAAGCTTTGGGAGTCAAAACCCCGCAAACCATAACTAATAAGCTTTCTCTATGCAAGTCCTCTCCCCTTCTGGGCTGTGACAGTCTCCTTATTTTAAGAAAGACCTTCCTCTTGGTCAATCAATTCTGCTTTGGAGGAGAACACATCAGCCAGCATGTGCTTTGGGATTTCAGATCCCCGTACTTTTAACGTGTAGCAGGCATTCTCTACCTTTGCCAGACTCTGTTTCAAGGTATACAGCTTCTTCGATACTTCATAAGGTCCAGTGTTGCCAATAAAAGTAAAACCATCATAGATCTGACGTAAGAACTGGCTCAGTTCAAAAGGTGTGTCAATGTCACCATTTCCAACACTGCTGATGCACAGCCGCATCAGCTCTCCAGTTAGATCAGCCACTCCCAGCAGGTAATCTACGGGTGTTACCTTCAGGCTCCAAGTGTGTGGTTGCTTGTCCTGGGAATTGGAAGTCTGAGGAGAGATCAGAACAAAGTCCAGTAAAGACAAGTAGGCAAAAAGCAGTGTAAAATGGTTCAAATATACACTAGTTTATCTAATGCAACTGTAAAGCAATGGTAATTACAAACATTCTGGAGACTGAAATTGCGTGGCACTTGACAGTCTGATTTTAGAAGTATCATTTCCTAATCTCCCTCCAGTATGCTGTAAGGTATGAAAGCATCCTTTCCATCTGAGATGTGATTTCCATTCTGACAAGCATGATAAATGCACCATGCTTCTACCATCTTTATTTGCAGAGTAAATGCATCTTTGTACCTATGTTTATTTGCATTTGCTTTTTTTTTTTTTTGCTCGGATCTCAGCCTAATAGATTTAAATTTTCATTGAATAGTCTGTCCGAAGCTACCAAAGCAATCAAGAATCAAAAAGAGAGTCTGTGTTACAAAAACAAGTCATATCATTTTGTAATAGCATCTTGAATTTCAAAACATTTTCTAGAAGAAGCTGATAGGTATAGTTCTCTCAGATCCATTTCATATCAACCGAATTCATTAAAGTATCTAAATAAATATTTCATGAAGAAAAGTCATCACAAAGTGACAAGTTTGCTTTCCAAGTTTCCAATACTTTTTATTTCCAAAATAGTGGTGGATGGGAGATTTCTATTCCTGTTTCTATTCCTTTGCTCCCACAGTTTAACATCCACTCAAATTCAGCCATCTGGTCTGCAGTGTGTGCGCGGAAGTTAACAACTTCACAATTTGTGAAAATAACTGTACCACTACTGCTAAGAACAAGAGAACATAAGCTAAAAGCCTGGCCTATTTGCAAATATCTTACTAAGAGAATGAAGAAGGAAAAGCCCTGCGTTTGGCCATTAAAAATCCCTCTTCTATACTAGTTTCCTAGTATTTTGCTATCCTGGATGGTTCTCCCTACCAGGTGTTCAATTTGCCCTAAATAAAGGGGATGTGAAATGAATAAACTTGTATCCCACTGATTTAGTTTACTACTAAACTAAAAAAGGTTTGAATACGTGAGTCAAAGCCCTCACGTGTATCTAACACCGTTCCAGTCACTGGCCTTACTTAATCAGATGTCAAAAATGTGGCTGAGCCTAGTCATCACATTAACCATTTCTGAAAGATATTTGTCACATGAGAAAAGAAAAACTTTTACCGTGTTTGTTGTTTCTTCCCTGTCTTCCGCTGTAAATATTAGTTGTTTATTGATCTCTTCAACACTAATTAAAGATCGTGTTTTAATAAAATACTGAAATGAAGCTGCCTCAACATACTCTTGAAGTCCTGCAAAAACAGCATAATTAAGCTAACAATTCAAACTTTACAGCAATGATCCATCCTTCATTTTTTTTCAGAAATCTTTTAATTAACACTATTTAAAGGTTACTAGCAGAAAGAGAACACACTCCAGAAATAACATGAATCATTATTTAACATAGCACACTTTTGAAGTACAAACGTCAGACCAAAAACAGAGCAGATAAACATCTTCAAGTTTTTACTCCAAGCAAACTTTTCATCTAGATCCTTCTGTAATATCAGTACAAAGCATCATGTTACTCTCAGAAACATACTGAACAGCAGCTCCCCATAGCGAAGCCTGTAAAATACAGCATTTTTATGATGGAAAGTGCAAATTACTGTTTCACAAGGTCACAGACACAGGACACAGTGCAGAGAGACTGCAAGTAAGTCAAAGGCAAGGCAGCTGATTTACAAAAAAACGCAAAGAAAATTTTCCTTTAATTCATGTTATTAGCAACAGTAAATACTTGTTTTAAAATTAATTTCCCAGTTGTTTTGTAGGAATTAGTGAATAAGCTCCTTAAAACGTATATGATAGGTGAAATTCACGTTCAGGATGAAGCATACGTTGTTACAAATAACTCCAGACCAGAAAAAAGAAAAAAAAAACAGCAGACAAGGCTGTGATGTTCAGCAAGATGAGTAACAGCTCTGTCCAAAAGAACTTACACTCTAAAAATAAGGCATGCAGGAGGAACAAAAGGTGTACTGGCAAGGAAATAAAAGATAGGATAACAAATATAGCTTGTACCAGCTTTATATGCCATCTGCAGCCACCTGTCACAACTGCCTCTCACTACCTACTTGACAGATGGTGATTTTCAGTATGCATTATAGCACAGGTGAGATCTATAAAAGAGCTTGAATGTTCAGACAGTGATTTCACAGGTTCTGTCCTTTTTTCCTTCTGTGCACAGGGCAGATTTGGGAGAAGCATGCGGGAAAAGTTCATGGGCAGAAAATTGATGTTGGCACTGCTGGTGGAAAAAAAAGCAGAAATGAACCTGGAGCAAACAGCCATGGCAGGATGAAGCTAAAAAGTTTTGAAGACAAAAACAATACATGTGTATCTGACCTAGGGACAGAGAGAGAGCCAAAAGAGGAAGTTAAAGGAACAGACTGTAACGTGACAGATCTTAGCAGAAGAACAATTCTGAACAATTTTAAGGGGATAGTTTCGCTTTGAGAGAAGCAGAGAGGTGACACTGCTGTATCATGCTACAAGAAGGCTAGGCTTAGACAGTAGCTTTGCCAGTATGTAAAGTGAGAAAATTTGGAGGCACCTAAGGGTACCAGAAGCAGAATCCTGGTTCTATTAGAATAACAATAAAAAGTCCAACTGACCACTACTGGGCCAGGATCTCAGCCTATGGAAATAAGCAGGAAGCAGATAATTTATTCTTCATTGGGATTAAAGAAAAAGTCTAAATCAAAAAGAAGGGAACAGCAATTTGAATAAAAGAGGAAAGTGGAAATGCCCAGGAAAACTGGAGGAGACCTCCAGGGAAAATGGGATTGTAGGCCTTTCACATTACAATCACAAAGGTATGTTGAATGACCTGCATTTTCTCTTTTTAAATATGTATTTGCAAGGTGAGTGGATGCAATTCAGTATACACCCCTTATGCTTCTATACAGCAGCAGTGGGAAAAGCAGAACCACCAACCAGAGCCACACTCAACACTGCTGTTCCCAAATGAGAACATCCTACTACAACCATTTGTTGTACACATGGAGCTGTAAGGGCAAATAAATGCAGCTGAATTCAGGTAAAGCACTCCAGGCACAATCCATAGAAGAATACCGGAGACAAGCTATTCAGTATCAATTTTTCTAAGATTAATAACTTTAGAAGTTGCAGAGAGGTAGATTCATCACCCATTCTTCTCCCGACTTACCCTGCTGATACAACACAACCAGTAATTCATTATGACATTTTGGCTTTTCCTGCGGATAAACTATAAGCTACCAGACACTGCAGCACTTAACGTGACAACATCTGTGAGAATCTCTCTGCCATCCGTGGAGATGATTATCAGCTATGAAGAATCAACTTTGCATTTACCCAAGTTCTCAATGAGATCAAATCAGCTCTCAAACTTTTCGATATACGTCCTCGAGCAATGTTAACTCCCATCTTTCACTCACTCCGCTTTAACTCCTCCACACATATTTAGTCTTTTCCCAGGGTGTTTGGCTCCTCCTTTTCATTCCATTTCTTATGTATTTATATAGACATACATATACCTACATTTTTTGCTTTCTCTCTTCCCATCCAATCTGCCTTGATCCATTATTCTCCTCACTCCTGTTTAAGGCCACCACACAGAAGCTACGCACGCATTATGGTTTGTCATTTGCTTTCACCTTTCACAATTAGCAGCTCTATCTCCCTCCCAGGATTTATAAGCAAACCTTACAAAACTATATTTGACATTGTTACCATTACAAACAGACTGGTAACAACTTCCCTGAAAAAAATATTAGTATTTTAAGCCCTTCTTCCAGACATAGCTACAACATAACTTCCTAATGACCCCAGACCTTGAAATAAGGTGTTTTCATGTGCAGGTAGAAGGATGTTTAAACATGGTATGTTTTAGCTTAACGGAAGGACATCCGCTAATTTCAGCAAATAATCCCCAAGGTGAAAAACCCCATCCCATTCCACTACACCATCCAACAATACCTTCCCCTTGTGCTCGTTTTGGATTTATTCCAAAGTTGGCTTCTTTACAGATTGAGTTGCCAGTAATAGAATAACTTGTAAGGCTACTTTTATGCAATTTTTTCTAGCATGCACACAAAAAATCCCAATTAAAAGTGTTGTATTATTTCCACTAGCATTTCCTAATATTATAAATGTAAGGTAGCACTTAAATATTTTATTATTTTACTACATTTACACAAACAGCTTGTACTAGTGATAAGCTACAGACACACAGTATCTCTTCCATATTTTCAAAATGTATTTTCTACGTAAGAATTGTGACGTTACATTGAGGTATCCTCTGAGCACCTATCTATAACGGAGGAGAGTTTGTGCCTGAAAATTTGTGCAATTTTTTTTCTATCTGAATCATTTGATATCAAAGATATTTACTCTTCTCTGCATATACAAACTCTGGGAAATATTAGTTAAACAGTTTCTCTAAGAAACTCAGTATTGTACTAGCAAGAAATCAGGATTCTTTCAAAAACCTAAGTCATTGGAGCACTCAATGCAAGAGTCAAATTAATGTGTAAGGGGTAGGAAAAGATAGCTCTACTTTAAAAATGGGTAAAGAATTCCTTAACTGGAGGAGTCAGGTAAGGGAATCTAATTCTACCTGAGATATATATGCCTGTATGCACTGAAATTTTAACTTTGAATGACAGATCAAACAAGAGGTGAGAGTTTCCTCCTAACATTTGATTTACTCGTTTCTTCCTCGAGATGATTGAGGGATAGGAGCATCTGTCCTATGAGGAAAGACTAATCAAAATACCTGAGGGGACAATGTGAAGTGGATGGGGCCAAACTCTTCTCAGTGGTGGCCAGCGACAGGACAAGGGGTAATGGGCATAAATTGAACCACAGAAGGTTTCATCGCCGTATGAGGAAGAACTTCTTTTGAGTTCAGGTGACAGGACACTGGAACAGGCTGCCCAGAGAGGTTGTAGAGTCTCCTTCTTTGGAGATATTCAAAACCCGCTAGGATGCCATCCTGTGTAACATGCTCTAGGCGACCCTGCTTGAGCAGGGGGGTTGGACTAGATGATCTCTGGAGGTCCCTTCCAACCTCAACCATCCTGTGATTCTCATTTAAACATCAGTTCAACAGTTAAAAGTGGGTTAAAATGGATTTCATGCCTCTCAGTTCTTGAAGTCAACAATGTCAACACTATTAGCTTCCTGAATGACCTTCGTCTCTGTATTTCTTAAGCTATTCTCCTTCTCTCCCTTCAACCCTTTGCTTTCCTCTTTCTCTACTTATTTTTACCCAAACTTGCAGTCTCTGTTGAGGGATAGGAAACAAGTACATGACAGCCTGTGTTACCTTCCCCTGCTCCTCCACTAAACCATGCACAAATCACGAATCACAGGCCAAAAGCAGCCACCAGAAAGACGGTAGGAAAATATATAGTTAGTTACAACTATTTTCTTCTGGCATCACAATATGATGGGTGAGGTACATTATTTACGAGTCACATGAAATTACCCAATTGCAAATTCATTCCAAAATCAAAACAGTCACAACTCTACCTTATCACGTTTAAGCTGCTAGGTTACCCTCTCTTAAAAAGGAAAGAAAAAAAAGGGAAAAAAGGAGTCACATTCTTGTGGAAATCCCAAACTGAGAAAAAAAAGTTAAACTGAAAGCTTTTATTACTCAACTCTGCAGACCATGGGGAATATGGTAGATTTGAAGAACCCACTGCTACAAGCCTGTTGATCAATGAATAGGAGAACTGGTAAAATAAGTAATTACTTAACCAAGTATATCAACTGAAATAAGTACAAGCAATAAATTTTAAAGTATTAATATACGAATTAAATCATTATGCTTTAAAGTTAGCACCCTATTAAGATGAAACTGACAATTAACACCTCAGTCATTTTAATTTGTCTGCAGCTTTGGCAACAATTCCCAGATTCAGTTCTCTTTCTACACACAAGTGGTAAAAACTGAAGTAATTAAACTAAAACTGCGGCTGTGAAACAATCCAACAGCTGCTTAGTTGATCGTGAGTGTGAAGTCAAAGGTTAATTTTATAACAGCATACAGAAGGAGTATGAAGCCAGCTATCCTCTGAGAGACTCACGACATAGACATCCTGTTGTGAAAAAGGCTTAGAAGAATTTTAATTCCACTCAGGAACAGATTTTATACAATGGGAATAACTAGCAAATACAAATAAAAGCACAAGAGCAAATGTCCATAAAAGGTTACAAATTTGAATA
Source organism: Cygnus olor (assembly GCF_009769625.2). Classification (NCBI taxonomy): domain Eukaryota; kingdom Metazoa; phylum Chordata; class Aves; order Anseriformes; family Anatidae; genus Cygnus; species Cygnus olor. The sequence goes on along the minus strand of NC_049171.1, from coordinate 78,725,782 downwards.
ACAACTCTGCTATTTCTATTCACTGAGTAATACTTCAAAACCTGAGTCACTATGACAGGTAGACCTATGCACAGTCCTTGAATTTTAAAAGGATCTGGGAAAGAGAAAAACACAGTTAAAACCATATTGGCATAAACAAACTGCTCCATTGTAACAATTCAGTTTTGAAATCACTTTGGCAATCATTGCAAACAGAGATGGGAAAGTTTGACAGAGAAATATATTTTGTGCTACCTTAAATTGATTACTGACAGAATGTAACTAAAATAAGAATGTATATTAAATCTGGCAGTGATCTGTCTAAACTTTTAAATCAATAACTAAATTGATGCAAATTTCTCTCACTAAGCCCAATGTTTTATTGATTAGTCAGTTGCTACTTGACACATCCATAACCACCCTGAGGCTCTGTTCCCTTCTATCCGCATGCACTGAAGTGTTGCATTTCAGATGCTTCAGTGTTAGGGCTGTTTGTACTTTGCTTAAAGTCGAATACACACCAAAGTTAGGTAAAAGGAAAACCCAAGATTCATCTTTTTTCCCAGTAACTGAATAAACAAATACAGGCTCACTGTTAAATAGGCACGGGTTCCTCTGAGAGTTAAATCATTTCTCAAACAGGCACAAATACCCTGCAGAGAATATTTTATTCTCTCATTGCAGAGAACAATTTGAGTCTTTTTTGTTATTGTTATTAGAAACATGTGTACATACGATAAATGCTAGTTTTCTTGTAGATGACTCATTGTGGATGAAAAGTTCACAACCTTTTATTTTGATTCTACTTGAAGAACCAAGGGATGTACCATGGTTACTTTTTAACAGAATGTTTTGTTCTTGAGGGTTTTTTTGGTTGGTTTGTTTTTTCAAAAAAAAGAAAAAGTGAAAAATTCTGGAGATGAGCCAATGCTCTACATGAGTTCTTAAATATATATAAATTCCTGTGACAAGTAGTCTTCCTGATCTTTGACTACCTCCAGTTCCTCTGAGAACTGATATCCAGTTTTCAAGTCATTCAGTTAGATGGCAAATTTTACACTAGTAACAGCCTTGAGGGCAACTGTTCATATACCAAAGAAAGGAAGCTCTGAGTCAGCCAGTATGCTCGATGATCAAAGAAGAGCACCTAACACAACACAGCTTTCTCAGTTCAAACCCAGTGAAAAGTCCTCCTCAAGTTGAGGCTTTTTCTGTGTGAAAGTCCCGACTAACCTAACCCGATCAGAAGTACTAATGGTAGCCACATATTGTCATAAATACAGATCAGTAGAGATGACAAAAAAGGCACATCATGACCCATCAACCCCTATTTCTCACCATGTGACTGTAAAACAAAAACCTAAGCATGATGTGCTCTACTAGCCGTTTCCTGTCATGGAGCTTCCCTATGACGCATTCTCCTGTGTGATTTTAAACATAAAAAAGAGCATACATTTTTTTCTAATCTTCTCTAATTCTCCACCAGCACTCAGTTCCTGTAGAGGCTGGAGAGCTCTGGTCTGTGAATGACTGATGTTAACAGCTGGAGGGTCTAAAAAAACTCCTGAGTCAGAGCGCAAGGACTCCTCCATTTGCTAACTATGAAACTAAATTAGAGGACAATGTCACTGGTTTCAGACTGTCATGTAAACAACAGCAGTATTTCCTGTAATAGTGCTGCAGAACTTCAGGACAGTTAGATCTTATGTTAGAACTAGAAAATGACAATCTGACCCAATCTACAGCACACAACTTTAGGAGATTGTATATAGCTGCTCTTATGCTGCCCTCAATGACCACTGCTGAATTTAAGGATTATGCTGAACCCAACAGCTCCTTCAGGGACCAGCTAATGATCAGTGCTCACACAGAGCACGCTGTGTTCGGTCGTGTCTCAACCCACATTCATTTTCCCAGGTTTAAGTTTTTGTGAACGGACATACAAATCCTGCAGCAGAACATAAAAAGTGAGAGGCTCTGCAACCGCTGAGTGTTTACTTTCCTTGGAAGAACCTAGAAAGAAGGCATGAGACAGAAATAAACAAAGGGCAGTAAAATGCAACAATCTGAAGATATTTCAAATAAGCAACTTGCAGGGTGAAGAAAATCAGTTTGACAGTTTGTTGGCACACTTAGCAGCTCAAGAACATCAGAGAAATGGATAAAGAAAGCAAGCAAACAGAGGAATTAACAAAATTATGTGATAAATATTGGCTTCTTCACTGCAAATTCCGTTAATTTTTCAGTATAATCAGGAAACTTTGTTTCCATTTCTGGCATTTTACCTCTCACCCACAACAGCAAAGAGATGAACTTTAATTCTTCAGCTACATCCTGTTCCTGTGTTATTATGTTTTCCCACCATCTTGCAGAAAGCTGATTGCTTCCTTCATGGATAGCTTTCCTTTCATGTTTTAGGTGTATTTAAGTTTTTTTCCTGGGTGAGACATTTCCAATCCACAACACCCTTCTTCATGCAGTAAAAAGCTTTTCCTTTGTACGTCACCCATTTTACCACAGTTTTTAAAGTTTAAGAGCAAGAAAGTCTTCTACTGTTTCTGATATGCAGAATTGTTCTTAACATTGGTTTTATTTTAGAAATACATATATAGAAAAAGGTAGCTAGCATAGCTCAAGTACAAGATGTTCTTTCTATCCTGTGAGTGAAAGAGATAAGAACAAAAGACCAGGTAACACAAAAATCATTACGTGGATAGTTCGTTTAGTTTGTGCTCTAACCATAATCCTTTTTACAATACCAAAAGAACAATAGTACTTAAACAAGTGATTAGGACATCTAAATCTGGCCTACTTGGACAGACCTCGCCCATCTCCATATTATTTCTTACAGCATCATGTCTGGCAGTACTGCATAATGAAATTAAAATATGGTCCTCTAGCACAACTAAAGTATTTCCGTTTCATCCATGCAGACTAAACCGACTTTGTCCAATCCAACAACGCAATTTGTCGCTGTATGATTAGACTCCTGAAGTGACTTTAGATGGGACAAGACAGAAGACAAAAATAAGTGACACTGTATCATTCTCTCAGAACACCAATACTGCCTGCACGAGATAAATTATGAGGTAGACCGCGTCAATGCTGAACTTTTACACAGAATTTCCCGCACCATCATGGGCAGAAGCAGTCACAGAGCAATAGCTTTGACAAGGTGCTGACATTTTACAGCCTCATCATCTAATCCTATTCAGAGCAAGTGCAGACATGATAAAGAGCTAATGAGCTGCTCTGTGCAAACCACCCCATTCACCATTCCTGCTAGCACAGACACACAGCAAACAGCGAGGTCGGCTGGCAATGTTCTCGTTACACGTTATCACCACCCTACGCTGCCTTAGTGAGGAAGCCCCAAAAGAAATATGGGTTCCTCATTCCAAACCAGGTTTTATGCATTGCTTCCAGCTGTGAAGATAACACCACACCTATGCTTGCTCCTAGCAGAATCTAATGATCTCATTGTATAAACAGCAACGTGCAGCTTAAACTATCACTCCCAAGAGCTTTCTCAGTCAAATTGCCATACAGAAAACAGTTTAACACCTCAGCAGCCTTATTATTCTCACACACTGTCCTATATTGTTATGGGACAAAAAAAATGAGTAAAGCTTCAGCTAGAGACTTTGTTTAACAAACCACATTAGAAAGATGCCCCACTCGACCCCACACACCAACCTATCACACAACTCTTGGCTCCCCTCTGCTTTAGGCAAGCTTTGCATTTGTACAGAACAAATTTCGATCGTACTTAGAATAGTTGCATAAACCCTAAAACGCAAGAGGGCATACTCTTTCTTGTCTTTAAGGCTTATACTTTTTTTTTCCTGTCTACGACTGACATTTTACGTGAATATTTTAGAGTTTATATATATAATCCTGAAAAGTTTCCTCCCTTCGCTTCATAAATTCATAAAAAACATTCTCAGCCCTTCTCTCGCACAGCACCTCACAAGAATTTTAAAGCAACAGTACACGTTTCCTCACAGGATATATAAGGTATACACTGCGAAGTGGGGCAAAGGAGCAGGAATTCTATATTACAAATAGTAAAGCTTTAAAAATATCAACAAAGCCGAACGTTTCTACCAGAACAAATGAAGAGCTCCACATTAAAAAAAGACTTCATTATTTCAGTATCTCTTTGTTTGCTTGTTTAATCATCCCCTGGGACAATCTGTACTGTTAAGAAACGTGTAGAAAACAGTCATCAGTTTTTGTTGTTGTTCAATTAGTGCTATACTCAGTGTTTGAGCTCATGCAAGTGTCCTTTGGGGAAACGTCCTGCGTGCCATTAGCACTATTCTTAATGAGGGAAAGCATGGAACTCCTTTAGTGCTCTGCCAGAATTGTTTTATCTTCAAGTCAAAAGAACAACTGCTTGGAGTAACCCCAAAAAAAGCATTCAACAATTACAAGTGGCAAACAATATTCCCAAGCATTATACTCATAGTACTGTTCTATTTATAGGCTAACAGTTATTATACCGAATAAAATATGTATTAGGCAGCTTTATTATGCAGACAGTTATGACTCCCCAGTTAAGGCTGCTACAGCAGTTTCCATTATAAGCCCAGTTTTGATCCCTTTTACTCTTTCTGAGAGATGTAGGGTGGGGAACAGGAGGATGTTTCATGTTTGGTTTCAAGACAAAGGAGAATATTTTTAGGAAGTTTGAGGTTAATTGGACATGCTGCTTTTGAGATATGGGACGTAGGCGTTTCTTTATTCTTTTTTTGAAGAAAAAACAGTTTAACTTTTAACTAGTTCTCCAGAATTTCTTTAAAACACAAAATCAGAATAGAAAACTAGGTGAAAGCCAAGATTTACAGCTCTAGGAAATGCATGAAGACAAAAGATCTAACACCTTTCCTAGCTTTGTATTCAGAAAGGCATGCAAACTGTTTCCACTGCGAAAAAAGCAAAGCAACAATTAAAACATTAGACTTAAAAACAAAACCAAAAGCAGCATTCTTAATTCTTTTCATTGTTTTCCCTCCCAGTTACAGTTCTTCACAAACACCAGGGGGCATGGGGATTAAGCATTCCCTCTCACTGTTTTTCTTTATCTAACTGTCCCTTCATTCGTCATGTCTCTAGGTTTTCTATCTCAGCTTCATAATCCTGACAGCAAGCGTCTTCACATCTCTGTCACCTCCTTGATCCTAGCATCAGCTCTGTCAAGATCTACAAGTCTTTAAGCCTGCACGTTCCTTTTTTTTTCCTGCCATACAACTAACTGAAGAGTGGAGGATTCAACAAACAAGGTGAGAGCAAAGCTCAGGCTAAAAGATTGCATTGCATACCTGTCATACACATGAGCTCATTTATCCGATGCCTAAAAACATTCCCTGTCTTCTCAGAGGCACACACACATATCTTAACATGCTCCCTTAGAAAGCATGCATGATGGACACCAGCCAGCATATCATACCTCACACTGGATCATTATGTAGGAGAGCTAGAAATTAAGGAGACACTGTGGATGACTTACAGAAATTGAATGAAGGCCACTATATTTCAGTCAGATTTTATATAGTCTTAATGAGGCAAGAACCACCTAATTGCAGAAACAACTGGGAGACCTCTGAGCCAGGCAGTATTATACATCTGAGGAGATTCCACAGACTGGCCACTGACTCATGTTACCTGAACAGAGGAGAAAGGTGAAAGTACAGCTATTTCCATTTCTAACTCCAAGCAATCTCACTCCAATCAATAACAACCTACAGTGGCTGGAGAAAGGCAATGCAGGGCTGCGTATTTATGATTTTTATATCAGACCACAAAATTGTGAAGTTCAGGCATTTGTTTGCACACCTAATCAAAAGAAGAGATGGACAGCAAAGCCTACTTCTACTCCACCTTGTTATTTAGTATACAAACACCTCTTTTCCTCCCCCCCCCCCCTTTTTTTTTTTAAACCTAGAGAACTCAGTCAGATTCATTATCTGTAGAGGTCTTAAGACCGTAAAAAGAAAATTCTTTAATCCAATGACAATCTCACTCCTCTACAAGTCATATGCAAGCGTTGGGGTTGCACTGAACATATAAAAGCTTTGCAGCCATGGAGGCACTGAGACATTATACACATACAGCAGGCTGCTAACGTCCTCTACTAGAGATCTATCATAATTTGGCCCATTCTACAGTAGTCAGATACATCATTTTAAGAGACATATTAAGAGCTCATATTTAAAACATTGGTGAAGAGTTTTAGAAATGCTGATTTGTGCCTGATAGAATATTTTCAGTTGTTTTGTGAAGAACTTATTCCATTCTATTTTGATATTAACAGATATGTTTATGTAAGTCAGAAATCAATTGTGAAGGAAAATTAGTGTAGCTAACTGTATATGAGTATTTACTAAACAAAGCAAACTGGAACAGAAATTTCTTGGAGAAAAAAAAGAAATTAACAAGTTGTTATTTCTGGCTTAAGTTTACATACCTTTCATATAAAACTAACTTTTCAGGTTGGCAAGGGTGTATTTTTTAATAACTAAAACCAATTTTGTTTTCAATCAGAGGAGAAATCTGGAAGTAGAAACCTCATGTAAGGTTTGTTCCCTTACATTATAGGACATGGGTACACGTATAAGTTAACAAAGGAAAAGTTTCTGTGTCTGCTCTTTAGGCATACCCTACTACACTGAGATTAATTCCAGCTAATTCCAGGAAAGCTTCCCCTCAGTAAAAATAGAGGTAGGTGTATCTCTGAATTTACCCACGGGAAGCCCCATCCTAAGAAAATAAAACTCTCGTGAAGCAACTGAGCATGGTAACTGGTTACCCTGTAATAATTCTGCCCACATGGCAAGGCTGATAGCTTGTACTGTGAGGTCGCACAAAGATTTGTGAGGCAGCACACCTCAAATGCTGCCATTATACAGATAGCCAAGAATACTATGCGAGTCACGGGGCTGCGATCTTTACTTGTTTTTCAGACAAAGTTTATAGGTCTTAAAGATTTCAAAAAAATGTGTTCATAAAACCAAATGAAAGGATTCTCAGCTTTTATAAACAGAACTTAAAATGAAAATCCAAGCACTTGCACTAGCATTATTAACCCTTTGAGGTCACTTGTACTGTCAGAGTTTTGAATCATCTCTTCCTTTTCATTGCCTCATTACAATACTAAGCAATAAATAGCAGCAAGATTCACACAGGCTGTAAGTGGCTCTTTTAAGAGTAACTACTCATATTTAATCCGAACAACCCAATGCACCACAAGTGGCTGTGGAATTGAATTAGAGTCATAGAAAACTAGCACGGCAAACTCATTCAGTTTCAGAACTGCCAAACTGAATGTTCACTTAAGAGCTGACTCACTCTTACACAAATTTAAGTTCACATAGATAAGTAAAAGTTAACTTGTGCAGTATTTGTCTTGTAAAATACTTCCCTCCATAGATGTATTTCCTCTGGATTACAGAAGTAAATTATTTTTAAACAATTAAATCGGGGCAAATCTTCAGTTCTCCTCAACTGAAGAAGCCTTGCCTGAACAGGAAAAGATATGCAGGATTCCAGTATGTCTAAAATAAGATAGGTAAATGCAAGACAGTTTTATAGTGTGACCAAGACATCAAAGAAGCAGTTACAGATTTTACTCATATGTTGCCACAAACAAGGCAAAAGAATTTTAGGTAAGAATCAGATTCAGTAGCAAAGAACCCTCATTTGTCAGCAAAAGTGATGAAAGCACTGATACTTAATATCTCAAGGATGTTAGTAAAGACAGCATAAACTGATTTAATGCTTGTAGCACCTTGACAGAAGCGCATTCCAAGTCTTCAGAAGAAAAAACGCTAGTTAGGGATTTTAAGTTATTGACTTTATCAATTCACAATGGAGTAATTTCACAGGTTGGTCACACACACGCACACCCCACCCCCTCCAAGTTATAACCTTTTCAGCTCAGGTATATGAGCATGTTGCACATACTCCTCACCGAGGAGCAGCCAGTACATTTGTTAGAACTGCTCCCAGCTTTGGTTTAGGTCAAGGTCCAAAGTTTTCCAGTTGGAACGAATTCTTGTTTAACCACAACACTAACAGGACTGTAGGACAATAGCCTCCCCAGTACCAGAGCTAACTGCAAAGATGAATCTGAGTCCTAATTTTTAACTATAGATACGTGCTAAATTCAAACCTGCTGCATGAAGAGCAACCACTGTTAGGTAAAAAACTGAGTTCAGCACAAAATACAATACTTCCCCTATTTTAAAATGATTTACCTGGAGATATAGCTCTGTGGAACTGATACATGTCTTCTCCAATCAGTTCTTGTGCAACCTGCTTAATCTTTCGTCTGACAGCATCTAACTTGACTTCAGATTCATTTATTATTTCTTCCCCATTGGGAGCACTGCAATCATAAAGCAGAAACTGAAAGAGCAGCTTTCAGAATATGACCAAACAGTTAAAAAGAAGTTACAGATTTTCATTTACTAATACATATTCAATGACTTCAAGAAAAAAAATGAAGTGGAATAAGAAACAGTTTAACACCTATTGTAGATTCCAAAAGAAAGATTTTGCAGATCATTACTGTGAAAATAATTGACCAGCCAAACCTAGTTCCGGTAGCATAATATTTATTCCAGATAATAACTGTAACACTTGCTGAAGAGAGAACGATAAGAAACACTTGCAAAGGCTTCAAAAAAGTTTTCCAGAAAATAAGCAGCATTTGCAGAAGTTCATTAACCTCTCTAAAAAACATCAGCATTTTGTAATATATTACAGAGCACACGTGACATACATATGAAGTTTTAGAAAGTAATTATGACCTACATTATTATGAAACAACTGAAATATCTGATTTACAAACAGTATATACTTGGCATGTAAGTTCAGTTTATCTGATTTCCTTTTAAATCACCTCTCCCCAAACCTCAAATAATCTATGTGGTTTATTAGTTTCGCAGTCTATTTGGGGACTACATATAGACTGGTTTCAAGGAAACGTTTAAAAGCAAACAGATTTCTGAAAGTAAAGCCACATTAATGGCTAAAAGCAAAGGAGTGGGAAATAAAAATAACAGCATGGGAAGCTTCCACTCTCCTCAAAACACAAACATCTTAAACAGGTATCTAAAATTCAGAGTAAAGGGGAATTTTGTTGTTCTTTTTGTACCAGTTCCCAGCATACCTGGCCCCTGCAGTGGGGCTATTTACAATCAAGGCTGTAGCAGTTACTAGAATTATCATAATAACTCTTCGCAGAAGACCAAGTTAAAAAGGGAGCAACTTCCTAATCCCTATTTATAACTGTTACTACTACAGAACCTATAAATAGCTGCTACTACAGCAGCAGTGTGCTGGCAAGAAAGAAAAAAAATCCAGGAGAAGGAACAGGGAGATCTGTGATAGCAGTTACACGTAGGACAAGTAAACATTCTATACAACAGGCTATGCAGAGCTTCACATTTTCCTGTTTTCTATTTTCTCAGTGGCTTTCAACAATTGCTTGAAGGTTCACGAGGACACAAAATATATAGAAGCTCAAAACCTCACACACGAGCCTCTTAGGTTGCAGAATCCAGTGAAGTAAACAACCCAGGCTGCCTCCTCTTTGCATTGATGACCTAGGCCGGGGTTGCAAAAACCAAAACAGGGAAGTAGCAGCAGAGGCAACTAACCTGAAGGGAGGGTGCACGCTCTTTTCTCCCAGCTTGCTAGAAGCTGGAAAGCTCTCATCTGCTGCTACACTCTGCTACTTTGATCCTGTTTAATACTTCAGTAAAACTAACTACAAAACCTGAAGCAGCATCTATTAATTCTCTAGATGAAGTGCGTGTTCATTACCTCATATCCACCCTAAAGGATGTTTATGGGAAATTAATTAAGTCTTTCTCAAGGAAACGCTGCAGCTATTCATCACAAATACAGAGAACACTACAAGGCAGCTTCTAGGTTTCTGTGAACACCTTTGCTCTCAGCGTGACTCACCTGGTAAACCTGTGGAGCAGAAATATCGTTCTTTTGCTTTCAATAGTTATATCACGACTGAGCTTCACAAGCCGTTCGTATTTATCATGCCTGGTGTCAAGCTCCAGCTGAAATGCTGCAGAGTCAATGATTACAGAAACAAGCACGGTTAGGTTAGCACAGCATGCAGTGTAGGGCAAAAGCAGAGATCCTGTGCCACAGTAACTGCTGTGGGCCTCAGCCCCACCAGCCTTTTCTCTGGGGTGCCTTTTCCCAGCACGGGCGGTGCTGTGGAGACCACCATTGCCCCCTGCCTGCCGGAGCTGCTGTGCGACAGCTGCCTGCACGTCTCGCGCGGCTCACCACACAGCAAAGGCACAAAATCATTTCTGAACAAAACACAGCAAGTCCCATCATGCAGGAATGTGCCGAACAGAATGCTCACAAGCACGCAGCAACCTAGCTCTGATTTCTGGCTCTTCAAAGTCTCTTTGAGGGATGGACCCGTACCTTTTGACAAATACATGGCTATCAAACTTCAGTTTTGAATAGCAAAATTCATCAGTAATACTACTTCTGTTTAATAAGTCAGGTTTAAATACACACCAACTGTGATGATGCTTTAAGCAGCCCAAAGCATTGTAAGTTAAAATGCTTGTTTTAGCTAGTAACATCTATTCTGCATTAGTGCTGTTGAGAAAACTGACTTAGATATTCACCCAAATATAGGAAGAAAATTCAGAAAAAAAATCATTAGTAAACAAGACTCATTTTCTAAAAACCAAGAACACGCACACAAAAGCGCATACACTGTAAAAAATGCACAGAATAGTAAAAACAAAAGGTTCTGTTTTATATCAAAACTAGACTTGGCCAAAAGCCAAGTATTTTAACATCTTTAAGAACTAGAAGTAGCAAAGCAAGATTATCTAAAATAAGATTTCTAACTTACTGCTGTAAATTCTCTCTGCCTAACTAGAATGAAGACAAAGAGGAAAGAGAGCATGCATATCTACTTTTCTTAGTGAAAACTATGAATGGTTATGTTTCACATATTACATTAACATTTTATAGGCTATTATTCCACTAAATAAACTGTTAATAGATACTTAAAAGAATTTAAACATATCCTGCATAACTGTCTGAGGTGTTAAAGTGTCTGTGCAAGAAGATGGTAGAAAATACACTGAGGTTACTTTTTTTAAGGGGTCTAACAAGTGACTATCCTTTAGAAAAATGTAGCAGTTCACAGACAAGCAAGTTTAGATGAAGCTGAAAACCTGTACTTCTCATTGTCTTGACAAAAAACTGGATTCTCTTTTTTTGTTGTTGTTTGTTTCTCTCCCCCATCTTCCTCTGGAACACTAGGAGAAGCCATAAATGTTCCTACTGATCTTTAAATCTTTCACATGCCTGATTGGTGTGTCTCCACCAAATTCTGAGAGTTAAGTCCACCACTGAATTATCATCAAGAAGAAATACTCCATCACTACAGGGCTTATAAGCACTAGAAGAAGAAAGCAGATCTTTGAAAAGTCAGGATAAACTGCGTCCCTTACTCTATTGTGAAATAAACCAAACACCACTGACAGGATCTCATGGGAGAGGAGGAAAATCAGGGTTGTTTTGAATTCAAATTAATAGCAACTTCAAGAAAAAACTGATAAATGTGAGGGTGAAAAATTAAAGTTGAAAGCACTGTACTCAATTCAGAGTGCAAATGCATGTATGTTATTCAAGATAAAAATTCAATCAAAGTTTATCATCCACCACGCTGACCTATACAGGGAAAAAAAAAAAGAAAGATCTGTTTAGAGACAGCAAGGAAATTACATGGTGTTGAAGGGACCATCTATAACAGTCACCCAGCTCTTACTTCTTCACCCTCCTTAGCATCATAAAAGAAAATAGGGGAGACAAGGAAAATTCTGCACTGGGATTTAATCTGTTCCCTGTGTTACATCTCCTTCCTTCATCTGTTGAGGCTTCTCATTTCTAAAGCCCACTTTTCCCTTGCCAGGGCTTGTTTAATGAGAAAGTTAAACTAGATTTACAGAAAATTAAATCTGATTTAAATCCTCTGAAAACAATTTGGTTTGACGGAAGTTTACGCTTGCTTATTTAAAGAAACTGAAATATAAGCTAGTTAAAAAGGCACTCAAAGTGAAATAAGTGTCTACATAAAGATCTACCTTATTTTGTTAAACTGACATTCTTAAAAAGTGCATGTATAAACAGCTCACAACTCACAGAACAACACATCCAGAATCACATTTGACAGCTTAGCCACCTGTTCACCAGAGCTAGAGGCAACAGTTAAGAGCCTTCTTGGCCTCCCCACAGGCAGCCACATCCTCTTGTCACTATGGCTGAGATTTCGCACCTGTGCGGGTCTTACATTTCTCTGCCAAAGTGCCTGGGCACCTTTTGTCTGCCTGAACACTTCTGCAGTTTACTTAGCATCAGGTTCCGCACAAGCAGGGTGTGCAGCGGGAACAGGAGGTAAGATGAAAAAGGGAGCAAGTCATGAGTCAGGTGCAGCCATGCCAGATCCTGCTCTTGAGACTTAATTGCATAGAAACCAAAAGACCAAGCTCTAAGTGAATGAAGCAGGAGTCCAACTAGTTTCAAATCTCCACCCCCCACACCAAGAAAGTTGGCTTATTCCAACACTAAATAGGCAATTCCTAGCAAACTCCACAACACACATTAACTGGCTTTCCAAATTCTTACTTACATTTAAAAGATGTCATCAAAGGCGAAGACGGATTAACATTCTCTTTTTCCTCCTTTCTTTGACCATGTGGGAAATTGTCATGCTTTCGTTTTCTGAACCCACCCGATCCTATTAACAGAAGAAAAAAAAGAATTAAAATAGTTTTGGCAGAACATAAATAACCTCAGAACGTTGTCTTCAGAACATCGATGATTCTATCCCTATTTTACAGAGAATGAGGCAACCCCTATCGCCAGCCGATTTCATCTTCACATTATCATGCTACTTGTTCCACCACATTCCTAGTGAAAACTAGGAAAGCTCCTACCAATTTCAATGGATGAGCACACTAGGATCCCAACTCCTTTCTTCATATGGCGTTCATGGCCTTTTATGCTTCCTTTCTGTAATGGAACAACTGTATGGAAATTCTTGTGTGAACAGGATTATTAATTTATTAATTTAATTCTTGCCTACAGGATTACACACCTTTTTTTTTTTTTTAAAAAAAAGGTATTTTAGATACTGAACAGAAATCATTAAAATCATCATAGGTAGCAGTAATTTATTGTACAATAACTGACTGTAATTTATGTTAATGGTCCTCAATAAGCAGCAAAGTACTTAAGGAATATATGAAGTAGACTACCATTATCCAGATATCCAGGCTTTTATCTCCTGTGGTGTAGCATTTTAGGTCCTTACACTCTGCCCACTTAGAAGTTTCTTCTCTTTCCGCCCTGCTACAGCTGTTCCCTTTGACTGGCCTTACATGCTCCCCCTCACTCAGAACCCACCTCTAGGGGATTGCCCTTTACTACTGACAGGCACTTTGTGCTGTTTCCTCCTTCGGTCATTCCTTCACATTTTAACCCTCCCTCCCTCCCTCCCTCGTTGTAACCGTGACAGCTGTAACCTGTGCTCCTAGCAGAGGCCAAAATTTGGCCAACTCCTGCGTACCACCACACCGTTTTGAATACGTGGAGTTCTCCTCATTTCCTTAAAAGGAAACCAAGAGGAAGCTACTCAAAAGTTACACAAAGTAACCCGTTACCCTCCTTGCCGCTCATCCCGCTCCCGCCGCGCAGGCCGCGTCCCCCGGCCACCCGCCCTAACGCCCCGCGAGGACCCCGCCGCGCCGCCCCGAAGGCCCCGCGGAGAGGCGTCCCCGCCAGTGCCTGATGGAAAGGCTCCCGGGGCATGATGGGAGTTGTAGTGCCGTGGGAGGCGGGGGGGAACGCCTGAGGCAGCGAAAGTGCCCGGGGTGCCCTCACGGCGGGGAGCGGCCTGCCCCGGAGCGACGTGCTGGGGGAGTAAATGATAAGGGGATAAAAAGGAGTGAGGAGTTAGGGTAGGGAAGAAAAAAAAAAAAGGAGAAGAAAAGAAAAAAAAAAAACAGTGAAAAACCTCAGGACAAACCAACAAGGTTTTCCCAGACACTTAGGGTTACACTGAGAGGTTGCACAAGGGCTGCATATGGCTGTGCTCCACATCCAAGGTCAATAACAGATTTCATATGGGAAAAAAATAAAATTAAAAAATAAAATAAAAAAATAAAAAACAGGAACTTCTTCATTCACTTTACCCCTGAGGTGTGCTGCTCTGGGCAGGGAGCTGCGTTACCACCACTGCCACCCGATATCCTGCAGCGAGGCGCTTGCTCTGCCGCAGTACTGTCAGCAGAGGCCACCTGGAAATGACGCCCAAACTGAAGGAGAATGAATCTGTCCTCCTCTAGGAAAGCCCGAATCTGATACCAGCTCAGCTGGACGCTGTCCAGGGCAAACACAGCCAGCTGAGGGTCTGCATAGCTTTAGAGAGAAATGCTGTCTTCGTGATGCCCCCCCCCTCCATTTAAATAACCAGCCGGAGGATGTCTCTTTAAGTCACTGCTAAAGCAGTAACACTACGGACAGTCCAAGCTGGAATTATCTCCACATATCCTTTTGTTTTTAGCTTGTGACATGGTGTACCCTTAGAGCAAGGCTGTGGGGTTGCCTTGGAGATGGAGGGCTTAGCCATAACGCTCTCTGTCGTACTGAAACATTCACGTTGGGTGATCCAACCGTGAGCGCTTTTGACAAACAATCGAGTGAAGTGAAGTGACAAAAAGCTTACGAAACTGTCACAGGGGAATTGCATAAACTGGGGTAAGATGTTCGGTCTGAGACTGTTACATGACCGAGGATGTTTGCAGCTGGCTGACGAAAGGAAGCGGGAGGTCAGCTGCTCTGCAGTTGTTATAACAACAACCTGTTATGTCTCTTAGGCAACAGAGATGCTCGCAGTCTTTTGGCAGGATGGATCGGGAGGATGATTTCCTCTTTTCCTGGAATAATGTTTGAAAACGGCAAATGCTTCTCACTCGGTTGGATTTGGGAATTCTCTTGGAAGCCGCAGGACCCTGCCGAGTGCTAATAGAGCACCGTGCAGCCTGTGAGCGGAGCAGCAGATTTTGGGAATGCACCGCAAAGGCAGCTGACGTGTAGATGTGTGTGACAGAGAGGGCTGAGAGAACCTACAGGTCTGCTGCACCATCCAGCTGGTAAACAGAGAGAGAGACCCGACTGTGCATTGCCTTTCATCCTAATGTTTAGTTTATGTCTTCCAAGGGAAAACTGGCAAGTGACGGGCTATGAATAATGTACCTATGGGGAAAGTTTGTTTCTAAACATGAACAGTTAGTGCCTGGCTTATGTCTGGGTGGGTGTGCTGGCGATTTCATAAAGATTTCATTCTACTGAGGCAGCCACATGAAAGAATTGCTTTGGAGGAATTCGAGGTGAGACTATCTTTATCCTGCATCTACATCAACACCAACACCCTTAATGCAGTAAAAGTGAAGCGCAGAGACTAACCTTTCTCCCCCATCTCTCCCATTCCCCTCTCTGTGCATGAGCTCCCTGCAAATTACAACTGAAGCGATACGATCCTTCACATCTCTAGCTGCTTCAGTTAGGCAGGGGAATTGACAACTCGATGAGACTCTGGGCTTTTCTACCACAGTGACAGGACACAAAAAATGTGTGGGCTAAAGCACAGGTTTGTTGTAGTCTAGAAGATGCTGATGGAGTAAGAGTGCAAACAAAAGAAAAACAGAACAGTTGCCTTCAGCTCTGGGAGTCACAAAATGGAGGTCACCTAAGCAAGAAAGTCTGAAGGTACAGTCCTCATCAAAAATAGCAAATCCAATCACATCACAGCAGAATTTGCATGCTATTTGGCATATACATAGGTGTCTATGACCTAGGTACCCCATGTTCCTCACGCTCAGTAATATGGCTAGCATAACCAACAGGATTTTATGAGGTGACTGGCTGTTATCTGTTAGCATGGTGATCACATAGACCACTCCCTTTCTCTCCCTGCCTTTTTGGCATTGTGACAAGAACATTTGCCCACCCTTGTTGTCACCAGGATGTGGAGACACCCGTTGTAGAACAGGAAAGCCTCCTGTCAGCATTGTGACAAGGAAGGTTGCCCACCAGCCTTGTGAAAGCCCAGGCACTAGGTCAGCAGGATGTGATACAGGCGTTATGGGACAGGGAAGCCTAACAGCACACCAGATACTGCCCAAAAAATCAAGCAGCTGAAAGTCCAGTGTGGGACTTGGACCAGAACTGCTGCTGGCTGACAAAACCCGTCTTCCCCTGCTGGCTGGGGATGCCTCCACCGTCATCACCTTCCTCCGAGGACTGAGTGACTGATGTGCTTTTAGGTGTATGCCAAGTCTAGATCATGATTATTGTATCGTGTGTTGATTATTAAGAATTTGACCCAAACTGCAGAGGGCCCCAGTGATTGAAAAGCCTAGGTGACTAAACATTCTAGATAAGAAAACTATGCTAATTTACTAAAAATTCTGTGTAATAAGAAGTTACCCTGCCTGCTAAAGGTTCTCAATAACAATAAGCTATGCTGTTTGCTAATTTTTTTCTGTGATAATAGAGCTCTAATTATAGCCATAGCCCTGTGGCCAGTCCCCATTCTAACCAGCAACCCTAAAAGAACCTGTCTGTCCCCACAGCATCATGTGACAGTCTCCGATCTGAGCCTTATCCATCTTGAGGAGCTTCAGATGCCTTTCAATATCCTCAGTACCCCTCAGATAAGCAGTGCCAAACACATATTCTCCTTCATTCTCTTGGTTCTCTCCAATGCTGGAGGTTTGAGGTAATGGTTCTTAGCAAAAGAGCTAATCTGGTCCATCTGCAGTTAACCCTCCATATGAAGGAGACTGAGAATGGTGTTTGTGTCTACATCTGAGAGAGGCAAAATATTACATTACATATGGAAAACCCTCTTTCACGCCAATGTAAATCAGAAATAATTCCGTCTAAATTGGGTACCACTGAGATGACTATCAGGTCTTGAGAATTCCCAATGTACAGAATACTTTATGCTATATTTTATGCTGCGGTATAGGTAGGGCTAAAAAGCACAGCGAGGCTCAGGTAGTTAGAGAAATGCTTTCCTAACAATTCCCACCAAAATATTCTGTTAAAAAGCAGTTAAGGTTGCTGCAGGGCAAAACACACCCACACAAGAAATGACAGGTTAGGGGAACCTTCTTCCCATAAGTTACTGTGCACGCCTCGTATTAACCACTCCCAGTGACAGACTCCAAACCCCAACAAGAAGCTTCCCTTGTTCTGCGGGATAAAGAAACAAACGAAATACCCATCCCTCCTACACATGCAGTGCAAAACCCTCCGGCTTCTGCAGCACTCACGTTAGTGGTTGGTGCATTTGTAGTGGCTATGGCAATTTTGGGAGAAAACTGGGTATTAACAAGTACCCCCTGAGCATGCACTCTGCTGGTACTGCTGGTCTCAGGGGCCTTCATTGACATTGTCAGGCTCTTTTCTCCATATCTGATTCACCACTCCACTTAGTAGACCTGTTCCCCAAGGCAGAGATGAAGAATCATCTGTTGCTTTTTATTAGGTTAGATGATGAGATACTTGATATGTTTACACTGAAGTAAATCTGGTTGCCTTGCAGCAAAAAAAGTAGCTCCATCTGCACCAGCTATGTGTATTGGACTTCTTCTGGATGATTTATTTGCAGCTGGGGCCAGAGAATTTTTATGCTAACGGAGTTTGCACTGAAGAAGTCTTGTGTGCACACCTTTGTTCCTCAGTGTGCTGGTGGTCTTCCATCTATCTTCCCATACAACCTTATTTCTTCCTGCACCTAGCCACTACTTTTATCTAAGTCTCTTCTGCTCCATAGGGTCATGATGACCAGTGCAGGTTTCACCTCATCGTTCAAATGGTAATACAGAGTTAGTTCTGCCTTTTTGTACCCAGATGCTCTAGGAACAATGTCTTGGTATCGCACTAGCAGACTTTATCTGCAGCCTCTGTGCCATAGAGGGCTTATGAGCCTTCTCATACTCTGAGGGACGTGTTGGTCCAGGTGCAGAAACTAGAATCTTTATGTTGGGCCTCAGTGACTTCTCTTTCCATACAGAGCTGCATCGAGACAAAGAATTAAAGGCAAGCAGATGAAGTACAGTAGCACTCAATTGAAAATGAGCTGGAGAGGACTTGGTCAAGAAGTACTAGTCTCAGAATGTAACTTCATGTCATGGGTGATGACCCTGAAAATCCTGAGGATGGTAAGGCTGAAAACCTCCTTACTGAAGCTACCATACACATGCCAATGCTGTGACCTGGTCACAGCCTGCTTCTTGACCACGTCTCCAAAATTTCTCCCTGTTTTCCCTGGCCGCTGTGCCATGTGGTCAGCTCCAACCTGATAACTGAAATTATAATGAAATTGTGTTCATTACAAGACTGAACACCTTATTGTTCTGTCACAGTGCAGAGGCCACAAACAGGAAACTAACAAAGGTATGATATGTGCATTTACAGCCTCATCTCCAAAATGACAGCATGAAGTTTTCATTTTCCTGTCCTCCACGAAAATCTATTTATACCAACAAATCCTGGAGAATCAACATTTCTTTAGAAAACTGCAATAAGTGAAACATGAATCCTAACATCTTTCTAATGCTAAATGTCTTTATTAATAGTTTCTAACTTCACCGTGAGCTGTGTAAGGGTAATACACAACACTGAGTGATCTTGGAGCAGGGGGCTTTTCAGGATACGTATACACAACATACATATCTCTGTTCACTGCTCTAAGGGTATGAGATTGAAACGTGTGGAATCTTTCCTCTGTTTCCATAAAAATAACACTTCACTGTCACCCGACACTATGGGGACAGGCAGGTTCTTTAGGGATCCTGGGTAGAATGAGGACACCACCGAGTTATGGCTATAATTAGGGCTTTAGTATCACATGGAATTTTTAGCGATCAGTGTAGCTTATTGTTACCTAGAATTTTTAGCACTCAGTGTAGCTTTATTTTTACCTAGGTTTTTTTCATCACCTGGACCCTCTGCAGATCAGGTTGAATTCTTAATAATCAGCACGTGAAGCAATAATTATGATCTAGACTCAGAATGCACATAAAAGCACACAGGTCACTCACTCAGTCCTCCAAGAAAGCAGGCAACAGCAGAGGTCCCTCTGACCATGGGGGGATCACAGGCTTTGCCATCCAACTGCAGTTCTCATCCAAGTCCTGCTTGGGACTTGCAGACACTTTGATTTTACGGGCAATATCTCATGTGCTGTTTCTCTTCCATACTTCATGATGGGGGTTAAACCATCCTGGTCACTCCGTGCCAGGAGCTTTCACAGCACTGGTGGGCAAATGTGCTTTTCACAGTGCTGAAAAGGGGGAAGGAAGGCAGGCGATATGTGATCAGCCCATATGTAGATAATTGCTTTTTGCTTTATAAAATAGCATTGATTATGCTTCCCATATTACCAGGCAACAGGAGCAGGGGTACTGCCACAAGCCCATATGGAACTCATCAGCACCAATGCAAAGCTTCCCTGTAAGCACTTTTGAGCCACCGTCATTAAAAATATATTACATATACACCTGTATGAGCTGAAGTCTTGGAAGAAAAGGCCTAGACCCCAGAAACCAAAGTGTTTTCTGTGGGGATGCCTGCGGGGAACAGTGATCATAAAGCAGCCAGAGAGCTTAGGGAATGCAGAGATTTCAGAGCCTGTAGGATTACCCACAGCTGTACAAACAGTACAGTGGAGAAAACAGATTGACCTTGGCCATGTTTTGAGAGTGCCAGATAGCCAGGTCCTTAAACAAGCCCTGT
Source organism: Cygnus olor (assembly GCF_009769625.2). Taxonomy (NCBI): domain Eukaryota; kingdom Metazoa; phylum Chordata; class Aves; order Anseriformes; family Anatidae; genus Cygnus; species Cygnus olor. The sequence goes on along the minus strand of NC_049171.1, from coordinate 78,705,934 downwards.
TTGAGCATGAAGAGGAAAGAAGAAACAGTGACCCTGAGGAAGGCCAGGAAACACGGTAATGACTAAAGCAGCAAAACTGCAAGTCAGCAACATGAACACCTTTGAAGGACTGGTCTGGGATAGAACTGGTTGGTGATGACACATATCTGCCTTGTGTACCTGGCAGTGGAAAAGGTGGATTAGACTGGGTATATGACTGCAATATCTTAGGTACAAGCATCCTTCAAAGCACAAATTATCATGCTTTAACAGTCCCATAAATAGCCACGACAGCTAAAATTTAGCCTGTTTTCAGGAAGTTTGAGACAGCATTTAACAGGCAGAGATTGTTTTAGTTTATTTCTAAATCCACAGGTCCACGGATGTCCTTTCCCAGCTTTCCAGATTTGTGCCTATGTCCTAGTGTGGAGAGAACACTGCGAGGCCCTATTTAGCAAATAACTGCAATGCTCATGTCTCTGACCTCCCCTTCACCCTTGCAAATAGATGTTTTCTTTGCTGTTTGCTCACATGACTGGGGCACACACCCTCCAACACCAGGATCACTTGCAAAAGTGCAAACACAATCACTAGGCTGGCCTCATCCGCATCCCTTCTCTTATCTTGGGCTGAGCCCCACTAGGGCTGTTAAGTTAGATTCTTAACCGCAGGGAATCTCTCCCCCCATGCTGGATGAAATACTGTTTATCAGCTGCCTGGTAGAGAGACCACTGGATGTTAGACCCATGAACCGCAGAGGCCTGATGCAGGATGAAAGCTAGAAATAAGCTTACTGCAGAACCTCCGGTAACGCAAAGCTGGCTGTGGAGACGATCCTAAAAATAGTAGTGGGAGACAGCGCGAGGACTGAAGAAAACCTTATCTTTGCTAAGCTGGAAAACTGAACATTACACAATAATTGTCCTTCTCACCTGATAAATTCTGCCCTTGCAATGTGCAAATCCTCAAGGATACAGGTTCACTGCCATGTAGCATGTTGCTTGCTGGGGAATAAAGAAGAGATGTTTGGAGGATTGTGAAGATCTCTGTGAAGAACATCACTGTAGTTCAGAAATAGGAAGAGTTCCCTAAAAAAGAAAAAGATGGCAGAATGAAAAGGGAAATGAATCAGGAGGTGAAGGTCACTATTCTGTCTTAGTCACTGGTGGGGGATTCCCCATCTAGCACAGGGACTATAAAAGTGCTTCCCTGTTGAAGCTTCACCCAAACAGCTGCTGCTGGCTTGGCAGGGAGAGCATCCCTCTGAGGAAAACTAACTCTTATGTTCCCCTGACACTGCAGCACCGCAGCTCTCAAAGAACCTGCGTGACTTGAAGCAAAAATATTGTTTCTACCCTGGCCATTTTGCTCCCCTCCTTCGAACACTACTTTTATATTCGACAGTCAGCCAAGAAACTCTTTGCAAATTTTACAACCCGTTCTTCCCAGAGCCTGAGGGCGTAAGGCATTCACACAGTGCATAACCTGGGAACTAAAGTACAAAATACGCACATAAAGGACATATAAAGCCTGTACAGAAGGTCCTGAATGAGGTCAGTGAATCCACTTACACCTTCAGGGGCAAGAACTCACTTAACTGATAAATTAAGCATTAAAAATAGACCATGTTAAAAGCTAATGAAAGCACAAGAAGACACAGCATATTATTTAGATCTGTCACACAAAAATTCTGTATCTGATTTATGAGAAAGTGTACGGAACACGTCCTCACAAGATACCTGCCAACTGCATATCGAGACCTTTACAACAAATTCAGAGGAATGAGTAATTACAAATTGCATGTTGCGAGTAGCTGGGAAACAGGATAAGATGCAAGATGGGTCTTTCAAAACCAGATGATGCCAAACTAAGCAATCTTTCTTAGATGTGATAAGCCAATCTCTTTGGCAAAGGAAGCATAGTAGATCTCACCTGTTGGGATTCAGTAAAGCATTTGATTCAGTGCCACTACTTACCTAATTAAAAGGCAAACTGGAGAAGCTGGAGGTTAGTAGGCAAATCATGAAGTGGTGAGGAACTGCCTGAAGGGAAAAAGATAAGTAATGTTGGAAAGGTCCCGTGCTGGAATCAGGGGGTTCCACTAAGACCAGTCTTAGGGATTTTAATATTTTTACTGATTATTTAGATACAACAAAATAAAAATAAATAAATAAAAATAAATAACTAAATCAACTAGGAGTCTTGTGAAACCTGACTGATGTGTGATGAAATCTGTCAACAGCAGAAAGTTGGAGGGTGTTGCCAGTACTCAAGAAGTTATGGCTATCACAGGGAGAGATCCCTGAGTGCTGAAGTTATGCAAATAGAGTGAAATGCTGTAGTAAAACTCATATATGAGAGAACTAAGAACAAGAATTTGTGCAACAAACAGGACTTGAAATGACTGAAGAGCTGAATTTGAATCCAGAAGATAACCTGATGATAGCATGATGACTGTAAGCTTGCAGAGTAACACTGCCATTTAAAAAAAACAGGCACTGGAGGTACTTCCAGTGAGATACTTGTGAGAAGCTGGAAGAATTTCAGGAAAGCAAAGGATGAGAGAGCTTATGATTTCTCTTCATAAATACCTTGGGGAGGCAGGGAGGGAAATGACAGACTATTCAACTTGAAGGACGGTCTGACACAAAACACCTGAGTACAAACTGGCCGTCAACAGACAGAGTCCTGAAATGTGAGGAAAGTTCCTAGTTATCCAAGGCATGAAGAAACAGGTTTCGCACACAGGAAGACAGCAGCACAAAAATGTTACCGATCCTCAGTATGAGGCACAGCTAGTTCCTGAGGCACCCGTACCTCACAGTTGCCTGAAGTGACCGAGGGCCACCAGGCTCAGAGGTTGGAGGTCTCCACTCCCACCTCTGTCTCCTGCTCCTGTCCTCAGAGCGGCCACAGATGGTGTCCCAGTGAGGTGAGGCGTTCCTGGACTTTGATCTTACACAAGCAGGTGCCTCACTGGTTGCACAGACGATGAGGCAAATCTTTGAACCAAATCTTTGAACCGCTGTCTCCCAGCCCTCGAGGAAGGTTGCTCCCTTTTCTCACAATGCCGTGCAAAACACAAAACTCTCCTCTGTTTCTCCTGCTGCCTCAGGCATTGCTTAACACTTGCCAGTTTTCCAAAGCCGCTCTTCATTTTGATCTTCAGCGGTAGTTAAATGGCTCACTTCTCCAGCCCAGGTGCGTCCTCTGTCAAGCAGGAGGGAACAACCGGGCCGCAGCACGCCTTGCCCCCAGCTGCAGTGGCACAAGGGTTTTGGGGACACAGCAAGCAGCAGGCCTGGCCAAAACACACCTAGTGCTTTTGCCAGGAAAATGCAGGCAGACTCACAGGGAGAGGAAGAGGGGGAGGAGTACAGCTACTACAGGTTATACATGCTGTGGCTACACATTCGTGGTGGGCCAGTCACCACCATGAGAAAGGAACGTGTATTTTGATCAGTTTAATGTACAGTCTTTTCCACACCTGGATGCTTTAAAAATAATACATTGGCCGTGGTGGGCAGCCAGGTGCTAATACACATCACAGAGCACTCTTCCATATTTACGAGCCCCAAAGCCGGTGCTTGGAAGAAGGGGCAGGGGAGAGCATGGCTCCTGTCACTGGACTGTGAGCGTTGCCAATTGTGCCCACACAGCCGGAGGACCTCAGACCTCCGAAGGCATCAGTCACCTCCTGAGGGCTGGCTTTGTCCCCGTGCTAGCAGAGGTGTGCTCTTCCACCTCCACCGCTTCAACACGGAACTGGCTCCCCCCAGGCTTGAGGATGACCACCAGCAAAACGCCCCTTGTCACCTTGGCACTGACAGCCACACCAGGTTACTGAACCGCCCGCTGTTTTCCTTCAGCACACTTCTGGCCTTGCAGCAGCTGGGGCGTCTCCAAAGCCTCTCTGAAGCCACCCCCTTCGCTCTCCCTGCTCCTTGGCTGCCGCTTTCTGCGGTCAGTGGAAGGAGTGGGCAGCTGCAGGGCATTCCCCCGCCCCGCTGAGAGCAACCACTGCCGGGAAAGTAAAAGCACACCTTTGCTTCAAGGAGTTGTGCTGAATTTTTTTGTCTGCGGCTTGCTTGGATGTAAGCTCTGTTGGTGTGGAGGAGGCCCTGGGCCTGGGGCCCTCTGTGGGCTTTGAGACCTGGTGGGTCTTCACAGGGAGCATTCACAAGGGACGGACCGAGAGCAAGGGGATGTGGGGCAGGGCTGTATTTTAAATTCTCTGTCAGCAGAGTACAATCCTGGCCTGAGCCTGGGCCTCCTCAAAACATTCTGATACCCATATATATGGTGACGGCACTCAGAGGTAAACCTGTTTCTGGGCAGAGGGGACACACAATTGTGCCAATAAATAGTTCAGAAGTCTATTTTTAGAGCAGAAGTCCAGCACGCAGGGAGAAAAGGTGCTATTTATCACACTCCTTTAGATGTTAGTCCTGATGTCCTAGTCTGGCTGACCTTTTGCTAGCGTAAAACCTCCGAGGGCTATTTTCGTCCCAGTGTTAATCAGCATAGCTTCAGGGTTGGCATCATGGGAGGTTCTTATCTCACGGGGACTGTCCCAGCACAACCTTCCTCTCGAATGCACCTCTGGGCTGAAGACAACAGGATCTCCTCTGCATGCTGACTTCTGCTGGCTGCGGCTCTACCCCAGAGGAATCCTGAGCTCAGCATTCAGGGTGTCCCTCGTCCCCTCTGTATCTTCCCTCTGCCTCCCTCTCGGCAGCTGGACTCGTCCCTGGAGGCTGCTCTTCTGCTGTGATAGAGAGGGAGGGGGGTGCCTGTAGAAAGCAACTTATCCCTCGTCATGTCTGAACTGCAGCTCTCAGAGAGCACCCAGGATGCCCGTGCTCCTGACGCTGATGCTTCATTTAGACACCTGACATGAGGTGGGAGCAAGTCCATGCCCTTCTGCTTCTCAGGCACTGCATTTCACAAGCAGAAGCACTGCATGTTCTCCTCCTGCCTGTCGTTCTCGGCTGTTACGTGCTAGGTAGGATGTTAGATAATGTACGTCCTCCCACGTTCTGGCAGAGCTCCATCCCCAACTGGCATAAACAACGACTTTCATCTCGCTGCACTAGATATTCAGCATCACTTAGGGTAAAGGATGCATGTTTTCATATCTGGCCGTGATCAATAAACAGTTCCTAACTATTAGAGCAACTGCCTGCAACATCTAGGGGTTGAATTGCGTTGTGTAATGGCTGTTGAAATGGCTATCTTTTGTAATCAATAGCCTAAGAGTCTTTCTCAGGAAGATTTGCATTACCTGATCAGCAGCAACTTTAGTCCAAGCCAACTTGATGAAAGGGACAGTTAATCCCGAAGAGCCAAGTAATAGGAACATGTCCTCTCTGTGGGGCATCATTCAGCTGCACGCACACAGCTGGGCAGAGCTGGTACAGCTGAAGCTGGTAGTTAGCCAGAGGGTTTGGGGTTTTCTTTTCTTTTGTTTTTACTAAGAAAAACATTCACAGTTGTTCCACCGGAAAAGAACAAGTAATCTGCCCACATGCAATAAATGCAGTTGTCCTTGTTTCCTCTGTGCTTACTTTCACCTTCTGCTAATGTGATTTGGGTGACAAGATTTTTCCAAATGCCAAATTAAGCTAAACAGCAGTTTGGTGCAACAGATAAAGAAGGAAAATGAGTATCTGGCAGGCTTTTGACAAATGACTAATGTGTGCATAGGGCAGATTCCGAAACACATAACCCTTGCAGTGTTGTAGAAAAGCAGGCAAAGGAGCTTAACCCATGCACACAGGTCGAGTCCTGCCGCAGCGGGGGCTCTGCGCTTCACTTCCTCCTCTGGCTGACTTTTGGCACTCCAAGGATAAAAGGTCAGGGCTGGGGCTGGCTCACGCCACTCATGGGAAAACACAAATGGCTGAGGGGAAGCAGGGAGCTGGAAGAAGACCTTGGCGCATCGGGGATGCTGTTCCACTGCCATCGGAGGAGGGGTGGGAGCAGGGACAGTAGCTGCTACCCTCCCATCCCAGCATCTCTCTTGCAGCATTGCTACCCAGCCTGCTTCCCAAGCTCTGGTGTAGCTACAATCTGTAGCAAAGCCATCATCGTTTTTCAGCTGCTTCCTTCACCGCCGGTGAGAGCCAAACTTGACTTGTGGTAACAATCCCTGTGCCTTGGCATCTCAGTGCCCAGAAGAAGCTCCATTCTTCCTCGTGAAATGAAGACAGCGTTTTCACTTTTCTACCAGGCTTAGCAAACCCACAGCACAGCAGAGCAGACCCACAGCAGAGCAGATCCACCCATAGCTAAGACCCACAAAGAGGGCACTGGTGGGGCTGAGCACAGGGCTGGGCACCCAGCATGCCCCCAGCCTGTCCACTGGCAGGTCACCTTGCACGCCCCTCGCAAGGCCACCTGAGCACTTGTGGAAACCAAAGCACGGGGCTGGGAACTTGTGTAGCTGAGAGGGATTAGAGCTGCTGTGCCCTACGTGCTGTAAGTTTCCACTGCTTACGTGCTCGGAGGGAGCGAGTTGTCCTGCCGAGCATGTGACTGTCTAAGTCCTGAGCTGCTCAGTGCCTAGCCCACACCTCAGCCCCATTTGGATCCACATACACTGCGCAATACCTTCACAGCAGATATATTTATCAAGCTAAAAAAAGTTCTGTTTAGCTGTTTTATTGGCTGGAAGGCCCGGCTGCACTATCTCGGAGGAAAAAAGAGGCCACCTGGAGCTGCAAAATCATACTGAGGGTAGCGTGCTCGTGGGAGGCTGGGTACTGGGTAGAGTGGCAGAATTCCTACAGTTCATAAATGACTCATTTTCATCCTGCAACCCCTCCCCCAACTGTACAAGAAAAAAAAAAGTTCTACTTTTTACATATTTCCCAGAATGTGCGATTTTACCTGAAGCGCATTTTGCGCTCTTGTTTTGAAAGGGATTCCAGTCTAGTGGGACAAACTCATTCTTGGAATAACTTTCAATGAAATCAGGAGTTACAACTGCACTGGCTTTGGCACAACAAGTCCTCAGGATATCGGTGGCTGCTGCAGTCATGTTTTTGTAGGCAGTCTGGATCTACTAGTTTTCCTAGTATAATAATTGCAGTAAGAACTGTGATGTTTTGTAACCAAACTAGTTTATACTGGCAAAAGCCCTGCTTTGGATGATAGACGTGACTTACGCTGTTAAATTTCTTTCAGTTCTTATTTGGGAGTTGCTGTTCTATTATAAAATGTCTTTATGCTGTCTGCACAATAGGTGGGGATGACCACTTCTGCATTGTCACAACAGCACCATTTTCTACCACAGGCAAGATAAAACATCTAAACGATTGCTATATTTTGTACAACACTAGACAACACATTAGAACATGTTCTGGGGAAGAAAGAAACTACTATCTTAAAAAAAATATAATAGATTGACACCCTAGGTTAGTCTGCAAGGCAAATTCTGTGTGATGTCAATAAAACATTAGGCACAAAAAGTCTCATATATTTTTTCACTATTTCTACCAGGCTTGGAGTCTTTATTTCATAAGCTCCATGTATAGCCAGCTGCATGAAGCCAAAGCCCATGTATTTCTATTCTAATTTCTAAGATCTGAGCTAATCTTGTTAACAGCATGCAGAGAAATTGAGTGATATTCTGCACGTGATACTGCTTGGTATCACACCCATTTAGCAATACATCACCACTGTGGTACGTACTGTTATAGCACTGTCACTGTTGTCACTGCCTTGCCAGCCCAAGGGGCAATGCCAACATCAATTTGGCTGTGGACAGCCTAAAGAAGTTTTGGAAGAGGATGCTCACTGTGAGCATCTCCTGAGAAGTCAGTGTGCCAGAGAGCATGATGTTGCAGGGATAAAATCAAAGGTGGCACAGGGGTTCGTGTCAATGTCTCCTCAAAGGTGAGACTTCACCTTGTGTTTTGCCAGTGAGAGAATGGAGATGGGCTCTGAAGGTTTGGGGAAGCAAAGGCAAGCAGTTAGTTGTGTTTGATGGCTTAAGATTAGGGGAAACTCAATCTGTGCTTGCTGAGAGCAGCTTTATGGTATTTCTATACATACAAGATGTACTTTATAAAAACTACAGATCGGTGCTGTACTGTTACTGAAAATAAGCCCCAAGATAAGTCGCACAGCATCACAGCAGATACAGGAGTGCAGGAGAAGAAGGGGTCTCTGCAGGCTCCAGGCAGGCACTGTCAGGGAAGAAGGGCTCGGAGCTACCTGAACATGCAGATTGCTTCTGCACAGCCAGTCATGGATTACACCAGTGAGAATCAGGTCATTTGGCCACGAGCCTCCCCCGGACGACCTGCTTCCTGAGGCGACTTGGAGCTCACAGCAATTAGGCTGCAGGCTGGAGGAGTTTAATGAGGGCTGGCAGGCTCTTCTGGCACCCTGCGGCCGCCTTTCCCCAGGGCTCCTTGCTCCCTCGTGGGAGTGGTGCGCATCCTCCCCGGGACAGCCACGGGACACGGGACAGGGAAAGGTGGTGCTGGTGACAAACAGCCCCCGTCAGCAATTCAATGGCCCACGGCTCCTTCACACGGAGCCCCGAGGGCCGTGCTCCTTCCTGCAGCAACCTGCAGGGCAGCAAAACCACCCGGCCTGCTCTGGGCGTGCAAAAAGTCAACCTGCTTGCATACGTTCATCACAACATACGCGGGCTGAGAGCTTCTCCTACTGAGATAAGGGTGTCGGGGGAAAGAGCAGCCCTGTGAGAAAATGTCAAGGAAGAGGCATGTGCGTGCCTCTCACAGCCAGAGGAAGGATGCTGCAGCAACCAAGGTATGAGACAAGGAGAGCTTAACACAGTTTGGCTTGTGGAGCTAGCCAGAAAAAAGACCATGTCTTGTAGATGCTGTCCGAAAATAGTCTGCCAGACTAAAAATAGCGTGGATGTCAGGGCTTAAAAAGGGATCAGGGCTCAGGCCTCTGAAGAATGAGAAAGTCATGAGTTAGAGAAAATCAGCCTGAACTTCACAGCTCATAAAAGAGAAATAAGTGAATTACACTAAATCCTACTACCTCATCACAATCTCCAGGCACCCGAGCCAAAACAAGCACAGTTTTATTTACTGTTTTTTCATTTTTCCTGGGATGTGCAAACTGAAGGCGCTGTACGCCAGACCTTCTCATGTACGAACCGTGCTTCCTGCTCGCACAGGCCTCTCTTTTCAGCCAGCACCTCGAGCACCTGATTTCATGACTACCTCAAAAAAACACCCGTAGGACTGAAAAGGGGAGAAGCAAGCAGCCAGCTGTGTCCGGAGGAGCAGGCTGTGTATGAATCCCACTGCTTTCTGCAGGTCGCAGGTTTGCAGGGCTCTGCAAAGCGCTTCCCGTGCCACTTTCTCCTGCCAATGGATTTGGATGCCCACCAAGTGAGGTGTGCAGCGAGAGAACGGCTGGTTCTTGAACGAGATGTGAGCAGTTTGTGCTGACTTGGTGCCATGTATGGCTTGGCACCACCAGCGGTGTGGCTACCTGCTGGGGGGCATTTGGGATCCCGGCTGTAGACTCAGGACCCATAATTCAGCATAAATCCTGCTCAGGTGCTCCAATCTTTCATCTGATTTAACCCTGCATCCCTGCTCAGGGGTATTAAGGGTTTAATTCGTCATTTGCAACGGGACCCAGAGAGGTGAAGAGCTTAAGGTGAAAGGACAAGGTAAGCAGAGGAGCTGCAGCAGAGGCCGGTCCTCGTCCCTTCTGGGGGATGGCAGAGCCCTGCATTGGTGCTGAGCATCAATACAAGCACAGGACACCAGCTGGCTCAGCACGGAGGATGCAGTGCTTGGCCCTTGGAGATGCCTCAGACACACAGGGCAGCCGCAGGAGGAGCAGGCTGGCTGCTGGGGCAGCTGCAGCACCTCCTGGGGCAGCATCGCAAAGGAAGAGGGGGAACAGCCCTGCGGAAAGCCCTGCTTGGGCTGCCATAGCCTGCACCTGGCCGCATGGCCGTGGCCAGGCCGGAGACCCGTCTTCTTCCAGCTGCAGTTGGAGGGGTGAATGCCAGAGCGCACCCGTGCTCATTGCCTCCATTGCTGGGGGCAATGCCACACCGCCCACTGCACACTGCCAGGGGCACAGTCTCTCCCTGCTGGAACAAAATTTGGCAGGGCAGGGTGCAGGTGGTCCTAGCGATGCACAGTGTGCACTCTTCTGCCTCAGCAAGGGCGAGAGAGTGGTGCTGCTGAGCGACATCCTCGCATCAGCCATTTTCATGCACCTGGTTTCTGGCAGCTAGGAAGGAGTCGTTTCGATGCTGCTTTAAGTGCTGGGATGTTGACTGCTGGGCGTTGGCAATGGAAAGGAGAAATCCTCTCCTCACTCACGTAGTAGTGTCCTGTGGTACAGACTGGTTTGGGTTTGAGTTAATGAGAGCAAACACCTGAATTGGCAAGTTCTCACTTCTTCCTTCCTTCTCAAGCACTCGCAAACCAGTATGCCACACGCTCAAACCAAACCGCTTCCTTGCGAGCATCTACGCTACAACAGCTTATGAAATTCAGACGTGCAGAATCACTTTCTCCAGGTACCCTGGTGCACAGCAGCATGAGGTACTCTGACGAAGGATCTGAGGGAATCTGGTGTTCGCTTCTTTGGAAAGGCAAGAGCCTTATTCTCTCTAAATAAGATGATTATCAAGGGGGTGTTTGTGCCCATTCTTGTTTTTGGGGACTCTCCTTTCCCTTTGCCGCCATGACTCATTAAACTCGTTAAACCAGAGTATGCTTAGCAGGAGAAGATTTAATTACACGGCAGTTGCAGGACAGTGATGGAATTTCTGTTTGACAGGCAAAGATGGCTCGATCTCCAGAGCTGTTTAGATGTCAGTGTAGCCAACTCCATCCGTAAGGCTGGGCAAGCTATACCAGGCACTGAACCAGCAAGGAAGAAGGTGAAATACGTGCCAGGAACAGGCTCAGGACACTGGCAGTTTGCATAAACAGACCGAAAATGTGCCTGTCGTGGCTGCGTCTGGGTCGCCGTGAGGAAACACTATCTGGTGAACCAACAGCCTCACGCTGCACGGTGACCTAGATAGGAAATACGATGCAGGGAGGGAGACGGTGAGACGGTGCACTGCTGTAACACACGTATCAGGTTATTTGCTGTTGCTTTTATCTGGCTATAAGAGTTTAATCGTCAATAAACCACTTGGAAGCAAGTCCTGGCCGCTCCCTTCCTTCTCAGGCACTCTCCCGACGACAGAGTGTGCAGCCAGACAAACTTCTGAGCAGCGCGTTGCAGCACTTAGCAAAAGGGTAACAAAATATTCTGAAAACCACGCACGGTACACATCGCAGCTACGTGTGCAGCACGTAAAAAGTACAGCCTTAAGGTTTCTGTGAAGCTGCTCGGAGGGATTACACCAGCTTCAGGGTGACTACTCTTCTGTGCATGTAAGCAGGTTTGTTTACATAAACTCTTCCCACTCTGGCATCTGAGATCACAGTAGACAAGGAACCACACATCTTGAGAAAGGCAGAAAACCAGGACTCTAAGGCTGTGTCCTAGAACACCTCCTCTCACAAGAGCGTGGGCTCTCCCGAATCCCTCAATACGCATAATCCAGACTTTTGTTAAGGTGTAGGCCTTCAGCAGTGCCAAGTGTTCCCAGAAAAATCAGCCTAGTTTCAGGTAAGCAGGCTAGGGTCATTTTGCTTGCTGGAATCAGAAAGCAAAGGGAATGGGTTTGGAGCTCATGCACACTACTGCATGAAATCCCTTTCCGCTTTTTATGTTTTGTCATGGTGTATTTAAAAGCCACAAACATGACCAAGTTTTCTGTGATCAGTTGTTTTTTTTTTTTCCTTTGCAATTTACCATTTAATTAGTACACATCGTACACCCCAGCACATGTAAGATCAGATTGTTCTGATCTCAAAACTCTACCATAAAACCTTAGCACACTGAGAGAAGTACAGTTCTGACACAGACAGCACATCTCCCATGCCTGTAAAGAAACTGTACGTGGATGACACTTTGAGGAAGGCAGAAGGATGACAATCTTGCCGGGCAATGGCTCAGTGCTCCTACATTACCATTTCATAACAACAGAATAAAGATCTCTTTTAATGCTGAAACTCTGCTGGCAGAAAGAAAAAAGGTTTAAAGATTGTAGATCAAAGGTTTTTGGGCTCAAATACTAACTTACCTACAGCCCACTTTGCTCAATATGCAGTCTGTGAGCAGGAAAATGATTTTTCATTTTTCATTCTTCTGTAGCCAGAACATTGTCTCCCAAATTAGCTATGTTGGTTCCAAAATATGGCATTTTGTCCTATATTTTCAGATTTTCCCTCCAAATAATCTAACAGATAATAGAGTATTCCTCTTTCAGATGCATAATAGAGATACTGATATTTCGGTGATGCTGAGGTATCAGAAGTCGGACTCAAATTTTATTTTTCAATCACAATTTTAAAGTTACTTCTTTTGCAAATACTACATGAAGCTTGACCCCAACAAATTTTTGTCCCCATTGAAACTGTAGATAAATCTTGTAAGACATAGTGTAACTAACTTTTGTAAGACAACACTTTTTAATCTGCTGTCTCAGTAAAGAGACCTATGTTGATGAAAATGAGTAGGACCTTTTTTTTTTTTTTTTTTTCCCTTGGTTCTGTAGCAGCTAGCTGGTAGCTTTTGATATTTACATATGTTTTAGACACAAAGCTCTAAGTGTTTTGCTCTCAGAACTTACTCTAGAGTTACATTTGTGGTTACCCTGTCGGTGTATTATCTCACACGTGACAGTCCATGAGCAACTAAAAAAAAAAATCTACGTGGTAATTAACGCAGTAGGGAATGCTACATAATTCTTACAGCATTTATTGCTATTTTCATTCATCCCAGTGAAAGCACTTCTCTGTTCATTCTGGATAGCGAAAGATGTCTTCTCCTCTTCAGGAGCGCTTCCTGACCGCTGGATCCGTACAGGAGGAGAGGAACTGCTGGTTCTGAACTCCCCCTGCACAGGGCAAGCCAGTCTTGCCCTACCTATGCCCATGGTGTAAAATTGCCTTCAGTACCAGGAAGGCTCACATAGTGGTGCAGCTATTTTAAGTTGCTGCTCTGGAAATGTATTTCCAGCTCCCACTTTTTCATCTTTCCAAGTTGCTCCTTCTGCCTTAAATGTTCTAACGTAAAGTATTGTTTCACGAGAAATGAAACATCTTTCAGAAAGGGAAGCTACTTCTAGTTTCCTTTCTCAGGTGTCTTTGTCACTTCCCCTGAAGGTCACGGTGGCTGGATTTGTCACTCTGCAGGCAGCAGTTTCTGTGTAGGACCTAAGTGAATTTCTCCCGTTTTGGGAGGCTTTTGGGAAGAGCCTTCTAGCCCAATTCTCCTCCCCACCTGCCAGCAGGCCTCATCTTTGACACGAAGAGGGCCCGGCGCCGGTTCCACCACATGGCTCTGTAACACCCCTTCTGCTGCCTCCATGGGAGCGCAGCGCTGAGCCGCGGCATGGCGTTGCAGAACCTCCTTGGGGATGAAAACCTCCTCTATTTATAGACCGCTGATGAGGCTAGATGAGTGTTTCCAGAGGTCGTTCTGGAAGGGCTCCCGTCTGGCTGTGCTGACAGCTGACCAAGGGAAACTAGTTTGCTACCTTGCTTCACAGCTTTGCCCTGCATGGAGCGTTCACTAGACCTCTGCAGCGAAATATTCAGTGCATGAGGCAAGCATTCAGTGTTATGCATTGGCATTTATGAACCTTCAAAGACGTTTTCTTCCTTACGTGCCTCCTCCACATCTGGATCACAAATGCAAAATCAGACCCTCTAACACGAGCCCGCATTTGCAATTAACTTTTATTCTAGGTCTGTGATTCAGTGCTGTCTTAAGATAATATAGAGCGAGAATTTTTAGCTTCATGCTGTAGCTTTTTCTGAAAAAGATTCAGTCTCTCGAGGCCAATATTTTTAAATCAAATATAAGGTTCAATTAAAAAGAAAATGCAGTGCAAAATGTTGCTCTACAGAGATATGATTCAGCGTTTCTTTTACTCGTGACATACGAAATGAGGAATATTTCTTAAAATAGGGGAGAAATGGTCACCCTGGCTAAAATAAGGTAAGGAGCAGGCTGGATGTGCAGAGCAGGCATATCCGCAGACACACGAGCCTTTGTGTGTATATGAGCTGGCCACGTATGGCCTCCCACATTGATAAGTTGCTGTTTAAAAAAAAAACAAAACAACTAAAATGAAAGCCCTTAACTACTCCTGCCCACAGCACATGGCTTTTATTGGAGGCTGTGTTTGCACAAGGGAGGAGCTTTGCCTCCCACCCAAATTTTGACAATGCTTACAATTTGGTAAATAGGTGAGGGCAGTCGCTATCTATTCTCTGCCTATTCCCTCCGATCGAATCTCCATCTATATCCCAGAGTGAGGAAACTGTAATCTGAGGAACTCTTCTATGAATCTGTTTTAATGAAAACTCCTAAACGAGGCCCTAGCACTGGACATAGCTTGAAATTAAAAACAAAGCAAAACAAACATATGAAACACCAACCAACCCAACAACAACCAAAAGAAAGAATAATGCCGGGGAGAAAACGTAAGCCTAATAGAACAGTAAGGAAAAAAGTGAAACCTGCCCCCTGCAAAGATAAGCATTATCGTCTTCCATTGCGCTGTGGGTGGATGAAGAATGTGCAAATCGCTTGCTGACCTGCTTTTTGCTTCTGCATAAAAATGAAAGGCCATTTCTTCTACTACCAATAACTGCCACCTTATCTCCAGGTCACTAATTAGCTAGCTGGGTGAGCAAGGAACAGGTTCAGGGGTAATACTTCTAGCAGTGACAAAACAATGCAGCGTGATAGGAAGACTCAGACGCAACCCAGCCCTAATTACAGCTCTGTAACGCATGCTACTGCTCCAAGAGAAAACCAAAGATGTTAATAATTCATATTCAGCTGTGTGTTTGCAGGAACTCCTGTTAAGTTTAATGTTCCGGGACCTGGTATTTAGGTACCACTTTGTATAAATGCACACAATATCAACGTTATGTTTTACTAGTCACTAACAGCACCATGCCCATTGACAGAGATGAAATGAATAGTGTCAATTTAGATCGTGCAGGGGGAAAGCAACAAATTTTCATAGTAATATATGAATTTAAATTACCACACATCCATTGCACTCCTATTTTAGTAAATATCTGTTCTTGGTATAAGTTAAGTTGCTCAGGAAGTACTTTAAAACAAGTTGAAATTTCCTACTTTGATATTGGATTTGGAGTATTTGCACAGAGGGTCGTGCTTGTTAACACAGGAGACAAGGAGATGTAGAAGCACCAACATACTGAGTATTTATCAGGATCACAATTTTTAATACCATTATTTGCTCAGTTCTAAAATCTTAAGAACTATTTTAATCAACAGACAGAACCTTTCAACTGCTAAAATCTGAAAAATAACCTGTAAAATAACCTGTAAAAGTCCTTGGCATGCTGTTCACAGAGCCAAAAGCACAAAGCACCTCTCCCCACATTCTCAGACAGACGAATTGGCTGATGCCAGCCATTACCGTGTCCTGGTATATCACAATATCCCGCACTTTGGACCTGCTGATTCTCTCCATACAATTTTAACAGGTCACTTGGAAAGACTTCCCTCTGTTACGGACGGAGTAGAAATGGGTCAAGTTATATAATACGAAGTAAATAAGGGTGAAGTTTCATGACCTGACTGAGTCAGCTTACTGTTCTGACTTGGGTGGTCCTGCTTTTCCCTCCCTAACTCCTGGCCCTGCTGGTCCACACCCTCTCTTGCACCACATCAAACCACACAGTAAGCCGATCCAACTTGTTAATCCAACAGAAAACTATTCTCTTTCAACTGACTCACCAAAGGGCTAGACGAGCGTGGTGCTAAAGTAAGGCAGGGTGAAGGAAGATGCTGCTGGAAGCAGCCTCTTTTGGTGGGCAGCAACTCAACGCCATGACTTAAACTTGCCCAGACTACAGAAAATGTAGCAGGAGGGCACAGGAGGAGCACTGACAGAAAACAGAATGGCAAGGAATAAAAGCCTGTGTCTTTAGAAAGGGTGGAAAGCAAGAAAAGGCATCAGAAAGCCCTTGGGATAGGGGGGACTGCGAGGAGGGCAATGTAGGAGAGCAATAGGACATCCTGACAATGCATCAGAGAGGTCCCAGGCAGTCCTGGGACAAGGGGAAACAGAGTGCAGGAGAACAAAGTCCTGAGCTGTGCTGAATTCACCTAAATTGGGATGACTCTTTCGGGTTCAGGCTCACAATGCTTATGCACGTGAACACATATGTAGGCAGCCCTGGCAAAGGTGAGCTCTTCAGGACAGATGTGCAAGCTTGATAGTTTTAACAAAACATCAACTATTATATCATATTCCCATTGTTTGATAAAAGGGGGAGGGAGGACACCATTGTTCACTTAGAAAACAAATAAAAATGAAGCGTACCCCCATTCTTCTCAAGAAATTGCCTCATCCAAAAAAAAAATCAGAACCCAAAGTCTGTTGAGGAATAACACCTCAATAGTTGGTGTTATCAGTTCAAAAACTCCCTCACTATTGTCTTTTCCTTCCTCTCTTAAATTGCCGAGGCAGGTTTCTCCTCTCACAGCACCAAGTGTCCTAAGCTTTTTCTTGGAATCTCTCTCGCTAGTACAACTGCCTTCACAAGAAAAAGACTTGGAGGATATCAAAAATTGTGCTAGCCAGCTGGAGAAAGGGAAAAGAAACTGCATCTCCACCCAGAGATAAAATGTCCAGTCCTTTAATAAAACACATCTTTGTGGCTCCAGGGACAGTTCTTGAGCTCCTCTGTTGTGCACTGGATAATAGTTTCTAGGCAATCTGGAGAAAAACATGGAGACTAATAGCAGCATATATTGTAACCCATGAGCTGAGGCTCTCTGGGTCTCCCCAGGTGCACAAAGCGAACTGCCCTTCTTGCCCACACCCCAGGGCGTCCCTGTTCCCTTTTCCAAGTACAAGGCAAGGCACTGGCAGAAGAGAGAACTACGTGCCTGGCAGCTGGAAGAGGAGGAAAGAGAAAATATGATGTGCAATAAATCAGGTACACACACAAAATAACCAGGGCAGGCCGCCACACCATCCGAATGCTGCTCTGCATTGTTTCTACCGTGATGATCTTTCAGCATGTCACGATGCTGAACCGTGATGACACAGGGCCAGGAAGCACATATCAGATGCACAGTAAAAAGGTCATGTAATGGCTGTGGCCCTCTGAAACATCGAAGAGACTTTCTTTACCTCCGAGTCCCTTGTTCTGAAGCTAGGAGACGTGCCTGTGTCAAAATCGAGAACAACGTGTGGAGCAGTTAAGATAAATATGACCTACATGAATTCTGTTTTCAAAACTGCTTATCGCTGTATCAGAGCCTAGATTTCAAATAGCGTTTAAAAAATGTTCTTTAAAAGTAACTTTCTGTCCATAACAGGGCTTTAAGCACCCCGAGGGCCTGCTGGCTTGCTTAAGTTAGAGGCCAAAAATGTACATAATTGTCAATCTTTAGGGAGACAGGGAGTTCTTTTCTAACCAGAGCCAGAAATACTCCCTCTGGAGAAACCTCACAAACAATGTGGAAAAAGCTTTTGAACTTCTCATGGTACAAATTTTAAAATGAAGACAAGACTGGAATAAGTCAGTCTTGAGCTTTTTCTAAGCCCTGCTGCATTGCCGTAGCTTTACAGAAATAGATGTCTCGTAGCAGCATCTTCGGAAGAAAAAAAAAGAAAGAAAAGAACATTGTCTTATACTGTAACTCACTACTGTAACTCGCTTTTCTTTAAATACGAATACAATTATTAAAGCAGTCTAACATTTTAATCTGCATAAATCTCTCTTGATCAACCCCAACTGTATTTTTGGTGTAATAAAACAGGCTACATTCCCAGAGAAGCAAATGCATATCATTTCAGACAGATTCAGGGACAGCAAAAACAATTTCGGTTGAAGAGCCTGGAGGAATCCCGCAGTATTAAACACTTCAGGTTTACACAAAGTAATTGAGAATACTTCTCCTTATAATTTAGCCCAACCCTTATAATCTCAGATTATAATGAAAGGTTTTTTTTCCTTTCAACATTACAACATTATGATATTCGGTGATAAACAACCAAATTATTTCATTAATTTCAGCAAAAACTTTTAGGGAGACTCTGTGATGGTGTCAACAAGCAAAAGGCTGGGTGCAACGTGGCCCAGAGTACTGGGGATTATTCCCAGGGCTGCGAGCCCGACCCTGCGTTGTCCCAAGGGCCGTGTGCCACCTTACACGGTGCTGAGCAGCGTGCGTTTGGTGCAGGACAGTGCAGGAGCACCTGGTACTCCGCTTGAAGGGGACGGTACCTGCAACAGCATAGCATCGAGCCCTCAGTGTATCAGAGCTTGGGCTGGCCGCAGAGCGCCTTGATGTGTCCCAGCTGTCACAGAAGGAAACCAGGTGTGCTCTTCTGCACGGGTCAGAGCCAGGCAGCACCCTATGTGCTCAGCACCAACACGACTGCATGAACCCTTCCCGGCTCTGCAGAAACAGGGGCAATACTTGAGAGGTGAATAAACCACGCTAACCCTTTGAGGGCCTCGGAAAAAGAGTGTGCATTCAGCAGAGGAGCACCTGCACAGCCTCGTGGATGTACTTTGTACAGTTTGTGCTGATTAGAAAGGAAGTGAGCTTAACAGAGAATCCAACTGAGACAAACAGTTCTCTGGTTTTATTTGGAAAAGCTGCAAACCTGCTACAGTTCACTTGCTAGTATGAAAGCTAGCTTGAAAAATGCCACTGTCGAGATCAATGAATAATGGCTTACGTGGAATAAGGGCAGCCAGGCTGAAGAACACAGTGGAGTGGTCTGGGGGGGACAGAGCAAATGCTACAGGCCCACCAGTCCTAAATACGAACTGTGACACTGTCACGGCAAAACTATCTGAAAATGGGATGTATTTAACTTTATTTCTAAGCTGATTTTGTTCTGTGAATTCAACACCTGTAGTCTTGCTGTCCTGCATTCTTCCCTTCCCCTGGGCTTCAAAGATTCTTTTTGGTTGCTTGTACAACCATACAACTGCAGCACTTGAACTATATAAAGCACATGTAAGGATAGATAAATGCAGCTATTATTACTACTTAACGAAAACAGGAAAGTTATTCATTGACCAACCTATTTTTTTTTAGGTATTTCTAATAAACACATCAGATCTATATCTAAGTGGTGATAAAAAAAAAAGAACAACAAAACCCTCTGACCTTGCATTAAGTTTATCCCACATCCTCCTCCTCATGACTGGTACAACTTTAGAGACTTTTTATCTGCATTCTCTGCGAATCAATTATGTCTCATCACTGCCTAGTCACCCTTCAAGCTCTTTTCCAGCCTCCACTGGCACACACAAGAAATTAGCTCTCTTGGAAATGCCAAGCTAGGGAGCCAGTGGAGAGTAACTCACAGGCAAGAGAGGAGGCAGTACCCTCCCCCTCTGTTTTGGCAACCTTCGTGTTGGTCATTTTGCTTTGTATACTGTATGTTCCTTTCTGTCATGCTTTGCCCTTATGCTGTCTTTTAAGGAACAAGCTCTCTGGCAATGAATAGAGTCTTTATATGCTTGGAAAACATTTCTAGCACGTTGTAGACACAATTGTGATATAAATAGTCATTGTTTTCAGAATTTCCCTACCACCGCTCTTTTCTTCAGTTTTGTCACTGGATCACAACCTCTATGGAATTGTTTTGTGCCCCTGGTGACGTGCTATAACCATAAAATATGGCAAATGTTTTGCGTATTTGAAGTTGGATTTTGTTGATCTTGTTTTTTTCTGTTGACCACGCTGGGAACACAGTAGTACATCAAGACAACTCGAAGTAGTTCAGCACGTTAGTAACCGTAAAAATTAAGACCAAAACCTTTAATTGCATCCCAAAAGACATGTGGGAAAGAGGGAAAGAACAAAGGCGTTTTGAAGCCAAATTAGCCCACGAATTAATAACTATCGTTTGGTTTTAGCCAGACACCATATTCGTGCCTTGGTCCTTATTTGTTTCGTGGTTGGACTACTGAGTTCTGAGCCTGTGACTTTCATCTCCATTATGTTTGCCGAAGGAGTACACAACAAATGCAAAAGGTCTTTAACTCTTCAGTTTCTCCCTGGCATTGTTTGCATTTCTGAAGTTTTTGAAAATAACAGGCTTGACTCTTTTCTCATTTAGCCTGGTTTAACGATGCTCTAAGTCCAAAGAATTTAGCTGTATTAATCTCAGCTTAAAGCATGCTAGAGGAATGCCTAGTATTTCTGACGTACCTCATATTGCTATAGTCAAAGAACAACTCCCATTAAGCCTAGATTAAAAATCTGTCCCCTTTATGCTCTGGACTTAAAACATCTTTTTAAACCATTTCCTTCTGCCTCTACCATTATACTTTCCTTCCTTTAAGAGCCATGAACAAAGAAATTACTAACCTGTGACTCTGTTTTCAGTTCCCAGCTTTTCCAGTTCTTTCAGCTCTTTTTTTTTTTTTTTTTTTTTTTTTTTTTTTAATTCAGCCTTGGCACTTGCTGATCACATTCAGGAGATTTCATGGACATGACATGACCTTGTCCTCTCAGTCCCTCCTTTTGCCTTCCTCATAATTCACCCTGTTTTTCCTTCCCTTTTTCTGTGTATGTACCACAGGCATTTGTAGCCTTGGCACACTTTGTTTCTCCTTTGACATCCTTCACATAGCACACGCGGTGCCTAACATTCCTCTGAGTCCTACTAATATGTCAGTTAATTTTAAATCTAGTTCTCTATACACAGATGGTGAGAATGATCCATTTTGATAGCATAAGTGTAGCCATCTTACTAGACTATATTACAGTCTTAGGCCTCACAACAGCCTGTGAGGAGTGAAAGTGTTGGTATTTCTCTTCTAGAGGTGAAGAAAAACTGAATTGTCCAAAATCACATGAAAGCCTGTGGCAACATAGAGGTAGAAAGCCCAAGCTACTCATCTTGGGTTACCAACCAGAGGACTAATTTCACCTTTCTCCCTCCAAATCTAGATATTGACTCATTTCTTTGACACTTTTTGGATTTTAGAATGGATTTCTGACCAGAAAGGTGGTGCGTACCAGCTGAGGGCTGTTGCCTCTCACCAGCCAGCCCAGCCCAGGCAAACCCATGGATGGAACAGTTCTGGTTTGCTTGCGAACTGGCTCTCGCAGGGGTGGCCACGGCAACCCCCACTGCCCAGGAGGAATCATTTTGGGAGCTTACTACGAGACTGTGAGGTGCTGGATAAAACACTGTCACCCCGGGCTGGGCAGGAAATTACAGAATATGCTACATTTACTTGATGCCTACTACCAGCTATGGTTCAGCTGGATCGATCAGAGCTTATATGTCATCTTAGAGGTCCTTTCGTGGCTTCTGATAACTGATGTGACTGCATTAACACCTTTCATTCGGTGGCTTCTGCACTTGCCATTCTCCCCATTCACCCTCTAGAGGTTCCTGGCTGCTCTGCCAAACCCATTTCCTTTTCCCCGTCAGGGGCTTTGTCGCGTTCATCGTGGCCCTAGCTCCTCACTCCCTGAGGTTTCAGCGGCCACATCACCCGCTCCTTCTTCCTGCTCTCGGCGTTTATTTAAGCCTCCTGCCCCCGGCCTGGTCAGGTCGAACAGAAGTCACGTTATTTACCCGGCAGGGGTATTTTGGGGCACAGAGGAGCGACAAAACGCCCACCGTCCCCCATGAGCCCGGCCCGCTGCCCCTCCTCGGGGGGCCGCCCGGTGCACGGCCGAGCCGGGCGCCCCTCGGAGCGGCTCGGGGCTGCCTACGCGGCCCTGCCCGGCCCGGCCCGGCCCGGCCCGGCCCGGCCCGGCCCGGCTCGGCTCGGCTCCGCCCGCCCGGTCGCTGCGGCCCCGCCCGCCTGACGCGCCGGCGGCGCTGTGGGGCTGGAAGTGGCGTACGTGCGGAGCGGGCCGCGAGTGTGGCGCCTCCTCCTCGCCCCGACACAGCGGCGGAGGCGCGGCGGGCGGAGGAGGAGGCGGCGGCGGCGGCGGCCGCAGCGAGCAGCGAGCGGCCGGCGGGCAGCGAGCGGCGCCCCCCGCACCGCACCGCGGCACCCGCCCGGCCGGCGATGAGGCGGCGCTAGCGGCGATCGCGGCGCACGGGAGGGAGGAGGACAGGAGGAGGAGGCGGCAGGGCGCCGGGGGGCCCCCGCGGCAGCCCCGCGCCTCGGCCGCCCCGGAGGAGGCCGCGGGCCGGCGGGGGCCGCGGCGGCGCCGGGCGGCCATGATGCAGTGAGCGCTGCCTCCCAGCGCGGCCGGCCGGGGGCCCGCCTCCTTACATAACCCCTCGGGGGCCGAGCAGCGCCATGGCGAATGACAGCGGCGGCGGGGCCGGGCAGGGCGGCGGCGGTGGGAGCAGCAGCGGGAGCAGCGGGAGCAGCGGGAGCAGCAGCAGCAGCGAGCGGGACCGGCAGTACTGCGAGCTGTGCGGGAAGATGGAGAACCTGCTGCGCTGCGGGCGCTGCCGCAGCTCCTTCTACTGCAGCAAGGAGCACCAGCGCCAGGACTGGAAGAAGCACAAGCTCATCTGCCGCGGCGGAGGCACGGCGGCGGCCGCAGCAGGGGGCGCTGCCGAGGCCCGCGGAGGGCTCCCCCCGCCGCACCGAGCGCACAGCGCCGGGGCGGCGGCGGCTGCGGCGGGGGGCGGCGGCCGCCCGGGGGGGGCGGCGGCGGCGGCGGCCCCGGAGGCCCCCGGCGAGGCCGCCCCGCTGAGCCACAACCGCGTCGCCGCTGCTGCTGCCGCTGCCGCTGCCGGCGGCGGGGAGACGGAGGCGGCGGCCCCGTCGCCGGTGCCGTCCGGGGAGGCGGTGCTGCTGTACCGGGACAAGTCGAACCTGTACCCGGGAGGCGTGCAGGCGGGGCCCGGCGGGGCCGCGCTGCGCCCCAACGGGCAGACCAAGTCGCTGGTGCCGCAGCGGCTGGCGCTGGAGTACATCGTGCCCTGCATGAACAAGCACGGCATCTGCGTGGTGGACGACTTCCTGGGCAAGGAGCTGGGCGGGCTGGTGGCCCAGGAGGTGCGGGCCCTGCACCACACCGGCCGCTTCACCGACGGGCAGCTCGTCAGCCAGAAGAGCGACTCGTCCAAGGACATCCGCGGCGACAAGATCACCTGGGTGGAGGGCAAGGAGCCGGGCTGCCAGACCATCCGCCTGCTGATGAACAGCATGGACGATCTGATCCGCCACTGCAGCGGCAAGCTGGGCAACTACCGCATCAACGGCAGGACGAAAGTGAGTGGGGCACGGGGGGGCCCGGGGGGCCCGCTGGGCCTTCCCCCTAAAAAGGGGGAGGGGTGTAAAAGGGAAAAATAAAACAAAATCGAAAGCAGCGCACGCATTGGGTCCCGAAAACGGGGCCCAGCCGGTGCTGGAGCTGGGATGGGTTTTGGAAAGGTCTTAGCACGCTTTTCATTTTATTTTATTTTTTCCTGCCAAAGTCTGATTTTTTTTTCTCTCTGTAGCCGTGTCTTGAGGCCGGAGAAGCCAGTCAAGCTCGCCCATTGTGTCAGGCTAATTTGCAATTCTCCCCGAGCCCTGAAAATGAAATTCACACCCCTTGGTAAAGGCCCAGCAATGAATATTCATCAGTAGCTTTTCACTTTTAAAAAAGGGATTGGGGGGGGGGGGGGGGGGAGCCCTGCACAGTTTGCTGCTACCCCCGGTGCAGTATAAGGGAGGCAGTGAGCTGCTGAGCACCATCCCAGCGCCGGGGCCGCCCGGCCACAGACAGGCTGTTGTTGCTGCAGCTGCAGGACCTCAGCTGCTGGGGAGCCTGGCAGGGAGGAGAGAAGGAACAGCCCTGGGTTTGTTTTGGGTGCGCTAAATCCCAGCTCCTCCGATACGGAAAAGTGGGTGGGAATTTCCTTTTTCTTGTGGTTTTTTTTTTTTTTTTTTTTTTTTCTTTTTGAAATGAGGTCTTTGTGTACCTCTGGTTGAACCGGTACAGTGCTAAAACTCTCAGCAGGGACGTGGTCTGGATTTCCCCCATATCCCCGTTAGGTTGGATTTTTTTTTTAAGCCAACTTATCTTTCAGACGGTTCTAAATCTCTTTAAGGCCCCAGCGCTTGAAACTTGCGCTCTAAAAATATCTGTGGCTTTACTGGGTTTCAGTTTTATGCAGGAAAGAGGAATACTGCTTGTGTTTCTATCTGCAGCGGTATGCTTCTGTAAATGATACGTGCCAGGGCTTTAGAAAAGGACTTTTGGCATTGTAATGCCGGATCACGCGCGTGATTCCTGAGCTGCTGCATCTTGCCTTTCTAAGTGGTGACTGATACTTTTGCTAATTGTCAAAGAATGTCTGTGGATGGGGATGAATCCCTTCGTACAGATAGCTCTACATTTTTCTGGAGCAACGGTAAAGTAACAAAGGTTGTTTAGCACTGCTTGGCTTTCGGTCACTGCTGAAATTCCCGTGTATTTCAGGGATCAGAACAGGTGCAGTCCTTTGCTCAGTGGTACAGAAATGCATCACTTTGTCTTCTCGTGTTCCCTTGATCTCCCAGCAAAGTCGGAGCTTGTAGCATTCTACTGGGTTTGTCAGTGTTGATTCATCAGGTCTGCAGGGACAACAGCAATGTGATAGCCTTCACCTTCTCTCCTTTTGCTGTACCTTCCCTCTGCCCTTGCTGTCATTGTATGTTTAGGCCAAGGGCTGTGGCAGGGGGCAGCAGTCTGTCAGCCCAAACTTCTTCCACGTGTCCCTTCAGAGCTCCTGGCCCTCTGTAGGGGGCTGGAGGAAGAGGAGTGAACGTGGAGACACCTGTGGGTTACCTGAAGTCATTTTTTGTCTTCGCTTCTTGCCCCTGCTTTTTCTGGATCTTGGTTTGATTGCATTCCTCCAGGAGTTGCAGTGTACGTGGGTGTTATTCTTAGCGGTACAGAGGAGTATGCAGTGGAGATACTGTAATAGCCACAACAGGTTACTCTGGACCTTTTCTGTTGGTGCACTTTGTGTGGTGAGCTGCTCAGTTCATTTAGTCAAGTACAGCCCTTTTCTAAATCTTTATGGGTATGTCAGATTTTGCCACTCACAGCAACATTTTTTTAAAGGAATGCTCCACGTGTAATCTTCATTCTTACTGGTGTTACTTCAAGTGATAGGACCAAACCAGATAGAAATGTCGCACGCACTGAGTAAGCTCTACCGAATAATTTACTACTCCTGCAAGCGTATGTTGCAATAACCCTGTAGTTCGCTTAGCTGGTGCGTGGAGAACTTGGCGTACAGTTTCACTGAGGGCGCTAAATAAGCCAGTTGGCAGTGTCACTGGTGAGACTGGTAATTCACGAGCACCCAAACCAGCAGAAGAAATCCAGCCCCTGGGGCCCCCCCGCTGTCTCCGAAGGCGGGGGGTTAGGGCAGAAGCGGCTTGGGGGCAGCACGGTGCAAGCCCTCTGTGGTTGGGTGCCTTGTGCAATTGGGGATGTGCTGTTTGTTAAGTGTAAATTATTTTTTTTGTTATTATTTTATTGGGCCTTTGTATGTAAAACAAGCAAAAACAATCAAAAAAAAAAAAAGACCACTTGCAGCCTGCTTTTTAAAATACTTTTTTTGTGTTCACTGCAGTATCTTGGAAAACTAGCTTTGTTTTTGGATGTTGTGCAAGGGTTGACATTATGTCCTAGGAGTCACAGGAGTGAATCTTCAGCCTTTACCAGGTCTAGTTCAAGCTCTGTAAACAAGCATATCCTATCAGAAGGAATGAATCATAAATACATCCACTCCACAGTGCGCTGAAATTCCCAACCTCTTTCTGGACTGAGCATTCAAAAGCATTTTTGTTAACTAAATAAACCTGTAAAGAGTTCTGTTCTCCGAGCCTCAACTGGCAGCTGGGTACTTTCACGGGAATGGATGGATTGTTGGCCAAAGGTTTTAATGACGCTGTTGATCATGGGTTGTTTTTGACAGTGGTGGAAAAATATCTGTGGATAAAATGGAAGAGATGATACGTAGGTTATAATTTCACCTTTAGCTATAGCTCGGCTTCTGTACCTGTGAGCATTAGGGCCTTGAACTTGCCATTGCTTATACTGATTCTAGATATGTTGTTTATGAAAGGGGAAAAGAAGGTCTTAGTACACACCCTCCACTCTTAGCCTGTAAAACCATCTGTGTGGGGAAAAGCTACTTGTTTCAATGAAATTTATTTTATTTTAAACTGATCCACATTCTCCAGTGGTAGTCTTTAAGGTAAAGGACACCAAGAAAGGTTAAGTGTGAGAAATCCGAGATTTTACATTTAAAAACATCTTGTTAGGGATTTTCTCTAGACTTAACTAGGCTACCTGAAATTGGTCTGCTTCGACGGATGTGGTTCAGCCTAGACCGGACCATCAGCAGATTACTCTCCAGGCTGAAAGGTATCTGCATAGCAATAGGTATAAACTACTTTTGGCATGAGTATACAGTGCAGTTGCAGGTATAACACAATGGCTAACTATTTACTCATCTCAGGAGGCCTGATTTACTACATTCCTTGCTTTTGTTCTGCTATTCTCTTTCTTTCCAGATTGTGTGGCTTTTTTTTTTTCTCCTAGCAGCACATGGCACGAAGCAGCATACAGAAGCAGCATACCTGAGCTGTACTGTCTTTCTCCCACTTCCTGTTATTACTGGTTTTACTTCTTCCATCTTCTCCCAAAATGTTAACTCTCTTTCCTTTCTCTTATCAGTTATCACACTCGTACGTGCGCTTATTTCTGTTTCCTGCCTGTCCTGTCCTAGATAGCCACTGGAGGTATAAACCTGCTCGCCAAAGTCTGGGAGTGAACTACTCCTGAATCTCTCCCAGGTGAGGTTTTTCCTCCGTCCCAAGCAGAGATTTTACGTTTTTTTGTTACGTGTCTGCCTTCTCTCATGTGAACTCTGCTGATTATCTAAAACTTCAAGCCTTTTATAAATCAGAAGCTTGCTTCCTTTACTGGTGCTGCAGTAATATTGGGAGATCGTAGCCACAGACAGGGACCCAGTAATCACCGTATAAACAGGCATCTGATCCACCAACTGTCTGTGCTTCAGCTCCCCCCAGCACCACGTCTCCTACGTGCTTCCACTCCCCCAGCACCACGTCTCCTAACCCTACCCTGTGCCTTTTATTGAAAGGAGAGCACACAGATGGTTTGACAGTCCCTGTTACATTCCTTGAGGCTTTGTGTCATTCCCACCCCTTTGTAACCGAGCAGAAGAGCTTGCAACTCAGACCTGAACTCAGACGGCTTGATTTTAATGCTCTTCTGTCTCTACCAATAGGCCAGTGGCACCCACTGCTTCTCGGCAACTGGTGGCTTAAAAATTTTCTGTACAGGCTGCATGTGGTGCAAACCTGCACCTGTGCTTTTACTTGAAATTATTGAATTACCCAAGTGCTTCTCTCTTAATTCTCTCCCCACCTCTGATCTCAAAATAAACTCACCCAATTGTAACTACTTTAACTGCTGCTTATTATTTCCTGGGTACTGATCAATTTTCAACGTGATGCTGCATACTAGTATGTCCTGGAGTTTCCTGAAGACCCAGAGTGCTGTGGATTTGGGCTAGTCTGACTGTGTCCTGTTAAATTAGCTTCCTTCAGAGTTAGTAATGCTCCTTTAGAAAATAATCCTCTAACAGTGAGCGGATTTCTCGCATCCAGCAGTTAGCTTTTCTAAAAACCGTAGAGAAGAGGTTCTCTGCTCTGGACACTTGTGTAGCAGCTTTCCTACAGACATGCTGGCTTAACGTTGCCAAGGATGTAGAAATTTAACTGGGAAGAGGTAATCAGCTGGTACGGCTGAAGCTGCCAGCAGCTGGTGAAGCACTGAACGGGGGCAGGCACAAGGAGACACAGCTCTGAGTTTTGCAGATGCTGTTTAAAACAGTGTACAGGAAACTGGAGCAAGACTTCTGGATGTTCTTTCCACTCGATCTTGTTCTGCAGAATATCCCAGTGGGTGTCTGTGCAGTAGTAAGGCGACGGACGAAGAAGTGGAGACTGAGGACTCGGCAACCGTGCCGGTACCAAAAAGTGCTGACAGCGTGGAGCGAGGGCAGAGGTGGGCACGGGGCTCAGATGCTGCCTGCATGAGCCCCGAGGAAGCCCAGAGCTGCAGCTGGGGTTAAGCCTGAGGAGCAGCTGTGAAGCAGAGGAGCTTCCCCTCCGTTTGCCTGTGGCATGTCCATTTGTAGAGATCGCTCTGTACCCAGAAATAAATTCAAGGCAAGAGCAATACAACTTGCTGATCTAACTGGTTCATCGTGCGTGCTTGCCTGGGCTAGAATTTGTCCCTGAGTTGCAGGAAAGGGCGGCTAGGTCTCTCTCAGTCTCTCAGTATTTGCTTCAATTGCTCGAACCAGATAGAGTATTACAGATAGTTACGCTTAAGGATTTTTCCTGATGGTGTTTTTGTTGGCAATGGCATTTTCTTCTAGACGTGTGTGCTCTTCAGCAAAGGATTGTGTGGTGACTCACGGATACTCAGGGCAGCCCACAGATTTTACATTCCTGTTGGGGTAGAGCTCTGAGCTGAGTACGGTTTCATTTTCCAGTCATGTACGAGTGTTTTGGGGCCCGAAATGAGCAAACGATCAGAAGAAGCCTGTTATTTCTAAATACAAATGATCTTCTGATTGAGAAGCAGAGTATCCAGAAAAGATGCTTGTTTATGGCCAGTGAAAACTAAAAGATGGGCATTTCTGAGGTTCTGGGAAGTTCCCACCCTTCTCTTTGGTGATTATAACTGTAAAGTGTGGCACAAATATAATGTGTCTGAGGGTGGGGAGCGCTGCCTGTGACTCCTACCAGCGTTTCAGTACAGACGTGACTTAGGCTGTAGCCCAGTGAATACTTCAGGCTGGTGCTGCTGGAGAAGTAGGCACACTTCTTTGCCAGTACAAGTATTTACATGGCCATCCTGTGAACTGGTTTGGGGAACCGATCCATCTGAAAAAGTAAACTGGCAAAAGAAGTGCTCCTGGTTCAGTGTTCGGATGTTTGTGCTGGCACAGGGGACTGGCAGATGGTGAGACTTTCTTTCAGCAGCAATGCAAATTTATGCCAGCTTAAAGGATTCGCCAAACTACAGCCTTAGTTTAACACTTAGGGACTGATTATCCCAAAATTCGCCTGTGAAAATTTGAATAACAGTTAAGAAATCTTTGCTTGCTGTGTAATTTTTTTTCTTTCTTAAGCTTTCTTCTCTTTGCTCTCCCATGCTCAGCGTGAGGCTGTTTTTGCCAGCAGAAACGTGTTGTTCTGTCCTCCTGGCATCTTCCCTGTGACAGTTTTATGCAGAAGCTTTGCTGAACTACCCCATGGAACCTGCACAAGGAAAAGTATTTTCTCCACGTGATCCCCCCGCATCTCTGCCACACACAAACACACTCACAAAACTCCAAAGCCAGCCAACCTGCTAGTTAGGTTCCTTGTGCTCAGCGTTTGCCCCTCTCCTTTATCACAGAGTTTTATTAGCACCAAGGAAGGTCCTGGTTTCCCTGTTTCGGGACGGAGCTGGGCTGGCATCCCCTGTGCTGCGAGCACTTTGCTCCCATCGGCAGCTGCCTGGGGCCGTGCGGCTGCAGTTAGATTTCGAGTTGTTGCTGTTTCAGAGCGCCTGTAGCCTTGAGGTTTGTGCACATCAGTGCTTTCTGTGCATGGCATTTGTTCCTCTCAGTGGCATCACTGGTTTTCTGACAGTGTTGCTGCTTTCATGTACCATGCTGCCCGTCCTAGCCACGAGGGGCTCAGTGCAGCAGTTCCACCCCAAAATCTAGTGCTCTGCATCGCAGCTCTGCAGCTCAAGAGGAAGAGCTCCCTTCCCTTGCCAGCGGCCTCTGGGGCTGGAATTCTTTGAAAGCGGTGTCCTGCCAAGTCGTGGGGCCGTCCGAGTGCAGCTCTCCTCAAACTTCTTGGTCAGTTGCGTCTGTGACCTTGACTGCGTGTCTGGGAGATGTTTTTCCATTTTCTAGCTCACGCTTAATTTCTGAATAGTTTGCCAGCTGTTTCCTGCAAATAAATCAACAGCATATTATTCTCTTTCGTGGTGGTTACCTGCATTCATGAGGTTTGTGATTAAATTGAGGTGTTTTGCAGTTAATCTCTGACAGCTTTTGGTTTAAACAGGCTAGTTGCTATTGGAATTCGCTACTTGTTGCCCTCTGCTGAGTGTCAGTATGTATGTATGTACGTACTTGTATCTGCCAGTTAAGCTACAGTTAACCTTACAGCTTAGAGGAAGGCTTTTCTGCAGCATTAGAAAGGAACTTGTTTAATAAGGGGAAATAGATAAGCTGTATAGAGCAATCAGCTTCTTGTTCACCCAGAAACTAGATAAATCAATTTTCCTTAGGCCACTTGGAGACCTCTACTACAAAATCAGATTTTATTTTTTGATTCAAAACTGATTTTTGGATTGTCTGACTGGGTTGGTTAGTTAGTTCTTCAGTGGGATGCTGGTGGGGTCCCTTTCTCTTGTGCCATTGTATTTTATTGTTGTACAGTAAGGGAGTGACTGTGGACAATCTAAGGACTCTGCAAGTAATTTTTTTTTTGAATAAATTTACTTTGAATATATCAATCTAAGTTTTTTAGTCATTGGCATGTTTTTTTCACACTGCACTAATGAAATCGAAGAACGAAAGCAGTATTTTTAGTGAACAGAGCAGTGGGGTTGTTTGACTTCCCAGCCACTCCTAAATGCAGTAAGTATTATTTATGATATCCTTTTTGTCTTTCACTCTCACGGCTTCCTCCTTCTGAAGGGTATAAGAAATACCAGTGCTGATCTTTGTGGCCTTTTTCAAAAGTCATTTGGTGCTCTTTAAGTCCTTGTAAACTGTTTCCAGAGATTATTGGTTAGCCAAAGCTGATCAAGCACATTTTCAGTGCAGGCTTGTGCCAGAGCTGGTTGGTAAGTTGCAGTCATAAGCGTCAGGTTGAAAGCTAATTCACTCGCTGTTCCAGAACAGCGTCTGTCAAAAATAGAGCAATGCTTTCATGCACGTAACAGCTGCTTGCACTTGAAGACTTTCTTGTTCTTTGGTATTTAACTTGAAATTACTCAAGAGTATTTTTGTTCGTGCATAATGTTATAAATAGGGATTGGGTAGGAATGTGAGTGCCTGCCTGTCTATATGGTCATTGTGTGTGAATGTAGGGCAGGGATATATGTGTTGTATGCACAGAGCCCTAACGCATACGCAAACGCCATACCTGTAGGGTAATTAATGAGGCCTTACAAAAAAAAGACAATTTTCCACCCAAGGATTAATTTTACGCGTTAATTTAGTGTTAGACCAGCTTGGAGCACATACTTTGACCATGAATGAAGACCTTCTGAACTCTACAGATTACTTAGTATTTTGAGGAGATGGTGCCATGAGGCCCCAGTGCACTGTGTGTGAAACTGCCTTGCCTTGTTGCAGCAAAACCAGGCGTCATGTTGAAAAGAATACAAAGGTGAAGGCACTGAGGGAGTTCAGGAAGCCTGTCTCTGTTTTGGATGTAATAGGGTGAAGGAACTGGTGATATGATTGTCAGATGACTGTATGAGGTTTTAATATGCAATGGACCGGCTGAAGGTTTGATTTTTTTTAATGTATTTACTTTTTGTTGTTGTTGTTCTTGTTGTTTGCTTGTTTTTCTTTTTATGTAAATATATTTAAAATCTGTTTACAGGAAGAGCTTGTATCGTCAATTCACATCACTTTGTTGGTAGCCCAAAATTCTTGGTGAAGTGTCAGAGGATGGAGGCTTCTCTGTTGGGCATACTCTTCCTGTGACTTGCTGACCTTTTGGTGTGCCAGGGTCTGTTATCTGTGTGCTTCCATCATTCAGAAAGCAGCAGATAGGTATCTAGAACTGTCCTGAAGTTACCAGTGAAATTAAACTAAAAACTTATAATAATAGAATAACCTGACTGATATGATAATGTGTACTTTAAATTGCTGTAGATCAAAAACTTGGTCTATACTCAGTTTGAGGCAGAAATCCTCATATATTAAAGTTCTCTGCAGCTGTGCACTGTGGAAAAGACAAAGTGATGTAGCACACGAAAGGATTTCAGAGCAGTTTTCAGTTGACTAATAATGTACTTTTCCTGTCGCTGCTTTCTGTCCTGTTCAGACATCTGCTCAGCGAACTTTTGCCGTGGACACCAGCCTGTGTGAACAGCTTCTGCCGTGTGTGAGGAGCGCTCGGTCGGCGCTCAGCTGAAGGTGTCAGGCCCTCCTAGTTGCTGTTGGTTGCTGCATTGTTGTTTGAGCAGCTGGCACACAGCCTTGCCACTGTGAGAAAGGAAACTGTGGCCAGTTGATAAGGGCATCTCAAACTGGTTCAGTTTCAGCAGGCATATGATACGATATGATGCCCTGTGAAATAGATGTTGGCTAATTGTGCCTCTTTTGGGCTTAACGTTGTTATTGACTCCTTTAGAGAGCATCATCCAGTCAAAAGTAGTTTTCTTTGTAATAGTGGAGTCACTTTTTCAGGTCATACGGAGAGAGGCTGAGAGAGCTGGGGTGAAGAGAAGTCTCGGGGGGACCAAATCAGTGTGTACAGGTACCTGAGGCGGACAGTACAGAAGATGGTGCCAGGCTCTTCTCAGTTGCACCCAGTGACAGGGCAAGAGGAAAAGGGTGCACATCGGGATGCAAGAAATTACAGTTATGTATAAGAAACTTATTCGATGGAAGGGTGATGCAACAGAGAGATGGGCTGCCAGAGAGGTTTTGGAGTCTCCCTCCTTGGAGGTCTTCAAAACCTAGGACGACCTGCCCCAGTGACCCTGCTCTGAGCAGGGGCTGAACCAGGACATCTCCAGAGGTGCCTGCCGGCCTCAGCAAGCCAACTTTTAGTCTGTCAGAGTAGTTTTCTTCCAGCAATGGTACGGCCAGTTGGAAGTCCTGCCTACTGCATCTCTGCTGGAGTGAAGTGTCCAGAAGTCCGTCTTCCTGCTGTCATTTGCTTCTTAAAGAAATGTTGTTGGATGTCTAAGTAATGTAACAGTCTGAAATGTTCCTGATTTGGATCCTTTTAGTTATGGAGGTGGTCACTTGTGCTGTAGTCTCTATTGCTGCTTCTTCATGATTTTCTCTGTGTTAACACTGCCTCATAGCCACTATCAACTCTACTCTACTAACTCTATTTCCCATATTTTTACTTACCTTTATTTTGTGCGGTAAACTTGTAACAAACATCTAGACAAAGGTTTTTTTCAGTCTGTTTTAGTTATCCTAAGAAAAATGGCACCCACTTCACATAAAAAGCAGTT
Organism: Cygnus olor; assembly: GCF_009769625.2. Lineage (NCBI taxonomy): Eukaryota > Metazoa > Chordata > Aves > Anseriformes > Anatidae > Cygnus > Cygnus olor. Next base: position 78,672,631 of record NC_049171.1, on the reverse strand, counting down.
TTGCAGAAGCGTGCGTAGGGAGCCCCTGCACTGACAGGAGTCAGGCTCATGTGTTTTGCTATGCTGCTGTAAGCTCCGGTCCTCCACCCTTCCCCCTTGTAATTTCTAGCCATTTTTTTGTCCTCCTATATTTCCCACACATGCTGCTGCTGCCCGTGATCCCCTCGAGGCCCAGGGCAGTCAGGATGGAGCCCCTGCCTGGTGAATGGGTGGAGAAGGAGCAGGCGCCGCAAGCAGGGCTGCCCGGCCTGGGTGCAGAGGACGAGGCTGTGCTCAGTTCCTGGGCTCTGCTGGGTGTTCAGCAGTTGCAGACACCCTGCCAGCTGTCCTCCGCAAGGACTGCGTGGGGAAGATAAGAGCTGCGTGCCTCTCGTGAGGTGCCACTTGACCATCCGTGTCCTATCTCTATCCGTAAATTGAAGCCAGATGGAGTTGTGCTCATCTGAAGGAACTGTTTATATACAGTCGATGCTAGACCATCCCTGAGCTGTAGGTTGAAGCTACAAAATTTCCTGTGAAGAGGTTAAAAACAGCCGTTGTTAGTGTTCAAATGCTGGCAATCCCTTCTGCTCAGATCTTACCCCATCTCGCGGGCTGAGTGATCTAGTTTCAAGTTCTAGTGACTTAACTTCTCGTGTTCTTCCTTACCAGATGTCTCCTTTTCACATAAGTATGTGAACTCGTTGTGCCATTATGCATTTGTTGTAATTAATCAATAATCAGCGTGTAGATAAAGCTTCAAAATACTGACAAAACGATGCTCCTATATATGTCCAGTTTCCAGCAATTCAGGAACTTTCTGAGCCAGAGGTTGCATCTGGACCACTGCTCTTAGTGCCCACAGATGGATGGACATACTTGCTCTAAATTTATGTAATCGTGTTGTAACAGCCATTTGTACTTTTGGCCTCTGCGACATCCTGTAACAATGAGTCCCACCGTTTGATTAGATGGGGAAGGAACTTCCTTTTGTTTAAAGCCTACAGCCTGATGATTTCAATGTCCTAGAGATTCTTTATTGTGAGAACTCATTTCCCAGTAGTTTTATCTTTCATGGTTTTAAGAAGTCTGACAATTGCTTTCATACATTTTTCAGCTGACACTTTTTCCCTCCTAAACTGAAGAATCATAGTCTTTTTAGTATTGTTTCAGTTGGGTACTGCGTCATGCAGTCTGAATGTTCCTATTGCCCCTTTATGCAGCTCTTCTGGTTCTGCTAACCCTTCTTTAAGGTAAGGCAACCAGGATTGCATTGTTAACGTACAAATAAATCATGAATTTGCATAGTGGCATAATGTTGTATTCTGTTTTGTGACACTAGTTGCCTCTGCCACTGTGCTGAGGTTATATTCTGCCTGTATTTACTACAGTTTTTTCTAAAGTGATGGTATCCAGCTTACAAGATAGCACTGTGTATAAGGCCTTTTTTTTTTTTTTCCCCTCTTGGGGGCATTCCTTTGCACTTAACTCTTCACTGAATTTTACCTGCCATTTTGTCATCCTGGTGCTTGGTATCATCCTATTCTGTGCACCTTTCTGCAGTCGGTGTTAGAAAGGATTCTGCAATGTATTTCTGTATTGCATGTGAACACTGTCAGCTCGCCACTCGCCCCCCTCTTCCCAGGTCATGTGAAAAGTACAGACCCCTTAGGGATCCTGATGGCAGCTGTCATTTTTTCACTGAGCGGAGGTTAGTTTGCTCTGATGAAATTGCTACTGCAATTTACTGTTTTATTGCTATTTGCATTTGCCTGTTCCAGTATTTTGGAACGCCTTGGGAGTAAGGGCCATATTTAAAGTGCTTTATACCTAAAATTTTCTAATTTTTGCATTAAAGCTAATGCCTTGAGTAAATCTCCATTATAGCTCGGAGAAAATGACAAGTAGTGACTCCCTGAGGCCTCCTAACACTTGGCACAGACTCAAGAACAACACAGGAGTTCCTAGACTGGAGTCCTGACTTTGTCATTTTCCTCAGAGAAAATAGAAAACAGGAGTGGTAATTTCTCATGAGCCAAAGGCTAGGCCAAAATTGTATTGTAAGTTATGTTGGTATTAATGAGTTAAGATGGTTTTGTTTTTTTACCCATCTAGACCCTTAATTTTATAAGGAGCCTTGCAAACCTGGGAAATAAATACACTTCTCCAGGTCAAGAAGTGTAGATGGAGATACTATCAACTAGCTTTATTTTCAGTTTAATCTTATCCCATCTCAAGAGAAATGTTGCAGATGTGCTGTTTCTGAGTTTTACTTTTTACTGTGTCTTTTTGTAAACACACATCCTGCTACTTTGAAGATACACCCATGGAAAGACAATGCTAGTAACACATAGCCCTTCCTCAGCATTAAGGCTTCAGCTCCTACAGCTCAGTTAGTAATAGCTGCATGGTATAAACGCCAGAGAAAAAATAGCCTTTGAGGGAGTGAAAAACCCGAAGCACATTTTTTCTCCGTTTGGGGACAGCTTTCCAGAGGAAGTGATGGAATTCTTCAGGGACTCAGCGGGGAACAGAATTGGCCAGTGATAGGAAGATGCAGTCCCTGTGAGATTTTCCCCCTTGAAAAAATCTTATACTTCCTTCCCCACCCTCCAGTCTCCTTGATTTCCAGGAAAGGGTTATCTTGGCTTTGGAACCCTAAATTGAGGTTGTCTTTACAGAGGAAGAAAATTCTTGTTTTCTGGAGCAACTTTTAGCAGTCTTTCTGGTAACTGCATAGCATTGCTTGCTGATTCTGGGAACAAAATACAATGCTGTCTTTCCCCGCTGCCATGGCTGCTGTTGGCTCCTGGTCAGCATCCTGGGCTGTGTCATTTTCACATGGCATCCTGAGCTCTGTTTTCCTATTGGAGAATTTAGTTTTAAAATGTTTTTTAGTAACTAGTTAGCATTGCTATGTGTTACTGCCTATAGGCCTGAATCCCATTTTGCTTATTTTGCCATACAAAAGCAACAGCTTCCCTGAAGAATTTGTAATTCAGTGTTAGTTCAGTCTTTACATACAGCAGTTCTGTGATTACCCAGCCTCCAGCAAAAGCTAATTAATTATTTAGAACACTAAGTAAGTCAGCTTCAGCTAAAACTAATGGAAGAGTTTTGTTAGGAACACTGCATTTATCGGCTGTTACAGCACCTGCCACTTGAATTGATTTTTTTTGTTTCTAGTTAGCTTTCTGCAAGGCCAGAACATTTTATCTGTCAGACAGATTACGTGAACAGCCTTCTGCATACAGTGGGTGGGTATGAGCATGACAGTAGTGTGCTAGGCGTGTGGTGGCTTTTTTTTTCTTTTTTTCAATCACATTTCTGTGTGCTAATAGTAACCTCCAATATCCAAGTTGTGTTGTAGTGCGGTTGATTAAGGGGCTGGAGGACGCAGAGAAGCAATTACAGCTGAGGCTTTCTGGGGTATCTCAGTTGTTAGTGCTTGCAACTCGATTTCATGGGGTTAGTAACAGGGCAGTCACAATTAAACCCCGCGCTTTGGAAGTTGCTCCCTTTCATTATCGCAGCGCATGTTTGGCAAGCGCCACCGCGTTCCACGAGTTCTTGTCCCGCTCCTCCTTCTCCCTGTCTTTCCCTTCAGTCATGCTCTAGTTTTGAAATTGCTTTTGCTCTTCTTTGGTTGTGTACCCTGGATCAAAGGAACACCTGGAGAGGATGCAAAGTGAAGTTTTGGGAGCTGTATTAGCATTGTTATAAAAATATGTGTCCATCACTATGTGTTACCAAAGTTAGTAAATCACCTGGCTGTCAGCAGGAAATTTCCTGAAATGTTTTCACCAGTGGTGTAAAATAATACGTGCACGTTTTAAAAGAGCTGTTGCTCGTTTTCAGTAATGATGGAGAAATTTCCTTGTAAAATATGGTCTGTGTCTGAAAGGTTCACTTCTGCCAACCCTGAAATCTGTGTTGGTTGCCTGCTGACTTGGACAGGAAATTTGTTTCTTGTATAGAAATCTGGAATCTAGCATTCTGCAGAACTGATTGTTGTTTCACTTGTTCCTTAGCTCTTGTGGTGCTCAGCATTATTTTCACCCTTCTGGTAACTGCTTGTGGCAGTGCTGCTGTTACTTCTGGTAGCTCTTTTTGCTTCACTGTACATCTTTACAGCACTAATTTCCACTGCTGTTTCTTAAGATGATGGGGAGTTTGTGAGTTATTTCAGGATGTTCCCAGATTTATATTCTTAAATACAGTTTTGATTTCTTTTCTTAGTTACAGCTTAAAGTTGGGACCAGGCTTTGAAAAATAAACCTTGTGCTTTGCAGATTTTGCATGTAGGTTGCATAAATACATCGTACGGATCAGTTCTGGTGGGCTGACGTGATACCTCTGGCTATTACTGCTAGTCCCTGCAATCTTTCCCCAGCAAGTACAGGATATTGTAAAACCATAACTGTCACTTGGTTTACCAAAAAAGATGTTACTCGTTGGATTTCTGGGACACACATAAAAACCTTTCTGCAGAAGCACACAGTTTGAAAGGATAGAGGTATGTGTTCTGTCTTGAAATTCATCATTTCTGGGTGCAACCTGGAACAATGTATTTCCCTTTTTTTAGTAAATGCAGTGCTTTTAAGAAGTGTAAAGTAAGCAGTGGCTATGTGCTAACTCAGCCAGGTGTTAGCTTTTCTAACATTTTGTATGGTAATATGGGGCAGAAAGGGAGAGGGGTTCTGGTTCTGGGTTCTTCTGAATGCCTTGAGAAAGGGGAAAAAAATCTCAGTGATAACTTGTTTTAGGGAGGTTTTTTGTTGTTCCTGTCAGGTTTGGGTTTTGTACACCATAGCTTTACTTATTACGTTGTCATTCATGCAGAGTTCCAGTTCGGCTACCTTCTGAGTATTAGAGTGGAAAATGCAGTTTGAGTTTGAGGTTAGCACCCTGCTTCTGCACACGGTGCTTGTGGAGATCCAGTCAGAGCAATGGTGCTTGATGGGAATCTTGACAGAATCAGCAGGGTTTTTTTTAGTTGTTGTTTACAGAGAAAGACAGATCTGTGGAGGAGTCTGCTTGCCTTTTAGGAAGGGCAAATACTTCAATTTGATGATGATATGAAATATTATTTTCATTATCATTATAGTGGGAAGGAGGAAAGTTGTCTTTTTTTTTTTTCATGGATTGTTTTTTTTTTTTTTTTTCTAGCAGTTTCATAATGCTATCTATAAATGGACAAAGAACAAGCCAGATGGGTTCCTTTTAATCAATGGATAGCGGGCAATACAACACATTTTGTTTCTCCCAAGGCACTAGGGTGATGTGTTTTTCCACCACGCTGCTTGTTTGCTCTCTTGGGGCAGAAGTGGTTGCCGCGGCTGGGGAGGTGACTTTCAGGAGGACTGGGAAATCCTGTTCGAGCAGCACCAGTTCCTAAAGTAGAGATGTTATTGTTGCTGTGAACTTAAATTTACTGTAGAGTCAGCTGAATTGGAGTTTAAGGAAATGGTGGGGCTTTTGTATCAACCAGGCCAGGGCAGGCAATTCTCTCAAGTTTTTCTGGCTGCCTGGAGTCAGTGCTTGGTACATTCAGATCTTTCTCATGTGCACACGGACATGTACTCGTAAAGCAAATAAATCACATTCCTGAGACAGTCTTGTCCGGGAGTTGCATTGTGCCTGCCTAACTTTCCCGTCACAACACACGCTTGTGTGGGCTTGGTGGTAGGGCAGCAAGCAAACGCCGTGAATGAATGTGAGGCCTGGTGGGCCTAGCGCTGTGTGCTCAGGTGTGGCTTGTGGCATTTGGCTCCATGTCTGAAACTGGTAATGAAAAACAAGTTGCGTGTCTTGGTGTCTGTGGCCGGTGTGTTTCTACCTTTTGCTTTGATTTCTCGTGTGGAAATCATCTCTCAGGCAGTCAGGGCTGGATTTGCTACCGCAGAGCGCTTCTTGAAGCTGAAATAATGACGTGTGTGTTAACATCAGAAGTCCTGCTCGTGGCATTTGTGATCAGCCTTTAATTCTGTGTGGCCATAGCTATTTCTCAAGACTCTCCACCGTCACTAGTGGGAGTTGAGCACAGATGGATCTGTATGATGCCTGCTTATGTTTGAGCTGCATACACTGGGTCATCTGGTTAAAACCAAAAAAACCCTAAGTATTGTTTATACCAGTTGTGAGAGAGGCCCTGTTACGCTGTGATGCTGGGACTGTAAAGAAGAGCTTGGGTAAAGACAGTTTGTGTGTGAAAGCCCATAAAAACCAGTATGGACAGAGTCAGCATTTCTTGGGTTTCAGTTGTAGGTGGTTTGAGAGCATGTTACGGGCTGTTTGTTGTTATTTGGCTGTAAACCTCAGTAAGGCTTCTACTGAAGGTTAATACGAATTAAAGCAGCACTTTGTCTATTAGCATTTCACTGCATAGCTATTTTGTTTGTTTTTAATAAATAGTTTATGAGTCTGAACTCTTAAACGTAGAAGTGAATGCTTTAGTGTACTTTGTCAAGTTGGGATACTGTGGGTGTTGCTGAATACCGTATGGCCCCTTGCAAGTGTCACTGAAAAAGATTTTTTAAATCATTATTCATCTACATATATAAATAAATCTTTCATACAAGCTGAGTTTGTTTCATGGTTATTTTGCTCCTTAAAGTGGAAACAAATTGATAGTTTCAAGTAAGACGTGAAGTCATCAGTGTGTCTGCTGGTGTCATGTGGTTAGATCTGAAAATCTGGTCTGCACAAAACACTGCAAGAATATATTTTAAGTGATGTAGTTGAATGAGACAACCTCTTACTATTTTAGTGCACTATCATAATTGGTTTTAGTGTTGCGTTATTTTTAGTTCATAAAGATGCTGCTTTCCTGCAGTTTTTCTGTATGGTTAGTGATGAATTAAGTTGACTGGAGTCATGCAAGAGCAGAACGTTCTGCCTCTTCTTGGAAAAAAGTGGTTTCAAAAGTTTCTTCTTTTTTTTTTTTTGGATGGTATTATTCTGTTCAAAGCAATTATGATGTTAAATTAAAAGCAGACTCTTAACATTTGTGTTGATTGACTTACTTCTCTGTCAAATTTTTACATAGCGCCAAAACACTGACTCACTAGTCTGCTTCTCTTGGAGTGAATGGGGAGTTATCCATGGAGGCCAGCCAATTGAAGAAACGCATTTTACATTTTTCACCAGCTGTTTGAATCTGAAGTCTGTTGGTCAATTTATTTAACCATATTGTAGAGAGATTTAGGCTACTACCATTCAGAGTATGCTTTAAACACCTTTCTCAGCTGCAAAGTAGAATTTTGTGTTTGAGCCTAGGATTTTAAAGAGAACATTCTGCCCTTGGTGACAGCAATTCTCGTCTACCTTCTTTGGGAAGCTTCAATTAGTTTTTCTTTGTCTGTTCTAGGTTGTTGAATTTTAAGTTTGTAGTAGGCTAGTATTAAAACTCAGAATGTATATGTTGAACATCAAGGAAACTACTAGTGTTTTGAAGCACATCAGAAAATAACAACTCAGATGTAATTTTTTTTAAGGGGATATGGGCATTTTAAGCTTGAAGACATTGTTTATGTTCAGAGTTGCATTAGATAAACATTTTTATTTTATTTTTAAAAATCCTGTTTAAGTCAATGCACAATTATTTGTAGACTTTCTTAATTAGATTTGAAACCAGTTTATTTTTCTAATACGGAGTTAGATTAAGCTAATGGAAGACAGATCTTAATCAGATTGAAGGACTGCAAGGGTATTTGCACTCACTTCACTGACTTGGTTTTAAAGCAATGCCTTTTGGTTAAACTGGCATAATTTTGAGAAAAGGCAAGACTTACCTGACTTGGCTAGCAGCCTGGAAAGTGCCAGTGCATTAACTATTAAGGAAGATACCATCTGTATTTTTTCCCCTGAAGCTTGTAAGCTGGCTTGGTGATCTCTTCTCTTTGCATTTGGAGATCTGAGACTAGTAACTTTCCAAGCTCAGGTGTGCGAGAGCAGAGAGAACCTTGTTAATGTTTCAATGCTGTTATCTCAGTTAAGTAGTAGACTAGTTGGCGGCTGTAAAACATTACAATTCTTGTCTGGGAGGTAGGAAGCGTATTTTAGGTCTTCCTGTTATTTCTGTCTATAATGTGGGTTTCAGTTGCTTATCAGTTCGCCTTTGGAGATATGTTTCTCTGATTGCCCTGGTTTCCTCAGGGCTCTGTCCAAGTGCTCTCTGTCGAAGCTTCCAAGAACCTTCAAGATCTCCCCAAGGTTAATGGCTCCTGTTTGATTGTTTTAAGGGAGCTTCTCTTTCCTAGGTATGCTTTTTTAAAAATTTATTTTAGATTTATTCGTTAAAGTGTGAGCTCATCCTGTGTTCACAGTCGACTCCTGAATATCAGACTTGAGCAACGTCAGTTCTTCCAGTGCTGTTTGGAAAAAATGCTGAGTTATACAAATTTGTATGGAAATTTATTCATCAATTTAAGAGCCTATGAAAGTTTCTTAGAGCCTATATACATGCATGAATGAAAGGGATGATATTTGGAAATCAGCTTTGTGTGATTTTTATTGAACGGTGAAGAGGGGGTACCACTGACCTTCATGAAAGTACCCCAAAAGATGCCTGAGCTCGTTTGCTAAGCAGCATCTTGCTTACATTGAAGGCATTTGGTGTAAATTCAGAGTAGGTGTGGGGGAGTTGAACATGGCCAGTTAAGCAGCGTGAACATTTCTACTTGCTGATTTGTGTCAGTTTATTAGGATGGGTGAAGTGGATGTTTTAAGTCCATAATTGTCACTTAAAACTGAAGGCAATTTTAATGAGTAAAGCAGTGAGTTAACTTGAGGAGAATCTGAGGAGTCTGGTGCTAAAGAGACATACTGCTAACTGGGCAAAGCTTTCTCTGAGCTGAGAAATCATATGATTCCTCATGTGCCTTTGTAATATGACTAGAAAGCGAGAAATAAGTGAAGTGGTAAAATCATTTAGCTGTTGTGCCAAAGTTACTTACAAGTATGCTTCTGTCAGAGCAGCTAGAAAGCTTGCAATGGGCGTTGCACCGAAAGAGGCCTGGGGAAGGGTGAGACAGGTCAGCTTGCCATTACTTTCTGGACTGCCTGGAAGTTCACGGAAAATATAAACCTCCCACATAGCTGTGTGCTTGACTCTATTTATAGAGCAAGAAGCTATTTCAGCTCTTGTTTTCCTTCTCTCCCCACCTATCTGAGTTTGTTTTTTCAACTTTGTTCTCCGTTCGGTTTGCCTACGGTGTGCCAGCTGAAGGGCTGGCAGCTTTGCCAAGCCTGTTTTCCTGATAAAACTGCTGCTGCCACCGCCTTCTGCGGCCACCCGAGAGCCGTCCCTGTGGCCTGGGGTGACCCCTGCTTCTCATCCTTACCCTCAGTTGGTTTTTCCTAGAAGAGCAGCTTGCTCTGCGCTTGCCAGAATAGGATCCAGATAGCTGGTGGTTTAGGCAGTGAGGGCTTCAAAGCTGCTGCAGTGGGTGAATCTCTTGTTTTTGTTAGTTTCTAACTCAAATCTAGAGATTCCCATTCTCACTTGTGGATATGTGAACCACCATTATTTATTTTTTAAGCCCATAACATGTAAGATTGCTTTCTTCTTTTAGGTTCTTCGGTTGACAGTGATTAAAAGGTGTAGATCTTTACTGAGGGAATCTTTGCCAAAGTTGATATTTCTCTCCGGCTTTTCTGGTTTCACAGTTCTGACTTCTGTAAACACCTGGTGCCCCGGCCTTACTTGCCAGGAGTACTTGCAATACATGGAGTATATCAGCGTAAAGTCTTACTCGGATGAAAGTCAGTATTGAAATACTTGGATTAGCTGTGACCCAAAGAGTTTATTTTACCACTTTCAACTTCCTCTGTTTTGGGTAGAACTGGTAGGAGTTTCTCTCCAGTTGATATTGTCTTTGTTGAAAGCTTCCGTCTCAGATTGTGAAGAACCTGCAGTAGAAGAGCTATGAATTCAAGCCAGTTTGTACCACATTAGCATGCTAAAACAGTAATCTTGACTGTGCTCACACCAGGTAGTACCAATGCAGTCTTTTTTCTTTCAATCAGTTGTTACTTTGTGCACCTTGTGAAAAATCTCAGACTGACGAGTGCTCAAACTGAAATGTCTTTCTTTGGGACTGCTGTTTTTCCAGGATGAACAAATAAATACTTGAACTAGAGATGCATTAGATCGACCACAAAGAGACAAGTCAGATGTTTTATTCTTTACTTTGGTTCTTCATTCCAGTGGTGTATTTTTTTTTCTTCGAATAATCTGTCAAATTACCCACGCCAAGGATTTCCAGTGAAGTCTTTGTGAGAGCGTCTGATAAATTTTGCTAGGAAGTCATCGGTCTTGCATTTAGACATCTTGTTTTGCTCACTGGGATTTGCAGTTCCTCCAGCAAACAGCAAAAGTGACATCTCCTTGACTGATGCAGCTTTCTTTAATCTGAGCTAAACAATAAAGTTATTTTATATTAATAAATTAATGTGACATAACACACATCCGCTCTTCATTTTATTGTGGGTTATTTTGTTGTTGTTGTTTGTTTGTTTTCCTGGAAGAATTTAATGTTGTCATGTAACTGGTATTTTCATCCCTTTCCTAAGAATTTGATACTGTTCCTTAAAAGAAGGAAGGAATAGCAAGTATCTAAACGTGTCAGTATCCAGCTGTGAGAGGAATGGGAGAGGAGAGAGAAAAAGCTTCAGTCTGTTTACCTGCAACTCTTCCTTCTTTTTATATGGGTTAGGCTCTCATTCTTCTCTGTGAAGGTGGTTGAGACTGCTTCCCCTTGAACTCAACTTCACGTTTCTTTCATTTTTTTCATCAGAACTCTGCTGAATTGATGTGCTGTGCCTGCCAGGGTTGGGTGTCTTAGCTGATGCCTCTTTATGTAGTGAACAAAAACTGTATGGACTATGGGTTATTCCCTCTGTTACCTTCATTTAATCCCTAATTACAGTAAGGGTTGACACACTAAGGATAAAGATGCTTTGCAAAAAAAAAAAAGTGGTTGCAATTAATTCTTCTGGTAACAACTTAGTGTTGCTTGTTTGGGGTAAAAGCCTAAAGTTAATTTTCCAGAGCTGAACAGTTGGAAGCAGAACGTGTGTGAATGAGCGATCAACAGCTGCTTAAGTGTGTGATTAATTTCATTTGACAGACCCAAGTTGTGCTGATCGCAGAGCTGCTAGGGTGCTTCCATACTTTTTCAATTACTCATGAATTCCGGAGGGTATCTTAGGACAGCGCTCATGTGCTAGGCATGAGTGCTCGGGCAGAGGGAATGCTGCTGCTGGATTAAAGAAGGTTAACACTGGAAGTGTTTTGCAGAGGGTGAACAAATCCTGTGTGTGACTTAAATACATTCTGTGCAGAAGTTAAGGTTGCTGAACAATTAAAAGCTGTAATGCCTGAGAAGCACAAAAGGGGAGACCTTGTCAATTATAAAAATGGAAGTAATGTCTTAAGTTAAATTTGCTAATTATTTTTATGGGAGAACGAATGAGACAGGTAGTTTTGTTTCAGAGAGCTAACAACTGTATTGTTCATAGTCTAAAATGTTAAGGAATTTTGGACATTCTGGTCTCAGATGCCTGTTTCTTTTGGCTGCCATTAACAATATTTAAAAAAAAAGCCACAAAACCAAAATTTTCTCTCTGCCTGACATACATATTTGCACGCTTATGTGTATTGTAAAATGGTTTAAAAAATGTATCATTATTTACATGGGTAACTTTTCTGTCCTTTCCCACAGAACAGAAACGTGACTAATCTTGCAGTCCATGACAGTTTGACACGAGCTCAGTTTGCATTGTTTCACAAAGCAATGTGTTTCTCACGTCCTGCAAATTGTTAAGTTTGTAGCTTCTCTTATCACAGTTCAACTGGGGAAAGGCAGTTGCCGCACTAGCTGGAGAACAACGCCATGTATATTGTGCTGCACTGGCTGATGTGCAAATTTGTTTGCTTTCCAATTTCTGGCTAAAGGCTGAGTCATTGTTACTGTTATAACAAACACATATAGTTAACTTATCGCTGCAACACTGCTTCTCCTCTCTTGCAGTTAACGATAGCAGAAGTTTCAGGCTCCAAAGTCAAAAACAAGTGCTTTTTTTTTCCTTCCAGTGACTGTATTTTAGACTCAAATGGTACGAAACGTTTCTAACACCGATCTCTGTGGCTGATCTTGATGTTAAGCTGACAGCAGCTGATGTTGCCCCAGACTTTCTGACAAGAGCTGCTAGTCCTCTCCCTTCAGCAGGTTTGAGGTTAAAAGATCCTCTTTTGCTTTCCTGGGCAGAGCTCAGCTTTGGGGGATGCAGGTGGGGACTTCCCTGAAGTGAAGAAAACAGTGCCTTCCTTGGAAGGAGATGAGAAAAACAGGATGCAAATTTATGCTCAACTAGCTGCAAAATTAACTTTATTGAGAAACAGAAGGCAGGCAATCATGCCCTTTGGAAAAAATATGGTGTCGAGTAGGGTGACCTGGGAACAGTGCTTCCTAAACTTGTTACTGTAGGGTCTTTTAACGCGCGGACAGATATTGAGGTCGCTTACATGCCTGGAGATGTTTTCATATCTGAGTCCAACTCGTGATTTCAGTGAAAGTTGAAGTTGCTGTGGCTGCTTGGCCTCAGTCTTTTCCTCGTTCTGAAAGAGATTTAGCAGCTGTTTCACACGGGTGCTGAGGAGCAGTGAATGTCAGTGTTTAACTTTCGTGATACTTCACAGCAGAACTTTTAAATTTAAGTTTTCACGTTATTAGGAATGCTGGTACAGGCTTGGATCCAGGAAAAGTCAGGATCTGTGTTCAGCACCGCATACGTGCCATGGGAGCCTGGCATGGGCTCTGTGGTACATGGGCCTTTCTTCAAGAGGTTTGGCTTACAGTGGAAACCAAATATCTTCCTCTTCCAGGCCAGCTTCGCTTTTGTTTTCTTCCCTTTTTCTCCCTAAGAAAGGAAATTACAGAACGCTTATTACATTATTTGGTATCTTTAACTCAGTGTTTTGATTTTTGTGGGTTTATCTTCCTGCAAAGCTGATAAGTAATAGCTTTGCCAAATATTAGGTCACATTATTTGATATATGTAATATGTTTACATAATGGGAGACCTGTAATGATGACTGCGCTATGATTACAGTAAAGGGACTTGGAAGCTGAAATGCCTAATCTCCAAATTACAAATATATTTTAATATTATACTTTTGAGTAATTTTTGTGCAAGGCCCAATCAGGGTAGTTAGTTCCATTTCATGTGAATAGTTTGGCCTATTTTTTTTACTGTTATTTATAGCCACTATGCTGTTCTTTAGAAAAAACATGTTCTCATAGATCCTACAAAGATTTAGTAAAAAATTGCTTCTTCCCTTACTAGAGTGTATCTGGAAATAAAGTTTATAAAAGTTTACTGCTATAGCAAAATACATTCTACTTGCATATCATATACAGATATTTTCCTGATTGAAACACAAGTACTTTAAACTACTTCTCAGCCTGCTCAAAGAAGTTTCTTGCAAGTATTGGAAACTGTGGAAAGCTTCACTTTATTACAATTTTTTAAAAAGGGAAAAAAAGTAAATCAGTATAAAGAAGCAAAAAATGCACTGAAACAGTGTATTTGAAATTATTTTAATCTGGTGTGTTACATTTTCACAGTTAACATTCTAATGGGAAAATTATTTTTGATATTTTACATAAGAGTAATGTAGCTGAATTTTGAACATCTGGGGGTCTGACTTCAAATTCTAAGGAAACCAGGTTAAATTTGTACTGTAATGATTGTGCTAAAACTTTTTTTTTTTGGCAACACACATTCGTTCAGGTTCGTAATGTATTGGATTGCTGGTAGAAACCCACTTTTTTTTTTTTTTTTTTGCTTTTCTCTGAAATTCATGTTATGACTTTTTGCAGAAGTTGCATTGTCTCTGTAGACATTTGGGTATTGTGGCAGTGAAATAACATGAATACTAATACATGAAATAACTTGGCTTGGAAAACTTTGTTCTGATCTCTTTCAAAAGCCTGAAATGATTACTTTTTCCAGGAAATTTATAAAGATGTGCAGATGTGCTGGTCACAACCGGCCATGCTCATGAAGAGGCAGCTAATCAAGCTAATCAGACCATGAGTGAGCAAGACGGCCAGTTTGTTGCACATGCACATCTGCACGTCCAAGTCCTAACGAGCTAAACCACCTTCCAGGGGTCTTTCAGTCACCTTGGATAAGTGCGGCATAGGAAGTTAAATATACTACTGTATTGAAAATGGTTTGATGTTCTAAGGTTATTTGATATTACTGTTCAGTGTCTATTTTCAATTTCTCACTTGACTGAAAGATATGTTTTTGTTGTACATGTAGACTTGTTCCAACAAAGGTTCAAAGACCTCCTATGTACAGGACAAAAGACAAGCCAAAGAATGCACTTGGAGTGATTGAGTAAGATGGGCTAATTGTGTTGTCTAACAAGTCTCCTACAATAAAGTTTGGCACTACTTTCTGAGGAGGAACTCTTTACATTGGAAACAGAAGAAAAAGAAAAAAACATGAAAAGGATAGCTGTGAACTTGAGTCTGGAGAACTAGTACCTCTATCACAAGAAGAAGCGTGTGCTACTAAATTATAAACAAGATGCTTTCCCTCTCCTATATCTCAGTCAAGGGAGGGAAGTCTGAGCAACATGGGAGCAACCTCACCTCCAATACCTTAACAGTGTTCCTCACAATGTGTTTCACGCCTTTGTTGTAGACATCTGCTCGTGTTCAAAAGCTATTCTTAACTACAAAGAAAACTTCATTAGAAATAGCGGTAAAAGAATTTTTATCTAAATTTTGTGTTGCTTATGTATGGATTATGTAGGAGCCAATACAGATAAAATATAGACTTTTCCCCCAGCACAGAGAAAGTAATTATCACTTTTGCTTCCTTGACTCTAGGCTATGGTGGCTTGTTATCCAGGCAATGGAACAGGATATGTGCGCCATGTTGATAACCCAAATGGAGATGGAAGATGTGTTACATGTATATATTACCTTAATAAAGACTGGGATGCCAAGGTATGCAACTTCTTTCTATAATTTTTTAAATGTACTTGCTAATGCATCTTTGCTGTAGGTTTTTGTTCATGTCCTTCCTAACGTCTGTGCTTAATACTGTTCTTACATTTTGTTATTTGTGGATGTCCTTTGCCTTGTTGATCGAGCAGTTAGTGAGGTGCTTTATAGATGAGGCATTTATTTTCAAGGTATCAGTATAATTCAAATCAGCCTAAGTCTTAATGTTATTGTGGGTGCAAGGTGTAGAATAGATGAGCATTTATAACAGTTAGAGTGGTCTAAGAATTTACTGCCATCGGTTTAAAACTCTCCATAGATGTGATGACTAACTTTTTAATAAGGATTATCCTTGCAATCCAGTGGTTTAGGTAGATTTGGAGAAGGGATATAATTAACTGGGTGTGTTGATGGCATGAGAGAGTAATGCAAAGATAGCTTTGTTTGTTCTGTGACTGCTGTGCAGTCAGCTGTACAGAAGTTCATTCTCATTGTATATGGGGAAAAAAAATAAAACAAGTGATATTTCTGTCATAATACCTAGGAAATAAAAAGTGGAAGAGCGCTTGAGCATTCAGTTTCTGTGTGAATCGGGGGCACCAAATATAGATAGCAAGTTGCAGCTAGGAGGTTTTCTTTTTTCCTTACGGGTGCAATCCATTTCTTACAAGAGCTGGAT
Organism: Cygnus olor; assembly: GCF_009769625.2. Taxonomy (NCBI): domain Eukaryota; kingdom Metazoa; phylum Chordata; class Aves; order Anseriformes; family Anatidae; genus Cygnus; species Cygnus olor. Next base: position 78,656,947 of record NC_049171.1, on the reverse strand, counting down.
GAGAAAATGAGACCAAGAACATACTCACATAAAACTTGCAGATCAGAAAGCTGAGTGAGAAATGGGTGCACTTGAATCTTTTTGACTGCTCTTTGAAATGTCAAATTTCATCCTTCAATTAGGAAATAAATTGTTAACTTTCTTTGCTATGACAGCATCTTGACGTGTACTTCCCCTGTACATTTCACAAGTGTACTGGCTGGACAGAACATCTTAACGTGCATGGATTACAGTTTCTCTCCTGGAACAATTGGATGCATTTCAAACTCTATAATTAAAACAGATTGCATTTTCCCAATAACTTTAAAAATTTACTAGCTGGTTATTTAATTTATGAACAAAGGTATGTGATTTCCTGCAAAACCTCTTTTGCATTTAACAACATCAATACTGTCAGTAGGAAGAAGTTAACGTGACTTAAAAACAGTCTGATCTCGTGATACTTTCTAGGTGTGTATAGGTAGCTCCAACTGTTTTTCAAAGCCTGTAAGGGATCTAAATTGGAGTAATACAGGTTTTAGCTTTGAATTGTAGTTCCCTAGTCTTTCCTCATCTTAATTATAGAAATAAGACATCAAACTATTGCTTCTGCTGCTGTTAAATGAATTGATCCCATTAATGGGAATGGGTGATACTCAGATGTGAAATACAATGTTTCTGTACTGTATGGGCATATTTTTAGCCACCTGCATCATATCATTCAGTTTTGTTCATTTATTTTTTGCAAGTAGGTGATACAACTAAAAGCCAACCAATCTAAAAACCATGCCATTTATTTAAATAGGAATGGAGGTTTAATATTTGCAAGCATTTTGAAATTACTTGGTGAAAAATATGTAAAACTTGCTACATGAAGTGCATTTACAGGAAAGCCATAGAATCATTATTTCTGTAGCATGTATAAAGATAAAGGCTTTTATTTCAGCTCAATACATCTGAAATATTTTTAAATATGATACTCAGTACTTTGAAAATAATATTTCATTATATTTAATGCACTGCTTTTAAATACTTAATTTGTAGGTAAGTGGAGGCATCCTCCGGATATTTCCAGAAGGTAAAGCCCAATTCGCAGATATTGAACCCAAATTTGATAGACTGCTATTCTTCTGGTCTGATCGCCGCAACCCTCATGAAGTACAGCCAGCATTTGCTACAAGGTAGGGCTCATGGACTCAGATACATTGCACGATGCTTCTTTTATCAAAAGGTGAGGGATTCCTAACAAGAAATGTATTAAACTGTGAATTATGAACCCGATCCTAGTTTTTTACATCCCAAATTCCAGTTACACTATGGCAAAGGGTTTGGTTTGGTTTTGTTTTCCTAATGGTTGGATAGACTTATGCTGTGCTGCTGAGTTGGTACCAATGTCTGATCTCTCATTTTGGAGAGAACAGTCTCTTAGCCAAGGTGGATAGGGGGAGGTACTTGAATCCTCAGAAATTTCTGAGCGTGTAATTCACAGAGCTGGATGACACCATGCACAGCCAAGCGGTATTGATTAATACTGATTGATTAATATTGATTGATTAATATTGATTAATGGTCTGCATTGTTTCTGTGTAATGGCTTTATACTGTGGTCCCTTCCCACTGTCATTAGCACAGTTCTGTGTTTTTTAAAGATTGACCGGGAGCTTCAGTTTTATGCTTGCTTTCATTGGGAAGGAGGTAGTTGTTAGCAAATAGGTACGTTCACTCTCCCTTTTCTTTACTCTACAGGTGACTTAGTTTGGGAACTGGGAGAGGGCTGTGGGGCGGTAATAACCATTGATACACAAAACTCTTCTTTGGAGTATTGCAAGAGTTCGTTCCAGTCTGAGTCACGGATGGAACTTGAAACCTCTTTTGTCCCTGTTTTGGGGAGAAGATGATGCTAAATGTGAATGCATTCACTGCCTGACATTTTAACTAATGCTATCAGATAGTGTTAATAGGTAAATCATTGGAGTCGTTAATCCAAACTTCCTGTTGCACATGTTGCAATACGTTTTGATGGTCAGAGCACTGAACATTAACTGGGGCTGTGAGATAACACAAGTACCTTTGCAAGAAGTAATTCGAAACTGCAGTCAGCACTCAGAGCCTTTCCCAAGGCTGCCCCACTCTCCCTTCCCCCTTCCACGCTCTGGGCAGAGGCAGAGGGTGAAATGCCATTTACTAAAGCTCCTTAAAGTCTTTTCTCAATAGCTGGCATTTCATATTCAAATCCTCTGTGGGCCGTGGAAAACCAAAGGAACTGTGTAAGAAGGGGGTAGTTAATTTTCCCTTATGGCAAACGTCCAAAAAAGATTTGTGTGACTCAGAGGTGGACTTGACAAAGTAAAATAAAAGCTGAGGTAAAGCAATAGTTGCGTAAAGTCAAAGATGAGGTCACAAGGCAGAGACTGTATTACAGTTCCTGGGCAAGAACCATAATAACAACTCACTGGGGGAAGAAAAAAAACTGTACACTTAAAGCATCAGTGTCACCCTTTCAATGACTGGTCAGACAATGCCTACTAGCAGGAAAAAAATTAAAAATTGCTTGCTTTATGAAAGCTTTCATCTGTTGTATCTGTTGAACTGCAGAAATCTTGTCTCATTTAGTCTGAATTGTATGTCAAGTGCTTCACTGTAGTATGTCTGTTTTCCTTCATAGTTCAGGAGTTCTTTTTTCATCCTTCTCCCTAGGTACGCAATAACAGTGTGGTATTTTGATGCAGATGAAAGAGCACGAGCTAAAGTAAAATATCTAACAGGTAATCTCTCATTAATATCTCCTCTTTTTTATTTTCTTTTTTTTTCTTTTTTTCTTTTTTTTCCTTTTTTTTTTTTTCTTTTTTGTTTTCTTTTTTTTTCTTTATTTTTTTTCTTTATTTTTTTTCTTTATTTTTTTCCCTGGAATAATAACACTCCAACCTCATCTCCCTTATGCAAAAAAAGCAGGAGGAAAAAGCAAGACTTAACTCATATAGGCTTTACAGGGAAGGTGATCCAGTGGTTAAGCTGCTAGCCTGTGACTTGGGAAATCCAGGTCAACTCCTTGTTCTGCACACACTTCCTGTGGGACCTGAGGCTGGTCAGGCTTTTCATATGGGGGATACAGCTTCTCCTTACTCGTGTCTCTCCAGTAGGTGTGGAACACAACAAATACACCAGAGTTTGTGAGGCACTGCAGAACTGAGAGCCGTGTAAATACTTTTGGTAGGATACAGTGATCTGACAGGTGAATGCAACTTAACTTGACTAGAATTTCTGTACTGGAAAAACAAAAGCCTAAAATTAAAGTCTGGAATCAAAGAATGGAGTGACTTCCTCTATTTCCAATTCCACATATCTAGCATCTGTTTTCCTTTTCTGGCTTCTCCCTCAAGAGGAAGTTGATCTAATTTTCCTGTTCAAATTAGCATTATAAGTAGAAATGGTCTCGGACTTCTGTCATACTCGTAAATGCATCATGATTTTGCATTTGCTGCGATAGTTTAAAAATAAACCACAATCAGGTGTACTGCAGGTGCACATACACAGACGGCCAGTTTCTGGACAGTTTCATCAGATGTTCTGAAAATGATGACTTTGAACACGTTAGGCCAGTCGCTTCCAAATCGGATTCCTGTTCATGTCTTTTTGGTGCCTGAAGTGCTTTGTTAGCGAGTCTCTGGCCCCGAGGCCTGCGTGCGTTTGGGGTGGCAGTGGCACTTTGCAGGCCATCGAGAATGCCGGGTGACGCCTGCCTGGCCCCGCGTGAAGTGTGTCGGTGTTTGTAAGTCAGGCTTCGTGTCACCCACGTGTGACCCTGCAGCTTTCTGAGCCAGCTGGAGAACGGCCGGAGCCCTTTTGGTCGTCTCCATGTAGCTTCAGCTGCTACTGTTGGAGAAATGCACAGAAATGGCTCAGGTGAGCTTGTATCTGCTGCTCCCCTCCCTCTCCAGTGTCCCCCTGCACTGCAGGCACTTCAGGAAGGAAGGAAGAAATTTAAGTTTTGGTACTGGTTTGCTCTATAACTTATTCCTGTTATCATATTGTTGTGATTTTGGTTTCATTGGCAATTAAAATTGCATTCTTTATTCTGTGTCCATAGCAAGAATTGTACAAGAATCTTTTAATTTTGTACTGATAGGAAAGTATAAAGTTATAAAATAAAAAATTGAAAGCTATTAACTTTTTGGCTTAGTGTCAGTCTTACCAAAGCCATGCATAATACATGTGAATTTTTCATGGATATGGAATATTGTCTGTTAATGTTTTGATAGCTGAACTTTTTTGTGTGTACCTGAAGTTGTTAAGGTTAATTGTTAGGAAAAAATGGACAGAAGAGGTGTATTTTTTCTTTAGGAGCAAGTCAAATGCAACATTGCAATTTAAAAATCCCTCAGAGTTTCTTTAAAAGGATAAATACCCAGAAACTATGGATATGGTGATCAAGAACAATGGACCAAATCCTCGGATTCTTACACAGCTGTTCTTAAAGTTCACCTTCGTTGAGATGGTGAATTTCAAACTGCACATATGACGTGAAGTATTCCATTTTCTATTTGGGCAGCCAAATAATTGCCTATTTTCAGAGGTGATGAGTAATCACAGCTCATTGAGCATACAGAGCATATGTGCAAAAATGATAGATCATGTGTGCTAGATAATCCTTGTAGATAATTTTGTAGAACTAATCTGGAAAGCGGTGTAGCAATTCTGTAAACTATACTTTGATAAATGCTGAAAAATAATACTGATTTCCTTTTCATGTTTCTGCAGGTGAAAAAGGTGTGAGGGTTGAACTTAATAAACCTTCTGACTCGGTTGGGAAAGACGTTTTATAAGTCTATGATTTAGCAACTCCCCTTGCTATTCTCCCTGATAAATCTTGATGCTATCTATTAACTTTTGAATGTGAATAACAAGATAAAGGAAAATCAACAACAAACCAACATTTTAATAAAGAAGCAAACAGTGTTTCAATGTTGCATCAAATAGAAGATTTTTTGACTGCTGAAGCATTGTACTATGTGATTGTGACTCCAGGCCTGTGACTGCTTATGTGAAGAAGATAAGCAATCAGTATGAAACAGCATATGCATCTGGACATAAACAAGTGCCCTACATAGAATTTGTTCATCCTTATATTTTGCCAGACCTGTCATCCAGCTGAATCCAATTCATCTCTCCCTTTTTTTATATGGTAAAAGTTTGAATTTTGGGTAATTTTTGTATGACCAGGTACAGTTTATCAAAATTGAGTCTTAAAAAAAAAAAAAAACAAAAAAAAATAAAAAAATTAAAAACGGGGGAAAAAAAATTACAGTATTCTCCAAAATAACATGAATCTATTTTTGTAAAACTGTTCATACTGTTCTCCTCTGCCATGAAAGACCTAATTTAATATAAGGGTTGCCAGTAACTGATAATCACTTTAATTTTCTTTACAGCTTAAGTCAGAAAAGGAGCACTTTAATTACCAGCTAAAAACCTGATTGTTTTATATCATATCTCACACTAATCTTAACTTTTAAAAATTGCTGCTGTATTGTTTTTTGACTATGTCCTCTTGAACCTTATTAACAGAAGCAAATCAGTATCTTGCTATTAGTAACATTCAGTTTGTGGTTTTGTATGTTGAATCCACAGAGGGGAAGTTTCAGTCTCTGTTTTTTTGGTTTTGTTTTGTTGTTGTTGGGTTGGGGTTTTTTGGTTTTGTTTTGTTTTTAAGTGACTGGCACTAAGTGAACTTGACACTATCGGTTGCTGTCATTGGCTTTGGGGACCTGGTAAATACCATCAAGTTACAAGAACATACAAGGGCTTTCCTAGGCTATTAGAGGTACCCAGAACCTCCTTATGTACTTGACAGAAAACTTTGAGCTTTCTCCCTTTTCTAAAGAATACTTGCCATCCCCTTTTCCTTTGTATATAAGTTAATAGAATATCTAAAATTCACTTTTTACAAAATTTCCTTTCCAAATGTTGGTGTCCTGTGCAGTCTGTAAGTTGACACCTTGATCTATTATATAGTATCAAGGAAATGGTCGGCACACTGAAGCTGAAGTGCATCACTGTAGGCTCCTTGTGCAATACACCTTTAGATTTTCACTGTGCTGAAGGATTTCCCCAAAAAGGCGCTGGCCTTTGATCAATACTGAGATATATATTTAGTAAGAAAACCTTTACTTTCTTTTACATTGTTTTCATTTTTTTGAAGGAGAAGGGGACATCACAGAATAAAAATGACGTGAGAAACTTTGATACTCTTAATTTTAAGAAATAGATGTTTTGGACACTGTTTTTTTTCTTCTTTTTCCTGAGCTTTAAAAGCTTCAGAAAACAAAAGCAAACCTATAAAAGACAGCATTCATATTTACAGGAGTTTGGGGGTTCATCAACTTACCCACTGCAGTTTTCTATCTGTCCCTTATTTCCTTACTTAGCCAAAACAATGTGAGTGTACAGAAATATTTCTGTATATATTACAACTTGTGACAATTTTAGCATCTGTATAGTTTGTATTCAATTAGAGACCTTTTCTATGGAAAGCTCAGTAATTTTTTATTAAAAAGATTACTATTGTTCATGTAAAACATGAAAAAGCTAATTGTTTAATAACAAACTGACAGAAAGGGGAAAAATTCAGTATTGGTATATCATTTAGGAGAACCAACAGAAATCCCAGTTTTGTTTTGATTTTGCTTTTCCTTTTCTTTAATAAGTTCTTGCCCTTTACAGTACCCTTCCTCTTTCCTCATTTCTTCCCAGAGAGAGAAAAAAAAAAAGAAAAAAGAAAAAAAAAAAGACAGGATTCCTTTACTGTAAGTGCCTCTGCCAACCTGGCCAAGGAGTGCAAATCTTCGTTACTGTCTTGTCTGCCGTGCATTTAGGCTATCAATGAGACAAGCAAAAAAGCCACCTCTTCTACTTCGTCTTCTTTAATACTACTTTAATGGAGGTTTGGTTGGTTTTGATTTAGAAATGTACAGCATAAGCCTTTAAACTCTTTTCAGTCCCTCTGTAATTCAAACTTTTGCAGTTACACAACGTATCAAATTCTAATCACACTGTAGGTTTGAGCTTGCCAGACAGGTTTAAAAAGTGCTTAACTTTTCACTCCATGTAAGTCATTGCAATAGGGTCAACAAATCAGGTCAGCCATTTCTTCAATGTCCTTTAGAAACTGTTCATTTCATGTCGGTTGAATATTCAGTCTTGAGCATCACCAAGCAGGTCCTTGTTTTAAAAATATTTTTTAAACTGTCTTATGATCTGTATGTGTCTAGTCCTGGTTAAAGATAAAGCTTCATAATGCTATTTTTATTCATGATGTTAGCCAGCTGTAAAATATGAGACCTTTATCTATAGCAGGCAAAGAAATTCAGGATTCATTTACAGGTTGCCTATAAAGTTGTGTAATTTGAAAAGCAGTGTTCATTATGAAAGAGCTCTCAAGTTGCTTGTAAAGCTAATCTAATTAAAAAAAGATGATGTATAAAGGTTCTTGAAAACAATGTGGTTATTTGTGATCTATGTGACTTTTAAAAACTACTCCATAGTAACTAATTTATAAATGCGTAAAGGGGCATATGGATTTTTGTGCTTTAAATCAGAGTTGGTTTTACTCTAGAGGAGGGTCTGTTTCTTTTTGAACTGTCCTAATTACGTGGGTGTGGTGATCAGTTTTCATGTGATGGACTTTCTCCATCAAAAACAGCATCAGGTTTTGACCTGTTGGAGTAATGACCTACACAGAGACAGTTCTTGGTTTTCACCACTTTCTGATATGTGCAAGAGGTAGGAAATGAAAGTCCCCGTCAGATAGGCTTTAGTAAGGTTTAATGGGAGCTCTTCAGTTTTACGTGGCTCCTAGGGAATAGCGAGCCCTCTGAAGATGGCCGGAGAGCAGTAGAGTCTACAAGAAGGCAGCCTATACAAGATGCCACACCATTTTCCTACAGTTTTCAATTGAGTCTTAAAGGGCTATCCAGTAATCAAGGAAGCATCTGAGTGGAGCCATTGCTCCAGCTCCTGTGAAGCACTCTTACGTGCCCTTGTTTGTCCTTGCAGGCCCAGGAAGAGTTGCCTGGATCTCTGGATGAGTCTGCCAGCCGTAGTGCACATTCTGGCACACCTATTAATACCTGCTGGGCTCAGCTCTGCTCTAAGGTGGCTTTTGTCAGTGTGCTAGGCTCACGCCTAAGTGCAGCAGCACTCAGCTGGTCCAGTGTGGATTGAGGCTTTTCCATGCTTCAGTGACATATAGCTTAGGTTCTCTTGAAATACTCTCTTCCCCGTCTTTCTTTTCTGTTGAACAAGTTACAAGTCTAATAGCACTCACAACCATCTTGTGCAGACGCGATTTTTAATTATCACATTGTTGCGCACAGTATGCAGGGGGATCAGTTTGCATTGCAAAGTCGAACGCCACACCAGGGAACGATGAAGTAAGTCTTTTGGCTGTTGCTCTAAAGAAAACCACTTGCAAATCTGACAGGAAGCTAGCTGACAGCCCGAGCACGGGAGGCAAGTATCTTATGTAAAACATCTGGCTGTGCTGGCCACTCTAAGGTCAGGAGTGGAAAGACCACATCTCTAAGTCATGCTGATAAGTATAATCAGCCTGGAAAGTACCGCTTTTGTGCCTGCTGAATCCTTTGAAGAAGAGGGGAGATTGCTAAATGACAAAAGCAAACTCAAAATCTGAAAAATCCGGAAGTCTAGCACATGTACTTTGCCTGTAGGCTTGCAGATAGCTGCATGGACTTGCAAATGCGTAGTGGGAATTTATGAGTACTCAGCAGCAAAGACTTTGTAGACATTCATGGGACTTGCTTGGATTTGGATCTCATCTGCATTTTTGGGAGGTGGGTATGGATCTGCAGAAACCTTGGGGCTCTGACAATCGGCTTTCATATAAAATAACAATTTAGCCTTTTTTGGGGGGAATGTGAAGTAAATGTGAACGATTGCTGCAAATGCACTGAAGCCTGTATGTGCTATTACACTGCTGCAGAAGCTCTGCGAGGTGCCTGCTGCATCAGAGTTGCCTGACCCTGCCAGGTGGGAGCGGACAGCAGCTGAGAGAAGTGGGTTCGAGGTCCTCTGCCCTACCAGACAAAACCAGTTCCAGAGAATTTGCTGTGTTGACTTTTGCAACCACTTACTCCGTTCCATTGAGCTTTTCCCCATAGCTTTGAAGATGACTGAGTGTAAGCACATTTATCCATTTCCTAAAAAAAGATGAGAAAGAAAAAAAAAAAAAAGCCCATAGCTTCCCCCCCTCCCATAGAAGTGGAAGTAAAAAAGTGGAAGGAGCACATGAGATGCAAATCACCAACCCACTGGGGATAAACTGAAGTCCTTAGCATGACAGGGAGGAAGGAAGAGTTTAATAGAAATAGTAAAGTAGGACAGGAAGAGACTGATGCTTGAGCCCAAAATAAAAGGCACGTGGAGTGGGTGAGAGGAATATGGAATATAACCAAGCACAAATGTTATATTTGTACTGGTTATAGTTCATTCATTCTTCGGGAGAGATTATTACAACTATCTTGTGTACAACGTGGCAATAGATGCTGGAAAAAGGGATCGGGTAGTTTAGCTTATAAGCCCCAATACCAGCATCTTCATGTGGCTGAAGGTTTGCAGGGCACGGCTCACATCTGGGAGCTGAGGGTTGTAAAATACACAGGTGGGCTGCTCTGGGGCAGTGTCCAAACTGGAAACCCATTTTTGTCTTCAAATTTGGTTGGACATGGGAAACAAAATTTCATCTCAGAATATTCTGTGTGAATCCAGTGTTCCTTGGAGGGCTGTCTGGGTGTTGGGGTGGTTTGTTAGGATGGAACCACTTCCTTGCCTGTGCTCTTTTCAAGAGATGACATGGTTCAGCTTTCTTTTTGCTTTTAAAAAGAAACTTAGCATTAACTAAAATGCAGAAATTTGATTCTTACTCACAAATGGAAAGCCTAATACCAGCATATTGAATTGGGTTGTGAGTTGGTATTTCACTGCCTAAAGAAAGCAAGGGTCAAACAAAGGTCCAAGGAGGAAAAAAAAAAAAAAAAAAGAGAAAAAAAATCAGAACTAGCATAAATCGTGTGTTATAAATATATCTTGCTTGCATTAGTACATGTAAGCAAGCTTTAAAAATAATAAAGTTTTAAAAGTAATAAGGATTACATTGTAGTAGATGACATGTTGAAACATAAGGCTAAAAATGTAGGAAAACTAGAATTTGGGGCTTTGATTAATTGCTGTTGCAATCCAGAGAAGGTTTTTCATACAGTGAGAATGGGAATGAATGCATTAAAAAAAAAAAAAAAAAAAAAGGCAAAACAAAACCACCTAGTTTTAGAACAAACTAAACATGACCAGCCCCAAACCTGACAAATACAATCTCAACTGTTGGTGACTGCAGTACCTTGAGTTCCTGGAGCTGAAAGATATTTCAGAACTGTTTTTATTTGAGCACTTGGCAGCATCTTTGGACATCAAGGAGTAACCATTTCTCCAAGGAAAATGTGGTTCTGGAAACCACTAACATTTGGTAAAGGGACGCAGGGCCACGTGTAATAACCGAATTTGTTTTCTGAGACGAGAACCCAGCTGACACTGCTCCTTTCAGCGAAGATGGTGTGCCAACAGCAAAACGCAAAAAGTTTCAGCTGCCGGAGTGGGCATATTTATTTTCCCTTCACTTCCCCTTCCCCAGCCACAACCTAATAATGGGTGCATGTTCTGCACAGTCATATTTTAAAGAACAAGCAAGAACTGTAGTAGTAGCTTAACTCTCTTTGGACCTAAAGTTTTGTTCTATGTAGAACTCTAAAGGGATGTAGGTAACACTTTCTAAACTTCTTAGGTTAGATTTTTTTCTTCATGTGCACTATGGGAATATTTTTTTTTTCTTTTTAAAGCTTAATTTAAAACAGCACAAGTAGGAAGCAACTTTGTGTAGCTAGAGCCACAATTTTGTATGAAATAATCTGTAAGGGAATGTATTTACAGTAAAAATTATGCTTCTACAGAACCAGGAGAGCACATAGTGTTCATTTTTTTCTGCTTTTTTTTTTTTTTTCGTGATCATTTTCACTTATGACTCAGCAAACCTGCCCGCATTAGCTGTTATCTGTAGGGCACGTAGCAGGAATGCAGAAACACGTCGGGAACCGCGGAGCGAGCCAGAGCGAAGCAACAGCGAGCAGCTGGGTCCCCCTAGTGCTGCCACCGGCAAGAGGGGGCCCGCGCTGCTTTAGCTTGCAGCAGCCACAGGGGAGGCATTTGGGTTGGGAGGCTTTTGTCGATGCAAACTCTTCTTTAGGTCCTTGTGAGGCTGCTTCACCTTGATGTCACCTGCAACCTAACATCCACTGGGGCTGAGAATGAAAGAGCAGGGAGCAGAGGAGGTGGTGGTCACACCTCCAGTGCTAACAGGAGGCTTGAAAGTTTGTTCCAGCATCCTTGGGCAAGAGTGCATGGAGAACAGCAGCTCTGCCCACCGTGCCGGGTGCCATTTCTGCCAATGCACCTGCCTGGGGGGCCCTGCACGCTTTTGCATCCTCGCCTTTGTCCAATGAGAGCCCTGGTTTCCAGGTGGCGCTGAGTCCTGAAGCATTGTCCCAAGCACTTTCAGCTGATCTGCAGGGGTTTCCACTCTACCTTCATGTGGGCAGTGGATTAAATCATAAAATACTTGGCTGAGGGAAATATTTGGGGTTGCTGGGTGATTCCAGGAGGTCAGGTGGTAGCTAAGCCCTTGACCGAGGAGAGAAAAAAAAAAATGCCTATAGAAGAGCCCGTGCCAAGTCCCAGCCAGGAGCGTTGCCTCCGGCTGCTGCTGCGAGTCCCACGTCCCTGCTGTTGGACACCCAGGAGCCATTTCACATGAAGTTTGGGTAGGGACCGACTCCAGGATACTGGAAACTGGTGCAGGATCCACAAACAGAGCATCTAGCTGTAAATCTCCTGAAAATGACAACACTTCAACACAAAAATAAGTTCCTGTGCGCACATGTCCCAGCACGAGCTGGGATCAACACATCATACAACAACCCAATGCTGGGGATGCTTGCCCAACAGCAGAGATTTCTGCTACCCCTGCCCTTTCTGAAGAAGTTAAGGCCCATTTCTCTAGGTATCTGCTCCAGGGTGGGCACAGACTGACCACAACCCTACAAGTGGTTCAGCACATGCACTGCTAGCAGTACAAAGCCTTACATTTAGTCTGGGAGAGCTCAGCTACAGGAGAGTCCTGAGGGAATTCAGCATTTCTAGAGCATGTAAAGGAATTGGGAGGAAGCCTGAATTAAGGCAATTTTATGCATCCTGCTCCAACCTCAGGTGTCCTCGTTTATTCTGGAGAATGCTGGCATCCAAAATGCCTTGCAAAAAGCTCCAAAGCCATTACTTACCACTAAGGACGTGTCTGCTTTGACAAAACTGCATTTCAAGAAGCAAGTACCTGCACAAATGTTAGCAGTAAAACCTCTTGGGTGGTGTCCTCTTAACTCTGTAAAATTGCCAGGGAAATGTTGCCAGATAGCTTGAATAGTCTTCTGGGGTTTTGCGGTGCCTGAAATCCCTCCCGCTTCCTGCCATCAGATGCTTTTCCTGCCTCCTAAGTCTCTTATAGGTACATTCCAAGTTGGTTACATCTAAGCTTTAACTCACGTCATCTGAAGCACTGATAATCCTGACTCCCCCTTCACGGCTCATTGAAGAAGCAACAATTAAAAAATTGCCTTTCCAGCCAGGCAGTGAGGAGTGGTGACGCAGCTGCCCACTCCTCTGCCAGGCTTGGCAGGGCAGAGCTTCCTTTCACCTTTTTTTCCTGTGTGTCATGCCACATGCCCGGCTCCGCCTGACGTCTCTGATGCTTGGGCTGGGGCTCTGTCCCTACTGGATGTGGCCGGGGTGGGGGCAGTGAGGAGACCTGCCTGTGCTGAACCTTGCAGGGAGAGAACAATACAAAAAGCAGCACAACAAAAGCAGCAGCTGGAAACAAAAACGATGGCTGGAGATGGTGTGAGCACTGCTAGGCTGTTCCACTGCGAGGGCAAGATGGGTCTTAACTGCCTTCAGCTGTAATTTCGGTCCATCCTGAAGTGCTTGTGGGGTTGTAAGGCAGAATTTCAGGGCTGGGGAGGTGGGAAGTGGCTACTGGAGAAGGTCTGGTGCAGGTCCCTACCCTTGAGCAGTCACCCTGATGCAGCTGCTCACTCAGGCTTTGAATGTCTTCAAGGAGGGAGACTCCAATACCTCTCTGGGCAAACTCAGAATCAGAATCAATAAGGTTGGAAAAGCCCTCCAAGATCACCTGGCCCAACCACCTCCCTACCACCAATATCACCCACTAAATCACATCCCTAAGCACCATGTCCAACCTTTCCTTAAAAACCCCCAGAGGGACGGTGACGCCACCACCTCCCTAGGCATCCCGCTCCAATGCCTGACTGCTCTTTCTGAGAAGAAATGTCTCCTCATTTCCAACCTGAACCTCCCCTGCCGCAACTTGAGGCCATTCCCTCTAGTCCTATCGCTAGATACCTGTGAGAAGAGGCCAACCCCCAGCTCCCCAAACCTTCCTTTCAGGTAGTCGTAGAGAGCAATAAGGTCTCCCCTGAGCCTTCTCTTCTCCAGACTAAACAACCCCAGTTCCCTCAGCCGCTCCTCACAGGACTTGTGTCCCAGGCCCTTCACCAGCTTCTTAGCCATTCTCTGGACACGCTCCAGGGCCTCCATGTGCTTCTTGTAGTGAGGGGCCCAAAGCTGAGCACAGCACTCGAGGTGCGGCCTCACCAGAGCTGAATACAAGGAACAACCACCTCCCTGGTCCTGCTGGCTATGCTATTCCTGATACAAGCCAGGCACGCTGGTGGTCTTTCTGGCCACCTGGGCACACTGCCGGCTCATGTTCAGGTGAGCATTGACCCCCCCAGCCCCCCAGATCCTTTTCCTCTGCACAGCTTTCGAGTCACTCTGTCCCAAGCCCGTAGCGCTGCATGGGGTTGTTGTGGCCAAAGCGCAGGACCCGGCCCTTGGCCATGTTGAACCTCATCCCCTTGGCCTCTGCCATTGATCCAAACTTTCCAGGTCCCTATGCAGAGCCTTCAAATGTAAAGTGTTGTGAAGCAGGAGTGGAGTTAGTCTGGAATTAGTCCCCCAGGGACATGACTCACAGGGTCCTGGGCACTCACCAGCCACTGCCACCTCCCAGGGCCATGGGCACCCCCAAGGAAACCTCAGTGGGACACGGGCACCCTGCCAGGATGCGGTCTCTCCTCCTGGGGCATGGGCGCCTGGGCGGCACCTCGCAGCTCTTCTCTCCCAGCCCAGCTCCCCCATTCCTCTGCAGGTGTGTTCTCTAAAACCCACACGCAGCAGCCCTCACCTGCCCCACTGCCTCCCGTGTGGCTGCTGCCCCAAGCCCCTTGGTACCAAAAGGACACAAGTTCCTGTATGGATGATCTTTATTCAGCTGGGAGAAGTGGTCTGCTACCAACAGAAAATTTCAGGAGTCCCCCAGCCAGCTCTGCTGCACACGCATGCTCCTGCTGTCCTCTGTGGAGCAACAAAGCAGAGCCATGTCCTTTGGGATGCCAGCAGTCCCAGCGGTGCCTCTGGGAGGATGGAAAAGGGGACTTCTCCTCGGAGGTCCTCATGAGATGAATGCCGAGTCCTCGCTGGCTGTTGTGCTGGCAGGGCACGGGCAGCCCACCAGGGAGGGGACAGCTGGCATTGTCGGCGGTGCCCGTGCAGGGAGGAGGTGTTCAGGGCGATGTTGGCATCCAGTTGTCAGGGGAGGTGCCTTCACGGCAGGAGCCTTCGGAGGGCTGAGGTGTGTCCTGCCTCACCGGCTCGCTGTCAATCTGAAGAGAATTGGCTGTCAGATGGGTGAAAATGCTGTGCCAGAATTATTAGCCAGGCACTTCCTTCCACCTGCCCCTTTTCCCCGGTGCGATGCCTACCCTCGCATGGGCCTTGGAGGTCCTAAGTCCGAGGGCTAACCCAACAGGTCATGGGCATTCCCTGGCCACTGCCATCTTACAGGGACATGGGCCCCTTCTCCTGGGTCATGGGCTCCTACGGGGCAACCCACAGCCATGGGTTCCTAGCGCCTCTCCCCCCCTTCTCCTAGAGCATCAGCCTCCCCAAACCCATGGACAGCAGCACTCACTCACTGCACTGCCTTTCCTGTCACTGGTACACGGCATGCACGCTCTAGATGAATTTGCGGAGGGTATGCAAGGGGACTGTTCTTTTCTTGTGCTTGTTTTGTGCCTTCTTCCTCGGCAGTGGGAGCCCAAGCTCTTGCAGGCGGAGCTGGTAGAGGCGCTTCAGGCACCTCACCACGACAGCAGCATTGGCCTCCATCCGGCGGAGCAAGGCACAATCATCCAGAGCGTCCTTTCCACGGTGGTCTGTCCCCACGGAAGCTGAGGCCCACCGGACCGTTCCCTGGAAGCAAAAAGAGAAGCAGCACAGTGAAGGGCATGGCTGAGGGCTCGCGGGGTGGAGAATTGTCCTGCTGGGCTCGGCTTCCTCTGGAGCGTCCAGCCTCATAGGACTGCTCCGGGCAGTCATGGGGCCTCACAACAGCACCGGCAGGCCCCGGTCCATGCTTGGGGCTCCCAGCGGCTGTCAGCCGTGCGGCTGGGGAAGAGGCAGAGGGCCTCTCGGGGCCTGCTAAGGCTTCTTTATGCCTGCTGGGTTTTGTTCTTTCCTGGGAAGCCTTCGTGGCCAGGGTCCTTGTGGTCTGCTCGCCACAGGCTGGCCCTTTCCTGCACACTGCGTCTCCACCACTCACCTGTCTGCAGCGTCTCTTCACACTTCTCCAGAGGCTGAGGGCAAGCAGCCCCACGCCGAGGAGGCAGATGGCGTCCCAGTTATTGCACAGCAGCCAGACTCTCCTGCCCTGGGCAAGGTATTCCCAGAAGTGGCCCAGGGGGTAGGGCAGCTCGGACGGCTGGCGCTCGGTGCCGACGGGACGTTGCTTTGGGTCCTCTGAAGGGACCATGGGGTTCAGCCTGAGCCGGATCCGGCTGGGGCAGCTGGAAAGGCCGAGGCTGCAGGGCCAGTTGGAGACCAGCTGCTTGGTGCCAAGGCTCCTGCTGACCCTGACCCTTTCCCAAGAGCGGTGGCCGCAGAGGCCAAGGCCACATGCGCGGAACACAGCCACGGCCAGAGCCATGGCCAGGAGGAGAGCCAGGTCGAACTTCATGCTGCTCTCTCCTGATGAACACAAAACTACACTGGAGATGGCAGTCGCGCTGAGCAGAGCTCCGGCAGTGACCACCAGCACTAGCGGCAGTGACCACCAGCACTGGCAGTGGTGCCCAGCCGCAGCCTGCTCTGATGCCCGGCCCTGTGTGAGGTCACAGGGCCTGTCGCCGGGAGACCGGCAGGCGACAAAGGCCCGCGGCGAGGCTGGGGAGGACGCGGGCAGGCGCTCTTCGAAGCCTGCTGCTGCCGCTGCAGTCCACACGGGGGAACTGTCTGACCAGCAGAGCGGTGGGCCTGAGCCCCCCATGTTTGGGACTGTGCCCTGGATTTCTCAGTGAGAAGGAGCCGTGGCCGGAGCCACATCCAAGCTGGGCAGCCGTGGCATGGTTCTCCTCAAATCCCCTCTTGGGGGCAAAGTGGAAGCCCCCATCAAGAGGAAAGCCCCAAAATGGCTGTTGGTTGGATACAATCATGGAATCATTAAGGTTGGAAAACACCTCCAAGATGATCTGCTCCAACCACTCCCCTATTACCAATATCACCCACTAAATCACGTCCCTAAGCACCATGTCCAACCCTTCCTTAAAAACCCCCAGAGTTACGGTGACGCCACCACCTCCCTAGGCAACCCGTTCCAATGCCTGACTGCTCTTTCTGAGAAGAAATGTCTCCTCATTTCCAACCTGAACCTCCCCTGCCGCAACTTGAGGCCATTCCCTCTAGTCCTATCGCTAGATACCTGTGAGAAGAGGCTGAACCCTAGCTCCTCACACCTTCCTTTCAGGTAGTCGTAGAGAGCAATAAGGTCTCCCCTGAGCCTCCTCTTCTCCAGACTAAACAACCCCAGTTCCCTCAGCCGCTCCTCACAGGACTTGTGTCCCAGGCCCTTCACCAGCTTCTTAGCCATTCTCTGGACACGCTCCAGGGCCTCCATGTGCTTCTTGTAGTGAGGGGCCCAAAGCTGAGCACAGCACTCGAGGTGCGGCCTCACCAGAGCTGAATACAAGGAACAACCACCTCCCTGGTCCTGCTGGCTGTGCTATTCCTGATACAAGCCAGGCACGCTGGTGGTCTTTCTGGCCACCTGGGCACACTGCCGGCTCATGTTCAGGTGAGCATTGACCCCCCCAGCCCTCTAGATCCTTTTCCTCTGCACAGCCTTCGAGTCACTCTGTCCCAAGCCCGTAGCGCTGCATGGGGTTGTTGTGGCCAAAGCGCAGGACCCGGCCCTTGGCCATGTTGAACCTCATCCCCTTGGCCTCTGCCATTGATCCAAACTTTCCAGGTCCCTATGCAGAGCCTTCAAATGTAAAGTGTTGTGAAGCAGGAGTGGAGTTAGTCTGGAATTACAGAATCACAGAATCACAGAATCATCTAGGCTGGGAGAGACCTCCAAGATCACCGAGTCCTGACCTAACACTACCAAGTCCTCCACTAAACCGTATCCCTAAGCTCTACGTGTAAACCTCTTTTAAAGACCTCCAGGGATGGTGACTCCACCACTTCCTTGGGCAGCCTATTCCAACGCCTAACAACCCTTTCAGTAAAGAAGTTCTTCCTAATATGCAACCTAAACCTCCCTTGGCGCAACTTTAGCCCATTCCCCCTCATCCTGTCACCAGGCACGTGGGAGAATAGACCAACCCCCACCTCGCTACAGCCTCCTTTAAGGTACCTGTAGAGTGCGATAAGGTCGCCCCTGAGCCTCCTCTTTTCCCGACTGAACAATCCCAGCTCCCTCAGCCGCTCCTCGTAAGACTTGTTCTCCAGACCCCTCACCAGCTTCGTTGCCCTTCTCTGGACTCGCTCGAGTACCTCGATGTCCTTGTAGCGAGGGGCCCAAAACTGAACACAGTACTCGAGGTGCGGCCTCACCAGAGCCAAGTACAGGGGGACAATCACTTTCCTAGACCTGCTGGCCACACTGTTTCTTATGCAAGCCAGGATGCTGTTGGCCTTCTTGGCCACCTGAGCACACTGCTGGCTCATATTCAGCCGACTATCCACCAATACTCCCAGGTCCTTCTCTGCCAGGCAGCTTTCTAACCACTCATCTCCCAGCCTGTAGCGCTGCTTGGGGTTGTTGTGCCCCAGGTGCAGGACCTGGCACTTGGCCTTGTTGAACCTCATACATTTGGCCTCAGCCCATCGGTCCAGCCTGTCCAGATCATCCTGCAGAGCCTTCCTACCCTCAAGCAGATCGACACACGCACCTAACTTGGTGTCGTCTGCAAACTTACTGAGGGTGCACTCGATCCCCTCATCCAGATCATCAATAAAGATATTAAAGAGAACTGGCCCCAGTACTGAGCCCTGGGGGACTCCACTAGTGACCGGCCTCCAACTGGATTTAACTCCATTCACCACAACTCTTTGGGCTCGGCTACCCAGCCAGTTTCTAACCCAACGAAGCGTACGCCAGTCCAAGCCAAGAGCAGCCAGTTTCTTGAGGAGAATGCTGTGGGAAACTGTGTCAAAAGCCTTACTGAAGTCAAGGTAGACCACATCCACAGCCTGTCCCTCGTCCACCAAGCGTGTCACTGTCATAGAAGGAGATCAGGTTAGTCAAGCAGGACTTGCCTTTCGTAAAACCATGCTGACTGGGCCTGATCACCTGGTGGCCCTGCAAGTGCCGTGTGATGACACTCAAGACAATCTGCTCCATGAGCTTCCCTGGCACTGAGGTCAAACTAACAGGCCTATAGTTTCCCGGGTCAACCTTCCGGCCCTTCTTGTAGATGGGCGTCACATTTGCTAGCCGCCAGTCGACTGGGACCTCCCCCGATAGCCAGGACTGCTGATAAATGATGGAAAGCAGCTTGGTCAGCTCTTCCGCCAGTTCTCGCAGTACCCCCGGGTGGATCCTGTCCGGCCCCATCGACTGGCGTACATCTAAGTGCTGTAGCAGGTCGCCAACCATTTCCTTGTGGATCGTGAGGGCCACATCTTGCTCCCCATCCCCTTCCACCAGCTCAGAGTACTGGGTATCCAGATAACAACTAGTCTTGCTGGTAAAGACTGAGGCAAAGAAGGCATTAAGCACCTCAGCCTTTTCCTCATCTCTCGTCACTAAGTTTCCCCCCGCATCCAGTAAAGGACGGAGATTCTCCTTAGTCCTCCTTTTCGTGTCAATCTATTTATAAAAACATTTTCTCTTATCTTCAGGGACATGACTCACAAAGCACCATGTCCAACCTTTCCTTAAAAACCCCCAGAGGGACGGTGACGCCACCACCTCCCTAGGCATCCCGCTCCAATGCCTGACTGCTCTTTCTGAGAAGAAATGTCTCCTCATTTCCAACCTGAACCTCCCCTGCCGCAACTTGAGGCCATTCCCTCTAGTCCTATCGCTAGATACCTGTGAGAAGAGGCCAACCCCCAGCTCCCCAAACCTTCCTTTCAGGTAGTCGTAGAGAGCAATAAGGTCTCCCCTGAGCCTTCTCTTCTCCAGACTGAACAACCCCAGTTCCCTCAGCCGCTCCTCAAAGGACTTGTGTCCCAGGCCCTTCACCAGCTTCTTAGCCATTCTCTGGACACGCTCCAGGGCCTCCATGTGCTTCTTGTAGTGAGGGGCCCAAAGCTGAGCACAGCACTCGAGGTGCGGCCTCACCAGAGCTGAATACAAGGAACAACCACCTCCCTGGTCCTGCTGGCTATGCTATTCCTGATACAAGCCAGGCACGCTGGTGGTCTTTCTGGCCACCTAGGCACACTGCTGGCTCATGTTCAGGTGAGCACTGACCCCCCCCAGCCCCCCAGATCCTTTTCCTCTGCACAGCCTTCGAGTCACTCTGTCCCAAGCCCGTAGCGCTGCATGGGGTTGTTGTGGCCAAAGCGCAGGACCCGGCCCTTGGCCATGTTGAACCTCATCCCCTTGGCCTCTGCCATTGATCCAAACTTTCCAGGTCCCTATGCAGAGCCTTCAAATGTAAAGTGTTGTGAAGCAGGAGTGGAGTTAGTCTGGAATTAGTCCCCCAGGGACATGACTCACAGGGTCCTGGGCACTCACCAGCCACTGCCACCTCCCAGGGCCATGGGCACCCCCAAGGAAACCTCAGTGGGACACGGGCACCCTGCCAGGATGCGGTCTCTCCTCCTGGGGCATGGGCGCCTGGGCGGCACCTCGCAGCTCTTCTCTCCCAGCCCAGCTCCCCCATTCCTCTGCAGGTGTGTTCTCTAAAACCCACACGCAGCAGCCCTCACCTGCCCCACTGCCTCCCGTGTGGCTGCTGCCCCAAGCCCCTTGGTACCAAAAGGACACAAGTTCCTGTATGGATGATCTTTATTCAGCTGGGAGAAGTGGTCTGCTACCAACAGAAAATTTCAGGAGTCCCCCAGCCAGCTCTGCTGCACACGCATGCTCCTGCTGTCCTCTGTGGAGCAACAAAGCAGAGCCATGTCCTTTGGGATGCCAGCAGTCCCAGCGGTGCCTCTGGGAGGATGGAAAAGGGGACTTCTCCTCGGAGGTCCTCATGAGATGAATGCCGAGTCCTCGCTGGCTGTTGTGCTGGCAGGGCACGGGCAGCCCACCAGGGAGGGGACAGCTGGCATTGTCGGTGGTGCCCGTGCAGGGAGGAGGTGTTCAGGGCGATGTTGGCATCCAGTTGTCAGGGGAGGTGCCTTCACGGCAGGAGCCTTCGGAGGGCTGAGGTGTGTCCTGCCTCACCGGCTCGCTGTCAATCTGAAGAGAATTGGCTGTCAGATGGGTGAAAATGCTGTGCCAGAATTATTAGCCAGGCACTTCCTTCCACCTGCCCCTTTTCCCGGTGCGATGCCTACCCTCGCATGGGCCTTGGAGGTCCTAAGTCCGAGGGCTAACCCAACAGGTCATGGGCATTCCCTGGCCACTGCCATCTTACAGGGACATGGGCCCCTTCTCCTGGGTCATGGGCTCCTACGGGGCAACCCACAGCCATGGGTTCCTAGCGCCTCTCCCCCCCTTCTCCTGGAGCATCAGCCTCCCCAAACCCATGGACAGCAGCACTCACTCACTGCACTGCCTTTCCTGTCACTGGTACACGGCATGCACGCTCTAGATGAATTTGCGGAGGGTATGCAAGGGGACTGTTCTTTTCTTGTGCTTGTTTTGTGCCTTCTTCCTCGGCAGTGGGAGCCCAAGCTCTTGCAGGCGGAGCTGGTAGAGGCGCTTCAGGCACCTCACCACGACAGCAGCATTGGCCTCCATCCGGCGGAGCAAGGCACAATCATCCAGAGCGTCCTTTCCACGGTGGTCTGTCCCCACGGAAGCTGAGGCCCACCGGACCGTTCTCTGGAAGCAAAAAGAGAAGCAGCACAGTGAAGGGCATGGCTGAGGGCTCGCGGGGTGGAGAATTGTCCTGCTGGGCTCGGCTTCCTCTGGAGCGTCCAGCCTCATAGGACTGCTCCGGGCAGTCATGGGGCCTCACAACAGCACCGGCAGGCCCCGGTCCATGCTTGGGGCTCCCAGCGGCTGTCAGCCATGCGGCTGGGGAAGAGGCAGAGGGCCTCTCGGGGCCTGCTAAGGCTTCTTTATGCCTGCTGGGTTTTGTTCTTTCCTGGGAAGCCTTCGTGGCCAGGGTCCTTGTGGTCTGCTCGCCACAGGCTGGCCCTTTCCTGCACACTGCGTCTCCACCACTCACCTGTCTGCAGCGTCTCTTCACACTTCTCCAGAGGCTGAGGGCAAGCAGCCCCACGCCGAGGAGGCAGATGGCGTCCCAGTTATTGCACAGCAGCCAGACTCTCCTGCCCTGGGCAAGGTATTCCCAGAAGTGGCCCAGGGGGTAGGGCAGCTCGGACGGCTGGCGCTCGGTGCCGACGGGACGTTGCTTTGGGTCCTCTGAAGGGACCATGGGGTTCAGCCTGAGCCGGATCCGGCTGGGGCAGCTGGAAAGGCCGAGGCTGCAGGGCCAGTTGGAGACCAGCTGCTTGGTGCCAAGGCTCCTGCTGACCCTGACCCTTTCCCAAGAGCGGTGGCCGCAGAGGCCAAGGCCACATGCGCGGAACACAGCCACGGCCAGAGCCATGGCCAGGAGGAGAGCCAGGTCGAACTTCATGCTGCTCTCTCCTGATGAACACAAAACTACACTGGAGATGGCAGTCGCGCTGAGCAGAGCTCCGGCAGTGACCACCAGCACTAGCGGCAGTGACCACCAGCACTGGCAGTGGTGCCCAGCCGCAGCCTGCTCTGATGCCCGGCCCTGTGTGAGGTCACAGGGCCTGTCGCCGGGAGACCGGCAGGCGACAAAGGCCCGCGGCGAGGCTGGGGAGGACGCGGGCAGGCGCTCTTCGAAGCCTGCTGCTGCCGCTGCAGTCCACACGGGGGAACTGTCTGACCAGCAGAGCGGTGGGCCTGAGCCCCCCATGTTTGGGACTGTGCCCTGGATTCTCAGTGAGAAGGAGCCGTGGCCGGAGCCACATCCAAGCTGGGCAGCCGTGGCATGGTTCTCCTCAAATCCCCTCTTGGGGGCAAAGTGGAAGCCCCCATCAAGAGGAAAGCCCCAAAATGGCTGTTGGTTGGATACAATCATGGAATCATTAAGGTTGGAAAACACCTCCAAGATGATCTGCTCCAACCACTCCCCTATTACCAATATCACCCACTAAATCACGTCCCTAAGCACCATGTCCAACCCTTCCTTAAAAACCCCCAGAGTTACGGTGACGCCACCACCTCCCTAGGCAACCCGTTCCAATGCCTGACTGCTCTTTCTGAGAAGAAATGTCTCCTCATTTCCAACCTGAACCTCCCCTGCCGCAACTTGAGGCCATTCCCTCTAGTCCTATCGCTAGATACCTGTGAGAAGAGGCTGAACCCTAGCTCCTCACACCTTCCTTTCAGGTAGTCGTAGAGAGCAATAAGGTCTCCCCTGAGCCTCCTCTTCTCCAGACTAAACAACCCCAGTTCCCTCAGCCGCTCCTCACAGGACTTGTGTCCCAGGCCCTTCACCAGCTTCTTAGCCAGTCTCTGGACACGCTCCAGGGCCTCCATGTGCTTCTTGTAGTGAGGGGCCCAAAGCTGAGCACAGCACTCGAGGTGCGGCCTCACCAGAGCTGAATACAAGGAACAACCACCTCCCTGGTCCTGCTGGCTGTGCTATTCCTGATACAAGCCAGGCACGCTGGTGGTCTTTCTGGCCACCTGGGCACACTGCCGGCTCATGTTCAGGTGAGCATTGACCCCCCCAGCCCCCCAGATCCTTTTCCTCTGCACAGCTTTCGAGTCACTCTGTCCCAAGCCCGTAGCGCTGCATGGGGTTGTTGTGGCCAAAGCGCAGGACCCGGCCCTTGGCCATGTTGAACCTCATCCCCTTGGCCTCTGCCATTGATCCAAACTTTCCAGGTCCCTATGCAGAGCCTTCAAATGTAAGTGTTGTGAAGCAGGAGTGGAGTTAGTCTGGAATTAGTCCCCCAGGGACATGACTCACAGGGTCCTGGGCACTCACCAGCCACTGCCACCTCCCAGGGCCATGGGCACCCCCAAGGAAACCTCAGTGGGACACGGGCACCCTGCCAGGATGCGGTCTCTCCTCCTGGGGCATGGGCGCCTGGGCGGCACCCTCGCAGCTCTTCTCTCCCAGCCCAGCTCCCCCATTCCTCTGCAGGTGTGTTCTCTAAAACCCACACGCAGCAGCCCTCACCTGCCCCACTGCCTCCCGTGTGGCTGCTGCCCCAAGCCCCTTGGTACCAAAAGGACACAAGTTCCTGTATGGATGATCTTTATTCAGCTGGGAGAAGTGGTCTGCTACCAACAGAAAATTTCAGGAGTCCCCCAGCCAGCTCTGCTGCACACGCATGCTCCTGCTGTCCTCTGTGGAGCAACAAAGCAGAGCCATGTCCTTTGGGATGCCAGCAGTCCCAGCGGTGCCTCTGGGAGGATGGAAAAGGGGACTTCTCCTCGGAGGTCCTCATGAGATGAATGCCGAGTCCTCGCTGGCTGTTGTGCTGGCAGGGCACGGGCAGCCCACCAGGGAGGGGACAGCTGGCATTGTCGGCGGTGCCCGTGCAGGGAGGAGGTGTTCAGGGCGATGTTGGCATCCAGTTGTCAGGGGAGGTGCCTTCACGGCAGGAGCCTTCGGAGGGCTGAGGTGTGTCCTGCCTCACCGGCTCGCTGTCAATCTGAAGAGAATTGGCTGTCAGATGGGTGAAAATGCTGTGCCAGAATTATTAGCCAGGCACTTCCTTCCACCTGCCCCTTTTCCCGGTGCGATGCCTACCCTCGCATGGGCCTTGGAGGTCCTAAGTCCGAGGGCTAACCCAACAGGTCATGGGCATTCCCTGGCCACTGCCATCTTACAGGGACATGGGCCCCTTCTCCTGGGTCATGGGCTCCTACGGGGCAACCCACAGCCATGGGTTCCTAGCGCCTCTCCCCCCCTTCTCCTGGAGCATCAGCCTCCCCAAACCCATGGACAGCAGCACTCACTCACTGCACTGCCTTTCCTGTCACTGGTACACGGCATGCACGCTCTAGATGAATTTGCGGAGGGTATGCAAGGGGACTGTTCTTTTCTTGTGCTTGTTTTGTGCCTTCTTCCTCGGCAGTGGAGCCCAAGCTCTTGCAGGCTGAGCTGGTAGAGGCGCTTCAGGCACCTCACCACGACAGCAGCATTGGCCTCCATCCGGCGGAGCAAGGCACAATCATCCAGAGCGTCCTTTCCACGGTGGTCTGTCCCCACGGAAGCTGAGGCCCACCGGACCGTTCTCTGGAAGCAAAAAGAGAAGCAGCACAGTGAAGGGCATGGCTGAGGGCTCGCGGGGTGGAGAATTGTCCTGCTGGGCTCGGCTTCCTCTGGAGCGTCCAGCCTCATAGGACTGCTCCGGGCAGTCATGGGGCCTCACAACAGCACCGGCAGGCCCCGGTCCATGCTTGGGGCTCCCAGCGGCTGTCAGCCGTGCGGCTGGGGAAGAGGCAGAGGGCCTCTCGGGGCCTGCTAAGGCTTCTTTATGCCTGCTGGGTTTTGTTCTTTCCTGGGAAGCCTTCGTGGCCAGGGTCCTTGTGGTCTGCTCGCCACAGGCTGGCCCTTTCCTGCACACTGCGTCTCCACCACTCACCTGTCTGCAGCGTCTCTTCACACTTCTCCAGAGGCTGAGGGCAAGCAGCCCCACGCCGAGGAGGCAGATGGCGTCCCAGTTATTGCACAGCAGCCAGACTCTCCTGCCCTGGGCAAGGTATTCCCAGAAGTGGCCCAGGGGGTAGGGCAGCTCGGACGGCTGGCGCTCGGTGCCGACGGGACGTTGCTTTGGGTCCTCTGAAGGGACCATGGGGTTCAGCCTGAGCCGGATCCGGCTGGGGCAGCTGGAAAGGCCGAGGCTGCATGGCCAGTTGGAGACCAGCTGCTTGGTGCCAAGGCTCCTGCTGACCCTGACCCTTTCCCAAGAGCGGTGGCCGCAGAGGCCAAGGCCACATGCGCGGAACACAGCCACGGCCAGAGCCATGGCCAGTAGGAGAGCCAGGTCGAACTTCATGCTGCTCTCTCCTGATGAACACAAAACTACACTGGAGATGGCAGTCGCGCTGAGCAGAGCTCCGGCAGTGACCACCAGCACTAGCGGCAGTGACCACCAGCACTGGCAGTGGTGCCCAGCCGCAGCCTGCTCTGATGCCCGGCCCTGTGTGAGGTCACAGGGCCTGTCGCCGGGAGACCGGCAGGCGACAAAGGCCCGCGGCGAGGCTGGGGAGGACGCGGGCAGGCGCTCTTCGAAGCCTGCTGCTGCCGCTGCAGTCCACACGGGGGAACTGTCTGACCAGCAGAGCGGTGGGCCTGAGCCCCCCATGTTTGGGACTGTGCCCTGGATTTCTCAGTGAGAAGGAGCCGTGGCCGGAGCCACATCCAAGCTGGGCAGCCGTGGCATGGTTCTCCTCAAATCCCCTCTTGGGGGCAAAGTGGAAGCCCCCATCAAGAGGAAAGCCCCAAAATGGCTGTTGGTTGGATACAATCATGGAATCATTAAGGTTGGAAAACACCTCCAAGATGATCTGCTCCAACCACTCCCCTATTACCAATATCACCCACTAAATCACGTCCCTAAGCACCATGTCCAACCCTTCCTTAAAAACCCCCAGAGTTACGGTGACGCCACCACCTCCCTAGGCAACCCGTTCCAATGCCTGACTGCTCTTTCTGAGAAGAAATGTCTCCTCATTTCCAACCTGAACCTCCCCTGCCGCAACTTGAGGCCATTCCCTCTAGTCCTATCGCTAGATACCTGTGAGAAGAGGCTGAACCCTAGCTCCTCACACCTTCCTTTCAGGTAGTCGTAGAGAGCAATAAGGTCTCCCCTGAGCCTCCTCCAGACTAAACAACCCCAGTTCCCTCAGCCGCTCCTCACAGGACTTGTGTCCCAGGCCCTTCACCAGCTTCTTAGCCATTCTCTGGACACGCTCCAGGGCCTCCATGTGCTTCTTGTAGTGAGGGGCCCAAAGCTGAGCACAGCACTCGAGGTGCGGCCTCACCAGAGCTGAATACAAGGAACAACCACCTCCCTGGTCCTGCTGGCTGTGCTATTCCTGATACAAGCCAGGCACGCTGGTGGTCTTTCTGGCCACCTGGGCACACTGCCGGCTCATGTTCAGGTGAGCATTGACCCCCCCCAGCCCCCCCCAGATCCTTTTCCTCTGCACAGCTTTCGAGTCACTCTGTCCCAAGCCCGTAGCGCTGCATGGGGTTGTTGTGGCCAAAGCGCAGGACCCGGCCCTTGGCCATGTTGAAACCTCATCCCCTTGGCCTCTGCCATTGATCCAAACTTTCCAGGTCCCTATGCAGAGCCTTCAAATGTAAAGTGTTGTGAAGCAGGAGTGGAGTTAGTCTGGAATTAGTCCCCCAGGGACATGACTCACAGGGTCCTGGGCACTCACCAGCCACTGCCACCTCCCAGGGCCATGGGCACCCCCAAGGAAAACCTCAGTGGGACACGGGCACCCTGCCAGGATGCGGTCTCTCTCTCCTTGGGCATGGGCGCCTGGGCGGCACCTCGCAGCTCTTCTCTCCCAGCCCAGCTCCCCCATTCCTCTGCGGTGTGTTCTCTAAAACCCACACGCAGCAGCCCTCACCTGCCCCACTAGCCTCCCGTGTGGCTGCTGCCCCAAGCCCCTTGGTACCAAAAGGACACAAGTTCCTGTATGGATGATCTTTATTCAGCTGGGAGAAGTGGTCTGCTACCAACAGAAAATTTCAGGAGTCCCCCAGCCAGCTCTGCTGCACACGCATGCTCCTGCTGTCCTCTGTGGAGCAACAAAGCAGAGCCATGTCCTTTGGGATGCCAGCAGTCCCAGCGGTGCCTCTGGGAGGATGGAAAAGGGGACTTCTCCTCGGAGGTCCTCATGAGATGAATGCCGAGTCCTCGCTGGCTGTTGTGCTGGCAGGGCACGGGCAGCCCACCAGGGAGGGGACAGCTGGCATTGTCGGCGGTGCCCGTGCAGGGAGGAGGTGTTCAGGGCGATGTTGGCATCCAGTTGTCAGGGGAGGTGCCTTCACGGCAGGAGCCTTCGGAGGGCTGAGGTGTGTCCTGCCTCACCGGCTCGCTGCAATCTGAAGAGAATTGGCTGTCAGATGGGTGAAAATGCTGTGCCAGAATTATTAGCCAGGCACTTCCTTCCACCTGCCCCTTTTCCCGGTGCGATGCCTACCCTCGCATGGGCCTTGGAGGTCCTAAGTCCGAGGGCTAACCCAACAGGTCATGGGCATTCCTGGCCACTGCCATCTTACAGGGACATGGGCCCCTTCTCCTGGGTCATGGGCTCCTACGGGGCAACCCACAGCCATGGGTTCCTAGCGCCTCTCCCCCCCTTCTCCTGGAGCATCAGCCTCCCCAAACCCATGGACAGCAGCACTCACTCACTGCACTGCCTTTCCGTCACTGGTACACGGCATGCACGCTCTAGATGAATTTGCGGAGGGTATGCAAGGGGACTGTTCTTTTCTTGTGCTTGTTTTGTGCCTTCTTCCTCGGCAGTGGGAGCCGAAGCTCTTGCAGGCGGAGCTGGTAGAGGCGCTTCAGGCACCTCACCACGACAGCAGCATTGGCCTCCATCCGGCGGAGCAAGGCACAATCATCCAGAGCGTCCTTTCCACAGTGGTCTGTCCCCACGGAAGCTGAGGCCCACCGGACCGTTCTCTGGAAGCAAAAAGAGAAGCAGCACAGTGAAGGGCATGGCTGAGGGCTCGCGGGGTGGAGAATTGTCCTGCTGGGCTCGGCTTCCTCTGGAGCGTCCAGCCTCATAGGACTGCTCCGGGCAGTCATGGGGCCTCACAAACAGCACCGGCAGGCCCCGGTCCATGCTTGGGCTCCCAGCGGCTGTCAGCCGTGCGGCTGGGGAAGAGGCAGAGGGCCTCTCGGGCCTGCTAAGGCTTCTTTATGCCTGCTGGTTTTGTTTCTTTCCTGGGAAGCCTTCGTGGCCAGGGTCCTTGTGGTCTGCTCGCCACAGGCTGGCCCTTTCCTGCACACTGCGTATCCACCACTCACCTGTCTGCAGCGTCTCTTCACACTTCTCCAGAGGCTGAGGGCAAGCAGCCCCACGCCGAGGAGGCAGATGGCGTCCCAGTTATTGCACAGCAGCCAGGACTCTCCTGCCATGGGCAAGGTATTCCCAGAAGTGGCCCAGGGGGTAGGGCAGCTCGGACGGCTGGCGCTCGGTGCCGACGGGACGTTGCTTTGGGTCCTCTGAAGGGACCATGGGGTTCAGCCTGAGCCGGATCCGGCTGGGGCAGCTGGAAGGCCGAGGCTGCAGGGCCAGTTGGAGACCAGCTGCTTGGTGCCAAGGCTCCTGCTGACCCTGACCCTTTCCCAAGAGGGTGGCCGCAGAGGCCAAGGCCACATGCGCGGAACACAGCCACGGCCAGAGCCATGGCCAGGAGGAGAGCCAGGTCGAACTTCATGCTGCTCTCTCCTGATGAACACAAAACTACACTGGAGATGGCAGTCGCGCTGAGCAGAGCTCCGGCAGTGACCACCAGCACTAGCGGCAGTGACCACCAGCACTGGCAGTGGTGCCCAGCCGCAGCCTGCTCTGATGCCCGGCCCTGTGTGAGGTCACAGGGCCTGTCGCCGGGAGACCGGCAGGCGACAAAGGCCCGCGGCGAGGCTGGGGAGGACGCGGGCAGGCGATCTTCGAAGCCTGCTGCTGCCGCTGCAGTCCACACGGGGAACTGTCTGACCCAGAGAGCGGTGGGCCTGAGCCCCCCATGTTTGGGACTGTGCCCTGGATTTCTCAGTGAGAAGGAGCCGTGGCCGGAGCCACATCCAAGCTGGGCAGCCGTGGCATGGTTCTCCTCAAATCCCCTCTTGGGGCAAAGTGGAAGCCCCCATCAAGAGGAAAAGCCCCAAATGGCTGTTGGTTGGATACAATCATGGAATCATTAAGGTTGGAAAACACCTCCAAGATGATCTGCTCCAACCACTCCCCTATTACCAATATCACCCACTAAATCACGTCCCTAAGCACCATGTCCAACCCTTCCTTAAAAACCCCCAGAGTTACGGTGACGCCACCACCTCCCTAGGCAACCCGTTCCAATGCCTGACTGCTCTTTCTGAGAAGAAATGTCTCCTCATTTCCAACCTGAACCTCCCTGCCGCAACTTGAGGCCATTCCCTCTAGTCCTATCGCTAGATACCTGTGAGAAGAGGCTGAACCCTAGCTCCTCACACCTTCCTTTCAGGTAGTCGTAGAGAGCAATAAGGTCTCCCCTGAGCCTCCTCCAGACTAAACAACCCAGTTCCCTCAGCCGCTCCTCACAGGACTTGTGTCCCAGGCCCCTTCACCAGCTTCTTAGCCATTCTCTGGACACGCTCCAGGGCCTCCATGTGCTTCTTGTAGTGAGGGGCCCCAAAGCTGAGCACAGCACTCGAGGTGCGGCCTCACCAGAGCTGAATACAAGGAACAACCACCTCCCTGGTCCTGCTGGCTGTGCTATTCCTGATACAAGCCAGGCACGCTGGTGGTCTTTCTGGCCACCTGGGCACACTGCCGGCTCATGTTCAGGTGAGCATTGACCCCCCAGCCCCCCAGATCCTTTTCCTCTGCACAGCTTTCGAGTCACTCTGTCCCAAGCCCGTAGCGCTGCATGGGTTGTTGTGGCCAAAGCGCAGGACCCGGCCCTTGGCCATGTTGAACCTCATCCCCTGGGCCTCTGCCATTGATCCAAACTTTCCAGGTCCCTATGCAGAGCCTTCAAATGTAAAGTGTTGTGAAGCAGGAGTGGAGTTAGTCTGGAATTAGTCCCCAAGGGACATGACTCACAGGGTCCTGGGCACCTCACCAGCCACTGCCACCTCCCAGGGCCATGGGCAACCCCCAAGGAAACCTCAGTGGGACACGGGCACCCTGCCAGGATGCGGTCTCTCCTCCTGGGGCATGGGCGCCTGGGCGGCACCCTCGCAGCTCTTCTCTCCCAGCCCAGCTCCCCCATTCCTCTGCAGGTGTGTTCTCTAAAACCCACACGCAGCAGCCCTCACCTGCCCCACTGCCTCCCGTGTGGCTGCTGCCCCAAGCCCCTTGGTACCAAAAGGACACAAGTTCCTGTATGGATGATCTTTATTCGCTGGGAGAAGTGGTCTGCTACCAACAGAAAATTTCAGGAGTCCCCAGCCAGCTCTGCTGCACACGCATGCTCCTGCTGTCCTCTGTGGAGCAACAAAGCAGAGCCATGTCCTTTGGGATGCCAGCAGTCCCAGCGGTTGCCTCTGGGAGGATGGAAAAGGGGAACTTCTCCTCGGAGGTCCTCATGAGATGAAATGCCGAGTCCTCGCTGGCTGTTGTGCTGCAGGGCACGGGCAGCCCACCAGGGAGGGGACAGCTGGCATTGTCGGCGGTGCCCGTGCAGGGAGGAGGTGTTCAGGGCGATGTTGGCATCCAGTTGTCAGGGGAGGTGCCTTCACGGCAGGAGCCTTCGGAGGGCTGAGGTGTGTCCCTGCCTCACCGGGCTCGCTGTCAATCTGAGAGAATTGGCTGTCAGATGGGTGAAAATGCTGTGCCAGAATTATTAGCCAGGCACTTCCTTCCACCTGCCCCTTTTCCCGGTGCGATGCCTACCCTCGCATGGGCCTTGGAGGTCCTAAGTCCGAGGGCTAACCCAACAGGTCATGGGCATTCCCTGGCCACTGCCATCTTACAGGGACATGGGCCCTTCTCCTGGGTCATGGGCTCCTACGGGGCAACCCACAGCCATGGGTTCCTAGCGCCTCCCCCCCTTCTCCTGGAGCATCAGCCTCCCCAAACCCATGGACAGCAGCACTCACTCACTGCACTGCCTTTTCCTGTCACTGGTACAACGGCATGCACGCTCTAGATGAATTTGCGGAGGGTATGCAAGGGGACTGTTCTTTTCTTGTGCTTGTTTTGTGCCTTCTTCCTCGGCAGTGGGAGCCGAAGCTCTTGCAGGCGGAGCTGGTAGAGGCGCTTCAGGCACCTCACCACGACAGCAGCATTGGCCTCCATCCGGCGGAGCAAGGCACAATCATCCAGAGCGTCCTTTCCACAGTGGTCTGTCCCCACGGAAGCTGAGGCCCACCGGACCGTCTCTGGAAGCAAAAAGAGAAGCAGCACAGTGAAGGGCATGGCTGAGGGCTCGCGGGGTGGAGAATGTCCTGCTGGGCTCGGCTTCCTCTGGAAGCGTCCAGCCTCATAGGACTGCTCCGGGCAGTCATGGGGCCTCACAACAGCACCGCAGGCCCCCGGTCCAATGCTTGGGGCTCCCAGCGGCTGTCAGCCGTGCGGCTGGGGAAGAGGCAGAGGGCCCTCTCGGGGCCTGCTAAGGCTTCTTTATGCCTGCTGGGTTTTGTTCTTTCCTGGGAAGCCTTCGTGGCCAGGGTCCTTGTGGTCTGCTCGCCACAGGCTGGCCCTTTCCTGCACACTGCGTCTCCACCACTCACCTGTCTGCAGCGTCTCTTCACACTTCTCCAGAGGCTGAGGGCAAGCAGCCCCACGCCGAGGAGGCAGATGGCGTCCCAGTTATGCACAGCAGCCAGACCTCTCCTGCCCTGGGCAAGGTATTCCCCAGAAGTGGCCCAGGGGTTAGGGCAGCTCGGACGGCTGGCGCTCGGTGCCGACGGGACGTTGCTTTGGGTCCTCTGAAGGGACCATGGGTTCAGCCTGAGCCGGATCCGGCTGGGGCAGCTGGAAAGGCCGAGGCTGCAGGGCCAGTTGGAGACCAGCTGCTTGGTGCCAAGGCTCCTGCTGGACCCTGACCCTTCCCAAGAGCGGTGGCCGCAGAGGCCAGGGCCACATGCGCGGAACACAGCCACGGCCAGAGCCATGGCCAGGAGGAGAGCCAGGTCGAACTTCATGCTGCTCTCTCCTGATGAACACAAAACTACACTGGAGATGGCAGTCGCGCTGAGCAGAGCTCCGGTCAGTGACCACCAGCACTAGCGGCAGTGACCACCAGCACTGGCAGTGGTGCCCAGCCGCAGCCTGCTCTGATGCCCGGCCCTGTGTGAGGTCACAGGGCCTGTCGCCGGGGAGACCGGCAGGCGACAAAGGCCCGCGGCGAGGCTGGGGAGGACGCCGGCAGGCGCTCTTCGAAGCCTGCTGCTGCCGCTGCAGTCCACACGGGGGAACTGTCTGACCAGCAGAGCGCGTGGGCCTGAGCCCCCCATGTTTGGGACTGTGCCCTGGATTTCTCAGTGAGAGGAGCCGTGGCCGGAGCCACATCCAAGCTGGGCAGCCGTGGCATTGGTTCTCCTCAAATCCCCTCTTGGGGGCAAAGTGGAAGCCCCCATCAAGAGGAAAGCCCCAAATGGCTGTTGGTTGGATACAATCATGGAATCATTAAGGTTGGACAACACCTCCAAGATGATCTGCTCCAACCACTCCCCTATACCAATATCACCCACTAAATCACGTCCCTAAGCACCATGTCCAATTCCTTAAAAACCCCCAGAGTTACGGTGACGCCACCACCTCCTAGGCAACCGTTCCAATGCCTGACTGCTCTTTCTGAGAAGAAATGTCTCCTCATTTCCAACCTGAACCTCCCCTGCCGCAACTTGAGGCCATTCCCTCTAGTCCTATCGCTAGATACCTGTGAGAAGAGGCTGAACCCTAGCTCCTCACACCTTCCTTTCAGGTAGTCGTAGAGAGCAATAAGGTCTCCCCTGAGCCTCTTCTCCAGACTAAACAACCCAGTTCCCTCAGCCGCTCCTCACAGGACTTGTGTCCCAGGCCCTTCACCAGCTTCTTAGCCATTCTCGGACACGCTCCAGGGCCTCCATGTGCTTCTTGTAGTGAGGGGCCCAAAGCTGAGCACAGCATCGAGGTGCGGCTCACCAGAGCTGAATACAAGGAACAACCACTCCCTGGTCCTGCGGCTGTGCTATTCCTGATACAAGCCAGGCACGCTGGTGGTCTTTCTGGCCACCTGGGCACACTGGCTCATGTTCAGGTGAGCATTGACCCCCCCAGCCCCCCAGATCCTTTTCCTCTGCACAGCTTTCGAGTCACTCTGTCCCAAGCCCGTAGCGCTGCATGGGGTTGTTGTGGCCAAAGCGCAGGACCCGGCCCTTGGCCATGTTGAACTCATCCCCTTGCCTCTGCCATTGATCCAAACTTTCCAGGTCCCTATGCAGAGCCTTCAAATGTAAAGTGTTGTGAAGCAGGAGTGGAGTTAGTCTGGAATTAGTCCCCCAGGGACATGACTCACAGGGTCCTGGGCACTCACCAGCCACTGCCACCTCCCGCCATGGGCACCCCCAAGGAAACCTCAGTGGGACACGGGCACCCTGCCAGGATGCGGTCTCTCCTCCTGGGGCATGGGCGCCTGGGCGGCACCTCGCAGCTCTTCTCTCCCAGCCCAGCTCCCCCATTCCTCTGCAGGTGTGTTCTCTAAAACCCACACGCAGCAGCCCTCACCTGCCCCACTGCCTCCCGTGTGGCTGCTGCCCCAAGCCCCTTGGTACCAAAAGGACACAAGTTCCTGTATGGATGATCTTTATTCAGCTGGGAGAAGTGGTCTGCTACCAACAGAAAATTTCAGGAGTCCCCCAGCCAGCTCTGCTGCACACGCATGCTCCTGCTGTCCTCTGTGGAGCAACAAAGCGAGCCATGTCCTTTGGGATGCCAGCAGTCCCAGCGGTGCCTCTGGGAGGATGGAAAAGGGGACTCCTCGGAGGTCCTACATGAGATGAATGCCGAGTCCTCGCTGGCTGTTGTGCTGGCAGGGCACGGGCAGCCCACCAGGGAGGGGACAGTGGCATTGTCGGCGGTGCCCGTGCGGGAGGAGGTGTTCAGGGCGATGTTGGCATCCAGTTGTCAGGGGAGGTGCCTTCACGGCAGGAGCCTTCGGAGGCTGAGGTGTGTCCTGCCTCACCGGCTCGCTGTCAATCTGAAGAGAATTGGCTGTCAGATGGGTGAAAATGCTGTGCCAGAATTATTAGCCAGGCACTTCCTTCCACCTGCCCCTTTTCCCGGTGCGATGCCTACCCTCGCATGGGCCTTGGAGGTCCTAAGTCCGAGGGCTAACCCAACAGGTCATGGGCATTCCCTGGCCACTGCCATCTTACAGGGACATGGGCCCCTTCTCCTGGGTCATGGGCTCCTACGGGGCAACCCACAGCCATGGTTCCTAGCGCCTCTCCCCCCCTTCTCCTGGAGCATCAGCCTCCCCAACCCCATGGACAGCAGCACTCACTCACTGCACTGCCTTTCCTGTCACTGGTACACGGCTGCACGCTCTAGATGAATTTGCGGAGGGTATGCAAGGGGACTGTTCTTTTCTTGTGCTTGTTTTGTGCCTTCTTCCTCGGCAGTGGAGCCCAAGCTCTTGCAGGCGGAGCTGGTAGAGGCGCTTCAGGCACCTCACACGACAGCAGCATTGGCCTCCATCCGGCGGAGCAAGGCACAATCATCCAGAGCGTCCTTTCCACAGTGGTCTGTCCCCACGGAAGCTGAGGCCACCGGACCGTTCTCTGGAAGCAAAAAGAGAAGCAGCACAGTGAAGGGCATGGCTGGGGCTCGCGGGGTGGAGAATTGTCCTGCTGGGCTCGGCTTCTCTGGAGCGTCCAGCCTCATAGGACTGCTCCGGGCAGTCATGGGGCCTCACAACAGCACCGGCAGGCCCCGGTCCATGCTTGGGGCTCCCAGCGGCTGTCAGCCGTGCGGCTGGGGAAGAGGCAGAGGGCCTCTCGGGGCCTGCTAAGGCTTCTTTATGCCTGCTGGGTTTTGTTTTTCCTGGGAAGCCTTCGTGGCCAGGGTCCTTGTGGTCTGCTCGCCACAGGCTGGCCCTTTCCTGCACTGCGTCTCCACCACTCACCTGTCTGCAGCGTCTCTTCACACTTCTCCAGAGGCTGAGGGCAAGCAGCCCCACGCCGAGGAGGCAGATGGCGTCCCAGTTATTGCACAGCAGCCAGACTCTCCTGCCCTGGGCAAGGTATTCCCAGAAGTGGCCAGGGGGTAGGGCAGCTCGGACGGCTGGCGCTCGGTGCCGACGGGACGTTGCTTTGGGTCCTCTGAAGGGACCATGGGGTTCAGCCTGAGCCGGATCCGGCTGGGGCAGCTGGAAAGGCCGAGGCTGCAGGGCCAGTTGGAGACCAGCTGCTTGGTGCCAAGGCTCCTGCTGACCCTGACCCTTTCCAAGAGCGGTGGCCGCAGAGGCCAAGGCCACATGCGCGGAACACAGCCACGGCCAGAGCCATGGCCAGGAGGAGAGCCAGGTCGAACTTCATGCTGCTCTCTGATGAACACCAAAACTACACTGGAGATGGCAGTCGCGCTGAGCAGAGCTCCGGCAGTGACCACCAGCACTAGCGGCAGTGACCACCAGCACTGGCAGTGTGTGCCCAGCCGCAGCTGCTCTGATGCCCGGCCTGTGTGAGGTCACAGGGCCTGCGCCGGGAGACCGGCAGGCGACAAGGCCCGGGCGAGGCTGGGGAGGACGCGGGCAGGCGCTTTCGAAGCCTGCTGCTGCCGCTGCAGTCCACAGGGGGAACTGTGACCAGCAGAGCGGTGGGCCTGAGCCCCATGTTTGGACTGTGCCCTGGATTTCTCAGTGAAGGAGCCGTGGCCGGAGCCACATCCAAGCTGGGCAGCCGTGGCAGGGTCTCATAAAATCCTCTTGGGGGCAAAGTGGAAGCCCCCATCAA